>NC_139142.1:37757725-39199718 GCF_964270905.1 Leucopleurus acutus
TTTATATTTTTTGCTTTCTGATATTAATAATAAATGATTGTGGAGTGCTTTTGATAAGCAGCAAATTCTGAGAGTGATCCATAACCATTTATTCCTAAATATAAGAATATAAATAATATAAAAATTGAGAGGATTCAAACCAGTGATATGGTTTAAATATATATTGTGAACAACAGGGTACATGATGTTGTTTTTAGTACCTCATTTGTATGCAGAACATGTAAATCTGGTGCGAGTGAAACATATTCCCTTCTGTATATAGTAGGGCAGGGTGTCAACTTGGTTAATAAAGCACATAGAAAGAGAGTGGGTGATACGGTTTTATAGGTCATTCTTGATTAAAACGCTCTTCTGACAAAAGGTGTCTCTCGGCAAAGTAATATCTGATTGGTCCTATTATTCAGTTTTAAGATACATTAAAAGGCATATTTTTAAGCAGTTAAACTCCAAAACACTAAAAATAAAAATCATAAAATGCATTTACTGACACAGACACCCTCCTTATCAGTATACAGTCTATGTGTATTTAAATGAGGAAATATTTTGTGCTTGCTTAGGGCTTTGTTTCAAAGCTTTTGATGATTTCATATTATGATGTATTTGATAATCACAAGATCCCTATGAGAAATATAAAAATTCAGGCCAGAGCCATAGATTCTCATTAAAAAAATTGCAGGGTAGAGCAGACCAGAAGTTGGCAATCAGCTTCATGAGATAATTCATGTGAGGGAGACCCGGGGTTTTAATTGCTCCCAAGCTCAATATGAGCTAACAGTTTGATGTGGACCTTTTCATATTAAGGATATCTGGAGAAATGCTTCTATTATATGCTTTATATTATAAGAATAACTTTGAAAAATTAAAGTGTATTCAGAAGAGGATGGCTGGATGGTGAGCTCCTGGAAACCAACAACAGATAAATGACTAAAACAGGGTCACAAAATCACATGCCGATTAGGGCCAGTAGCTTATGTAACTGAGCAAAGCAGGGCTGGTGCCAGACAACAGGGAGAGGTAGAGTCTGTGGTGGCCTGTGAAGTAAACACCCCCTCCAGAGCTGGTAGTCTACGCGGCTTAGGCAACTGTTGCCAGGCAGGAACGTTGGTTCATCCTTGCCATCTTTGTATTTTTCAAGAGGACTTGGACATTTGGATTTTAGTTAATATCTACCAATTGAAAAACACTCTATGGGTCAAGCAAGATGCTGATGTGGGATGTCTTTGGCAGCAACCAGCCAGTTTGCAATGTGTGGATGAAAGGGACTGGTGACTTAGCTTAGAATAGAGTGGGAACAGTCCCAGAAGGTGAAATGTATTGTTTAAGGACATCCAACTAGAAAGTAAATGATCTAGACCTAGAATCTGTGTCACTTGATGTGTGTTCTTTTCCTAGTTCCACGATGGAAACTGTGACGCTCGTCACTCAACACTGCAAGAAGCTGGTCAAGCTGACAGTTAGTGAAATGAAGCTGCCCACTTGTTTGAAAGTCCACAGATAAGAAAGCTAAGCATGAGGTAAAACTCTTCTGGTGGCATCCAGATATTATGCACTTGCTTTTTTCCTGTATGGTTAATGGTTACTGTATGAGCCAAAGGAAAATACTCAAAGAAAAGATGTTAGACATTGATAACTTATTTTATGGTTTCGTTTTGACCATGGTCTGGATTAGAATATGGCTTTTTTATATAATTAAAAACAATTGAATGCAAGAGAGGGATAAAGGATAGAGAAATTTTTCCTAATAATGTTCTGAAATGTCATCTGTTACATTTTGGGATTGTGTTCAGTATTCGATATGAACACATGTGAAAAGCACACTAATCTAGTGAATGTGTCAACTGAATGAGTGCTTGTCATGTGCTGGCTCTTGTCAGTCATCTTGAAAAAATACACAGAAAGCACTGTGCGGCTGTTCTATCTGGAATACCTCCCCACTAATGATCACAGCCTCAGTTGATTCTGGAAATTACAGGAGAGCTGGGCTGATCTGGGCTCACACGTGGAGTTCTGGACTGTCTGGTCCTGCAAGATGGGCGAGCACACTCTCTCCTCCTCCTGTCCCCTCTCCCCACCCCCTCACTCCCCCACCCCACCTCGGCCTCCCCCTCCCCCGCCCTCTCCCTCCACCCCACAGTGCTGCTGACAGCGTGTCAGAGTTTGTCTTTTGATGGTGCAGGAGGAGTCCAAACTTGTCTTTCCCAATTCAGACATTTCTGAAGATAATGAAACAGCAGAGCAAGGTATTATTGTGTAACTGGGTTAATATAACATTATTTTGTACTGATAGTTCCAGGAAAAGTAGCAAACAGATTTTGGGTGTGATTTGGGAAATATGTGTGAGAACCAGAACCCAGTTGTGAGGTGAGTGTTGTTAACCATGGTGCAAGGGCTCTGAGGGTCAGAGAGGAGAATTTATTCAGGTTCAGGGAAAAGGCACAGCCATGTTATAGGGACTGCTGAAGAAAAAATGTGTGCCTTCAAAGGTGCAAAATGGAAAACCGTCCCAAGGAAATACAGCCTCTCTTACAGCAGCAACTTCATCTGCCTTTTGGAGCAAAGTGATCTACACAGTCAAATATTTAGAACACATCTGTATGTGCTCAGGATTCACAGATCTTTGTTTAGATACACATGCTAGCAGTCTGGGACATGCTTTACCAAAATGATATGTTTTCAAGAACAAACTGGAGATTGAGAAATGTAAACTGAGAGAACACTTCCCTGCTAACTTTATAATAGCTAAAACTTATTGTCTCAAATGCTGGGAAATTTTTCAGAGGTGTAGAGAACATTTTGAGTCCGACAAGAAGAAATTAGAAAACAGGCAAACAAATTCACAATGACCAATCAAGTGGAAGAAAACCTAGTATTTCTTCCAGATGGTCCTCACGGAGGTGGGACACGTTCTAGAACAAGATAGGGTGTAACTGGAAAGAGTAAAGGTGGAGAGGTCTTCCCAGCTGCAGACGTGTCTGAGAGGACACAGTTTCAACAACTCTAGCTTGCTGAGCTAGATCTCATGGTACATTGGCTCATTCAATCAGGAGGTAAGTCTATCACCATTCTCCTTTGCAGCTCGGTTAACTGATGTCCAGAGAGGTTAGGTAAACTCTCTAAGTCCTCACAACTAAGATAGTGGCAGAGATTTGAATTTGTCTGTCTCTTGAGCCAGAGTCTTAACCATTCTGTTGTACTCTCTCTAGCAAGTGTAAAGAAATATGTTTGAAAGAGCAAAACTAACGAACAAATGGAGATGCTGTTATGGGCTGAGTGACGGTAGTGAGAGAAGCAGAGAAGGAAAAATAAGACAGTTCCTGTAAATGGAGAGAAGATATGTCAGTAGAATGAACAGAGTGGGCTTGTATCTTAAGGAATGGCTAGTAGCAGAGAAGTTCCTTATTTCTTATTTAAGAACTAGGAAGGGTACACGCAGCGAGAGGGCAACTTGAGAGCCAGGCAAAGGAAAAGGAGCCAAATAGCTTGTGAGAGAATTTCCATCTCAACAAATCAACATTATGACCAAATTGCTGAAAGAGGAGAAGGGTTTCCAGGCTGCATGCATTTGCTGCTGATGTTTTTTTCAAGAACTGGCAGAATTTGCCAATCCAAGGGTGGATAATGTGAGTGCACTGCTTGAGTGTAGGTTATTATGGAGTGGTGGGGACTGTGGCTTACTGAAGGGTATATACGTTGTTTAAAAGACTGTTGAAAAGTCGCAGTTGATGAGGAAATGCTGGATAGTGCTGCTGGATGTACTGATTTTTTTTTAAAGAAGCTAGAAATGTGTACATTTACATAAAGTTTCCAAATTGTTCAATGTTGACCACTAAATCACATCAAAAACACCTGTGTGTGTTGATCGAAACATTTGTGGGTGAAATTTGGCCCATTACTTGCATGTATTGGTCTCCCTATCTGGAATTTCGTCTCCCCAGTCCCCTAACTTTGTCCACTTGACAAACCTGTTCCTATCCTGTAAACCTGGCTCAGTTCTCAACTACTCCAAGAAATCGTCTCTGAGCCCTCCTCCCCTGAATGTGTCCATCACTCACTCCTCTCTGTTACCTCAGCCCTTTGTGCACCTTTCTGTTGTATTTGTTCAGTTGGTATACTTTGTTTGTCTGTCTCTCTCATCTTCTGGCCTGTGGGTCTCTTGAGGGCAGGGGCTATCTGTCTCTCACCTCTGTAGCCCAGACCCCAGAGGTGAAGTGACTGATTTCTAATGACCATGGGAGAAAGAGGAAATGGCCGGCACACAAAACAAGGAAGGTAGTGGTGACTCTTGCAGTCATGGGGAGGGTACTAAAGACTCCATGAGCACTGATGACAGGATTTTTGCGGCAGTTTTGCTGCTTTTTGGTGCAAGTTAAAAATCCAGGGGGAAACAGGTGCTAAGACAAAGAGTGAGAATAGCAATAAAAAAGGCACAGGGTGGGCTTCCCTGGTGGCGCAGTGATTGACAGTCCGCCTGCCAATGCAGGGGACACAGGTTCGTGCCCCGGTCCGGGAAGATCTCACATGCCGCGGAGAGGCTGGGCCCGTGAGCCATGGCCGCTGAGCCTGCGCATCCGGAGCCTGTGCTCCGCAGCGGGAGAGGCCACAACAGTGAGAGGCCTGCGTACCGCAAATAAATAAATAAATAAATAAATAAATAAATAAATAAATAAAAAAGGCACAGGGTGAAGAAGAGGGCAGGAGAGGCCCAAAAGAGGCCAAAGACCAAAAAAAGGAAAGATGGTCATGTGCTTTATCAAGAAATACCTTAGGAAGTCTGAGCTTAGAAAATCATGTTTAGGTTGTATCCAATGGAATTGGGAAAGAGAATGCACAGAAGTATCATCTTAGAGCTAAAGTGACACATATTAGGTATCAGTTATTGCCAAATAAGTCCAGCGGCAGTATGGACATACACAAATGAGAAAAGCATGGGAAAAGTAGGCTGAAGCTTAAAAAATACAATAATGAAGAGAAGAGGGAGGATAAAACAAGTAAAGGGATAACAATGAATATTTATTATAAATTGATATAAAACATTTACGTAAATGTAGTTGCCTTTGGAGTGTAAAGAACTGGAAATATGTACAATATGAAAATGTCCTTTATAAATAAAATGTCCTTTGAGACCAAAAAGAGATGATAGATAAAAAATGTTTTGGAAATTGAAAAGTCCTGAACAAAAAGATATAAAAAATCTGAACTTGCAAAGCCTTTAAGCTATGGGGAGAACATACACATAAAAATACGGGGCTTCAGTCTATAAACAAAGAAGCCCCAAACCTAAGGGTTTCTTTTCAGATTGTAGGAGGGAAGCAGAAGATCATGGTGGTTAAAGCACAGTTTCATATCCTGGCTCTGCCACTTTCAAGCGGTGTGACGTTAGCCTCTCTGAGCCTCAGTTTCCTCTAGGAAAGTGGAGGTAATAATATATACACCTCAGGGGGTTGCTGTGAGGATTAATTAAGACACAGCATGTAAAGCGCTTGGCATGAAACCCAGCCCACTGCAAACACACCACAAATGTTAGCTGTTATTATAAACTACTTGACAGGAAAGTCAGGGAGCAGAGGAACTTAAAGCATCTCTATAATTACATGAATTGTGATGAAACAAGTTAAACTCTTGCTTGGTTTTCTTCTAAATTGGATTTTGTAAGCTAAACATGATTCTCTCAGTATCTGAGAGCAGTTGCTAGGAGAAACTGGCAAAAGGCAATGAAGTGGTGAACTCAGCCATTGTTCCTAAAATAAATATGAAATGAGATGGGAGGCTTTGGAACAACTTCTCAGAGGGAAGAAACGACTTCCCAAATGAGAAGTCAATCTAGGACACTGACAGGATGGTGGTGAGAGAGAGGCCAGAAGCAAGAGACACAGAAAACAAGCTCCTGCAGAAAGGAGGCCTCTGGGACCTCCTTTTTGTGAAAAGTGCCTAGTTGGGAATCACATACAATCATTTATGGAGCTATATATTTATGTACCTTAGGGAGAGAATGGAAGCTGGATGCGTGAAGAAAAGGTAGAAGAACCTGTAGATGTATGCCCATCTTATAGGAGGAAAAACAAATGGTTGGAGGAGAGATTACACAAGGTCAGGTGCATGGGGATGACGTCCACAGAGCTGGCTTAGAGTTGTTTTATTGTGTTATTATCAGCTGTATGAATCAAACGTGTTCATCTCCCTGAGATTCTGTTCCCTCACCTGTAAGAGGAGACCAGGACTATGTGCCTAAGAGGGTGAGCATGAGGCTGAAATAGACAGAGCTTGTAAAGTGCTTAGTGAGAACGCAATGGATGGCTCACACTGCTGGTTCTGACATTAGTATCCATAGAAGTAGGAAGCCTTAACTTTATCAAATATTTGTAAGATGTTCTCATATATTGCATCCATAAAACATAACTTTAACCCATTTCTATTCGAGTGTATCACTTAATTTTGTTGCCTATAAGAAAGTTTTAATAAGAGAAATGCATGCATTTTTATTCACAAAGAATCGGTAGTTAATGTTGTTCTTGACCTATTTAAAAGAGGGACCCCTAACTCTGCCCCAGGGCATATATTTGCAGGGTTAGTTGCTTTAGAAAGTAAAAGAGAAATTTCTGAAACCTCTGGCAGGGCTTGATGGGTTTGTGACTAAATCAATGAGGAGGTTATGGAAATATGATTTATAAACCTCCTCTTGCATATGGTACCTTATCCTCTTATGTGCATTTTAGTGTCTGCCTTTGTACACATCTTGGTGGTAAATGGGAGACAAAGACTTGGTCTGAATCATTTGCCCAACAAAATCACTGTTAAGCTCTTAGGAATGAAGAACGGTCTGTGGAAATTGTTCCAGCTGTGAGCAAGTAGCTATTATCTGTCGAATAGCCACTTGGATTCTCCAACTAGTTACCTTTTGGTCTGTGTTACTCTTTTAAGATGCTGTTTGTGACATAATCCAGCCTCTCTAAGTGGCTGTTCATTATAGGGTGAGAAATACTGAACAAATATAACCCTGCCAGATGCAAATCGAAGTCTCTCCCAGGAAAATCACAAAATGCCTTTTATGAAGTCATTTAAATGAGTCACACAGATAGTAAGCAATGAAATTTACAAATATGTATCTAATGATTCCCATTATTCATACTTAATATGGCAAATGGATAATTTTAGGGGTTGCTAAATGAGATGATAAGTGCTTCAGCTGTTTAAATTCACCAAATTTCTTAATGAAAAACAGACAGTGCTGGCTGACAAGAATGCTAACCAAATGGTCCCTTCCAGCCTGACTAGAATAGAGGGGAGAGTATAAAGCAGAGAGATGACTCTGAACACATTGTATTTTAAAGCAAAAGCCGATGTCGTTCTTCCGTTCCAAAGCATACGCAAACTCTTCTCTCAGCATCCATTTAAAATGAAATTCAAATCGGTACCGCTTTTGCAAGCTTCACACCATGCTCATAAGTGAGAGGCTTCTCTTTCATATACAGCAAACGGGCCAAGGTTTTAGGGTCATCTCGGAGATCAATCTGGCAAAAAACACACATGTGATACACTTATTTATTTTTTCAGGCCTCACCAGATGTTTAAAACTGTCACATAATAGAGATGTTTTTCCCCTTGACACCTGTGAATTTTCTTTAAGGAGGCACATACACGTGGCCATATTATGTCTAAAAATTAGAGTGAGTTCTTTGTAAATGTATACACCAGGCTTTCCTTATAGTTTCCCCTTCAAAGCTATTACCCTGGGAGCTGATTCGAATCATTCTGTAACTGTTTCAAATGTTTTTGAAATTTCCTGTTTATTTCTAGGTCCCACTTATAGGATATACAAAATAATCAATCAGTCTTACTACCGTACGGTGATGCCTCATTTGATCCCTGATTATACTACTCATTATCTAATAGTTTATTTCCTGGCTCTGAATATATATATATATATTTATATATATATATATATATATATATTTTTTTTTTTTTTTTTTTGGCGGGGGGACAGTTTCCAAACCCAATCTTCACCCTCAAAGGGATGAAGATTTGCCACCTGTGAGGATATTCTAACAAATGTGTTGCAGGCTCTGAAGGCAAGTCCTAAAAAGGGCTTGCCCAAGGAATAAGCATTAATCTTTTCAAAGGCAGAACTGCTTCGAAAATAGCATCTGTGTTTGGATTAGGGTTGATAATTTAATTAAATATCTAAGTTGCTTTAAAATCTCACTGTGTGTGTGAACCCATGCATACATACATGGGTGTAAATGTGGGCACATAAAGGCTTGTGTTTTAAAGGAAAAATAATATATTCATATATTAGGGTCCCGTAAGCACATTTCTCAGCTTTACTAATTTGTGTGTGTGGGCATTTTTTTGGGGGGCCTTAATTTTTCAACTTAGTGCCCACCAGTTATAAAAAGGATTCAAATCATACAAAGATGTTTACATGTCCCATCACATATTTTCCCACCAAATGGTCAAACACTATCATCTGGAGTTAAGGCAAAAGATTTCATTTAAACAAACTAATTATGATCTTTCAAAGCAGAAGCATGAATTGTATTCTGATTTATGGATGTATTAATTATCTGTCCATACACTCTCTAGGAAATGTTTTCCTTTCTTTTACTTTTTAAAAAATTTCTCTTTGTGAAGCACAATGTAAAATGAGAAATAGAAAGCGGCAGCATATGAAACAGATAATAAAGCTCTTTGGTATCATTACATTTCCATATGTCTTTGGGATAGTAATTTGGGTTTTAACATAGCAAAGAACAAAATCTATTTAAAACTATAAAAAGCTGGAACAATCTTTAACGCATTTGTGCAACTGGCTTACTGCTGGAGAGTCAAACTATGGAAATTTATTAGCTTTCAAAACACTCTAAAGGCTTTTACAATCACAGCTTTATCTGGTATATATCTGTTTTAATGTTTTTTTTTAAGATCTGAGAGATCGGGGGCTTAAAGGGAATAGAGAGCAATGAATTTCTGTCTTCCTTTTCAAGGGCTGTTCCTGAAGAGTTTTTGTCATAATGAGCCAGTTCTGATTGCTGCAGTCATTTTGACATTCACACCTATTTTGTGACTTTCAAACAATAATGGGTTTTAGATATAAAAAATATTAGATAATAAGTGTAATTGACATCTGCACCTCATTCCTCTGGCTCAGGACTGGAGAAGGCTGTCTATTTAAAAAATTACTTTGTTATTTAAAAGCAAAAAGCGGAGAGATTAATTTTTAAAGGCCTCATCAAAGCTTCCTGTTTCATATTAAATAGCTTTACTGTCTTTTCAACCATGGGCTAAATAATCATTCAGTTCTTAATAAAGGCTGTTCGTAGGATTAATGTATCTGAGACACTCTTCTATAGTGTTTGATAGAATAGGATGTTCAGGAGTTGCGAAAGGGTCTTTTCTTTTTCACAAACCCTCCACCGACCGACCCTCCCTGCCATGCCCTCCTTCGAACCTGGGTCCCTATGAGGACGTAAGGCACGTGAGGCATGCAGTCCTTCAGCTCCGGGACCCACTCCTCCTGGACGTTGTGATAAGAGGCAGGATTTACGACGGAGAAGCAGATCAAAAACACATCCGTGTTGGGGTAGGAGAGCGGCCTCAGCTGGTTGTAATCCTCCTGCGGGAAGAGCAAAGAGTTTGGGCTTTTGTACAGCCGGGGTGAGGTGTGGCCATGTGGTTCCAGGGAGTGCCTCGGGAAAGATTCCACCGCCGTGCCCTTCGACCCCATTCCTTCCCTGACCCTGGAATCTGGTGGTTCCCTATATTACAAGAAGTAAAGGAGCCATCAGTCCGGAAAACACCTGTTTGTTCTGTATAAAGATTATGAATTGCCTCCGTTTAAGATGAACTAAAAAAAAAAAAAACTAAAAAACGTTTTTAAAATAGCTTTAGTGAGGTAATTTACATACCGTGAAGTTCATCCATTTAATGTGTATAACTCAGTAAGAATTATTGCAATTCTGTCCCTTGGGAATTGTGTTGTATTGAATATGGATTTAAATTAGTGGGCCATTGGCCAAGGCACAGAAATTCTCTCCTTATATAATTGAAAAAATTGCATTGAAATTTAAGTTAGAATAAGCTAACTCGAATGCAAAGCAGAGTTGTTGCCAAATCATACACCACAATATTTGAATAAATATATTGTCTAAGGGTTTAGAGCTAAGAATTTGGGGATTTGTTTCTAAAGCTACCTAAAAGCCATACTGTGGCCTAATAAATAAAATGCCAGATTAATGACTTTTCCCCAAAGACTTTTCAGACCAGAATATGCTCTAGTTGAAGAGCTCCTGTTTGCATAAGATGTTTATGTATATGCTGTTTTAGTGGGAGACGACAGAGACAAAGAAAAACATTGGATCATCTCAACTTTGGGAAAATGTCAGCAAGTACCTTGTATTGTATGTAAAATGTTTTAAGAGGTTCCAAGGTAAAATCTATTTCGTTAGAAGGTTTAATCTATTTTCATAGAATTTGGTAACACATAAGCCCAAAGTAACTTTATGTGTGTGTATACTTTACATGTATATACTATGTATACACACATGTTCTCACATACCACAATATGACAGAATGTTCGTACACACTATGTGTAATTTATATACATATACACACTACATACAGGCACACATACATACATAGGTGCAATCAGATCTATATGTTCACACTTATACATGTGTACATAGACATGGGCAACATATCAATTCAGTTATTAGGGTCTGTCCTTACTACTCCTCCTAACACTTAAAAAAGTTACAAAATTTATATATGCTCTTTGCAAAAATTCAAACATTACGGAAGTACATAGGGTAGAAGTAAAACTTTGTTCCCATCCTGCACTTGATCTCTAAGAGTTTTTCCTCTCTTCCCAGAGGAAGCAGCTATGTAACAGTATCCTTCTGAACTTTTAATATTTATTTACGTATATAACATACACATGTTTATTTAAAAAAGAAATCGATTATATAGCTCATATTGTTGTGACACTTGTCTTTTTCAACTTAATAGGTCATGGATATTTAAAAATATTGACCTCACTATCTGTTGACCCTAATAATGTCTTTATAAAAAGGGGATGCACACAGCCACGTCCACGTATGCCCCTTCCAAGGCGAGGAAGCCCCTTGGAATGTCAAGGGTGGTCATCTCTGGCTGGTAGCCGTGCATTCATCTATCATTTACTCAAGGTGCCCAGCACACAGGGACTCAGTATGCATGGCTGGCACTATTACTGCTTTTAATACTAACAAAATCTCAGCAATTTCAATGCAAGCTGGCAAGGATGCTGAAAAATCCTAAAATCCTAAAAAGTGAACTAAAAGAACACACAAAACAATCAGTCATTGTGGTTGAGTACATTGCTTAAAAACTGATTGGGCCAGGCCTGCGATGGCATCTCAGCCAAGTTGTGCCCATGGCTGTGTGTGTGTGTGTGTGTGTGTGTGTGTGTGTGCGCGCGCGCGCCTGCGTGGCGGGGGTGGGAGTGTGGGAGGGGACAGCTTGTCTCTTGTCAGTGACTCTTCCTCTTTCCACAGCTAGCCCTGAAAGCCAAATCTGTCCCACAGTCTCTCTGCCTCTCTCCTTTCTCTCTGGGACTTTCTCTCTCACAGTAGCTGTGAAGCCCACAAGCCGAGAACTCTCCTTCCCGGCCCATAATCTACAGCTGTTCATGATACCGCCTGCTCCCTGCCACTTCATCCTCTCATCTGCATTGTCATAAATGGAGTAGGGGCCGTGTTGTTTTTTTCTCATGCCCCACTTGTACTCTGTCCATAGCAAATATTCCATAAATGCTGTTGACCGATTTTGATGACACCGGTCTGCAGTGACCTGCAGATGAACACATGGTTTTTCTATCTATCATTTACTGCAGTAGTTTTCATTAGAACCATCCAGGGAGCTTTAAAAACATCCTAATGCCCTGCTGACCAACTACCTGCCTCTACCTTCCCTACTCTGGGACCAGTGAAATTAGAATCTCTAGAGAGTGGGTATTCTGATTTCATTGGTCTGAGGTTGGCATGGAGTTGAGAACAACTGATTTACATCATCTTCACTGTCAACAGAGGATGTATCAGGGGCTTATTACTAAGGGCCAGGCACTCTTTCAAGCTCTTACATGCATTATCTAGTTGAATCCTCACACTAGCACTGAAAAGGTGGTACCGTCAACATCTGAGTTTCGTAGAAGAGGAAGTTAAGGTTTAGAGATATTCAGCACTGGACCAATGTTACAGAGCTATTAAGCACCAGGATGGGGGTGTTTAGCCTGAATCCAGCTCTAGCTCTTAATTGTGACTACACGATTTGCTTCAGCCCGGAATTTTAAGGGACAGATTAAGCATTTTCTTGAAAATTCATTTATCCAGGAACCTTAATATGGGTTCATACTTTACCCAAGGATCTAGGAAAAGAAATGTTAGAGACCATGGTGTGGGTATAGTATCTATTTCTACAGAGCTATAGAGAGGCATATCTCTAGGCCTGCATCTACCAGAAATTACCACCAGATGGCAGCAGACACTGTATATTTAAAACCTCAAAGCTTAAAAAAGCACAAATGAGAGAAATGTCAGAACTAGGTAAGTTGGGTCACAACTAGGTAAGCAAATAACTGGTAGTCTGAAAGGATCATGTTTACTTGATTCTTTACCTAGAAGCTCTCAAAGGAATTCTGCTCACTTTATGGAAAAGTTAGGAAGACCCCTGGTTGCTGGATTAACTGTAGGTGGGAAGGAGAAAAGTTGGTTTTTCGATAATTTACCCTCCTGGTAGGTCCAGCTGAGTGACTTCTGACTGTGTCCTTCATTGGGCTTTATCCTGCTCTGTATTCTGGATCTCTCTTCTGTGGAAACCTTAGTCCTGCTGTATAATTCCATTTAAAAAGATGTATTAATTGCCTACTGAATGTCTAGCACACAGCAGTCAGGATGCTATATGAACTATGTAAGGCGAAAAGAATTGGGGAAAAGCTAGTGGGGGAAAATTGAAAATATGGGAAACAATTCGATTTATGTGAAAATGAGACAGGTGAAGTTTCTTTGCTTTTAGTAAGCTCTCTGATAATAGAATAATGTAGAATAGTTATTTGACTGAATTGGGAAAGTACAATTTCAAGGCTGGAAGAGGTCTTAGAGTTCAGTTAGTGCAGTGGCTCCCAGAGTAGGGTCCCGACTCACAGCATGGGCATCACCTGCGAGCTTGTTAGGGGTGCACATTCCCCGGTGCCACCCAGCCTTCCTGAAGCTGAGGCTCTGGGGAGGGGTTGCTCCACCTGTGTCCTAACAAGCCCTCCAGGTGACTGTCATAGCTCAAGTCTAGACACTGAATGATTTAATCAGGACTACAGAGCAAACGTACCTCTAAAGAAGGCTCACACCTAGGCTGGTCGGGCTCGTTTCAGCCCCCGTTTGCCACTGGCTGCAGCTGACACACGGCAGTGGGTTCAGGATTAATAAAAGTAAGTGTCCCCTCAGACTGAGGCCTGGGTGCTGGGAGTTTGGGGGACTTGAATTTGTACCAGCTGATAACTCGGGTGATTTTTTTTTTTGCAATGGGGCACGTTTTGGGTCTTGGTTGGATGTGCACATGCTGAGATGATATAAAGGGGCTCTGAGGATTGGGTCGGTGGTTTATTTTGTATTTGAGGCCCGTTCCAATGTTGAAACTGAGAATGGAAGACTATAAGAGTGACTCAAAGGGGGCTTCAAGGGCTAAAGTGGACAAAGAGGCTGGGCAGGGTATGGGGGTGGAGGGAAGGGTGGGATTTGGGCAAGGTAGCCTTTTTTTTTTTTTTTTTTTTTGTGGTATGCGGGCCTCTCACTGTTGTGGCCTCTCCCGTTGCGGCGCACAGGCTCCGGACCTGAAGGCCCAGCGGCCATGGCTCACGGGCCCAGCTGCTCCGCGGCATGTGGGATCTTCCCGGACCGGGGCACGAACCCGTGTCCCCTGCATCGGCAGGTGGACTCTCAACCACTGCGCCACCAGGAAAGCCCAAGGTAGGCTTTTGAGTGCTTTCCACCCAACCTCACTCCAAAGGCAGGAGAGTGTTTGGTCTTAAGGCAATCTGGTGTTCTGGGGTAACTGTGGGTGATTATCAAACAAGAAAAGTTCAGGGACAGCCTCAGCCTCAGACGGGCCGAACACCTTGGGCTCGATATATGCCTGGAACAGCCGCGTCATGATGGCATAGTGGTGAGCAAGTGAAACCATTAGACCAGCCCTTCTCAAACTTTATGCATATTTGAATCACCTGGGGATCTTGTTCAAATGCAGATTCTTATTCAGCAGCGGGCCTGGAATGACGTCTGAGAATTTGCGTTTGTAACAGGTTTCCAGGTGGTGCTGATACTGCTGGTCCGGGGACCACACTTTGAGAGGCTAGGAGCGTTGCACTGAGCATCCCCTCCCCGCCTCCCCACCCCCATACCTATGTTAAATTGGAAATGGAATTCTGCTTCCAAGCCCTGTTGGTTTAATGGTATTTACCCCAGATTTTCAATGCATTCTCACTTTCATAATCTCCCATAAGTACACTCATATCTGTCAGGATTGGTTTGGAAAATGAGGACAGCACACGTAGGGCAGGAGTGCAGCCTAGTGTTTAAGAACATGGGCTAGGGAGACATATTCTCTGGGTTCAAATCCAGATGGCCTATTGGGTCAGCCAATAGCAAAGAGGAAGGCTCCTGTCCTTCCAGGTTGCCATTAATGAACCCCAGGTGTACTTGGCCTCCCTGCCTGGTCCTTATGTCTCTCTCTTCAGCCCTTGCGGGGGCAGGGGGCAGGGAGAAGGGGAGGAGAAGGGTTTCAGAATCCAGACCAGGTGAAGATGCGTGGTGTGCAGCCCTGGCTGAGTGAGGGGTACAGCTGATGGCCTTCCTGCTTCCCAACTTTCGTGGTCACCAGTGACAGCTGGGCTGCTGTGGTTTCTCGGTGACAGACACCATTCTGTGCTTGGCCGCCAGCAGACGGCCCCCGATCCAGCAGTGCTTGTGTGCAGAGAACTCAGGGGTGTATCCTGCTGAGAAGCCAGGCTCCTGACACCAGGAGATTCTCATTCCTCCCTGGTACTGCTGCTAACTGCCACTTTTGCAAATGTTGCTTTTGAGATGCGTCCATCCTGGAGTGTGGCCTGAGAGGCCACACTCACAGCAGGGTTTTACCCACGTTGTTCCTGGAGGCCAGGGCCCAGGAGAGAAACAGACAAGGTGTTTTAGTACCAGGACTGGTTCCAGCCTAGGTGGTCGGCTGAGGGGTGGGAGGATGCCTGGTTCACGGCCGTGACCTGGGAAACGCCCCTCTCCCACTTTGGCATTCCTTAGCCGGCCAGTACCCAGGCTCGTGGCAGTATCCCCACCCCAGCTTCCTGCTCTCCCTCGTGACACACTCTAAAGAAACTGGCCTGCAATCCCGTCATTTAAAAGTCAGCTCTCAGACTCTCTGTAGTCAAGCCAAAGATCTGAGCTCTAGAAATCCCTTTCAGAGAGACTCTCCGTAATGCACTGAGGAGGGGCAAGAGTCGCACAGGCTGGGTTGGCAGGACCTAAATAGATCAGGCCTTATTGCCTCCCCAATGTGAGCTGAGTGGGTAACATGCCGAGTCACCCTGTACAAAAACCCCTCACTTCATTGCCTAACCGACTGTTTGGAATTCTACCCAACAGATGAAGCAGAGTTCTGAAGGCTCTTTGTCTTCAAAAGACTCCACTCAACGTCCAAGTATCAGTTTGTTTCAGGGGCTTGGGGAGAGAGCTAATGTTTAGTAGCAGCTGCTGCGTGCTGGCCGTGTTTGCACGTGAACTTCATCATAACCTGCCTTCAGCAGATGCTTGGCTGGCTCGTGCAGTGCTGCAAGCGTGTGTCAGGCGAGGCTGGCGGGGCTGCAGTGATGCCTGAGGTGACCAGGTGTGGCGAAGTGGAGGGAACCAGGTCGAGTGATTTTGTCCAGGGCTGGCTTTGAGGGTAGAAATACCGAGTTCCTATCAGTTTATCTTTCCGAACACACGTGCTTCTTGAAGTTGTTTTTGCACACTCTGAGCCACAGTTAGCTCAGGACAAAGATGAGGGGCGCTGCTCCTTGATTCGTTCATGCGAGAAAATCTAACTATTCACGGCAAGATGGAACCCTATAGCCAGATTCACAGACTTATTTCCTTTTTTGTGGCTCAGGGATTAATCAATTGGTTTTGAGATCGCTGCTCTACCTTGTTAGGAACTCTGACCAGATGAGTAATTTTGAATTAGTTATAGATCTTCCTTAGCCATGTGACCTCAGCAACATTTGTTCGAATATAACAGGAGGCTAGATTATCCTCCTTGAGGCTGGCAATGGAAATGTTGGGACAATGCTTCTAAATTAAATTTGGCACTAAGCCTTACTGGTAGAGTCGTAGAACCATGGGAATCAACTTGGGTAATGGTTATTTTCCACCACATCCTCCTAACATTAGGAACAATGTTTCAACCACCAAAGACTCTGAGGGTCATGATTCTTAAATTTTAATGTGCATACGAATCACCTGGAGATCTTCTTCAAATGCATTTTCAGATTCAGTAGGCTGGGGACAGAGCCTGAGATTCTGCATTTCTAATAAGGTCCCTGGCAATGCTGCTGGTTGGTGGACCAGACTCTGAATGGTAAGGTTCTAGAACCGTGGTTCTCAAAGTATGGTATACAGACCAGCAACAGCACCACTGGGAAACTTGTCAGAAATGTAAGTATTAATACTTAGGCACCATCCCAGACGTGTAGAATCAGCAACACTGCAGGTGGGGCCCAGTGACTGGGTTTTAACAAGCCCTACAGGTGATTCTGATCCCTGCTCAAGCTTGAGAACCACTGTTCCACAAAATGAATTATTCATACGCGTCATCCTTCAGTGGAATGCATTCCAATACCTAACAGTCCTTTACTGCTGAGAGGTCTCCCTTAGGTCTAGCCTCAAATTGTTTTGCTTAATTATTCCGGTTCTTTTAGGCATTCTCGAGGTCATTTTTAAAGGTCCTAATCATAGAATTTTAGTCCTATAAGGAGCTTTAAGATGTGTTCTGATTTCTTTACCCCATGCTTTACGCTCCCCTATGAACCTTGTCCACCTCTGGGCTTTCAGAGTAGCTGGTGGAAAGCATTAAAGTGAAAGTTAAATTGAAGAAATATCTATAACCCATTTGTTGTTATATTCTATCGATGCTCATCACTTCTGTGTCAGAGGTTTGGGTCAATTTGGAGTTTAAAGATATTTTTTCCTCTGCCTTAGAGTCTCAACTCCTATACTAGTATTATTAAATTTTTCTAAGGACAGAGCAGTGGGAAAGAATAATTAAACTGCTTTTATGCAGTTTTATTGGATTCAAAATTAAATAGAGGCCAGGGAGGCTGTTCTGGGGGCAATTAACACACAGAAGCAAACAATTGTGGTGGATTGCTATAGAACTGGGGAGAACTGGGTGGGCACAAGGGGCACAGAGAGCATTTTTTTTGGGGTTTTTTTTTTTTTTTTTTTTTTTTTTTTTTTTTTTTTTTTTTCAGTACGCGGGCCTCTCACTGTTGTGGCCTCTCCCGTTGCGCAGCACAGGCTCCGGATGCACAGGCCCAGCGGCCATAGCTCACGGGCCCAGCTGCTCTGCGGCATGTGGGATCCTCCCGGACCGGGGCACGAACCCATGTCCCCTGCATCGGCAGGCGGACTCTCAACCACTGCGCCACCAGGGAAGCCCCGAGAGCATTTTTAGAAGGCAAGGGAAACAGAGGTTTCAGAATCAGGCAATAATCCTTGCTGTATTGAATTTTTCAAACTGGATTATATTAATAAAATATGATTATGGAGGAAAAGGGTGTAAGCTCTTTTTTTAGGCTGTGAGTCCCTGATGGATGGGGACACCCCAATGACTGAATGAGGGTAGGCAACTCCAGCCCGAAGAGCAGTCTCCCTCTATTGCTGGAACGATTTCTGGTGGAGGGGCAGTCAAGCATGAGCTGCACTGAAGCCCTGTACCTTAGCTCAAAGGAGCCAAATCACCTTTCCAATCTGGGCATCTGTGGGCATCCTTTTCTAGTCGTGTGTCTCGGTATTGATGTGAGAGGTCTCCTCCACTTTCCAGTTCCTGAGAGTAGTTGGCTAAAACACCCATCAGCCAGCGAGGGGAAACTGGAGGCTTTTAAGAGCCTTGAGTCTGGTGCTAGATTTTCCAAGTTCTCCGCTGCCTGGGCCTGCCCAACATCTGACTTTGATGTTCCACAGACATTTATACAGTGGTTCTTGCAAATGCACACAGAAATCCTAAAGAGAATTTTATTTATTGTGATTTTTTTTTTTAGTATAGAGGTATCAAATTGAGCAAAAAGACATATCTCCAGATAATTGTGAAAAAAATCTAGACAAATGCATAACTACAAAGAACAATTACCAGGAAACTCACAGTGGGAATAAGCATGGTCTAATGTTCACTCCAAAGGACTTAAGATGTATGAATTTGGACAGACTGAACAACCTGCTGATTTTGACCTAAATAAATGACCCAGGATGTATGGTACCAAAAGCTCTGTCAAAGAAATTGGGCCATAACCATCAGTTGCTTAACCACTTCCCCTCTAGCCCATGAACTTGTAACATTAGAAACTTTTTTGTAGTGGAGTGTGGGATGCAAGGAAAAAAAGATAAAGCGGCATTTTCACCCAAGCAGAGCATGTGCTAACTGATTAAGCACTGAGGGTTCCAGTCCATTGCCTTACATTATTGTTTGGCCAGGTTCTCCAACTTGAAGAAATATTTCTGACAGAATGAGCATATTTCAGGAATCTTGGAGAATTTAGAGTTAACCCCAGTTATTTAGGGGTTGACCCTCACTTTGGGAAAACATCCAGGATCCTGGATTTTCTTCCTTCTAACACTTAATCCATCTTCTTCCTACTCCTTGATCCCCATCCCCTATCTCTTTTTGTACCTTTCCACAGCTTGTTAGGCAATTCAAATAAAGAGCAGGCAAAGAATATAACATGAAAAAAAATAATGGGTGAAACTAAAATTTATGAAATTGACTCAGTAATCCTGGATCTGGAATTGGTATGGGTAGGAAGAAATTGGAACTCTTGGCCAAATATGGTATTTTGGTTAGTGATAGTCGTCAATCCATAAATGAACGGTTATTTGCCTGTCAACACCTTGAATCCTACAATGATTTAGTTTTCTGTAATTGAAAATATTTTTAAGGTATTCAAAATATTTTGGTTGTCATTTAGGTAGACAATAAATTTGCCCCAAGTGATCAGAGGAGGTAATATCTGTACCGTGAGTCCCCTTATGCCTAGCCAAATGGATCATTCTTCCCGCCCCGCCCCCCCAAAAAACTCTTAATGAATCAAGGTAAGAAAAATGTACCTGTCCTGCAGTGTCATACAGTCCGAGCAAGTGTTGCTTGCCTCCCACTGTCACAGTAACTAGGGGAGAAGAGAAAAGAGAGTCTGTAAATGCAAGCTTCAATCAGGAGTCTTCACGTTTCTCTATGCCAGCATCTCCTTGGGCAGCAAGGACAAGCATATGCCTCACCCGTGTATATTCGAAACCAAGTTGACAGCACGCTTGCCAAACGAAAGGCAACCTTGGGCGGCAGTGAGAGCAGATGGGCTGAGCCAAGTCCAAATGTCTCAACCGAGGTGAATACTATTGGTGCCACTAGGCCGGCTGTTCACTGATCCTGATTAGGCCCTGTCATATCAAGCTCCTGAAGGGAAAGGATGCTGGACTCTTTCTTGGTTAGTTTACTTTCTTCTTTCATTTGGTTTGAGCCGCCTTTCGGGATATAGACTCGTGTAAGCAACCTTTCTGTTAGAAATCTCTCAGGTTTTATTTGTCATCAAAATGTTCAAAGACCCTGAAAACAAAGGCTATTAACCCACCGCCTATGTTATAGTCTATAAGGCGAAGCTAATAATGAAATGCGAAGGGCTTAACATTTATTTCAAAAAGTGTTTTTATTAAATATCTCTGTGCTTTAGCTCAACTGATTCATTACAGTTTGAACCTTAGTTGCAGAAGGAGGTGTGGTATATGGGTTTCATCTCACATAACTGAAGGGCATATATAGAGTGCAAAGCAGAGAGTTTGATTTACTCAGCAGGCTTATTGCCTTGCCAAGCAACGATGTCCAAAAGTGGGAGGTAATAGAGGGATACCAGCTGCTCTTTACATGGCTGGAAGTGAAATAAAGTCTCAACGTGAAACTAAACTGAGATTGAACAAATCGAAGGCAAGAGTAATATGATTCTCTTGGTGAATGGAAAGAGCAGATTTAAATTTCCACAGAAATTTAATCTCTTTTTGGAAAAAGAAAGTAAACTATGAAGGAGAATGTGATTTTTCCTAGTTGATTAAAAAACGTACAAATGCAGGGATTCACATTCACTATCTTATAATAACCTATAATGAAATATAATCAGAAAAAATAACTGAATCACTATACTGTTCCCCTAAAACTAACACGTTATTGTGAGTCAACCATATTTCAATACAAATGTGCAAGTCCAACGTAAAAATGATTTTTGATTTCTCCTACCATTAGCTGTGCAGGAAACGAAAGATAAATGGAAGAGCAACCTTTTATAACCATATCTCTAAAATATGCCAGCCAAATTCTCTGGTCTGCTGCTCGGAGCTGCTGCTTTGGTACTGATCCGACTTTTATTTGTTTTCAGGTTCAGGGCCTACAGGTATGCAAAGTGCTTCTTAATGGCTCTTTCTTTGAAAAGCACTTGTTTAACAGCACTGCCTTCCCAGACACTGGGAACAAGTTTTCTAATCTACTCAGATCAACGTGTGTTCAGCTTGATAACATGGCAGCAGCCGCACAGATGAGCTTTCACATGTGTGTTTTTAAGGGGTGAACCCGGCTCCATCCAACGCTAGTGACACCACCGAAGGGGGGCGTCTAAACGTTTTTCCTTCCTTTCATAAGCCAGGCTGGCAGTGGAAATGAAGGTGAGATGGCGCAGCCCCGATCTCTTCGTCCTGTTATATTTTCCTCTTCCTGCACACTTGGAGCCCAGTCAGATGTTCCTGAAATCTGCCTGAATTGTTTCTTTAATGGCTAATTCACCACCTAGACGTGCATCAGGAATGAGGGGAAGAAAGCCAGCCATTACAACATGGAATTTCCTGCCTCTAGTGAGCCCAGTACTCACAGGTTAGGGGCAGCTGTTCCGGAGACCCCCTTGGATGGTCTCCCGACTTAGAGGCCCAGGGCCATCTATGGAGCGAGGACTAGAAGCTGACTCACCCTCACGGCCCCGCTGGGCACTGCAGAATTTCCAGAGCGATGGCTCTGACCTTTGTCCCTGGAGCCCTGAAGCTCTTGTTTGCGTTTTCTCAGAGAGCAAACATTCCTTCCAGCCTGCTTTTCCTCAGGCCTCACCCTTTTCTCCCTTGGCAGCTCTGACTACAGAGAATTGTTCCAGGCCTGAGGCGAGTGCCAGCCCGGGAAAGGTGGCCGTCGGGCTGAGAGGCTGAGCCCAGCCTTCCCTTCCCTCTGTCCTTCCCTTCCTCAAGAGTTTCTTGGGTTCTGGGACTGCCCTCAGTGTTGGGAGCGTAAAGGCCAGAGACAGCTCGTCCTGTCACGGAGTGTGGAGAGGAGGGTACAAGGCAGTGCAGTGAGCACTTTGCTGGTGGCAGTGCGGATGGGTGGGGGAGCATGCAGAAGGGGCACCCCTGCATGTGCACACGCGCCCTGCTGGAGTGTGGTCAGAGAAGGCTTTCTGGAGGACATGTCCGAGCTGCGTCCCGAGGATGGCCAAGAATTACCCAGGGTGCACTGGGGGAGATGGGGCATGAGACTCACTAATACAGCCTTTATTCTGAAGGCTTTGTTAAACTATGAAAGTCCTGAATTATTCTTGTTCCCCAAGAAAGCGAAAGAGAAGGAACTAAAACAATTTACTTGCGTTAAGGCAAAATGGTGAGAGGAGGGAGGATGAGGTTTTTGGGGTGGAAGCCAGGTCAGCTTTCAGCTTTGCTGCCTACTCTGTTGGACCAGCCCTGCTGGAGGAATCCTGAGGGAGCAGGGCAGTGCCCTCGTGCCCCCATCTCTGGAAATCACTTTTATTCTCTCTTCTCTGCCCTTTGATTCTCTCATTTTATCAGAAGGAAGGTAAATGGATCACACAGTTGATGACTGAGAACATCAAGGGACAGACAGCCAGAGACAGATCCAAGCATCACTCACATATTGTGGAATATGCAAATGGCTTTGTGAGTCCTTATCTTGGGCTAGCAATGGATGCCTTATCGCTTGCCAACCTGGGCTCTTTGAGGCTTCTCAGTTTGGAAATGAATTAGGTCAGCACAGAAGGAAGGTATGCTCTAAAAATGATCATAGGAAATGTAGAGATGTTGAGAGAGCGGGATATTTTAAGTCAGATGGTTCTGCATTTGAATCCTATCTTTGCTATTCACTGTCTGAATGACCGTGGGAAAGTCACCTAACACCTCTGAGCCCCACTTTCCCTATTTGTTAAAAATGGGGGGAACATCACCCATCAAAGAGAATACTTGTGAGGAGGACGTTAAATGAGAAAATGCCTGGCACACAGCCTGGCCCATAGTGGGTGCTGAGAAGTTGTTATTGCCCCTCCTTCAACAAATGCTTATTGGACCTCTTCTAAGACCAGGGACAGTCTGTCTTGCTCTCCCCTGTATACCCAGTGCACGTGAAATGGCACCACAAATGTATAATATTTGTGAATTACCGGTCACTTTCTACGCTAAATGGTAGCTATTTAGATCAATGTCTTGTGTCTCTGAATGGACAGGTAGGCCCTTGAGGACAGAATCTCCACACCCCATACCCCACACAGTACACAACACAGTTCTTGGCATACGTAGTAGTTGCTGAATCCACAGAACAGAAATGAAGCCCCAGGGGCAACTCAGGCAGAAGGAGGTCCTTCGAAATGTGCAGAACTTCAGCTTGAAGCATCCTGGCAAGACGCTAACTGCTGGGAAGTACCCGCAGCCAGCAAACCTGCCCCGCAGACAGTGGTCAGGCTAAAATCCCAGATCACCTTCTATTCTCCAAGCTGTTAGAGTGTTTTGTTTTGAGCTTAGAGAGGTTTTAAAGAGAGTGGGTCAAATGACCTGCTAATGGCTCAGATGGTTCTCTCAATAAAGCGTGAAAAGTTGTCAGTGGCTTGTTAAGTATGTAAACCGAAGGCCTTCCTCTCCAAATCCATTTAGCTCTTGGCTTCCTTGTGTTTGTTCTTGGTGCAGATTGGATGGTTACTTTTATGAGTTGGAGTGAGGTGCTGATGAAGTTGAAGTCGTGGGTTTGCTCTCCTGAGAGTCAGTTGCTTTCACCCAGAGAGAAAGTGTCCCGGCAGGACGTGAGCCTGCCCCCGTCCCCCGCCCCCCCGCCCTCAGCATTTCAGTCACCTCATGAAACTGCATGTCATTTGCAAACCTGGATGAGGAGGTGTTGGTCACTCCCTGTAAGCCAGCTCAGACCATAAGTCCAGCCCATTAGCAGCACTAGGAACCTGGTTCACAGCCCCTGCCTTGTTGGTCATCTCATCCGCCAAGAGCAATCTTTTGGAGCCGATGTGATGAATACCTGATGAATCCTGAGAACTGGCATGGCGGAAATGCCCAGTGCCCCTCCGTTCCCAGCACATAGCCAGCTGTCTGCATCACTCATGTCAAATGTACTGTATTTGGCAGGTAGGATGAGGCATACCTGACTGTGTCTCATCCTAAATGTACTAGGATGGTACCAAAGGTACGAATAGTACCTTTAGTACCGTCCTAGGCACTATTTTGGAGGAAGAAACACTAGATTTATAGACATGGCAAGAAATACAATTTTAATTAAGTTAAAAACATGGCCCCATGCAAATATAGAATGATGTTATGTCAAAGATTGACTAACTCATTAATGAGAGAATCAGTAAGATGATAAATCTTGTTCAAAGAGCATTTTGAAGAACTGGGCATTTATAGGCACTTCAAAAGCAAAATGTTAGAATAAGATGGCTAAGTTCAATGGAAAACTGGTTGTTGTCCTATGGAAAAGATAAGCTTTGGTGTCCTCCTTTCTACTAAACAGGAATTATTTGCATCTTGACCCAACAAGATTTACAAGTTAACATGTAACTTCAGAGAATCTAAACTTTCAGTTAATAGCAGAATCAGACAAAGGCAAGTTACCCTAGATTACTAAGCCTCGGGGGAAGGGCGTTGAACACTGCCTTAGCATGGACAGTTGCATGTTCTCGGCCTTATATCCAAGTTCCAGATAATTTTTCTTCACGTCCGAATTCAAGTCCATACTTAGCTACCTACTCATTTGGTGAGATGTTGGGTAGGTCAGTAGGTTTCTCCCTCACCTGGAAGATAAACACATTGTCTTTACCCTAAAGGGGTATAAAAACTCTTTATTAGCTGTTCCAGAGTCAGGGGTAATCACCACTGCAGTTTGTCTATGTCTGGGGTGCTGCAAAAAAAGGAGAGTTTAAATCTCAATTCTGACCCTCGTCATGCTTGCTGACTGAATATCTTCAGCGGTGTTCGCTGACCTTTTCCCTCTCTGAACTGACTCTCATCCCCAGCTCCTCCTCCTTTCTAGAAGATCCCATCTGGGACTGTGACTCACCGAGCACCAGGGTCTGCTCTTAGGAGCTGCTCGTGTGTGTTGTCACGTGGGTTAAGCCTCACAAACGTGCATGTTCATTTTATAAGGAAGCAACTCAGAGGCATCTGGGATGACATTTCCCTCAAATTAAAATAAGCTAGAAAACAGAATGAAACTAGAAACAGATAATACGCTTTCATAAATATGAATGGTGGTGAATTCCTTCCTGGTGGGGTTTCATCCTTCCAACGTAACGTGTTCCTGTTAAGGCGGCTTGAAAACCTCATCCATCTACACTGGCCCCCCTCAGCCAGCTCGTTTCCTTTCTTTGCGGAGAACGCCTCTTGCTTCCTAAGCATCAGCCCGTGTGTGTGTGAAATAAAAGTTGTTCAGGCAAGTCTCTTATTTGAGGTACTGGTGTGAGGTCCTGTTTCCACAGAATAAAGACTGAGGGGAAAACCAAACAGTCTCCCTGAGAATCCATTAGGACACTGAGCTGAGGGTTTTCTCTCGTTAGGTGTGTATGTTCGTCCTACAGTAACAAGAGTTCCTTTTGAACAGGGGAACGTACCTCTGCCATGCGTCTCCATCCCTGGTCATGTTTCTTTTCTCCTTTAGGTATGGCTATTGCAACAGGGGATTTCGTTTGTAGTTGTTTGTTTAGTCTGTAGTGTAACCACCCCAGATTTTAAGGCAGAAGGACTGGCTGGAGGCCTGAACTCACTGTGAACAAACTCTGGGATACTGAGCAAGTTACAGCTTCCCTACGTTCTCAGTTCTTACTGGAAGTTTGAGGAGAAAAGAAGATCATGAGTATAAAAATTGTGTACAAGTAAGCTAACACAAATACAAGGTGACATCAGTGAGCAAATGGCTTCTTAACAGTACTTTTGGGAACAGAGCTTGCTGGAATGAAGTTGGGTATGGGGGGGTGTTCAGGAAAGGTCTACCCTTGTCGGTACTTGTTTGATGAGGGAGGAGAGGGAGGAGGAAAAGGAAGGGGGGGTGAAAGGCAAGAGGAAGGGGAGGAGCTTGCGCAGTTCCAGGACCTTTGGAACCGGCTGGGGATGAGGCCAAACCAAAGACAGAGCCACGATTCCATGACATTCACATCCTGGGATTTTAGAGTCTTGCTTGGCCTCACCCTTCCTTCCCCGACATTCATTTGGTCTCTACATCCTGCCAATTCTACCTGCTAAGTATCTCTAGATACTCGGACTCCTCTTTACCATCTGTGTAACTGTCCTCATGCAACCCCCAACCTTGTCAATTGCAAAAGTCTCCTAATCAACATTCATTTCTCCAGACTCATTCATTTCTCAGGCTTAACGTAGCTGTGGCTCCCAGTCATCTCCGAGATAAAATTCAAATACTTTCCAAGAGTGGACATGTCCTTGTAATCTGGCCTCTGGTTTACCTTTCCAGATCTCTCCTATTATTTTACCCTCCTACAGTCCAAACTTCTTGCAGTCTGTTTTTGTTTCTTTTTTTTTTTTTTTTTTTTTTGCGGTACACGGGCCTCTCACTGCTGTGGCCTCTCCCACTGCGGAGCACAGGCTCCGGATGCACAGGCTCAGCAGCCATGGCTCACGGGCCCAGCCGCTCTGCGGCATGTGGGATCTTCCTGGACCGGGGCATGAACCCGAGTCCCCTGCATCTGCAGGTGGACTCCCAACCACTGCGCCACCAGGGAAGCCCTTGCAGTCTGTGATACTCACAATGCCTTTGCTCAAGTTGTTCCCTCTGAAAATCTGGAAAAGAAATTCTGGAATGCTTTCCCCACACCTGTCAGCCTGGAAAACTCACTTTTGTAACGCCTCCCTGATGGCCTCCAACTACCTTAAGTGTCTTTCCATGCTTCCTTGCCCATGGGGCCTTAAAGTGCTGTGTGCCGTTTATCTTCATGTACCAAGGTCTAGCACGGGCCTGGCACGTGGCTCCGTAAATATTGGTTGAGGGACGGAAAAATGAATTAAGTTCCAGCTAAAGCGGAGGTTTTCTCTGAGGCATATATTTTCTCCAGATGAGTCTTTGGCCTTTCCCAAAGGGTCACCGTGAGCTTTTCTGGATGGTAGTAGTCGTGGGAGGATGAGTTCTTCAGCAGTGGTGTCCTACACTAAAGCTGGCCTGCCTTTTACGAGGGGATGCCATGGAAATGTGGCTCCCCTGGGTGGGATCAGTGTTTGGGGTACTCTGCCACTTTTCCAGGCAACTTTCACCAGCTACGGGGCTGCCAGACTCCATCGGTGGGGCAGGACCACTGGCAAGGTGTCCCGAGGTTCACTGTGGCCATATAAGCCACAGTAGCCTGGCTCCCCGGCATGAACTACAGAGTACAGGGGAGCTGTCTTTTGATTAGGACTTTGGGAAGCAGTGACTGAATTAGAAGTGAAGCCTGCACGTTGAGGTGTGTGGCCTGCAAACCAGGGTGTGCTTTTTGCATGATCCTCTGTATAAAGAGATACTTAAAAAAAAAAAAAAAAGCCAGCTCCTTCAGTGACATTCATACATTGCTAGAAACTCATAATAATTAAGCTGCCATTGAGGTATGGTGGAATCAATACCTAATTTAGAGGCAGAAACTTTTATTTTCAGCCTTGACCTTGACTTGGTGAAATCGATGTTTCACGGCAGTCTCCAGGGGGAGCTAGTTTTTTTTTTTTTTTTAATTTTAGAAC
Source organism: Leucopleurus acutus (assembly GCF_964270905.1). Lineage (NCBI taxonomy): Eukaryota > Metazoa > Chordata > Mammalia > Artiodactyla > Delphinidae > Leucopleurus > Leucopleurus acutus. The sequence goes on from NC_139142.1 coordinate 37,785,013, forward strand.
TTTATTTATTTATTTTTTTATACAGCAGGTTCTTATTAGTTATCCATTTTATACACATCACTGTATACATGTCAATCCCAATCTCCCAATTCATCCCACCCCCAGCCCCCTCCGCTTTCCCCCCTTGGTGTCCATACGTTTGTTCTCTACATCTGTGCCTCTATTTCTGCCCTGCAAACTGGTTCATCTGTACCATTTTTCTAGGTTCCATATATATGCGTTAATATACAATATTTGTTTTTCTCTTTCTGACTTCTTCACTCTGTATGACAGTCTCTAGATCCATCCACGTCTCTACAAATGACCCAATTTCGTTCCTTTTTATGGCTGAGTAATATTCCATTGTATGTATGTACCACAACTTCTTTATCCATTTGTCTGTCAATGGGCATTTAGGTTGGGGAAGCTAGTTTTAGGTTGGGGAAGCTAGTTTAAAAAACACAGAGTCCTTGGTTTCACATCCCACCCCTAGATTCCAAGGAAGTAGGTCTGGGGTCGGACCCAGAAGTCTGCATTTTTATCAGACTCTCTAAGTGAGTGATTCAGATCTGAATTTCAGTTTTCTCATCTTTAAGATGAGAATAATAATAAGCTCAATTACTCTAGAGCATCCTGTCCACTGTAGATGGTTTTGTGAATAACAGATGAGGTAATATAAGGGAAAAAAAGTTAAAATTTATAAAATGCTACACAGATATTATCTGATCCTATCTGACACACAATACAGGCACAAGGTGCTCTGTGTGTAGCAGCAGTCCTTTCCCCTCCTTGTCTAGAAATAGTCACTAAGGAAATTCGAACACCTAGGTGATGATAAAAGTGGAATAGTGTGGGGGCTTCCCTGGTGGTGCAGTGGTTGAGAGTCCGCCTGCCGATGCAGGGGACACGGGTTCGTGCCCCAGTCTGGGAGGATCCCACGTGCCACGGAGCAGCTGGGCCCGTGAGCCATGGCCGCTGAGCCTGCGCATCCGGAGCCTGTGCTCCGCAACGGGAGAGGCCACAATGGTGAGAGGCCCACGTACCGCAAAAAAAAAAAAAAAAAAAAGTGGAATAGTGTGTTCCTGTGAAGAGTATTCAATAAATTATTAGGCTCATAAAAATTCTATCAGGTACCAGCTGTAACTACTTAGAAAATATCCTTTTCACAAGGACAACAAAAACTATAAAGTGTCTAGTAATGGGAAGACCTTTATGAAAAAAAGGTCTTCCCATTACTTGCTGAGAAACATAAAAGAAGAAAAGTGGGGAAACAGCTCATGGTCTAGGGTGGGAAGCTCTGTATCGTAAAGATGTTAGATCTTCTCAAATTAATATGTTTATAGTAATTCCAATAGAATTTTTGAATTGGGAACATGACAGAGTGATTATAGCAGTTATATTCAAAATTTAGTTGGGGAGAATAGCTAATAATTAAAAAAGAATGACAGGATAATTGTGCTAATATATGTTAACATGTATTATAAAGTTATTAAAGCAGTATAGCATCAGCACAAAATCAATGATCCAGAACAGGAATCTCAGCCACTGAACCTATGTGACATATGTAAGGATTTGGTACATGATAAGTGGCAATGGGGAAAGATGAAGTAGTCAATATATGGCATTCAGATAGTTGGTTACTGTTTGGAAATAAAAAAAGACTCTGAAAATATAAAAGCAAATGACCAAAACCATAAAGCAAATGATTGATATGTTGACTAAAAAAGTCACACATGTTCACGTATATTGTGAAAAATGGTCAAGAAGGTTATTATCTTTCATGCATAAGGGTGCTTTCTGATTAATAAGAATAATAATTAAAACAAAAGAAAATATATAAAGAGTATAGAAAGTGTATGAGTAAATAAAGGGCCAATGAATATTGGAGGAAAAAAAATCAAATTAAACAAGGTGCAATCTTTGGCTTGTCAAATTGGCAAAGATGAAGAGAATGACACCCAGGGCTGGTGAATAAAGAGGTGGCATGTATATGCTGCTGGAGGATATGTAAATTGATTCAAGTTTTCTGTCAAGTCGTTTGGCAGTATAGATCAAAAGTCTAACCAGGGGTCTCCCTCTGACTCGGCAATTCTGTTTCTGCAATGTATCCTCAGGCCAAATCATACAAGTGCGCAAGAATATACACGTATAAGACTATATATCACCAATGGTTTATTTTATTTTTTTTATTTTTATTTTTTTTTTGCGGTACGCGGGCCTCTCACCGCCGCGGCCTCTCCCATCCCGGAGCACAGGCTCCGGACGCGCAGGCCCAGCGGCCATGGCTCACGGGCCCTGCCGCTCCGCGGCACGTGGGATCCTCCCAGACTGGGGCACGAACCCATGTCCCCTGCATCAGCAGGCGGACTCCCAACCACTGCGCCACCAGGGAAGCCCTCACCAATGGTTTATAATAGTAACAGTTGGAAACAACCTAAATGTTCAGCAGTTGGGGATTGGCCCTTTTCAGTTATGGAACAACCTTACAATGGAAACTTTGAAAGAACAGTGAGGTAAAATATTTAGGATATAATGTCTAGGGAGTAGGAGATAAAATTCTATATTGAATAGGTAAAAATATTTATAGGAAACACTTTTTATTTTTTCCATACTTGATTACCATGAACATGTAAATCAGAACAAAAAAGATATTTGGGTGCTTAAAAATTGTGTTTATTTTGTTGTTCTTATCACTGTTATATGTAGATTGGAGTCAACGTCATCTAAATTGTCTCCCATCACGGAAGTTCTACCATTTCTTCTTGGTTCACTCTCTAATTTTGTCTTAGGCTTATCCAGATTTACTTTAGGTTGTAGGACCAAGCTTATATTTTTATGAGGAGGAACATGTGATGAATAGGTCTACTGCAGTGGAGGTTTATGAACTGTGTATTGCAGAGCAACTCATCATTTTCAGAGAATTATGATGAACCACTAATGCTCTACCTATGTTTGCATTTTGTAGGTACCAAGAAAATACTGTGCATTTGAGGATGTTGGAATCTGCCAAATGTATTTGTTGCAAACCAAAAGAAATATATGAGCTGTAAAGACAACAGCAGTAAATTGGTTCTAAATATAGAACACTGTCTAGGCAGAGTGAAATAAAGCAGTCAGTCAAGTGAATATTTAGAGCGTGTGTTTCTGCTCTCAATAACTTCTTCTCCAAAGTATTACAAGATTATTTGGAGAACATTAAGTGATTTTTCTCTATTTTCTACTTTCGTGTATGGTTGTTGTCCTGGATTATATTTACTCATTTGCCTCTTTGTTATTCATGATCCTAGAATTTTATGTATTTGTGGTTTTCTCCCTGTATTTATTTCATTTATCTTAGTCTAATATGGGGTTCTTTACAGGTAGCATATTTATTTTCTAGTTCTTAAGAACTGTCAAGAAATATTAATAGTTGCTGGTTAATTATGATCAAAGGAGGATGTGTGACAATTTGAGATAAAACAGTTCTTGGCTCTTTTCTGCAATGAATATCTAAGAGACCATCTTGTATAACTTTATTAAGTATTTTCTCAGAATTTGCATAGGGTAACATCTACCACTTTTATGTCCTTCTTCACATGTTTTTCCCCAACTGTTTTTCTTCAAACCATCTAAAAAGAAAAGTATAATTTTGGGGATGCTTGTTAGCAATGTAAAGTTCATGGCCAGTCAGTCCCATCAAGGAGAGGTTCATAGCCAGTAAAGGGATGCCCCAAATGTCAGCTACCATCAGAACCTGTGGTGTGCATTGTCACCCAAAGCTAGAAAGAGGCTTCATGAAATGCTTGGCACCTGAGGTCAACTGGGTCAGTGGATTAGCAATGTGAGGCTTTGAATTCTTATTCATGTTTTTGCTTTTCTGTCAGATTTTAGGTGAGGTACCATTAATTTACTAGAGTTTCTGTGCATTTTCAAGTATTTAAAAAATGTAACAAATAAGTGGGGAACGATGTGGTATATGGTCTCATGTGGTTTCACATTCAAGGACACACAACACTAACAGCCCAAAGTCCTCATAAACCATTCTAACCTTAAGTGAAAGATAAAGATACCAAAGTGGGATTCAAATTATAAACCATAGCACTGCCTCTTAAAATCATCTTTTTCTCAGTACTTTTCTCAGCCTACCACAGGCTTGAAGTTTTGCCCCTTCTCTCCGTTCATCACCAGCACACCTTCTGTAAATATCTTCGTCTCTTTCTGCCACACAAGAAAGCCAAGGCTTGATTGTCGCTCTCCTTTGGGCTTTGGAGGAGAGGAAATCTGAGTAGCCAAAGGCACTTTCTCTCTTCAGCAAAAGGGGGAAGGGAAGGATAATAAACATTTATAATATCTGTTCTTGTGTCCCTGACACGTTTATAATTTAGGTATTTGTTTTGTAAGTCAAGGGGTTGTTTGCCAGACTCTTAGGATAGTAGCACCATGTCTTTCTCCTGGAACCCACAGACACTCCGCAGTTTAAATAACCACATTGTCAAGGACACCATAGGTAGATGGAACTGCAGACTCTGCTAGACCACAAGGTGAAAGGCTCAAGGGTAGAAAGTGGATAGAGAGAAGATGATGGTCCTTCTGAGTCATCACTAACTGGTCAAAAGCAAAAGGAGGTTGTGCCCGTGGAAGCTGTGTGGACACAGGATCAGGACTGCATGTGTGGAGGGGTGTGAATACCACAGGCCACTAGCACTGTGGTCTAGAGAATGTGAAGTTAGGCACGCAAGACCTGGTAGGGCAGTGGAGCTGGGGAGTCTTTGCCACTAACTACAGAGAAATTACCATATCAAAGAGGAGAAAAAAAAGTCAAATTTGCTGGGGACAAAAATGGGGGTGGGAGTGAGAAATAAGATGGAGAGGAAGAAGAGAGGACTTGGGAAGGGGGTGGGTTATTCTAATAGGCATCAGTCTTCAGAAGCCCAGTGTGGATCCCACCCCAATTCAGGTCCAGGAGCTGGTTCAGTCTAGATACCTAGGCGGTTTGGGCCTAGCTCGGATATCTCCAGGGTTGCCCTAAACTGACCTGGTCACCCAGAGAGCTCTCTGACTTGTGGCTTCTCTGTCCTTCCCTCGGTCTTGACCTATGACTCTCCATTGGGAAAACCCACACCTATTCTGAAGGATTATTAAACTCCTGATTTGAGCTGGCTGTGTCAGGAAGGGCGTATGGGCCTGGGCTCAGTTCTTGAGTGGCTAGCTGTCAGGGGTGCCTAGGACTGGGTGGAGAGAGGGCTGATAAAGAAACTCTTGTCACTTCTGTCTGGCCTGTTCTTTTCTGGGTGGAATGACATGCTACTGAGTCCTGTCTTCCATGATGGCACTGATAACAGGACAAAGGTAGACCAAGGATGTTGCAGAAGACCAAAGTGTTGGCATGGTCAGGAAGGCCACACCAACTCGTGTCTCTTACCTTTGCTGCGGCTCTGCTGTCCCTACCTTGTGATGCTTGTGCCTCTCCTCTCCTCCCATTATGAATTTCTAATAAGGGCTGTGATGACTGATTTTATGTGTCAACTTGGCTGGACCATGGAATGCCTAGATATTTAGTCAAATATTCTGTGTGGGGGTTGTTTTTGGATAAGATTAACATTTTAATCAGTAAAGCAGATTGTCCTCCATGATGTGGGTGGGCCTCATCTAATCATTTGAAGGCCCGAGTAGAATGAAAAGACCCACCCTCTCCTGAGTCACAGGGAATTCTCCAACAGAGTGCCTTTGGACTCCATCTGTACCACTGGCTCTCCTGGGTCTTAAGCCTACTGGTCCACACTGCAGATACGGAACTCCCAGTCTCTGTACTCACCTGAGCCAATCCCTTATAATAAATCTTTTTCTCTATATATTCACGTCCTATTTGTTCTGTTTCTCTGGAGAACCCTGACTAATACAAGGGCTCTACATTGGGACTGTACAGTCTGATCTACAAGCTCTCAGCTAGAGGACAAGTGTATAGCATAATATTTGGCCTACCGTGATGATTCAACAAGTGGATAATAAATAAAAGGATATTTTTCGTGACAGAGTTTGTTAGGTGAGAACTGATACCAGTGCCAGTTGGTGTATAGTGTGGCAGGTGAGGGGCACAGGGCATGAGCTATAGAAGCATGAGGTTGACAAATAAAGGTGCTGATTTGCAAATGGCTTGGTCACCAATGACCCAAAGCATCCCTCTATTAATGATACAGGAGGCATCCTTGGTGAAGTCGAGAAATATAGCTCCAAAATGGAGATAGAAAAGATAGCACACGGAGCGGGTGGCCCTTCATCTGAGTGTGAGATGGGGAGAGAGAAGCGCAGGAGCTGTTTTTATCCCCTGCTGTCATCAAGAAGTGCACGTGAATCATGAGGATGTGCGGTGGAGGATGGGGAGGTGGGGTTGGCTGGTAATGCTGGCTCTTGTTAATGTGCAGATTCTGATTCAGTCGATCTGGTGAGGTCTGAGAATTTACATTTCCAATAAGCTTCTAGCCTGTGCCCTTGCTACTGCTCTGCAGGCCTCCCTTCAAGTGACAAGGCTCTTATTCTTCCCTTAAATACGGTGTGTGTGTGTGTGTGTATATATATATATGTGTATATATATATGTGTGTATATATATATATATATATATATATATATATATATGTGTGTGTGTATATATATATATGCATGCAAGTGTACCCCACAAAGGCAATGCAGAAAGGAAGCTGGATCTGGTCCGCAGCTGGAGTAGTCACTCTCACCTGCCCCCTCACTGGGCTTCGGAAATTAAGGGGGTGGGGCATAGTCACCTTATCGGTCCTGCAAAGAGCCCGAAGTGTCTACCGTGGGGGAAACTTCCTGACGGGGCTGCCAGTTTCCTCGGTGGGGATTTGAGGCATGGAAGGGACTGCAGCCAAAAAGGATGACCGTCAAAAGATGGAATTAGAAACAAGTAATCTTGAGGCTTGGAAAATTTTGTCTCACTCCCCTGGATCATCACTGAGGGAAAACTGACCTCAAAATGTGACAGCATGAGGAAAGGGAGGGAGGCAAACGATTGGGGCAAATGGGACCATGAAATGGGCTTATTTTCTCAGTCATTTATTTCAGTATTTCAGTAGGTTATACTCAGAAGCTTGGAGTATAATAAAAAAAACAGGGAGCTCAGCTCTGTGCTCTGTGACGACCTAGATGGGTGAGATGCGGGGGGTGGGGTGGGAGGGAGGTCTAAGACAGAGGGGATACATGTAGACGTATAGCCGATTCACTTCATTGCACAGCAGAAACTAACACAACATTGTAGAGCAATTATACTCCAAAACCAAACCAAACCAAACCAATGTGCTTTCTTCTATGTGGGGATTTCTGAGTGTCTGTTTGAAGTTCTGTGACCTAATTTACACAGGTGTGTTTCTGGACCTGCGGAAGTAGCTACTATCGCTGTCTGTCTGTCCACTGTAGGGCCTGTGTGGACACGGCTTAACGGGCAGCTGGTGAAATCAGGCAAATTTGTCTTCTCTGGGTGAGCTCCCCTCACCCCACTTCCTCCTCCCTGGCCTAGGAATTGGTATCCTTCTTTCCTCTTCTTTATCAAAATGTATCCTCTTTTCTCCCCCACCCCTCTCCCCAACACACTGAGGTTCTACAAACACTTAATAACTGAGTAGACTGTGAACTCCTTACAGGCAAAGACAAACTTCTAGGACCCAGCATAGTGTCTTGATTGTGGCATTTGCAGAGACGTGGATGGACCTAGAGACCGTCACACAGAGTGAAATAAATCAGAAATAGAAAAACAAATATCCTATAATATCACTTATATGTGGAATCTAGAAAAAGGATACAGATGATCTTATTTGCAAAGCAGAAATAGAGACACAGATGTAGAGAACAAATTTATGGTGGGGATGGGATGAATTGGGAGATTGGCATTGACATATATATACTACTATGTATAAAATAGGTAACTAATGAGAACCTACTGTATAGCACAGGGAACTTTACTTAATGCTCTGTGATGACCTAAATGGGAAGGGAAATCCAAAACAGATATATGTATATGTATAGCTGATTCACTTTGCTGTACAGCAGGAACACAACATTGTAAGGCAACTATACTCCAATAAAAATTAATTTTAAAAAAATGGATGTTCAGTAAATGGGTATTTGTTGAATAAATGGATAGCTTCAAATCTGCCCCGCCCCCAACAAGAGGGTGTACATTTTAGAGAGGATGGCATCAGGCTGATAAATCTCTAATAGGACCTCAGGAGCATCTGGTATGCAGGAGGGGAGTTTATGTGAGACTGTAGCTTTCCTAGCACTCAGGAAATCACAGCAGGAGGTCCTGGTGATACTTTCTGGTGTGGCTAACAGAGGCAATTGTTGAATTGAAACTGATCAATTCTAGGAAACAAGGAAAGCTATTGAACCCATGGCTTGGGCACACTCCAAGCTAGACAGTAATCGAGTGTTTGGCGAGTCTCCAGCACTGACAGTTGAGACAACCCTGATCCAGGCTTGTGTGACATAAGGCAGCCTTTGAAGTTCTTAATTTCATAGTCTGGGGGGAGCAGCCGAAACCCTTGACCCTGATCTCTGCCAGGGACTTGTTCTATCATCACTCCAACTCCATGCTTCCCAGGAGCACTGTGGTGGATGGTGCTAGAGCTGTAGACTCTGCTCCTGAATCTGACTCCCAGTTACGAGGAGGAGAGAAAAATAGAAAAGCACACCTGTTAACTACATTACAGATTTTTTAAAAATATAGAATTAATGAGAGTACATGAACATTAGTCATACCTCCTGAGATAAATTCAAACAGTTAAAAAAAAAAATCATCACATTGGCTGACCCCTCAACTGTCAGCAAAAAGTTTTCTCTTTCAGATTTTGTCCAAGGATCAGGTCTTCTGGCTCTCTGTGAGGTATGGCATTTGTAACTGATAGTTTTTGTATATGATCTCAAGAAGGGTGAGAAGGGAATAGCCTTCCAAATAAGTGCTGACTTGCTTAAAATTAGAAAAGCCTGGAGGAAAGCAGAGATAGGCAAGAAGGGGGCAGTAGCCTACATCAGTGAAAGAAAATGATTAAAAATATTATCTGTAACCTACGTGCTTTTGAAGTATTCAGGTGAGTGTATTTCTGGCATATGAAGGAATTAGGAATTGGCACTCACAGGCAAATGATGGCACTATTGAAAAACATGCATCTATTAACAAATACGCATCTGTTGAATGCCCCTTAGCATGATACTGCCTTGGGTTCTAAAGGGCTTTCACCTTGAGCATTATAGAGGCATTGACCTTTGCGGGCTTATAAGTAAGTATAAGTGTAAAAGAATAAGGAAAGGCAAGAGAAATAAACTATATATATAACCTAGAGCTAGGAGCAGGGCTAGAAAAATTGTCTAAACATCCAGGCAAATCCTTCTTGAACAATTATGGAGAATTTCCTAATTTCTCTGTTAAATATTATCTCACCTTTACATTCCTGTTCATAAGAGATGCTTCTTATCCCATCTTTATGACGCTGTTGCACTTTGGGAGTGGAGGAATGAAGGGAGGTTAGGAGATGCTAGGAGTAGGGGGTGGAAAGGGCAGAGAGAGTTTGGGAATGGTGAAGTCCAGGCTGGAGGAATAACAAAATAGCCTCTTTCATCACAGCTGCATGCTAGAGAGCTATTAATCGGGAAGGAGTGATTTTTTTTTTAGGGTTAAAATCAGCTTAGGCATATCCCTGAACTACTTTTCCAGGGTGAAAAAGCATTTTCTATCTTGTCTTTGGACTGAAGTGTTGGAATACGTGGACTGGTTTGAATGGATGGTACTGGACACTGGAGACAGTTCTTTGATATGGTTTTAAGCATATCCCAAATTCATACCTTGGGACATCCACAGATATCTATTTAGTGTAACAACTATAGGCAGAATAATGGTCCCCCAAAGATGCCCACCTCATAATCCCCCAAATCTGTGAATATGTTACCTTATATAGCAAAAGGGACTTTGCAGATTTAAGTTCAGGATCTTGAGTTGGGGAGATTATCCTGGATTACCTGGTGGGCTTGATGTAATCACAAGGATCCTTACAAGGGATAGAGAGAGGCAGAAGAGTCAGAGAAGATGTCAGGACGGAAGCAGAGGTTGGAGGGATGTAAAGAGAACCCTGAGCCAAGACATGAAGGCGACCTCTAGAGGCTGGAAGAGGCAAGGAATGGATTTTCCCCTGTAGCCTGCAGGAATGCAGCTCTGCTGAAACCTTGATTGTACTGGGTTGGCCAGAAAGTTCATTCGGGTTTTTGTAGCATCTTACAGGAAAAACCGAACGAACTTTTTGGCCAACCCAGTAAGTTTAATGAGATACATTTCTGGAGGTCAGAAGTAAGGTTATAAGACGATAAGCTTTCAGTAAATTGTTACAGCAGCAATAGGAAACTGATACAGTAACTTTATGTTATAAAATATCTACTAGCTGAAATAAATGTTATAAAGTCAATAATGTTTGGGGAGAGGGGGCATCCTTTCCCTTGACTTAATGTTTCCATGTGAAGGCATCACTTAGTATTAATACTCTTGGCCTGACTGCCCCCAGGGGAGTGGAGAGAATGATCTGACTGGTAAATTTGAGAACGGTAACTGGGTAGGCACTGCTCAACCCTTCCCCTTTCCGTTTGAGATCTGACACAGATGTAAAAGCCCTGTTTCTCTCTCTCTCTCTCTCTCTCTCTCTCTCTCTCTCTCTCTCTCATCCTCCCTCCTTCCCTCCATAAGCCTTTGTTTTCCAATACTGTTTGTGATGGGTTATGTGCTTCAACCCATTCCGCTCTTTTTCTGTTTGACTCCTTTTTCTCTCTCTCAAGCAGGGAAAAGAGGTGTCATTTATTGAAACCCCTGAAACACAACTCATCACATAGATATTCTTTCTCTTTTCATTGAGTAAGTTATTTTTCAGTATTTAATTTATTTACTATGTCTTGCTTAGTTCCAGAGAGTATTTAAGATGGTTTACAAATACATTATAATTAAAAATGAGCTGAGGGACAATGAAGGACTGATCAGATTAAACTGTAGCAAGGTTAGAATGCAAAATCCATATCACTAGAGTCTATTCTGGTGCTGGCAGTGGGGGGGGGGGTTGTTGGGGAGGGTTACAAATGGCTTTGAGCTTCTTATCAGTCAAAGCAAAGGGGGAAGCCTAATTGGTTAATGATTAATAGAATCATTATAGAATCAAAATAGTATGATTTTCGGAATATGGTAGCAAAACACCAACTGGTTACTCAAGAAAAACATAACTATTCCTAGAACTGAAACTAAAAAACTCTCTCCTATGGCTCTTCATAAAGAGAACACTTATAACAATATAATGTAGTGAACAGGATTCTAAACATCATCTTGAGTAAATATGGCTATACTTACCTTTAGAAGCTATTTTTTATAATATCCCTCAGTGTAAGTAAATGGTGTAATAAAACACACTTCCTTCATTTACACTGAATATTTATTGAGCATCTGCTATGGGCTGGGGCAATGCTTGGTACTGGGACATACATAGGTGAGCAAAACAGAACCACCCTGGTCTTCAGGGAGCTTAGAGTCTAGAGGGGCAGCCAGATACTGTACAAGTAACCCCATCCTAGGAAGATATAAAATCAGGCACTAAGAGAGTATAAAACAGAGGAGTCACTTTATATTAGGGGTCAGGGACAACCTCTTTGAGGAAGTGACATATAAGCTGAGACTATAGGAATAAGTAAAGTGAGCAGGCAAAGAATGTGTGTATAGTGGGAAAAGATCAGGGGTGTGTGTGTGTATACGTATGTATGTGTATAGAGCATTCTAAGCAGAGGGAACAACACACACAGAGGCCCTGCAATTGGAGAGGTGTGGAGGAAATGAAAGGTCAGTGTAGCCATTGTGTAATGAATGAGGGGCTGAGCAGACAGTGGCTTGGAGAGCTTGCGTATTTTTTAGCGTAAGCAGCGGGAATCCTTTGAAGGTTTTTGAGGAAGGAAGTGACATGTTCTAATTTATATTTTAAGAAGCTCACTCTGGCTGCTCTGTGACAGCAGGTGAGAGAGAACTGGGAGCCTGTTGCAGTGGCCCAGGAAGATGATGGTGGCTTAGACCAGGGGGTGGCAGTAGAGAGGTGGAGATGTGTGTATGGTGATGGGGGCAAAAACAGGCACAGATAGGTGCTTTTCTGTTGATCTAGGGAACATTTCTCCCTATTTCTGAATTTGATTTAATCCTAAATCAACTTCAACTGTTTCTTAACTGATTGGCTCTAGCATCTAAATTAGTTGCATGTGCAAATTGGGCAGGTTTCCTAGGAGACACATAATCATCCCTAACAAGATATTACTTAGAGCCATGGTTCTTAACCTTGACCACACCCTGGACCAATGATAACAGAATCTCTGGGACTGAGACTTAGGCACAGATATATTCTAAAGCCCCCCCCAAGTGCTTCCATTGTGTGGCTAAGATTAAGAACCACTGCCATAGAGCATTAGATTAACGATGGGATGTAACATGTGAGATTAGAATTAAATCCAATACTTAAGGTTGTAAACAAGGTGGAGAAGGAATATTTTTACTAATGTGAGATGTGAATGGAGCCAACTATTGGCAGTTTTCTCTAACCAGCTCCACATACGAAAATTACATCATGATTCACTGAGGAAACTAACACCCTTGTAAACACTTTAACTTACAGCAGCTCTTGTCAAATTTATCTGAAACCTTGGCCTCTTAAATGAAGGTAAATTCTTAGGCACTGCATGAATCAGTGTAGGCTAATTGGACACGAAACGTTTCACCTCTAGATCACTGCCAGAGGCCAGCAGTTCTGAACATATGGCTGCTGCTCAGTGTTGGCTTTTAACGGAAAAATCAGCCTGCATCCTGTTGCTATGGGAAGACTCCCAGGACTAAACACTCGTTAGTCCTCATGTATCAGAAATGATTCATGCATACACTGAATTGGTGAGTTCCCATCATCTTGCCCATTCCACAGAGGCTATGAACTCTGCAAGGACTGGGAGTATAGTGGGTGTACCTTGTTCCTTCCGGCACCCATTTCATACCTTCCTCTGTTTCCTGCAAGTGCTATGAGGTTCTCAGCATCATGCAGTGGGCTCTGACTAGTTCTAAGAGTGAGCTGTGATTACTGTAAGCCCATCACATATCCTATATCCCTGATCACATTGATTGGTTGGGAGTTGGCCCATGACCCAAGTCAGACCAACTGGGACCAACAAGACTCAATTCCAGGTTCTTTACTTGAGGTATAGGGGAATGGACCCTCTTTTCGACTGAAAGTGAAAGGATAAGGAGGTAGCTGCTGTGGCCATTTTTTGGAGCTGTGAAAAGAAATCTCTTTGAGAATGGAGCCATTCCTGAGAAAGCAGGGTTGAAAGATGTTGTGTTAGTCATGGATAAAGCTTCATCTGAAGCCAGGACTACCTTTGTAACTTGCAGTGATATAAGCACTGTGTCTGCCTTGTTCACTGTAGCTCCAGCACGACAGTAAACATTTGTCAAATGAATGAATGGTAAATAGAGGAAAGAGAGCAGTGTTAGGAAATGGAAATCAGTATTGAGTTTATGTAACTGCAGAAGAAAAGACCATTATCTAGGAGGCCAAACTCTCATCATTTTTCTGATTCTGACATCGACTAGAAATAGCAAAATATGGAACTTCTTCTGATTACCTTACAATGGCAAAGGAAGCTTAAATGGAAAAAAGCAGAAATAAATAATAAATTGGGTTGGATGGGAGGGAGAAAATCCTTCTTCTTCAACACTAGTATCAGGGGAAATCTGACTCAGATTTAAGGCATGTAAATCAATGAGTTCCCAAACTGATATATTTTATTATTTTTTTAGCTTTACAAATATTCCACTCAAATTAATCGCACTTACTTTGACATAAATTATTAAAATTTTGCCCATATTCAAATTTGTAGAATCACTGTATCATGAAAGGAAGTATGTTCACATGTTTCAGTATACTAATCAAAAGATAAACATATACAGTCAATGATCTACATCATAATTTTTTATGTGATACTTACTCGGGGCTACAAGCATACTTTACATAGGAAATCTATCTCACTTCAGATATAACACATAGGTGAGGAGAGACAAAAGGAAGACTTAGCAGTGACCTCTGTGATGATTTTACCCAAGGACATATTCAAATATGAGAAGGAGACAATTCTCTTTTATATGGGAAAAAAGATAGTTTGCATTTGCCAATAGAAGTTTATATAGTTTCCTCCCAGACAAAAAGCAATGAAAATTTTCATCATTTCTTCCCTTCTTGATTTTTTTCTCTAATTTTTTCACCAACTTACTAGACTATACTAGGTTCTAGGCCTACCAGCAAGAGGGAAGTAGAAACAGAAGAGTGATGAAAAGAGGGTAGAGACAGCATAGATTTTCATATAAAATTTCATGCTTTGGAAAATTCAGATACATTTGGTGAGCTGGTAAGAGCCACTAGAGATGCTGCTCTAGAGCTGTGTACTGGCTATAGGATGTACCCTTCCAAGTCCACAGCTCAGGAGACTTGTTGAGGGTCTGCGGAGCCAATATGTACTGAGTGTGTCTACTGAGAAAGCCTCAGTGTATTATTTCAACACAATTACAAACTTCTGCTTAGTCTTTGATCTGGTTACTCCATTCTTCACTTCATCTAGCAATAAGGCCCAAGATCCTTATGTCTCTTAGGATGCTCCCTGATGAGTTAGTTCCACTTCTTCCCGATTCCACCCTTGTTCTGCATCCCCTTCCAATTCTGTCTCCAGACTTGTGACAGGGAGCTGGGTAGGAACCCAGGGAATAGTTAAAGGAATTAATGAGTCCATTTCCACCAAGGACTGACTCTAAGGTCTTCTCTTATAAACCTGAAAACAGACTGCGATCTGGTTTGTCAAGCTGAATTAGCAACTTGGAATCCAACCTCCCTCCCCACCTCCCCTCATTGTTTAGGTTTCTAGGCTAGCCTACGATAGCATATAATAAAGCTGAATTCTTATAAATGTATATAAAAAACAGAAGGAAGTTTTCTTACCCCACATACTGTTACAGAAAAAAAAAGGTTAATAATGTATCTTGAATCCTAGTCATCAAAGAAAAGCTAAGTACAAGAAATAGGGGGAGGGTGATAACAGGATTAATAATAGCTAACATTCCCTGCATACTTGCCATGTAGACAACTGTGCTAAGTGCTTTATGTGAATTATCTCATTCAACTTCTCTTTAACAGTTAAGGAAAATGGAGTCTCTTATATGATTTTTCCAAGAACACACTAGCTGTAAGACTCAGAGCTGGGAGTAGAATGTAAATTTGTCTGATTTCAAAGCCCAGGCTTTACCCACTATGTAGTTTCTGTAGAGATTCTTAAGACAGCTTCTGGAAACTTACCAGGCTCTTGATGTCACTGGCTTATTATCAAGCCCAATTTTCTTAAACACTCAGGACTTTTTTGATTCTTCATTGCATGTTGTGCTTTTAGCTTACACATGAAATGGAAGAGGAGAGACTGAAAGAGAAATATTTTGAAGACAGAGGTGAAAGGCGGGGACTAGAGATGAGTGGTGAGAAGTAAGAAGAGGAGGAGAAGGGAGGAGGGGAAAGTGAGTACTTGAGAAGGTGATGGAAAACAGACTTGGGGTTGGGCCCTTCCCTGGATTCTGGCCCAGTCCCCTGGGTAGTTGCCAGGAGAAAGCTAAGTGTTGGGGAGGGAAGCATAAGACACTCCTAAACTGGGTCTTTGAAACCTCAGAATCCCTGCACTACGGGGTCTCCTTTGGGTTTATAAAAAGGTAAAAAATCATCTTATAGTAATATTAGCTACACAGTTAATAGGTGACAAAGCCAGGATTAGGATCCAGTCTCTTGGAATTCAAAGCCGGGGCTCTAGCTGTCCCCTTCTTTTATGTTTCTGAAGGTCTGAGCTACTGTGTGTGACTGTGAACATCTCCTATGGGGTCCCGCCATAAGTAGGTATGGATTTTAAATTTTTTAATTAATTAATTTTTTTTGCCACACTGTGCGGTATGCGGGATCTTAGTTCCCTGACAGGGGATGGAACCTGCACCCCCTGCAGTGGAAGCGCGGTGTCTTAACCACTGGACTGCCAGGGAAGTCTCGGTAGATAGGGATATTAGAAGTTTTCCAGACCCGTCAGTTTGCAAGCATTTACCCATGAAGAGATCATAGTCCCAGATTTATACATTGGTTTACACTGAGGTCAGATTTGCAAAGTTTAAAAAATACATCTTTTTCTAAATAATATAGGCTGTGTACTAATGTAGCCAATTGGGTCTTTTGCCTTTCTTTTCAATGAAGCAAAATAATCTTGAACATTTTTCCCGTGTTGGGTTTATACTGTGATAACTCGGAGGTAAGGCTAAGTAATGTTCAGAAGCACCAGCCCTGAAAGAGTTTAGTTTGGTTTAGTACCTTGATGCACACAGAGTTCTGTGGAACTAGATGGAAGCACTTTGGATTTAATATTTCCATAGATGTGATTGAGGTGATGAGGAAATGTTTGGTTTTTTAGTTATTCAGTGACTTGATATTACGTTGTACTGGATCCACTGTTTATCAATAATTGATAAATTATTCAATTTTGTTCTTTGTGTGTTCAATATTATGCTTTTCCAGAAAGGGTTTAAAGGGGCTTGCCAAAACGAATATAAGATTTTCAAAAAGTGAAGCAATCAGGGTGAAAAGAAAATTAATGAAGGAAAAACTAAGTGAATGCAAAGGACATGTTATTATACAAAATGCACGGTGGGGCTTCCCTGGTGGCGCAGTGGTTAAGAATCCACCTGCCAATGCAGGGGACATGGGTTCAAGCCCTGGTGCAACGAAGCCCGTGCGCCACAACTACTGAGCCTGTGCTCTAGGGTCCACGAGCCACAACTACTGAGCCTGTGTGCTACAACTACTGAAGCCCATGCACCTAGAGCCTATGCTCTGCAACAAGAGAAGCCACCGTGATGAGAAGCCCGCGTACCGCAACGAAGAGTAGCCCCTGCTCGCCGCAACTAGAGAAAGCCCGTGCACAGCAACGAAGACCCAACGCAGACAAAAATAAATAAATAAAATAAATAAACTTATTAAAAAAAAAAAAGGCACGGTGTAAGCTCCTGTATATGGATCCGTGAGAGATAGAACACCGTGAGAGATAGAATTTGGTCCTGCAGTTTCCGCAGCCAATGTGCAGAGGGGTGAAGGATAGATGAGTCACAATGTCCATGAAGTAGACACATCCATTTTGCAGTTAAGGACCCTGACATGCAGAAAGGATCACACAGCCAGTAAACGCTGGGCACTGTATTTAAATTCATGTCTGACTCCAAGACTCATGCTGTTCTCAGTAAACGCTGCTGATTTTATGTACACACAAATGCCCATGTGTGAGTGGTCTCAATCAGAGGCAAGTATAATGACATCAGAGCTAAGGCTTTGCTTACCTGAGAACTCCTTTATTTGTTGAAAATTAATTTTTATGTAGTTTTATGATCTTGGGCAGATTTTGTTTAAATTGCTGTTGTTGTTGCAGGGGGTCCAAAATAGCTAGTAGTCTAGGCTGACAATTGGCAGTGTCACTTTTGCCACATTCTGTTGGCTGAAGCGAGTCACAAGGCCAGACCAGATTCATGGGTAGGGATCCGTCTTTTGATGACAGTTACTGCAAAATCACATTGTACAGGATGTGGATACAAGGGGACATGAACAATCATTGGTGATTTTTGTACCTCATCTACTACAATCTCAGTCTGTAATACAGAGATGGTAATAATACTTTCTACTTTATAGGTGGATTGGGAAAATTATATGAGATAATGAGGATGTGCCCTGGCACTTAAGGAATGTTGGATGTTTGTTATTATTATTTTCTTACTTATCCTCACAAACAACCACATGAAGATGTTGTAATCCTCATTTTACAAATGAAGAAGCTCAGAGAGTTTAAGTAACTTGTTCCTGATCATATAGTTAGTCAATCGTAGAGCCAGGATTCAAACCAAGTTTTGTTGACTTCAAAGCTTGTAGCAGAGACTTCCTAACTACTCACCAAATCTGTTTTTTTTTTTTTTTTTCTGGACATAAGTAGACTACATTTCTCAGCCTCCTTTGCTGTATGTGTGACTGAGTGACCTCGGCCATAAAAGAGGAGCAATGCTGCTCAGAAGGGAAAGAATCTGGATCTCTGAATCTGCACATGAAAGAGAAATGCCTGCAGATTAGAAACACTGATTTTGGATTTTAGTGAGCTGGAAATACGCTTTTGTGAATAGCCAACGCATTGTTGGAGTTTGCTATAGCAGTTACAAACAAACTACTACAGTTTAGTTGTTAACTAGCTAGCTCTACAAACTAACACTAGCTGTAACAAATGAATACTAGCCATAACAAACTAGCTGATTATATGATGACTAGCTGTAAAACCTTGGGCAAATGAATATATTTGAGTTTCAGTTTCCTTGTTTTTGAAATTGGGATCTTAATACTTTTGTGGAATTTTAAGGATTAAAGATAATGTATATCTACCTATCTCACTGATATTATATTACTTGAGGTTTGGCAGCTGTTCCAAATAAAGAAGCCGTTATTAATTTCCAAAGCTGCTCATTCTCCATCAGGCATTACTTTGGTTTGATAACGTCCCTAATGTTTTCACAAACAACAACAATAATAGCAATCATAGCTCAAATTTATTGCCTTCTTGCAATGTACAAACTGCCAAGCACTTCTTATGAGCACATCCACTGCACATGTACCTCCCCCCAAACCGATGAAATCAGAGCTCTACCATCCCCATCTTAGAGATGATGAGACTGAGGAAGAGAAATTAATAGAGGTATCTGTTTCGGAAATGAATGTTGTATTAATACATGTTCTGAGTAGGAATAGGTGCTGTTACTCAATTGATAGTCAGTGGTAGGAGTTCACCTGTAAAAGGTGCTGGTCACGCTGCTCTTTTAGCATCACATCAGAGATAGTGCCCTTTGCGCAACTATGGAAATGACGGCCTTTTGTCTTGGGGAAGAGTGTATGGCTCTCACAGCCTAATTCAAAAGATCAGCTCTCCAGAGTAGTTAACATGTTCCCTACGTCAGGTTTAAAGGAGCCATGAGTTAAGCCTTCCTCAATTGCTGAGGGGCTGTTTCATGGCACTACTCCTCAGGCTATCCTTACCTTTTAGGCAAAATATAATGTGGGTCATTGGGTCAAATCCTTTGCTGGCGCTTCAGAAATACCAAGTTTCAAGCCAGCATGTCATTGTGCAGGGCAGGGGGATAGGAGGATCTAGCCTTGGTGCTCATTGGTGGATCAGTCCAATTGAGAGAACAGTTAATGATGCCATCTGGGTTACCTCGAGACATAACAGGGGAGAAATACTTTTCTTTCCTTGGCTTTTAGAGGGGCTTATTCAGATTGGGAGTTGAGAGAGCCTGAAGGTGTATGTTATCAATTTTTTCCCTCGGGAGTTTTCCTCTAATTTGTTTTTTGTTTAAATAAATAAAAAAAAATAGAAGGTACAAGTACTATAGTTCTCCATTTGGCCACCCTATCATTTTGAATATCTTGATGCCCACAATATACATTCCCATGCCCCCTGGAATCTGGTGGGTTCCTTGTATTTCGTGATGGGGTCGACACAGTATATATCGTCTGTGGATTTGAACTGTAAAACTCAATAGAAAATGAACCTTTATTTTTGAACTGTTTGTTAGAGTGTTTCATTTATATAAAAATACTGCATGTAGCAAATAATTGTGGTTATTTCATTTTACGTCTCTGAGTTATCTCCTTTGTATAACTGTACGACATAACTGCTTACATAGGTCTGTGGATAGTTCTGTTTAGTTTGGATAAGAGCTTATGTCTTTTTCTCATAAAATGGGAGTGGAGACTGGCTTATTTAAGGAGAATTCTGGCAAAGAAACTTATTGTGATTGCTAATATGTGCCTTTCCACAAGACCAGTCTTCCCAAACTGTGTTTGAGTTAATGAGGCACAAAGAGAAAAGGGGAGCTTCTTTCCGCAACATCAACTCCCCAAAAACAACCAAATAACAACACTTTGTTTTCACATTAAAACAAAGAAGGATATATTATGAACGCCAAATTCATAAGGAGATTAAAGATAAAACATAGAACTTCAAAGGAATTTTCCACTTGCCATTGTTGGATGTACTCCCCTACATCCCCCTTCCCCCCACAGTGTTTCCAGCCTGCACTTTTCCTCTTCAGCTGTCAACAGCATAACTACCTGCTCTGCAAAGTTAACTGGATATCGATGTCCCTGTCATCTGCAAAGCTGCAGAAAGCACATAAAGGTAGTTAATGTGAGTGTCTTTGGCTTGTACTTTCTTTCCGTCATGTCAATAAATCCTAAATCTTCCCTTGAAGTCACCAAAAACTACTGGCAAGTCATTCTTCTGAATGTGTGCCCAGAGACAGGGGGAACAAGCATTTGTTTAAAACATAAAACTATCCAGGCATGTGCAGCCAAGCAGGCAGGCCTCTCTCTCCACCTTGTTCCCCATCTGGGGATGTGGTTTCACTCTGGGAGGGGCAGGCCACCAGCACTTCTCATCCCCAGCCTGTAGTTCCATCTTGCAGAAGCACTGTTCCAGACACACGTAGCCAAGAGGACCTGTCTCCTTTTCTGACACATCTCCCACTCAGAAAAGAAACTCTCATCCAGGGACAGTAGGCTGAGAATATTGAATCTTAAATGCTTCTGCCCAAGCTCACTTACAGGGCAAAGACTCCAGACCAGGAGGAACAAATCGAGATGAGGGCCTACTGTCCCCGCTCAGAGCTTCACTCATAGGCCAGGGGTATCACTCTGGGAGAAGCGGGCCACCGTCTTGGGTGCAATTCCAGTGCAAAGGCACAGAAACTTTGCTTGGAGGGATTGGAATATTAAAGAGCAAAGGGCACTACTCTGCTTAAGGTAACTGACTTTATTTGGAACAGAGAATGGGGAAGTTCATGCCTAAGGTTGTTGTGGAAAACAACTGGGATCTTGGTTGTGAGCAATTAAGAGGAGGCTGGTAGCTCTGTGTGGGAAACAAGCTATAGAGTAGACGACCTAGAAGTTTAACAGGGCGAACCAGAGAAACAGACAATTAAGGAGAGAACTAGAGGGTTGAAACAGACCTTAAAGAGTCTCCCCAAAGACAACCCCTGCAAAGAGGACCAAATTTATTGGGTCAGGCTGTGGAAAAATTTAGGTACCAAGGTGTTATCAAAAACAATAGTGCAATCAGCCATCAGTGAGTGGCGGCTAGCAGCAACTTGGGGTATCAACAGGGGTAGTCAGCGAATAGAGAAATCAGGAAAAGAAAGCCCTGCGAAATCCATTCTCATCCAAGGATGATCGTACACATGCCAATGCATTGACCTCGGTGGAGTGACGTCAGAGGCTGCCCACAGAAGGGGAAATAGACTGCCCTAAAATAATCCACCCAACTCACAAAACAAACAACAAAAATAACAAGACCCAGAGTGGGGGAGGGAAATCAGTACCTACAGTTGCTATAATATGTCACCTAAAATGTCCAGTTTTTTTTCAAGGGAGTGGGGAGGGAGAGGGATGGACTGGGAGTTTGGGGTTGGTAGTTGCAAACTATTACATTTAGAATGGATAAACAACAAGGTCCTAATGTATAGCACGGGGAACTATATTTAACATCCTGTGATAAACCATAATGGAAAAGAAGATAAAATGGCCTGTTTTTAATAAAATATTATGAGACATGCAAAGAAACAGGAAAATGTGATCCATGCATGGGGGAAAAAAGGCAAGAAAAAAAAAGAAAGAAAAAGAGCTGGCAAGTCATTGATGGGATTAGAAATCTCTTCTTTCCTTCTTTCTCTTGTATATTTATGGCTGTATCAAAGACTAGGGAGGAAGCAAAATTTTTTGGTCTTTGCTTTCCCAGAAAGCTTAGAGGAGAGATGATTAATACTAGTAGGATGGCATTGCATTTTTGACTCACTGCTTCAAATCCACGTTAAAAAAATGTATATCTCCCAGGACCATGGAACAAACACATGTATAGTGTCCCCCATCCTCCCCCGCTGTGCTCAACTTATCTCTGAGAAGAGTTTTGTGAGATACTCTAGAACTGATAATAACTTCAAAGGAACTTTCCTGAGCAATGTCTTTGATATCTATACTTTATATTATATTAGTCATTATTTCTCACAAGTGCTCTGGGAAGAAAGCAAGTGAAATATTGGGAGAGGACTGGCCATGGATTTGAAATTGAAATCATTGAATTTGAAATCAAAATCTTGAGATACTTAGTCTGCTGTTGAACACATTCTTAGCAAAATAGAATTTTCGTATCATGGAACCATTATCAGAAATGAGAAAATGAAAACAGTGGATTCTGGTTACAAATGTCTTAGTTACATTAAATGAGTTGAATAATTTTCCTTGAATAATCTATTACAAGGCAGAAAATCCTGACACAACTTGATTTCATTACGTTTTTACTTGTTCTATAAAGCCAGTAGGTATTTATGGAGTATCCACTGTGAAACTTAATAACAAGATGATTATAAGATGGTCCTATAGTTTGTGGGCTTGATTGTTTTTCTTGACAGCTTGTGCTGGGCATGGATCATCTATTCTCTCCCTCACTGCTTCTGCCACATACTCAATGTAAATATTCCAGTATCTTTCTATTTACTCACTATTTCTCTTCTGCTGCCTGGAGCCCTCTGCATCTTTATCCATATCATTTTTTTTTCCCCTCTGAGATCAATCAACCAACAAGTATTTTTTATATTGTTGCTGTAACAGGCTTTGCAGGAATTAAGCTATAATTCCTAAAGGAAAGGGTAAGATTTCTGTCCAAATTGCTCCACATAGCCACTAATGTAGTAATATTTCATGCCAAAAAGTACTTAATGGTTTGGATGACAATAATAAATATATACCTTAGAAAAGAATGGGATTTGGGGACTTCCCTGGTGGCGCAGCGGTTAAGACTCTGCCTGCCAATGCATGGGACAGGGGTTCGAGCCCTGGTCTGGGAAGATCCCACATGCCACGGAGCAACAAAGCCTGTGAGCCACAACTACTGAGCCTGTGCTCTAGAGCCTGCGAGCCACAACTACTGAGCCTGTGTCCTGCAACTACTGAAGCCTGCGCACCTAGAGCCCGTGCACCACGGTGAGAAGCCCACACACCACAACAAAGAGTAGCCCCTGCTCACCACAACTAGAAAAAGCCTGTGCGCAGCAACGAAGACCCTGTGCAGCTAAAAATAAATAAAATAAATAAATTTGTAAAAAAGAAAAAAAGGGATTTTTAGTTTCTTTCTTTTAAACACAACTATGCTTAGACTATTCCAGAAAGTGTATTCACATACTCTTTTCCTTTTTTTTTTAAAAGGGACTCTATTGGTTTTTATTTATTTAAATATTTATGTATAATTGACATACATTATGTTAGTTTCAGGTGTGCAACAGAATGATTAGATATTTGTATATATTGTGAAGTGATCACCACAATAAGTCTAGTTAACGTCTGTCACCATACATAGTTACAAAAAAACTATGTATGTAACTTTTTTTTTCTTATGATGAGGGCTTTTAATATTGAGTCTTCTAGCAACTTTCAAATATGCAAAACATTATTGTTAACTAGAGTCGCTATGCATACGTAACATCCCCAGGACTTATGCATTTTATAGCTGGAAGTTTGTACCTTTTGACTTCCTTCACCCCCCAACCCTTAGTCCCCCACAACCATCAATCTGTTTTCTGTGTCTATGAATTTGGTTATTTTTAGATTCCACATATAAGTGAGACCATATGATATTTGCCTTTCTCTCTCTGACTTATTTCACTTAGCATAATGCCTTCAAGGTCCATCCATGTTGTCACAATTGGCAAGATTTCATACACATACTCTTATTATTAAAACTTTTTATATTTTTGTTTAACCATGAGTCACCTCCCAGCCTTTGCTTCTTCCTATTAACCAAATCCAACTCCTTTAGGGTTTTCTCAAAGGCCCTATTTTCAATATTATAAATTATTCATCTTATCATTCTAACATATTTACAGAGTATTTACCATACAGAATAAAATATAAAATTCTGTGACTCTTTATAAAGGAAATGCAAGTCAGAGACATTGCTCCTGAGGACTGGAGAGATTCAGGTAGTCACAAAGGTTTCTATTTTAGTTGTTCAGAATTTCATCTCTGGTCTTTTAGCATAGAGTTGACTTGCTTGATAGTCTCCCCTTTTCACTGTCCTTAATTCCAGAAAATATCATACACACTTATTAAAGAAACCTCTCTTTCCCCTCCTCTGCTCATCTTGAGAGAAATCTGCTTTCATGTTTCCCTGTCCTGCAGGTAAATGGCAGTGACCATCACAAAATTACAGCCAAGGCACTCTGAGCTGACTCTCTTAACCCCTGAAATAGAGAAGAAGTCCTTGGCAAGTGCAGAGGGTTAGTCAGGTCAGGTTCTGACAACAAAATTTATAGTTCTATTCAAAGCAACTTTCAGAAACAACTTGAAGCCATTTAAATTTCCCCAAAGAGTCAATGAAAGTATCAGTATTTGGACTTGCTGATTCTAATGTTCTTAGAATGACATGGGAACCACGGAAAATCTATGAGGCTACTACCCCCAAGTTTTTCTGGTAACATGGGTCACCTTTGTTGAAGAATTCTCATTTTTATTTCCACTTTAAAATGATTTGTTATTCATTTGAATAAATTATGCTCATCAGTATGTAAGCACCTAGAAAGATCATGGGCTGAACTTAGGCTCCTGATTTGCCTAGCACCCAGCCTACGGTGTGACAAGGTGATGTGGATTTATGGTTATGAGTATGGAATGAAGTATCAACTCTGCTGCTTGCTTATGTGTGATGTGACCAGGGGCACGTTTCTTAATTGTGTTGCATCATCCTCATCTCCAGAAATGGAGAAATCACAGTTACCTCCCAGGATCACCATGAAAATGTACTGATATATATCAAAGTCTTCATCACAGTTCCTGAAGCATGAGCAGTGTTCCATGAATTCTATGCCGACTGTATTATCATCCTAAGCATAACTAAAAGTACACAGCTCAAGACTTTCCCCGACCCTGATTTTTGAAAAGTTACTTTTATACTATGCTGATGATGACTATTTCTTTAACAATTTCCACAGCTTCCTAAAACTGGTCTGGTCTGAACTATATTTTTTTCCTGTGCCTGAGGGAAACAAAGAAACAAGCAACCAACATATTGGAGTTACATTTAATAACATTTCTAAGATGGATTTGACAGTGTTCTAAATACACCTGAAATCTACAATTCCACCCCCCCATCTCTCACTTATGAGTTATCAAGGAAAATTTTTTCTCTACATGGAAGATTTGCCATGTTAGGCCACGATCTACTGCTGGTGGAAACCAAGGCCAAGAGGTGAACGCGTTAGAATAAATCTGAAATGAGTTGAATATGGTCTGAAGCTTGCCAATTCTTGGCGGCTGCAGGACCAGCAGGACAGAGCAGGGTGGGAGAACAGCCAGGCTGAAGTGGCAAGGAAAATTCCTTTCACACCTAAGTTGTACTTCCTAAAGAATAAGAAGCATGTGAAAAATCCCTTGATCTCACTGTGCTGTGATAACAAGAACAGGAGTGATGGAGATCGTCCAATTATACACATCAATTAATGTGGTCTAACCTTCAAATACAGTAGAAATTCGCAATAAAATCGAACTTACAAAATGTATACCTACATTTTCATCAGCATTTCTCAGTTATATTTCTTGTTTCTACCACATTTAGATACCCTTTGGAAAATGGAACAAGAAATTACCCCTTGGAGGCATAATTAAACTGAAGATTAACAGGTGCGTAATTGGAGTTTTTGACGAGTAGCTAACAGAATGCCATGTTATGCACCGCTCTCGTGCTATTGGCCTAAGAGGGAAATGAGGAGGATTTAAGAAATAATAATGACTCTCAAGAGAAGATGTGTTTTAATGCTTAAAATTAAATTTTTCCGGAGACCGATATTGATCTGACATTAAAACTGTTCCAACTGTTGTGTGGAGTACTTGGGAAACAAAAGAAAATTATTCTTTTTAAGTTTAAAATTTTTTTTCTCATGAGATTAAACTGAGCTGGTCAATGTTTTGTCAGATCATGCTTTCTAGGTTATGTCATCTTGTTTCCTGCTAGTGCTGAGCTGTTTAATAATAGAGAAACTCTGATTTTTTTGTCTTGCTCATATTTTCTCTTAATCTCTATAGGCAAAGTATATCTCACGAAACACCCTCTTTTGTCTTCTCTAAGTCTATTGAAATAGTTTCCCACTCGTGTGTGTGTGTGTGTGTGTGTGTGTGTGTGTGTGTGTGTGTGTTTGCATGTATGGCTTTCTGGAGTCAGAACAAAGGATGTAGAAGGGGAGATTTGATCTATAGATCTGTAGAAAAATGCAGAAACAGTTTAAATTCCTTGTGAGTGCTGTGTTTAGCTTTTAGAACATTGAAAAAATGAAGAAATGTATTTACAAAGGAGAATTTCTTCCATGTGTCCCATATGCACATTTTTCTCTTGGGGAAATATTTATCCAAGTGAAAAAAAGTATTTATTAAGGAAAGTCATCCATTTGCATTTTGATATTTCCTCTCTGGGAGAAAATAATTCTAACCTCAAGTCTTTTGGTAGGTTCTAAAGTAGGATTAGAGAATTTAACCTTCTGATTTCAGCACAGTTCCAAAGTTAATAATCAGAGACAAGCACTGCCATCAATTCTAACAAAAGACTTACTTATTTCTAAAACCAAATGACCATCTCAGTTTGAAAAAGTGTGTGTTGTAGCACAGGGCACAATTACCATTTTTAAAAAAATCTTCCTTTAAAGAGGATTTTTTCTCAATTTTTTATTTCAAAAAATTTGAAACATACTAAAAAGTTGAAAGGATGATGTGAACACCTTCTACCCTCCACCTAGATTTAACAATGTTATCATTTTGCCACATACGCTTTGTCTCTTATGTACATAATTTTTTCCCTCTGAACCATTTGAAAGTGAATTGCAGACATGGTGACATTTGACCCATAACTACTTTAGCAGCATTTCCTAAAAAAGGACATTCTTCTACAGAACCACAATATTGTTATCATACCCAAGAATATTGACGTTATTTCCTAATATAATCTAAATTATTCCATATTACAGTTTCCTTAATTGTCCACGAATATCTTCAATAGCTTTTTTTTGGTACAAAATCAGGATCCAATCAGATTAAAACTTCGCATTTAATCTAGAGGAGTCTGTTCATCTTTTTCTCCCCCTTGCTATGTTATTGATGTTTTTAAAAGAGTCCAAGACAGTTTTCTTGTGGAATACATCACATTCTGGAACTAGTAATAGTTTTGATATGACTTTTGACAATTTAGAATCACAAAAGAAGCAGCCTAAGAACTTAGTTTAGTATATTAGTAAAGAGATAGTTACCAAAGTGGTGAATACTTTCATATTAATATAGAAACCCCAGGAGACTTAGATCGGACAGAATGAATTTGGCAGGAAACATAATAGTATTTTGGGAGCAAAATGTGTCTGAGTTTACTGGTTTTTAGATATTCTAAAATCAAAAGAAAGGGAACTGATTTCTTTAACATGTCATCATTCTTCTGTGGATATGTTTAGCAAATGGTTGGGAATGCTGGTTTGGGGCTTATAAGAGAAAGTGTGGTTAAACAAAGAAAAGTTATCTCTTCCAAAAAATTGAAGAGGAGGGAACACTTCCAAACTCATTTGATTAGGGTAACATTATCCTGACACCAAAACCAGACAAGGACAACACAAGAAAAGAAAATTACAGGAATATCTCTGAAGAACATACATGCAAAACTCCTCACCAAAATATTAACAAACTGAATTCAACAATACATAAAAAGGATCATATACCATAATCAGGTAGGATTTATCCCAGAGATGCAAGGATGGTTCAATACCTGCAAATCAATCAATGTGATACACCACATTAACAAAATGAAGTATAAAAATCATATGATCATCTCAATAGATGCAGCAAAAGCATTTGAAAAGATTCAACATCCATTTATGATAAAAGCTCTCAACAAAATGGGTATAGTGGGAATGTAACTCAACATAATGAAGGCCATATATGACAAGCCCTTGGCGAACATAATACTCAGTGATGAAGAGCTGAAAGCTTTTCCTCTAAGATCAGGAATAAGACACTCTCACCACTTTTATTCAACAGAGTGTTGGAAGTCCTCGCCAGAGCAATGAGGCAAGAAAAATAAATCCTTTGAGAATATCTCCCTCCCCAGTCTGTAGAGTTCTGGAGAAGGTAAAATTGCTTAGAGCTGTATAAGAGGTCAGATACAGATACATACTTTTTAAGTTATGATGCTACTTTTAAATTATCACAACAATATATAATGATATTTTCATGCATTGAACACTTGTTAGATGCTTTTGTATTTCAGTTTATTTATTCCTTACAACACATCCATGAGATAGGTATTTAACTCCTTTACAAGTGAGGAAATTAAGAGTTAGGCCAGAAATTTCTTATTTCATATTTCACTCTGTACTAGCTCAAAAGCCATGCTCTTGACTGCTGTATAAGAATACAAAGCACCCTATTTTTTTTTTATTCCCTGGTAACTTTCCCATTGCTTTTTTATATGCCACTTTTCATGATCTTCACATTTTCCTCAACTTTGAATGGTTCACCTATTCTTTGGCTACTGGCCTCAGCTTTTGAAGAGTTAAGAAAACTCATGAAAATATGTCTTTCCTAACAGATGACAGGTCCGAGAATTTCACTGCTTCCCCATCCTTCAGCTGGGGTTGGGAGTAAACTCCACTGTGAAAATGGGTCAAGATGATAACTGTTTAATCACTTAACCAAATGGTTCAGACTCACTAACTGAAAAATATAGGTGTTTATATAACTGTTATATTTATAGGAATCATGTTTTATATATTATTGCCTCTCAATGTTGTATGAGAAACGTGATAATCTGACTTAATTTTAATCCAACTATGGTTTACTGTGTTTGAATATAGACTGTGCAGTGAAGAGCTTCCTGCAGGGGCAACTCTGCATCAGCTGTAGTCTCCATATTCTGGCAAAGTTCCTTTAGTGAAGTAGCTCTAAGAAATAAATTGTGTTTTTTTTTTTTTCCTATTGCCTACTTCCCAGGCACCCCAACATACGTTTCTCCCTAGTGCTGTTGTTCAAATCCTCCTTGAGTTATTGTATCAGCAAAGTGTAGTTTTGGGGAAGGAAGACAGCTTTTCCTACCCTGAATTTAAATTCAACAAGACTTGTGAAAAGTAATCTTTTCAAGTGTCAGAAAGGAAGAAAGTATGCCTGAATACACAAGAATGCAAGAATTTACTTGAGGGTGGCACTAATGATTCTGTAGTTGAAAATGATTTGACAAAACCCACAGTGTGGGGAGGCTTTACCACGAAAAATAAAATGTAGGTCTAGAAGGGACCCCAGTAAGTCATTTCATAACTGTCTCAGACATGTTAGTGTCCTAACCACACAAGTACCATGATTGTCTGTTCTCTTTATGAAGAGATCTTCATATATGTATACTCCATAACTCCTTAGCTCATTTCAGTGTCTTATGAACCAAACCAACCAACATTAATCTATGTTGGATTACTCTATGGGCTTTTGTGTTGTTTACTTTTTCCTGGGTGTTGGAAACTAACAATAGGGAAAATACAGTCTCTGAGGTCAGGTGTTACATAAGGACAAAGAAGCTGGGTCAGGTATCTCTCACACATGAACAAAAACAACAATAGAAAAGCCACTGACATTTACTAAACATTGATACATATATTGATACATTGGTTCACTTAATCATATTTCCTAGGTGAAATATATCTTTTTATATCCTCATTTTACAAATGAAGAAACTGATTCAGAGAGTTTAAGTGACTTGGTGAGGATCAAACTACCACTGAATGACACAGCTGAGTGTCTAATTTAGGGCTGCTTGGTCCAAAGCACATCTTCTTGATTACTGTACATGTGAGTGTGTCTATTCCTAACATGGCTATGCAACATAATTTTAAGATGGAATTTTTCAAAAGCGTGAATAGTTCTTTGCCCACATAACCAGGAAAAATAATAGTTCAAGCACAGCATGTTATAAAGAAAGTAATTTTGATTTATTTGACTAGCTGTTAATATTACACAGCAAGATAGTTAGATTCACTGAATTATGGAACTGGTCAGTTTTTCTGTGCTTATGCATAAGTATAATCTAATATTTTCTATAAAGGACCCATAAAATCTGAGGGAAAAGATAGAGATGGATACAAATAATTGTTGGAATTAAGGAAGAACCAACATATTAAAGAAAAACTAGAAAGTGAAGGTATTATATCCTTGTAAACATACATTTGTTCACTCAGAAGAAGTTTACTGAGTGCCAAGCATTTTTCTAAATGCCAGAGCTATGGCCTATCACCTTAATAGCTAGATGATAAAGAAATGTAGTATGTGAGTGCATGTATATATGCATGCAATATATTAGGTGGTGACAAACGCTACAGAAAAATAAAGCAGGATAAGTGGAGAGTAGTTCATTATTATATAGTGTGACTGGGGAAGGCCTTGTTGATAAAGTGACATTTGAGTGGATTCCTGGAGGAAGTGAGCAAGCCAGTCATATGGCTTTTGGGAACGGAAGTACCAGGCAGTGGGAACAGCAAGAGCAAAATCTCTAAAGGGGAAACTTCCTTTCAAGGAACAGCAAAGAGAGTAGAATGAATGGAGGGGAGAGAGTAAGTTTAAAAAAATACCTCTGATACTTTTCTCTTATCCAAGTGCATCATCTTGTGCTTTCTATAAAATGTTAAGTAATAATGTTAGTATGGGAACCCTTGCTTCATTCCTGACTTTGTTGGAAATATTTATAGCTTTTTCCCATTAAGCATTACCCTGGCTTTTTGACTAAGATAGATTTTTATAAACAAAATACCCATGTGTTTAAGTTGTCTATTGTTGCATAAACAGCTATACCAAAATTTAGTGACTTAAAACAATACTTATTTCATTATCTCATGTTTCGATGGGTTGACTGGGCTTGGCTGGGCAGTTTTTCTGCTTAATAATATGTCATTTGGGGCTGCAGTTGTCTGGGGGCTTGACTAGGTTGAAGCTTCCAAGATGACTCATTCACATGTTGATTTGTCTGGGAGCTCAGCCGGGCCTATGGACCAGAGTACCTTAGTTCTTCTCATTGTGGTCTTTCCATATAGCTTAGCTTCATAGCATTGACAGCTAAGTCCTAAGAGGAAGGAAATCCTGGGCTCTGGTATACCAGAAAATCAATTTTTCTTCACTCTCTTGGTCAAGATACTCATAGGACCAGTTAAGATTCAAGGGTTGAGGAATAAACTCCACCTCTTGATGGAAGAGTGACATATTTATAGAGGAAGGGAAAATGAGCATGGTCATCTTTGGAGGCTATCATATCATCAATTCCCTATTTTATTGTTGTTATTTTAATCAAATTTTCATTATTAAATTTTATAATGCTTTTTCAATCTCCATGAAGGTGATAATACTACTTTTCTCCTTAGACCTATTAATATGATAAATTTTATTAATAAATTTTCTAATCTTGATCTACTCTTAAATACTTGGAATAAACCTCTCTTGTACATGGCTTTATCTGTATGACTCTTCATGAGGTCCTTAGCTTCTATGATCTGAATTAGATGTATGCAGTCTTCTAAAACCTTCAAATTATTCTCTTTTCTGCACTGTTTTATATACATGGGATATAGTTCTTTTCCCTTCCAGATATGTCCCTTACCTTCAAAAATTATATTTTTGTTGGCAGTTTTTGAGACCCATCATGACTGGGCTCTGTCTCCTCAGCTTCTATTTCCTTCCTTTGTTTCTTCTGTGAATTCTGCTGTTTTTGGTGCCCTTTTCAAAATATTTTGGAATCTATGTCCTAGTTTTACTGAAAATATAGTTTGTATTTTTGCTTTCCAGTTTTTCTTTTGGGTGGTTTCAGGAAGAGGAGAAAACTGGATTTATGTAATAACGGTCATGTCAGAAGTCCCAATGAAATACTATTATTTTTATAGAAGTAAACATCAAAATATTAGATTGATTTTCACAGACTCTCAATAGACATTTTAGAGATGAAATTGCTTGAGAAGTAAAAGATTTCAATATTTTTGGGGATAGGGATGAGATTATTACAAGTTAATTATTTATTTTCTTTTCTTTGGTGGCAAATACGGCCCTCTCCTGGAAAGCTAGAGGTAATTTATATTGCTCCAAGGATAAATTTTTCTTCTCCATCAACCTCCAACTATACCTTAAAAATGTATAAATGATAGTTGTATAAATGATAGAGGTTAAGTGATAGTTGGATGCAATTGGGAAAAATGCTCTTCCTTGAAGATTGACCTCAGTCACTTCCAAAATTGTGATGGGGTTGAGGAGCTGAGGAACAAGCCTGGGAGTTAGCAAGGGGTCCCCAGCCTGGGGGTGTGGGATAAGGGTGAGCATTAACTTCAGAAGTC
Organism: Leucopleurus acutus; assembly: GCF_964270905.1. Lineage (NCBI taxonomy): Eukaryota > Metazoa > Chordata > Mammalia > Artiodactyla > Delphinidae > Leucopleurus > Leucopleurus acutus. Next base: position 37,817,559 of record NC_139142.1, read on the forward strand.
AGAGAATGCTAGGGAAGTCAGGAAAAATACAAACAAAATCTTCCAAACAGCAAACTTCTGGATCTGTCCCAGTAGGGACTAATTGTGCTTATTAACTACTCTGTGAATTTGATATGAAGTAGGCCCTGATTTTTCAGTAGGCAATAAATTGTTTGAGGTATATTATCAAGAGTAAACAGTACAATTACAATTATGTCTTTAGAATAGAGTGTTTTAATATCCCAATGTTCTTATTGTGAGTCTTTTTAAGGTCATAAGAATGGATTTACATGCTTGGTTAGAAACAGTTCTTCTGGTACTGCAGCTGCGTGATCTGGGCTATGGAGACCAGCCCCTCCCCACACCTGCTGCTGAGATAATGCCAACAGTTCTGAGGCATTTCCATCCATAAAAGGAACAAGCAGGCCGTGTGCACGAGTTACAGGGCGCAAAACAGAGACCTCTGGTTCTGAGCCCTATTTCTGGCACTCATGCATCCATATGGCTTATGCATGTGTGAAGGAACAAATAAGGGCTAACTGCATTCTTAGAGATGCAGTCCTGGAGAAAGAGGATGTGTTCCTTTTTCATGCTTTTGCTGTACTTTGTGTCTAATTACATTTTATGTCGTTCTACACTCATGGAGTGTTTAATAAATAAAGTGATTTATTACTAATAAGCAACAATAACATTTGATAGTGTTCTCCAGCACACAAAATGCTTTCATGTACATTATATAATTTATAATTTGTTGAGGATGTTTGGCTAATACAGATTAGTTGTCTAGGGACCTCTATAGTATTGTGTTATCAAGAAGACAGGTTACTTCCTAGATACCTTGTTTCAATGTAAAATTACACGTTGGAGAGAGTTGGAGAGAGTAATAATTTGCTTAACAAGTATTTTTAGAGACTCTCAGGGTAGAGGAAAATTGGACTATGAAATGAGATTATAGAAACTTTTAAAGGGCTTTTATGGATAAGACCATTTTTTCTTAAAAACAAATAAAGCATGTTGAAGTCATCTTGTAGGGATGAGATTGAACACTAATCTGGAAAAGCAGAGTTGTATAGGGGCCATACCTGAGGAGTAGATCAATATATATCTTTCTTTCTCTTTTTCTACCAAGAGAGTTGGGGCTTCTCTGTTTCTGTCTCTCTGTATCTCTTTCAAACACACACAGTCAAGATCAACAGTGAATTGGATGGCGCTTGTTTTAGTCTTCCAGAGGTGTCCATGAAATTAAAGATTAGAATGCTCATATCGAAACCATTGCTGCCAGCACTGAGCTGATAAAATAGGTATGGAAGTTACCTTCTATGAATATCTCACAACTTTCCTATGAAACTCTGCAGATAGTGACCTTCTTGCAAGGAAAACACTGATCTGGGCGTGATAGAATGAGGCTTTTGGGCAATAAGCAACTCACTGAATGTCCCCGCCCTTCCCTCCCTTTTCTCTGCTCTTCTGTGGATCACTTAGGATGATAGCAGAGTAGGGCCGCTGTTAAAAATGTCATGCGTAAATGCAGAACTTGGTTGGAGATGATCTGTAACACTGAGGAAGAGCATCTGTCAATGCTGGGAGTTCTGCGCAGAGAAGATGCAGTGGGGCCTTAGAGACAACAGGACTATAGGATCTCTTCCTTACACTGATAGGTCCTGCTCTAGCAATAGTCCAGATGGCTCACCAGAATTTCCTATTTTTCACTATTACCCAACAGCGTGAATAAGACCTGGAAGTGCCTCCAAGATGGAATCTTCACAAATGGCTTTTAGCTGTGAATTCTGTGAGAATCAAACTAAGGTCCACTCATCTACCCACAAGCCCTAAGTTCTACTCTTCTTCATTCTTGTCACTTGTCATTCAACAATGATAGATGAGCTCAGAGCAGGAGGAACTAGTCTACATCCTTCCTTCTCCTCTCCCTACCTCCTCTGTGTTCTCCAGATATACAGAGGGGAGGTGAGCAAGAAATAAAACATCTTTTAAAATAGTTGCATTTCTTTGCCTTTGTTCTCTTGACCTTTGGACCCAACACAACATCAGGCTGCTCCCTTTATGAAGTGGGTTCATTCACAGTGAAATAATCTCAGATTCTTTGAAGGGGAAGATGCCAAAATTACTTTGGAAGTTGTACAACAATGTCATATTTGAACCTGTCTAGACTAAATCCCTCATTTTGAAGTTTAAGATGATGTCTTTAGGCATGTCCATGAGAGATGTATAATATAATGCAATTTTCATCCCTGGGGCATCAGTTTGTGTTCCTGCCACTGGAAAAGGTGTTACATCCTTCATCACCATTCTCTGGTGTTGGAAATAAAATCAGCGCTTATGACCTGGTACTTACTATAAGCCCAAGTGAGATAGGGGGATAGAGGTTTGCCTCACTAGGAGGAGCAGCCTGGCAGAAAGGGATAAAAGCAGCTATTTTAAAAATTAATTAAAGTTGTAATTGAAGTATAGTTGATTAAAGTGATTCATATATATATATTCTTTTCAGATTTTTTTCCCTTCTGGATTATTACAAGATATGGAGTATAGTTCCCTGGTTCCCTGTGCCATACAGCAGGACCTTGTTGTTTATCTATTTTATATATAGTAGTGTGTAGATGTTAATCCCAATCTTCTAATTTATCCCTGACTCACCTCTTTCCCCTTTGGTAACCATAAACTTGTTTTCTGTGTCTGTGAGTCTAATTCTGCTTTGTAAATAAATTCATTTGTATCATTTTTTTAAGATTCCACATATAAGTGATATCATATGGTATCTTTCTCTTTCTGACTTCACTTAATATGATAATCTCTAGGTCCATCCATGTTGCTGCAAATGGCATTATTTCATTCTTTTTTTATGGCTGAGTACTATTCCATTGTACCGTATCTTTTTTTTTTTTTTTGCGGTACACGGGCCTCTCACTGTTGCGGCCTCTCCCGTTGCGGAGCACAGGCTCCGACGCGCAGGCTCAGCGGCCATGGCTCACGGGCCCAGCCACTCCGCGGCATGTGGGATCTTCCCGGACCGGGGCACGAACCCGTGTCCCCTGCATCGGCAGGCGGACTCTCGACCACTGTGCCACCAGGGAAGCCCTGTACCATATCTTCTTTATCCATTCATCTGTCGATGGACATTTAGGTTGCTTCCATTTCTTGGCTATTGTAAACAGTGTAAAGCAGCTATTTTATGGGAGGTATTCACACAGCTGAGAGACAACAGAGGAGGGGGAGTAGGAAAGCTTTGAGGATCTCATTGCCTCAAGAGACTAAGCACAACAATATAAATATTTAGAGATAGGGCATAATGCCAGATTCTTTAGTACAAAATTCTAGTTCTGCTGTTTGAATTTCTACAGCTTTAGCCATTGAGCCATAATGTGTATAAAGAAAGAAGGCATTTGGGAGGTCAAGTTAAAACCACAATCTTCTATAATTCAAGAACCTTTGGATCTTTGCTAAGATCATCCAGTTGTCTCATGCTATGGGCCCACTCTGATCTAACAGAATAGGACTCCAGGGGGGTCCTGTTTGCAAACAGCACCTCTCTTGGGGAGTGAGGTGGAGTTACCTAGTCAGGCATTCCAGGGAATAGGAGTTTCCTGTGCTAGTCTTCATCCCTAGAATACAAGAATCTTTTTGTCTCTGTGACTTGATATTAAAATGAGAAAAAAAAGGAGAAACTTGGAGATTAATAGAGCAAGATCACTGTAGAAAGGATCCTAATGGATCCTAGTGGAAAAATTACCAAGGATTTGGGGCTGAAAGAACCCTGTCATTGAAGAATCACAGAGAAAAATTTTACTTTATTTTCTCCTTCCATAGATTTCAGACATTGCTCAGGGGTAGACTTGGCATTATTCCTTCTGAATCACTGATTAATTCACCAAGGAAGAAATACACAGGTCTTCCTCGTTCCTTTTGCATCAGGGTGTAATTTCCATAACTGAATTTCTATGATGATCACATATACCATTTAAATATTTCTTAAGTATTTTTTCCTTAATAAAGGATAAAATGTAAATAGTATTAGCATGAAGTTTGGCTTATCAGGAGCTGCTTGTCAAGTTAATATACCACTGCCTCTCTCTTAGAAGATGTGCATTCCCTTTCCTGTAGAATTCACCAGATGGAGGTACTTAAGAAGGGGAGGAAAAACTTTGAATGCACATACCAAAGAAAGTTTAGGGTCTTTTAAAAAAAAGTAGGAGAATATGAAGAGACTAAATAAGAACAAAAACAATGTCTATGAGGCTCTTTTTTGAGTATGTCATATATCTTTCAATAGATGATTATTGATTTTTAAGAACCATGAAAAGAAATAAAATGTGCATTAAGTCCTCTAAAGTCACCATTTTCAGTTACTTTGTTCAAAGGTTGTTGATGCCCATTTACAAAGAAATAGAATAATGCTAACAATTTTTCATGGACAAATGGATCATTCTGTGGGGTTGATCCTTCTCATCTTCAAAATGCTTCACCTGGTGCTCTTTTTCTCTAGGCTTTGAGTGATTTTCAGGGTTTGTGGGAGTAACCAGATGTTGGCTGTAAAAGTAGAGCTAAGTGTCTCTGTCAGTGGAATAGAACTTCTCTTCTTCATTTCACGGGAACAGGCTTCTAAACTGTTGGTGACGGTAAAAGATAGGGAAGCTGAAGCAGTGATATCAGATAAGAAAACAATGATGGGTTTAGCAGCTCCTTGTGACATTGAACACAAATAAAATGTGTTTTTCCAAATGTTGTGTGGATGCATTGAAAGCTATGCGTCTATTAATCTAATTCCCAACCCCCTCTCACTCCTTCCCCACCATCATAAATTCCCACACTTGGATATCAGTAGAAATTTTGGAAATCACTTGAGGACCCACATATATAAATAAACACAATGTGAAGTAAGATTAATTGATGATGTGGTAGGGTCCAAAATAACTCATGATCTCTTGTAGGTACTTCAGGGTTTGTTTGTAGCTCAGAGCTGAAGATTTCTTCCTGTGTCCAGAAAAATCTAGATTACCCTGGAACAGAATGTCTTTTGTGAAACTGGAGTTCAATCTGTGGTAATTGGTGAGGTTGTTAAATCGGATGTTTGTCTGACGTACACTACCCTAAAAAAGCTTTTAATGTGTTCACTGGTAGAAAGTGAATGAAGCCTAAAAATGCCTCAGGATGATTTCTAATATACTACATACTAAATCCTAGTAAGAGTAACATATCTGTTACAATGATAGAGTATCCAGTGCTCTAAAATACAATGATCTATGGTCCACAGGGACAAAAATGTCTCCTACAATACCAAAGAATGTGTCAACCGAAGGACACATTATTTCCCTAATAACAAGGAAAAAAACCCCAGACAAACAAAAATAGGGAGTTTCCTGGCAGTCCAGTGGTAAAGACACCTCGCTTCCACTGCAGGGGGTGCCGGTTCAATCCGCATTTCGGGAACTAAGATCCTGCATGCCTTGCAGTGAGGCCAAAAAATAGAAAAAAACAAAACAAAACAAACAAACAAAAAAATAAAACAAAAACAGGGCTTCCCTGGTGGCGCAATGGTTGAGAGTCTGCCTGCCGATGCAGGGGACACGGGTTCGTGCCCCGGTCCGGGAGGATCCCACATGCCGCGTAGCGGCTGGGCCAGTGAGCCATGGCCGCTGAGCCTGCGCGTCCGGAGCCTGTGCTCCACAACGGGAGAGGCCGCAACAGTGAGAGGCCCGTGTACCGCAAAAACAAAAACAAACAAAGAAAACAAAGATAGAGGTGATCAAAAAGATTATTTAGTCTAGATTTCTACATCCTGTTAGGACTGCACCTAACCATGTTGACGAGATATCCATTACTACCAAAAAATTACAAAAGCTACTCACTGTGTGCTGCCCACAGATCTGCAATGAAAGTTGAAAGGAATTCGTGAGAAGTTGCCCATTAAAAATGGGGAAAGAATAGGTCAAATATCTATGAAGGGAGCTGGAAAGATCTGGGTATATTGTCTGAGGATGATAGGGATGAAAATTTCCTTGGTTTTCAAATAGGTTAAAAGCCATTATTCTGAGGATGACAATGAGGATTTCTCCATCTTTGCTAACTTGAGAGGAAATGGCTTTTATCTACAGCCTGAAAGGTTCAGTTTATCTAAAGGGAAGGACTTGGTGGGGAGAGTTATCAGGAGGGTAAGTGAACGAAATAAACAGAGTACAACCTCTACGGCAAAGTTTATGCCTAATATTGACACTTAAGATTTAACATTCACTCTCTGTCTCTTGTGAAAAGTTTGGTTAAAAACATGTTTACTATAGAAAATTCTTAAAGCTCTTATTTACCAGCCTGAACTATTGTAAATGTCATATGAAATTCATTTTAGTGGAGGAAAGAAGCTCTTAAGGCTCACAGTGCAAACGTATCCAATATGAGCAGAGAGGAGGCTTGAGGAGAGGGAGCACAGCCACTTTTCTCCTAATAACTCCTCTTATAACAGGTATAAAGTGCCCAATTATTTATATATATGTTCACTACATTTCTTACTGGCTGAAAGTTAGTATGCTTTCTAGCAAATGAATGGTTGCATTTTACAAACCTCATTCACAATTTTTAGAAAGTTTGCACCTGGCATACATTAAGGAGATTATTGACTTATTGCTTTCCTCATTGTTAATCTAGTTACTTGGAAAAAAAGTTATACAGTACATACTTTAGGGAATTAAATTTTTCTTTTTGCCTCTAGGATATAGCATCCAACAAACAGATAAAACAGATCCTTAGTATAATTAGGAAAACAATTTTTACGTAGTGAAATCACTCAACTCACAAGTTTGAAATTTGGCTGGAAGCAAAAGCTTTTGAAATATTTTTTCCTAGATGAATAAAGTTGTTTTACAACTTTTAAACAAAGCCAATACACTATTTTTGAATGTATGCTCATGATGCTTAGGGCATATACTTTTAGGTTGTTGGAGGATTAAATTTCAACATAGAAAATTATCCTGCCTGTTTACGTGGGGTACTAACTTCAGTGTAGAGAAGTGGTTAAAACTGTGGGACTCTTGGATGTCGTTCATTCACTCAGTCATTCAGTAGACATTTCCGGGTGTCTGTTGTGTTGTAGGCTAATTCCAGGCGTTGGAGACATAAGAATAAATGAGACAGAAAGAACCTTGCCTTCATGAACTGTACATTCTAGAGTGAGGCAAGCAATGGACAAGTGAATAAACAGATCGGATAATAACTATCGAGAAAATAAACAGGTTTTGAAAGGGTGGTCAATTTAATCAGGGTGGTTGGGTTTGGCCTCCTGAGGAGGTAACATTTGAGCTGACAGATTTTAATCCCAATTCTGTCACTTTCTGGTCCTGTGACATTGGACTGATTACTTCTCTGACTTCCAATTTTCTCTCCTGTTAAATGAAGATACCTGCCACCAGAGATAATACGAGGCTCAGAGAAGATAGCAAACTAACACAGGGCTTGGTGCGTATTAAAAACTTAGCTAATTAATATTAGTTACTTACTATTTTATTAATAAACTATAAACATTACTCCAAAAGGATCAGGAAGCAATTTTTTCATTATGATACATTCTGCTCAGACCACACAGGGAATTGTTTCTCTCTTGTTGGCAAGTTGAATCACATTCTGAGGCCTGACTGACTAATCTGTATTAAAACAGCTTGAGAGACTCCAAAGGCCTGGTCCCCACTAGCGGGAGTGCTGGTCAATTGGTTGTCCAGATAAGGGTGCCTAAATCCCAGTTACAACATTTCTGCCTCTCCCAGAATTTATGTCCTATCTCTTTCAGGAACCAGATTCTAGCCTAAGTGGAAGCTTTTTTGGACTCTGAGAATAGAATTTTAGGCAACTTTCCATTTTTGTTTTTTTTTCCTCCTTTTTTCCAAATGTTAGGTCAAAGTGTGAAGAAGAACAGAAAGATCTGCAGAGGGGAAATAGATGTTTATGTTCATTTCACAATCATAGGGCTGGGTGGATATGGTAGAGCAAGAACAGCATCCAGGACAGAGCTGCACCACAACCACCCCAAGGATCCCAGGCTCTTTCTTATTTTTTAAGACTCCTTGGTTTCTTCCCATGAGAGTAGGTGTTCTCTAAGTTTTCCTCAGTGACCCCTCCGAAGGTCTCACAGTCATGCTGATTATCGTTTTGCTGACAGCAGGCTCAGTGAACAGCGATTAACACTGTGCAGCTTTGCCGATCATGCCTGAGGCTTTGCTCCCATCTGCTGGTGCTTGGTGCACCCAAGTTTGCCTAATTAATCTTCTTTCCACTCTGTTTTACAACTCCCGTTCCTCCCTGTTCTTAGTCTCCGAGGCTTTTCCCTTCCCTCCAAGGCACCAGACCTCTCCCAACATTTCCTGATTCTCAGCCTTGTGGATTTTCTTTCTTCCAGGGTCTCTCTATGTCCCAGCCATGGGCACAGATCTTTTTAAAAAGCACTCTGGTTTCTCATTTATGGATTTACTAGCTGTTTCTGAGAGGCTCTAAAGGCCTCTTCTGTCTTAAACAATTTCTCCTGATAGAAACTACCAGGTCAAGGAATTATATATACACGTATCTATTTTTGACTTGCTTTTTACTGATCGATGGTTGGTTACAGAATTGTCCTTCTTGATTTCTAGGCATCTTGATGGCATAAAGAAGGGTTTTCTGAACTTTCTAAATTACATTAGATTGAACTCTATGAACTTATGATATCCAAATGGTTTTGAACTGCAAAATGGTCATTTCATAGGTCCACCTAATAAGAAATGCCTAGGATGCTTGTTGAAATGTATATTTACAGCTTTTTCTCTTAGTGGGTCTGGTATAGAAGCTCTGGTGTGGACCAAAGAATCTGCACTTTTTTAAACTGAAGTATCGTTTTCCTTTTTAAAGTTGAAATAGCATGGAATATACTCAGATATTTATACAGATTACAATATATTCAGATCATTTATACATATATGTATATTCAGATTATTTTCCATTATATGTTATCACAAGATCTTGAATATTGTTCCCTGTGTTATACAGTAAATTCTTGTTGCTTATATATTTTATGTATGGTAGTATATGTCTGTTAATCCCATACTTCTAATTTATCCCTCCCCCACTGCCTTTCCCCTTTGGTAACCATATGTTTGTTTTCTATGTCTGTGAGTCTATTACTATTTCGTGTATAGATTCATTTGTACTATTGTTTAGATTCCCTACATAAGTGATATCATATAATATTTGTCTTTCTCTGTCTGTCTTACTTCACTTAGTATGTTATTCTCTAGGTCCATCCACTTTGCTGCTAATGGCAATATTGCATTCTTTTTTATGGCTGAGTAATATCCTATTATATATATATAAAACATCTTTTTAAACCAATCATCTGTTGATGGGCATTTGGGTGGTTCCCATGTTTTGGCTATCATAAATAGTGCTGCTATAAACATTGGGGTGCATGTGTCTTTTTGAATTAGTGTTTTCATCTTTTCCAGATATATGCCCAGGAGTGGGATTGCTGGATCCTATGGTAGCTCTATATTTAGTTTTTTAAAGAACCTCCATACTGTTCTCCATAGTGGCTGCACCAATTTACAGAATCTGCATTTTTGACAAGCAGGTTTATCTGATGACCAGGCAAATTTGGGAAATATAGGTATATCATTTGTAGTTGAATAAATGTCTAATTAAATATGGTATGTAGGGCAATTTACATTGTTTATGAGTCTATTGTATTTGATGTAAGAAAGTTTGACTTAGTGAGTGTGATGATGATTACTAAGAGTCCTTTAAAATCTGTTCACGCTGTCTTTGGGAATATAGCTAACCTCTCTTACAATAGTGTATGGCCTAGGGTTTAACTTCTCTCCAAAGAAATGTGAAGAGAACTCATGCCTGACACTTGTGGACCTTGCCCTCCATATCCTCTCATCTTCTCCTGTCTAGTGCTCCTGTCTAGAGCACTACAAAGTCCTACCCAACAGCAGAGTCACAAGATGGAAAAAAGTAGATCCTTGGATGATTACGTGGAGTAGTATCACCTCACCGACCTGAACACTTGCCCAAGTCTGTTCTCTGAGCAAAAAAAAAACAACAAAAGAATTCTAACAGTTTGAATCATGATATATTTGAGTCTATCTGTTCTAGCATCCTAACTTATCTAGCATGGTGCCGTCATTACAAAATGCCAAAAGAAGTGTGCTGTTAGCTTAACTATTAAGTGGCAGGTAGTAAGAAAACAGAACAGACTAGAAAGATGAAGATCCACACTATATCATGGCAAAACGTTTGTAAAACTATTGTCTGTGAAACCTGGAAGGTAAACCTAGTTCTTACTGAGTCTATTATGCTCAAAGAAAAGATTGGGAAAAGTCAGAATATTAGAGTATATTAATTGTTACTGTGTTTAACTAGGTGTTACAAGAAAGAAAAGAGTTGAATTGGTTGTGTTTAAGCAGAGATTGATAGAACACGAATATTAATGTCCTTAATTAATAGTTGGAAAATTGATTATTTTTGGATTTCCCCAAAGAAGACAGTTAAATAAGGATCTGAGCAACAAATGTCCATTTCTCTGTTAAAACAGGGAATCAGCTCTGTGTCAAAGAGAAGAGCCAGGGTGTCCCCTTCCCATTTAAGTCTTTTGCTTCATACAGCCTCTATGTAGCCATTGTTAATTTGAGAGCAAAAGGCATTGGCTGGATGAAGCAGACAAATAAAGTATTTTTAAGAAGCATGTCTAGGAAAGACGTTCTTTGGTCTTGGATGTGGCTACTGGTACATGGAACTTACCAGAAGCCTAATAAATTTTTGAGAGAATTGTATTTCCAAAGAAACTCCAAGCTTGGACTAAATAGTCTTCTGACTATAAAACAACACTTGAGTCTCGACACTGGACAAGCCAGAAGCAGGTTATGAAATTTGTGCAGCTCCTGAGAAAGACAGAGTCCCTGAGGCCTGATTCAGATGTGTGTCATGGAGGAAAATGGATGAGGAAGAAGAACTCCCCAGAGAACCAAGCCAGGGGAAGTTGAGAATAATAGACGAAGAAATTCCTCCCAGAGAACAGCATAAGGGTCAATTCAAGAAACTTCCCCCACTGCTAGGGCAGGAAGTCTTTCTAACATTTGCCCTCAGGATTCTGTTATTGCTATGTCTCTCCTATTCTTTACTTTTCTGAAAGGGGGTTTAGATATTTTGGTTATCCCATCCCTGTTTTATCATTGTCTAAGGGGTGATTGTATATATGGAGGAGATAATGAGTCTTCTACTGGACCACAAGGAGCCATGTCTCCATCAAATGGAAAGGACCAGTCATCACCTGCATGGCTGAACTTTAACCTGTTTCAGTGAAAGACTGGGGCTCTGGGTGGTCCCTCTTGGGAAAAAAGTTTGTTTTACATGTGGGAAAAAGTGTGTAGGGATATTTGGTGACTACAGAGTCTGACACAAACAGAGATGGCTAGTTTCCATTAAAATCTGTCCTTCCCTCTTCTGGGCATGTAGGTGGTTTTATTTCCCAGCTTCCCTTAGACCGAGGTGTGGCCTCGTGACTAAGTTATCTCCTCTGAAGTTTGACTGGAAATGATGTCCGTCACTTCCAGGCCTGGCCCATAAAACTTTCCATTCAGGTTTCTCCACACTCTTTCTCATTAGTCTGGTTGGATGCGGACAACTATGAGATCTTAAGGGATGGCAGTGTCACAAGATGCAAAGAACCTGGGTCCCTAAATGACTAAAGGGAGGAAAGCAGCCCCACTGACTTGAATACATGTTCAGGAACATAAATTAGCAAGGAACGTCCTGTCGTGGTGTTAATCCCTTACATGTTTAGGTCTGTCTGTTATAGCAGGTTAGCATACCCGAACTCAGTGGTCCCCAACATTTTTGGCACTGGGGACCGGTTTCATGGAAGACAATTTTTCCACGGACCAGGGTGGGGGATGCTTTCAGGATGATTCATGCTCATTACATTTATTGTGCACTTTATTTCTATTATTATTACGTTGTAATATATAATGAAATACAACTCACCATAATGCTGACAGAAGGCGGAGCTCAGGCAGTAACATGAGCCATGGGGAGCGGCTGTAAGTACAGATGAAGCTTCGCTTGCTTGCCTGCGCTTGCTGTGTGGGCTGGCTCCTAATAGGCCTCGGACCAGTACTGGTCCGTGGCCCGGAGGTTGGGGACCCCTGCCCTACCTAACGGTGGCTTTTTGATTAATTTATTAGCTATAAACCTACACACTGCTTACATTATTTATTTACTGTTTTGTGGCCTCCACTTACTCCATTACAGGTTATTTAACCTTGGGCAAATTGGTTAATAACTTTGCAACTCGGTTTCCTCATCAGTCAAAATTAGGAAAATAATAACACCTCATAGTATCATTGTGAGGCGGCAATGAATCGATGTATGAAAACATCTCAAATATGCTCATAGCAAGAACTTTGTATAGCTATTGTTATTATTGTCAGTACATATCCTAGTGGTGTTTGAGTTTCATCATTAAATACTACCACACTGCTTGTAGGATCACGTGTGGCCGTAATGAAATTCACACTGAAACTGCAAATGAAGGACTTCATAAATAAAAGCTGTATTGTGAACCATTACAAAATGCTGAATGAATACACATGAATCAGGTCCTTTTGTCTTGTGAAAATTAGGCATATCCAAAAAGTTGGTGGACTTCAGAGTATTCAGGAACGATCCCAGGCCACTCTGGGATTCACAGTGGGTCCCTTTTGAATTCACGGTGGAATTAATCCTGACTGAGTTATACCTGGAAAATTAACTGTTTGGATTCTGCTAACACACCCAAGGGGTGGCATGGATTTGTTTGTGGGAAAGTACATTTTCAGCCTTATCAGGACCCGTGTCCTTACACAGAGGGTAGGGCCTCTGTCGATCCTTGTGATTTTGTGCTCAGGATTGGTGAGGGAGATCATTTCTGTTGAGTTTTCCTACCTGTCCTTTAAGTTAGTTGCCTCATGTTAGTTGCCCACCTTCACGTTGCCTTTGTAGAACAGGCCGACTAGATCCAAAAACAAAGATGTCCAATGTACTGAGACATCTCTGAGCCAACTTTGCTCTTTGCCCCAAAAGAAGAGGTAGTGATGGCAGATTCTGAAAACGTTATCCTGGAAATAAAGTACTGTTTACCTGAAGCCCAACATTGTTGGGCAGTTAGGTAGTAAAATTTATGAAGGATTTCCTAGCTTGGACAGTGAAAGGAGCCAGGCCTTGTGGAACTAAAAGTCTTGGTCACAGGGAGTCTGTCCACTGAAGCCTGAATTGGTCACAGGCCTTGGTTTGTTGCCAGATAAAGCTGGAATGCAGGAGGGTTATGAACTGCAGATGTAGTTTCTAATCCTGGGAGCATGATTTTTCTTGGGTCACTCTGGTCACAGATACTTAATTTTCTTTTTCCCTCGTCTATTCTTTCTTACTCCTAAGAGATGAGGCTCACAGTTTACCTCTCTGCAGTGTGCTTTGGCTTTCTGAGTGTAATTTCTACCCCTGGAGCCTCTGAATATGCTCATGCTCATGGGCATCACAGTAGACCGTGGAAGGAACTGTCTATACAGCTCCTGTTACTGCACCTTTGATATGGCCTCCAAGAGTCCAAAAAAAGTATCAGACGCGCATCACACTGCCTCAAAAAGAGATATTGGAGGGTTGAATACCTACAAGGCATTGGGTTTTTGAGCATCATGGCATTTAGAAGGAACAGAGCAAGTCAGCTGGCCCATTCGTTTCCCCTTTTTCACATACTTCCTTTATATTTTTGCCTAAGGTTAAAAACCTGGTGATTTATTTCATAGACCCATGAGAGGTGTTTTAGGTTTTCTTTTGGCTTACAAAAATGAATCTCATCCATTCTCCAGAGACTCTCGGATGTCTTTAGAAAGAAAAAAAGAGAAACTCCTGAGTAAATATTCCCAAATGGGCAGAACTATGTCATAACACTTTATAAGCCTGGGGCTTTGTTTTTATTCACTATTATTTTATGTTGTTTTTTCCCTTGTGGATTGGACATAGTTTCCCCCTTGCTCTGGTCATTAGGGTTATGATGGAATCTACATTGACTAATCATCATTTAATTAGGTGGAAAAAGTTTAGAATTGACTTTCAGCTCTCTGTGAAAACAACTCCTTTTACATCTCACTCAGCTGATAGAGCAACTAGATTTTTTCCCCCCTTTCCACAAATTGTGTTAATTTCCTGCATAGGCAGCCTGGGTTTGCAAATAGTGTCTTATCTAAGTTTTTAAATACAGGTGGTTTTCTTAGAAGAAGGAGCCATAGACACGACCAATTCTTTTTTTTTTTTTTTTTGCAGTACGCGGGCCTCTCACTGTTGTGGCCTCTCCCGTTGCGGAGCACAGGCTCCGGATGCGCAGGCCCAGCGGCCATGGCTCACAGGCCCAGCCGCTCCGCGGCATGTGGGATCTTCCCAGACCGGGGCACGCACCCGTGTCCCCTGCATCGGCAGGCGGACTCTCAACCACTGCGCCACCAGGGAAGCCCACGACCAATTCTTATACAGAGGATGATGGTAATGGTAAATGAGGTACGTCATGAAGAGGCTTCAACTTGAATGGGATTATTTTATGCAGCCATGCACATAAACAGACAAACCATGTGCACTACCTACCTCAACATACAATCTAACTAAACTAGAAATGGAAGTGTTATCCTTATGTCATATGTCGTGTGAAACATTAATTGATACTACTTTATCAGTGAGATGTCTGCCACAAAAGTCAAAGCTAAAGATAAGATGAAGACAGGATGGGAGAAGACATGATGGTTGTTCCATGGTAAGCTGTGAAATCTCTAAAGGTTGTTGGGACATCTTGAGTCATCCCTGAAAAGGAGTAGGAAGAAGTGCCCGGAGATGTTTCTCAGGCATACTTGTGAAAAGTGTCAGTGACTGTTTGTATCTTCCTTCTACTGCCCCCAATTTTTAGACTTAGCCCATAGTTGAACTTGGGGTTACTCTGGAACATGCGTTTTTATGAAGAACTATAAACAAGTGAGCCACTCAAAATTTAGCTAAGCTTTTGAATATAACGCAAATGGAAGAATTTGAGTACATCCCATCTGTTTCCAAATGAAATTTATACATTGTATATTTATATTATTCAATAGATGTGACATTGGCTGGTTGGGTCAGGAAAATTCTATGCTGTATTATGATCCCGGTAGAGATAAAATGATTATTTAAAATACAAGCAAACTAGTTGAAAAATATAATACATTTAATAAATATTTTATATGTTCATTCCTAAAGAGACATCTGTTGGACCAACAACTTGTTCATTTATTCCTCAAAGTTTTAATGGACCAGGAATTATCTATGCACTGGAAGGACAGAGATGCGTAAAACATATTAATTAATTAATTCAGTAACAATCTATTGAGAGCATACTAGATGTTGAGTTCTGTTTTAGAAGATGGAGATAGAGCAGTGAACAAGACAAAGCCCTTGCCCTCATGGGGTTTACATCACAGTGTAGGATAAAAATGGTAAGCGAATAAATATAATGTGAAGTAGTGTTAAACCTTATGAGGAAAGATGAAGCAGGAGAAAAATTAAAGAGTGACTGTACGCATGTGTGTTTGTGTTTGTGTGTGTGAATGCATTAAACAATGTGATCAGTTGAAGCTGAGGAAGATGGGGGGGATAAGGTAAGGTTGGGGGAAAAGCAAATGCAAAATCTTCAAGGAAGGAAGGAGTTTGGTGTGTTCGAGGAATATGAAGATGGCTGAGAGCAGAAATACTGCAGAGCAGAGAGTTAGGAGAGGAGGTTGGAGGGATAATGGGGACTAAGTCATGGAGTACTTTGTAGACTGTGATAAACGATGGGGCCTCAGGGTGAAGGGATTTGACTGATGGATTTGGGCTGTGGATAGTCCTTCTGTCGGGAGTGTGAAGAACTGTACTATACGGGATAAGACTGGCAGCAGGGAGCTGGGAGGTGATTACAGTAGTTTGGATGAGAAATGGTGGTGGCTTGGATGAGAGTGAAAACAATGGAGGAGGTGAGAACTGATCGGATTTGAGATATATTTTGAATGTTGACCTGATTGGTAGTAGGAAGGGATAATAACTAGTGGTTTGGATGGAGAGGGATGGGAAGTATTGTCAAAGGAAGAAAGGAGTTAAGGATAATACCAAAGTTTTTATTCTGAGCTACTGGGTGGAAACCAGTGGTCATATAATTCTATGGGGAACACTAGGGGAGGTGTAGACTGAGGCAATTAAAAAATTCTGTTTTGGACAGGTTAAGTTTGAGATGCCTATTAGATATCCAAATGGACAGTTGAATATATGAGTCTGGGTCAGGTTTTTTTTTTTTTTTGTGGTAGAGATACACATTTTGGAGTCATCAGTGTATAAATCATATTTAAAGCCATGAGACTAGATACTGTCAACCGGAGCATGAGCATAAATAGAGAAGGGGACTGAGAGACTGAACCCTGAAGTATGCCAACGTATAGTGGTAGGGAAAGAGATGGAGAAAGAGCAGAGGAGATGGAAAGAGACTTGCCAGTAGGGGAATAAAAACCAGGAGAATGTGGTATCCCAGGAGCAAAGAAAGTGTTTCAGGAAGGAGAGTATAAACCGTAAGAAAAGCCTCCAAGAGATCAAGTAAGACGAGGACTGAGAATTGAACACTGGTTTTGGCAAGACATGACCCTTCCCCTCAGGAGCTCATCGTACAGTGGGACTGGGGAAATAAGGAGACAAATACATTGCTATACAATGGTGCAAGTTGCGTTCTAGCAATGTTAACACATTTCTGGGGATGGGCTGGAGATGGAGCAAGGAATTCTCCTTGGGGGTCAAGGAGAGCTGCATCGAGCAGATGTACTTTTGGATTCTGATACGTAGGAGGGAGGGAAAATAACCAAGATTTATAAAACTTCAAAACATTTTTTTCTAGTTGGTTGTTGATTTTTCTACAATCACTCATGCAGAACTAATATTTCCTCTCCAGTGAATATCCCACTACTGTTTACTCCATGTAGACATATTTATCAATTATCAGTAAACACGATAACTATATCATCAGGACAATACACACACTCTATCACACCCTACTCCATTTGAAGGATACTCTTGTAGTTATATTTTTACTTGTTGTAGCCTTTATATTTTAATTACATTTTAATTCCCTTTCATAGCTGTGTGCAAGTGTAGAGACCCTATTCTTTTTTTAATCGAAGTATAGTTGATTTACAATGTTGTGTTAATTTCTGCTATATAGCAAAGTGATTCAGTTATACATATCTATCTATCTATATATTATTTTTTATATTATTTTCCATTATGGTTTATCACAGGATTTCAAATATAGTTCCCTGTGCTATTCAGTAGGACCTTGTTGTTTATCCATTCTGTATGTAAGGGACCCTATTCTTAATCACAATAGCTACTATTACCTAATACTTGTCATGTGTAAGGTGCTGTTCTAAGAACTACATGTATTAATTTATTTTGTTCTCATGATCTTAATACCTCTATTGTCCCTTAAAAAAATTCATGACAACTGAGGCACAGAGAAGTTGAGCAACTTGCTCAAGACCACACAGTAATGGCAGAGCCAGTATTAGAACTGGGCTGTCCAGCTTCAGAGCTCACTATCTTGAGCTCACTATCTTAAGTATTTCCGTCCTTACTATTATATCTTTACCTTCCTAGAATGGGTAGCTATTAGGGAAAAATCTTCTTCAAGGGATAGGCTCTCTTTGACTTGAACTTTTCTAAATTCTTTGACTGCAATTTTCCAAAGACTCAGTAAACTATTTGCAGGTTGTCAATTCAGAATGAGCCAGTAGGACCAGGGACTGGATACTGGATACTTCTCCACGTGGAGAAGAGAGCATGAGTTCTTTTACAATTGACTGTAGATTCCCATGTGACTGTGTAAGGGTTTATGTTCAATCAGTTCATGTATGGGGAGCATGGTGGTAAAAAGAGTTAGGGTCGTCGTGATGGAGAAGATCCCTCTACAAATGGAAATGTTCACTTCATTGCGCTCCTAGATGTATGTGGCTTACACCTTCATTTCCCTTACAACCTAACTACAAATGCATGAGATGACTGTGTACTTAAAAAAAATTCAAAGTGTAAATCAAAGTAACAATGTTTGGGAATGCCTACTATGTACAAAGTATTGCTTTGAGTACAGTGGCTGTGATTTCCTGAGAGCTAAAACAAGGAATAGCCAAAATCTAAGATGCTTTGTTGCTTAAATAACAGCAAGTATGTACACAACTGAAACATAAAACAAATTGATCTTAGTGGAATCTAGCGGTGGTCCAGCCTTTGTTTGATCTCTAATGTTTTTTATAGGCTAACTTTATCTCTAAAGATGGTTTTATCCTCTTTCTTCCTGACACTGTACTGTAATTGCTTCACCCAATAGTTGGGGATGAGATATGTAATTTTTAAAAGCACTTGAAACCTCTCCCTTTAGTAGATTGTGGGTTCCATTTTTGATCTAAACGTTTTTGAAATTAGGTACCAGCCAGTTCCCTATCTTGGCAGAAAGAGGGTGTAGAATAAATAACTTTTGCTAAGATGTTTACAGGTCAGGATCCCAATAATTTTCTTAAGTTGCAGACCTAAGTTTACAATTACTTTTTTTCTCCCCCTCAGGGTGAAAGTCTACCTGTACTTCTCTTCTTTCTGTTCTCATTAAAATGTTCTTCTCTGGGCACAGAAAAGCTTAAGAGAGCCAGTGTTCAAATTCGCTCTTAATTTCTACAAATATAGAAAAACCTGCTAGAAAGTGGATACTATTTTCACTGTGGTTCTCTCCCTGTCTGCTATGTAATAGTGTCATAAATCATGTACGTGTAGTAGTAGTAGGAGACGTAGGTGATTGTTTAGCTGTGGAAAAGAAGCTGCTTCCTACAGAAAGGATTTCAAATGACCTCACAGCAAAGCCAACGCTCACACAGGTTTCCTGTGGGCCATTTCCCCTTTGCTACTCTGGACCCAAAGCTAAAGTGAAGAAGAGAAATTTTCCTCTTACAAAATCTCAAATCTCTGGTAACTCAAGCTGATCTCATAGTGAGCAAGTGGATCATCGTATTCCAAAAAGTTAAAAAATCTAGGCTATTGTAAACCTGAAGCATTTTATGAATTTGCTTTTAAGAAATTTAATAAAATTTGTTTTGGAGATTAAGAGAAAAAATAAGAGTCAAAATGGAAAAATTTAAATAAGCTATCACACAACAAACTTTAGAACACTTGAAAAAATATACCTGAAAGAATTAAGTTGTGACTACAGTATCTTAACTGTCAGATCTTAAAGTATTTTATGCCATATTTCGTGCTTTGGGGACATATGTTGAAATAAGTAAAATTTTATTTTTACTTTTACCTTTAAAACATATTGATTAAAAATTTCTCTTTTAATTCAAGATACAGATTGCCTAGGAGATATTTAAAATCTTTCAGTACTTTTCCTTCAATCTACCTCCACAGGAAAATGAAAGTACATTAGGACAGCACCAATTATTATAGAAAAACGAATGTTCTAATGTTACTAATCTCAGCATTTCCTTTATAAATGGCATGTGGTGAATATATGAGAAGTGGCAAGAACACTTCTTTCACCAGTTGTGTGGTTAGTGTCGTTGTTGTTTTTTAAAGAACTGTGATGCAATTACACTACCTTTTAAAAAGTTCACATTAAAGTAAGCTGATGAATCTTCAGGCAAATGTTAAGTAAAATCTCTAGCCGCAAAGCTTAGAGGACGGTTCAGGGTATTTCCCCAGTGTTATTCATTTGGTTTAACTGGAAAAAAGTGTTACCATAACATTGATATACAAGTTGTCCTAACAACAGCAAAGACCTTGGTCGTCTGCTATGCCCAGCTACCTGGCTCCTGGCAGGCCCAGACCCTGCACTGACATTAGAGTTAAGCCAGGCCCCTCTGAAGCTGGGCTGTCGTCTCCCGCCTCCTTCACCTCGTATGCAGGGGTAGGTTTTCTGCTTTTCTTACCTGCATAGTGGTCAAACACAGTGGGCACGTACTCCTCGGGGAAGGCGTCGTTGGCGTAGCTCATGAGCAGGCAGGTCTTCCCCACGGCGCCGTCCCCTACCACCACGCACTTCAGCATCTTCTTCTCCTCGCGGCCACCGCAGCCGCAGCTGCTGTCATTTCCCTCCTGGCAGTTCATTCTCACGGCTCCAGCTGCTGTGACTGTGCCGCTGCCGTTGCTTCTCCTGCTTCTCCCAAAGCCCATGAAGCGAGCCGCAGGCTTGAGGTCACTCTGTCTTACTTTGGGGAACTCGGATCATGCAGAATTGTCCGAGGCGGCTGGCATGTGCCCTCTTGCTTACCATACTGGTCAAGAAAGGTAACACACACTGGGGAGAATGATTAAAAGCATCTGCCCCTTGCCCCCATCAGTTTGAGTTATGAATCCTCATTTTTCACCCAATTCTAGGGGCTTCCTGGGAGTCTAGAAATTTCAACAGCCTGAGGGTTTCACTCTGCTCTCCTGTTCACCAAGCCTGGCTGAAGACACAGTGGAATTTCGCTAAATCTTCCCCATTTTCCACTTCACATCTAACATGGAGGAAAGCTGGGCTTTTTAATGGAGTTTTTCCCTTGCTTCCTCCAGCTTGCCGAGTGTCAGGAAATCATGGGTTTCCTGCTGCATTCCATATTAGGATCAGTGGGCTGGAGAAGGCTGCAACAATGGGAGCTCTGTGTGTGTGTGTTTGTACTTCTGGGGAACGCTGCCAGGACATGGAGTGGGAAAACACTAGGGGTCCCACTGCAGACTCAAGCTGTCAGACTTCCTGTTTCATCCACGGCTGGGGAGGTTGTTTGCCTGTGGGCTGGCTGGGAAGAAGCTGATGAAAGGATGGAAACTGGGGAGTACTGTCGGCCACAGAAACAGAGGGAACCACACCAGCCGTTGTAGGATAACATATGACATCATCCCTCACTGAGTCACCAGTTAAAAGCTCTGCAGATTAAAACTGGACAGTTCTTCACATACTTAAGTGAGAAGCCCTAAGCAATTTGTCCTGGCAGTAAAGAAGAAAACCTTCCAGAGTTTCACTGTTACAAAGGGAAACGTTCTTGTAGATCGTAGGTATAAGATGTGTGATCGGGTTAATAAGCTGCCACATTTGAGCTCAACGCTCAAACGTGTATTCCAGACCCAAACATTTTTATGGTTGTAGCACATAAGAAATCAATCAGATGTGGGATGTTTGCATCTTCTTATTAGTGAATAAACACACATGTGCTTGGCTCACCCTTACTTTTGGAAATGAGAGTGTGTGGGATGGCTGTATTGGTTTGTTTCAGGTCCCCAAACGTTGCTTTTGCTTGAACAGTTCCGTTTTTGATTTAGTCTTCTCCCCTTGGTCGGCCTGGCCCTCTTCAATTACAAAGGAGCCATTGGCAGCTAATTTATTTGTCTGTTGGGTCACTCAAAACGAAGCCTCTTTGAAGCTCTGCGTTTGATTAAGGTACTCGGTCTTAGAAAAGAAGTGGAACTCTGCAAGTGATTTTGACAAATGGGTCAAGTACTTTTTTGATGGGGGAACTATGTGTTTCTTTGAGATTTTTGAACACTCAGTTTTAAGAATTCAGATTATCCATTTGATGTGAGGAGGGTTTTTCTTGTGTGTGGGGGTGCGTGAGAAGTCTGTTTTAATGAGTGGCTGTCAATAATATCTATATCCACATATGTATGCTACTATATAACAGATATAGCCTCACATTTCTTCTGTGTTGTATTGTAGTAACACTTGCCATAGTGTTTAGTGTCCCAATATTTCTTTCCTATAAAGGGATGGTGTTTCAGTCAGGTTGTTGTGTATCTACTAGATTATGTTGCTGTAACAACTCCCAATGCTCAATAATTTAAAATAACATGTATTTCAATGAGGTATCACCTCACACCTGTCAGAATGGCTACTATCAAAAAGTCTACAAATAACAGATGTTGATAAGGATGTGGAGAAAAAGGAACACTTGTACACCATTGGTGGGAATGTAAATTGGTGCAGCCACTATGGAAAATAGTATGGAGTTGCCTCAAAAAACTAAAAATAGAGTTACCACATGATCCATTGATTCTACTCCTGGGTATATATCTGGAAAAAATGAAAACACAATTGAAAAGGATACATGCACCCCAATGTTCATAGCAGCACTATTTACAATAGTCAACACATGGAAGCAAACCAAGTGTCCATTAACAGACAATTGGATTAAGAAGAAGATGTGTTATATACATATACAATGGAATATTATTCAGCCATAAAAAATGAGATTCTGCCATTTGCAGCAATGTGGATAGACCTAGGGAATATTATGCTCAGTGAAATAAGCCAGACAAAGAAAGCCAAATATTGTTATGTTATCACTTATGTGTGGAATCTTAAAAAAAAAGTCAAATAAATGTATATGTAAAGCAGAAACTGACTCACAGATATAGAAAACAAACTCGTGGTTACCAGAGGGGAGAGGGAAAAGGAGAGGGACAAATTAGGGGTAGGGATTAACAGATACAAACTACTACATATAAAATAGATAAGCAACAAAGATATACTGTATAGCACTGGGAATCATAGCCATTTTCTTGTAATAACTTATAAAGGAGTAAAATCTGCAAAAATATGGAATCATTATGCTGTACACCTGAAACTAATATATATTGTAACTCAACCTTACTTCAGTAAAAATAAATAAAATAATGCCTATTTCTTGCTCACATTGTATCTGTATTATGTATTTTTATCATCTTCATTCAGGGATCTAGGATGGTGGAGTAGCCACATTGAGGACATTGATGATTACTGTGGCAGAGGAAGAAATTAATGTAGTAAGTGACAATGTCTCTTTTTTTTTCCATAATAAAAACCTATTTTTATTTTATTTTATTTATATATATTTATTAAAGTATAATTGATTTACAATGTTGTGTTAGTTTCAGGTGTACAGCACAGTGATTCTTTATCTCTCTCTCTCGCTCTCACACACACACACACACACACACACACACACACACACACATACACACATATATTCTTTATTGGATTCTTTTCCCTTATAGGTTGTTACAAAAATTGAGTATAGTTCCCTGTGCTATACAGTAGGTCCTTGTTGGTTATCTATTTTATATATAGTAGTGTGTAGATGTTAATCCCAGTCTCCTAATTTATCCCTGCCTTGCCTCTTTCCCCTTTGGTAGCTATAAGTTTGTTTTCTATGTCTGTGGGTCTATTTCTGTTTTGTGAATAAGTTCATTCATATCTTCTTTTTCTTTCCTTTTTTTTTTTAAGATTCCACATATAAGTGATATCATATGGTATTTTTCTTTCCCTTTCTGACTTCACTAGTATGATAATCTCTAGGTCCATCCATGTTGCTACAAATGGCATTATTTCATTCTTTTTATGTCTGAGTAATATTCCATTACACATTAGCTCTTAAAGCTTCCTTCTGGAGGTGACATTTCTGTTCACATTCACTGGCTAAAGCAAGTCACATACCCATACTACCCAACAGGGTCAGAAGTATAATCCTACCACGTGCCAGGAAGGGAGAACTAAATACTGGTGAACAGCCTAAATAGTTTAGACAACCAGAGGTAGTTTCGTTGAGGTTAAGTAACAAGTGCGAAAGTTGAACTGTTTATGTTTAGTGCCATTCTGAAGCATTTGAAGGCACCGCTGACTGCATGTGATTTATGCAATTTCATTTTCATTCAGTCTACCTGAAACATCTGGAATTTGTAATAATAAAATTGCAGTTGGCTCAAGCGTGAAGGCGGCAGCCAAACAATCTGTGCAGGTGAAGGGGTGATTGACAGTGTCAAGAACCCCATCCTGAAGATTAATAAGGCCACTTTGAGCACAGGCGATGATATGTCTTTGGTAGAATTTTGAGGAGGTTCTGCCTTTGACCTTGTACCTGAGATCAGCCAGTAAATGTGGCATGGAGTAAATTCTCCATTCCAAGATGGAGTTCTCAAACATGACTGCCCAGCCTGTGTTCCTACATTACAAATATGCCCCAGCCCACTGAGTACTTGGCCTAGGAATAAAAGGAGATACCAGATTGGGTGAAATTTTGCTACATCTGTGTGTAAGCTAAACCTTGCACCAGCAGACACAGATATTTCAGGTCATGGCGATTGCTCTGTGGATCGCAATTTAAGACATTTAAGAGACCTGAAGCAACCAATTATGGGTCTTTTACCTCTCACTCAAAATCCAATCTGACATATTGGATTATATGCAAAGATGGATCATGGCCATTGAGAATGTTGGCTGTATTTCTCAAGATAAACTCTTCCATCGCTATTTATGTTACCCCCACCCCCACCCCCTGCCAAATCGAATATTTATAGGGAAAAATGTTTGAGACGTTCTAGTAAAAATGGTCAAGAAAGTTAGGATTTTATTAGCCTGCTGATTATACGGATCATATTGTCCATGTGAGACTAAATCTTTTTAAATATTAAAAAATTGACCTGAATCAGAATAACAGAATCTTAAAAAAAAAAGTAAAGATAATGCATCATTGTTCTTATAGGTCTGTGTCTGTAGAATTGCGACTACTTGTCCAGACAGGATGGTCAAGAATATACTTTACTTTCAAAAGTTTATAGGTATGAATGTAGAAGTGGTATGAAGACCATTTGCTAAACTCTTCTTTACCAGATGTCTGTACCATGTCAACGATTGAGTGAGTGGTGGTTTTGTAGTTATTAATTATTTGGTTTACCTCAAGCACCAAGTTTACACAAACTTACCAGTACATAGTGAAATCTTGCTGGATGATATTTCCTGCTTTTTCCAAGAGATCTTAATTCCTTGGCTCCCTCTTGTCCTGTGAGCTTTGGCTTCACATGCATTTTCCCAAATGCCAGCAGAGTGTTTTTGCATAAAATTCTGATTCTTCTGATTGACTCCAGTTTTAGGCTGACTTTAAATAAAAGAGCCCAGACTTTCTCCCTTGTCTACTTTTTGTTTTTTTCTTTTGTGCTTGAAACTAGAAGTTACTCAGGGAAATAATGCAGTTGGGTCAGATACTCTGATTCTGGATTAACCTCTATGTGGGAGACTGTTAAGACTCTAGTCTTAGGAATGTGGGATGTGTTGTGGTTCCTATGATTCCGGGATGCCCAGCCCAGCCCAGCCACGAGTCACCCCCATCCCAGAGAAAGACTTTTGTGGAGCTAACATGGAAGTCAGGCCCCTGGTGGTAGAGGGTATGGTGTGAGACAGGAGGGCTGCGTAGTTCTAGGGGTTCTGACCCAAATCTCCCACTGGAACTAAACCTGAAGATTATCTGGGGCACTGCTAAAAGTTAACAGGCTGTCCTAGGACTGGCCTGGACTGGAACCACTCCCCGCCAAGGCCGGTGAGTTGTTGCCACCAGGGATACTTCTGGATATGTGTTTTTTTTATCTGTCAGGCCACCTGCATTCAGCCTCTGGCTATTGCCCCTGTCATATCATATCATATATCATCTATTCATATATCAGCCACGTTTTCTGGGTGTGATCTTTTTATAGTTCCAGAAATGGCTTTCATTTTTCTTGCTTGAAGAAATTTTCTTCCTTTGCCAAATCTCTTAATTCTTATAGAAATAGATTACTTGCAGCTCTAAGGCAGATGGGGACTTCTTTCTGTCTTAGGACAGAAGAGGCTGATATGATCAGTAACAGTCAAGATGTGTGTGTGTGTGTGTGTGTGTGTGTGTGTGTGTGTGTGTGTGTTTCTTTTCTGTGTTTCACTATTGCATACCTTAATTCTGAAAACAAAGCCTTGTTCCAGAAAGAGTCCTGTGGGTGATCTGACTTTTTTATTGGGTCTCTCACCATAGAAACCCAGTGGTTAGAGAACTTTGAAGTTCCCCCTATCCAGAAAATCTGGAGAAAGATAACAGTTTAGAAAGAAATTTTTCATGGATTCCTGATCTTCCAGATGGAGAGGTGTATTTTGGAAGGTGGAGAAATTTGAGATTGAGGTGGTGCTGGGTTGTTCCTTCATCGAGGTCACGGAGCAGTAAATAGCTGGTGGAAATAGCCATTTTAGTCAACAAAGATCCTTGATGATTGTTTCAATGGGTTAGTGATATGGGCCCAAGAAGCCTAACGTCACTGGATTGGTTATTGTCTGGGTGGACAAGCATCACAGTGTTACCACCACAGGCTGAACTTCTGAGGGCTAGGGGCCATCACCCATCTGTTGCCTGGTTTTGTTGTAGAGTCTATTGGGAGAGTGAGAAAGATTGGTGTAAATCTTCCACCTCTGCTAGAAAATTCAAAATTTGACCTCTGCTGAGGATGCATTATTGTCACATAAAAAATGACCTAGAGGGGTGGGATAGTGAGGGTGGGAGGGAGGCTCAAGAGGGAGGGGATACGGGGATATATGTATGCCTATGGCTGATTTACTTTGTTGTACAACAGAAACGAACACAGCATTGTGAAGCAATTATACTCCAATAAAGATGTATTAAAAAATTAATACATAGATTGAGAACTTGAAGGGCCTCTCAACAATAACAGGGGATATCTGTTATGTGCAAGGAGGCATTTTGGTTGTTGTGACTGGATGAAACACAAAAATGAGTCCTCCTGAGAGCCTGCAGGTTACTGGCCGACTCCTTGTTGTGAAACACTAAATGCAGAGGGAAATGCAATTCTACTCTGCAGACTTAATGTGTGTTTATATTTCTTGAACACCCACTTGCTAATTGACTTGTATCTAGAAATCATATGCATCAGAAGAAAGAAACATAAAGACTACCAAGGCTGAAGTGAGATCACAGCTTGAATCTCAGATTCAGTGTTTGTGCATGATAGGGACTGAGAGGAAAGATCTGGAAACCGACTCCCAGTGGGATAAGTGGAGAGAGTTAGGAGAAAGAAAACATCTTCAAACAAATCTATAAAAAGCCCCAGGACAGAGGAAGGAAGAGAATTAAAGTCTTCCATGGCTGTAATCCCAGCAACACTAGGCAGAGGGTGGGTGGAGTCATTATGCAGCAGGACACATGGTTTTCAGGTTGAATGCCCTAGAAAGTCAGCGCCTTGACAATAAGAATTGTCAAGATGCAGAATTCTTTTGGAGTGAGAATTCCAGACAATTTTATGCAATTTTCTTTTTTTGTTGTTTTTCTATTCACTATTGTGCTGACTTATTAAAGGCACTGTGGGTACTTCAGCAGTGTTAAATAGTGGTTCCTAATTTGTGTCTATTGTTTTTGATCATGTAATATTTGTCAGTTATTTTGTACTTTACTTCACTTTTTGGAAAACTAAAAAAATTATAATCGATTTTGTGAGATTTGTATCTCCTTTGTTTACTCTGGAAGTCTAAAGGTAACTTCTTTTTACTTTAATTTTGTATGGTAAAATAATATCATTTTTACTGACTTTATATCGGGAAAATTGACAATATGCTTAAAATGGTTTTGTTCTTGTAAATTTCACATATGATTTTTTTAATCCAATTTTTATTTCATTTTTCCATATCAAAGAAAGACGATCCTTCAAAAATGCCCACATCTCTGAAGCATTCATGTCTAATTCTAATGTATAGCACATTCCAAGTACCCAAAGATTTGTTTCTATTGGACTTTCATTTTTTATTATGTCTCAGAATTTTTCCAAATCTCAATCTTATTGAATCTGGAAGGAACTTTTTATGTTTATTAAATCCAACTTTCCAAACAGTAAAGGCATTTTCTTTATGGCATGGCTCACAGGCCGTGTCCTTTTCATGACTACTATTGTTCACTATATGAAGCAGCAACCACTATTATTTACTATTTTAATAATCAGGGTGCAGTTGGCTCTGTAGTGGACATCTGTTGTTTTTGCCTATCTAAGATTTCTTTCCTCTTTTGGTAACAGCACTGCAATTTCCCTTCTGCCTCTTTTCTATCTTCAGTCCAAGTTGTTCATCTGGGGCTGACCCCACCCTCTAATGCAGGAGTGGGCACATGATCCAGGTGTGGCAAATGAAAATTATCTCTGGGGTTTTAGCTAATGCTCTCTGGAGATAGGTGCTCTTTTCCCCTGGAATTTCTCTCACTAAGGATCACATAAGCTTGCTGTTGGGGCCGTCTTTGCCACCAGGTGTAAAGATCCTGCCTGATGCTGATAATAATAATGGTGATAAAGTAGTTTATGTCTTTTAACCACTTAATCCTCTCCTAAAACCTATGAGGTGAACATTATTATTATTGCCGTTTCTATCATTAAAAAAACTGAGGCTAAGTGAAATCAGGTGATTTGTGAGTGTCAAACAGCTAAGAAGTGGTGGATCCAGGATTCTAGGTCTGGCAGCTTGCTTCTAGAGCTTATATTTTTAACCATTATACTACAGAAAAACATAGCTGAAAGAGAGAAAAAACAGATTCTGGATCATATAATTTGAGCCCTTGGATCCAGCTATTCTTTACACAGCCCTGGATTTCCCTTTTGAATAAGCCAATGCATTCTCATTTTGGTTTAAATTAACTTGGGATGATTTTCTATTATTTTCACATGAAGGAGCCCTGGCTGGTGCCTGAAAGAGTGATGGAGCAGTCTTGGGTAAACTATGCTTCACCATGTGGTATTTGAGACAATGCATGAAGAGAGGACTTGCTTAATAAGCCTATGCTTGCTTAACAAAGCTATGAAATGCTGGAGGGAAGCATTCTGGACACATGTGATTATAATTTGAGTTTATTTTCTCTTCAGATTTATGCTTTTGTTTTTACATGGTACTATAGACTGAATGTTTGTGTCCCCCAAAGTTCATATGTTGAAATCTTATCTCCAACATGATGGGGTTTGAAGGTACCGTCTTGGGAAGTGATTAGATCATGAGGATGAAGCCCTCATGAATGGGATTAGTGCCCTTATAAAAGAGACCCCAGAGGGCTCCCTTGCCTCTTCTACCATGTGAGGACACAGCAATAAGACAGCTGTCTACGGACCAGGAAGTGGGCTCCCACCAAACACCAAATCTGCCAGAATCTTGATCTTGGACTTCCTAGCCTCCAGAGCTATGAGAAATAAATTTCTATTGTTTATAACAGTCTAGTATTCTGTTATAGCAGCCCAAACAGACAAAGACACATGGTTAAGAACTAGATATAAGTCACTTACGCCCCTACTGTGTAAACTATAAGAAAATCCTCATTAACTAATGACTTTTTGCCTTTTAAATAAAAATAATCACATCTCTAGAATATAGTTATGAATATATAAAAGACCTAAGGAACACAGTGGGACCCCAACCAGCTTAAGCTAAAAGACGTTTATAGTCATGTAACTGGGATTTGCTATAACTGGGTTTGCCTGATCCAGGAATTAATGTTGCCACTAGGATCCATTCTTGGTCTCCTGCTTCTGGGTTGGCTCCATCCTCAGGCTCTACAAAAGGGCCTCTGGCATCTCTGGGCTACTCCACAGCCACAGTGGAGGGAAGCTTCACTTCTTCAGCCACCCAGCCTGGTAGGGAGGAGAGTGTATATCTTGGCATTTCCTCATAAGGGCTAGGTTTCTCTCTGACTTGGGTTAAGTGAGATGCTGATGGGTTTAAGCCAATCAAGCTGCACCCCTTGTGTCATGGAATCACAGGGCTGAAAATGGAGAATGGGACTGAGGGAGGAAACTCTAGATATTGATGTTAAGAAAGAAAGTGAAAAAAATAGTAATAGTAATAATAATAGTGCTACCGGTGGTAGTTGTAATAGTGATGATAATAATAATAATGGCTGTATGTGTTAGCATATATTAACATATCTAATTCTTACCACAACTCTATGAGAAGGGTACCATTAACTTCTCACTTTACAGATGAAGTCACTAAGACACAGAGAGATTAAGTTCACACCCCTAGGAAGTGGCAGAGCCAGGATTCCCGCAAACACTCTGGCTATAGAACCCTTACTCTTCACTTGGTTATGTTAAGAATGGGTGCTGAGTCACAAACAGTGAATTCAGTTTCCACCCGTCAGTGATAATCTATGGCATTTTATTTAAGAGCCTGTAACATGCAGCAGTGTTTAGTGCTGTGCCCTACAATCCATGCCTCATTTGGTCTGTTTGCAGGGATCGTGTGGGGTAGCCTATCAGTTTCTGAACTCTGGTACTTCAGACCATTATCTCTAAGCCTTTCTTCTTACTGAAGGTGATGATAAAGCACTATATTTCTTAGTGTGTCATCTCTGCAGCTGATCCCAACCATGCCTGAATCAAGGATGTCTATCAAATATCCTCCTCTCCTGTTTGTTTTCATGGCCATCTCTTGCATAATCAAATTAAGATTGGAACTGTAAGTCTGAAACACCATTGCTTGGTTCCATGTAGAATAGGTACCATCTAATAGGAGCCGTATTCTGTTTGGTTTAATTTTTGTTTTCTTTTCCCTGGTAGGTAAATTTGGCACATAATAGGAAATGTTTATTTCCTCTGACTTTGGATACAAAAGCTTATTGTCAGATAAGTTGACTGCCTTTGATACCACTTTTTTTTTTTTTTTTTAAGAACTAACTACAATTTTGCCCACTCACTTCCTTTCTCCAAAATATATTTTGGACATAAACTTGTTTAAAAAAACTAAGCCAACACATTCTCTATGCCATGAAAACATAAGATACTGTTACCAGACCAAGTCAACTGGATGAATAACAGCGTCCTAGGAGAATAACTATATCCATTTCTAAAATTCTTTTATTCAGTTAACATCTGTCTCACTGCAGTTATTCTTAGTATTTCTTAAACTACTGGAATCAATACAATGCTTAGTCTTAAGTTATTCTGGACTGAAGA
Organism: Leucopleurus acutus; assembly: GCF_964270905.1. Classification (NCBI taxonomy): domain Eukaryota; kingdom Metazoa; phylum Chordata; class Mammalia; order Artiodactyla; family Delphinidae; genus Leucopleurus; species Leucopleurus acutus. Next base: position 37,848,354 of record NC_139142.1, read on the forward strand.
TCTTTTTAAAAAATGTTGAAATTCTCTTTCTGTCATTGGGAAAAGCTCCCTTAGAGTAAATGTGAATTTTCAAAATCTGGTTGAGGAGATGGGATTTGTAAAGCCTGATTAGCTAAACCTTCTGTGGTTTTAGATTCAGGCCTGAATATACTGAAGGAAGCAGATTCCATAAAATGAAGTGACAGCTCAATTGGTTTGATAAGCCTTTGTAGAAATATAGATTTTCCACTGTCTTTCCTTAAGCCTTTCCTTAACCTCAGAAATAATTCTACAGTTGACACTGGTATGACATAGCTCCTCTCACAGTTATGCTAGAAAAATCAAATGAGGATTTGGAGAAGCAGAGGGTTCTTCTATGAGGCAGTAGGGTAAGCCATTAAATCCAAGACGGTAGGACTTCCCTTGTAGCACAGTGGTTAAGAATCCGCCTGCCAAGGTAGGCGACACGGGTTCGAGCCCTGGTCCGGGAAGATCCCACATGCTGCGGAGCAACGAAGCCCGTGCGCCACAACTACTGAGCCTGCGCTCTAGAGCCCGCGAGCCACAACTACTGAGCCCATGTGCACAACTACTGAAGCCCCCATGCCTAGAGCCTGTGCTCCACAAGAGAAGCCACCGCAATGAGAAGCCCACGCACCGTGACAAAAAGTAGCCCCCGGGCTTCCCTGGTGGCCCAGTGGTTGAGAGTCCGCCTGCCGATGCAGGGGATGTGGGTTCGTGCCCCAGTCCGGGAGGATCCCACATGCCGCGGAGCGGCTGGGCCTGTGCGCCATGGCCGCTGGGCCTGCGCGTCCGGAGCCTGTGCTCCGCAACGGGAGAGGCCACAGCAGTGAGAGGCCCGCGTACCGGGAAAAAAAAAAAAAAAAAAGTAGCCCCCTCTCGCCGCAACTAGAGAAAGCCCGCGTGCAGCAACGAAGACCCAACGCAGCCAAAAATAAATAAATAAATAAAATAAATTTATGTATATTAAAAAAATCCCAGATGGTAGATTCTACTCAGATGCCACCATTCTCTCCTCCAGTGCCAGGATAGGTGTCATCACGGTGTGCTGGTTCTAGCTGAGTTTGGACGTGATGGCCAAGTCCCTCTCAACACTGTGCTCCAGGCATCTACCACAAACTGATCGGCATGCAAAGTAAAATCTTCTTCCAGTCCTGTTCAACCTTCAGTAGAGAGAGCAAGTAACTCTTCCTGTAATCAAGGAGGAAGGAGAAAAGGGAGGTTTTAACATTTAATGAACAAGTATCATATGTTAGGCATTGTGCTGAGAAATTTTGCACACTTATCACATTGAATCCTCTTAATAATCAGAGAGGTGGGTGCCACGGTTTCCATTGTTCTTAAGTGGAAACAGAGGCTCAGGACCAAAGTCGCAGAGCTGGTAGATTACATGATGGAGCAGGGGTTCAAGTCCAAGTCTGAATCTGAAGGCCATATTTCACTTGCTTTTTAAGGCTTTTTTAGAATCATTTTTAATAATCAATTGTTTATATGATTTTAAATGTATAGGTTTGGGAAAATGGCTGGAAGTATAGTTTACCATGGATTTATTAATTTCTGCAACAGATATCCATTGAGGAGCTACCAGGTACTGGGGATATCGTGGTGAACAAATCAGATAAAAAACACTGCCACCTTTGTGGAGCTTACATTCTAGTCAGAGGGACCAGCCAGTGCAAATGCCCTAGTGGTGTTATCCCTGGAATGTCTGAGCTCCAGTGTGCCTGGAACAGAACGACTGAGGGATAAAGTGATGGAGGAAGCAGAGTGCCAGGCTATGGGTTTTTTAGGTCATGGTATAGATTTTGGCCGAATGTGTTAGGGAGCCACTGAAGACTTGGAACAGAGGGGTGATGTGATTGGGCATATATTAAAAGGATCACCCTAGCTTCTGTGAGGAACGTAGACTGGGAACTGGAGGAGGATTAAAGCAAGGAGGGCAGCTGTAATAATTCAAGTTAAATATGGTAGTGGCTTGGGCCAGAGAGGAAGTGGAGATAAGAGGTCATATTCTGGGTACAGTAGTGATCTGAAGGATTGTATGTAGGTTATAAGATAATAAGATGAATCAAGGATGAACCCTGGAGATTCTGGCCTGAGCAACTGGAAGGATGGAACTTCCATTAGCTGGGACAGTGAGTAGAGATGTGGGGGTAGGGAAGATCAAGATTTCAGTTTTGGAGACGGTGTGTCTATTGGACAGAGACATGTATGGTCCTAGATTTCAGGGGAGAGATGGGGCTTGGGAGAAACCTCTCGAGGTTAGAGGAGCAAAGGAGACTGAGGAGAACAAGGAGAGAGCCTCAAGGAGGAACATAAGGAAACGTGGCATCCAGGAGACAAGTGAGGAAGGTATTTCCCAGAGGAGGCAGTAATCAACAGTGCTGAATGCTGCTGACTGTTTTCTTTTAGATTTGCTTTATACATTTATTCTTCATTTTGCAAAAGAATCTGAAAAAGCTTTATTGTAAAGTAAAACAGATTAAAAAAGCCACATAAAATAAATGTATCGTTATTATATTACTATTGTTGTTATTTATTTTTATACGATGGACTTCCTTATAAACTCCCCAGGTCAAGAAATAGAAGTTTGCCAGCCATCCCAGACATCCTTTCATGTGCTCCAATCCCAACTCATCCTTTTCTCTGAGAGTAATCAGGCTCCTGGCTTCTACAGCAGTCACCTCCTTGTGTGTATATTTCTAATAGTTTATCACTCATCCCTGATTGGGGGCATGCTAAGGATACTACAGCTCAGCCGTAAAAGAAGTCGTTTAAGTCTCTTTTAGTTTATGGGTTTCCCCTACTTCTTTTTCTTTTCCCTATAATTTGTCTGTTGGAAAACCCCAGGGCATTTGATCTGTAGAGTTTCCCAGAGTCCTGATTTATTGATTGCGTCCTATGGTAGCTCAATGTGTTCCTCCGTTTTCTATATTTTTGTTGATTGACACCTGGATGCAGAAGTTGTTCAGACTCAGTACTGCCCCTTTGGCAAGACTAGCTCTGCATGCTCAGAATCTGCTCTGCTACTGGGCTACCCTTTGGCACCACTAAGATGGTGGTGAGGTCTTTCCCTCATAAAGCACACGGTGTCTGCTTCTCTCTTTTGTGGTGATTTTAGCAGTCATTCATGCTCATTACCGAAATCTATTAATTCTTTACAGCTTGCAAAAGAATGGCATTCTTATTCTATAATTTCTTCTTCATTTATTACTTGGAATATTTTACAATAAGATGATTTCTATCATCCACTTGGTGGGTACCCAGGGGTACTCAGTTTATGTAGCAATGACATTGTATATACTTGACTCTTCTTTTTTTTTTTTTAATGATGCCACAGATTTCATTAATCTGCAGGCTAAAATACAGAGATATATAACATACTTAAAAGTTTTAGCACAGCTGGGTGGATATAAAGAAGAAAATTTCATAGAGGCTGCTGACTTTCAACTAAGAAGGGGACTGACTACTGACTGTGGGATTTTGCAATGTCAGGGTCACTGGTGATCTTGACAAGAGTGGTTTTGGTGTAGTTGATGGGAGCAAAAAACTGACTGGAGAGGTTTAAGAGAAGGATCAGAGAAATTGGAGGTTCTTTTTCTTTTAAAGAAAGAATTAACAGCATAGTTTTTCATGCTGATGGGAAAGACCTAATAAAAGGGAAAAAACTGATATAGAGGATAGAGGGAGAATTGTTGATGAGAGGAAAGGTGTTCACAAATTCTTGCAATGAAGAAGGAGATAAAAATATTTCTTCTTGGTGATCTGATAATGACAGCTTTGTCACTGAAATATGGTTTCAAGTGCTGTATCTTAGTGATATCAGAATGTCAAACGGCCCGATCCATTATTTGAAAGCTGGCATATCAAGATTTTAAATGTTGGAGCTAAAATGGCAGGATTTGTTACAAAGATTGACCTAGAGTGAAAAGGGCTCCACTCCTGAGAGTCCGATTTCTTTCCTCCAGGACATGATGATGTTCTTCACCGGCCCCAGAAAAAAAACCGATTATGTATGATTAGGGTATATTTGAAAACCATATCTAAATGTTATAGTAGAACCTGAAAAAATGCTGTCAGAATTGGATGCCATCCAAGTGGATTTGGAATTGGTTCAAATCTCTAAACTTTCTGCTCTCTTGTGTGATGTGCTCCTTGACTTAGCATCTGACAGAGCTTTGAGAGTGATCTTCAGTGAAAAATCATCATATAAGTTTTGGATTCTTTGCTTAATTCAGTTATAAGCTCTCTGACAGACCCATCCTCAATTGCCATTCCCGATATCTACAATTGTGATTTAGGATTTTACAGCTTATTAGAGATAAAGTGTAAGAAAATAAATCACCCATATGTGGATGGAAACTGATGTAAGTTTGCATGGAGCTGGATGCCTTGATGAAAAATTGCAAACAATATTCTACTTCTCACTTACAAGTAATCATTATCATTTTTATTTTCAAATTATATTTTTATTATTTAATATGGGATGAGTTCTGTCTCTCTTTTTTTTTTAACCTAAAATTCATAGCACTGTGTCAACTGACTGCCCATGATGTGGTCTTCAGTTGTCAAAAGTTGGAGAAACACTAGTCTAGGTCATGCAGGGACATGTAGCCTTTGGAAAAACGTTTGGATTGTATTCAAGGGCAGTGGGAAGCCACTGAAACACATTAAGCAGGGGAATGATATAGTTTTATCAGTGTTTTAAATAAAGATCCTCTAGTTATATTGGTTAGAGAGGTACAAATGTGGAATTACAGAGATCAATAAGAAACTGAGAGTTGATGGTTGCTTGGACTAGAGTGGTGGCAAGGTAGACAATAATATTTAGCATCTATTGAGTACTTACTATAATGATCCTATGAAATAGATACTGTTATTGGTCCCAGTTTTACAGATGAAGAAACTGAGGCACAATGAAGCAAAGTAATTTGTCTAAGGACACACAGCTAAGAGATTGGAACTTGGATTTCAATCCAAATAATCTGACTCCATAGTTCATGATCTTAATCACTGAACTATTTGCCTTTGTTAGATGGAAATGAAAAAAGTAGATGAAGATATATTTAGAGATAGAATCAAGAGGACTTGATAACGAATGGGCTATGGGTGGTGATGAAATGGAAGACGCAGAGGTTACTCCCATGTTTCTCCGTGAATCAACTAGAAGGATTCCATATTTATTGAAACAGAGAAAGACTGAAGGATACACAGATTTGGAATGCAGCTTGGCAGGTAAGGCTAAGAGGCCTGTCAGACATCCAAGTGAAGATATCCAGTAGGCTGTGGCCCATGTTGAATTACAGCTCAGGAGAGAGGTCTGGGCTTGAAGAGATCTATCTGGGAACCGGCAGCTTATTGGAAACCATGGTTGTGCTTTGAGTCAGCCCACAAACAATGCAGTACCTGACAAGAAATGGGGGCCCAGTGATGCTGCATGCATTTGTAGAAGAGCCATGGATCTTTGGATTTGCTGTGCACCATATATAGTACAGACTCCTGCTATTCAAAGTTTATCTTTCTGGATGTTAGGTGGTTAATAATATCCACTCGAAACAATCTCACTCCTCACATGTTTCCAATGAAACTACTGTGAAAGAAAAACACTCTGAGAACTCCCCTGGTGGTCCAGTGGTTAAAACTTCGCCTTCCTATGCAAAGGGTGTGGGTTTGATCCCTGGTCCGGGAGCTAAGATCCCACATGCCTTGCAGCCAAAAAACCAAAACATAAAAGAGAAGTAATATTGTAACAAATTCAATAAAGGCCTTAAAAATGGTCCACATCAAAAAAATGTTAAAAAAAGATAAACACTCTGAAAAATATCCATTTTGAACATGTCCATGAACAGTTAAAACTGTCCGTTTAATGAGTAGCCCTAATGATCTGTATTCTTAGTTTGCTAAGAGATAAACATTTTTTTTTTCTTTTTAGTTCTAGAACTCCCCAGTATTATTAACCAGGATAGTGGGTATTGAAAACAATAACTTTTCTTATCTTTCACATCTTAATAACCTCATGTTTTAAGATAGTTTGGACATTTTAAAATTTAGAATAACTTTAAATAAGAATTGAAAGAATATTATAAAGAACTCCCATGCATTTGAAATGCAGATTCACCAATTATTAGCATTTTGCCACATTTGCTTTATCATGCCTTCTCCCTCTATATTATACACATAGTATTTCCCGGACCTTTTTGAGAATATGTTGCAGACATCATATTCCTTTACTCCTAAATACTTAAATATGTATTTCCTAAAAATAAGCTCATTCTCATGTATAGCTATAGTACAGTGCTTAAATTCAGGAAATAACAGCATCTTTATAATACCATTTTATAATTTGCAATCTATATGCAAGTTTCTTCATAGCAATCTGTCCCCCATTCCCACACCCCCTCCAGTAGAGGATCCAACCTAAGATCATGCATTTCATTTAGTCATCATGTCTCTTTAAATCTCCTTTAGTTTGGACAGTTCCTTAGCCTTTATTTGTATTTCAAGATGTAATTTTTGAAGAAAATAGATTGGTGTTTTATAAAATGCTCCTCACTTTAGGTTTAGCGGATGTTTTCTCAGGATCAGATTCAGGTTATGCACTTTTGGTAGGAATGCTATATAAGTTACAGTTATATTTAAAAAAGTATTTTATTGGAGTGTAGTTGATTTACAATATGTTAGTTTCAGGTGTATAGCAAAGTGAATCAGATATATATATATATATGTATATCTGATATATATCCCCCTGGTAACCATAAGTTTGCTTTCTACATCTGTAACTCTATTTCTGTTTTGTAGATAAGTTCATTTTTGCAGTTAGGAGTGTATTATTCCCAGTGCACCACATCAGGAGGCAAATGATGCCAGTTTACTTGATTATTGGTGATGCTAAGTTTGGTCACTTGGTTAAAGTGGTACTTGCCAGACTCTTCAGAATAAAGTTGTAATTTTCCCTTTATAATATTAAGTAATCTGAAAGAGTTAAATATTAGCATAAAGCTTTTCCCCTAAAAGCTACATCTACAACTCAAAACCTGGTTTGTTAATTGCCAGATCCCTAGGAAGAAAACACACTAGGAATCTAGAAGCAAGTTAACTGAACCTGGCACGGGACCAGTATTAATTTGTTCAGCTTCTAAGAAGCATTTGTCTAAATCTCTCAGTCACACCATGGGGTTAAGCTGGCAGGGTGGCGGCACCAGCTCACATTCCTGATGTGGTTCCAGCCCATTCTCGAAGACAGAAGAAAACATCTGGTCTTTGTACCACCCCTACCCTACTTTCCCTCACAACAAAAGTCTAAAGAGAGGCTCTCTGATTATTATTCAGTATACATCCACATTATTTTACATAAATTACCATGGCCTTATCTTCCCCTTTCATAAAGATTTTAATATTCCTAGTATCCTGGAATTGGGTATTGTCTTTTTTCCTTGTCTCTTACTCCCAACACTTATCAATCTTCGAATGCCAAAACAGGTCTTAAAACATCAAGAATCTATTCATATATTTTTGAAGAAATGTGCAACAAAGCTTGTTTTCATTTTATTCTTGAGTTAAATGGTTATCCTCTTAGACCTATTATCATCAGTTTTAACACAAATTCTGTAACAGCCATAAAAACATGAAAACTAACATACTTGTGTAAGGCTTTATGCATATTTTTATTTTATAAATTTCTAATGAGTCATCCAGTATGAATGTTGGCAGACAAACATAAAATAGAACAGTTCTTTGAGTTTTCATACTCTCATAATATTAGGCCACATTTTCTCTTGTTCCACATCTGCTCAGAGATTACAACAAGTTTACCAAAATTCCTGCTGTATAAGGACTGCTGTAAATGACAGAGATTTCAGAGAGAATTCCCTTTAAGCATGAATATTCAAATAAGACATTTGTGCTTAATCCTCTCCCATAAAAATTGGCTTCTTTGTCCTGTATTTCTGGCTGCTTAACCCTCAAATGAGTTCCACTGAGTTAAAAATAATTATAGAAAATGTATTCCATTCAATCATATTGTCTCCATGATTGACCTCCAAGGTAATGGAATGGATCAGAAAATAGAAAGAAAAGTATATCTCATGCTCTTTAGTAGTGTAACAAATCTGGTAACAATCAATTGTCTTATACACTATTAATAAATTAAAAAATATTTACTATCCATATTGAAACAGGAACCTCACATCATTTGGTCAAGTACTGAGACTGGACACTTCAAAAATATACATTGCTGACAAGAAAGACTAATCCTAGACCAATAGTAGGTTGAATGCTTTGAGTGCTCTTAGAATACCTTTCAACTAAATCAAAACTACAGAAAATTTTTTGTGGCCTTGAATACATTGAACTTTATAATAAATTATAAGAAATTTTCTTGCCTGACATGGTTTTAGACTTTCTTACAGTGTTCAATTGCAACAAGACACTTTTCCTGTGGGGGGATATTGAAAGACCCTAATAATTTTATAGTGTTCCCATTATTTTCCCTTCATGGAAAGAATATCAACCAATCTCAAACTGACCTCAAACATTATTTAAAACTAAGTCACAGAGGGTATATTAGTTAGGGTAAAGGCTAAGGTCTTATAGCAAAGAAACTGAATAATACTGTAGCTTCTGCCTCAGTAATTCTGCTATTGATCCCATCTAGAGTATTTTTAATTTCATTTATTGTGTTGTTCATCGTTGCTTGTTTCCTCTTTAGTTCTTCTAGGTCCTTGTTAAATCTTTCTTGCATTTTCTCTATTCTATTTCCAAGATTTTGGATCATCTTTAATATCATTATTCTGAATTCTTTTTCAGGTAGACTGCCTATTTCCTCTTCATTTGTTAGGTCTGGTGCGTTTTTATCTTGCTCCTTCATCTGCTGTGTGTTTTTCTGTCTTCTCATTTTGCTTATCTTACTGTGTTTGGGGTCTCCTTTTTGCAGGCTGCAGGTTCGTAGTTCCCATTGTTTTTGGTGTCTGTCCCCAGTGGCTAAGGTTGGTTCAGTGGGTTGTGTAGGCTTCCTGGTGGAGGGGACTAGTGCCTGTGTTCTGGTGGATGAGGCTGGATCTTGTCTTTCTGGTGGGCAGGTCCACGTCTGGTGGTGTGTTTTGGGGTGTCTGTGGACTTATTATGATTTTAGGCAGCCTCTCTGCTAAGGGTGGGGTTGTGTTCCTGTTTTGCTAGTTGTTTGGCATAGGGTGTCCAGCACTGTAGCTTGCTGGTCGTTGAGTGAAGCTGGGTGCTGGTGTTGAGATGGAGATCTCTGGGAGATTTTCACCATTTGATATTACGTGGAGCTGGGAGGTCTCTTGTGGACCAGTGTCCTGAAGTTGGCTCTCCCACCTCAGAGGCACAGCACTGACTCCTGGCTGCAGCACCAAGAGCTTTTCATCCACACGGCTCAGAATAAAAGGGAGTAAAAGAAAGAAAGAAAGAAAGAAAGAAAGAAAGAAAGAAAGAAAGAAAGAAAGAAAGAAAGAAAGAAAGAAAGAGAGAAAGGAAGGAAGGAAGGAAGGAAGGAAGGAAGGAAGGAAGGAAGGAAGGAAGGAAGGGGAAAGAGAGGAAGAAAGAAAAAGAGAAAAAAGAAAGGAAGGGGCTCTTTATGGATGAACAGAGAAGTGTGGCAGCTTCTATACCTTGGATCAAGTCACCAATCTAGGTTTCAGCAGACCGTGTTGCAAACCTGCCATAGATGGCGAAATCTTGTAGGGATGAGGGGAAATCGGTCAAGACTTAGATGACTACATGGGCAGGTGGGATGGACTGGAAGACCACTAGAGACAAAAGCAAATTGCTTGATCCCCAAATTCTCCCTTTCCCAGTGTCCTTGATTTCTTTTGAGTAAGATGCAGTGGATGAGGAGCTGAAAAAGAGAGAAATCTTACTGCTTCACATATTATTGTAGGAGTGGATTCCAGGGTTCTACCAGAGTTAAATGTAAAGATGAATAAAAAAGTATCTGTAATTGCAGTCTCCAAACCTTCCTAGCTTAAGTACTGTTTGTCAAAGACTGTGAGGGTCTGAGATTTTACTGTACTTGCAAGCTAACAAATTAGCCTGCCACAGTTTCGTGGATGTTGGTAGAAGACACAGAACTCATGGATCAGAGATGAAGGGCAGTTTCTTACTTGCAGCAAGAACAGTAGCCAGGGAAGCAACATATTTGCATTGGTTCCCCAAGCCCCAATTCCCACAGGATGATACAAAGAGGGCAGATGGTGCCTGAACATGCAATGGGTTCTGTTCCAGGAAAATAACACTGAGTTTAGAGGGAATCCAAATATTTTATAATGGGCTGTAACCAAACCTTCTGTTTGGTCCAAGTAGAGAAGCTATCTCTATCTTCCAAGGCTGTTTGCTACACAAACATCCTTGAAAAGATGGTCTGAGTACTATTAGTTGGGAAGACAGTCAGTGCATCTGCTTGTAAGATGTGAGGAAGTATTACAGACCCATGGAAAATTGTTCCCCAATACTGATGCCCCAAAATGCAGAAGCTAAAACAGCAGTAGGGGTTGGGGACAATTACAGATGAATATAAACTAAAGCTGTAGTCTAGACTACAGCTGTAGTCTAGACTACAATTGTTAAAGTTAGCAGGCAAAGACATTAAAACACCATTATAAATATATTAAAATAATTTACAGGACAGAATGGGTATAATGTGTGAAGAGATAGGGCATTTTAGAGAGAACTAGAAACTCTGAATAAAAGCCAAATGTTATCAAACCAAGTTATCAAATTTTAGTTAATTTCTGAACTAAAAAAAAAAATACTGAATGGGCTCACACTAGATTGGACATTGCCAAAGAAAAGATCAGTGCACTTAATACCATTCAAATAAAAATTATCCAAATGAAGTGGAAAGATTCAAAACCGTTTCAGAAGAGTGACATGTAGGATAATATGAAGCAGTTCACAGTAATGACGCATTTGGATTACAAGAGGAGAGGAGAGAGAAAACGGGGCCAAGAATTTTCCACATATGATGAAAATCATTAGTTCGTGGATCCATGAGGATTAACAAACTCCAAAGAAAACCAGACCTAGAAAATCTGAGTCAAACTGCTAAAAACCAGTTAAGCCAAAGAGAAAATCTTTAGGGTAACCTGGAAAAACAGCCAAACAATAGAGAAAAACAACAAAGCCCAAACTAAATCTTAGAGGATTAATAAGATTGATGTACTCCTAGCAAAACTGATGAAGGTTAAAACGAAAAACAAAAAACCTTACAAATTATTATTAGCGGGAGTGAAATTTAGACATAACTACAGATCTCAGACATTGAAAGTATTAGGAGAATATTATGAACAACTCTGTGTCAAGGTATTCAATAACCTAACTGAAAAGGACAAATTCCTTGAAAGATACAACTTGTAAAACTTGTGTAAGAAGTAGAAATTATAGATAGTCCTTAAAATATAAAGAACAAAATTAGAGAAATTACATTACCTGATTCCAAGATTAACTATAAAGGATAGCATGATGTTAAACTAAGGATATAGAAATAGATCTATGGAATACAGTAGTTTGGAAATAGATCCACTTGTTTTCAGTCAACTGATTTCCAACGAAGACACCATAGCAATTCAATAGATAAAATGATGGTTTTTCAACAAATGGTGCTGGAAGAATAAGATAAATGTATGAGAAAGATGAGTACCAATCTCGACAATATACCATACACGAGGGCTTCCCTGGTGGCGCAGTGGTTGAGAGTCCGCCTGCCGATGCAGGGGACACGGGTTTGTGCCCCGGTTCAGGAGGATCCCACATGCCACGGAGCGGCTGGGCCCGTGAGACACGGCCAATGGGCCTGCGTGTCCGGAGCCTGTACTCCGCAACAGGAGAGGCCACAACAATGAGAGGTCCACGTACCGCAAAAAAAAAAAAAAAAAAAAAAAAAAAATATATATATATATATATATATACACACACACACATATATCATACACAAAATTGATTCAAAGTTGGAGAATATCTTTCTGACTTTGGGACACTCAGATTTCTATTTTATTTATTTTACATCTTTATTGGAGTATAATTGCTTTACAATGCTGTGTTAGTTTCTGCTTTATAACAAAGTGTATCAGTTAGACATACACATATGTTCCCATATCTCTTCCCTCTCGCATCTCCCTCCCTCCCACCCTCCCTATCCCACCCCTCCAGGCGGTCACAAAGCACCGAGCTGATATCCCTGTGCTATGCGGCTGCTTCCCACTAGCTATCTACCTTACGTTTGGTAGTGTATATATGTCCATGCCTCTCTCTCGCTTTGTCACAGCTTACCCTTCCCCCTCCCCATATCCTCAAGTCCATTCTCTAGTAGGTCTGTGTCTTTATTCCTGTCTTACCCCTAGGTTCTTCATGACATTTTTTTCCCCTTAAATTCCATATATATGTGTTAGCATACGGTATTTGTCTTTCTCTTTCTGACTTACTTCACTCTGTATGACAGACTCTAGGTCTATCCACCTCATTACAAATAGCTCGATTTCGTTTCTTTTTATGGCTGAGTAATATTCCATTGTATATATGTGCCACATCTTCTTAATCCATTCATCTGATGATGGACACTTAGGTTGATTCCATCTCCGGGCTATTGTAAATAGAGCTGCAATGAACATTTTGGTACATGATTCTTTTTGAATTATGGTTTTCTCAGGGTATATGCCCAGTAGTGGGATTGCTGGGTCATATGGTAGTTTTATTTGTAGTTTTTTAGGGAACCTTCATACTGTTCTCCACAGTGGCTGTATCAATTTACATTCCCACTAGCAGTGCAAGATGGTTCCCTTTTCTCCACACCCTCTCCAGCATTTATTGTGTGTAGATTTTTTGATGATGGCCATTCTGACCTGTGTGAGATGATATCTCATTGTAGTTTTGACTTGCATTTCTCTAATGATTAGTGATGTTGAGCATTCTTTCATGTGTTTGTTGGCAGTCTGTATACCTTCTTTGGAGAAATGTCTATTTAGGTCTTCTGCCCATTTTTGGATTGGGTTGTTTGGTTTTTTGTTATTGAGCTGCATGAGCTGCTTGTAAATTTTGGAGATAATCCTTTGTCAGTTGCTTCATTTGCAAATATTTTCTCCCATTCTCAGGGTTGTCTTTTGGTATCGTTTATGGTTTCCTTTGCTGTGCAAAAGCTTTTAACTTTCATTAGGTGCCATTTGTTTATTTTTGTTTTTATTTCCATTTCTCTAGGAGGTGGGTCAAAAAGGATCTTGCTGTGATTTATGTCATAGAGTATTCTGCCTATGTTTTCCTCTAAGAGTAATAGTTTCTGGCCTTACATTTAGGTCTTCAATCCATTTTGAGCTTATATTTGTGTACTGTGTTATAGAGTGATCTAATCTAATACTGTTACACTTTTCCCAGCACCACTTATTGAAGAGGCTGTCCTTTCTCCACTGTACATTCCTGCCTCCTTTATCAAAGATAAGGTGACCATATGTGCGTGGGTTTATCTCTGAGCTTTCTATCCTGTTGCATTGATCTATATCTCTGTTTTTGTGCCAGTACCATACTGTCTTGATTACTGTAGCTATGTAGTATAGTCTGAAGTCAGGGAGCCTGATTCCTCCAGCTCCGTTTTTCGTTCTCAAGATTGCTTTGGCTATTCGGGGTCTTTTGTGTTTCCATACAAATTGTGAAAGTTTTTGTTCTAGTTCTGTGAAAAATGCCAGTGGTAGTTTGATAGGAATTTCATTGAATCTATAGATTGCTTTTGGTTGTAGAGTCATTTTCACAATGTTGATTCTTCCAATCCAAGAACATGGTAAATCTTTCCATCTATTTGTATCATCTTTAATTTCTTTCATCACTGTCTTATAATTTTCTGCATAGAGGTCTTTTGTCTCCTTAGGTAGGTTTATTCCTAGATATTTTATTCTTTTTGTTGCAATGGTAAATGGGAGTGTTTTCTTGATTTCACTTTCAGATATTTCATCATTAGTGTATAGGAATGCCAGAGATTTCTGTGCATTAATTTTGTATCCTGCTACTTTACCAAATTTATTGATTAGCTCTACTAGTTTTCTGGTAGCATCTTTAGGATTCTCTATGTATAGTATCATGTCATCTGCAAACAGTGACAGCTTTACTTCTTCTTTTCTGATGTGGATTCTTTTTATTTCCTTTTCTTCTCTGATTGCTGTGGCTAAAACTTCCAAAACTATGCTGAATAAGAGTGGTGAGAGTGAGCAACCTTGTCTTGTTCCTGATCTTAGTGGAAATGTTTTCAGTTTTTCACCATTGAGGACGATGTTGGCTGTGGGTTTGTCATATATGACCTTTATTATGTTGAGGAAAGTTCCCTCTATGCCTACTTTCTGCAGGGTTTTTTTCATAAATGGGTGTTGAATTTTGTCGAAAGCTTTCTCTGCATCTGTTGAGATGATCATATGGTTTTTATCCTTCCATTTGTTAATATGGCATATCACGTTGATTGATTTGAGTATACTGAAGAATCCTTGCATTCCTAGAATAAACCCCACTTGATCATGGTGTATGATCCGTTTAATGTGCTGTTGGATTCTGTTTGCTAGTATTTTGTTGAGGATTTTTGCATCTATGTTCATCAGTGATATTGCCCTGTAGTTTTCTTTCTTTGTGACATCCTTGTCTGGTTTTGGTATCAGGGTGATGGTGGCCTCATAGAATGAGTTCGGGAGTGTTCCTCCCTCTGCTATATTTTGGAAGAGTTTGAGAAGGATAGGTGTTAGCTCTTCTCTAAATGTTTGATAGAATTCGCCTGTGAAGCCATGTGGTCCTGGGCTTTTGTTTGTTGGAAGATTTTTAATCACAGTTTCAATTTCAGTGCTTGTGATTGGTCTGTTCATATTTTCTATTTCTTCCTGATTCAGTCTTGGCAGGTTGTGCATTTCTAAGAATTTGTCCATTTCTTCCAGGCTGTCCATTTTATTGGCGTATAGTTGCTTGTAGTAATCTCTCATGATATTTTGTATTTCTGCAGTGTCAGTTGTTACTTCTCCTTTTTCATTTCTAATTCTATTGATGTGAGTCTTCTCCCTTTTTTTCTTGATGAGTCCAGCTAATGGTTTATCAATTTTGTTTATCTTCTCAAAGAACCAGCTTTTAGTTTTATTGATCTTTGCTATCGTTTCCTTCATTTTTCATTTATTTCTGATCTGATTTTTATGATTTGTTTCCTTCTGCTAACTTTGGGGGTTTTTGTTCTTCTTTCTCTAATTGCTTTGGGTGCAAGGTTAGGTTTTTTATTCGAGATGTTTCCTGTTTCTTAAGGTAGGATTGTATTGCTATAAACTTCCCTCTTAGAACTGCTTTTGGTGCATCCCATAGATTTTGGGTCATCGTGTCTCCATTGTCATTTGTTTCTAGGTATTTTTTAATTTCCTCTTTGATTTCTTCAGTGATCATTTCGTTATTAAGTAGTGTATTGGTTAGCCTCCATGTGTTTGTATTTTTTACAGATCTTTTCCTGTAATTGATATCTAGTCTCATAGCGTTGTGGTTGGAAAAGATACTTGAAACAATTTCAGTTTTCTTAAATTTACCAAGGCTTCATTTGTGACCTAAGATATGATCTATCCTGGAGAATGTTCCATGAGCACTTGAGAAAAATGTATATTCTGTTGTTTTTGGATGGAATGTCCTATAAATATCAATTAAGTCCATCTTGTTTAATGTATCATTTAAAGCTTGTGTCTCCTTATGTATTTTCATTTTGGATGATTTGTCCATTGGTGAAAGTGGGGTGTTAAAGTCCCCTACTATAAATGTGTTACTGTTGATTTCCCCTTTTATGGCTGTTAGTATTTGCCTTATGTATTGAGGTGCTCCTATGTTGGGTGCATAAATATTTACAATTGTTATATCTTCTTCTTGGATTGATCCCTTGATCATTATACAGTGTCCTTCTTTGTCTCTTGTAATAGTCTTTATTTTAAAGTCTATTTTGTCTGATATGAGAATTGCTACTCCAGCTTTCTTTTCGTTTCCATTTGCATGCAATATCTTTTTCCATCCCCTCACTTTCAGTCTGTATGTGTCTCTAGGTCTGAAGTGGGTCTCTTGTAAACAGCAAATATATGGGTCTTGTTTTTGTATCCATTCAGCCAATCTGTGTCTTTTGGTGGGAGCATTTGGTCCATTTACATTTAAGGTAATTATCGATATGTATGTTCCTATTCCCATTTTCTTAATTGTTTTGGGTTCGTTATTGTAGGTCTTTTCCTTCTCTTGTGTTTCTTGCCTAGAGAAGTTCCTTTAGCAGTTGTTGTAAAGCTGGTTTGGTGGTGCTGAACTCTCTCAGCTTTTGCTTGTCTGTAAAGGTTTTAATTTCTCCATCAAATCTGAATGAGATCCTTGCTTGGTAGAGTAATCTTGGTTGCAGGTTTTTCTCCTTCATCACTTTAAATATGTCCTGCCAGTCCCTTCTGGGTTGCAGAGTTTCTGCTGAAAGATCAGCTGTTAACCTTATGGGAATTCCCTTGTGTGTTATTTGTCCCTTGCTGCTTTTAATATGTTTTCTTTGTACATAATTTTTGACAGTTTGATTAATATGTGTCTTGGCGTATTTCTACTTGGATTTATCCTGTATGGGACTCTCCGTGCTTCCTGGACTTGATTATCTATTTCCTTTCCCATATTAGGGAAGTTTTCAACTATAAGCTCTTCAAATATTTTCTCAGTCCCTTTCTTTCTCTCTTCTTCTTCTGGAACCCCTATAATTCGAATGTTGGTGCATTTGATGTTGTCCCAGACGTCTCTGAGACTGTCCTCAGTTCTTTTAATTCTTTTTTCTTTATTCTGCTCTGCAGTAGTTATTTCCACTATTTTATCTTCCAGGTCACTTATCCGTTCTTCTGCCTCAGTTTTTCTGCTATTGATCCCATCTAGAGTATTTTTAATTTCTTTTATTGTGTTATTCATCGTTGTTTGTTTCATCTTTAGTTCTTCTAGGTCCTTGTTAAATATTTTTTGCATTTTGTCTAGTCTATTTCCAAGATTTTGGATCATCTTTACTATCATTATTCTGAATTCTTTTTCAGGTAGACTGCCTATTTCCTCTTCATTTGTTAGGTCTGGTGGGTTTTTATCTTGCTCCTTCATCTGCTGTGTGTTTTTCTGTCTTCTCATTTTGCTTATCTTACTGTGTTTGGGGTCTCTTTTTTGCAGGCTGCAGGTTCGTAGTTCCCATTGTTTTTGGTGTCTGTCCCCAGTGGCTAAGGTTGGTTCAGTGGGTTGTGTAGGCTTCCTGGTGGAGGGGACTAGTGCCTGTGTTCTGGTGGATGAGGCTGGATCTTGTCTTTCTGGTGGGCAGGTCCACGTCTGGTGGTGTGTTTTGGGGTGTCTGTGGACTTATTATGATTTTAGGCAGCCTCTCTGCTAATGGGTGGGGTTGTGGTCCTGTCTTGCTAGTTGTTTGGCATAGGATGTCCAGCACTGTAGCATGCTGGTCGTTGAGTGAAGCTGGGTGCTGGTGTTGAGATGGAGATCTCTGGGAGATTTTCACCATTTGATATTATGTGGAGCTGGGAGGTCTCTTGTGGACCAGTGTCCTGAAGTTGGCTCTCCCACCTCAGAGGCACAGCACTGACTCCTGGCTGCAGCACCAAGAGCCTTTCATCCACATGGCTCAGAATAAAAGGGAGAAAAAGTAGAAAGAAAGAATTAGTAGAAGTAGAAAGAGAGAAAGAAAGAAAGAAAGGAGGGAGGAAGGGAGGGAGAAAGGAAGGAGGGAAGTAAGGAAAAACAGAAAGCAGATAAAGTACAATAAAATAAATTAAGATAAAATATAATAAAGTTATTAAAATAAAAAATAATTATTAAGAGAAAAAAATTATATATATATATAAAAAAACGGACGGATAGAACCCTAGGACAAATGGTGGAAGCAAAGCTATACAGACAAAATCTCACAGAGAAGCATACACATACACACTCACAAAAAGAGGAAAAGTGGAAAAAATCATAAGTCTTGCTCTCAAAGTTCACCTCCTTAATTTGGGATGATTCGTTGTCTATTCAGGTATTCCACAGATGCAGGGTACATCAAGTTGATTGTGGAGCTTTATTCCGCTGCTTCTGAGGCTGCTGGGAGAGATTTCCCTTTCTCTTCTTTGTTCTCAGAGCTCCCAGGGGCTCAGCTTTGGATTTGGCCCCGCCTGTGCGTGTAGGTCGCCGGAGGGCATCTGTTCTTTGTTCATACAGGACGGGGTTAAAGGAGCCGCTGACTCGGGGGCTCTGGCTCACTCAAGCCGGGGGGGAGGGAGGGGCACGGAGTGCGGGGCGGGCCTGCGACGGCAGAGGCCGGCGTGACGTTGCTCCAGGTTGAGGCGTGCCATGCGTTCACCCGGAGGAGTTGACCCTGGATCCCAGGACCCTGGCAGTGGCGGGCTGCACAGGCTCCCAGGAGGGGATGTGTGGATAGTGACCTGTGTTCGCTCACAGGCTTCTTGGTGGTGGCAGCAGCAGCCTTAGCGTCTCATGCCCTTCTCTGGGGTCCGCGCTTTTAGCCGCGGCTCGCGCCCGTCTCAGGACCTCCTTTAAGCAGCGCTCTTAATCCCCTCCCCTCGCGCACCAGGAAACAAAGAGGTAAGAAAAAGTCTCCTGCCTCTTCGGCAGCTCCAGACTTTTCCCTGGACTCCCTCCCGGCTAGCCGTGGCGCACAAACCCCCCGTAGGCTGTGTTCATGCCACCAACCCCAGTCGTCTCCCGGCGCTCCGACCGAAGCCCGAGCCTCAACTCCCAGCCCCCGCCTGCCCCGGCGGGTGAGCAGACAGGCCTCTCGGGCTGGTGAGTGCCGGTCGGCCCTGATCCTGTGTGCGGGAATCTCTCCGCTTTGCCCTCCTCACCGCTGTTGCTGCGCTCTCCTTCGCAGCTTCGAAGCTTTCCCCCTCCGCCACCCGCAGTCTCCGCCCGTGAAGGGGCTTCCTAGCGAGTGGAAACTTTTCCTCCTTCACAGCCCCCTCCCACTGGCGCAGGTCCCGACCCTATCCTTTTGTCTCTGTTTTTTCTTTTTTTCTCTTTTGCCCTACCCAGGTACGTTGGGGGTTTGTTGCCTTTTGGGAGGTCTGAGGTCTTCTGCCAGCGTTCAGTAGGTGTTCTGTAGGAGTTGTTCCACGTGTAGATGTATTTCTGGTGTATCTGTGGGGAGGAAGGTGATCTCTGCGTCTTACTCTTCCGCCATCTTCCCGGAAGCCCACACAGATTTCTTAGCAGGATACGAAAAGCATTAGATATAGAAGAAAAATACGATAAATTGGACTTCAATTAAAAACCTCAATTCATCTAAAGGCATCATTAAGAAAATCAACAGATAAGTCACAGACTGGGAGACAATGTCTGTAATCCATGTATCTGACAAAGAATTCACAACCAGAGTATAAACAAGACCTGCTGTAACTAATAAATCAAAACCCACACCATCCACATAAGAAAATTGACAAGGGCTTCCCTGGTGGCGCAGTGGTTGGGGGTCCGCCTAACGATGCAGGGGACAGGGGTTTGTGTCCCGGTCCGGGAGGATCCCGCGTGCTGCTGAGCGGCTGGACCGGTGAGCCATGGCCGCTGGGCCTGCGCGTCCGGAGCCTGTGCTCCGCAGTGGGAGCGGCCACAGCCGTAAGAGGCCCGCGTGCTGCAAAAATAAATAAATAAATAAAAAGAAAATGGACAAAATAGTTAAATAAGCATTTTATTCAGAAGATATAAAAATGGACGACAAACACATGAAAAGTACTCAACATCATTTGTCATCAGGAGAATATAATTTAGAACCATAGTGTGATGTCATGTTACACCTACCAGAATGTCCCAAATTAAAACGACTGACAACACCAAATGCTGGAGAGGATGTGGGGCAACTGGAACTTCCATGCTTTGCTAGCGGCAATGTAAAACAGCACAACTATTTTGGAGAAACAGTTTGACAGTTTTTTATAAAATTAAATATATAATTACTTTATAACCCAGTAATCCTATTCCTGGGTATTTAGCCAAGAAAAATGAAAATGTATGTTAAAAAGACTTGTACAAGAATGTTCATACCAGCTTTATTTATAATACCGTCAAAATGGGACTAAGCCACATGTCCATAAATAGAAGAATAGGAAAATAAAATCGAAAAATATTCACACAATGGAATACTGCATAGTTTTGAGAATGAATAAATTATTGCTAAATGCAACAATATTGGCAAATCTTAGAGGTATAATGAGTGAAAGCAGCTAGCCAAAAAAGAGCACAGTACTATATTATTTCTTTTATATGAAGTTCAAGAACAGGGAAAACCAATCTATAGTGAAAGAAATCAGAATAATTATTGCCTCTGTGGAGATGACTAGAAGGGGCAAAATAAACTTGCTCGGGTGATTAAAAAGCTCTATATCTTGGTTGGGGTTAAGTGAGCTTATATATAATTGTCAAAATTCATCAAATTGTATACTTAAGATCTGTATGCAAATCATAATTCTATTAAAAAAAAAAGAAAAAGAAGCCCCCCCCCCCGAATCATGGTAAGGAACTGAATGCTGCAAAGAAAAAGAAAACTCTCCTGTAGCCCACATTCTATAATCCAATAGGTACAATTTCTTCAAAATTAACCTAGACTGGTAATTATCTTACTTAACAAAAATATATTGTGTACCTCCTGTGTATGAGGCATGTTCTCTCATAGGAATTAGTGAACAGAGCAAAAAATAGCCTTGTTTTCATGTGCTTTACCTTTTGGGGAAATAAAGGAAGGGGGTGGAGGGAAAAGCAAAATATAAGCAAGCAAACATCTTAAAGGATAAACTAATTTCAGATATGTGCCATGAAGAAAACTGACTGGGAGAAGAGGTAGGGGGGAAATATTTTAGATGACGTAATGAGGGAAGACTTCTTTGAGGAGGAGGTGACATTTGAGCTGAGTCTTAAATGATAAGAAAGAGCCAGCTGTGTGAAGATCTGTGGGAAGAGTATTTCAGGCAGAGGGGACAGCCAGTGTACAGGTCCTATGGTGACAGTAAGTGTGGCACATTGAAAGAAAGGCAGAAGTTCTCTGTGTGACAGGGCATAGTCGGCAATGGCGAGAGGGGTAGACAGTAAAAGTGATCTTGTATCTGCTATTTATGGCTATGTGGATTCTCACTGATTGTTTTGAATATAAATATCCCTGGCCAGTGTCCAAATCATTTTATGGATTTACATGAGAATATACTTTGCAAACTGAAAATAACTAAATGCATTTGGTTATTATTGCTATTATTTTTTAAAAATTAATTTACTTATTTTTATTTATTTATTTTTGCCTGCGTTGGGTCTTCGTTGCTGCACGTGGGCTTTCTCTAGTTGCGGCGCGCGGGGGCTACTCTTCGCTGGGGTGCACGGGCTTCTCATTGTCTTGGCTTCTCTTGTTGAGGAGCATGGGATCTAGGGGCGCGGGCTTCAGTAGTTGTGGCTCGTGGGCTCTAGAGCACAGGCTCAGTAGTTGTGGTGCACGGGCTTAGTTGCTCCGTGGCATATGGGATCTTCCTGGACCAGGGCTTGCACCCTGGTCCCCTGCATTGGCAGGCAGATTCTTAACCACTGTGCCACCAGGGAAGCCCCATTGCTATTATTTTTAATGATTAAATATTTGTATGTTTTCATCAGTAAGCCCTACTTGTAAAAACTCTGCTTTTGTATTGCTTAGTAATCAAAGTTATAGTGGAACAATTAGAAAACTATAGATAGAGACAAAAGAACTTTTTAAAAAGCCCTGTAGTTATCTTAGTTATATAACTCTGAACATAATCATATATATTAACTAACCATGTTGTACTGTTCTGAAAATTGATATCACTACTCTATTTCCATGTCACTTAATATGTATCAAATATTACTTAAAAGGCTACATAGTGGGGCTTCCCTGGTGGCACAGTGGTTGAGAGTCCACCTGCCAATGCAGGGGACACGGGTTCGTGTCCCAGTCCGGGAAGATCCCACATGCCGCGGAGCGGCTGGGCCCGTGAGCCATGGCCACTGAGCCTGCGCGTCCGGAGCCTGTGCTCCGCAACGGGAGAGGCCACAACAGTGAGAGGCCCGCATACAGCAAAAAAAAAAAAAAAAAAAAAAAAGGCTACACAGTGAACCACTGTGCAAATGTACAATAATTAAATCCTATAATCTTGAATATTTAGGTTGTTTTCTCCTCTGCATCATCATAAATGATTGTGCATCTTTGTGCTCATCCCTAATTGCTTTTGGGATAGAGTTTTGGAATTGAAGTTCCTTTTGTTATATACTAATTGACCTTCCCAGTGTCTGTACCAATATAATGAACTGTTTCAGGGTAACTTTTTCCGTTATAAAAGTTACCTGGAAAAAATGACAGTGTTCTTTTGTTTTGTAGGCACATTCTGAACCAGGAAATGTGCTGTTTTGGTTTTTAGAAAGTCAAGTCCAAGACAAAAGCTTTGTCTGAAAAAAAAAGAATAAAGGCTATGCTCCAGTGGAAAAGTGTGGCTCAGGGGTTGACCCATTATGCTTCCTTCTTCCTGTTTGGCTAGTGTGTTACTGGAATCATTACGTGGTTGTATTACGAGGGGAAAGAATGAGAAGGAGACAGTGGTAATAGGATGAAGAGATTAGGTGCAGACAGAGCCTAGAAACAGGGTGAGGGAGATAGCATGAGCCTGCTGTGGTAGCACATGTCCACCTCCCAGTCCCCTGAACTTGTGTTATTACACATGGCAAAGGGGACTTTGCAGATGTGATTAAGCTATGCATCTTGAGTTAGGGAGATCATCCAGGATTATCCAGGTGGGCTCAATGTAAGTATAGGGGTCCCTATAAGTGAAAGAGGGAGGCAGAAGAATCACAGTCAGAGAAGGAGATGTGACAACAGAAGTAGAGGTCAGGGTTATGCAGTTGCTGGCTAGAAGGAGGTAGCCTCTAAAAACTGGGAAAGGCAAGGAAATCCCCCCAGAGCCTCTAAAAGGAATGCAGCCCTGCCAGCACCTTGATGTTAGCCGTTAAGCCACCAGGGAGATCCATTTTGGACTTCCTACCTCCAGAATTTTAAGATAATAAATGTGTTTTGTTTTAAGCCACTTAGTTGTGATAGTTATAGCAGCAGTAGGAAGGTAATACAGGGGCTGAACTTAACAGGGGGGGTTAGGGAAGTTATGTGATTTGAAAGAATATGAATATTTGCAGAATGAGTTTGATGTTTAGGTGGAGAGACCATGATGAAGGTGGGTAACGTATGTGTGAAACTGCAGGGAGTGGGTAGATCTGAATAAGGTGACTTTTTTTTTTTTTGCGGTACGCGGGCCTTTTTTTTCTCTTTTTTTTGTGGTACGCGGGCCTCTCGCTGTTGCGGCCTCTCCCGTTGCGGAGCACGGGCTCCAGATGCGCAGGCTCAGCGGCCATGGCTCACGGGCCCAGCCGCTCCGCGGCATGTGGGATCTTCCCGGACCGGGGCACGAACCCGTGTCCCCTGCATCGGCAGGCAGACTCTCAGCCACTGCGCCACCAGGGAAGCCCAAGGTTGACTCTTGAATAAGGT
This sequence comes from Leucopleurus acutus, assembly GCF_964270905.1. NCBI lineage: Eukaryota > Metazoa > Chordata > Mammalia > Artiodactyla > Delphinidae > Leucopleurus > Leucopleurus acutus. The sequence continues at coordinate 37,871,869 of NC_139142.1, forward strand.
TGACTCCAAGACCTGAATAAGGTTGACTCCTGAGGCCACCACCCCCTCACTACTTGTAATTTTCCTTCATAGCACTACTTGAAGTTAAATATATATTTATATAAATAATATATAATATGTTATCAATATATATTTATATTTTTGTGTAATTATTATTTAACCACTGTCTTGCATTCTAGACTGCAAAATCTATGAGGGCAGAGAGTGTTTCGATGATCGTACTCTTCTGAGCAGTGCCATAATAACTAATTAAGAACAAATGGGCATGATAAAGATTAAGGTGAATGAATAAACTGGGGGAAGAAATTGATGATGGGTAAATAGAAAATAATAGAAAATCTAATAAGGAGGGAGCCTAACATATAGCCAACTTCTTGTAGATGTAAAACTCCTTACATTGGCTCTAGTGATTTTCAGCCAGCAGGAGGTACTAGTCTCTTTTGCAGTTCTGCTGGCATAGTGATTGATTAAGAGCAGGTGGGGGTTTTGGAACTAGACTTCTTTGGTTCAAATCCATATGGCTATGCATACTGTTCCTTGTATAGGTCTCTAACATGCTCAAACGTGATACATGTCAGATAACCTGGGCTAAAGTATAGCAGAAGGGTCCATCCATCCATCCATCCATCCAGTTCATGGTTAGGAAAGCACAAGTCATGGAGTCAGGGTTCTGTCTCAGCTCTGCCAATTACTATGTGGCCTTGGGTAAGTTACTTAAAACTCAATTATTTATAAAACAGGGACACTAATAGGGTTGTGTTGTTGTAAGAATTAGATATAAAACTATTAGAATAATTCCTGGCACATAGTCATTGATAAATATTATCTATTATTATTAATTGAATAGGATCAATTTTGGTTTAATAGAAAGAAGCAGAAACCAAGTCTGCTGCTAACAACTGTGTGACTGTGGCCAGATTTTTCCTCTCTGGTTAGGCGAAGGGATTGTTCTACACCAGTGATTCTCAATCTTTAATGCACAAATGAACTGCTTGAAGGTCTTTGGAAAATGCAGGTTCGATTCAGTAGGTCTGGGGTAGAAGATGAGATTCTGCACTCCTAACACACTCCCAGGTGATGCTGGTGGTTCAAGGACCACACTTTGGGAGGCAAAGAACTAGACAAGCTCTAAGTTCTAGCATCAATATTTCTGCTGTTGGTATCATCATCCTGCTAGTTTCCCAGGCTATATAAATCTTGCAGTTTACATCAACTTTTTCTTCCTTCTCATTGTCTAAATCCAATCTTTTCTTTTTTTTATACTGATTTTGTTTCCTCTTTGAAAATGTCTTTTCAATGACCTCTGAACCTAAATTATGTTAGAATAATTTAGAAAATTGACACAACTGCTTGATTATGTAGCCATTAAAAATTGTTAAGAAGAATCTTAACATGGCAAAATTTGTATGATTTAATATCATGAATATAAAAACATACATCATGTATGAGTGAATCTAGGGAGATCCCCTTCTCCCACCTGATGCTACATACAGGGGAAAATAAAGCAGGAAGGAAATGCCCCAAAGGGGTTGAGTTTGGATGATAGAAATATGGTTCTCTCTAGGTATGTATGTTTTCCTTTCTTTTTCTATAGTTTCTTTAGTGAATACGTATCATTTGGAAAATGAAAACATTGTTTTCAAAGAATTATCAGACCAGAATCCTTCCAATTCAAAGGTATTTCTGGAACCCTTAGGGACGGTTGGCCTCCTTTCTCTCATAAGTGTCTGTATAGACTCCCCTCTTTATTCTTTGTCTTCTGGCTTCACTGACAGGAAAGTCCCCACTCTCCAAAAAGATTTTTCATTTCATCTCCCCTGTGAACAAAAACTCAATTTTTCCCCCAGCTCCTGCCTGACTGAAGGGATTAACCTCTTTCCTAAACTTTAACACAGTGCAGAATACTCGTCCCCGCACCACTGGGTCTCACTTCCAATGGCTACTGAGGGCATAGGCCCAGAGTTCTGACACCATCAAGAATCTTGCCCCAACTCCTTTGGGTCTGCTTTACATAAAAGGACAGGGGGAGAGTGTGGAAGGATGAAGTCAGATGTTGCCCAGCTGCAGCTTATGCCAGAAACAACTTGGGATGCAGTTCTACAGCTGCAAAGCAAACCAAGCAGCCAGCCATGTCCACAGTCGCTGAATCTCCAAGGGGAAAAGAGCCACAGGGCCAGATGTTACTTCTAGAAAAAAAATTGCTGTGCAGATCTTGGCCCCTGAATGGTACATCTGTCCAACTTATCTTCCACTTGGTCATAGATAATAAAAACTCTGCTAGGAAGGCCTGAAAAAAACAAAGAAGGAACATAACTTGTCTATGAAAAGAAAGTCATGAAATACATGTTTTTGCCAAAGCATTTATTTTGGAGTTTCTCAGATTTCTTAGCTTGAATTCATATTGAAATGTCCTTTCTGGGAGGAAAAAAGTCTTTTTATCAGCTGCTGATGAATGTTCCTCTTGATTCCAGTTTTTATTCCCATAGGGTATGTGGACGAGGCTTGGTTATTCCTTAGAGGAGAGAAGGAAAGCCCTTTTCTTGCCCTCGATTCTAGACTTTTCCAGAACAGATCTTATCCTACTGTTAAGCCATTGTACTTTCAAGGTCAGCTGGGTATGTTGGACAGGTTGTTTACTGCCCAAGGGTGGCTGATTGAGGAATATGGAGGAGGCTAGAATCTAGCTGGTGTTCTAGACGTTAGGCTGTGCCCTACACAGCTCTGCAACCAACTGTGAGGGACATCTTTTTATAAAGAACACAAAGATGCTGTCCACTTGCCAAGAGCTGTGTCGATAGGTTTACCTTTGCATGGACAGGATGCCTTTTCCTCATTAGCATAAAGTGTTATGTGGGCTTATAGGCCAACCTAACCCTTAGACCTCCAAACTGGGATCACCATCCTTTCAGCTGCTGGGCCAGCAGCACCCATGTCTTTGTCCTGACTGCAAATAGAGAGCTTGTAGGACTCTGCCCAGGGGTCAGAGCACCAAGTCTGGCTCTGAACAGTGTCTCCATTCTGATTAGGGAGGCTTTGCCCTGAGACCCAGGCTTCCCATTTATACTTAAGAGTATACTTTCTTGCCTTATTTTTTGACCCAGATTGATGTCTCAGATACATGCCTGGTGTCTTGGTCCCTTTAAACCCAGGAACCTGTTTTGGTCTGGCAATTCGGTGTGCCGAGGAGTCAAGCACTGCCTCTGCTCCCCAACCTGGCTGGTGCTCCGAGTTTCCCCCGTGGCTCGTTCTTGCTTGGATCTCAGAACGTGACCTGCTGCAGGGTGAACTTCCCCTTATCGTTCCACTTGCCTGTCTGCATGCTCCTGCCAATTTGTCTTATGTTCCTGAAGCTGACAGCTTGCCTGACCATCTCCTTTCTCTGTTGCTATGAATCACCTGGATAGTGCGTTCTCTTTCTTGGCCTGAGCTTGTCCTTAAAGCCTAGCTGTCTTCATTGGGTGGGTTTGGTTCTCTGTCTGTTCTTCCCTAGGGTGCCTCATCCTACCTCAGGGAAGGGGGCACATACTTGGCCATCCTTTGAGATGAGGCGCTTAGCTCCAAGAAGGCCCAGCTTTATGTGACCAAATAACCACTTAAATATTATAATGAATGCTTCCTAAAACTATCTCCCTACTAGGTACACAGTGTCTGAAATTCTACCAAAGGCATTGCTCCCTCCAGGGGTCCTCTGCAAAGGTAAGGAACAGTGACCAGTCAGTCACAAACACTCATCACCAAAGTTAGTAATATCATGATCTTCCCTAACGACAGGAATCCAGAGTGGTATGTGGGCATAAGAGGTCTGGGGAGAGCCGAACAGAAGAGACTTATACAAGGAACAAGTAGTGGGGTGGGGGGGCACTGAGGACAAATTTCCCATTTTTCTGCTTTTATGTGGTCCCAGTCTTGGGCAAACAGTTCACATAACTTTATGCTTTGATGTGGTTTGGAATATCATGGAGGCTGAGAGCAGACTGGACAAAAACATTGTCTCTTGGGGTTAATAGAGAAAGAAACAGAAACAGAATTTGGTTATTATTTGGAATTGAGCAGAAAAACTGAGGAAAGAACCATAACTTCACCAATTCAATAGATTATCATGTAAAACAGGGATCAAATAATGACTAGTGTCAGAAATGCATTAGGAACAGAGGTCAGGGAAAGGATGCAGGATTACAGGTAAGTCACCCTGCAGTTAGTCCTCACATCTCCAACATTAAGCTTTGAATGTGATGTACACCCTCAGACTCTCACGGACTGTCTCTGGCACAGGTTGGAGTGCCTCACTTCCTCCATGTTAATAAGGGTAGTATGGACTGAGGGGAAGAGCTTAATATGTGATTACTAGGTCACTCAGTGGGGCTGAAGACCTTCCACTGATTTTTCTGAATCACTAGGGTTGCTTCATGGAAATTAACCTTGAGAGGTAGTGATCCAGAGGGGCAGGAACATGGCTTTGGTGTCAGCCAGGACTGGGTTCTCTCTAGTCCTGACTCAACTATTGATAATTACTAGTTGTAAGAGCCAGAGCGCTTAACCTAAGCCTCACTTTCCTCATCTGTAAACTGGTGCTAAAATAGTAGCTACGTCAGAGGGTGTTATGAGGATCGCATATGTTGTTACATAGTATGATATCACAAGGCTCCAAACAGAAAGCCCGGCAGAGGGTGAGTGTGAATAGTGCCTCTGTTTTGGAGGAATTCCCTATTTTCCTACAACACAACCTGGTATTCCTGTCAGCAGAGCTTCTCAGATGTCCAAAGAAGTCAGAACACTTTCATTTTTGAAACCTCTGGTATATGAAGAAGTGAAATACAAAAGCAGATACACAGTTTACGTAATTGTATTTAACAAATCAATGTTGGTAACACATGCATGCACACCCAAATAGTATCATGCAACATGATTGTATTATTCATGTGATCCTGGTGCCCTACAGGGTGGTCTGGAAGGGATCCAAGTTTAAAGTTGTGTGGGGAATGTCTTTCAGTTCTGTTTGTGTCATTCTGTAACTGAATGTTTAATCTTAATTGGAGATAAAGTGAAATAAAGTGAAAAGTCTAAATTTGAGACTTGGGCTCATGGCCCTCCTAGCCCCTCATGTGATAAGTTCCAGCATTTAGAGAAATCTGAGCTGTACAGACAGACCACTATTCTGTTTGTTTCTGCTGGTGGAAATCAGAGAGTGTCTGCTGTTCTCTTATCAGTGCAACAAACAGACAAAGTGTAGGCTGAACTCGTCTTTATTTCAGGAAAATTGTGATGTACAATGAGAACTGGAATAGGAAGAGGAGCACTGCCTTAAGGTTTGATTCCAACGACCAGCACTAGGAGATGCAGAGGAAGGAGCTTTTCTTCCCCAGGATTCAATGTCCTGTCATTTGAATGGGATTAGCTCTTCCCAAGGTCTCCACTCTGACTTCTGTGATCCTGTTTGTGTGTGGAGTTTGCACATATGCATGGGGCATGCTTTCTTAAAGGCTGATATAATCTAACAGAGTAAAAGATTTGATCTCACAATTTTCAGGTTAGCTAAGTTAATTATAAAAGGTAATAAGTGGGTAGTTAATTAATCACTAAGTTACTTATAGAGGTTTTTCCTTGAAATACAATTAATGCTTTTCTTTAGGTCAATCGCTATCTTTACAAGATCTAAAACATCAGGGAAAGCAGTGAATCTGGAGATGGAAGGAGTAAGGAATCAAATCTGAAAAGACTTATGGTTAGAAAGGGATGAGTCTGGGATAAAAATCAATAAGAAGGTCTTCAGATACAACCCTAGGACCCCATTAGATGTTTTTCCATTCAGTCTTTACTTCTTTGATTTTCTCACTGTGTTTCCTTTTTAGCTTTATTATCTTCTTCTCTATTTTTGTCCATCCACCATTCCACTTTTGTCTTTTCATTTTTTTTTTTTTTTTTTTTTTTGCGGTATGCGGGCCTCTCACTGTTGTGGCCTCTCCCGTTGTGGAGCACAGGCTCCGGAGCACAGGCTCAGTGGCCATGGCTCACGGGCCCAGCCGCTCCGCAGCATGTGGGATCTTCCCGGACCGGGGCACGAACCTGTGTCCCCTGCATCGGCAGGCGGACTCTCAACCACTGTGCCACCAGGGAAGCCCTTCATTTTTTAATAAGTTCAAAGTGTAAAGCATAATGACTTGACATATATCTTTTGAAATGATTACCATAATAAATTTAGGTAAGATCTATCATCTCATATAAATACAAAAAATTATTTTTCTTGAGTGATAAGAACTCTTAGGATCTACTTTGTACATTAAAAATTTACATAGTATAAGGTTTAAATTGGCAGTTGGTAGAATACTCTTGGACAAGAAGAAAATCCTATCTATGAAAAAACTTTGACATTTTATTTTTCCTCTCTGCAAACAGTGATTAGGTGGAAAGTGGGAAATATTTTCCAGTAAATAACTCACATATTTGGACATGTTTAGATGAGGGATGAGAAAATAAATGTATAACTTTAATTGAAGAGGAGGTTATAAATCTGTATTTAAGGTCTTTTGTGAAAGTGATTAATTTATTAAAAATAGGAGAGGGGTATTCAGAGGAAAACATTAGAAAGAAAAGGAAAAAAATTATGCTGTGATTTAAAAAGTTTGTAAGATAAAGAATATAGCAAAAAGGCATTTAATAGAGTTAATTTTTAAAATTTACTTGAATAAAAATCTTTTGGCTAGAGCAACAGATTTCTCTACAAAATATTATTCACATAAGTTATTCAAACATAATGGTAAATTTACTGATTCCAGCTCTAGACAGATCTTGGGTGAGTTATGGGTGTGCCAGTCGTGGTTTGCAAATTTCACCCTTGAGAGTTTTATTCCTTAAGATTCTGAAGATCTTTTGTCCCTCTGAGGTCAAATATTTCTGAAGGGTATGTTTGGTCCTTTATGCGTTTTGAGGGAAAGGGTGGTATCTGAGTGTGGCACAGGACCTGGAAGAGGGCTCACAGGGGCATAATTCCGTCTATTTCACCCATGTAGCAAGAACTATATTACCAGTGCTGTGTGGAAGGCTAAAGGCTGAGAGGCAGAACAATAACTCATTAATTCAAATTCTGAGGGTTATCTTGATGAGAAGGGCAGGGAACTCATTCTTGGAAAGTGAATGCATAGATTCCAGGGAAAAGAATAATGACCCCCAAGTGCATGGAATACTTGGCGTCACCATTCATAGAGATTTCCTTTGTTCATAACTGAATCCAACCTACTATTTAGAGAAGTCACTAAGTGAATCTGGAGAACTAAAAATTCAGTTCATGCCTTTGGCTAGGGGGTCACTGGGTATCTTTCTCCACCTAGTGGCCAATGGCTCCCGACCACCAAGTTAAAAGACAATTGGTTATCATGGCAATGAAATAGGCAAGGTTTCTTGTTTTGCGATACTAGGCTATCAGATCCTAGAATGAAGAAGATATTTAAGCATATGTTTGGAAAAGCCAGTGGGCGAATTAATAATTAAGTTGGCTTACATAGCTTCCATTGTTCAGTTGACATGCTTTGCATTCTAGAGGAGAAAGAGCAGTCAGGAATGCTTGCTGATAAGTAATGCACAAATAGAGTTAAAGCTTGAGGCCAATTTCATGATATCAGATGTTCACATTTTAAAACTCACTTTTCAAGAACAGAAAAAGATAAGAAGAAAAGATGCAAAGAAACTTAAATTATTAGTTTTATGTGATTTTTGGATAATCAGTTTCAATTATGCTCTGGGCACACTGTAGGTGCTCAGTAAAAGACTTTGGTATTGAATTGAATCTGATGGATCTGCCTGTGCCTCAATTTTTAAATTGCTCTTGTTGTTTCTACTTTTCCCAACTAAAATCATACTCCATTAAAAACAAATACATATTTAAAAATATGTATGTAATGAGCATTTTTCAGTTGTTTTCATGTTGGTCTCTGCAATATTTGATGCTGTTGGCTACTCCCTCCTTCTGGAAACTTTTCTCTTCCTCTCTGCTCTGGTTTCCATGACACCACCCTCTTCTGCTTGCCTCCTAGCTCCCTGGCAGGATTATTTTGTGTTTGCTTTCCAGTGTCACCCTTCTACCATGGTCTCTTTAAATACTACTGTGGCCTAAGGTTCTATTCTTAGCCCTCTTCTTTTCTCCATTCAACTTGTCTTTCTCTATGATCACATATTAATATTTAAACTCTAATGTAGATACTGGTGGTTCCAAAGTCTCCATCTCCAGCTCTTACCCATTCTCTCCTAAGTTCCAGACCCAAATTCCTACCTGTCTGTTGGTTATCTCCACCACAGTACCCTGTAGGCACCTAGAACCCTGTGAAGTCCTACCTGAGCTCATTATTTTGTGCCCTTCTGCTACTTGCACTCTTGCTGGCATTGCCTATCTGGGTATGTGTCATTATTATTCAGTATTCAGGATCCAAAGGATGAATAGTGTTTGTCTTCCTATAGCACAGAGTTGATTCTGATAACAAAATTAACATTAATAATAAGAACTATGATTTATTAAGCAGTAACTATTTTTCATTCGCTGTGCTTGGTGTTTCATACATTGTGCCAGATAATTTCTGAACCTAATGCCTACCTCAGTTTTTATTTTTTTATTATTATTATTATTTTTTGCGGTACGCGGGCCTCTCACTGCTGTGGCCTCTCCCGTTGTGGAGCACAGGCTCCGGATGTGCAGGCTCAGCGGCCATGGCTCACGGGCCCAGCCGCTCCGCGGCATGTGGGATCCTCCTGGACCGGGGCACGAACCCGCGTCCCCCGCATTGGCAGGCGGACCCTCAACCACTGCGCCACGAGGGAAGCGACTACATCAGTTTCTAGAGCAGCTGTGATGAAAAGTTCTGTGCTTGTTGCTATTATCCCAGCTCAAGGACATGCCTCCGCTGTCCTGCCTCAGGGCTTCCTCTGAAGCTGCGGAAGGCTGCTGAGCCAGCGAACAAACCAGCCATGTTGTGAGGGGAAAGTTAAGCTCCCAGGAGCAAACCTCTCAAATGAGGAGTGGGAGTTTGTGGACTAATGCCCCAGCTTTCCATCCTTTAAAGGTATAACTCTGAGGGCCATTCTATAAGGCTCTTCAGAATGCTCCCTGCAGGATTGAGCCCCAGTTGCTTGGAGTAGTAACCAGTCCTAGAATGCATCCTTAGTGGGCTTGGAGTTTCTCCCTCGTTAACTTACAATCCTGGCTCCCTGGGAGCACCTCCCAAACAAGCTACCTGAACCCAAACCCATTTTAGTCTCAACTTTGGGAGAACCCAAATTGAGACACACACATTTAATCCTCACTATAGACCTTCTTATGAACTAATACCAGCCTTAGCCCCATTTTATAGATGAGGAAACTGAGGCACAGAGAAGGTTACTAAACTTGCCCAGGGTTATTCAGCCTACTAGTTGAAGAACTGGCAGTCTGACTCCAGAAGCTTCTGTCTGCCAAAACAGTGATCTGAGGGGCAAGCAGTAGAATAGCTGGGAAGGATACCCGATTGGCTCTGATATCCATACATCACTGGCCCTTCAGTGTCAACAGATTTTTTCCTCAGCTTTTTCCAGTTTGATGATGAAAATTGTCAGGAGATTTTTGGTTTTATGAAAAAGTAGAATGGAAAGATTGACAGTTTTAAATATACGTGCCTCTAAAAAAATAGACTTGTATTTTATGACAAATTTAAAGGATGTTGATGATTTATAAGGGAAAATAAGAATAATTTTTGAAATTTTTTGACACTGTGTACTTGAGGTTAATGCTTGGATGTTCTTGTGGATCTCTTTGCTTTAAAAACAGAGGCATCTGGGGCTTCCCTGGTGGCGCAGTGGTTGAGAGTCCGCCTGCCGATGCAGGGGACTCGGGTTCGTGCCCCGGTCCGGGAAGATCCCACATGCCGCGAAGCGGCTAGGCCCGGGAGCCATGGCCGCTGAGCCTGTGCTCTGCAACGGGAGAGGCCACAACAGTGGGAGGCCCGCGTACCGCAGAAACAAACACACAAACAAAAAAAAAACAGAGGCATCTAAAATGTTTCCATAAAATGAGCACTCAGCTTCATTGTGAAAAAGCATTTTAAAATGTAGATAAAATGCTGATAAGCATTTTAGAAACATTAATGGTTCCTTGTATGATCACACTGAATCAGACAAAGGAGAAGTCAAAGATGGGAATTCACCTTAGTTTAGAGTAGCAGATGGGTTTTGAAACTTTTTTGAAATTGGATGTAAAACGAGGAAAAGGAACCATGCTTTGCCCCAGGTTCTTTAGATACGTGATCTCCTTTCACTTTCCAACAACTCTGCAAATATTCCTGTCATTTTTCTTGTCTGGCAAATGAGGAATTAATTTTAAAGGATTTGACAAATTCCTTTTAAGTCACACAGATATTAAGTGGGAAGCTGGGATTTAAGCCTGGTTTGAGTGGCTCTCCAAACCACACTCGCATTATATTGCCTGGGAAATAGAATGTAGAAACAAGATGCAAGGATTTTGCAGATGCAAATTTATAATGAGAAATCACTGTATATAAGTTGTTCCAGATTATATGGTATGCCACCTAAAGGCTGATGGTGTGTTATAGGATATGCATAAATACATTTTGGTGGACCTTGAATTAAAGAAGACATGGAATGGCTACTTGCAAAGTTCTTCTGACAATGTTCACAAGAACAATCAAGGATTCTATATACAATAAAATCTCAAAAGTATTCCAATTTAGAAAGCTACTAACCTTGGCTAAATTATTACATTGAAAGAAGTTAACTTGTCTTGCTTTTATGAGAAAAGTGTCCAATGTGAGATGTTATGTTTATTTAATTATTTATTTTTAATTAAAATATAGTTGGTTTACGATGTTGAATTCATTTCAGGTGTACAACATAGTGATTCAATATTCTTATAGATCATACTCCATTTAAAGTCATAAAATATTGCCTGTATTCCCTGTGCTGTACAATATAGCCTTGTATCTCATTTATTTTATACATAGTGCTATGTACCTCTTAATCTCCTACCCCTAGCTTGCTCCTCACCCAGCCCTCTTCCCACTGGTAACCACTAGGTTGTTCTCTGTATTTGTGAGTCTGTTTCTGTTTTGTTGTATTCATTCGTTTTATTTTTTAGATTATACATATAAGTGATAACGTACAGTATTTATCGTTCTCTGAAATTTCACTAAGCTTGATACCCTCCAGCTCCATCCATGTTGTTGCAAAATTCCATTCTTTTTTATGGCTGAGTAATATGCCACTGAACATATATGCTACATCTTCTTTATCCATTTGTCTGTTGATGGAAACATGGATTGCTTCCATATCTTGGCTATTGTAAATAATGCTGCTATGAACATTGGGGTGCACGTATCTTTTCAAATTAGTGTTCATTATTTTCTGGATATATACCCAGGAATGGAATTGCTGGATCATATGGTAGTTCTATTTTTAATTTTTTGAGGAGTATCCATACTGTTTTCCATAGTGCCTGCATCAATTTACAATACATTCCCACCAACAGTGTACAAGGATTCCCTTTTCTCCACATCCTCTCCAACATTTGTTATTTGTAGACTTTTTGATGGTAGCCATTATGACAGGTGTGAGATGATATCTCATAGTTGTCTTGATTTACATTTCTCTAATAATTAGGGCTGTCAAGCATCTTTTCATGTGCTTTTTTGACCATCTGTATGTCTTCTTTGGAAAAATGTCTATTGAGGTCTTCTGCCCATTACAAAATTTTTTTTTGATAAATTGAGTTGTATGAGCTGTTTATATATTTTGGATATTAACCCCTTGTTAGTCATATCATTTTCAAATATTTTCTCCCATTCTGTAGGTTGCCTTTTTGTTTTGTCAGTGGTTTCCTTTGCTGTGCAAAAGCTTTTAAGTTTAATTAGATACCATACCTTTGTCTTAGGAGGCAGATCCAAAAAAATATTGCTATGATTTATGTCAAAGAGTGTCCTGCTTATATTTTCTTCTAGGAGTTTTATGGTTCCAGGTCTTACATTTAGGTCTTTAATCCATTTTTAGTTTATTTTTGTATATGGTGTGAGGAAATGTTCTAATCTCATTCTTTTACATATAGCTGTCCAGATTTCCCAGCATTACTTATTGAAGAGACTGTCTTTTCTCCATTATATGTTCTTGCCTCCTTTGTTGTGGGTTAACTGACCATAGGTGTGTGGGCTTATTTCTGCACTCTCTATTCTGTTCCATTGATCTATGTGTTTGTTTTTGAGCCAGTACCATACTGTTGATTACTGTAGCTTTGTAGTATAGCCTGAAGTCAGGGAGCCTGATTCCTCCAGATATTTTCTTTTTTCTCAAGATTTCCTTGGCAATTTGCAGGCTTTTGGGGTTCCATATACATTTTAGGATTATTTGTTCTAGTTCTGTGAAAAATGTCATGGGTATTTTGATAGGGATTGCATTAAATCTGTAGATTGCTTTGGGTGGTATGGCCATTTTAACAGTATTAATTCTTCCAATCCATGAACACTGAATATCTTTCCATTTCTTTGTATAATCTTCAATTTGAGATGTTATCTTTCATACTAGTGGTTGGCACATTGACCAAATCTGGTCTTATCCCTGTTTTTGTACATTCCATGAGCTAAGGGTTTTTAAATTACTAAATTAAAAAATCAAAAGAAGAATAATATTTCTTGCCATTTGAAAATTAAATGAAATTCAAATTTTAGTGTGCATAAGTAACGTTTTACAGCCATACTCATGCATTTGTGTATTGTTTATAGCTGTTTTTGCACATCTGAGTTGAGTAGTTGTGGCAGAGATTGTATGGCTCACAAAACCTAAAATATTTACCCTGTTTTATGCTATTTGGTGGCTGAAGGTAAGACTTGGAGCACTTGTTTCCTATGGCTTAATTTCCTAAAAATCATTAAAATGTCCAATGCAAATACACTCTACACCAAAATACTAATGTGCATGTACATTTTATTTATACATGATTGATTTTCTTCTCTAGTTTCATGATAACACTACCTGAAACTTTATATTTCAGAGTCAGCTCCAATAATAAATAACTATAGGGAGTGAGGACTGAATTCATAGGGGGAGTGGGTCATTCTTTGGAAAGCCATTTGCCTTGTAGGAATCATATTAACAGTGGTTATAATGGTGACCTAGCACTTTAGAGTTTAGAAATCATCTTTATTTACGAAGTCACATTTACTCTTGTTATTTAACTTTGTGAGATCATATTATGATTACTTTCTCTTTTGTTTACAGATAAAGAAACTGAGGCTTTGTAAGATTAATTGACTTGTCCAAGATCCCCAAATCAGTAAGTGTCATCCAGACTCAGAGTATTTAATTTTCTTTTTTTTGTTTTTTTGAGAGGAGAGATTTTATTGTTAAATGGAAACATTTATGTTTTTATATCTCTAAACTATAAGAATGTTTTGTTATCAAACAAGTGATGGGAATTTACTTAAGAGAACAGTTTTTAGAATTTTGATTTTATTTTTGGACTGCTTTACTATTTCTGGTGTTCTTCAAAGCAACATCCTTTTATCACTATAACTGCCAATATTTTATGCCAATTAAATTTCCAGCAGTGAGATAGATTTTACAAGTAGTGATGCATATGAGTGTATACTATAATTATTTTTACTTGTATGAGGAAATATGTTCATTTGATTATAGAAAAATTTCCATTTTAGTATTTTTCTGAATGAAAACCAATATTTCAAATGAATAAAATATATTAAAAAGAAAAGAATCAATGTCCCAAGGCACATGAATGAATTAACAGTGTCTTAACAAAGAGTTTATTTGGATGTGTAGTTTACTAAAGATATTAATGCAGAATATCAAGCATTATATGACGTATTGGTGAAAGGGAAGAAGTCTAGTGCCTTTAATAAGTTCATGGTTTATGGAGAGATTAGCATGTGAAGCAATAATTACAGTATATCTCAGGTTGATACATGTTATCATGAAAATCTGTGTAAAAGTGCTGTGGGTACTAATTAATTCTGACTGTAAATGGAGAATATTGTCAAAGGATGTGTTGAAGAATTGAGTGAATAGATGGTTTCGTCTAAGTAGAAAATATAGAAGAAGGGAAGTTTGGGGGATGGAGAGTGAATGACTCGGTGAGTAGGGTGGGGGTGAGGAGAAGTTATTGAGTTTGGTTTGGACACGCTGAACCATGAACAGTTTAAGTAGGGGCTAACACAGGAAAACAGATGGTTGCAATATTTTGTGAAAAGGGCTGTGGTCAATAGCATGAGGTACCAAAGGAGGACAGAAGACAGGCACTGACTTTGACCAAGAGAGGAAGTCTAGAAGAGCTTCCTGAAGGAAGGGACCTCTAAGCAGAGATTTAAGGAAAGAGGAAGAATTGTCTGGATAACATTGGTGGACGAGGGCTGTCATGTATGACTGTGTAGACACTGTAAAACTCCAGGGGATGGTGGTCACATAGACTCAGATGTGATTGGAGTTCTCCTGGAGTTCTTCAGTGCACAGCCTGTACAACCATATATGATGGACCTGTATGGGAATTGGGTGCTCTGGGTAGAAAGGAATGAAAGAGGGAGAAGGTTCCAGGCAGAGTAGGCCAGAAGAGAAGATAAGGGCTCTGAGGCAGGAGAAAGCATGACATGGTCAAGGAACCAAAAATGGATTTCAGTTTCTGTTGTGCAGTTCAAGAATGGGATAGGGATGTACAGGAGAAATTGTTACTGACCCTTTCAGGTGGGTCCTAAGCAAGGATCCTCCTGCCAATAGAATGAGACCAAGTTCAGTAGATAAGCAAAGGAAAGCTTTAGTTTTTGATCAAAGAATGGAGAAACGTGAGCTCACGCTCTAGGGCACACACTCCCTGACAGGCAGGCTGTGGGTGGGGCTGCCTTATAGGGGTCTTGTCGATGGGGAGGGGTTGGAGTTCTCGTGGGGCAGGCGCAGCTGAGCTGTTCAGGCTCCAGGTTGCAGTGCCGGGCGCAGCGTCTCTCCACTCGGCCCACCACCATCTTGAATGGCCCGCCCGGCTGAGGTGTCGGTGCATATGTTTTGCACCAGGAACTCTGGTCTGAAGGGCTAGGTGCCAGGCCTCTTCACGTGGGCTTTTATGAGCATGTGAAACTAGACAAGGTACCAAGGGAAAAAAAACGGTTAGACTTTATTTTATTTCCCAGATTCTATCTTTATTTCCTGAGAATTGTTAATGGGCTTTGTCAGTAACAAATCCCTCCTCTGCCTTTTGTCCTCCTCATTCTTGAGGGCGCTGAGGGGCGCAGGTCTGTCTTCTGTAACTGCTTCCTGCTGAGTCTGGGTGTCGTCATAACCCCTGGTGGAGGAGCAGAACTTCTCCCCAGCCGCCTTTAGATGTGTGTGATTGTCTCCTGGCCTCAGTTCAAACTGTTCTATCCCTGAGCGACCAGCATTAGGTAACCTTTCGGAGACAAAGGATACCAGACAATTTCAGGTGCTTGCCTCATATACTAGCAAGAGAATAATAGTCACATGTCAAATTTTTCCTAAAGACGAAGGCATCTAGATCTTTTGCCTGAAGACACACGTGTGCCCTGCTGTCGAGGCTCACTGTCCTGGCCTGAGTATCCCTGGTCATACTTTTGTTGTTTTTTGGAAGAGAAGCTTCAAGTCAGAGAGGGGTTCACACCAGCAGTCGGGGGGTCCATTGCCCCAGGTTGTCTTTCTGGAGGCTGGGACTTGGGGTCCCCTCTTCACTCGAGTGTGATGTACCCCTGGAGTTACTCCTGCAACTTCAGGGCAGAATGGGTGGTTGGCATTACCAAGTGGGGTCCATTTGCTTAGGAGTGAGCTGATTTTGCCGGCTGCCAGTTTTCCAGGGTTTTAGGTTCACCCGGTCTCCTGACCGGAACGGGTGCAGAGCCAGGTTGGTGGGTGCAGGCAGCACCTGGTTACCATATTCATGAGGGCTTTCGTGTTTGCTCCTATCTGGAGAGCATACTTGAGTTGTTCTATTTCAAGGGGGTTAAAGTGTCCCTCCTCTCAGGCTTGGGGAATGGGTCTACCATACATGAGTCAAATGCACTAAACTTATCCCTTGGGGCTAACTGCGTGCGGAGCAGGACAGTGGGAAGCAACTGAATCCAACTTTCTTGAGTCTCCTGACATTGCTTGGCTAAGGCCTGTTTCAAGGTCTGATTTGATCTCTCTACTTTCCCCCGTGACTGGGGGCCTCCAGGCTGAGTGCAATGTCCGTTTTAGCCCAGGGCGCTCATTATTCCCTTTTCACTAGAGACACAAATGCTGGACCATGACCGCTCTGTAGGGGTCCTGGGAGCCCCAAACTGGGGAGTATTTCCTTTCGTAATGCCTTAGCCACTTCAGCTGCCATTTCAGTTGTAGCAGGGAATGCTTCTATCCACTCAGAACACGTGTCTGCTAGCACCGAGAGATAACTGAAGTTGCCTGTACTCTCGGCATGTGAAATCAGTCTGCCAGTCTTCCCCGGGAGACGTCCCTCTGGTCTGAATGGGCCTAATCTAGGGTCTCTGGGGGGTCTGGTGCTGGGGCTGTTCACTGTGCAGATGGCGCAGGTCTCAACTATCTGAGTGATTATACTTTTCATGCCAGGAGTTACCATGACCTCAACTAACCAATTACATAGGTCTTCCCTTCTGCAGTGAGTTTCTTGATGAGCCGCCCTGATGGCTTGACAAGCTGCAGTTTGGGGAAAGAAGTATTGCCCATGTTCATTCACTAGCCACACATGGCCTCCTAGATCTCTGTGGAAGCCCCGTTCTGGGGTTTTATCTAATTCTTCCTTGTGTGGATTGGGGAGTAATTGGAGGTATGAGGGGTAGTGGCCAAGTTACTTTACTGGTTCTAGGGCCGCCCTTCTGGCAGTTGCAGCCACCTTGTTGTTTCCCACCCACCTTTTGGTGACTCCCCCAGTGAATCACTGCCACCTTTTCTGGAAGCTGTACTGCTTCTAAGAGCTTCAGTATACTTAAGCCATGTTTCATGTGTTTATTCTTCACAGTCAGCATACCATACCTCTTTTCTTCCACTTGTGCTTGTTGGTTGGCATATGCGTACTGGGAGTGTGTGTAAACATTTACCACCTTCCCTGTCCTGAGCATTAAGGCTCCTGTGAGGGCTACCAGCTTGGCCTTTTGGGCGGAAGTCCCTGGGGGTAGGCTTCTTGCTTCTATGACTTGGGTCTATGAGGTTGAGACTCTCAGGACTGTGTGTCCTGCCAGTCTTTTGCCTTCTCTGATAAAGCCGCGGCTGTTTGCGAACCATCCCTCTTTGGTGTTTGGGAGAAGCTCACTTTCCAGGTCAGTACGACTGGAATAAATCGTGTCTATGGTTTCTATACACTCATGCACCAGGGTCCCCATTTCTGTGGGTGGCAGGGTGGCAGGATTTAGTGTGTGACAGGTTTTTATGGTAGCCACTGGTTTGTCTAAAAGCAGAGCCTGAACTTGAATCAACCTTTGGGGGATAGCCATTCTGTTCCCCTAGAAATGACTAAAGCCTAAACCTGGTGTGAAGTCCGTCTAATGACTGGCTGACCACACATTAACTTTTCAGCTTCCTTTAGGGTTGTAGTAGCTGCTACTGCCTGTAGGCAAGGAGGCCATCCCTTAGTGGTTTGATCTAATTGTTTAGAGAAATAAGCAACCACCAGAGTAAGGGGTCCCAGTTTTTGAGCTAATACCCCAGAGGTGATTCCCCTTCTCTCATGAATGTAAAAGGCAAAGGGTTTAGCAGAATCTGGGAGGGGCAGGGCAGGGGCCTGAAGTAATTGCTTTCTCAATTCCTGAGAGGCCCCTTCACATTCTGAATTCCATCCAAAAGGATCATCATCCTTTCCCTGCAATTTTTCATATAGAGGCCTAGCTATTAGACTATAGTTAGGGATCGGATGCAGCAAAACCCAGCCATCCCCAGGGAACTCCTAAGCTGTCTTCTGGTTTTAGGAGGGGTGAGGCTGCAAATGGCTTCTTTCCTTTACTGGGGTAGCGTTCTCTGACCTTCTGTGAGAAAGAAGCCTAAGTAGGTCACCCTAGTTTGTGATATTTGAGCCATTTTCTTGGACGTCTTATATCCTTTATCAGCTAAGAGGTTCAGAGTGGCTACAGTATTTTTGTCAGAGGGCTTCTTAGTAGGGCTGGTGATCAGAGTATCACCCACATACTGGAGGAGGGTTCTTTCCTCCAGATGTAGATCTTTTAGGTCTTTAGCTAAAGTTTCCCCAAAGATGTTGGGGGAATTTTGAACCTTTGGGGCAGGACTTTGCAGCAGAATTGTTGTTTTTGTTGTGTGTTTGGGTCCTACCACTCAGAAGCAAACATTTCTTGTGACTCTGGGGCTAATGAAATACAGAAGAAGCCATCTTTTTTTTTGCGGTACGCGGGCCTCTCACTGTTGTGGCCTCTCCCGTTGCGGAGCACAGGCTCCGGACGCGCAGGCTCAGCGGCCGTGGCTCACGGGCCCAGCTGCTCCGCGGCATGTGAGATCTTCCTGGACCTGGGCACGAACCCGTGTCCCCTGCATCGGCAGGCGGACTCTCAACCACTGCGCCACCAGGGAAGCCCCAGAAGAAGGCATCTTTTAAATCTAATACAGAATGCCAGGTCCTGGTGGTGGTAGAGTGACCAGCAAGGTATAGGGATTAGGAACTACTGGATATATATCCTCAGTGGCTTCATTGACTGCCCTGAGGTCCTGTACCATCCAGTATTCCCCATTGGGTTTCTTTATGGTAAGAATGGGGGGTATCACAGGCTGATTGGCAAGGTCTAATAAGACCGTGGTCAGTTAGGCTCTGTGTAACAGGAGCAATGCTCAGCAAGGTGTTCCAGTGGAGAGGATACTGCTTTCTGTTGGGCCATGTATGTTGGGTTTTAGATGGACTATCAGGGAACTGGCTCCTACAGCTCATCCTACCCATCCTTGGGCCCAGACCTTGGGATTCACTCCAGCAAGGTTGACTTGCTCTGTCTGCAGAGGTCTGTCTTCAGCCATTAACATTATCATCTTGTGCCCTTAGTCTGAGGGGACACCAGTCTCCAGTTTGTCTCCCATCAGGTGGATAGTAGCCCCCAATTTATGTAAGATATCTTCCTATCAGGGGTATAGGGCATTCGGGAACATATAGGAAGGAATGGGTAAGCATGTGTTCATCCAATTTACATTCTAATGGCTCTATGAATGCCCGTTCTTGGGCCTTGCCTGATACCCCCATAATTTTACAACTCTTATGACCGAGTTTGCCTGATCTGGTGTTCAGAACCGAGTAAGTGACACCGATGTTGACTAAAAATTCAGTAAGCTTTCCCCCTATGTCCAATGTCATTCAGGGCTCCTTGAGGGTCAACTGGAGTGCCAGCTTAGGAGGCCCCGGCCCCATCATTCTTCATTTTTTGGACCATCTGCCTTTGAGGGTAGTTGCTGGGCTCTGCTGTTTCTGTCCCCTTTGGGAGTGGTGAGGGCATTCCCTCTTCCAGCATCCCTCTTGTTTACATGTGGTACACTGACTGGGTCCTGGTTTCCTTGGCTTGCTATCCTTTGGTGGGGGCCAGGGCTCACTCACCAGAATTGAGAGTCTCTGTGGGCAGTTAGTCCAGATTCCCTGCACTGATCAGTTGACAGTGGAGGGCAACAGCCAGTAGGTGGGTTTGCCTCTGGGCCTTTTTATCCTCTGACTTTTCCTCCTCTATGTCTTGGTTATTAAACACCTGGTAGCTAACCTCGACCAGGCAAGAGGTAGGGCTATCTGGTTCTATTTCCAGTTTCGGAAGTTTACACCTAATGTTGGGGGCACTTGGGGAAATGAAATATGACCTCAGGATTGCATTCCCTTCCAATGACTCAGGGTCAGTGGTAGCATAGATTTGGAGGCAGTCCCTGAGGTGCTCTAGGAGTGCTGAAGCGTTTCTGTTGATTCCTGATTGATTTCCTTTATCTTATTCCAATTGATAGATTGCTTTCCTGCTGCCTGGATTCCCTTTAGGATCATATTTTTATAATGGGTCAGCCTTTGTCTTCTACCCACTTTTCTAGTTATATAGATCAGAAGTAGTAAATGGGATGTGTACCTGGATAATCATTCCTTCTCCATCAGGAACCTGTCTCAAAGGGAGTGCTTTTCCTGGTGGGCTGTTGGACCATGGTTGATAATTAGTTCTGCTTTGTGTAGTTGCTGGACTGGGTTCTGGGAGTGGGGCCTGGTATTGAGGGGGCCTCTTGGGCCTATGGCCCAAATTGGGACATATGAAGGAATGGAGTAGGGAGGCAGCAAAGAGGGTTATGAGTGACTTTAGTGGAAGCGATGTTAGAAGAATGAAGGGGGTAGAGACTAGCACATCCTAGGTTGAAAAGTGAATGGGAACTAGACGTAATGGAGAGAGCCAAGGTACATGTTGATCGAAGTGGAAAAGAGGTCATTAACTAGAGAGGAAGTTTAGTCAAGGGAGAAAAATATCAATCTGTCCATCTGCCTGTCTATATACCTATCTCTCTGTCTACCTAGTCTAGTCACCAAGGTGATACGGATCCACATGCTCTGGATCAGCAGGTGGGTTACTTTTGATACCTGCTATATATTAGTTTCCAGAAGAATCAGAGTGCCATCTTCTGATGCGTCAGACAGAAATGAGGAGTTCTTCTGCTTTAACTGCTTTCAACCTGCCCACGTAAAGCTGCCATGCTTGAGGGGGAGGGTAGTGCCTAGAAAGCTATGGGAAGCCCCAGAATTTGCTCAGAGAGTTATTCCTTCCTTTTATTACTGAAGATCCACCTCACTTCAGTTCCTGCCTTGGTTCCCTCATCACTTGGTTCCGCTTTCTCATTTTGCTCCATTCAGACAGTTTACTCTGGAAACAACTTGGAAACTCTGTAGGATACACTATTTCTGGCTGTAGCCCCTTGGTACTACCTGCCTTGCAGAAGGTCCCCATGGCACTGCTGGTGATGTTCATGGCTCTTCTCACAAAGAAAGTGATGAGTCACTGAAGTCACTTCTAGGCGTGGTTAGAGACTGATGGGAAAAACCCAGTGGGAGGGAGATGCTTTGTCTTCTTGATTATTGAATTCATTTCCAGGGCCTTCTCAAATCCTTATATCTTTCCTCTTACTTTAAAAAATTATACTGTTGACTCATATCAGTGGAAAAATAAAGCATACACAGAAAATTTATGCCTTTCCTCAAACTCTCTATTCAATCTCTCTTTCTCTCTCTCATTCATCTATCTTGTATAATGTTATTGAAAAATAGGAGCTTTTTTCCCCATAAGTAGTAGCTGATTTTTTGTTCTTAGGAAAATGTTTTTTGTTCCACAAATTTTAACTGTTGATGCCAGAAGAATAGAGATTTATAAAATTAGAGCCTGTGATTCTGTTAGTCTAGAAAGATCTGCGTTAAAGTTTTAAAAAGTATCTCAATAGTCTTTTACAGTGACGATCAAAAACAAAGAGGTTCCTAGGGCTTCCCTGGTGGCGCAGTGGTTGGAAGTCCCCTGCCGATGCAGGGGACGCGGGTTCGTGCCCCGGTCCGGGAAGATCCTACGTGCCACCGAGCGGCTGGGCCCGTGAGCCATGGCCGCTGCGCCTGCGCGTCCGGAGCCTGTGCTCCGCAACGGGAGACTCCACAGCAGTGAGAGGCCCGCGTACCGCAAAAAAAAAAAAAAAAAAAAGAGATTTAGCATGAAGGGTTGGCTCACATGATGATGGAAGCTGAGAAGTCCCACAGAGAGCTGTTTGCAATTACCAATCACAACCTTAACCCTACTCTGTTCTTAATAGACAATATTATTAAGATACCCAGTCATAGAATTAATCATTCCCACTTTCAGATACCACCTGATCCAGAGCTAAATCACATTTCCTTGAACCCTCCTCCCAATCACCTAACAGACCCAAATCTTCTAACAAGTCCTCCTTAGGTTACTGAGTCACCCCAAGTTTCCCCCTGAGCTGTGGTCTCCCTTCTTGCAGCAGTGTCAGTAAACCCAACTTGGTTGGTGAGCATAAAACATAACTGCAATGTCTTCATTGTGAACTGTGACCTTGAGCAATATAGTACCATTATTTGTCTCTTTTGATGCTTGATCTGAATTCTACCTTGTGTAATATTATAGTCACAACCTCTGTTTTTCTTTGTTTTTCCTTTATTTTATTTCTTGTGTTTAAAATTAGTTTTAGGCATGTCTGTTGTATAGAGTACAGAGGTGGATTCTGTTTTGTGATCCTATCTGAAGATCTTTTCCTTTCAATAGATTACTTAAGCTTATATACATGTATTGATAGAAAAATGTATGTTTGGTCTTAGTTCTGTCATTTTTTGTTATGTTGTGACCAGAGACTCCCAGGAACCTAACCCTGTGTTTATCTTAGGAGCAGTGGTTCAGGATTTGCTAATTCAGTGTCTACAGTGACCTTATAGAACATAATTACCACGAACAATGAGAGTCATCTGTACTTGTCTGCAGACTTTATACTTTAGGAAGAGTTGAGCTGTATAAAATCCTTGAGCTACATACATCTTCTTAGCATGAGTATCTTGTAGGTGCTGCTCTGCTGTCTTCTGTGGTCTTTATTGAATGTTGTTGTCAATAAATCTGATCAAGCTTGTTTTTTCTGCCCTATAAGTGACTTGTTCTTTTTACTGTTTACACAAAAGCTCCTTTTTTCTTATTTTAAAATTCAAATAATTTTCTAGAATATGCCTCAGTGTTGACCATTCTGGGTCATCTTTCCCTGGTTCTCTGTGTGCCCTTTCTATATGTAGATTAAGCTCAGTCTGTCTTCCTTCCTCTCTACTCCCCACCTCTCCCCCTCCCTCCTTTCCTTTCTTTGTTTAATTTCAGGAAAGGTTTTTTCTGTTGTTTAAATAGTTTAAAATGCTTGTTATGTTCCATCATTTTGGGTTTGTTTCTTCATTGACATCTATATCTCTCTCTATAATATATATATCTATATAGATCTATCTATAAATAATATTTTAGTCCTTACTTTTTTTTTTTTTTTTTGTGGTACGCGGGCCTCTCACTGTTGTGGCCTCTCCCATTGTGGAACACAGGCTCCGGACGCGCAGGCTCAAAGGCCATGGCTCACGGGCCCAGCCGCTCCGCGGCATGTGGGATCTTCTCAGACCGGGGCACGAACCCGCGTCACCTGCATCGGCAGGCGGACTCTCAACCACTGCGCTACCAGGGAAGCCCCTGACTTTTTTAATGTAGTCCTTTTTGCCTCTTTCTATTTTATTTTACATTTTGTTCAATTTTCTTTTTCTATCCTCTGTATCCTTAATGTGCATTTCATGGTATCTGCTCTTCCTTGTATTCCTTGTAGTTTAGTCTTCATTTCTGAAGTGACTTTGTCATTTTTTTCTGTTTCTTTTCTGAGTGCTGTCAGTTCCTCTTGCCTATCCTCCTGTTATTAACTGTCACTTCCTCTTGTCTGACATCTCTTCTCTGAGTTTTCGTATTTCTCCTTTATAGTTTCAGTTGCTGCATAAAGGTTTAAGATTCTCAGCTGGAATGTTAGGTTGCGCATTTTAACCTGTTTTGTATCTATTTTTCTGGGGTTTTACTGTCTGTAAGAAAGCTATCTTGCTCTTTTGCATCTTGTCATCAATATATTTCCTTGTAGTATCTTTGTGTGAATATAGAGCATCTTTTTTGTTGTTACTCATATCTTAATGAGATAGATTTTTGTGTGTGTGTGCTTAGCAGGAAGTTCCTGTGGAGGTATGAGGCCGGGGTAGATTTCCAGGCTTCACAGCTCTCAAGGGTGTCCTCTCCTGTTGCCCTAGCAAAAGACTTAACGGATGGCCTCTTGTGAAGTCCCATCTTTATTCATTTCACTCATCAGCCTTGGGCTCACCTAGACTGTTCAACAGGAGGTAGAGCCTTCCAGGCCAATTCACCCCTTTATGATTTTTGTATTTGCTGGTTCTTCCTGAGATCATTCTCCCTCAGGCCTCCTCTGCACATCTTTCCTTCCTTCTGGTTCTGCTCCATCTTTGGGCGGCAGTTATTTGCAATTTGAAGTTTTCTGATTTTTGTTTTTCCTGGTTTCATTGAAAATACAATTTATAAGTTTATTTTTCATTTTCCTTGCTCTTCTTTGTGGTGAGAAAGTTTAGAACTAAGATGTTTCTGTGTTTCTACCAAAATCAGAACTCTTCTGGGTTGATGGTTCACCAGAGTCAGAATCAATATAAATTAGTGCTTGTTAGTCCTCAAGCTCATTTGGGCCCCAGACTTGATTCCCCATTTCCCAGACCTGCAAGCTTATCCCCAAGCCACATTTGACGTGATGGATAACAGTTATTTTGAAGAAATATAGGGATAAAGACTCAGACTAAAGCAGATAATTTTTTTAAATTTAAAAAATTTTTATTGAAGTATAGTTGATTTACAACATTGTGTTAGTTTTTGATGTACAGCAAAGTGATTCAGTTACATATTTATATAATTATAATTATATATATAATATATATATTCTTTTTCATGTTCTTTTCCATTATGGTTTATTACAGGATATTGAATATAGTTCCTTGTGCTATACAGTAGGACACTGTTATTGATTTGTTTTATATATAGTTGTTTCTATATGATAATCCCAAACTTCTAATTTATCCCTCTCTCACCCCCTTTCCCCTTTGGTAACCATAAATTTGTTTTCTAATCTGTGAGTCTGTTTCTGTTTTGTAAATAAGTTCATTTGTGTCATATTTTAGATTCTAATTGTAAGTGATATCATATGATATTTGAACTCTTTCTGACTTACTTCACTTAGGATGATAATCTCTAGGTCCATCCATGTTGCTTCAAATGACATTATTTCACTTTTTTTTAATGGTTGAGTAGTATATATATATATATATATATATCCTACATCTTCTTTATCCAGTCATCTGTCATTGGACATTTAGGTTGCTTCCATGTCTTGACTATTATAAGTAGTGCTGCTATGAACATTGGGGTGCATGTGTCTTTTTGAGTTTGAGTGTTCTCTAAATACATGCCCAGGAGTGGGATTGCTGGATCATACGGCAGCTCTATTTTTTTTTAAGGAACCTCCATACTGTTTTCCATAGTGGCTGCACCAATTTACATTCCTATCAACAGTGTAGGAGAGTTCCCTTTTCTCTACACCCTCTCCAGCTTAAAAAAAATTTATTTTATTTTATATTGGAACATAGTTGATTAACAATGTTGTGTTAGTTTCAGGTGTACGGTGAAGTGATTCGGTTATACATTTACATGTATCTATTCTTTTTAAAATTCTTTTCCCATTTAGGTTATTACAGAATATTGAGCAGCATTCCCTGTGCTGTACAGTAGGTCCTTGTTGGTTATCTATTTTGAATATAACGGAGTGTACATGTCAACCCCAAACTCCCAATCTATCCCTCTCCCCACCCTTCCCCCATGGTAACCATAAGTTCGTCCTCTAAGTCTCTGAGTCTGTTTCTGTTTTGTAAATAAGTGCATTTGTATCTTTTTTTGTTGTTTAGATTCTGTATATAAACGATATCATATGATATTTGTCTTTCTCTGTCTTACTTACTTCATTTAGTATGATAATCTCCAGGTCCATCTGTGTTGCTGCAAATGGCGTTATTTCATTCTTTTTAACTGGCTGAGTAATATTCCATCATATGTATGTACCACATCTTCTTTATCCATTCATCTGTTGTTGGACATTTAGGTTGCTTCCATGTCTTGGCTATTGTAAACAGCGCTGCAGTGAACAGTTGGGTGCATGTATCCTTTCGAACCACATTTTTCTCCAGATATATGCCTAGGTGTGGGCTTGCTCTCCAGCATTTATTATTTGCAGACTTTTAGTGATGGTCATTTATGGCCAGTGTGAGATGATACCTCACTGTAGTTTTGATTTGCATTTCTCTGATAATTAGCAATGTTGAGTATCTTTTCATTTGTAGTTTTGATTTGTATTTCTCTAATAATTAGCAATGTTGAGTATCTTTTCATGTGCCTGTTGGCTATCTGTATGTCTTCTTTGGAGAAATATCTATTTAGGTCTTCTTGGACTAAAACAGATAATTTTTGACTTATATTTGCATCTCTCTTCTTTTATGCTGAAAATATTTCCTGATGATATTTCTTATTTACTGTATTTAAAAAGTAATGGGGCAACATTTCTACTAAAAGGAATACAGCTGAATACAGTTTGTGATTTCTTGACAGTTCCTTTCTTTTGTATACGTTCCCAGAGGGAGATACACTCAAATATGTTTTAGAGTCACTTGAAATAATTCTTCTGTATATATTCATACTATCAATTTGATATACTATTAGGTACATTTGTTTCAGTTATTTTTACAGAGCACTCTTTTTTTATCTATTTAAAAAAATTATGTAAGAGCATTTACATGGTTCCAAAATCAAAAAAATAAAGTACATTCAAAGACGTAGCTTTCATCCTTGTTGCCTGCACCCTATTCTCTTCCTCCCCTATATATAGCAGTTTATTCATTTTTGGTTTATTCATCAACTGTTACTTTTTCATAAATACATATTGGTATCTCCCTGTCTCCATTCTTAGATAAAAAGTGTCATGTAATAAATATTGTTCTGAGTTTCAATTTTTTACTCAACAATATATCCTGGAGATCATATCATCACACAGTAGCAATATATAAAGTTCTCCTTCCTTCCCTCCCTCTCTCTCCTTCTCTTCCTTTCTCCTTCCCTCTGCTTTTTTCCTTTCTTCCTTACTTTTTTTTTTTTTTTTGCAGTATGCGGGCCTCTCACTGTTGTGGCCTCTCCCATTGCGGAGCACAGGCTCCGGACGCGCAGGCTCAGCAGCCATGGCGCACGGGCCCAGCCGCTCCATGGCACGCGGGATCTTCCCGGACCGGGGCATGAACCCGTGTCCCCTGCATCGGCAGGCGGACTCTCAACCACTGCACCACCAGGGAAGCCCCTTTCTTCCTTACTTTTAAAAATGAGATATAACAACATAAATGCAGTAAAGTGCACAAATCCTAAGTGTTCATTTCATTGTATTTTTTCATATGTATGCGCCTGTGTAACTACTATCAGATCAAGATGAAGAAATTTATCATCACCCAAAGAGGCTCCCTTTTGTCTCTTCCCAGTCAGTATTCCAGAAATGAAATGATTATTTTGATGCCTGTTTTCATGGGATAGTTTTGCCTATTCTAGACATTCATATAAGTGGAATCACATGGATATATAGTCTTTTATGTCTGGCTTCTAATATAATGTCTGTGAAATTTATCCATATTCTTGAGTATTTAGGAATTTGTTCTATTCCAACACTGTGTAATATTCAGTTAAATGAATATACCACAATTTATTTATCCATTCCTCTGCTGATGGACATTTGGTTATTCTTAGTTTAAAAAAATTTTAAAATTAAATTAAATTAATTTTTTTATACAGCAGGTTCTTACTAGTCATCAGTTTTATACACACCAGTGTATACATGTCGATCCCAATTGCCCAAGTTTATTTCTAGTTTTTGGAGAATATTTTATTTTCATACGCATATCCAATTGTTTAAATGACTATGTCTTCTCCACTGAATTCCCTTTGTCAAAAGTGTGGTGACTGTGACTGTGAGCCTATTTCTAGAACCTTTACTCTGCTATGTTGGTCTGTATCTGTCCTTTCATTAGTACTTTACTGTCTTGGCTACTAGAGCTTCATATTTTCTTGAAATCAGGTAACAGGAGTTCTCCAGCTTTGCTCTTCTTTAAAAGAATTGTTTTGACTGCTTTAGTTTCTTTGCCTTTGACATAAATGTAAGAAATAGCATGTTGTTATCTACTAAAAATGCTAGGATTTTCACTGAGATTATGTGGAGTCTAATGACCAATTTGGGAAAAATTCACAACAGTACTGAGTCTTCTGATCCATGAACAGTGTGTTTGTCTCCATTCATTTAGATGTTCTTTATCCCAATTCTGATTTCTTTGATAAGTGTTGTATAATTTTCGATATAAAATACCTGCACATATTTTGTTAGATTTGTGTCTGAGGTGCTATTATAAATAGTACTCTTTCTTTAATTCTAGTTTCTAATTGTTAATTGTGAGTATGTTCAAATACAATTGATTTTTGTATCTTGCTAAACCCACTTATTCTAGGGGCTTTTTTTAGATTCAGTGGAATTTTCTAATAGATAGTCATGTTGTCTGAGACTAGATGACAAACTCCATGGCTTTTATTTCTTTCTTGCCTTATCAAATTTGCTAGAAATTACCTCTTTTATGCTCAAACTCTTCATGTGTAAAGTTCAGGTGTTAGTCAATAACTTGAGGGGAATTTATATACAGCTCATGGGGCTTGCTTTCCTGAGGCTCCCTACTTTCTGTGATTTTAATTTTCAAGTTCTAGCTGCTTTGGCCATCTGAACTCCAAACTCTTTCTCCATAGCTCATTTAGACCCCTGTATTTCTACTAGGGGTCTGTTCTTCTGTTTACAGGAAATGGGAAAGCAACCTCAGGGAAAGCGCCAGATGAATATGCTACATCTCGCCACCTGTTCCTTTCTTCCCGCGTGTACCAAAGCTGCATTCCCTCCAATGCCCATAGTAATTTTAAAATATTGTAATTTTTCAGTGGAATGATTAGTTTGATACCGGCTATCCAATTATGGCTAGCTTTTAAATGTACCTATTGGAAGCTTTTAAATGTACCTTTAAGTGAAAGAAACAAGAAAAGTAAAAGAAGCTGATATCAAGGATTTGGCTGTACAAGTAATTTTTAGACTTTCCCTTTTCTATATGACTCAGGCTCATGCATAAGTATTTAAAAGCGTTATGGAACCCCAACCAGATTGAGGAGGAGCTGCTTTGGGATTAATCACAGAAGATCTGCAACATTGACGTTGTTTGCTACCATTGTACAATGGTTAGAATTTCTAAAGTGGAATCCCAAAGTATGAATATGCACACATGATACTCCAAGAACCTTAGGTTTTTCTGGAATCTCTTGATAACACGAGTCCTTAATGTCAATACCCTTTTCTTTACTCTTAGAGTCCAGTCCAGGTACTTTGAGTATCCCTACACTTTTCTTGCTCCGAGCAATGACTCAAGAAGTATTAATCAGAAAGATTCTACCAAAATGTTGCTGATTCCTATCTCCATCTGAAATTTCTATTGCCCTTTCCAATTTTTATCTCCAAACTTGAGGCCTTTTCTATTATGCCATAAAATGCTTCCATTTGTTACATCTTCCTTCTAAACAAGCTCTTCTGAGTATGTAGCTATACATATTTAATCCTTTCTGGTTTGTTTCACACCTTCCTTTCATAGACTCTTAGCATTTACATTCTCAGTTTGATTTCAGATGAGTTTATACCTTTCCTTACCAAAATACAGTGTTACCTCCCATACGCTGGACCCTATGTAGAGTGTACATTTTTTCAAGAAAAAGACTTTGTCATCTCTATATTTTGTGCCTACCTCAAATTGTAACAAAATCCTTCGGTTCACAGCTGTTCTGTAAATGTGCTTACCAGCTAAATTACAGCATCGTATAATATTGCCTTTCAGTTGCTATTTGTATAGTTTTTCAAGGTTATTTTTTTTTCAGATGTTATTGGTGTTCAACCTAAAATTAGCTCCTTCAGTAAACAATTTGAAGCACAAAAGCTGCTCCGAGACACCATAAATATTTTTGATATCAATTGCCTCTTTAGTGCTATAGGACAGATTTTACCAACATTTTTCCATAAACCTTAACTTCAGGGATTTATAATTGCAAAAGCGAAAAAGAATGTAAATTAAATTTCAGGAACTCATAATGCTAAGCTGTTTTGGAAATAGAGCTAGTGCCACTGAATGTGTGTTGCAATTTGTTGTAGAAGTATTGGACACTTGGGTCATATGGTATCATGTCTGAGGTGATGGTGGTGGTCATTCTGCCATGCACAGCAGCCCTCACTTGTGATCCATTAATCTTCTGCAGTTGGCCTTCTTGTGACCAGATTAATTGCAGTAGAAAAGTGTGGACATTTTATAATGAGGCTCAATTTATTCTGGAAATGAAGACCGTAAATGAATGTTTTTCTTTTTATATTTCCTGATAGGACTTCAAATTGAGAGACAAAGATAAATGTTCAGAATAGCTAGAAGTTGGTCCTAGAAATTGAAAATGATCACGAGTTCTTTGAATTACATTTCTGTTAACATGGTGGTCTATTCCTTATTCTCCCCACACTGAGCCTTCCTTTTTTTGTCAGATTAATGTTCCTTCCTTATTCACACAAAAGATTAAAGAGGACATATGAATATGAAACGTATTCTTTTCATTAATCAAAGTTTTAATTCGTCTTCTTGATAGACATCAAAAGACACATTTCTGTGTTAGAATTATATAATACAACTAATATGAAGTGGGTAGCTTTATTTTAAACATGTAAAAGTATTTAATACATTTCTTTATTCTCATTTTAGATGAGGAGACGTGTGATGGGTGATACTTTCCCAACGGGAATCACCCTGTTTTTTTGTTTTTTTTTCCTATAGCAGCCTAACCTTTTCTTCTCTTCGTGGGAATGACAAGGGTGTTTGATTGGAAGCAGTAGCTCTGTAGAGGGGGAGAAACTGTATCCAGGTGAAGGAAAATGGAGCTAGTTTATTGTGATAATACAGTTCGAATTGTAGTGCTGTAAAAGACATTAGAGATGATCTATTCATGATTCTTATAGATGATGAAAACTGGTATTCAGAGTAGAAGTGGACTTGCATGAGATCATATCACCATTTGGCTAAGCAGGAATATAGCCAGGAAGAATGCTCTTTACCACTCCATAATGGTCGCAACCCACAGTCAGTACTCACACTGCTCTTTAGTAGTCGGGAGCACCCTCAACCCCACAGGGTATACAGCAAGGGTGCACGAGAGGGATTCCTGCTTAGGGAATTTCATGACCCAGGGAAACTAGGGCATTCATGCTTCATTTTTAAAGATCTTTGTGACAAGCTACAGTAAAGTCAAATGAGCACCTATGAAGGAGCCTCATTCTCATGCAGGGTATCTGCCAGCTCCCCTCCAGCTACTTGTTCTCACACCTGGTGAGCCAGATCCCATCTGCTAAACCAGGAGCACAGCTCAGGTGAGATTTTCCCAGAGGGAGAGGTAGAGGTAAATGCTACAGCAACTCTAACATGGCTGACTTTTCTGATTGGTGCCAGGTGGTTTTGGCATTGTAGATAAAGGCAAAGTGGTTAAATGTTGGAATGTCTGGTATTTTAAAAATCTGGGAAAAATACAAAAATGATACCAAACCAAGCCAAAAATGATTGAAAAATACTTAAATAATACCAGAGAAATTTCTTATTCCATCCTCCCTTCTTTGCTCCATGATACCCACTGGCATCAGATAAATGAGATTCCACCTCTTCTTCTATGGTTACACAAACAAAAAGAATTAGGATTTTATTTTTGTAAAAATGAAGCTGTGTTCTGCATACTTGATTTCTATCCCCAACAATCATTCTTGGATTGCATTCCATATCAGTACCCAGCTACATAGTATTCCAAATTATGTATTATAACATCTCTGTGCTGAAGGATATATGTTACCTCTGATTTTTTTACTTACAAGTAATACTGGAATGAATATCCTATACCTATCTATGTAATCATGTGTGAGCATTTCCTTTTGCTAAATCTATGGAGGTTGAATTTCTTGGTCAATGCATTTAGGCATTGAAAAAGTTTCTAGATATAGACAGTTCATCTTGAGGATCTGATATATAGGTGAAAACCAAGGAAAAGGGATAGATCTATATGAAAGTCCTAAATGTTCTCAGTACCAAAGATCTACAGAGATAAAGAAGTTAAAATAATTGGCTTTTCTTACTCATTTTGGTATTCACTCAAAGTGGCTGTGAACCAGGGCTCCTCAAGATCATACTCAGACTTGATGGTTTGCTAGAAGGACTTACAGGATTCAAAAAAGCTGTTATATTCACAGTTATAGTTTATTACGGTGAAAGGATACAGATTAAAATTAGCAAAGGTAAAAGGTGAATGTGTGAAGTCCAGGAGGAACCAGATGTAAGCTTACAGGTCTCTTCTCCCAGTGGAGTCACATGAACGTGCTTAATTCTCCCAGCAATGATGTGTGACAACATGTACCAAGTGTTGCCAACAAGGGGAGCTTACCTAAGCCTTGGTATTCAGGGTTTGTAGCTTTAAAAGGTTTCAGGTGTGTAAGCATGCAGCACCCACATGATTAACCTTAGCTACACACTATTCAACCCCCCAGAGATCAGCCTGGTAGAACATGGCCCAGGACCTCATGCATCCAAAAACAGGCATTCACCATGGGTCACATTATTAGCATAAATCATCTGGTCAAACTGATACAATCTTGCCCCAAGGCCTCAGGGATATAAAACCCGTATCAAGCAGGATATTCCAATGGCTCAGAGGTTGTCTCCTAGGAGTTGGCCAAGGGCCAGTCCTCTTGAGATCAGGCCTTTCTTTAGAATGTGCAGGGGTTTGAGCAACCAGGCCCGAGTTAACCCTTTTCTGTACAGGCTCCTTGAGCTTTATTGGAGTGATTCTGTCATCATAGGTCTAGATGTATTTGAAGAGAAGGAGATATTAGGGCTAACTGGAGGATGTTTGATCATTTCTTTATTTTAGGACTGAGCAATTTCTACTTATAATATGGAGCCATAATGCATGTGGTGGGGTCAGTGTCTGACCAGGGCTGACATAACTTGATTTGATCCTAGTCTGAGCAAGTCCTGAATTTGAGTCTGTAGAGACTCAGTTACTCCCATAAAGATCGGGGATTTGTACATGGGAACAAAGCAAGACTTTTCAAGGATGGAAAGATAGTCATGTGTGTTTGAAAGAAGATGTACTTTTGGGGTATTGGTCCTTGGTCTGGTAAGGAAGAAGTGACATTAACAAATGTTAAATATCCAACACCAATTAATATCTATTCAAAAAACACAAACATTTGCTGTATACTTACTGTATGCAAGTACCATGATATCCAGGTGGAGACAGGACCAACAATTTTTCAAGGCGATAGGTGTTAACATTATAAAACTTTGACAACCCAATCAGTGACCTAACTCTAAGGAGAGTAAAATCCAGGACAAGAATACAATTTCTTGGTCATACTGAGATAGCAGGCAGAGAATTCAGAAATTGTAAATCCTACTCTTAAAGGGGAAAACAAGAATCTAGCCAGAGATGCTGGTCCAGAAATTAGGAACTTAGATAAGGAATAAGAAGAAGAAAGGGTAAGAATTCAGTCACTGGGAGCCTGGGTCACAAGTCAGGAAATCAATTACTGACAAATTGAAGTTTTCTATTAGCATGGAACCAGAAGTATAGCTAAAAGCCAGACTCTTACATTCACTGCGTATTATCAAGATTGGATTCAGAGCCTGAGAGGGACTCATTGGGTCCATTTGTAGATTAGAGCTATTCGGGGACCAGGTGTGAAGGGCTTTATACCACTCTTGTGCCTGTGTGTGGTAACTTTTGTTTTATTAAGAAGAAATGTGTTTTATTTATTAAGTTACAAAAAATTCAGTAGGAGATAGGAAAGTATAGATCCAGGTGGCTTATGGGAAGAGGGGAGGTGGGTGATATGAATTAAGGGGTGATAAAGCAAAAAACATGGAGGAAAGAGTTTCCTAAAGTGTAGTGATTTTTAGATGGCTTATTAAAGAGAGAGAAACTTCACTCACTGGACAGCAGGTGGTGCCAATTCTATTCTGGTCCGTTCTCAGAAAGATCATCCCTCCTGTTATGGGTTCAATTGTGTCTCTCCCCACGCTCCGAAAAATGAAAAAAGATATGCTGGAATCCTAGTGATACAGAATGTGAACTTTTTGGAAATACAGTCTTGAAAGAGGTATTCAGGTTAAAATGAGGTCATTAGGGTGGGCCCTAATCCAATATGACTGGTATCCTTATAAAAAGGGGAAATTTGGACACAGGGACAGTCATGCACA
Organism: Leucopleurus acutus; assembly: GCF_964270905.1. Lineage (NCBI taxonomy): Eukaryota > Metazoa > Chordata > Mammalia > Artiodactyla > Delphinidae > Leucopleurus > Leucopleurus acutus. The sequence goes on from NC_139142.1 coordinate 37,905,821, forward strand.
GTAGGAAGGTGATGTGAAAACACATGGGCAGAAGACAGCCATCTACAAGCCAAGGAGAGAAGCCTGTAACAGATCCTTCCCTCATGGCCCTCAGAAGGAACCAACCCTGCCGACGCCTTGATCTCAGACTTCTGGCTTCCACAACTGTGAGACAGTACATTTCTGTTGTTTAAGCAACCCAGTCTGTAGTACTTCATTGCGGCAGCCATATCAAACTGGAGTATCTCCTATATCTGCCTCTTATGACATTTCTCATCCTGTGCTCTAATTCCAAGGACATGGTCCTTTCTTTGATCCTTATCTTATATTTTCATTTTTTTAATAGATTTTTTTTTTGATGTGGACCATTTTCAAAGTCTTTATTGAATTTGTTACAATATTGCTTCTGTTTTATGTTTTGGTTTTATTGGCGGCGAGGCATGTGGGATCTTAGCTCCCCAACCAGGGATTGAACCTGCACCCCCTGCATTGGAAGGCCAAGTCTTAACCACTGGACCACCAGAGAAGTCCCTATATTTTCTTATCTATCAGTTCCCCTTAAAAAATATATTTGAGTAAACACAATAGGTCAATAAGATGTCATATTAAGTAAGTAATTGGATAGGTGGCAGGTAGAATATAGACTAGAGGGAAGTGGAGAAGAAAAATAAAGAATACAGTAAGTAGAACAAACACCCTTGTGAAAGCACAGAACCATTCAAGGCTATTCAGTTTCAAGTAAGTTGCTGATTAGGATAATAAAAGGAAGGTGAGAGAGAACTAATTTTAAAATCTTTGTCCTGGGGTAGTTTGTTCCTTCGCTGAATGAATAACTAAAACAATTCTCTAATATATTTACACTACATTACTGATAAATTTTGACATGTAGTGATTTTATTTTTGTTATTGTCAATCTGAAATTACATTTTGATCATTTTTTCTTTTTATTTGTAATAGTTTTTGCTTTACTTAGTTGATATAAAAATTTATGGTGGGGCTTCCCTGGTGGCGCAGTGGTTGAGAGTCTGCCTGCTGATGCAGGGGACACGGGTTCGTGCCCCGGTCTGGGAAGATCCCACTTGCCGCGGAGCGGCTGGGCCCGTGAGCCATGGCTGCTGAGCCTGTGCGTCTGGAGCCTGTGATCCGCAACGGGAGAGGCCATAACAGTGAGAGGCCCACGTACCGCAAAAACAAAAAAAAAAAACAAAATTTATGGTGGTTTGTTCCTTCTGTCAACGTAAATTCCTCTCTTTGCTACTTAAGTCTTTGTCTGTAATTGGTATGTGTCCCTGGCTTACTTTTTTGTTCTTTACACTTGATAAATATATCTCCATCTTCTTGTTTTTGACCGAACTGCTCCCAATTCACTTCTTAGTGTCTGGACGGCGTTCATGTGGTGTGGCCACTGCCTGGTTGAGGTAGGATCTTATTGTATTTCCACTGCTTCTGATTCCATGAATCATTGTGGCACATGAAAAATCATAATCCCCAGCACCGACTTCATCCAGTGCTCTTCCATTCGCTTCCTCCCTCCAAGGTTCTACACTGAGGACTGTACCTCATGTTCCTTTCCCCCTTCCTAGTTAGTTGGTTCCTTGAAGTTGCAGCCTCCTGGTGTGTGTAAAAACAGATGTTGTACTGTTTGAGCAATCTGGGGAGTGGTATTTCAGAATGAATTGCCACCACAGGAGAGAGACTTACTCAATTTTCCGTTAGTGCAAACATGGAATTTCTAACCTGAGGGCAACAGTAAGTATAATAGGTATTGTTTTTGCCCTCTTTTTATGCATTCTCCCATCTTTTGGTATCAAATACAATTTTTCTTTGAGAGAATACTCTTTCTCTCTTCCCCTGAGCTGATAATGGGGTGGGAGTAGGGAAGCAAGTGTTCCCCTAGAGCACATTTTCCCAAAGTGATGCTGTCTCAGATAATTAAATCCTTTCAGAAGGTGTGTAGCTTTGTGTGTCCTCACCCACCCTGCAGGTAGAAAATGACAATATGTGATGCGGTTCCACTCAGTCCCTGTGTTTTTAAAAGGTGTCCTTCTCTGCATCTAAGGAGGAGACAGGTGGCTCGGGCACGGCAAATCAGAGAGCGCTGCATATTTCCATAGCCACAGTGATTCATTCAAAGGTGGGGTGTGACCTGGGCAGAGCCAGTGAGACATAATTTTCCCAGGCTGAGAAAGAGATAGATGCTCTTTCTTTTTGCATCTGAGCCCAGGAGAATATGATCTTGGAGCTGGTAGGGCCACCACGTAGAGCCTGAAATCCATTCAATTCAGCCTTTTTGAGAAAAGGCAGAGTCAAAACATGAAGAGGAGCTGAGTCTTACTAACTGCCTGAATTTTTATGCTAATCTGAGTTGAATTTCTGTCATTTGGAAACAAAGAAGCACTGGCTGATATAGTGGCAGAGGGATGGATTGTCTCTCTACTTTCTTTTTGGTCATCTTGTTACCTACGTTCTGGTAGCAAAGGATGACCCATAGGTCACCAGTTATTTTTCATTCCTACTTTAATGGCCTCACAGTTAGTTGAAATTCCTTCCAAATTCTTAGGATACATTAACAGTCAGCCCTAGTTTTCTCTTTCTGGTCCTTGTACTTGTCTAGTGGGAGGTTGAGTGAGAATTAATGAAGGACTCTTTCAGATGCATTTTAAACTGGAATGGTGATGCTGATGACTGAGCTTTATCATGTTCTCATTTGACAATTTTCCCCAGTCCTCTCATGTTGATCACTTATTAATTAGACTTTTTAAGTTTGGCTGCATGTAGCAGAAAAGCCAAGTGAGAGTAGCTTAATCTAGTTATGTTTTCTGTTTTCCTCATGTAATGAAAAGTTGGAGGCAGGCAGGATAGGGATGGCAGGGTGGTCTAGGTTGTCATCAGGGACCTGACTTCTATCTTTCTGCCCAAATATCTCAAGCATGGTTCTCAGTCTTCGGGTCTCAGGGCCTTGCTACAGAATTCCAGATGGAGAAGAAAAAGACTGAGGAACAAACACCATGTGCCAGCTGAGTGAATTGTTTAAAAAAGCCTTCTTGGGGCTTCCCTGGTGGTGCAGTGGTTGAGAGTCCGCCTGCCGATGCAGGGGAAACGGGTTCGGGCCCCGGTCCGGGGAGATCCCACATGCCGCGGAGCGGCTAGGCCCGTGAGCCATGGCTGTTGAGCCTGCGCGTCCGGAGCCTGCGCTCCGCAACGGGAGAGGCCACACAGTGAGAGAGGCCCGCGTACCGCAAAAAAAAAAAAAAGAAAGAAAGCCTTCTTGGAAGCCCTGCTGAGTGACTTCCACTTACTTCTCATTGGCTCAAATTGTCACATGGCCACTGCTAGCTTCAAAGGAGGCTGGATCGTATAATTTCTTAATTGGGCACATGGGTGCTCCAAAGAATAACAGTGTTCTTTTAGTAAGAAGGGAGAGGCTAGGGCTTCCCTGGTGGCACAGTGATTAAGAATCCACCTGCCAATGCAGGGGACACACGTTCAAGCCCTGGTCCGGGAAGATCCCACATGCCGCGGAGCAACTAAGCCCGTGCGCCACATCTATTGAGCCTGCGCTCTAGAGCACGCAAGCCACAACTACTGAAGCCCGTGTGCCTAGAGCCCATGCTCTGCAACAAGAGAAGCCACCGCAGTGAGAAGCTCACTCACAGCAACGATGAGCAGCCCCTGCTCGCCGCAACTAGAGAAAGCCCGCGCCCAGCAACGAAGACCCAACGCAGCCTAAAATAAATAAATAAATTAAAAAAAAGAAGGGAGAGGAGAATGGGTAATTGATAGGTGGCTGGCAGGCTAATCTATAAGGAGAATAGGTACTGGATGGGTAACTAAAAGTCTCATCTGTGAAGTCCTTAATGCAACAACCCTTTCTAACATACTCAGTGCTTTGTATCTATTCCTGTATTTTTTCATTTTTATAAATATTCTCTGTAATTTTTTTTTTTGGCCTTGTGTCTCTTTGCTACAGTGCTCTGTTTTCTGAAGTCTCTGAAGCTCACACATATATATTGAAGGATACTAGTAGATTGCATGTTACTTGTATTTATAATTGTATTTTACATATTTAGGCCATGGAAGGACCAGTGGTATGCTGGAGCCTGCTCTATTGTCTCCTGAGAGTTGGTTGTTAATTTTTCAGGAATTTTGCAAGATGGCTGTTAAGCACAGTCATCATTAAAAAGTAAATTATGTAAACTTACAATGAAATAAGTTATATTAAAAACAAAGGAAAAAACTTCTTAATTATTTTACTCTGTAATTATCCCTATGCTATTGAGGTTACTTGTATTTATTTTATCTGTGTGATGAAAATTAGATAACAGCATGCTACTGTGTATCTCTTCCCAATTCTGAATTCAATGACATCATGTTGGTAGCTGGAAGGGGCCATGGTGGGAATATTTACACCATGGAAATCAGCAAACACTACAAATTAAGGCTTGAGTTATTATTTTGTTGATTGTCTATCTAGACCTAAGAAAGTGGTGGAGGAAAGGCTAATAATGCAGATTAAACTTAAGTTTGTGATGTTTTTAGCTGTTTCATTGTGAATAGCACAAAATAAGAAAAAATATTCTTTCAGTACTAGGAAATTATTATCTGGTTCAGCAGGATTTGTTCACATAATTGGCGAACTGGTGAAGTTTCAACATACATCTTAATTGTTTCATTCGTCTTTCTCACTAACAGTAACCAAAACATCAACCAAAATTCAAGTCAGAATTACACTTAGAGAGCCAGTTGTTCAGCAGTTACTAGTAAACCATGGCTGGAGCCTAAAGGGGAAGGAAGTTATATTCTTGACTTCTAGACTAGAGTTAGTTTATGTTGGAAAGAAACATGAGAGAACTTGCTTTACTTTTCTTCTAGACTAGAGTTAGTTTATACTGGAAAGAAACAAAGGACTTGTTTTACTTGACTTCTAGACTAGACTTAGTTTATGTTGGAAAGAAATATCAGAGACTTGCTTTACTTGTAAGAGTCAACAGAGCATCACTAGACCCCGATTCCAGCTTCTGCCTGCCTCTTATGCTCAAATGGAATCTGCCTTGCACCAGGTTCACTGACACACTTTGATAATATTCTTTACTTTGTCTGTGGTTTTCTTAAGTTATGCTTATTTGAACAAAGGCTGGTTTGGAGTTTACCTACCTGTTTACCATTCATGAAGAACAGAGATTACTAAATGAATAGTCAAACAGGAAGGTGGAAGCAAGAATTTTGAAGTACTTTCCCTGAACATTTGTAAATGGTTTTGTTTGCTGATGTTGCTAATTAGCTAACCGTTAATGCAGATCCTGAGTACCTCCACTTGGCTGAGTTGTGTCAGTCACTAGGTGTGTTCAACTTACTAAAAAGTAACGTCATTGTATATCCTTACAAATCACCTATAATTAAGACTTTTCACTAATTCAGGTTTTTCTTCAAGTAGACTCAAACAAGTATTATGGTATAGAGTTATGCATAGTTCTTAACTATTATACAGTAAGTTGCATATAAGCTCACTGGAATGTATTTCTCACTGTTGTCAAAATTTTCGCATTTTTCATCCCTTGAGAGTCATCAGCCTCTAATGTCTTTGTGTAGTTGTGTGTGCATGTGTGTGCGTGCGTGTGTGTGTGTGTGTACAAGCTAGAGGAGGGAAGAGTCTTGGGTGTTCTCCCCCTCCTTCACTGGATCACTGCTCTTCTGAGTCTTGTCTTCCCACCCACCACTCTTCATTCTACCGCTAGACATGGCTGTCGTTGCTAGAGTTAAATCCAACAACAAAAAGTCCATAGTACCTTTAAGACAGTGTTGTTCCTGTCTTAAGGGCCACTGTGAAGAGGGTTGTGGAGAAGGTAGAGGTAGTAAACACTTGGCAGGGCTCACTTCTCTTCGTGTTCCTCCTCATTTTCTTTAAGGACTTCACTGTGCTAAGTTGTATGAACAACAAGGATTATATAAATGGAAGACATTTAAAAGTTTATTCAAAGTGCTACCTTTCCCATGGTTCTATAGCAATGTATCCAAGAGCCTAAACCATTGTCAGCCACTTTGTGGGCCATTGTCACTCCCCTGTAACATTTCCTAACTTTATTTTTGTGTCCTCAGGTTTACCTTCTCTTCTGACGTCCTCAGGGTGAATCTCTGCTCATCTTTTGGAAACCTGTTCCACAGGGCCAAGTGTGGCTTCAGGGTCTATCTCTTTTACCCAGTAGTACATTTCTCAAAGTTTGAGTAATGTAGTGTAGAGATCTGCCTTAGGGGCTCTAGGGAGACAGGGTAGGATGGCTTTTGAAAGGACTTCAGTCTGGAGTCTAGTCCTTTCCCTTTCAAATCTCTCTGTTAAGATGAGTGCAGATGTGCTCTTTATATTCCTTTTTGAGTAATATTGATAAAAGTTTCTCTCTCTCAAATACACACACAACACTAAAACACTATAGACACATATAAATTCTCAGAAATTAGTTTAGTATAGTATAAATTCACAGATGGAAGAATATTCTCAACTACATTTTAATTTGTGAAGTCACTTATCTCAAAATATAAGATTTCACATTTTATGCAGAGCATAATTCACTCATCTTCATTCATTCCTCTCCATTGCCTCTAAATTGTGCCCCTTCAGTCTCACTGAAGATTAAAAAAACAACCAAATGGTATATACGTCTTAAAGAAAGCATTTAATGAAAAAAAGCCCCAGCTTGTGAGGGCTTCATTAAGCCTTCAGGTGACTTGTCACCTATTTCTTTAGTTTCTTTCTGGATTGGAGAACGTTTGGTTTTCCATTCACACTACTCTTCCCCATCAAGCAGTCTTCTACTCATTCTTTGTGACCCAATATTGGAAGCTTTTCTCAACTCCATAGACAATTGGTCACTCGCTTCTCTTTGCTCCTATATTACTTTATACATATCTCTTCAACAGTCTTGGTCACCTGGTAATTATTTTTTTATATAATGGTCTAGATTGTATCATCCAATAGGGTAGTCACTAGTCACATGTGGCTGTTTAAATTAATTAGAACTAAGTAAAATTAAATATTCATTTCATCAGTTGCATGAGTCATATTCCATGTGCTCCATAGCTGCATCTGGCTAATTGTTACCATATTGGTAAAAGAAATTATACAACATTTACATAACCATAGAAATTTCCATTGACCAAGCTGGTCTGTACTTCAGACTGTGAACTCTTGTATTACTAATCTTTGTGATCCTGGCCCTTAGTGTAGTGCCTGTAATAGATGCTCAATAAATGCTTGCTGAATAAATGAATGATGAAGAATTCCTTTATGTCACTTCTGAAGTCTAAGTTTTCTACAAATTTTCAGTCTCTTTTTCATTGGAATGAAGAATCTAGAGTTTGTTTCTGAAGTTTTAAGAGTACACTAGAAGTCACAAAGAATGAGTAGGAGATTGCTTGATGGGGAAGACAGGTACAAATAGAAAAACTAAACTTCCTCTAGCCCAGAGAAAATCTGAAGAAGTAGTTGATAACGAATCTGAAAGCTTAATGTAGTCCTCACAAGCTGGGGCTCTTGAGTGGCTTTTGAACAGTGAGGACTTTGCCTGGCAAATAAAATAAGAAAAGGGATTTGAGGAAGATGCACAGACACAGGAACAAAAACATCAGGTTCAAAGAAATTTGGGGTGGCTTGTCCATGAGATGGGAACTAGTGTCGGGCCAGGTACTGTTCCATGTACTTTACATATATTACCTCACTTAATTTTTAGGGAATAGTATGGTCTCCATTTTGCAGATGGGAAGACAGAGGCACATAGAAGTTAAATTCCTTGTTCAAATAACTCAGGAAGTGACAGAGCCAAGATTCAAACTCAGGCAGTCTGATTTCAAAGCCTGGGCTCTACGTCTATAAGTAAGACTACCTCTCCCCGTGAGTGGGAAAGGCTTAGAAATTAGGCTGGAGAGTTAATGAGAGCCAAATCATGGTGGGGCTTGCAGGGCCCCCTGAGGTGTTGAACTTTCCATAGCTGTGGATAAAAACTGTTTGGAGCTTTGTTTTAGAAATATCATTGTGGCTGTGGGAGAGGGGATTGACTATTGGGGGAAGATGTACTACCATGGGATTTATTACAAAAAACCTGGCCAAGAAATGATATGGGTAGTGTACAGGGGGTAGGATGGAAAGGAGTTGGTTTGAGAGAGATTTAGGTGTTTTTCTCATTAATAAAAAGAGCTGAATGGAGGAAAACACTTCAATTGTTAGCTGGATGTTGTCATCTACCTGCGATATCCAAAATGCTCTAGCTATCTTGTGACCATCAGGGGATGGTCCTGTTCCTGCATGGTAGGCATGCAGAGCAGAGAGAAGAAAAGAACCCAGAGGCTTTAAGATGTTATTCTGAAATAATTGGTCCAAAACTGACTCAAAGCTGCCTTTTCCTTGGTTTTCTAGTTGTGTGACGTACTAAAAATTTTAATATTTAGACCTCTGTTAGTTGGATTCTCCATTACTTGTAGCTAAAAGGATCATAATAGGTTCAACCACTCTTCTGGCATAAAGGTGATGATCCTCAGAACCCATTCATTATTTTATTTTATTTTATTTTTTTAACATCTTTATTGGAGTATAATTGCTTTACAATGGTGTGTTAGTTTCTGCTTTATAACAAAGTGAATCAGTTATACATATACATATATCCCCATATCTCTTCCCTCTTGCATCTCCCTCCCTCCCACCCTCCCTATCCCACCCCTCTAGGTGGTCACAAAGCACCGAGCCGATCTCCCTGTGCTATGCGGCTGCGTCCCACTAGCTATCTATTTTACGTTTGGTAGTGTATATATGTCCATGCCACTCTCTCGCTTTGTCCCAGCTTACCCTTCTCCCTCCCCGTGTCCTCAAGTCTGTTCTCTAGTAGGTCTGTGACTTTATTCCCATCCTGCCCCTAGGTTCTTCATAACCATTTTTTTTAAGATTCCATATATATGTGTTAGCATATGGTATTTATTTTTCTCTTCATTCATTATTTTATACATTTAATAAATGTTAATTGAACATGTATGTGCCAAGCATGGCCCAGGTGCTTAGGCTACAGTAGAGAAGAGCACAGGTATGGAGCTGATGTCATGGAGTGTTGTAAAAACAGAGAGAAACTTAGTGTGTCTGGAGCTGAGTGAGTATGGGGGAAGAGTATTGTGGGACACAGAAAGATAGGCAGGAACCAAATTATGCAGGTAGAAAACATTGAAGAATATAAAATGAAGAAGACATGATCAGATTTGAAGTTTTAAAATGACATGCTAGCCTCTGCAGAAGCACTGAAGAAAGTTTAGAATAGGGGCAGAAAGGGCAACTATTTACACTAGACCAGGTAGAGATGAAATTGGTTTGAACTAGGGTGGTCACCATAGAAATGGAGAAAAATATGTGACTTCAAGTTATAATTTAGTGGTAGAATCATCAGGACATGATGATCATTTGGATCTGGGCGCTAAGGGAGAGACCATTGTCAAAGGTGACTCCCAAGTTTCTGGCACTAGGTGGAGAACAGCCCAGCTTTCTGGATAAGGAAGGCTAGAGAAAGAGCAGATTGAGGTATAAGATTGAGGCATAAGATACAAGAATTCATTTTCGGACATGTTAAATATGAGATAACTGTGAGACATTTAAGTGGAAATTTTAAGAAATAAGTTAGAGATGTAAGTCTGGATCTCCAAAAAGGAGTCTGACAACTAAACACATGGGATTGCAAGATGTCTGCTTATAGGTCTTTGGCCAGGAGATCTTTAACAATAAATAGGAGCAAAGTTAACAGGAAAGTGAACTTATGCTCTCAGCCTCATCCTGGTAGACTTCCAACAATGCGAAGTAACCCACATCTCTATGTCATAGACACAACTCTTAAAATATATCTCAAACTACTTCTTTTGCCCATCTTCACTGCTACCAATATAGTATTTCAACTGGACCAATGCCATAGACTCCTCATATCTCTTGGTGGAGATGAACAAGGCAGTTAGATGTGTGGTTTTGGGAGTTAGGAGAGAATCTGGGAGTAGAGATGTAAATTTAGAGTCATTGGAATAGGTAGGAGTTGGTAGACAAGGGGTCAGCGTAGGGAGTATTCTAAGAAGGAGGATAATGTATGAAAGCACAGAAATATAAGGTAGTATTGGTTTGGGGAACTAAAAATTAAAAAAGGAAACTAACATTGAGTATAATTAGTCACTGGTGGGGAGGGGGAAGCTGGGGTGAAATGAAAGTAACATCGACATATATACACTACCGAATGTAAAATAGATAGCTAGTGAGAAGCAGATGCATAGCACAGGGAGATCAGCTCTGTGCTTTGTGACCACCTAGAGGGGTGGGGTAGGGAGGGTGGGAGGGAGGCTCAAGAGGGAGGAGATATGGGGATATGTGTATACATATGGTTGATTCACTTTGTTATACAACGGGAACTAACACAGCATTGTAAAGCAATTATACTCCAATAAAGATTATTAAAAAAATAATATGGTACATTGTTATTTAATCAGTATAGCTTAAAATATATATGGGTTGGCACATAGTTCTGGGTGAATGGGAGAGATAAGGCTGATAAAGGGACAAGTATATGGCCAGTCTTGCATACTACACAAGGTATTTAGATTTTGTGCTATAACTCGATTTGCTTGGATGGTGTCAGAGGAGGCTTAGATGAAAACGAAAGAAAAATGTTCGTTCAAATTCAACAAATAATTATTGAGAACCTATTATGTAAGCTCTGGGTGATTAAAAAATGAGGCCAGACTTGGTTCTGACTTTTGAGATGATCATCTGGTCAGGAAATGAGACGTGCAAACTAATAACTACATTATGAGGTGGAACGTGAGGCCTGAGGGCTTTAAAGGCAGGAAATGTGGGAAATAAAGATGTTCCAGGGAAGGTGGGTGAAGAATGATGGGCATAGACAAAGCTTTTGTGCATATGCAAGTGCATATGTTGTCTGTGCAGAAGAAAGGACTGAAATTTTCATAGAGCATGTGGTGCAATCAGGAATAGATGAAGACAAATTTGTGAGTAAATGAAAGTCATTCCATGAAATCCAACAAATAAAGATTCAGATTTAAAACAGATCAACTATGTTACCAAGTGATATTTGGTTTTATGAAGGAAGACACTGTAGAATAAAAGCAGTGCTCTCCCCAAAGGTGGTAAGACAGAATTTTATTCAAAAATTTTTCTTTATATAACTTTCTAGCTCTAACTCAATGCAAGGTCTATCTGTCAGCTCCACACGCATGCCTCTAGCACTTCTCTTTTGGTACACGTGACTATACTGCTACATCCCATTGCCTGAACCTGTATCAACCCCAAAACAACTAGGGGCACACACAAAGTAGAATTAAAATGTAGGTAATGAAAATAGATTAATAGCCTGAGCAGGTAGTTTGGGTGGCTGCTTTGGGGGAGGCTGATCACTTTGCTTTACAAGATAAGGTTATTGTGTAATGTTGGTCAAAATCTGCCCAGGGGAAGCAAACTGCTTTTATCTGTACTGCTGCTGGTTGGCAAACCATTAGACTGATTTTTGTGTTTGTTTGTTTATTAATTCTCCATTAAACCTGGGTAATACTCTAAGCATAAAGCAGCAAGCTTAAAATTAGAAAAAAATTTGAATTTACTCTGAAATCATGGTAATACTTTGTAAAGGAGAAGGAAAAGCAAAACTGTTTGTCAAAGCTAGTTATTTTGCTAGAAAATATTGGAAGGTTCATAAGGTAAAACAAAAAAGTTTTATTTTCATAGTCTGAGATTCAGAGCAAACAGGAGGGAAAAAAAAGAAAGTCTAAAGATCTTACCACTCATTTAATAACTAGTCCAGTGTCTATTTTAAAAAATTGCAGAATTAAGACTTGCATTCTGAAGTGGTGTGTTTTTTCAGAATACAGGTCTATTGACACGTGTATTTCAGAATACAGGTCTATTGACGCCTGTTAACTGTGAGCTTCCCAGATTGGAGGTACACTATATCTTGCAGTTGCACGTGTGTGCGTGTGTTTAAAGCTTTTGCTAAACTGGATTTTTTCCGTACCAATCTTACAGGAGGATTTGTGGAATCCTTTCCAGATATAATATTGCATTATTGTAAAAGCTTTACTCCTCTTATCTTTGTGGGCAGAGCGTCAGAATGGACTGCATATGAGGATTAAAATCAGCCTGTCCTGGAGTCAAATAAACCGGGATGGATTACACAAAACATTTTAACAAATACTGGAGGTTCTGGCTTGCCTTTATCTTTTACCTCTGAGATTTCAGAAGATGTTCCAAGAATATCATTTGGAGGAAAACAGAAATCAGATAAAAAGTTCAGCAGCCATGAAGGCTGAACTTATGTAAAACATGGATCTTAGTTTCAGGAACCACGTAAATGCTTTTAAAAAAAATAGTAGAAATATTCTTAGCTCTTCCTGCATTGGTGAGATGGGGCACCCCAAGGCCTTGCCCGGTGCTCTGCTCTCCCCAGTCTCTGTCAGAGGAGCTCATTGCCATTCCCTGGTTTCCTTTGTAACCTACCAGTGTGGGTCTGGGCAGTTTTCAGCTGCACTTCTGAGCTCACCTCACATCCGGGGCCATCCCACTGCCTGCGATGCTCTAATTGGAAGTTCTGGAACTTCTCTCATTCCATGTGGCTAAAACATAGACCAGTCTCTTTGTTACTTATTTGTTATTGCTAAAGATTTTGTGGGAAAATATTAAGTTAATATTAATAGTGTGGTCTAGTATTAATATAATACCTTTTCTCTAAAATGTTATAACCTAAGAACAGTTTTGGCCTGCCAGTGCCCCTAGAGAATTAGTAACAATGCCTCTTGCTGCCTTCATTTGAAGACAGGTGTTTTCTGTGTAATTAAATTATTAGTAGGTTATAAGTAATTCCTTAATTAATGTTAGTAAGAGTCAGTTAAAAAAAACTCCAAACTACAATGAACAGCATCTGACTTTTGAAGTAGGTAGAATAATTTACACAGGTGAGAGAAATAAACCTCTATCTGGGAGCTGATAGGGGAGAGGGAAAGAAAAGAGGAAAATGGGCTGTTGTCCTGTTCTTCTGGACACGCAAATCAGGGAACTCAGAGAAGCTGGTCCATTATTGAGCACATGAATGAATCTTAGAAAAGCAGCAATGCCCAAGCCAATCCACAGGGAGCAGAGAGCTGAAGTGTTCTGCAGATTAAAGATGGGAACTGAGTTTCAGAGGATTCCTGAGGGAGGAGAGCTTGGGAAGCATCAAGTCTTTAGGGAATATTTAATGTTCAAATTTTGTTTGCCACGCAGTACATGGTACTCAAACTTCATGCCTTGCGTTTTGGGTAGAGATCAAAGAAAAAGGGTCGTGTTCTTTCTCTGACACAGAACTTGAAGGACAGAGAAAGCATGTCTAGAAAAGACAAAAGCAACCTCTTTTACTTTCTCTCTTTCTATCCTGCCTCACTTAGGGAGAATCCCTGGTGAGGATGGGCAAGGTAGCCCGTTTCCACTGCCTGGGCGTTGAGAAGTGCCTTCCTAATCTCTAAGGTCATCTGAGTTACACCTGGCTGTAGATGCCAGCTTGTTTGGCATTTTCAAAGGGAATTTTAGAAATTAGAAAATTATCTTTGGAGCCATCCTGTCTTGGATTTGAATCTTGGATCTGAAAATATATAAAACCTATATGACTATAGATAAATTTTAAGACTTGTAAAAAAAAGTTTGACTCCTCGCCTATGAATAAGGGGCAATGATCCTTGCCCCAGAATGTACTGAATTATATAATATTTGTCAAGCAAGTGGCACTGAGCCTGATATGTGATAGGTATGCAATACACAGTACCTTATATTAATGTCAGCAGATTGAGTTTTTATAATGAAACTTCAGGATGCACTAAAGCTGAGGCAGGAGGAAGCATGGAGGTGGCTTACCCATTTCTCCTCTTGCCTCTTTCCTCCTTTTTTTATTTTTAAGAATCTAAATATTTTATTTTTGGGGGGGTGCGTTGGGTCTTCGTTCTTGCACGCGGGCTTTCTCTAGTTGTGGCAAGTGGGGACTTCTCTTCGTTGCGGGGCTCAGGCTTCTCATTGCAGTGGCTTCTCTTGTTGCGGAGCACGGGCTCTAGGCACGCGGGCTTCAGTAGTTGTGGCTCGCGGGCTCTAGAGCGCAGCCTCAGTAGTTGTGGCGCGTGGGCTTAGTTGCTTCGCGACATGTGGGATCTTTCCGGACCAGGGATCGAACCGTGTCCCCTGCATTGGCAGGCGGATTCTTAACCACTGAGCCACCAGGGAAGTCCCTCTTCCCTCCTTTTTAACCTTCGTTATCATCTGTTTTTCCATCTCTCAACTGGCATTGGAATGATGTAAGAATTGAAGCCAGGTGGTAGGGTAGGGATTGCTAGCAGAGAGCAAAGAGGAAAGGAAATGCAAAGATGGGCACTTAGCAGCAAAGAGAAATTTCCTTGGTCTTCTTGGTCCAGGCAGCATTTCCTGTGCTCACTTGGCTGACAGAGGAGGGATGCTCCCTTCTACCTGACCCTATCTCAATCCATCCTGTCCCTTGGGGCACCTCCTTGTAACTTTGTCTTGGGCACTTTTCTAACAGGTGCTTCCCACAGTTGTCACTACCAGGCATTAGGGGTGGATGGAGGTGGGAGGAGGGACTGGACTGTCCTGTGGTTATTGGATCCCCACTTCAGTTGGCTAATTACAGGTTGGCCCTACTAATTTATCATACAGAGCATGTCAGGAGGTAAAACAGTTTCCCACAGCCTGTTTTCTGTCCGTGGTGCCCGGCCCTCTTCTGCTCTGGACAGCCATTTCCTGCACCTCTGGGTCCTAAGTTCTATCTTCACAGAGGTTTCTTATGATTTTTGGTCTTCTGAGTTCTTTTAACTTCTTCTGGGCATTTCCAAGTCTCAGTTCAAGGATGAGAAGGCTCAGTTCTACATGTGTCATCTTTTCCCACAACTCCCTTTGGAAATGTTCTTTTTTTGCATCTCTGATTCTGCTCTGATATACTCAACCTATTAGAAAGTTTAGTTTTTAACAGGTCTTTTGAATCTGAATGAGTCTACTCAGTATTGTGGAACCTTGGTTACACAGATTAGGTAGGAAGGGAGGGTGACATTGATTTCAGATAAGGAGAAACTCCATTAGGTGCTCATTCTGTGTATTGGAGAGGTATTTTATAACTTGTTAAATGCATATTTTAAAAAGTACTTGCAAATTGACCCAAAGTATAATTTGAGAAAATGGTAGTGTCACTAAATGACACTAAATGGCAAAGTGTCACGCTTATCACTAAACTCTACAGGCTGGGTATCATCAGAATCATCAAGGTAGAGATGTCTTTTTATTTTCAGATCACAGTTAAGTATTCTAGATACAAGATGGAATAACAGATATTAAGAGCCTTCATCACAACATGCAAATAAGCTGTCTCAGGAGGTGAAGAATGCTGGCAATTTAGCTGAATTTGTTTCCTTTCTTGAGGAGGATTTGATCATCTGAAGGCACTGTGTGAAGGAAAACATTATAACTGCAAATCATGCCTTTATGAGAAACAGTGAAAAACCTATTCAATTTGGCTTACTTGCTACATCAGCTTCCTTGTACTACGGAACTTCAAAATGTAATTACTGGGCCAAGCAAAGACAATGAATTAAAAAAAAAAAAGTCATACAGCCAAGAAAAATCACACTCCCCAATGTTTCCGTGGTGGTGTGTGATCCACACTGCTTCCACGCAATAAACAATCCTTTGGGTTTTCTAAAGCTTTATTAATATTACAGTAAATTAAGTATCCTCAGAGAGTGATTATTTTCCCTTAATGAGTAATAATAATTGTTCTGTGCTGGCTTAACATGGCCGCTTTTCTCCAAAGAACTGATAATCTCTGTACTTTTGTTGCACTTTTGTGTTTATATTTGTGATTTTATTTTTATCCTAGGATATTTCAAAATGAGATTATTACATATGCTATATCTGTGTCATTCAAGTGAATTTGTGAGACTAGAGAAAACATTAAGTGTTAGCTGGGCCATTTACTCTCTGTGTTGTCTTGGTCAGGTTAATTAATGTCTTGTACTTACATTTCTTCATCTGTATAATGTGACACAACACATGGCGTTTTCTGAAGACAAAAGAGACTATAAATGTGAAAGTTGTTAAAGCATGATACAAAATACAGTTATTAGTTGTTTCAATTATTTATAAGATAATAATTACCACCATGTGAGAAACAGGTTTGTA
The DNA here is from genome assembly GCF_964270905.1 of Leucopleurus acutus. Taxonomy (NCBI): domain Eukaryota; kingdom Metazoa; phylum Chordata; class Mammalia; order Artiodactyla; family Delphinidae; genus Leucopleurus; species Leucopleurus acutus. The sequence continues at coordinate 37,922,019 of NC_139142.1, forward strand.
TCATTTACTCTTTCATATTCTGAGTTTTGGAGCATGTCTGCCTCAACTCAGAGGAATCTTTGAATCAAAATACACAGTGGTAAAAGTCCTTATTTCTAGTTTGAGCTTCTACAGTTACCTTCCTTTTTATTTCTCAGGAGTATATCCCACCAGTGAATGGTCTGAGGGAAGAGAAACTTCAGCACTACCCCACACACCCTACGACCTGTCTCTGGTGTATCCATCCTTTAGTGTGTATTTTACCTGTGAAAACATCTTTCTTCATAAGTGACCTTCATGCTAACAATCTGTTGCCTTTTTTTTTTTTTTTTCTGTTGCCTTTTAAGAAACGTATTCAGTTTATTTGACTTGATCTATCGTCAAGACTCCTGCTTGGGCTTAAGCCATTATGTCCACTGATAGATTTGCAAACCGACATTTTACCATATCTTTGGGTTCTGCATTCATGGTTTGTGTGGTTCAAGTGGTTCCCCATGTAGCATATTTGCCCTTTTCTGTGATCATTGTATAAAGCAAGCACACCAAAGACTTAAGTCACTCATCTGCCCAGAAGGTTAAATTTGGTTCACTCCTTGAATTTGTTTGTAGGACAAAGGGCCTTTAAAAGATGTCTATGTCAGTATTAGTTGCTTTGTTTTATTCAATTGACCTAACCCATTTTAGATGGTTTTCAAAAACTTGTTCTATGAATTAAGTTTCTGGACCTCTAGAACTTATAACAATGCTCTTTTGAAATGATGGAGACCCATCTCTCTGACCAGGTTTAAGCACTCCGGGCCTGTGTGCAGCAAGATTCACAGTAGCCTGGAGACACTGCCTGGACTAATAGTTAGTTACATGATCCCCCAAATGTCGTACTTAACTGGAAAATGAAACATGTCACACTCTTACATATTTGTCTTTTATCTTCAATATTGTGACTTTGTAGAACATCTTTATTTGATCTATCTGTAAAAATTTTTTACAGAAATTTCCAAGTGTTCCCATTTGGATTTAAGAGGTCCTTATGCTACCACTTTCAAGTTGATGAAATATGAACTCTTTAAATCCATGCCTTAAAGCGAAATGTCTCAAAGAGATAAATTCCTAAGAAAGATATACCGCAAATTGAAAGTTATAATTCATTTTCATAGGAAGACAGCCAGGGGGTATTTTGATTTTAGATCATTTTATTCTGAATTTCTAAATATTCTATATCATTTTCCAGGCACTTGCTGTACGTTTTTGCCTGCGTATAGTCTTCAGTAATTTTTGAAATATGAGTTGTTGGCCTACCTTTGTGACCTTAATGGTGCCTTCTGTTCTTCTTCGACGAAGGGGACTTACATTCATTGAGTACTAGGTCCTGGGTGCGGTGCTGGGTGTATTACCTGCATTATCTTATTTAATCCATAGAGTATTATTATGAGGAAATATATTCTTGTCCTTATACAAATGAAAAAAATGAGGAAAAGAGAGCAACATATTCCGACATAATAGTAGACAGACTAGTATATGACAGAACTTGGATTGGATGTCAGACTCTGAAGTTTATGATCTTTCTACTATACCAGGTGGAGGTAAGAATGTTTTAAAGAAATCATCCAATTATAGTGAATTATCACAGTGTGCATGAATTTAATGTGTGTGTGTATTTAATGATAGTCTGCCAACTTGCAAGTAAAGATTTGAAGTATCTTGGAATCCCGGTGTATGTAGAGACCACAGTTACAGAACCTAAACCTGGCATGGTCTAGCATTTGCCTGCACTGTTGAGTCAGCATGGACATGACCCCCGCACATAACTTTGGATGCAGAGCTCTTGCCTTTGGGTGTTTCCCTCTGCTGACATCTAGTGCAAGGGTATCATTGCTAATGAATGCAAAGAATTTAGAAAACTGGAATTTAGAAAACTCTAAGTTACCATGAAATTCAGTGCCAGCGCTGTACTGCTGGTGGGACTTTGAATCACTATGGGACCTAAAAGACGTAAAGTTAATTTAATCAGCCTGAGATGAAGCCAGTGGTCTGGTTACAGACAGGTTTAGAAATCAGCACTCAGGACCCAGTACTGATAGTGATTCACACTTCCATCCCTCTTGGAAGGAATAGGAATCGTGAGTGCTGAACAATGGGAGGATTAGGCCTTTTCATGATGACTCATATTTTTAAAAAATAAATTTATTTATTTTTGGCTACATTGGGTCTTCATTGCTGCGTGCGGGCTTTCTCTAGTTGTGGCGAGAGGGGGCTACTCTTCATTGTGGTGCACTGGCTTCTCATTGCGTTGGCTTCTCTTGTTGTGGAGCACGGGCTCTAGGCACGCAGGCTTCAGTAGTTGTGGCACGCGGGCTCAGTAGTTGTAGCTCACGGGCTCTAGAGCACAGGCTCAGTAGTTGTGGTGCACGGGCTTTGTTGCTCCACGGCATGTGGGATCTTCCAGGATCAGTGCTCGAACCCATGTCCCCTGCATTGGCAGGCGGATTCCTAACCACTGCGCCACCAGGGAAGTCCCGATGACTCAGATTTGATACAGAAGAAAATTTTAATTCCCCAATTGAATGGAGACTTGGAAAATGCAGGCTTTTCTTATGGCTCTAAATTAGTAATGTGGCATATAGGTAAAATAACCCGGGCAATATGTGGCTTCAAAAATTATTAAAAATCTACCTTTGCTTGAATGTGGAGAAACTGATCATGTAAAGTATAATAACTTCCTATGCAGGGGAAATTATATATGCATATATATAGACAGAGGGGTAGATCCATTGATCCATCTATCCATCCATTGATTTATCCATCCATCCATCCATCCATCCATCCATCCATGTGCAACATAAGAATTAACAGTAGATTATGAGATTTAAGTGGGTTTTCTTCTATGGTCAATGGAACAACTGCAGTAGTAAAATTGAATCAGCAGTACTAATATCTGGATAAAAAATTAAAAAAACCCCTCAATACTTGCAGTGACTCCAATAAGGAATTATCCTGGCTCTGTGCTTGTATTTTTTCATTAGCAGAACAATGGTGTCCATGTCTTCTCAACTCTCAGAGTCAGGAATCAGAAGTTCTGCTTTAACTCCTTTAAGTTTCCCCACATGTAAAACAAAAGAGTGAATTAAGTGATCTCTAAGATCCCTGTGAGCAGCTCAGGATATATGGAAAGAGCTTTTTTTTTTTTTGAAGTGACCTTATTTATTTATTTGTGCACTCTATACACACATACATCTCACTGATATGAAATCAGGTTTCTATACCCTATACATTTTTTTTCCTTTCATGTAATTTTTTTAACATCTTTATTGGAGTATAATTGCTTTACAATGGTATGTTAGTTTCCACTTTATAACAAAGTGAATCAGTTATACATATGTCCCCATATCTCTTCCCTCTTGCATCTCCCTCCCTCCCACCCTCCCTATCCCACCCCTCTAGGTGGTCAGAAAGCACTGAGCTGATCTCCCTGTGCTATGCAGCTGCTTCCCACGACCTGTTTTTTTTCTTTTCTTTTTTTTTTTTTTTTGCGGTATGCGGGCTTCTCACTGTTGTGGCCCCTCCCGTTGCAGAGCATAGGCTCCGGACGCGCAGGCTCAGCGGCCATGGCTCACGGGCCCAGCCGCTCCACGGCATGTGGGATCTTCCCGGACCGGGACATGAACCCGTGTCCCCTGCATCGGCAGGTGGACTCTCAACCACTGCGCCACCAGGGAAGCCCGACCTATCTGTTTTATGTTTGGTAGTGTATATATGTCCATGCCACTGTCTCACTTTGTCCCAGCTTACCCTTCCCCCTCCCCGTATCCTCAAGTCCATTCTCTAGTAGGTCTGCATCTATATTCCCGTCTTGCCCCTAGATTCTTCTGACCATTTTTTTTTCTTTTTTTTAGATTCCATGTATATGTGTTAGCATACGGTATTTGTTTTTCTCTTTCTGACTTACTTCACTCTGTCTGAGTGAAGTAAGTCAGAAAGAGACCTACTTACTTCACTCAGTCTCTAGGTCCATCCACCTCACTACAAATAACTTACTTTCGTTTCTTTTTATGGCTGAGTAATATTCCATTGTATATATGTACCACATCTTCTTTATCCATTCATCTATTGATGTACACTTAGGTTGCTTCCATGTCCTGGCTATTGTAAATAGAGCTGCAATGAACATTCTGGTACATGATTCTTTCTGAATTATGCTTTTCTCAGTGTATATGCCCAATAGTTGGATCGCTGGGTCGTATGGTAGTTCTATTTTTAGTTTTTTAAGGACCTCCATACTCTTCTCCATAGTGGCTGTTTCAATTTACATTCCCACCAACAGTGCAAGAGGGTTCCCTTTTCTCCACACCCTCTCCAGCATTTATTGTTTGTAGATATTTTGATGATGGCCTTTCTGACCTGTGTGAGATGATATCTCATTGTAGATTTGATTTGCATTTCTCTAATGATTAATGATGTTGAGCATTCTTTCATGAGTTTCTTGGCAATCTGTATATCTTCTTTGGAGAATTGTCTATTTAGATCTTCTGCCCATTTTTTGGATTGGGTTGTTTGTTTTTTTGATATTGAGTTGCATGAGTTGCTTGTATGTTTTGGAGATTAATCCTTTGTCAGTTGCTTCATTTGCAAATATTTTTACCCATTCTGAGGGTTGTCTTTTCGTCTTGTATATGGTTTCCTTTGCTGTGCAAAAGCTTTAAAGTTTCATTAGGTGCCATTTGTTTATTTTTGTTTTTATTTCCATTTCTCTAGGAGGTGGGTCAAAAAGGATCTTGCTGTGATTTATGTCATAGAGTGTTCTGCCTATGTTTTCCTCTAAGAGTTTGATGGTGTCTGGCCTTACATATAGGTCTTTAATCCATTTTGAGCTTATTTTTGTGTACGGTGTTAGGGAGTGTTCTAATTTCATTCTTCTACACGTAGCTGTCCAGTTTTCCCAGCAACACTTATTGAAGAGGCTGTCTTTTCTCCACTGTATATTCTTGTGTCCTTTATCAAAGATAAGGTGGCCGTATGTGTGTGGGTTTATCTCTGGGCTTTTATCCTGTTTCATTGATCTATCTTTCTGTTTTTGTGCCAGTACTATACTGTCTTGATTACTGTAGCTTTGTAGTATAGTCTGAAGTCAGGGAGCCTGATTCCTCCAGCTCCGTTTTTCTTTCTCAAGATTGCTTTGGCTATTTGGGGTCTTTTGTGTTTCCATACAAATTGTGAAATTTTTTGTTCTAGTTCTGTGAAAAATGCCAGTGGTAGTTTGATACGGATTGCATTGAATCTGTAGATTGCTTTGGGTAGTAGAGTCATTTTCACGATGTTGATTCTTCCAATCTAAGAACATGGTATATCTCTCCATCTATTTGTATCATCTTTAATTTCTTTCATCAGTGTCTTATAATTTTCTGCATAGAGGTCTTTTGTCTCCTTAGTAGGTTTATTCCTAGATATTTTATTCTTTTTGTTGCAATGGTAAATGGGAGTGTTTTCTTAATTTCACTTTCAGATTTTTCATCATTAGTGTATAGGAATGCCAGAGATTTCTGTTCATTATTTGTATCCTTGTACTTTACCAAATTCATTGATTAGCTCTAGTAGTTTTCTGGTAGCATCTTTAGGATTCTCTATGTATAGTATCATGTCATCTGCAAACAGTGACAGCTTTGCTTCTAATCTGATTTGGATTCCTTTTATTTCTTTTTCTTCTCTGATTGCTGTGGCTGAAACTTCCAAAACTATGTTGAATAATAGTGGTGAGAGTGGGCAACGTTGTCTTTTTCCTGATCTTAGAGGAAATGGTTTCAGTTTTTCACCGTTGAGGACAATGTTGGCTGTGGGTTTGCCATATATGGCCATTATTATGTTGAGGAAAGTTCCCTCTATGCCTACTTTCTGGAGGGTTTTTTTCATAAATGGATGTTGAATTTTGTTGAAAGCTTTCTCTGCATCTATTGAGATGATCATATGGTTTTTCTCCTTCTATTTGTTAATATGGCATATCACGTTGATTGATTTGCGTATATTGAAGAATCCTTGCATTCCTGGGATGAACCCCACTTGATCATGGTGTATGATCCTTTTAATGTGCTGTTGGATTCTGTTTGCTAGTATTTTGTGGAGGATTTTTGCATCTATGTTCATCAGTGATATTGGCCTGTAGTTTTCTTTTTTTGTCTGGTCTTGGTATCAGAGTGATGGTGGCCTCGTAGAATGCGTTTGGGAGTGTTCCTCCCTCTGCTATATTTTGGAAGAGTTTGAGAAGGATAGGTGTTAGCTCTTCTGTAAATGTTTCATAGAATTCGCTGTGAAGCCATGTGGTCCTGGGCTTTTGTTTGTTGGAAGATTTTTAATCACAGTTTCAATTTCAGTGCTTGTGATTGGTCTGTTCATATTTTCTGTTTCTTCCTGGTTCAGTCTCAGCAGGTTGTTCATTTCTAAGAATTTGTCTATTTCTTCCAGGTTGTCCATTTTATTGCCATATAGTTGCTTGTAGTAATTTCTCATGATCCTTTGTATTTCTGCAGTGTCAGTTGTTACTTCTACTTTTTCATTTCTAATTCTATTGATTTCAGTCTTCTCCCTTTTTTCTTGATAAGTCTGGCTAATGGTTTTTCAATTTTGTTTTTCTTGTCAAAGAACCAGCTTTTAGCTTTATTGATCTTTGCTATCGTTTTCATTTCTTTTTCATTTCTTTCTGATCTGATCTTTATGATTTCTTTCCTTCTGCTAACTTTGGGTTTTTTTGTTCTTCTTTCTCTAATTGCTTTAGGTGTAAGGTTAGGTTGTTTGAAATGTTTGTTTCTTAGGGTAGGATTGTATTGCTGTAAACTTCCCTCTTAGAACTGCTTTTGCTGCATCCCATAGGTTTTGGGTCATCATATTTTCATTGTCATTTGTTTCTAGGTATTTTTTGATTTCCTCTTTGATTTCTTCAGTGATTTCTTGGTTATTAAGTAGTGTGTTGTTTAGCCTCCATGTGTTTGTATTTCTTACAGATTTTTTCCTATAACTGATATCCAGTCTTATAGCGTTGTGGTAGGAAAGGATACTTGATATGATTTCAATTTTCTTAAATTTATGAAGGCTTGATTTGTGACCCAAGATATGATCTATCCTGGAGAATGTTCCATGAGCACTTGAGAAGAATGTGTATTCTGTTGTTTTTGGATGGAATGTCCTATAAATATCAATTAAGTCCATCTTGTTTAATGTATCATTTAAAGCTTGTGTTTCTGTATTTATTTTCATTCTGGATGATCTGTCCATTGGTGAACATGGGGTGTTAAAGTCCCCTACTATGATTGTGTTACTGTTGATTTCCCCTTTTATAGCTGTTAGTATTTGCCTTATGTATTGAGGTGCTCCTATGTTGGGTGCATACATATTTACAATTTTTATATCTTCTTCTTGGGTTGATCCCTTGATCATTATGTAGTGTCCTTCTTTGTCTCTTCTAATAGTCTTTATTTTAAAGTCTATTTTGTCCGATATGAGAATTGCTACTCCAGCTTTGTTTTGATTTCCATTTGCATGGAATACATTTTTCCATCCCCTCACTTTCTGTCTGTATGTGTCTCTAGGTCTGAAGTGGGTCTCTTTTAGACAGCATATATATGGGTCTTGTTTTTGTATCCATTCAGCCAGTCTATATCTTTTGGTGGCACATTTAATCCATTTACATTTAAGGTAATTATCGATATGTATGTTCCTATTACCATTTTCTTAATTGTTTTGGGTTTTTTATTGTAGGTCTTTTCCTTCTCTTGTGTTTCCTGCCTAGAGAAGTTCCGTTAGCATTAGTTTTAAAGCTGGTTTGGTGGTGCTGAACTCTCTCAGCTTTTGCTTGTCTGTAAAGGTTTTAATTTCTCCATCAAATCTGAATGAGATCCTTGCTGGGTAGAGTAATCTTGGTTGTAGGTTTCTCTCCTTCATCACTTTAAATATGTCCTGCCACTCCCTTTGGCTTTCAGAGTTTCTGCTGAAAGACCAGCTGTTATAACCTCATGGGGATTCCTTTGTGTGTTATTTTTTGTTTTTCTGTTGCTGCTTTTAATATGTTTCTTTGTATTTAATTTTTGATAGTTTGATTAATATGTGTCTTGGCGTGTTTCTCCTTGGATTTATCCTGTATGTGACTCTCTGTGCTTCCTGGGCTTGATTAACTATTTCCTTTCCCATATTAGGGAAGTTTTCAACTATAATCTTCAAATATTTTCTCAGTCCCTTTCTTTTTCTCTTCTTCTTCTGGGACCCCTATAGTTCGAATGTTGGTGCATTTAATGTTGTCCCAGTGGTCTCTGAGACTGTCCTCAATTCTTTTCATTTTTTTTTCTTTATTCTGCTCTGCAGTATTTTCTTCCACTGTTTTATCTTCCAGCTCACTTATTCGTTTTTCTGCCTCAGTTATTCTATTGATCCCTTCTAGAGTATTTTTAATTTCATTTATTGTGTTGTTCACGTCTGTTTATTTGCTCTTTAGTTTTTCTATGTCCTTGTTAAACGTTTCTTGTATTTTCTCCATTCTATTTCCAAGAGTTTGGATCATGTTTACTATCATTATTCTGAATTCTTTTTCAGGTTGACTGCCTATTTCCTCTTCAGTTGTTAGGTCTCGTGGGTTTTTGCCTTGCTTCTTCATCTTTTGTGTGTTTCTCTGTCTTCTCATTTTGCTTATCTTACTGTGTTTGTGGTCTCCTTTTTGCAGGCTGCAGGTTTGTAGTTTTTGTTGTTTTTGGTGTTTGTCCCTAGTGGCTAAGGTTGTTTCAGTGGGTTTTGTAGGCTTCCTGGTGGAGGGGACTAGTGCCTGTGTTCTGGTGGATGAGGCTGGATCTTGTCTTTCTGGTGGGCAGGTCCACATCTGGTGGTGTGTTCTGGGGTGTCTGTGGCCTTATTATGATTTTAGGCAGCCTCTCTGCTAATGGATGGGTTGTGTTCCTGTCTTGCTATTTGTTTGGCATAGGGTGTCCAGCACTGTAGCTTGCTGTTCGTTGAGTGGAGCTGGGTCTTGACGTTGAGATGGAGATATCTGGGAGATTTTCACTCTTTGATGTTATGTGGAGCTGGGAGGTCTCCTGTGGACCAATGTCCTGAACTTGGCTCTCCCACCTCAGAGGCACAGCCCTGTCGCCTGGCTGGAGCACCAAGAGCCTGGCATCCACATGGCTCAGAATAAAAGGTAGGATAAAAAAAAATAATAATATAAAATAAAATAAAAATAGTTATTAAAAGAAAAAATATTAAGAAAAAAAATTTTTAAGTAATAATTAAAAAAACCCCACAAAAACGGACAGACCAAACCCTAGGACAAATGGTAAAAGCAAAGCTATACAGACAAAATCTCACACAGAAGCATACACATACACACTCAGAAAAAGAGAAAAAGGGGGAAAAAATATATATATATCGTTGTTCCCAAAGTCCACCTCCTCAATTTCGGATGATTCCTTGTCTATTCAGGTATTCCACAGGTGCAGGGTATATCAAGTTGATTGTGGAGATTTAATCAGCTGCTCCTGAGGCTGTTGGGAGAACCTTCCGTTTCTCTTCTTTGTTCCCACAGCTCCCAGGGTTCAGCTTTGGATTTGGTCGCCTGAGGGCATCTGTTCTTAGCTCAGACAGGACGGGGTTAAAGGAGCCGCAGCTTCAGGGGCTCTGGCTCACTCAGGCTGGGGGAGGGAGGCGTTCGGAGTGCCGGGCGAGCCTGCGGCGGCAGAGGCCGGCGTGATGTTGCAGCAGCCTGAGGCGCGCCGTGCGTTCTCCCGGGTAAGTTGTCCCTGGATCCCGGGACCCTGGCAGTGGTGGACTGCACAGGCTCCCCAGAAGGGGGTGTGGATAGTGACCTGTGTTCACACACAGGCTTCTTGGTGGCGTCAGCAATAGCCTTAGCGTCTCATGCCCGTCTCTGGTGTCCGCGCTGATAGCCGCGGCTCGCGCCCGTCTCTGGAGCTCCTTTAAGCAGCGCTCTGAATCCCCTGCCCTCACGCACGAGGAAACAAAGAGGCAAGAGAAAGTCTCTTGCCTCTTCGGCAGCTCCAGACCTTTTCCCGGACTCCCTCCCGGCTGGCCGTGGCGCACTAGCCCCCTACAGGCTGTGTTCACGCCGCCAAACCCAGTCCTCTCCCTGCCAGACCGAAGCCCAAGCCTCAGCTTCCAGCCCCCTCCCGCGCTGATCCTCTGTGCGGGAATCTCTCCGTTGTGCCCTCCGCACCTCTGTTGCTGTGCTCTCCTCCGTGGCTCTGAAGCTTCCCCCCTCCGCCACCCACAGTCTCCGCCTGAGAAGAGGCTTCCTAGTGTGTGGAAACCTTTCCTCCTTTACAGCTCCTTCCCACTGGTGCAGGTCCCGTCCCTATTCTTCGTCTTTTTTTTTTTTTTTCCCTACCCAGGTACGTGGGGAATTTCTTGCCTTTTGGGAGGTCTGAGGTCTTCTGCCAGCGTTCAGTAGGTGTTCTGTAGGAGTCGTTCCACATGTAGATGTATTTCTGATGTCTTTGTGGGGAGGAAGGTGCTCTCCACGTCTCACTCTTCCGCCATCTTGCAACTCCTCCGAGAGCTGATTTTTAAGTCTGACCTATGTTTAAATCCTGGCTTCATAACTTTCTAGTTATATAATTCCTCTGTGTCCTGAATTTTGTCTGTAAAATGAGAGTGTAATATTATTTCATATGGTTGATGGAAATATTAAATTAGAATAACAAAAATGTTTTAGTGCACTGTAGGTAAGCAAGGGATTTTTTGTTCTCTTTCTATAACTATAGGGACTAATTGAAATACTAAAACTTAGCTATTTTTGTGGCTCTTTATTTTAACGGTTCAGATGAAACTGGTAAAAAGTATAGTATTACATGGGCCAGTATACAACAACTGCATTGAAATAAGCTGTGGTTAGGAGAGAAATATCTCCCAGGGCTGCTGTGGAAATTAAGCAAATAGAACATTTTTAAGTGACTTGTGGTTTCCTCCATTCAAAATATATTTACTGAAAGGGTGTGTGTGCTGGCACCATGCTGGGTGTACATGGGTGTGTAAAACCAGACGAGGTTCCTGTTCTCAGAAAGCTTAGAGTCTAGAGTGTGGAGACTCTCATTATTCAGAGAAGCATACTGCAGAACCACTCTGTAGCCTCTTCTCTTTGGAGAATAAATCCACATTTGTTCCAAAGGGATACTGATTACGGTAGGCTTCTGGTTACCTGGTGGCGAGTCAGGAGTAGTGCATGTGAAGTGATTTTGATATAAGGAGCTCAAGATCCTGCTTGCCCCAGTTTATCATGAGGGCATCTGTGAGCTGACAAAGGAAAGTGGCCAAGAACTGGGACCATTTTAGAGACCTGGGGAGACTCTGCCTCCTCATGGTCTGCCATGGTCTCTGTGCTCATGGTGTCTTTTTCTCTCTGTGGTTTTTTTTGCCTCTTAACATTGGTTTTCCATGACCTACCATGGCCCTGACAAGATTTCATGGCTTTGTTCCAGCTTCTGCTCACTAGCCCCCTCATTATCTTAATAATGTCTACTTAAAATTTCCAAGAGAGACAACTTGGATCTCCTCACCTTTTTGCTCCAAGTCACACCAGAGTCCCTGACCAGCCTGGAATGCTGCTCCTGATTCAGATCTACACTCCTTATCCTATCAGTTGTGGCCAGGGCTGCTGGACTAACTCTCAGCAGGAGGGGTGAGTAGGGAGGCCCCGGGTTGTTTACTGTGGGTCATCAGACCTCTACATAAAACCTGGATGAAATATTTACTCAGGCCATTGGCTTCATATACTCACCAAAACACTTTATGTTAACTCACATGTCTTCTCACGTACCTGACCTTGGGAACATGGGGCTGTGAATAAGTTATGAAGGCAATGGTGGCTGGAATGTAATGGTCATGCCATTGAAAATTAGTACACGGATATTTGGTCTGTAGATTCATCTCTTTTTGGGCAGTGACCACCAATCTGACCAGCCTTAGGTGTAATGACAAAACTGAATGTGCGAAGTGGAGAAACACACACTAGAATGGTAACCTTTCCAAGAACCAGGTTTGGTTTTGGAGTCTTTAATCTCATAGCATTTGAACTTGACCACACTCTTTGAGTTCAAATTTGAGAATTAATTTGTTGGGGTACAATATTTGAAATTACTTTATCTACAAAAGTAATACAGAATAAACAGATAAATAAAATACAGATAATAAAAATAGCTTTAATCCTACTACTGAGCAATAACTGCTACTCACATTTTTATGTAATCCTTCCCCAAAGGGTGAAAGAATGTGTACAAAATATACATACTGCTACCTTTATAAACATGGGATTATACTGTTTATACTTTTGTAGTCTGTTCACCTCACAATATTTCTGGAATTTATTTCCATTTCTCTAAATGTTCTTTTAGTATATCTTTATTTATTTATTTTAACATCTTTATTGGAGTATAATTTTTAGTATACCTTTAATGGCTAATGGCATCCTGCTGTATGAACAAAACATATACCTCCTAAATTGTTAGGAAATTAAATGTAGTTCTTGTTATTACAAACAATATTGGAACGAATTATTTTCCCTAAATATTTGCCAGCCTCCATGAGGACTCCTTTGGGGTACCAGGTAGATTTGGTTGGTGCTGTGCCCAGATCCCCTTTACTAGACCAGTGCATCCATCCCCTAGCTGCAGTGTTTTGGTTGCTAATGACTCACAGCTACTCGCTTTCATCAGATAGATAACAGCTCTCAGCTAATGGGAACCTGCTTGCTAAAAGGTTACAACTTCAACTGCTGGTGGCAGCTGCAAGCCAAAGACTGACTAATATGAGGATATATAAGACCAACCCTCTTGATTCAAGGTGGGGGCCACTCGACAGGGGCAGTTTAGGCTCCAGAGCTAAACTTTATCCTTGCTTGGCTCTTTCCTCTCCCAGAACTGCAGGCCTCACTCTCTTAAAAATTTTCCCAAAGAGCAGTCCCTCAATACATTATATGCACTAGAATCCAAGACTCCGGCTCTGTTTCTAGGGAATATGACCTAAGATAATATGAATAGCTAGACGATATATTAAGAAAGAGAGCATGCATAAAGGGCCATTGAAGTTTTAAATTACATCTTTACTGAGAATAAAATTCATGTACTATACAATTAACCCTTTTAAAGAAATCACATCAAGGGTTGTAGAATATTCACAGATATGTGTGATCATCACCACAATTTTAGAACATTTCATCACCTCAAAAAGAAATAGTTTAGCTCTCACCCCTTTACCCAACCATCCTTTCCAGCCCTAAGAAAGCAGTAATCTACTTTCAGTTTCTGCAGATTTGCTTTATTTGGATATATCATACAAATGGAATAATATGATTTGTGGCTTTTTGTGCCTGGCTTCTTTCACATAGCATAATGTTTCAAGATAGATGAACATAGAACATAGATGTATGTTCATACTAAAATTTCATCAATTGCCTTGTCTTGTTCTTGGAGAGAAAACATTCAATATTTCACAATTATGTATGATGTTAGGGGTCTTAGATGCCCGTCCCTTATTAGGTAAAAAAGGTTTCCTTTTGTTTCTAACTTGCTAAGATTTATTATAAACAACTGTTGAATTTTGTTAAATGCATTTTTTGCATTTATTTAAATGATCGTGTGGTTTTCCTTCTTTATTTTTTTAACATAATGAATTACACCAATTGGGTTTTAATGTTAAACTAAGCTTACATTTCTAGGGTAAACTCCACTTGGTCATGCAGTATTTTCCTTTTTATTTTGCTGGATTTCATTTCCTAGAATTTTCTTAAGGAGTTTTGTAACTATGTTCCTGAAGGATGTCAGTCTTGATAAAGCTAAAAGAGATGAATTTGAGGCCATAGGTTTATAATGCACACAATTATTGATTTGAAAAGCAGTGTTGAAAGTTTTGACAATTTGTGTGAATTTATATATAAAAAAGACTTACAAATCCTCTGTTGCAAGTTGTCATGTAGATTAAATTCACAAAGAATAAAACTAGAATTTGGGGGCTTTTAGCTTTTATGTAGCAAAGGTATTCTGTGTCCAGATAACAGAGATTTCTTTTATTAATAAATTGTTCTAACTCTGTGTTTTTTGAATATGTTTAAATAACCTTGCAAAGGTATTATTTATTTTCTTAAAGTTAAAAATATCAATAGTTATGGTTACATATTTTAAAATGCTGCATGTAACTATTTCTTATCTTTGGACATTTATGACTTATCTTCTGTATTTTTCTGACAAGTCATCTGGATTTTGCCTTTCCCAAACTCAAACCCCAAATTCATAATAATAAAATTATTAAGATGGCCTTTATGTCTAAACTATGTTTGAGTTTCCTGGAATGGCCATCAGGAAACTCAAAGATTTCCTTCTTCATCATTATAAAAGAAAGTGTATAGGAATAATTGTGCTTGCTGGGCATTCTCTACATTTTAATTAATTCACAGATATTGTGAGAGCTCTTTTGTTTACCAAACACAGGATCAAGGAACAATATATGAAATCAACAACTCAAAAGAGAATTTCAGCCTTCCTAGGGTATTTATGTATAAATAAAATATGTTAATATGAATAGATCTCAGTGATTGTGTATGTTTCATATTAAAATAAACATTATCATGTTCATGTACAAAGGCTGACAATATCTCCAGAAAGGTTTTGTTTCTAGGTTTTAATACTCTTGTCAATCAGGGACAATTATAATACAGTTTATGGGATAAATTAAAGGCCTAGAGGTATGTCAGTTTTCTCACTTTTTATAATATAATCTTTCTCCCAGAATAATCAGTGACTAAATTTTTATAAAATTGATTATGTGTTATAGCTCATTAGAAGGTTCCATTCTCCTTCATTCTGATATTGTTAGCTGTTATAATAAATTAACCAGAGCATTTAGTTTTATTGTCCACAGGGGTTTTTGCTGCTTCTTTTCATTCCCCTAAAGGCCTCTGATTGTAAGATTAGTACCTGGAATATGTCTTTTGAAAGGAATACCAAAACAATCTGGGTAAGGGACTGTAACAGTTTCTTTCTTTCTTTCTCTCTCTCTCTCTCTCCCTGTCTGTCTCTCCCTGTCTGTCTCTCTCTGTCTGTCTCTCTCTGTCTGTCTCTCTCTCTCTCTCTTTCTTTCCCTTCCTCCCCTCCTCTTGGGATGCACTCTTGGAAAACTGTCACCATATTGTCAGGAAGGCAGGCCATATAAAAGTGTTCTGGCCAACATCTCCAGCTAAGGTCTCAACCCACGGCCAGCATTAACCATCAGTCAAGTGGATGAGCAAGCTTTCAGATGATTCCAATCCCATCCTTCAAGTCATCCCAGCTGGTGCCCAGTAAAGCAGGGGTGAACTGTCTTTACCAAGCTCTGCTCAGATTACAGATCCATGAGCAAATTAAATGTTGTTTTGAGCCACTAAATTTTGTAATAATTTGTTATGCAGATACAGTAACTGGAACTGGTTTTTGGTCTGGAACGCAGTAACTGGAACTGATAGTATAGGGGATACATTTATAAGGATCACTGACCTCACCACCACCAACAGGTGACTGAGTCAGTATTCCTACAATGATTTGGGTTCAGAAGCAGAAAACAACATAAAGCAGGTTGCTTCTTTCCTAGATCATTGGCACAAGACTCCAGATTCCAAGAGCCACTGATTTCCATGAGCTTCTTGGCACTTTTTGTTTGTTTGTTTGCTTTTATCTTCTTTGTTATTGTTACACATTTATTTAAAAAGTATTAGTAGGCAACCCTGTTCTTTCATCACAGTAGTCCCAAATGTTTTATCCTTGACAATGATGAGATATGTGATTAATTCTTCAAATACTGCAAAGTTGAGTAACTCATACCCAAAGTAAAGGAAAGGTCAACTGGTTATATAAGGAGGCTCGAAATAGAATATGGGATATATAAGTATGCTTCAAACTTTAACGATAATCTTTGTCACTGGAAGTAGAAGTCTACAAAAATGATTTTGATGTATTGGAAAATTATTACTCAGGGTAACCACCACCAGAAACAGGTGGAGGATGATTTCTGCATACCGGAATAAACACTTTTTTTTTTTATAAGTTAGAAATGTCTTAGTCAATCTGATAAAAACAGTTATAAATATTTTAAAAATTAAGTATAGCCGACTTACAATATTATATTGGTTTCAGATGTACAATATAGTGATTCAATATTTTTATAGATTATACACCATAAATTATTATAGTATTATTGACTATATTTCTTGTGCTGTACATCCTTGTGAATTATGTATTTTATAACTGTAGTTTGTACCTCTTAATCCCCTTCATCTATTTTGCCTATCCTCCCACCCTCCTCCCTTGTGGCAACCACTAGTTTGTTCTCTGTATCTGTGACTCTGTTTCTGTTTTGTTATATTTGCTCATTTGTTTTGTTTTTTAGATTCCACATATAACTGAAAACGTGTGGTATTTGTCTTTCTCTGTATGACATATTTCACTTAGCATAATATCCTGTAGTTTCATCTATGTTGTTGCAAATAGCAAGATTTCATTCTTTTTAATGGTTGTTTAATATTCCCTTGTATGTATGTGTGTATATATATATATATATATATATATATATATATATATATACACCACATCTTCTTTATCCATTTATCTGTTGATAAACACTTAGGTCGCTTCCATAACCTGACTATTGTAAATAGCGGTGCAATGAACATAGCTTAGGAGTCCAATATCTTCTCTAATTAGTGTTTTCCTTTTCTTTGGCTAAATACCCAGAAGTGGAATTGCTGGATAATATTCTAGTTCTATTTTTAGTTTTTTGAGGAACCTACATACTGTTTTCCATAATGGCTGTATCAGTTTACATTCCCACCAACAGTCTACTAGGGTTCCCATTTCTCCATGTCCTCATCAACACTTGTTATTTCTTATCTTTTAGATGGTAGCCATTCTGACAGGTATGAGTTGATATCTCTTGTGGTTCTGATTTGCATTTCCCTGATGATTAGTAATGCTAAGCATCTTTCCATATACCTGTTGGCCATCTGTATGTTTTTGGAAAAAAATGCCTGTTTGGGTACTGTGCCCATTTTTTAATCAGATTTCTTTTTGATATTCGGTTGTATGAATTCTTTATATATTTTGGATATTAACCCTTTATCAGACATATCATTTGCAAATATCTTCTCCCATTTAGTAGGCTGCCTTTCTGTTTTGTTGGTGGCTTCTTTCACTGTGCAAAAGCTTTTTAGTTTAATGTGGTCCAATCTGTTTATTTTTGCTCTCGTTGCTCTTGCATAAGGAGACAGATCCAAAAAAATATTGCTAAGATTGATTTCAAAGAGCATACTGGCTATGTTTTTTTCTAGGAGTTTTATGGTTTCAGTTCTTAATTCATTTTGAGTTTATTTTTGTATATACTTTGAGAAAATAGTTTCATTCTTCTACTCAATATTGCTTAATTTGAATTTAGTTGTTACTAGTACAGTTAAACTTTCTTATGTTTATTAGATTGAAAAAATTTCTTCTGTTGTGAATTGAATGGTCACATTGAATATCTTTCTCATTAATGGGGTGTTCATACCTTTCTATTGATTTGTAAGAACATCTTACGTATATTGAGGATATTAATTGCTTATCTATCATATATTTTCATACAATATTTAGCTTCTAAATTAAAAAAAATTTTATAGTGTTCCAACATACAGAAACTTGTAATTTTTTTGTCACTCGATCTACTAATTTTTCCTTTATGATCTGCCTTTGGTGTTAGACTCAGAAAATCTTTTTAAACTCAAGATTACAAATAACCACTTTCTTGTATACATTTGTAATTTCAATTTTTAAAATTAAATATGTATATCAGATGTGACTTTTTTCTATGATTAGGATATAAACAGGTCATTTTTATATTTATTATCATAAAGCACAGCAATTAAGATAATTTATCCTCCAATTATTTGTTTTATTTAGTTGTAATATAAACTTTATGATGACTATGAAAACACATTTTCCATTATATATTTTAGTATTTTTAGAATCATCTTTTTGAATTCCTACAATAATTTCACAATCTTTCCAAAGTGTGTTCTTAATTTTTCCCTTCTTTTCATTCATTGCGTACTTATTTATTCATTCACCAAACAATTGTTGAGCCCACTAAATACAAAATGCTGTGCTAAACCTTTCTGCAACATATTATCATGTTACTATTAGTAATGTACTAGTTGCAACTAAAGCAAGAATCATACGTGTTATAGACAAGGCTGTAATTTAGTTACATATGGGAAATGTTGCCCAGCTTATTCTTATTGAGTTGCAATGTAGATGACCTAATTTGGGCAAAAAGTATTTTAATGCATATTATAAAAATATTTATTGCATATCTGTCTATTTTGAAATTACTGAATAAAAATGTATCAAAGTTTGAAAAAAAACTATCCTGGTGATTTAAAATAAAGATCTAATCCTATACATAATGGAGAAAATTATAAGCTCTAAAATGAGAGTTGTAGAAAAATATGCTATTGTTTATATTTAATGGTAAAAAGAATTAATGTCTGAGGCCTATAAAGCACAAATAAAAGTATCATAGGGAGAATCATAAATAATGACAAAATTATGAACTCCTCGTGTACACATTATGTATACAACATATTTGTTACTGCTAGAAATTGATTTGTTCTTTGGTAATAATGGTACTTGTAGCTCTATATGTCTCAGATGCTTAAAAATAATTTCCAATCTTGAGACTATATTGACATGGAAATATTTACAGTTTCTTTCTGAGTGCAATTCTCAAGTCTCCTAAATTGACTTTTGCCCTCTGTTTGAAATGCCCTATCCATCCTTTAAGGTCCTGGTTATTTTGCACCCTGTGTCAGGGATCTCCAAGACCACACTCCAGTTCCATGATTCACTAGAAGGACTCACAGAATTCAGAAAAGTTATTATATTCATGGTTGCAGTTTAATATAGTGAGAGGATACAGATTGAAATCAACAAGGTAACCAGGTGCATAGGGTAGAATACAGGTGAGACCAGGTACAAATGTCCAGTTGTCCTCTTCCAGTGGAGTTGTATGGACAGTGCTTATTTCTCCCAGCAATGGTGTGTGACAGCATGTACAGAGTATCGTCAACCAGGAAAGGTCACTGGAGCCTAGACCTGCAGAGATCTAATTGTAGGTGAGCTAGGTAGGTGTGGATCACACATGTGGCTGACCTTAGTTACTCAGTCTCCAGCTCATCAGAGATTAAACTGATTCAGTATGGTCCAAGGCACCCCCCACCCCTTCCAATAATTCATATTGTTGGCATAAACTATCTGGCATTGGCCCAAGGTCCAGGTATACAAAGACAATCTTATCAAGCAGGATATTCCAAGGGCTTAGAGGTTATCTCCCAGGAGCTGGTCAAGGATCAGCCTTTTCTTTGTAATGTGCAGGGTTTGAACAACCCAGGCCTGCTGAGTTAACCCTTTACTGCATGTGTCCCATATTTGACATGCTGAAATCCTGCTCATTCTCTGAGGTCCAGATGATTTTGTACCTATCCATGAAACTCTTCCTGATTCTGTCTCCTCCACCGACTGGCAACAACTTCTACCAGCATTATATGTTTCAAAAGCACTTTTTATTGAACTGGTCTTATTATAATGCCTAACAATGTGAAAAGGAGTTATAAATTAAGCTAGTGCACAGTGTTTCTTCCCAGCACCTGGGACAAGAGCTTTCATGTAATAGGTGTTAAACGTTTACTGAAAAGAATTACTGTTACCTCTGCTCATGTTTTGGTGTTCCTACTAACTGGTGAACTCCTGATGATCAAGGACCATCTCGTGTGCATTTATTTGCTTTCTGCAGAGTTCAAGGCCTTCTGTGGAATGTGAGGGTTAATTTTACATGTCGACTAGCCTAAGGAATGCCCAGAAAACATTATTTCCGGATGTGTCTAAGAGAGTGTTTCCAGAAGAGATTAACATTTGATTCAGTAGACTGAGTGAAGGGTACCCCCTCACCAGTGAGGGGTAGGCATCATCCAATCTGTGGGGGACATGCCTAGAACAGAAAAAAACAAAGGAAGGCCAAATTCTCTCTCTGTCTTCTTGAGCTGGGATATCCATCTTTTCTTGCCATTGGACATCAGAGGTCCTGGTTCTCAGGCCTTTGGATTCCAAGACTTACATCAGTGGACCCTGGTTCTCAGGCCTCAGACTTGGACTGGATTATACCACCAGTTTCCTGGTTCTCCAGTTTGCAGATGGCAGATTATAGGACTTTTTGCCCTTCCATAATCACATGAGCCAATTCCTATAATAAATCTCTTTATAGATACAGATGTAGATATAGATATAGATAATCTCCTATCGGTCCTGGTTTCTTTGAAGAACCCTGACTAATACATGGAGTTAGGGATCAATATATATGTTTTTAATGGTATATTCATGAAGCATTGGTTACATAGAAAATGTTATTTAATCCTCATAAAGCCCTATGTAGTAAGTACTATTATTATTTTCATTTTACAGATAAGGGCTAAATCTATGGCCACTTAGCCAGCAAGCAAAAGAACTTGGACTCAGCTGCACAGTCTGGCTTCAGGGCCCTCACTCTTAACTGCCTCAGAGCCTCCCTGTTCTGACCACAGTGCTACAGTACTGCTGGTGACTTTTATTTTATTTATTTTTTAACATCTTTATTCGAGTATAATTGCTTTACAATGGGGTGTTAGTTTCTGCTTTATAACAAAGTGAATCAGCTATATGTATACATATATCCCCATATCTCCTCCCTCTTGCGTCTCCCTCCCTCCCACCCTCCCTATCCCACCCCTCTAGGTGGTCACAAAGCACCGAACTGATCTCCCTATGCTATGCGGCTGCTTCCCACTAGCTATCTATTTTACCTTTGGTAGTGTATATATGTCCATGCCACTCTCTCACTTTGTCCCAGCTTACACTTCCCCCCTCCCCATGTCCTCAGGTCCATTCTCTACATCTGCATCTTTATTCCTGTCTTGCCCCTAGGTTCTTCAGAACATTATTATTATTTTTTTAGATTCCATATATATGTGTTAACATTCAGTATTTGTTTTTCTCTTTCTGACTTACTTCACTCTGTATGACAGACTCTAGGTCCATCTGCCTCACTACCAGTAACTCAATTTCATTTCTTTTTATGGCGAATAATATTCCATTGTATATATGTGCCACGTCTTCTTTATCCATTCATCTGTCGATGGACACTTAGGTTGCTTCCATGTCCTGGCTATTGTAAATAGAGCTGCAATGAACATTG
Organism: Leucopleurus acutus; assembly: GCF_964270905.1. Taxonomy (NCBI): domain Eukaryota; kingdom Metazoa; phylum Chordata; class Mammalia; order Artiodactyla; family Delphinidae; genus Leucopleurus; species Leucopleurus acutus. Next base: position 37,943,256 of record NC_139142.1, read on the forward strand.
CGGTACATGACCCTTTTTGAATTATGGTTTTCTCAGGGTATATGCCCAGTAGTGGGATTGCTGGGTCGTATGGTAGTTCTACTTTTAGTTTTTTAAGGAACCTCCATATCGCTGGTGACTTTTAAAAGACTGCCTCACCTTCCAAAAATGTTGAACATTAGTTTTGACTTATTTCTTAAGCTATGGTTTCTTATATAACTACTGTTCAGGACTACATTGTCTTAGTTTAAAAATATGCATCAGCGACATTTATTAGTCAAGTAACTTAATTTCACTATCTCTGAGATTTATCATCCCACTGAGGTATATACACTGTTAAATGTTGATGACTGAAATTACCATGTTATCTTTCAACAGTGGAAGCAGCAGGCAGAGCAGAATAATAATTTTATTTTTGTAAACCCAGCATTGTCACTAGCTATATTAGGCATTCTAAAGAAAAGGGAATTTAATATATAAGATAGTGCAGAACACAAGAAAGTTCTTTCTATTTGGCAACTGTTATACACCGTTATAATTTTTTAAAGCTTTGCCTACAATGGGTGGATTAACACTTGACTGTTTCTACTTCAATTCAAGTTAAATTAATCATTATTTTTCTACCTCATGCATCAGAAGGTAGATACTTTTATGACTGACAGAAATCCTTGCATCTGAAAATTTCCAGTAATTGTTGAATACTCTTTGAAACTTCCAACTTCAACAATATTTCATAAAACTATGCAGTTGGCTTTCCAGGTTTTAAAGCAGATAACATATATAATGTGATTTTTTACCCTCTCCTTTGCAAACAGAAGTACATTCTCTCCTCATTGGCAATATGCTACTCTAGCATAGACCATTGGGCAGAGAGCCTAGTGTTTTCTGTTGCACCATGGTTTCTACTTAAAACATGGTTTCTTGCTCCTATCTCACTGTCAGACTGATTCCTCTTGAACAACAGTAGCAAAAATGATAACACTGTTAAGTCTCTCAAGTTTAGGCCCACCCCAGGCCACAGACCTATTTAAAAAGAGGCAAGATGTATATTAATATCAATATTTTCCCCATTCCTCTCCATTATGTAGTGGGTCTCTCCGGTTTCATTTCTATTCCTCTGTCTCTCTGGCCACACCCTGCCTCTGAGTCTTTTGCTGCCACAGACAGTGTTTGGTGTCCATAACACTTCAGGCTGTATTTTCTCCCTTCCCTTCCTCCCCTCCCCTCCTCTTTCCCCTTCCCTCCCTCCCTCCCTTTTTCCACCCTCCTTCCTTCCTTCCTTCCTTCCTTCCTTTCTTTCTTTCTTTTTCTTTCTTTCTTTCTCTCTCTTTCTTTCTTTCTTTCTTTCTTTCTTTCTTTCTTTCTTTCTTTCTTTCTTTCTTTCTTTCTTTCTTTCTTTTTTTCTTTCTTTCCTTCCTTCCTTCCTTCCTTCTCAGCTCAGCACTACAGCTTTTGCTCTGATATTTCTTTTCTCTCTTCTTTGCTTATTCATCATTTGAGTCCCAGGATCAACCTACTTTATGAAAATTTTCTTTTACTCACAGACTCTATCTCCTATGTTCCCATCCTACTTTGTCCATTGCTTTGTAAAAGCAATTTTTGTGTATTGAGGTAATTCAACTGCATACATGTATTTTTCCTTTGTGAGATTGTAAACTTCTTGAAGGGAGAACCTTGTAATAGTTCTCTTTTGCATTCTCATTGCTTATCACAGTGACATGCAAAAATTTTTTGTTGAATGATTTAATGTATAATTCAAAAGCACAGATTTAGTAATTACACCTGGGCTGGAATCTCAACTCTGCAACTTCCTTGCTGTGTAAACTTAGGCAAGCTCCATATCCTCTCTGAACCTCCTTTTTATCAATTAAAATGAGGACATTATAATCTTCCCCACAGGGTGATTGTGCAGTTTAATGAGATTATGTATATAAAGTTCCTAACAGAGTTTAACATGTATTTTTCTTCTAATAGATAGATAAAAGTAGTTTCATCCCCAACATTTGCAAAATATTTGCTCAGTTATGTCAAAAGGATCAAATATAGCAACTGATGATTGAATGTGAGAAAAGAAAGTTATGTTAGAATTGGATATTTGCTACTGGGAATTTATAAAATGAATCATCTACATGTTGATTGAAAATTGACCATCCAAGGGTAGAGGTGGGAATTAGGACTATCGGGTAGATTTATCTTAATTTTACCTTGTAGAGGAAACTGGAAGCAATTTTTCCCTTTGTCTTTATGTGACAAATTACAGTGTTGTCCACAGTGTATGTATGTAGAGTGTACCTACGGTAATAGGTATATTTCCCTGTATACCTGCTGGGATTGGATACCTGGTTTATCACTTCTTTCATTCATTCTTTTCCTATTTAAATTGGTTAGAAATCTTTTGGTTGCAAGTGACAGAAAACATAATTCAAACTAGCATAATCAATCAAGGGAATGATATGTCCCCCTGACATATCATTACATATGTCAGATTTAGATGCCAAGGATGCATGTGTGGGTATCAATTGGAAGGTACAATTGTTGACCCATTGTAGCTCTAAATTCCTCCTTTTAAATACAAAAATCACTGCTTTAATTCTAGACTTCATACTGCACTGACTAGGGGAAAGAGAGAAAACTTCTTCTTCCCAGGAGTGTTTAGTAAAGTCTTTCCACATTTCTTTGGTTCTAAGTAATGTGCTCATTTTTAAACCAATCATGGTAGACAAAGTAGATAGGAAATGCTGACGGACTTAAGCAAAATAGACTCCTCTCCCAGAGCTGGTAGTGTAGTGGGGTCAAGGCCATCTACACCATGTGACTGAGTTTGGGAGATGGATGCTACCAAAGGTGCTTTGGGTACAGTGGAGAAAGGAGAGGGGGCGACAGGGGAATACATTTCAGAGAAGGAGCAAATAAATACCCCCTCCACATCTACTGATTATCTACTCTCTACCTGGCACTGTGGTGGTAAATGCTGCTATTTTTTTGGCAGCCCTGCTCTCTTCCTGTTTCACAGGTAGAATATTGGACAAAAGAGAATGCAGAGGAGGTAGGAATGGAATATTCTTTTTTTAAGTGTGCTAAGTAGCACATGTTAATAGCATTATCCTGAATGTTGTTGAGAAGGTGTGAGCTTGCTTGTAATTTAGAATAGAGTCATTTGCTTTCATTTGATTTTTGTTACCATGGGCAGATATATTATGTTGGGTGTTTGCTCAGTTAAGTCCCTTGGGAAGGCCCCTTTTCTCCAACAAAGAGGTGCTTTCTGTTTCCTTTCATATGGAATATAGTTTAAAGCAGAATGGATTTTGAGCATTCCTGACAAAGTGAGTGGATCTTTTGAACATGACATATGGTTCTAGCTTTTTACTTAGAGATGGTTCTAGCTTTTTACTTCCTGATTTTATTTCAGCCTGATTCACCTTGTTGCACATAAGACAAAGTGAATTGAAGAGTTAACACATGATAAAAATCTATTGTGTTAATAAACATAATCTCACTCGCTGGAAATTTTATTCCAAATACTCCTACTCTAGGTTTCATAGGTACCAGAATGAAAATTTCTTTGTTTCTTCACTACATTTTGGTCAATTTTTCTACACTTTAAATGTGAAACATAAAGGTGAATGTGTCATGTAGTATGTAATCATTTTACCAGAAGAGAATAATTTTCTTTATATGATTATTATTTTATAAGATATTAATGAATATCTGGTTCAGATTTTATAAAGAAAATTTAAAAGACGTCAGTAGTGAATCACAAAATAAACAGGAGTCATACAAGTGAAGGTTTAATTTTGTGGATCCTTGTTATGGGCTGAATTGTGTCTCCCCAAACTCATATGTTAATATCCTAACTTCCAGTACCTCAGAATATGACTGTATTTAGAGATAGGGCCTTTAAAAAAAGATGATAAAGTTAAAATGAGGTCCTAAAGGCAGACCCTAATACAATCTGACTTATAAGGAGAGGAAATTTGGACACAGAGAGACACTAGGGATGCACCAGCACAGAGGAAAGATTATGTGAGGACACGAAGAGAAGGTGGCCATCTGCAAGCCAGGGAGAGAAGCCTCAGAAGAAACCAAACCTGCTGACTGACACCTTGATCTTGAACTCCCAGTCTCCAGAACTATGAGCAAATAAATTTCTGTTGTTTGTGCCAGTCTGTCTGTGGTATTTTGTTACCCTAGCAAAATAATGTAATCGTCTATAAATGTGTATCTAAAGCCAGGTTATTTTCTTGTGAGGTTATTGAGGTCAGGAAATATGGTGGATTTGTCTATGCTTCCTCAACATCTAACCAGAGTCTGGCCCAGAGTAGGTACATGGGAAGTGTTTGTTGAATTGAATTGAATAAATAGAAACCATGTTTTGATCACAGCAGTGGCAGAGCAGCTGACTGCCAGCCTGGCTCTTTCTGGTTTCCACCTGAAGTTTCCAGACTGTTGTCTGTTTGGTTTTCCCTAAATAAAAATGGCTGTTTTTGTTCTTTCTGATTATAAAGATGTAAAAGCATACACATATAGAAATGTGTGTTCGTTGTAAAAAATAACCTGGTAATGCATCGAAGTATGAAGAAGAAAGTAGAACTCATCCAGAATTTCACCACCCAAAGTAACTGCTATTCAAATTTCAGAACATATGTATTTCTCAAGGCTTTGAGGGGGTTTATATCAATATGGTTATTAATTTTTCTCTTACAAATACATGACATGCGCTTTTGTTGTTTTTGTAATATGCCTTTTCCATATAATATAAGTTGTATATCTTCCATACTAGAAAATAAACAAATATAAATTTATGGTAGCAATTTCAAGTGGCTGAATTATATTACATTTAAGGTATGTGCAATAACTTATTTAGCCTAACCCCTACTGATAGTAATTAGGTTGTTTCTAGTATTTTCCTTATATGAATACAGCCGTGAGTATTTAGTCTTTTTGTTGTGGTCCTTATTATCCCTCTTTCTACTTCCAATCTCTTTATTTATGAAAAGAGGAAAGTATCAAACAACACACTCTGTAACATGTGTGCAATTGTGGAACTGGTAATATAGACACAGAGGTAATATATTGATAGATGCCTTAAGAGGAAATCCTTGCAGAACTCCCTTGGCTGGGATAGTTCCATCTGCTCCCAGGACCCAAAACCTTTCCTGGGAGCTCCACACTCAACTCTCAAGTTCCTTCCTTGCTGTCTCCATTTTGGATATATCAAATTCAAGATGTCCAAAATGCATCTTCTGATTTTGCTTCTGAAACATGTCTTTCACTAATGGATCTTTCCCATCTTGGCCGATAGTGCGATTGTTCACCCAGTTGCTGATGTCTGGAACAGAGAAGTTATCCCTGACTTTTCGCTTGTCCTTACTTCTCACACCCATTTCATCAATGAGTCCTTGTGGATTTTACCTCCAAAATTTATCTCCAACCTGCCCTCTTCTTCCTGTCTCCACTGTTCATTTTGTGGCAGGACACTTCTACCTCTTGCTCAGAGTATGGTAACAGCCTTCTCGTTGGTCCCACACTCTCCTCTCCTGTTTCTTTCTGCTGCAAATTGATCATGCTACACCCCACCGATAAAAGCCTCAATGGGTCCCCTTTGTACTTTGCAAGGAAAAGTTCTAACTCCTTGCCTTGGTCTACACACTGAATAATATTGCATTTGTTTATGTCCAACATCACTTTGCACTGCTCTCCCCTGCATTATACCACTTCAGCCCCACTTTCTTACAGTTTCTTTAATATCCCAAACTTTTCTGCACCTGCAGCTTATTACATGGGCTTTTCCCTCTGCCTGGTCTGCTCTTCCTTTTACTCCTTTTGGGCTTAGGTTCTTTCCTCCCTCTTAGTGTGCAGCTTAAATGTGACTTCCACAGAGAGACTTTATTATAAACTTTTAATCTAAAGTATGTCCCCTTTCCCTTTTCTCTTTGATCTCCATCTTTTGTTTTTTCCTTTCTTAGAACTTTTTTTGGTATTTGCAGATATTTCACATCTTTATTGGTTTTCTTACCCATTGTCTCTCTCCTCTACTGGGAGCCATGCTTGGATACCAGTGCCAAAGACCTTCAACCTGCAGGCTTAACTCCACTCAGAGGCTGAGGCAGTCTTAGGACTTAAGGAGGTATGTTCCCACCAGATGTGATTTTGCTGCCTAAGCCCGAGGTGTGGTGACGGGGATGACTGCTAGGGGCTTGCAGCATACTGAGCTGCAACTTTCGTCCCATCCCCTTCTCCTGAGCACCTATTCCATATGATGGGGCTTCTGCCTCCAGTTTGGGTTTAAATTTCAGTTGCCAGCTAGGGCTGATGGTTCCTTGACTACAAGCATACCTTGGAGATACTGCAGATTCAGTTCCAGACCACTCCAATAAAGCGACTGTCACAGTAGAGTGAGTGACAGGAATTTTTAAAATTTTCAGTGCATATAAAAGTTATGTTTACACTATACTGTACCCTATTAAGTGTGAAATAGTATTATGTCTAAAAAATTATATACCTTAAATAAAACATACTTTATTGCTAGAAATGCTAATCATCATCTGAGCCTTCAGCAAGTTGTAATCTTTTTGCTGGTAGAGGATCTTGCCTCAATGCTGATGGCTGCTGGCCGATCAGGGTGTTGGTTGCTGTGGCCATTTCTTGAAATATAACAACAATAAAGGTTGCTGTGTTGATTTACGATTTTTCTTGTAGCATGCAATACTGTTTGGTAGCATTTTATCCATAGTAGAACTTGTTTCAAAGTTGGAGTCAGTCCTCTCAAACCCTGACAGTGCTTTATTGACTGAGTTTGTGTAATATTCTAAATCCTTTGTTGTCATTTCAACAATCTTCAAAGCATCTTCACCAGGCGTAGACTCCATCTCAAGAAACCACTTTCTTTAATCACCCAGAAGAAGTGACTCCTCATCTGTTAAAGTTTTATCATGAGATTGCAGCAATTCAGACACATCTTTAGACTCCACTTCTAATTCTAGTTCTCTTGATATTTCCACCACATCTGCAGTTTTCTATCATTGAAGTCTTAACCCTTCAACATCACACACGAGGGCTGGAGTCACCTTCTTCGAAACTCCTGTTAACGTTGATATTTTGACCTCTTCCCATGAATCATAAATTTTCTTGATTGCATCTAGAATGGCGAATTCTTTTCCAGAAGGTTTTCCATGTACTTTGCCCAGATCCATTAGAGAAATCACTATCTATGGCAACTGTAGCCTTATGAAACGTATTTCTTAAATAATAAGACTTGAAAGTCAAAATTACTCCTTGATCCATGGGTTGCAGAATGGATTTGTGTTAGCAGGCATGAAAACAGCATTAGTCTTGTTTGTACATCTCCATCAGAGCTCTTGGGTGACCAGGTGTATTGTCAATATTTTGAAGGAATATATATTTTTTCTGAGCAGTGGGTTTCAACATTGGGTTTCATATATTCAGTAAACCATGTTGTAAACTGTGGATGTGCCGTTATCTAGGCTTTGTTGTTCCATTTATAGAGTAAAAGCACAGTTGATTTCACATAATTCTTAGGGGTTCTAGGATTTTCAGAATGACAAATGAGCATTGGCTTCAACTTCAAGTCCCCAGCTGCATTAACCCCTAACAAGAGAGTCAGCCTGTCCTTTGAAGCTTTGAAGCCAGGCATTGACTTCTTTTCTCTAGCTATGAAAGTCTTAGATGGCATCTTCTTCCAATAGAATGCTGTTTCATCTACACTGAAAATCTATTGTTTAGTGTGACCTTCATTAATTACCTTAGCAAGATCTTCTGGATAACTTGCAGCTTCTACATCAGCTGCTTCTTTGTACTTTTATGTTATGGAAATGACTTCTCTCCTTAAACCTCATGAACCAACCTCTGCTAGCTTCAACCTTTTTTCTGCAGCTTCCTCACCTCTCTCCCTTCATAGAATTGAAGAGAGCTTGGGCCTTGTGCTGGATTAGGCTTTGGCTTAAGGAAATGTTGTGGCTGGTTTGATCCTCTATCCAGGTCATAAGAACTTTCTCCATATCAGCAGTAAGGCTGTTTCACTGTCTTATCATTCATGTTCACTTGGAGTAGTACTTCTCATTTCCTTCAAGAACTTTTCCTTTGTGTTCACAATTTAGCTAACTGTTTGGTGCAAGAGGCCTAGTTTTTGGCCTATCTTAGCTTATGACAGGCCTTCCTCAGTAAACTGAATCATTTCTAGCTTTTGATTTAAAGTGAGAGAAGTGTAACTCTTCCTTTTACTTGAACACTTAGAAGCCATTGTAAAGTTATTAATTGGTCTAATTTAAATATTGTTGTTTTAATGGGGGGCTCAAGGAGAGGGAGAGAGATGGGGAATGGTCGGTCAGTGGAGCGATCAGAACACACAATACATTTATCAATTAAGTTCACTGTCTTATGTGGGCACAGTTCATGCCCACAAACAATTACAATAGTAACATCAAAGATCATTGATCACAGATAATCACAACAAATGCAGTAATAATGAAAAAGTCTGAAATATTGCAAGAATCACCAAAATGTGACACACAGACATAAAATGAACAAATGCTGTTAGAAAAATCATGCTGATAGACTTGCTTGATTCAGGGTTGCCACAAACCTTCAATTTGTAAAAAAACGCAGTGTCTGCAAAGCACAATAAAGTAAGCCTGTATAACCATACCAGGCTGTCTCCCTGCAATTCGACTTGTTCCCAATTCCATCCCTAGCCATTGGCTAAGATGCTGCCTTTAATCAGAGTATTCTCTTTTACTTGTCCTTCTACGCCTCCCTGCGTGTTTCACCACCTGACTGAAAATTCTGCTACTGTCTAGAGCTTCCTGTCATGCTTCACTCCCGGGTATAAATGATAACCTACACTGGAATCAAGCTCACCACTATCCCTTTGGCTATTAGGATTTGGATTGCTTGCTGTCCAGTTTCATTGGAGCCAAACTGTAGGAAGAGGGGTTTTGAACCAAATAGTTATGAATTTGAACTCTGGTTCTGACACTTATTAGCTGTGTGATCTTAGGCAAGTTATTGACTTCTCTGAGTCTCAGTTTCACTGTCTGTAATATGGGGGTAAATAATATCTACCTTGAAAATTTGTGAGGATTAGTGATTACCTATGACAAGTAGCTAGTGCAGAGCCTAGCATATAGCTGGCACTCAAGCCTCCCCACCCTGCTCGCTCTATCCTCTGTCCCTAGCTTCCTTCTCCCATTCTGCTAGCCCATGGCACAGATTCCGTCCTTTGACTACAGAGTTGCATGGGCTGTTTCAGGCTGTTCTTTCTCTCTTGATTTGAGCTGAGCTGACTGCTTTAACTTCCTGAGTTTATGTTTTCTTTTTGGCCCATATCCTTTAAACAAAAATTCCTTTTTAACTGCCTCTAGTTTACACATCTCAGCCACTTTGATCTATTTCTTTCTAGCATAAGAGCCATTTGTTCTATTTGGAGGTAAGATGCATGCCATAGTTTTTTCAAAGAACCCTATAGTCATCTCCAGAGAAGATGTTGGCCTGGTCTCCCCAAAGATGATGTGTAGGGTGGATGGCATTCATTACATTCACATGCAAAAGATGTTCTTTTGAACAAGAGTATTTTTTGCGATGAATTTTTAAGTGCACAATTTATTTATTTTTTTTCAAGGTTACAATTAGCATTACATGACCATATGACTTTTCTGGAAGGCATAAAGCTGCTTTCTGGAGCCCAGCACCCTCAGACACCTTGGCAGGAATGGCTGGGATCCCATATGTTTCTTCATTCCTCCTAGACAGTGCTGACATTTGGGGATTTATTCTTAGAGTTTGCTTCTTTGAACATGTTTGGTTCAATTAGTCTACTGAAGCTGAGGTGGAATAAACTGTTTTTTAAAGAAGTGGTACCATATTCAGAACAGGATGTTTGAGACACAACAGATGGGCTTGTGATCAGGCTAAATTGCCATTTATCAAATTTAGAGTAAACTTAAGTAGATCCACAGCACTTAACCCAGTTCCTTAAAAAGTAGAAGCTCAAGAAATGCTGGTTAGAAGAAAGAATGAATCATAAACAAGTAACGGCTGGAAATCTGTTGACACCTTAGGGAAAGGAGAATATTTAAATAAGCTGCAGATCATTTAATCTTAGAATGTCAGATGTACTACAGTGTGAATAAATTGTCACTAATTTTCTTTTCTGAGATTAAAAGGTCAGAGCTGCTTTACGTGGTAGTGGGTTACCATTTGTTGAGGACCTAGTGTAATGGGCATCTGTTCTTTTTGTTTATCCAGCATCTCTGTTCCTTTTGGGGAACTGCCTGTCGTCGTAGTCAGTGAGATGATTGAATACGGTATTGCCTAGCACATGTTCCACGCTGAGCCAGTTCCTGTACTGTGTACCCTACACAACCATTCTTGGTGCAGGCATAGACATGCAGATGTGTGACACAGGTAGTTCTCATCAGGGTCTTCCTCTGGACTGAAACATAGATATTGAAAAGAGAGGTTTCTATTTGAACTGGGATTACTATACTCAGAATTGGTGAGTCTGGGCATTAGATGCAGGTAAATGTTTAATGGCCGTCTCTGGCTGACTTCCAAAAAATGCATGTTTTATATATATATAAATTTATTATAAAGTCGACTGATATAAAAGGCATGTAGCACATAATTTTCAAGAAATATTAAAATATTCAGTACCCTTTCTTATGAATTCCATATAACCCATTGATTCTCACAAGATACTTTCACTGATTTTTGCTTAACTCTTGAGTTTGTGGTCAACCTATGGTTGTCATTGAGTATCATGTAGTTCCAACATAAACACTGGTTGATATTTTCATTTATCTTAATGATAGAAATCCAACAATGAAGCTATATGCTAGAACTTACAGTCATGCTAGTGATATGAGTGACTTCTTTGTTGAATTGTTTAACAGTTTTTGAATACTGGAAGAATATTTCCTTAAATGTTTTGTTGCTATTTACAGTGTGACAGCTATAGACATGAACACTTTAAAATTTAACCCTCATTATTTATAATCTGCATTTTCTCCATCATTTAGATAATCAACAAAACAGTAAATCATTTAGATTATCATTTTGATAATCAACAAAACAGTAAATCAAACCCTGATTTGTAGCATCCAATATCCATGGCTGACGTCAACATTCCAATGTGACATCATTGAACATGGGGTTGAAAATTGAGGTGCAGTAGCACACCAGTATAGCGGATTTCCACTGTACAGATATAATAGGAATCAATAGCCTTTAGAGCATGGATAATACTAAAATGTAGTAACATAATTAGGAAGTGAATTTTGAATATTGATTGCCTTCATTTTAATATAATTCATTTAATTGCAAATTACTATAATTTTTATTAATGATTATTTTTAGCCACTCACTCACTAGATCCCTGAAAATTTAAAAGTTGGCTTTCACAAGCCAGTAGAAGCTAGTTTCGGCACATCACTGAACAAGGGCTGTTGTGGTGTGGATAATTCCTTCACCTGATAGAGAGGATCTGTCTGCAGAAAACAGGCTCCTCCTCAAGGGAAGCACTGTGGAGAAAGGGTCCAGCAGACAGGATTCTGCCCAGGGATTATCTCCATTTCTTTCTGTGTTCTAGCTAGATGGACCCAGACTTTTGTTGCTACCAAATAGTCCTGAAGTGTGGAGAGTTCTGTACTTTATATTTATTACTTCCATTTAAAATGGCCTTCATTTTACAGGTGAAGTATTTTGGTTATTAAACGCTGTCTCATTTAATCTTGAGAACAATCTGTAAGATGTCTGAATGCATGTTTTCCTTTGTTCTCATTTTTCCGATAAGCCATGAGAAGTTAAGTGACTTGGGCTTGGGTGAATTCAAGCCCAGCTCTGTCTGACTGCAAAACAACTTCCTCAGCCTGCCTTCTCAGCAAATGTAGGTTTACTGAACAGCAAATATATCAGCATCTGTAACATTACTAAGCTTCTGCCCTAAAGAAAAGAAAACATTTGTTCACTGGCTTCTTCCACCTCTAGGCTTCCTCCCCAGTCTGCCATGATTCCTTAAAGCTCCCTTTTTGGCATTTCTTAGATATTTCATCATTTAATCCTCTCGTTCTCTCAAACCTAGAGATGTTAACAGCTTAGGGAAATACGCTTAGGGAAATAATATTATCCTGAAAGAAGGCAGACAAAAAAGAGTACATATTGTATCATTTATATACTATTCTAGAAAATGCAAACTATAGTGAAAGAAAGCAGATCAGTGGTTGCCTATGGACCAAGGAGGGATGGATTGTAAAGGGGTAAAAGGAAACTTGGGGAGTGAAAGATATGTTCACTACTTGATTGCGGTGATGATTTTAACATCATGTATGTCAAAAGCCAATAAATCCAACCCTTGAAATATGTGTAGTTTATCGTATGGCAGTTATACCTCAATATAGCTGTTTGTTTTTGAAAACAAGTTGCTTTTCCTTATTCCCTAGACATTTTATGTGTGTGTGTCTGTCTTTCAGACAGACTTTTGCTTTGGTTTTTAATGATCTGTTTAAACAACTGACAGTGAACATTAACTAGAAACATTAAAGTCAGTAGTAACATGAAATATTAATGTATGGAAAGGAAAAACAAAACCCCAATCTTATAAATCACGATTGAGTCATAAAATCTATAGCCTTTTACCATGTTCCAGCTTACAAGTCAAGATGTATGTTGTAGAAATCAATGAATATGTAATGTTGCACATTACATATGTTTTTTCCATTAGCCTGTATTTTTAAAGATCTTTTCCATATTTCTACATAGTCCGTGAATTTGTCAATTCTAATGGAATTTTGCTTAAAATTAAATTAACATATCATGATTTGCTTGTTGATTTATTCATATCTAAATATTTGGGTCATTTAAGTTTACTAGTAAGAATGCATAGTTTAGTTTTAGCAATTTTTATAAATTTATTTTTTCATTTGAATCATTCCCTTGCCATATATTATTGATATTCCAATGTGACATAGGGGAAAGGACATTGAACATGGTGTCTGAAGAACTGGGTTGAGCTTTGACCTGCCACATACTGGCTGAGGATCTTCTAAAAGTCACTTAATATATCTGGGATATTTAAAAAATAATCATACTTGTTCTATTAATCTCACAAGGTGTGGTTGAGAATCATGGAAAAATTTACAATTATAATTATTATCCATTAATTCATTGGGCTATTTTTTCATTGGAACCTCTTCTGTATAGATTTGTATTCATTCCAAGCAGATTTTGAAGAAAAAAATGTTTCCCAATCATATTAATTATGAATAATTTTTCTCATTCCTTCATATTCTTCTTCATCTCCATTATGCTTTCTGTGTATGTGCAGGTGATATAGTTTGATGTAATCAAACCTGCTAACCTTGTTATTTATAATTTCCTATGCTTCAGAAATAATTTAGAAACCTATTTTAAACAGTTTTAAAATATTTAACTCAGTAGTATATTTCGAATTTATTGTGGTGTATGGTGTGAATTGTGGCTAGAAATTAAAACCTTTAATTCTACACTAAAATTTTCTCAACAGCATCGAATAATTAACAAATCAATTTACTTTGTGGCCTGCATGTTCTAGGTAGGCACTGAATAAGAGCTAAAGAAACATACATATGGAAGACTCGATCTCTGACCTTAAATAGTTCATAGTGTAGTGAGGGAGACAAGTAGGTAAAACCAATAGCATATATGATATAATTTCAGTGGGTTTCACTTTCTCTCCTTCCTGGGTGACCTATAGGGCATGTGAGAATCATTCCATAACATGTCCGTGTGCCCATCAAGGTGTGGGGAATTTCTCTGCTAATTAAGGTCCTATCTCTCCAACCATTTCTCCTCTATGGCCTTCTTGGCTTCCTAGAATACTACCCAGGAGATGAGGCAGATCTTCTCTGTCTTGACTCCCATAAACCTATTGGGGTTTTTGTGATTTTCCTCGGAAATCTAGGGCTCTGCCCACTTTGCAGCAGAGATAGGATGTTCTTACTCTTTGCTTCCTCTCCTGCTTGTCTCCCTTCCCTGAACACAGGGAAATTTTTTCTCATCTAGGCTGGAAGTAAGAGCATTAGGGATAGCTGGTTCTTTTTTATTTACTAAATAACAGTGGTTAACAGAATAGTTAAGCATTTGGACTCTGAAGACAGAATACCTGGGTACATAATCCTGGCTACATCACATACCAGTGACCTTTTGTGACTCTCTGTGCCTCAGTTTCATTTTTTGGTTCAATGGGAATAATTTAAACACTTACTATAGTGCCTGGCACATAAATGTTCAATAAATATTTATTTAATTGAATGAAATTCCATTTTCCTCTACTAAAATTAAATGAGATTAAATGAGAAAATGCCTGTTAAGTACTTAGAACAGTGTCTAGCACCCAGTAAGAGTACACATAGCCTTTATTATAATACTTTTCTTGTTGCATTTCTGCTTTTCCAATGCCTAGGACTTTGAAATTCAGAAGTCAAGAAGGGGTGAGTTATGGTGAGGAGCAATGATGCAATGAAAGCAAGAGAGTAACAGTAAATATAGGGGTTGAAGGGGAACATTTATTAATCTTTCAAAAATATAATCTCTTCATATGCAGGGATCTCTTATTTTGTTTCCCCAATCATGATCTTTTCTTTCCCCAAAGCATTAAAAAAAATTGAGATATAATTGACATACAACATTATATTAGTTTCAGGTGTACAACATAATGATTAGATATTTGCATATACTGTGAAATTATCAACACAATAAGTCTAGTTAACATCCGTCACAATGCATAGTTATGAAAAAATTTTTTTGTGTTGAGTCCCCAAAGATCTTGTACACCAATCATATACAGATTCCTTCTCCTAAAAGAAGTTACTTTTTTACTCAAAACACATCTTTCATTGCCTACAGAATAAACCCAAACTCCTTAATGATGTGTCCCTAACTGTGTCTCCAATTCTCCCATTTGTCTTTTTCTTTTTTTTAAGTTTTTATTACAGTATATTTGCTTTACAATGTTGTGTTAGTTTCTGCTGTACAGCAAAGTGAATCAGCTATACGTATACATATATCCCTTCATTTTTGGATTTCCTTCCAATTTAGGTCACCATGGAGCATTGAGTAGAGTTTCCTGTGTTATACAGTTGGTTCCCATTAATTATCTATTTTATACATAGTATCAATAGTGTATATATGTCAATCCCAATCTCTTAATTCATGCCACCCCCACCCTTTCCCCCTTGGTGTTCATAAGTTTGTTCTCTACGTCTGTGTCTCTATTTCTGCTTTGCAAATAAGATCATCTATACCATTATTCTAGATTCCACATATATACATTAATATATGATATTTGTTTTTCTCTTTCTGATTTACTTCACTCTGTATGACAGTCTCTAGGTCCATCTACGTCTCTGCAAATGACCCAGTTTCATTCCTCTTTATGGCTGAGTAATATTCCATTGCATTTATGTACCACATCTTCTTTATCCATTCCTCTGTTGATGGACATTTAGGTTGCTTCCATGTCCTCCTGGCTGTTGTAAATAGTGCTGCAAGGAACTTTGGGGTGCATGTGTGTTTTTGAATTATGGTTTTCTCTGGGTATATGCCCGGTAGTAGGATTGCTGTATCATATGGTAGTTCTAGTTTTAGTTTATTAAGGAACCTCCATACTGTTCTCCATAGTGGCTGTATCAATTTACATTCCCACCAAGAGTGTAAGAGGGTTTCCTTTTCTCCACACCCTCTCCAGAATTTTGTTTGTAGAATTGTTGATGATGGCCATTCTGACTGCTGTGAGATGATACCTCATTGTAGTTTTGATTTGCACATCTTTGATAATTAGTGATGTTGAGCATCTTTTCATGGTTTGTTGGCCACCTTTATGTCTTCTTTAGAGAAATGTCTATTTAGACCGTCTGCCCATTTTTAGATTGGGTTATTTGTTTTTTTGATACAGAGCTGTATGAGCTGTTTGTATATTTTGGAGATTAATCCCTTGTCAGTTGCTTCATTTGCAAATATTTTCTCCCATTCTGAGGGTTGTCTTTTCATCATGTTTATGGTTTTCTCTGCTGTGCAAAAGCTTTAAAGTTTCATTAGGTCCCATTTGTTTATTTTTGCTTTTATTTTTATTACTCTAGGAGGTGGGTCAAAAAGGATCTTGCTGTGATTTATGTCAAAGACTGTTCTTCCTATGTTTTACTCTCAGAGCTTTATAGTGTCTGGTCTTACATTTAGGTCTTTAATCCATTTTGACTTTATTTTTGTGTATGGTGTTAGGGAGTGTTCTAATTTCATTCTTTTACGTATAGCTGTACAGTTTTCCCAGCACCACTTACTGAAGAGACTATCTTTTCTCCATTGTATATTCTTGCCTCCTTTGTCAAAGATTAGGTGACCATAGGTGTGTGGGTTTATCTCTGGGCTTTCTATCCTGTTGCATTGATCTACATTTCTGTTTTTGTGCCAGGACCATACTATCTTGATTACTGTAGCTTTGTAGTATCGTCTGAAGTCAGGGAGCCTGATTCCTCCAGCTCCGATTTTCTTTCTCAGAATTTCTTTGGCTATTCAGTGTCTTTTGTGTGTCCATTCAAATGGTAACATTTTTTGTTCTAAATCTGTGAAAAATGCCATGGGTAATTTGGTAGGGATTGCATTGAATCTGTAGATTGCTTTGGGTAGTATAGACATTTTCCCAATATTGATTCTTCTAATTCAAGAACATGGTATATCTCTCCATCTGTTTGTGTCATCTTTGATTTCTTTCACCAGTATCTTATAGTTTTCTGCGTACAGGTTTTTTTCCTCCTTAGATGGGTTTATTCCTAGGTATTTTATTCTTTCTGTTGCAGTGGTAAGTGGGATTGTTTCCTTAATTTCTCTTTCTGATCTTTCATTGTTAGTGTATAGGAATGCAAGTGATTTCTGTGTATTAATTTTGTATCCAGCAACTTAATAAATTTATTGATTAGCTCTAGTAGTTTTCTGGTGGCCTCTTTAGGATTTTCTGTGTATAGTATCATGTCATCTGCAAACAGTGACAGTTTTACTTCTTCTTTTCCAATTTGGATTCATTTATTTGTTTTTCTTCTCTGATTGCCTTGTCTAGGACTTCCAAAACTATGTTGAATAATAGTGGTGAGAGTGGACACCCTTGTCTTATTCCTGATTTTAGAGGAAATGCTCTCAGTTTTTCACCATTGAGAATGATATTTGCTGTGGATTTGTCATATATGGACTTTATTATGTTGAAGTAGGTTCGCTCTATGTCCATTACTGGAGACTTTGCATCATAAATGGGTGTTGAATTTTGTCAAAACCTTTTTCCGCATCTATTAAGGTGACCATATGGTTTTTATTCTTCAATTTGTTAATATGGTGATTCACATTGATTGATTTGCATATATTGAAGAATCCTTGCATCCCTGGGATAAATTCCACTTGATCATGGTGTACGATCCTTTAAATGTGTTGTTGGATTCGGTTTGCTAGTATTCTGTTGAGGATTTTTGCATTATGTTCATCAGTGATATTGGCCTGTAATTTTCTTTTTTTGTTATATATTTGTCTGGTTTTGGTGTCAGGGTGATGGTGGTCCCATAGAATAAACTTGGGAGTGTTCCTCCCTCAGCAATTTTTTGGAAGAGTTGGAGAAGGCTAGGTGTTAATTCTTCTCTAAATGTTTGATAGAATTTGCCTGTGAAACCATCTGGTCCTGGACTTTTGTTTGTTGGAAGATTTTAAATCGCAGTTTCAATTTCATTACTTGTGATCAGTGTGTTCATATTTTCTATTTCTTCCTGATGCAGTCTAGGAAGCTTGTACTTATCTAAGAATTTGTCCATTTCTTCCAGGTTGTCCATTTTATTGACATATAGTTGCTTGTAGTAATCTCTTATGATCCTTTATATTTCTGCAATGTTAGTTGTAACTTCTTTTTCATTTCTAATTTTATTGAGTTCAGTCCTCTCCCTTTTTTTCTTGATGAGTCTGGCTAAAAATTTATCAGTTTTGTTTATCTTCTCATAGAACCAGCTTTTAGTTTCATTGATCTTTGCTGTTGTTTTCATTGTTTCTATTTCACTTATTTCTGCTCCGATCTTTATGATTTCTTTCCTTTTACTAAGTTTGGGGTGTTGTTTTGTTCTTTTTTCTCTAGTTGCTTTAGGTGTAAGTTTAGGTTGTTTATTTGAGATTTTTCTTTTTTCTTGAGGTAGGATTGTATTGCTATAAACTTCCCTCTTAGAACTGCTTTTGCTGCATCCCATAGGCTTTGGGTTGTCGTGTTTTCATTGTCATTTGTTTCTAGGTATTGTTTTATTTCCTCTTTGATTTCTTCAGTACTTTCTTGGCTATTTAGCAGCGTATTGTTTAGCCTCTATGTGTTTGTGTTTTTTACAGTTTTTTTTCCTGTAATTGATTTCTAATCTCATAACGTTGTGGTCAGAAATGATGCTTGATATGGTTTCAGTTTTCTTAAATTTACCGAGCCTTGATTTGTGAAGCAAGATGTGATCTATCCTGGAGAGCGTTCTGTGTGCACTTAAGAAGAACGTGTATTCTGCTGTTTTCGGATAGAATGTTCTATAAATATCAATTAAGTCTATCTGTTCTGATGTGTCATTTAAGGCTTGTGTTTCCTTATCAATTTTCTGTATGTATGATCTATACATTGGTGCAAGTGGAGTATTAGAATCCCTTACTATTATTGTATTACTGTCGATTTCCCCTTTTTTGGCTGTTAGCGTTTGCCTTATGTATTGAGGTGCTCCTATGTTGGGTGCATAAATATTTACAATTGTTATATCTTCTTCTTGGATTAATCCCTTGATCATCATGTAGTGTCTTTCCTTGTCTCTTGTAACAGTCTTTATTTTAAAGTCTATTTTGTCTGATACGAGTATTGCTACTCCAGCTTTCTTTTGATTTCCATTTGCATGGAATATCTTTTTCCATCCCCTCACTTTCAGTCTGTATGTGTCCCTAGGTTTGAAGTGGGTCTCTAGTAGACAGCATATATATGGGTCTTGTTTTTGTATCCATTCAGCCAGTCTGTGTCTTTTGGTTAAAGCATTTAATCCATTTACATTTAAGGTAATTATCAATGTGCATGTTCCTATTACCATTTTCTTTATTGTTTTCGATTGTTTTTGTAGGTCTTTTTCTTCTCTTGTGTTTCCCAGCCAGAGAAGTTCCTTTAGCATTTTGTTGTAATGCTAGTTTGGTGGTGCTGAATTCTCTTAGCTTTTTCTTTCTGTAAAGCTTTTGACTTTTCTGTCGAATCTGAATGAGATCCTTTCTGGGTATGGTAATCTTGGTTGTAGGTTTTTCCCTTTCATCACTTTAAATTAAATATGTCCTGCTACTCCCTTCTGGCCTGCAATATTTCTGCTGAAAAATCTGCTGATAACCTTATGGGGATTCCCTTGTAGGTTATTTGTTGCTTTTCCCTTGCTGCTTTTAATATTTTTTCTTTGTATTTAATTTTTGTTAGTTTAATTAATATGTGTCTTGGTGTGTTTCTCCTTGGGTTTATCCTGTGTGGGACTCTTTGTGCTTCCTGGACTTGATTGACTGTTTCCTTTCCCATGTCAGGGAAGTTTTTGACTATAATCTCTTCAAATATTTTCTCGGACTCTTTCTCTTTCTCTTCTTCTTCTGGGACCCCTATAATTCAAATGTTGGTGTGTTTAATGTTATCCCAGAGGTCTCTGAGACTGTCCTCATTTCTTTTCATTCTTTTTTCTTTATTTTGCTCTTACAGCAGTTATTTCCACCATTCTATCTTCCAGCTCACTTACCCATTCTTCTGCCTCAGTTATCCTGCTATTGATTCCTTCTAGTGTATTTTGCATTTCAGTAATTGTGTTGTTCATTACTGTTTGTTTGTTCTTTAGTTCTTCTAGGTCCTTGTTAACTATTTCTTGTATCTTAATTCATGCCTCCATTCTATTTCTGAGATCTTGGATCATCTTTACTATCATTACTCTGAATTCTTTTTCAGGTAGATTGCCCATTTCCTCCTCATTGATTTGGTCTTGTGGGTTTCTACCTTGCTACTTTGTCTGCAACGTATTTCTCTGTCATCTCATTTTGTCTTACTTACTGTGTTTATGGTCTCCTTTCTGCAAGCTGCAGGGGTGTAGTGCCTCTTGCTTCTGTTGTCGGCCCACTGGTGGGTGAGTTTGGTCCAGGGGCTTGTGTAGGCTTCTGAGTAGGAGGGACTGGGGCCTGTGCTCTGGTTAGTGGAGCTGAGTCTTTTCCCTTTGATGGGCAGGGCCACATCAGGTGGTGTGCTTTGGGGTGTCTGTGAGCTTAGTATGACTTTAGGCAGCCTCTCTGCTGATGGGTGGGTCTGTGTTCCTGTATTGCTGGTTGTTTGGCATGAGGTGTCCAGCACAGGAGCCTGCAGGCAGTTGGGTGGAGCTGGGTCTTGGTGTTGCAGTAGATACTCACTCAGGACAGGGAGGGTACGGCGGCCACAACTGGGTTGTGAACTAGTTGCCTGCGGCAGCATAGACCAGCAGGCAGTTGCAACAGACTGGGGCACGCTGGCTCTCACTCCAGGCTTATTTTGTACTAGTTCATAATCTCAGAAGAAAAATTTTCTCTTTCCAATAGTTTCAATAAAAGTTCTGTGGTTGATGCTCACTGGCAAGTGCTGAGTTGCTTTCAGTCTTTGTGTTACAGCCTCCTTTGCTGCTGTGATGACCCTGGCCAGAGCCACCTCCTCAGTGTGTCTTGCTGTCTCCATGGCCCCAGCACGGGCAGCCAGAAACCCCATTTGTCTTTGTTAAGTCTGAATTATACATTTTTAGTCACATATTATAAGGTTTCCTATCATTATGAATTTCCCTTTTTCTAGCTCTCTTACCTAGAAAGCTTTCCTCCTTCTTCTCACTGAGGGTACCCATCAAAGGGGACAAATAGAGGCTGATGTCCAGTTCACAATAATCTCACCAATTGATGTCCTTGCCTTGGACCTATGACTGTCCAAAGAAGACTTCCTTTTTTTTTTTTTTTTTTTTTGTGGTACACCGGCCTGTCACTGTTGTGGCCTCTCCCGTTGAGGAGCACAGGCTCCTGACGCACAGGCTCAGTGGCCATGGCTCACGGGCCTAGCCGCTCCGCGGCATGTGGGATCTTCCCGGACCGGGGCATGAACCCATGTCCCCTGCATTGGCAGGTGGACTCTCAACCACTGTGCCACCAGGGAAGCCCAAGACTTCTTTTCTTAATTCTCGCAAGATGCCAAAGTGGCTAGTGGCAGCTCTGGTGAGAAGATAATTAGGATTTCAACTGTATTTGTGATCTTTTCTTTACAACAGTGAGGCAAATGCTACAGTAGGAAAAGCATATGGTGGCACTAGAAGAAGACACAGGGAGGGCTCTTTACTAAGTCTTGGAGAATCAAAGAAGGCCTTTTGGAGGAAATGATATCTAATCTATGATCTGAAAGAATATGCCTGGCGATATAGGATGTGGGTAAAGGAAGAAAGAGAGAGCATGGTAAGCACAAGGAACAAAAAGGAGTGCAGGGAGCAGGGAAGTATCAGGATGTGGGGTTGCAGTGGGGAATGGTGAGTGTCGAGACTGGATAAGTAAGCAAGAGTCTGATAGGGAAGGCTAAAGAAAGCCTAGCTAAGGGCTTTGGACTTTCACCTGAGGACACAGAGGAACTTAGAAGGGTGACATAAATAGATTGATGCCTTAAGAGCTTTAGCTACAGTGCAGGGTGAAGAATGAATTGGGTGGAGATTGGAGATGGAGATGGAGAGGAATGTGGCAGGAAAACAGTGTAAGCAGCAAGACAAGTTTAAATGACTGTTGCAGTAATTCAAGTGGAAGATGAAACCCTGCAGTGTTTATTACTGTACCATAACCTAGTCTATCCTGACTGATACAAATTACGAATATGCTTTAGATACATGAAATTGGGGTAACAATAATTCTCAACCCTGATCTGACCTTGAGCAGTGCCAACAGTGACAGTAAGAAGTGGGCTCTTTAAGAGATCTCTAGATGGTAGAATGAAGAGGATTGCCTGCCAGGGGTAGGGATAAAGAAGCATGGAAGTTATTGACAACTAGGTGGATGGAGGTGGTACACATTAGATGCAGAGAATGCTTGGGCAGGCTGCAAGATGATACACTTGTTTTGGATATGTTGAATTTGGGATCCCTGTGAAATTGCCACATGAAGAGAGTCAGTCAGCACGTAGGTAGGCATGTCTAGAGTTACAGGAAAGAGAAGTTATATTTTGGAATTCAGAAATTTGTGGATTTCTATATATTCATATTTCTTCTATAAGGATTGGGGACAGCAATTCCTGTTATCAAACACATTAATGTCCGTGCAGCAAAATATATCAATATTCATAGCAAGTGGGATAAAGAAAAAGTACAAATAGCTTCATCACAATTCAGGTCAGCCTTTTCTGACAAATGAGTTTGTGACAAATTTATGAAAAAAAAAAGTTTAGGATTTCAGAGTTTTCAATTTTAGAAATGTTGATACAAGACTGCCTACCAGTACTATCTCATTTAATGCTTAAATCAACCATATGAAGTAGGGACTATTACTGTTCTCTTTTTACTAATAAAGGAACTCAGGCACACATGGGTTAACTAAAATGCTGAGGTCATGCAATCATTATTCAAAACCAGGCAGTCTAAGGCAGGAGAATGTTTCAAGTAGATGAGGGTTGGAACAGAATCAATCATCATAGGCAGGTAAAGTGAAATTAAGAATGAAATTGCCTCACTTGATTTGGCAATTAAAAAAAGATGTTTGGGGGCTTCCCTGGTGGCACAGTGGTTGAGAGTCCGCCTGCCAATGCAGGGGACACAGGTTCGTGCCCCGGTCCGGGAAGATCCCACATGCCGTGGAGCGGCTGGGCCCGTGAGCCATGGCCGCTGGGCCTGCGCGTCCGGAGCCTGTGCTCCACAGTGGGAGAGGCCACAGCAGTGAGAGGCCCGCGTACCACGAAAGAAAAAAAAAGTCTTTGGGAAGGCAGTTTAAGGGAAGTAGTGAGGTGGAGGCCAATCCGTGGTGGGTTAAGGAGTAGATAGGAGACAAGGAAGTGGAGACACCTACTACAGACTACTCTTCTGAGAAATTGACGTGAAGGGATGGAGCAATGGAACAAAAGCTGGACTAAAAGGTGAGTTAAGAAAGCATTCTTAAAGCTTATTAGATGTTGAAGAGAGAGGAATGAGGGGACAGTCAGTAAAGTGAAGTCCCTCCAGAGGCATGAGTTAATAGGATCCAGAGTGCTAGCGGAGGGATGGTGAGGGGAATTGCTTCCTATTCACCTAGAAGAAAGAAGAAAAGGAAGAGAGAGCTAAGGCAGGAAATCTAAGAATTGACAACATCACCTGTTCTCTGTAAGTTATCTTCTGAGACTGAGAGGTGAGAAGGTTACATCTGAGATGTGAAAAGACAGAAAAAGCTTTGAGAAAGCTACTGTAAGAGAATGGAATGGATAGTTGACTAGGGATGTGGATAAGGATTGGGCTGCATAGAGAGGCAACTTGATTACGGAGGCCTTGAGTTTATCGTGCATCA
Organism: Leucopleurus acutus; assembly: GCF_964270905.1. Taxonomy (NCBI): domain Eukaryota; kingdom Metazoa; phylum Chordata; class Mammalia; order Artiodactyla; family Delphinidae; genus Leucopleurus; species Leucopleurus acutus. The sequence goes on from NC_139142.1 coordinate 37,966,794, forward strand.
GTCTTGGAGGTTTTGTGATTCTCTCCTGAGAAGCTGAGCAGCTACAAGTATGAAGAAACTCACAGTTGGATATATTAGGGTTGAGTCTTTGCTGGATGGGTGTAACCATAGGTCTGATCCTTGAGAGTTGGGGATCTTGGCACAATATCTAAATCCCAGATATTCTCATAAAGTGTAGAACCATTCCCTGGTGGTGCGGTAGTTGAGAGTCTGCCTGCCGATGCAGGGGACACGGGTTCGTGCCCCGGTCTGGGAAGATCCCACATTTTTTTTTTTTTTTTTTTAGCGGTATGCGGGCCTCTCACTGTTGTGGCCTCTCCCACTGTGGAGCACAGGCTCCAGACACGCAGGCTCAGCAGCCATGGCTCACGGGCCCAGCCGCTCTGCAGCATGTGGGATCTTCCCGGACCGGGGCACGAACCCATGTCCCCTGCATTGGCAGGCGGACTCTCAACCACTGCGTCACCAGGGAACCATTGCTCTAGGACAATGGTTCTTAACTTTAATGCACATTGAAATCACATGGGGAACTTTAAAGACTACTGATGTCTGAGTCTCATGCTCAGAAATTCTGATGTACTTGGTCTGGGGGCTGTGGCCTGGACATTGGGATTTTTATAAGCTCCCCAGGTGACTCTAGTATATAGTCAGGGAATTACTGTTCCCCTAATTTCTTGTACCTAAAGTAAGTTCATAATCTGTACCAGTCAGGATAGATTAAGGTACAGTACAGTAAGAAACAGTGCCAAAATCTCAGTGTCTTAACACAACAGAAGTTTATTTCCTGTTTATATAATGCCTACCGCAGGTCTAGGTAACTCTTCCTGCAATGGTTATCCTTGTGTTGCTCTGCATTCCATAGTCACTGAGGTAGCGGAAGAGGAGCATCAAGAACTGAGTCCTGGCTCTTATCTGCTTTTACTAGGAAGTAATACACATCACCTCCATTCACATTTCATTGACTAGAATTAGTTTATGGCCATAACTAATTTCAAGGAAGTGGGGAAGGCACCTGGTTATTGGTGAGCATTAGTAGTGACCATCACCTAGAGTTACTACTGTAAATGAAAGTAGAAGCGGATGAAAAAGGTTATTTACTTAAACACTTACATGGTCCTTGTTACATGCCAGGTATTATTTAATAGCTATCGAATAGGATCTCATTTAGTCCTCATAATAGCCCTACTAAATAGGTCATTTTTAGTCCCCATTTTACAGCAAGGGAAATTAAGGCTAAATAACTTACTCTAGGTTATGTAAGTGGCAGGGAAAAGATTAAATTCCAGGCAGTCTGGGTCCAGAGGCGAAGCACTGAACCTCTATACAATACAACCTCTATTCTGCTTTCTCTCAACTTGGATTCTGGGGTGGGAAGGAGAAGGAGGAAGGTTATAAGTTTAAGTGTGGGACTGTGCAAGCAAAGGAATCAAACAATCATTTGGATATTTCATTGCTAGAGCAGGGGTAGGGCTCTGGGGGAGGCAGAGAGTGAGATTCGGAAAATAGACTGGGAAGGAGGAAAGGTTTGGACTGACACTGCTGCTGAGGACACCACTCCTGGAGGCCAGGATGGAGAGCAACTTCTGGCTTTCTGTTTTCTTCCTTCCGCCATTTCTCCTTCAGAGCCACCCATTTAGCATCTGCAGATTGCACCTTAGACCTCTGCTGAGGTTAGCTCAGAAACAGAGAGCAGGGTTAGAGAGAAAGATCATCCCCCTAGAGAGCAGTGGGTGGGCCATTTTCACATAAGGGATCAAACATTGTCAGACTGGACCGATTTTTAATGCATTTTTGAGAGTTTACACATAATTACAGCTACTGTCAAATAAACTGTATTTTAAATCCTCAAAGGAGGATGTGCTTGATAAAAGAATCCTTCAGCAAACCTATAGTAATTACAAACCATCATTTCCTAATATATCAGTTTTCTAGCTCTTCACTCTTGTCTTGGTTACTGTTAAACTGGAACACACCTGCAGCTCAGCCAGCTTTCCCTCATTTCATAGCTGTGACTTAGGAGTTCGCAAACACCTCTGGGTATTGGAACTCTTCGTTCTCACAGACAACACCACTCTAATTACAATACCCCAAGACAAATGCTTCTGCTTTAAAATGGAATCTCTGCAAGGAAACAAACAAAAAGAAGCCCTTTGTGTGACATTGAAGCTTTTTGATTCCTGTCTCTCTCACCTGTATATGCTGTGGCTTGGTTACAACAACTCTGTCTTCAAAACACTTATAAAATGCTGTATTGGCACCTGCTGCAATCTGCCAGCACATTCCTTAGGGTCAGTCAGTCCACACGGTGCCAGTGCTGCTCTGTTTTCCTTAACTCTGTGTTGATTAGGAGCTATTGCACGTGATTACCAGCTGTTGCAAGTGATTCTCTCTAGTGCTACAAAACCAGTGATGGCAATAGAGATAATTGGATGTTGCTGGTTGTTACCACACTATGCCAACATCAGATTATTTTCTATTATTTACAAGGAGCTCTCACCACAGGATTAGAAGACCCAGTTCTACTCATAATGTACCTCTAAAGCACCGTGTCATCTTGGATTAGGCACTTCATCTCTCTGGGTCTTGTATTTTTCTTCTGTAAAATGAAAATTTAAACTAGAGGATTAAGAAAAGTGTGTAAACCAAGGATTTGACACTTTATAATGACCATTTTTTAAAATAATTAAAATAATTCCAAAGTTATAATGCTATGCAGTTATTAAGGACAAAGAAGAAAGGATAAATGTCATTTTAATTAAATCTGCAGATGGAAATAAATGGGGACGTTCTACTAGTAATTGTGTGACTGTGTGTCTTAACAGAGTCCAAAAGAGTTTCCTCTTTGGGAAGTGTGAGCTGATACACCCAGAGAGGAGTGATTGGGAACAGGGATATTTATACTAGATGGGAAATGCTGGGAAGCTGAGATTTTATATCAATACCCAGAGGCGAGATGTGGGCAGCTGATGATGTGCAGAAGAACATATAGATTTGAGGCAGCTCCTGTTAATGGTGATGATGGACTTATCATATGTTAGAAGTCTAGGATAGCAGTCTAGGAAATAGACATATTTATTTTTATACATATTTATATATATATTTATTTTAATTTTATATACATATAAAATCAGCCTGCTTGTTCACCACTTCAGTCTGGGAATGGCTGATTAGTCATGGTCTGTACAGTAGCCTAGTCGACATAAACACAGGTCACACGAGAGCCACCAGAGGAGAGGCAAAATCCAATTGTGTGTCTCAGCTCAGGTTTCGAGTTCCCCTTCCCCTAGAGGCAGGAGATAGGTGGGCTCCGGGCTAGACATGTACAACTGGCCTCCTATTCGCACTTCCTGGGGTGAGAAGAAGATGGGCTCCAGCTGGATGTTCATTGCCAGCCCCCTGTTTACATTTCCTGAAGCAAGAGACAAACGAGCTCCAGGACTACATAGTTATGACTGGACTCCTGTCTACATTTCGAGATCTGCACCTCGATGTAGAAACCAGCAACAGAAATAGGGTAAATAACCGGACATTGGACATTTTTATGTCAGGGACAGAGTGGGACTAAACCCTGTTAAAAGATCAAGAGGTCATACATTTCCCATCCTTGGGGCAAGGGAAACATTGCACATATGCTGAAAGGCTCCTTGGGGGTCAAAAAGGACCCATAATATGTGATGCTAAGGCCGTCCCATAGGCCTCCGGGCTGTAATCCATCTTGGAAAAAAGTTGCTCACGCATGTTGGGGAGGGTCCTAGGGCAGGGCAGGTGTGGAAAAAGAAACCAGATAATTGGCCAAAGGTAAACAAGCACCTGGAAGAACTGCGGTATATAGATGACTTCACCACCTCTTTACTGCTCTCCTCCTCATTAGGGAGGACGCCCGCCCCTCTCTGTCCAGGGGTGCATCTCTGCCTTGCTTTTGTCTTAACTAAACAGTTTCTCTGTGTGCTCTCCCACTTGCTGTTGTGCTGTGTCTTTAATAATAAACTTTGTACCTGTTTTTTTAGCATCTTTATTGGAGTATAATTGCTTTACAATGGGGTGTTAGTTTCTGCTGTATAACAAAGTGAATCAGTTATACATATACACATATCCCCATATCTCTTCCCTCTTGTGTCTCCCTCCCTCCCACCCTCCCTATCCCACCCCTCTAGGTGGTCACAAAACACCAAGCTGATCTCCCTGTGCTATGCGGCTGCTTCCCTCTAGCTAGCTATTTTACGTTTGGTAGTGTATATATGTCCATGCCACTCTCTCGCTTTGTCCCAGCTAACCCTTTCCCCCTCCCCGTGTCCTCAAGGCCCTTCTCTAGTACGTCTGCGTCTTTATCCCCGTCTTGCCCCTAGGTTCTTCATGACCTTTTTTTTTTTTTAGATTCCATATATATATATATGTTAGCATACAGTATTTGTTTTTCTCTTTCTGACTTACTTCACTCTGTATGACAGACTCTAGGTCCATCCGCCTCACTACAAATAACTCAATCTCGTTTCTTTCTATGGCTGAGTAATATTCCATTGTATATATGTGCCACGTCTTCTTTATCCATTCATCTGTTGATGGACACTTAGGTTGCTTCCATCTCCTGGCTATTGTAAATAGAGCTGCAATGAACATTTTGGTACATGACTCTTTTTGAATTATGGTTTTCTCAGGACATATGCCCAATAGTGGGATTGCTGGGTCGTATGGTAGTTCTATTTGTAGTTTTTTTAGGAACCTCCATACTGTTCTCCATAGTGGCTGTATCAATTTACATTCCCACCGACAGTGCAAGAGGGTTCCCTTTTCTCCACACCCTCTCCAGCATTTATTGTTTGTAGATGTTTTGATGATGGCCATTCTGACCGGTGTGAGATGATACCTCATTGTAGTTTTGATTTGCATTTCTCTAATGATTAATGATGTTCAGCATTCTTTCATGTGTCTGTTGGCAGTCTGTATATCTTCTTTAGAGAAATGTCTATTTAGGTCTTCTGCCCATTTTTGGATTGGGTTGTTTGTTTTTTTGATTTTGAGCTGCATGTACCTATTTTTACAGTTTTTGCCTCTATGAGAAATGCATTTTTCACTGGGGTCAAGAGCCAGGGGTGGTGCTGGCTGGGATTCCTGGTTTTCATCCAGGCTACACAGGTTCAGTTCCTGGGCAGGGAATTAAGATCTCGCTTCACACCACCACTCACCACTGCCTGTCCGAGATCACCCTTGTACACACCCGGTCAACTGCAGGAAGGGAGCTGTAACCTCAGCCACATCTCTGACTCCTGTCATGGCAGGCCAACCACAAAGATCCAATCTGTGCCTGAGTCCCTTGTAATTTAACTAAAGACACCGCAACACATTTAGAAGGCATTCTATCTGTAGGGAAATAAACTTGCACCACCAGCCGTGCTTCGGGTAGAAAGCAAGGCTAGACTAGTGTTATTGTACCGAGTCTCTTGATTTTGTGCGGAAAGAATCCTAGCAGAGCAAACTGCTCTTTACCTCGCATCAACCTTCTGGGTTTGCTCAGCTGCCTAAGCACTGCAGGAACTGGTGGAAATTGCAGAGGAGAGGGAGAAAAGGATCCTAAGATAAAGCCTGGATCCTGGCTGTGTATTTGTGTGTCTCTCAGCTACAGGCAACGGCCCTTACATCGACCGCTCTGGAGAGGCAGTGATGGTAACCTGAGGCCAGTGATTGGTAATCTAGGGGTTTAGGCAAGACACCGCCCCCCTCCCCCCTCCCCCTCCCTCCTTGCCCAGGGTAGGAGCCGAGCAGGAGTTGTTTCCTCTGACCCCTGCCGGGGAGATTCCCAGATTCCCGCTGTCTCCGGGTAACCTAACCTTGACCGTTCCTAACAGGGGTTATCTAGCATATTCTTATCAAGCAAAAGGGGACGCCCCCATCCAACTCTCCTTTCGCCTGCCTACTTAACACTTTGCCTCGCCACCAACCTCTCACCTGGCCGCAGTGCACTTTCTGTCCTCACTCCTTGACCCTGTTTATGCAGTCGTCCTTTCTAGACTGGCCTTGGCGAAGCCTCTGGAGGGGAAGCCGTAGATCAGTTCCTCTCAAACTTGAGCGGGCATAATATTTATCCGGAGGGCTTGTTAAAACATTGTTGGCCCTCGCTCCCAGAGTTCCCGGTTTCCTAGCTCTTGGATAGAGCCTGATAATTTGCATTTTTAACAGGTTCTTAGGAGATGCCGCCAGTCCGGGACCACTTTGAGAACCACTGCCTTAGATAAAAGAAGGTGCCGGTACCGCGGCGTGAGCTCCTCCATTTCTTTTCCATCTCTTTCCCCGGTCCCTTTGCACTTACGGTATTTTCCCTTCTCCGTCATAGACTCTGGCTTTTGGACTCTGTTTCTAGCGGTTCCCCTCCTGTCGCCGGTTCCGAGCGTTGGTAGAGAAATTTCCTGCCCACAGTCCCCAGTCCTGTGCAGCGTCGCCCCCCCCCCTCCGCCTTTACTGTTTTTCCACAGCAAACGCTGCCCGCTGCACTCTCCCTTCTCTTGGGTGTGAATTATTCACTCTCTTCATTTACTCCTTGCATTAAGTGCAACCTTTTCCGCAACTTAGCAGTGGCTGGGCTCGCTGCTCTCCTGTGCGCTCCGCAGCCCTGGGAAGCATCCCTGTACTGCCGCCACGCTCCTCCGCGCGCCAGACCCAGCCTAGGGCGCCGGGGCCATCCCCGCTCCTGCTCTGCGCTCCCACCCTATCTGGCTCGAGCTCCAAGGTGTGGGCCAGGGCGGGTGCTGAAATCTCCTCTGTTGAGCTTCGGGCGCCGAAGCCCAGAGGGGGGCGGTAGCAGCGTCAGGTGGCTGCTCTGCGTCCTCGCGCGTCGCTCAGTCAGTCCCTGCTGCGCGCTCAGCCCGGACTGGAGCGGGAGATGATCAACACCTCCGCCCCGGCAGCTGCGTCCCCGGGAGCAGCCGGGACTCGGGACCTTGGCAGGAGAAACTGAGATGTGACCCCTCCGACTGCCCATTGCCCTCTTTGGCATCCTGCCTGCTTCTCCCACTTCCTCTCCCACTCCACGGCTCAACTGGACAGCGAGCGTTTGCCTCGATCTCCGGGGAGAGAGGAGCGGCCACCAGGCGCACAGCCGGGCAGAAGTTGGGCTCAACTGGGCAGCGCTGATCCAGCTGCGCCGGAGGGGTAGGCTAGGAAGTGGGAGAGGAAGGCGCAGTAGAGGGTCTGGGAGATAGGGCTTTGAGTGGGCTTTTCCTGCTCCCCCGGCCCCGGGGTCGGGGCAGGGGGAGAAATGCTGAGCCCGCGCCTAGGTGATCGCCGCCGCGACAGCAGCCTCAGCAACAGCTTCAGCATCAGCACCGGCGGGACAGCGACAGCGGGGGCGGCGCAGGCGCACTGTGCCCCGCGGAGCCTGCAGTTCCCGAGCCCCGTGTGCGGCACCGCCACAGTCTGGGCAGCGGCGGCCGGGGGAGCGCTACTACCATGAACTGCCTGGTCCTTCTCCCCAGAGCTGCTCATCCGGGTCGGGCTGGAGACTCAGTCAGGGGACCCCGTCGCCGCCGCCGCGCCCCCTCTTCTTTGGGCTCGATCTTCTCTTCCACCTTTTCCTCTTCTTTCTCCACCTTCTCTTCCTGCATTCCCCCCTCCCCCGCCGCGGATCCTGGCCGCTGCTCTCCAGACCCAGGATGCCGGGGGGCAAGAGAGGGCTGGTGGCACCGCAGAACACATTTTTGGAGAACATCGTCAGGCGCTCCAGCGGTAAGAAGAGTTGCAGTCAGAACACCCTTCCACCTCCATCCTGCCCACCCACGCCCCCCATCCTCCCCGTCCCATCCCTCTCCCAGGGCGGGAGGGGGACGCAGACCGCCCTACCTGGCGGCTGCAGTTACAAGATGGACCTGATTTTAGGTGGGAGTGGGAATGAGGTGGCAGAGGAAAGTTAGTTGCATCCCCTCCCCAAGACGTACTCTCCCCTCTCCCACCTGTCCAGAGCCCAGAACCGCAGGAAGCCAAGGGGGAGCAGCGGCTAGGGTGTAGGTACATCTGGAGAACAGAGTTGAGTTTCGCTTTGTTGAGGGATATCTTTTTTGTTCATCGTTTCCCCACATTTTTAAACAAGTAGGCTGAAGAGACTGATCAAATTCTTAGAGTTAATCTCAGTGGAAGGGTTCCCTCAAGTTGGGAATGGCTGTGAAAGTGGCTACTTAAGATTTAGTCTCTGGAATGGCTTTCAGGCCCAATGGGCACCGTTGAAAGGAACCTTGTGTATGAGAGGGTAGCTGGAGTTGAACCTAAGAAAGAGAGTCAGTTCTGGAAAAATGGGAAGGCAATTATTATAGTCAAATTTGTGTTTAAAGTTTTTTTTGTTTTTCTGTTTTGCATTGGTCTGTATTGATCTATATGATATATTTGATTTGACTTAAACAGGAGAAATGTAGAAGGGAAGCAATAGCTACTGTGCTTTTAAAGTAACTGGAGAAAGAATTTTAAAAATGCCATTCTACCTTGCTACCGATGTTAGGGTTTTCTTGCCTTAAAGTGTCTTTGAATTGCCATCCATTTATGCATTCATTTCCTCTAAGATATCGGAATGGGGATGGTTATATATTTCACATTTTAGGACCTTATAAACTTTGCATTTTACTGAAATATACATTTTTTACTTGCTTTCAAATCTTTTATATAATTTTCAATTTTGTAAGATATGTAAAGATATCCTTTAAAGATATGTAAAATATCCTTTAAAGTTTTTTGTTTTTTTTTCCTTCAGAGACCTGTTATTATATTTTGAGATCCTTTGCTTGGAGAATTATGAGAAAGACATTTCTGCATGTTGATTACAGTACATTTTGGACCAAAGCAATGGAAATACTCTATGCAATTCCATAATCATTGTTCATTCATTCATTCAGTGAAACAATATTTATTTGGGTGCCTTTTACAAGAGACACTCTGTGGGGTCCTTCGGATAAAAAAATGATTAAGACACTTCTGCTCTCAAAAAGCTCCCTGCTTAGTGGCAAGACAGAGGCACACACAAATGATAATAAATAATTAAATACAATTATGCTCTTCCTGAATTGGTAGATTAGGTTATATTAATTCCTAGGATATGAGCTCTCTAAAACTAGGCTTGCAAATATTTCCCCTGATTTGGGGACTATATGTAAGTGTCCCAAGGTATTTCTCATCAAGCTCTGACATGGTATTTGGTTTTCATTTGAGGCTTTTGACTTTATTTCTTCGCATTTGGTCAATGCCTGATACCATACAAGTCTTGAACAGACATTTTGGGGTTCAAAAAAAAAAAAGCTAATAGGCCTGATTTAGTGTAAAAAAAAAACTATAATACTTTTAGCCATTCCAGTGTGATTTCAAATGTGTTTGATTTTTTATGATAATATAAAATATTAAAAAATATATACTATAAATAAATGGTAGCCAATTTCTATGTTTATACATTACTTTCTTATATTAATATTGTACAGAAACCTAGAGTACAAGGAGATATTACTGTTAAAACAACCAGGTTGGGAAATTTAAAGATTATTGGAATTAGCTATTTAAGGTATATCAGTCTGTTTTTCAGCTTTCTCATCCTCTTGGGTTATTTCAACTCCATGCAATTTGGTCTGTGAGAGGACTTCTCAGAGAAGGCCTTAAAGAATAAAATCTGGAGGCTGTCTATTGCTCTGCGTGGTAACCAGAAAGTAGATGAGAATTCCTTGGCTGAAGTTCACTCATATAGCATCTTTGGTTGAAACTTCTCATACAGACTGGAACTATGAGCCAGTTTGTAGAATATCTTTTATTTCTGATATACCATGAAATTAAGACTTACCTTATGTGGCTTAGAAAGAGCTGCTTCCGTTGCCTCCATTTTAAATCTACCATCCAAGTCAATGAAGGTTTTATCTGTTTTACACTTCATGTTATAATTGCTTCACTGGTTTAATGTTTCTTTTCATGGATAGCACCAAGTACAAATGAAAATTTATCTGTTTTTGCATTTTAAGTACCACCTCTAATTGCTTATGGCTAACTTTTTTTTTTTTTTTTTTTTTGCGGTACGCGGGCCTCTCACTGTTGTGGCCTCTCCCATTGCGGAGCAACAGGCTCCGGATGCGCAGGCCCAGCGGCCATGGCTCACGGGCCCAGCCGCTCCGCGGCATGTGGGATCTTCCTGGACCGGGGCACGAACCCGCGTCCCCTGCATCGGCAGGCGGACTCTCAAGCACTGTGCCACCAGGGAAGCCCTGGCTAACTTTTAATACCACTACTCAAAACCTCTGAGCTTTGTTTGAAATGTGTTAGATATTTGAGGAAAGTGTATGAGCATGTGTATGTAATCAATAACGGAAAGTCTCAGTGCCACTTGTACAGGAAGAACCTCAGAAATTGAGAATTACGGTACTAAATTTCTCTACACATTTATGTGCGAGTATCCCACACTTGTTGCCATTTCTATATGATTTGGCAGAGAAATAGAAAACTTCATTCTGAGAAATTGAGATTAACAGAAAATTCCCTTCAGGGTTCTCACAGATGGATTGAGTTTGTCACCGTGAAGATTTCATTATTCACTAACTTAACAACATTGAAAGTGAAGTATTGGCAGAGCTTTAGTGGAAAAGAAAAGAGGCAGCACTCCTAATGCAGCTGAGACTTGAAGAAAGATGGGTTACTTTTACCCCATGAAGTGCTTCTCTTTCTGATATAACATCATTTTCTTCTTATGAAAATATCAGATCTTTTAGTGAGAGTCGGAGTAGAAGCATATCTAGAGATACACACAGATAAACATACAGACAGGTATCTACCCAGACACAAAGGTAGATGCAGAGGAAGTAAACTCTCTGTCTCACACATAGAAAGAGCAAAAGAGAGATGTAAAAAGTAGCAGAAATACAAGGAGAGAGGGAAGGAGAGAGAGGGAGGGAAGGAGTGTGGGAGGGAGAGGGAGGGGGAGAGATAGAGAGAGAGAGAGAGAGGGAGAAAAGGAGGGATACTAGATATGAAAGGGCAATGGACACCAAGAGAAAACGTCAAGCTTTTATTTGTCCACGGTGATCACTAATGAGCTGAAATCTCAGCAAATTAGAAATCTGTCAGAAAACTTATTGATGCAGAAGAAAAGAGCAAGAAGTGTGGTATATTTGGGTATAGCTTTTAAACATGAGGATATCCTAATAAAGTTCCAAACTCCTCAGTTGCAATTTCCCAGAATAACAGTGCTGTATTCTTTGCCTTAGAGTAGCACTGTAGCCTATTTGCCTTAGAGTAGCCTATTTGCCTTAGAGTAGCACTGTAGCCTATTTGCTGTTATTTTACACCTGTTGAGATTGGCTTTTTATTTTCCTTGTTTAGTTGACACAGTCTGTTATGGGAAAACATTTCAAATTGTCACTGGTGATTCAAAGTCTATAAAATAAAGTAATGAGGGCCATTGAGTAGGATGGATACAAACATACTTTATAGCCAAATCCCAAAATAGTAGAAGTAGGGAATTCCTCTCTTTAGTTTTAAGATAAAAGATAAGATCATTTTTAGACGAATAAAAGTAATTACAATCATTTTTAACATGTGATTCTAGTAGATATAGAGTACACATTATTACTCCAAGAAATTGTAAAGGTCAAAAGCATAAATGAAATAGCAAGGTTTAGATAACGTTTTTGGCTAGTAGAATCAAAATATGTTGCTAGGAAGGGAAAGTTTGGGAACCATGTGGTGGGTTTATTAACTGCGTGCAGTGTCTCATAGGAGGCCCCCGTCCAAAATGCCTACTGACCGAATCTGTGTCTGGAACATTATCAGGCCATCTTCCCTTATTTAAACCTTGCATAGTATTTATGCAAGCTATTCACCAATATATTTTGGGCCATAGGGAGCAGTACACTTATGGGTAGAGGGTAGGTACCTGAAAGAAAGCAACAGTTTTTTAAGACTTTTAGGTAGAATTTTAGATTAAAACAAAACAAAACATTTCCAAGGCCTTCAATCTGAATATTGCTTTGGGCAGTACATTTTATATATATGTTGTCTTTGATTCCTTAACAAATAGGCAGAAAGGATTAGTTTGGGTGACAGTAAACCTGGTTGCCATCTCGAAAATTTTTAACTATAAAAATAATGTCTTTTAAATTAGAATTAACTGTTCTTTAATATTTTAAGCATTATGAAAAACTAGAAATGTTTTTCTCTTTAGAGAAAAAAGGGGCCCAGGAAAGAAGAAAACAGAAAAGGCAGTATTTTATGAACCACTTAACCTTCAAGAGAAGAACTTGAGTATACTCAGTTATCCATTCTGCCTGAAATACCTGGTTGCACAAACACTTTCTTTACTCAGTGCTCTTACCTATAGGAAAATCCAAAATCATTTTTATGCTATAATTAATATTTGTAAAAACTAAGATCTTAAATGAGAACCTATAGGAGGGGCAATAAGGGAACTAGTGATTTAAAAACAAAACAAAAAAGAAATATTAACTCATAATTCTCATCCAATTAAAAAAATTGTGGAAAACAAATGGATTATTTTGGGGTTTTTTTGGTATCGAGTACTTGATATTTTTTCTTGAAAGATCTAAAATACTACTCAGGAAATGTTGATAAAACCACTTAGAGTTTTTGAAGCTTTGGTTTACCCAGGTCTTATAATGTATCACTTTTACCTTTAAAATATCATAGAGATTGAAATTATACTGACCACTTCCTAAATTATATTTATAAGTAAGCCAGAGGATTGTCCCTTGCTTTAGAGTCCACACTGCCTTGTATAACAAATGCAGTACTTTGTGGACTAGAGAGTTGCTTGTCCCAGGACATTCTTGTGTCCACTAGAAATTGCTCTGTTTGTTTATCTTTTGCTTGATTCCAGAAGCAGAGTATATAAGAAATCCACGTGCCTAGCCATCTGTCAACTGCCCTACTAAAAGAAACATAAAACAGTATTTTTGTTAATAGAAGGGAGTGGCTATGATTGTTTTAACTGATGGTGACTGAGTACATTTCTATAAAGGAGTCTTTTATTTTAGTCAATATTTATCTTTTACTTTCATTGTTAATAACAGCTGCTTGGTAGCATAGAGAAACAACGCTTCCCACCTTCTCTCCAGTGTCTGGTCTAGGAAAAGTTGTACTGTTCTCCAGAGCGCTGTAGTTACCATTCACCACAAGAGGGCACTATAGGTTCTGCCACAGGTGAACTAAGTAGTTAATATCTTTCTGTTTCTCTTTTCTGTCCTTTTCCTCAAGTTTGGGGGTTAAAATCAACGCAGTTAGTTCTTACTCTTGGCAGAAAATATCTAAAACACAAGACATATAGGAAAGTGAAACGAAGAAAGGAATTGACCTACGTTTTGTGACTGAATGTGATATTAGTAAAAACAGTTTATGGAAACAAATTCAAATAAATTTTAGACTAGTAGAATATTTACTTTGGCAGATGAACAAAATTTTATTGTAATAAATCATCTCAGTGTGGTGACAATATGTATGAAATATAAAGTTTTGCAGAATAATAATGTATAAATAATGTTCATACCAGAAGGATGAATATATATTTTCTATTTCAACAAAAATTTTCCTCATCAGATGTCTTGATATAATTTTGATTAAGTTGGTGAAGCAGAATCAGTTCATGACAGTGCTTTGATCTTATTAAAAGATAGTTTACAGATTTACAGTTACTTACCTAGGGTATTATATGATTCTAGTATTTTGATGCTATCCAAACTTTAAAAATAAAATACAGAGCTAAAGTAAATATTCCTCAAAGTTCTTCAAATTTATTAAACTCTCAAAAAAATATGATTGGAGACATATTACTTTAAGAGGTTCTATTTCCTGTCAGTCATCAAGTCTGAATCTTGGTTTTAGGGATTTTTTTCTTTTTGGTAGGGTTAGAAACCATATTTTGAGAGGTGCTCTGAAATGTCCCAAACAAAATCATTTTTAATGGGAAAAATTAAAGTATGTCATATAGCACTTTTATGAAGAACAGAGATACATAGTGAAATCAAATGAACATGAATAACAAGTCACAAAACCAGTGGTAATTATTGTTGCGGAAATTGAGGTCAAAGAAAGTAGTCTTGATGTGCTGTAAGAAATGGACATTTGTAAAACATCTTTCTTTACTCATAGAATTTTAAAAACTCCAGTCATATGTTCTCGCCACACACACAATAAAAGAAAACACTAGCTATGTGAGATGATGGACATGTTAATTAGCTTGATTGTATATGTATATCAAACCATCAAGTTGTACACTTTAAATATATACAATTTTTTTTTTTTTTTTTTTTTTTTGCGGTACGCGGGCCTCTAACTGTTGTGGCCCCTCCCGTTGCGGAGCACAGGCTCTGGACGCGCAGGCTCCGCGGCCATGGCTCACGGGGCCCAGCCGCTCCGCGGCACGTGGGATCTTCCCGGACCGGGGCACGAACCCGTGTCCCCTGCATCAGCAGGCGGACTCTCAACCACTGAGCCACCAGGGAAGCCCTAAATATATACAATTTTTATTTGTCAGTTATACCTCAACAAGGCTGAAAAAAAAAATCCTTAGTGTGTTCCACTAAATACCCTAGCTTAATAATGTATGATATAACTCCTTTTCATTATTGAAGAATGACTAAAAAGAGTAATTTAAATAGTCTCATTTTATATAATGTAGAAGTTTTAGTATTGGAAAGGCTTGGTCTTGAAAGATACTTGATCAAATGAAGGCTGTGACAATATTGTCACATATATCAGTGTGATAGACATTATTTTAGTATTTGGTTGTTTATGGATACTGTTACTAATACAGAGAAATATTTGTGTACATTCTAGATAGTAGTTTTGTGATATGTTAAGTTTTCACATGGGAAAAGATAGGAAAAGTAAATAAAAAGTGAAATAGTTTATAAAGGAAGAGTGGTTGAAAAGCTGCTTGAAATTTTATTGAAATGGATTTCTTTCTTTCTTGGGTATGGTCCCATCAGAGAAACATAAGTACAAAATCCTATTGATTTCACAAGTTATATGATTTGAGATCTGAGCTTAGGTGCACAATCAGCAGTTTCTAGAGGTAATAACATGTAACTGGGAAGTTGTGGAAGTGTTGGTATATGGACTAAGCTTCTTGAGGATATGGGTTATACCTTACACATGCACATAGCACTAAGTACTAGTTGAATAAATGGTTTTTTTGCTATTGCCTCCTAAACTAACCAAGTCTAGAATTGATTTTTTTCTCAAACACTGCTGATTAAATCTATTAAGTAAGCTTGTGTCAGTAATTGTATAGTTTAAAATAGTTAGGTAACTAATGTGTATATCTGAAAATGGACACCACATTGTACAGGGAATATCAGATGGGACTCATGAGAGCATGAGAGGTGAATGTGTATGTGATCTCACACTCATCTCTTATTCCAGCTTGATGTACAGCTGAAATATTTCCTGTCATTTTTGTTCTAATCTCCAAGGGCTTAGAAGATAGATTTTTATACAGGAAATAACTGTTTAGAAATTTGTTGATCCTAACTATTGTTTCAAAAACGATTTTGCAGTTAGGAGTTATGGATGGTAAGTTTTATCCTTGGGAATTGATCCGTACCAGTTGATGTATCTTCTGAGTGAGTTCTGCCTTGAGAAGCAGCTTGCAGTCCTGTGCACTATCCAGAGGAAGAGGCAGAATAGATTTTGGCTTTTTAGAGGCTGCATGGCCAGCCTCAGATCACCAAGTTTAACTGAAAAGCAAGCAACTCACTTAGATTGAGGGCAAATTTCATCTTTATCCTGATCTTTTCTGTAAGCCTTGTCTGTCTGCTGGCATATTTTTGATTGGGGACAAATTATAGCACAATGAGTTTATTTTCACATATTTATGGCATTGAGAGAATAGAGGAATTTTTCAATGAGGGCTAAATAATCCCAGAATAAACTCCCCTAAAAATAACTCCCGTCCTATTGCTTGGTGTTCATACTCTTTCTAGTTAATCATTCACTAATTCAACATATATTGTTGAGTGCCCACTATGTGCTAGGCTCTGATCTAAGCACTGGGGATGCACATTGAACACAAAGATAAAAATAACATTTCTCCTTTTTTTTTTTTCTTTCTGTGAGGGGCAGTGTGCACACTGGTTAGGCACCATAGGTTCTGGAGGCTTGCATTAAAGTCCTGGCTCTGAGGCTTACTAGCTCTGTGACTTACTTATCTATACCTAGTTTTCTCCTTTGCAAAATGCAAGTAATAAAAGTGCCTTAGCTTATGGTGTTGGAGTGAGGATTAAATGAGGAAATACATGCAAAGTGCTGAGAACAGTGTTTGGCACATAACAAGCACCATATCAGTATCAGTGTGGTTAGTTATTGTTATTAGTTAGATGTTTAAAACTTTGAATGCACCATCTGTAGCTGATGCCTTTAATTCTTGGTCACCATTTCCTTTTGCACCTCTTTTCAATGGATTTCTGTCTAAACCTTAATGTTGAAACTTCTAGAAGTTTACAGGTGAGCATTCTTCTTGTGAATCCAAAAACCTTTTGTTTGTCCATATTTTTCTGGCTCTGTAGGATTTAAGACTCTGCTCCCCTACCCTCTCCGCACAAGTTCATCTTTTGGCTTTCATGACTTTTCACTTTCTCCTGCCCTTTTCCCTTCCTTTTTCTATACCCTTTCTATTCCTTTTCTATCCCCCTTTCCCCTCCCCTCTCCTCCTCTTTCCTTTCCTGAAGGATGGTTGTCATTCAGGTTTAACCTTCAGCTGTCTTTCTTACATCTTTACCCTCCTTTTCAGGGCAAGTTTGTCCTCGGTCATAATTTAAAATGTATCCTTTCTGTTCTGCAGTCCTGTATTTCCAGTGGCCTATAGAATTTCTCTTGTACACCTCACAAGTTATCTAAAACTCAGTGTGGCTAGAGAATTGAATTTATCATTGGTTTTGGCTTCAAATAGACTTACTTTTTTGGTATTTCCCCATTTCTGTCAGAGGTGTCTTTAATATTTTACTCTTTTAGTCTAGAAATCTTAGGGTCATTTTTGGCTTCCCACTCAGTGTAATATTAGTCTTACTTGCTAACCAGATTACTGATCCCTAGGGGTAAGAATTTTGCCAAGTAGTTTTTTCTTACCCTTTATAAGCGCTGTGTGCCGAGTGAGTGAATTCCTGCCCGTTCACTCTACTGACTCAGGGCATGAAACATGTCCATTACCGATATCATATACAGCCAGTGTGTATAGGTGTGATAGACCAAAGGAGGAGTAACAGGTTGAAAGAAGAGTTGCCTCACTACTGGGCCCAGAAACAAAAGATCTCCTCTGAGAGTGAGGAATGAAAGGTGTGATACGTTCTCCTTGTTCATTCCCAAGCAGCTTCTTTTTCTACTAGAGCAACCATCGTCAAGGTAAGTGGTCCTCTTTCTGGAACTCTGTGGGGCAGAGAACAGTGCTCTCAACAGAGCAAAGGCATTTCCATCTTGTCTTGACACAGACTTCCGTCCTGACTCTAGCCATTACTCTTGGTGACCTCCTAGGGCTCTACAGGATTGTAGTAACTACCTTGTGGGTTTGCTGGGAAGATTCAGCAAACCCACAAATGTAGCGGATCTTGCACTGTGCTTCATCATAGCAAGGGCTTAATAAATCTTCACCTGTTCCTATTTTCTCTGAGGTAGGGGAGATATACTTTTCTTTAACCTGAAGAAAGCAAAGTATTAAATAGTTAAGGCTTTCCTAAGTCTTAAACTGGTGGATCTGAGATTAAAGGCATTTGGATTCACTTTATCAAGGGCTTACTTATTTGGAGAAAAAACCCAAAACAAAAACAAATAAACACCATTCTTTCCCCCAACAAAAAAAGCTACTACTTACAGTCAAAGAAACATCAGTTCTTTTTACCTCAGTAATTGGCAGTGCTTGGAGAAGCTGAAGAAGGCAGAAATTCAGCCTCTTTTTGTAACTGGCTCAGTGAAATGGCCAAAGGAGAGAAATGAATTGAATTTGTGCTCTGTGTCTTTCCCTTGAACAATTAGCTCCTAATGCATAGATAGTAGAAATTTAAAAAAAAATAGGACAAAGCTTTAGAAAATTAATCGGATTGTAAATGCATTCAGAAAAGCCTCACTTCTATTTTTTCTACCAGGTGTGGAGCTTAGACTAGTCTTTTAATTGAAGTTCTCCATTAGTTATCTTGCTATTAGTGTTTGATTGCCTTAAAAGGTTAACTTCAAAGAAAATAGAATCCCTTTAGAACAGCTGCAGTTCATTTGCAAAAACAGGGTTTGCTTATTTGCAAGATTGAAAAATGATGCTTAAACATTAAAAATGTAATACTTTATTCCCTCTGACAAACATATCTTGACTGATTTAGCTTTTATCCAAGATTATATAACTAGTGAATGTTTTAAGTCCTTAGGTATTTTAAGAAATATCATTGTAATGAAATTCAGTAAAAACTTGTTCTTATCTACAGCAGGGTGAAGGTTTTCTGTTGTACTATGAGACTGTGAATCTCATAGGCCATTATTGCAGTTATCTTTTACTTTTAATGATTCTGACAAGTATACTTTTTAGAAACACATCTTTCATGAACAAAACACCAGTGATTAAAAGTAGAAACTTTGAATTGTTGAACATTTGTGTGTGTGTGTAGAAATATTTTCTATAACAAAATTGCTATTATTCCTACCGTTAGAATTTCAGGAATATAAGTTAAAGTATCTCATGAATTCTGAACCACTTTGGCTAGATGGAAAAATGATGAATTTAATGCCATCAAAGAAACACAGAAACTTAAAAATGTACCTTTGATCTTGAGGGAGATGAAAAGTGAAGGCATATTTTTATCTTTGATGACAGCTGAACAAGTTTGAATAAATTAACAGATATTTTTTGCATATTTCCAACTTCCACAGTGATGGTCTTCTTAATGTCGCCAATTATTATTATATAATAATTAGTCTCATTGTGGAATGAGACAGGTACAAAGTGTATGTGTCTACACACACACGCACACACAGGCACACACACACACACATTTCCTTGATATAGAGCTGTAGGATAAAGGTGTATTTGTAAGGACATGAAACATACCAGTTTTATATTCTGTTATTGACATAGTAGAAGTGAGTAATGAACCTACCAGAAATCAACATTGTGGATGTGGGCATGATATATAAATTATTTATGCTTTTGTTTAGCTGTGTGTGCCAGGATTTTATTTAACCCAAATAAAAATGTGCTATATGTGCCTCAGGGATGGTTCTGCTGTTACTGTTCTCTGAAACTTAAATATATCTATAGATATCACTCACCCACTTAAGACAAGTTTAAAAAGTAATATATGCTCTATGACTTGAACTCACAAGTTTCCAGAGTTCAGGGAAATCTGTGTCGGAACACCTAATTTTAATTTTTTTACAGAATTGTCAGTTCTTTGAAGAAAAATACCTAGCATAATTCTTATCTATATTCTTGACAGTGTCTACCATTGCTGTAGTAATTATTTATTGGCCGTATGACTTTAAATAGGAATAAGAATTTTTATATTTGATCATTCAACAAACTTTTGTGGGTATACAGTGATGAACCAACAGACATCATCCCTGCCCTCATGGAACTTGGAGTCTGGTGGGGAGATAGACGTTCAACAAACCCAGACAAAATATAAATTACAGACTGTGGTAAGCACTTTGAAGGAAAAAGGGAGGGTGCTGTGATCAAGTGTAACAGAAACTAATTTTGATTGGGAGATGGTGTCAAGGAAGACATTTCTAAGGAAGTAGTGTTGAATTGAGGCCTAAAGTAAGAGGTAACTAGATGATGAGTGGGCAGAAGAATATTTCAGGCAGAGAGAAAACATGTGAACCATGTGAAGCTTAAAAGCCAGTGTAGTTGGATTGCAGTGGGCAAAAAAAGAGGAAGGCGGGAAACAAGGGTGGAGAGACAGAGGCTTGACTATTCCGGGTGAGGCTTTTGCATTGTATTCCAAGTGCAGTGGACAGATCTCCTGGCCACAGGGGACACTTGCTGTATAACAGCAAGTTGGGCTGGAGGGAGGAACGGTGACGGTAGGGGACAAGCCAGGAGACTGTTGCAATTGTCCACGCAAGAGATGATGGTGGGTTGGCCTGGGAAGTAGCAGTAGAGAAGGAAAAAAGTGGATGCCTCTGCTGGTAGAATTATTAGGGTTTAGTGTTGAATTGGATGGCATGAATGAAGAGGTGTGAAGGATGACTTTCAGGGTTTTGGCTCAAGCATCGGGCATAGAGAGAGGTAAGGATGGAGACGAAGAAAACTGAGATGGAGAAAACTGGGAGATTGCCAGGTTTGTAGTGAAGGTCTAGAGATCACCTGCATTATCACTTTGTTATCTAGCTCCCTTTTCATTCCCTTGAAGTAAATAAGAATGCAGCCAAAGAGAGCTTAGTTCAGTGAGACTGTGTACAGAGGTGATTTCTGTATTCTCCTTACAGAGGTTCAGAAGAGTATCACAGGCCAGATAATTGGCTTGGACCGTCTGGTTGTTCTTGTGGCTTAGAAATATGTAACTTCAAATTTTAACAGGAGGCTAGTTCAGATGAGAAACAAAGTAAATTTTTGTGTGTGTGTATGTATATATGTTTCCGAAGTAGGTTTTTTAAATTCAGGTATAGTCGATTTACAATATTATATCAGTTTTAGGTGTACAATATAGTGATTCAAAATTTTTATAGGTTATACTCCACTTACAGTTATTATAAAATATTGGCAATATTCCCTGTGCTATACAGTATATCCTTGTAGCTTATTTATTTTATACACAGTAGTTTGTAGCTCTGAATCTCCTACCCCTCTCCCCACTGGTAACCACTTAGTTTGTTCTGTCTATCCAAAGTAAAATTTTGAATAAAACCAAGATTCCCAAACCAAATCGAACTTTATAATGAATATTTGACAATCAGCATTGTTGAAATACCCTCTTCAGTACTTTTTAGAAAACATTAGTGATTGTTGCATGAGCTTCACTGTGTTGTTGCTTTTAAGCTCCAAATTTCCATTCTTGGCCACTGATTTTTGGAATGTGAATTCTTTAGCTCTTTGAATCAGAGAATTGCAGAGGGTGGGGTAATACTTGGAACTGTGAGCACCTGCACTCAAGTCCTTCTCTCATGGAGGCCCTGGGGTTCTGTGAGAGTGGCTGGAAATAGCCCTTAGCTCAATTTACTGGTTTCTGCCTATACTTCACCTCTGCTGGAGGAGGTCTATGCCAGGGTTTTAGGGCTTTCAGAATAAGGGTGATGATTTCTGGGTGGTGTGCTTCTCCAAGGTTAGGATTAAATGAATATAATGTGAGGGAAAATCTGGTTGACTTTTCTCGGAATCAGCACTAGACCTTGGAAAAAGAATAAATTAGTGAATGTGTTTTATTCAGCGTGTTTGGTTTCTTTCTGTGAAGTCCTTTCTTTTCTCACCTCCATGTCTTTGTTCTTCCTCAGTACTCTAGAATTTTTTTATGCCTTAGGACTTCTTAAAATATCTGAAAACTTCTCTGTGCTTGTGCTTTGAAATACTTCCCTCTAGGGTAATTTGCATAAAAAAGATGAGAGGAAGAGAGAGAGGTTTAACCCCCAAAAAGGTGTTCCACACTTGTTAATGTCCATGGAATTTCTGGATCAGAGAATGGGGTAGTTTTCATAAGAACAAATGAAATGAAAACCTAAATAACCATCTAGTCGTGCCAGATACAGGTAGTGTTGGAACAGCTCAGAGGAAAAGATTATTTTCCTGGAATTGCTATAGAAAGGAAGAATACATGCTTTTATATTGTTTTCATTGACTGAATATAACCTTTCTTCTTCCAGAAACTTCTGCCAGCAGAATTATTGACTTCATGGTTTATATGTGATCTCCTTTAGGAATGGGATTAATATGTAGTGGTATTAAATTGTAGTTACTTTCCTTGATGTCTGAAGAAATAGCACTGTAAAGAGGAAGTGCTTCCTTTATATTAAACGAAAACAAAAGTTTAAACAGCAGTTCAGAAATATAGTGATGAAATAGAAAGTCTTAGACGGTGAGGCCTAATTCTGTCTTTCTCCCCCACTAGATGCCCTTTTCCTATGTTTGCCAAGTCCTCTAACTTCCCTGGCCTGCTTTCCATACTTAAAAGGAAGAAAAGGATGCACAAGATGAGTGTAGTCATGAGCTTGGGGAATCACCTGATGATCTCACTAAAATGCAGATTCTGATTCATCAGGTCGGGAGTGGGTCCTAGGTTCTGCTTTGTTAATAAATTCCCAGGTGGTACTGGTTTACACTTTGAGTAGCAAGGTATGAGAACAAAGTTTCCCAAACCTGGCTGAAAATGAGACTGACCTCTGAGGCTGTATTTTTGTGTTCCAATCCTAGGGAGTCAGTTCAGTGTGTCTGCATTAGAATTTAGCAATCTGTAGATTCTATTGCAGCTGCCAGCATTTAGGCATTATTGCAGTAGATCAGGGCTTCTCCACCCTGGCTGCATATTAGACCACATGAGAAGATTTAAATAACTTACGCCTGGCTCTCACTCCAGATCAATTAAAACTAACTCTTTGGGGCCTAGAACGAGTCACTCCTGTGGCCCCCTCTAATTCTCCTCAACCTCCATCCCAATCGAATGAATAGTCAAAATTGAGAAACACATAAGGATCCTAGTGGGCATTTTGAATTAGGGGCTTGCGATTTAGTTTTTGACCTTCTAACACTTGAGGAAAAAGTGCTTGTTTTATTTCATGTCCATCTCTGAGAGGATACTCGATGGTCTTGAAAGAATATAATAAGATGTTTTAAAGCCTCAAGCCCTTGCAGAGATCCGTTTGAGAGTTTGTCCATGTGTAGGATTATTGCTTCTGAAATGTTTTACTGGACTGCTGCCACCTGGTAGGGATAATTACCCAATTCTTAGAGCCCTCATACAGGAACATCTGTGTATTTAAAACATTTGGACATGATTGTTTAGAAACATCATCAAGGACTGAAACAGTCTGAATCCCAAGGAAGGTTTAATTTTTCAGAATTCATGGCTGTCGGTGTGCTAAGAGCTGTGAGGACAAATCAGAACTGGTTTCCCTAAGCTTGGCTGATGAATGTCAGTGTATTTGTGCTGCTATTACAAAATGCCATAAGTTGGGTGGCTTATAACCAACAGAAATTTATTTCTTACAGTTCTGGAGCCTGCAAGTTCAAGATCAGGGTGCCAGCATGGTCAGGTTCTTTTGAGAACCCTCTTCCTGATTGCAGACTGCTGGCTTCTCAACGTGCTCTCATCATTATTATAAGGGCCCTAATCCCAATCATGAGGGTCTCCATCCACACGATCTCATTGAATCCTAATCAAATCTCAAAGGTCCCACCTCCTAATACTATCACACGAGGGGTAGAGTTTCAACATATCAATTTTGGGAGGACACAGGCATTCAGTTCATAACAGTGAGGATGATGACGGTTACTAAGAATTCTGGGCAATTTCTTTAATGACTTTATGTGTCCAAAACTTCTGAGCTGGTCTTGCTTTCTAGATTTGCAACTATTTCCTTTGTAAAGAATTTATCCTTCAGTAAGTGTATTGCTTTTCCCTGCCATGTTTTAAAGCCAAAGGGAATTAAAATTTTCTGGGAAGCAAATTTTAATTACTCTGCTATCTTGTTCTTAATATTTGTTAATAATACCAGATGTCATATTCACCAAAACAATAATTTTTATGACTATAGGGAAATGGAACAGTTGTGTGTATTTCATATACACATATTGCGTTTCAACTAACAGACAAGTTTCCGAAAGAAGCTCCTGGACAATTTAATACTGAGCAACTTCCCTCTAATTTAGCTTTTAACATTAAAAAAATCTGTCTCCCCTTCTTCTTTCTATCCCCCTTCCTCCTAATACTTTATTTTGTAGTTTAGCTCTCAGTATAATTTTATAGGTTTTGGTTTGCAGGGTCAACATTTAAAAATTTATTTTTTCTAGGTTCTTTGTTTATACACACACACACACAGAGCTCACACACAGAAAGCTCTCTCTGGGTATATAATACAGTTGTAAAAAAATCTTATATATATAATAAACAATAACAGTTTATAGTTTATAAAGAATTTTTACTCCAATGGGTAGTTTATAAATATTCTGCCTACATTACTCCAATCTCCACCAACTACCCAGAGTGGTAGGTATCGTTATGAGGAAGCCAATAACCTAATTAAAACTCCCCAGGTTTTTCACAGTAGCTCCCTTGGTAGTATTGAGACAGGATCCAAATGCAGAAAATTTGGGGAAAGGATTTTAATGATAATTTGATTATTATGACTGTTTACCAGTTGATGACTAGTTATATGAAGGACCTAGCACTGTGGTTGATTTTCTCAGTTATGGTTTTATAAAACATTCAGAAATGATAGAAGCAGTTCTTATGCTTGTCTTCCTAAACCCAGAGCACATATTGCTAATGCATAATTATTAAGACCTTGAGGTAAGGGCTAGTAAGCACAGAGTCCAGTTACTTTACTCTCTGTTGGTCTAAATTAATGGAATCAAACTTGAAGCATAAAGATAAATGGAGAGCATATTTCCTCGACTATTTTTTAAAACTTAAAAAAAACTTTGAGTTGCTAGGTTTGATTGAACATGTAAGCAAATACTCTAGAGTGTACCTAGCAATTATCTGAATTGTCCATATTATATGTTATTGGTTAAAATCAAGTATATATTTTAAAAAATAAGACTGAAGATAGGCAGCATCTCAACAACTCACTTATTTAAAATTTAATTTTGGGGACTTCCCTGGTGGCGCAGTGGTTGAGAGTCTGCCTGCCGATGCGGGGGACACGGGTTCGTGCCCCGGTCCGGGAAGATCCCACATGCCGCGGAGCGGCTGGGCCCCGTGAGCCATGGCCGCTGAGCCTGCGCGTCCGGAGCCTGTGCTCCGCAGCGGGAGAGGCCACAACAGTGAGAGGCCCGCGTACTGCAAAAAAAAAAAAAAAAAAAAAGAGAATTTAAGGAAGCTGTGTGCTAGTTCCTGCTTCTGACCTCCTGGGGCACTTGGTGCTTGGTGAGTTTCCAAGTCACTGTGGGATGGAGTTGCATGTAGACATCTGGCCCAACACCTGGCAGAGAGTAAGGGCTCTGCTCCCGGTTGCTTTTGTTATTAATTTTGTTATTACACAGAATTACTAGGATGTAAGTGAAATAATATATCAACAGCAAGTGGATAGTGAGAGCAGGGCCCTGCTGAGCTGGAGTCTTAATTTTCCCATCGTAGAGCTATTGAAAATGGTACGTTGGGGTGGGGTTACATTTTTGATAGAAGAATTATCTAGGAACAGTTAGAGCTTCTGATCTAAATCCTAAAATACGTCTAGAAAACAAGTCTGTTTATGAGAGAGGGAGGTCTGCAAGGCCTTTGGGGATAGTTTGAAGCAAGTTTTTAAAACCATGAGATACAGCCCTCCATAGGGTGTAGATCCATTTAATGGGTCTTGACTGGCACAGTAAAAAATTGAAATAGAACAGAAATAGAGTACATTTCATGTAGTAAGAGTGTTATCTGAGAAACTTTTTCGGTTGTGTGTACATGTGTGTAAACACACATTGAGTCACTCTGTAAAATTTGTTTCTTACTATGAGCTTCAATTAAAGAAAGTTTGAGAAACACTGATTTGGATAGTTTCTGGGGAAAGAAGGCCTCCTGCAGTAGACCCTTTAATGTTTATGGTCCTTCTGTTTTAGAACTGTGGGATTCTCTTTCCTGGGATACTGACAGTTCCTTTAATCAATAAGTAATTACTGTATTGTGACTCTTGTATGCATAGTAGGCATAAACTTCATAGTTCTGAGGACTGTATCATCTATTTGAGAAGACAAAAAAATAGCATATATGAAAGCATACATGAGGTATTTAGAGAGGCACTTCATACCAAATTTCATGATATCAATTATGTAAAGAGAGATCCCTGCAAGAATCTATGAATGAATGCATTTGTTTATTGATATAGTCAGACAATTAGCAAGCATATATTAGATGCCAGGCACTGTGTTAGGTATTGGAGGATCAAATAGAACTTACAGCTCAACAGGCAGATATGCATTAATCATTTCATGACACAAATAGGTGTCATGAGGCTGTCATAAAATTGCAACTTTGATAAGGACTTTGAGTGAGAGGTACATCATGTCTAAAATTATTATGGATGACCTGGTCAGAAGGTCAGGGAAAGATTCACTAGAGTCATGACGATTGAGTTAAGATCTAAATAAATGTAGGTGTCAGCCAAATGGGGAGGGAAAGCAATGATGTTCAGGCAGAGAGAATGTCAGGTCCTCCTATGGTAGGAGAGGACTTGAAACTTACAAGGAAAAAGTGGCTGGCTGTCATACTCAGGGCAAGGTGCAGAATGGTGAGAGTTGAGGTTTGACAGACTCTGAGGTCATTATAGGCCCTGCAAACTTGGGAGAGTTCTGAGAGCCCTGACAAGCTATTGACAGATGTTAAAGCAGGGAGGGGATACGATCCAGATTGAAGTTTGAAAAGACCTGCCTGGCTTCAGTGTGGATAATCTATTGAAGGAGTCACTCAATGATTCCTTCATTGAGAGGGCCTGAGTAAACCGATTAGGTAGCTCTTGGCATGGTCTAGGGGAGAGATGATGGAAGCTTGGAGTTGGGAGATGATGATGAGGATCTAGAGAAATGGAGAGATTTGAAAGGGTTCTAGGAGATAAAATTAATAAGATTTGGTAATAAATTAGCTATAGGGGTAATCAGAAGGATGTTGAAAGATGGCTTCCAGATTGCTGCATAGATGGTGATCTCATTTTCTAAGATAGGAAACACTGGGGAAGCATCTGATTTGGGGAAATGACAGGTCATGGACATGTTCTACTGAGGTAAATTTAAGCTATCTATGAGGAGAGGTGAACCTGGATATAAAGATCTAGAGTTTATAGAAGAGGTCTGGTTTGGAGATAGAGTTACTGAATCTATGGAGATAGGTGAAAGCAGAAGAGGAATGGACATAGAGGAACTTTAATATACTGACTGGATAAAGAGTATTGAGTCTGCAAAGGAAATGGAGGAGTGTCCAGAGAATCAGGGAAATGTTCTATGTAAGCTGAGGATTGAGACATTTTTAAGGAGGGAGTGGATACCATTGCTTCTGAATTATTAAGTGGAAAGGGTAAAAAGTGTCCTTTGGATTTGGTGACATGGAGAGATTATTGGTTACCTAGGTTGTCTTGGAGCGGTGAGGACATAAGCCAGATAGGAATGAGTTGGGTGAATAGGGGCTGAGAAGATAGAGCCAATGAGAATAGACAACTTTTATGAAAAGTTTGTCCTGTGAAGGGTTGGACACAGACAGATATGATGGTAGCCAGAGGATGTGGATTCAGTGGTAACCACTGAATGTGTCATAGAGAAGGGAGAGTTGAACTGGTTCTTAAAAGTTTTGATAGGCAAAGGGATGAAGAAAAAGTTTTGATAGGCAAAGGGATGAAGAAAAAGTATTTCAAGTGGATAGTAGGCATCATGAGTGAGCATCTTTTGAGGATATAATGAGAAAACTGACCTAACTGCAATAGTATGGACTTCAGGAGAATAATGAGAAATATGTTTGCACAGGCAGAGAGGATGAGGCTGGATTTCAAAGGACTTTGTGAGTCTGGGAGAGGATTCAGTGATGTTAACAGTTGGGAGACTTGATCTGGATGAAGAGTGGTAGGATGGAGGCAGGGCTTGAGGGGGACAAATGAATGTTAGTCTGAAAATCAGGGAGACCATGTAGCAAGCTATATGCACTGCCACAGCTACCTAGTTATGAAGTGAGGAACCTATGGATTAGAGAGGTCAAACTGATTAGGACCTGGCCTGGGCTAAGAAGGGAAAGAAGTTAATTTTTGATGATCATATTACAAATATTAATAATTGATGCTATATATAAATGAAAATATATATTTATAGAAGAATTTATATTTTATGAAGCATTTTTGCAGGAATAAGATCATTTTAAACTCTACTCTAATCACTGTATGTACCAAGGAAATGTAGTATTACCATTCTTATAGCTAGGGTTCAGCTCAAATGCCACTGGTTTCCTAAAACTTGTGATTCTCTAGTCCTTTGTCCTTCTTGTATTTTCTTTTAAGTTTGAGGTATACTTTATATGAAGTAAAACATACAGATCTTGTATACAGTTCAATTAGTTTTGGCAAATGTATATACCTCTGTAGTTTATATCTCTATAAAGATAGAAAACAATGACCTTCTCCAGAAAGTCATCAGTCCCTCTACCATCCCATCCCCCTCAGAAATCATTGTTCTGATCTCTATCGCCATAGATTGACCTTGCCTGTATTTAAACTTCATATGAATGAAATTATAGTTTCTGACTTCTTTAAATCATCAGTGTTTTTCAGATTAATTTGTGTTGCTGCAATCTATCAGTAGTTTGTTCCATTTTAGAGCTGAGTAGTATGTCTTGTATGAATATGCCACAATTTTTAATCCACTCTCTTGTCGATGGACATTTGCATTGTTTTCACTTTTGGGCTACTGTGAATAAATCTGATGTGAACATTCTTCTACAAGTCTTTTTGTTAACATATCTTTTCATTTCACTTGAGTAAATGCCTAGAAGTGAAATTTCCGGGTCATAGTTGAATATTTAACTTTTCATGAAACTGTTTTCCAAAGTGATCATACCATTTTATATTCTCATTAGCATTTTATAAAGAATTTCAGTTGTTCCATATTTTCATCAACATTTTTGTATTATTAGCTTTTATAACCACTCTAGTGGTTAAGCAGTGATAGATCATTGTGCTTTTAGTTTGTATTTCCCTAATGCATGATGATGGTGAGTATCTTATTCTTGTGCTTATTGGCTGTTGTACATCTTCTTTTGTGAAATGTCTGTTCAAGTCATTTGCCCATTTTGTTAATTGGGTCATTTACCCTTCAGTAGGATTTTTCGGGCCTATTTTGGATAGGAGTTCTTTCTCAGGTATCTGCATTGTGAATATCTTCTCTCAGTCTGTGGATTCCCTTTTCATTTTCTTGACAGTGTCCTTGAATGAGCAGTTGATTTTAATTTTGATAATGTCTAATTTATTTATCAATACTTTCTTTTATGGTGATTACTATATGAGTCTTAGAAATTTTTGTCTTCCTCAAAGTTGCAAAGATTTCCTTCTATGTTTTATTTTTAGTTTTCACTTTTGTGTTTAAGTCTATGACCTGTTTTAAATTATTTTCGTGTGTGTGGTGTGAAGTAAGGGTCATGGTTCAATTTTTGCTTGTATGGATAGCCAGTTGTTTTAGCACAGTTCATTGAAGTTGTCTTTATTACTGAAACTGCCTTGGCATCTTTGCAAAAAATCAGTTGGCCATTTATGTAAGGGTCTATTTCTGAAGTCTTTAAACTGTTTCATTGATCTATTTGTCCCAACTCCAATTTCATACTATATTAATTACTATAGTTGTATGTTTCTCCAACTTGGTTCTTCTTTTTCAGATTTTATTTTGGGTTATTTTAGGTATTTTATTTTAGGTAATTTGTATTTTCACAAACATTTTATAATTATTTTGTCAATTACTTCAAAAAAGCCTGTTGGTATTTTCATTGGGATTGTATTAAATCTATAGACTGATTTGTAGAGAACTGAAGTCTTAAAATATCCAGTCTTTCAATTCATTCACATGGCATAGCTCTCCATTTGTTGAGAAGCCATTTGTAAGCAGCATTTTTTAGTTTTCACTCTAGAGGTCCTACATGTATTTTGTTAAATTTATTTCTAAGTATTTTATACTTTTTGATATCATTCTAAGTGAAATTGCTTTTCATTTTCCAATTGTTTAATGCTAGTTAATATAAACAAAATAGATTTTATATTGACTTTATGTCTTGTAACCTTGCTTAATTCACTCAATAATTTTAGATATCCTTTTGAATATTCCTTAGGATTTTCTACATAAACAATCATGTCATCTGCAAATAGAAAAAAAATTACATTTACCTTTTAAACATTTATATCTTATATACGTTTTTGGTTTGTTTCTCTCTTTTTCTTTTTTTCCTTTATTTTCTTAGATGGACCTCTGATGAAATGTTGAGTATAAGGGTTGAGAGTATATATCATTGACTTTTTCCTAATCTTAGGGGGAAAATATTTAGTATTCTAGCTTTAAAAATGATGTTAGTTATGGATTTTTTAGCAGGTATCCTCTATCAGTTTGAGGAAGTTTTCTTTTATTCTTAGTTTGCTCAGATATTTTAACTATGAATGAGTATGAATTTTGTCAAATGCTTTTTTCTGCATCTACTGAGATATAATCATATGGCTTTTTCTTTTATTCTGTTGATGGATTGTATTGATTGATTTCATAATGTTAAATCAACCTTTTGTTCATGAGATAAACCCTACTTGGCTATGATCTATTTTCTTTTTTTTTTTTTTTTTTTTTTTTTTTTTGCGGTACGTGGGCCTCTCACTGTTGTGCCCTCTCCCGTTGCGGAGCACAGGCTCCGGACGCCCAGGCTCAGCGGCCATGGCTCACGGGCCTAGCTGCTCCATGGCATGTGGGATCTTCCCGGACCGGGACATGAACCTGTGTCCCCTGCATTGGCAGGCGGACTTTCAACCACCGTGCCACCAGGGAAGCCCTATTTTCTTTTTTATATATTGCCAGATTCTATTTGCCAATATTTTCTTCTGTATTTTTGCAACTACATTCATACGATCTATTGGTCAGTAATTCTTTCTTTAACAGCCCTTGTCAGATTTTGGTATCATAATAATGCTAACCTCATAAAACAAGTTAAGAAATGTTTCCTCACCTATTTTCCGAGAGTTTGTGTAATATTTGTACTATGTCTTATTTAAATATTTGAAAGAATTCCCTGAGCCCATAGCCATCTGGGCCTTTAGTTTTCATTAAAAGATATTAAGCTATTTAAATTTTCCATTTCTTTTTGTGCCTGTTTTTTATAAGTTTTTTATTTTCAGAAATTTAATTCATTTCATCACAGTTATAATTCATTGGCAAAATATTGTTTGCTGTACCTTTATTACCATTTGCTATGTGTACTATATCCAGTGATGTCTGCTCTTTCATTCTTGATGATGGTAACTTGTGTTTTTTTGAAGTTCACTCTTCTTTGAATGTTTTCTATTTCACTGATCTACATTCTGACCTTTATTTACTTCCTTCTATTTAATTTGTATTTAATAGCTATTATTTTTCTAGTTTCTTCATAAAAGAGTTTAGATTATTGATTTTAAACTTTTCATTAAAAAATAAAACTTTAAAATGAGAAATTTCTCTCTAAGCACTGCTTTAAATGTATACAACAAACTTATTATCATCCAGTTTAAAATATCTTCTATATTTCTGTTGATTTCTTCTTTGACCCAGTGGTTTAGAAATGAATTGGGTAACATCCAAATACTGTAGATTTTTCTAGATAATTAAAAAAAATGATTTCTGATTTAATTACTTTGAAGTCAGAAAATATACTTTATGTAATTTCAATATTTTGAAATTTATTGACAATTTTTGTGGCTCAAAGTCAGTTACATCTCGGTGGAATTTCCACACGCACTGGAAAAGATTGTGTATTCTGTAGTGTAGTGTGGGGTGTCCTGTAAATGTCAGTTAGTTTGAGTTAGTTGATAGTGTTGGTGTTGTTCAAATATTCTATATCCTCAATCAGTTCTTCATCTGGTTGTTCTGCTAGTTAAGGCAGAAGGTTAATATCTCCCTTTATTATTGTGAAATTGTCTATCCTAGTTATGTCATTTTTTTTCTTCATGCATTTTGAAGCTCTTTCATTACTTTCATATGCATTTGGGAGTGCTGTATCTTATTAATGAATTGACTCCATTATTATTATTAAATGCCCCTCCTTATTTCTATTACCCCTTGTCTTCAGCTACTTTATTTTGTATTATCATGGGCAGACTTACTTTCTTTTTTTTTTTTTTTTTTTTTGGTGGTACGCGGGCCTCTCACCGTTGTGGCTTCTCCCGTTGCGGAGCATAGGCTCCGGACGCGCAGGCTCAGTGGCCGTGGCTCACGGGCCCAGCCGTTCCGCAGCATGTGGGATCTTCCCGGACAGGGGCACGAACCCGTGTCCCCTGCATCAGCAGGTGGGCTCTCAACCACTGCGCCACCAGGGAAGCCTCCCAGACTTACTTTCTTATGCTCAGTGTTTGAGTAGTGTATTTTCCCCCACACTTTCAATTTTCAAATTAAAAAAAATTTTAAGTCGTTATTGAACTTGTTACAATATTGCTTCTGTTTTATGTTTTGTTTTATTTGGCCCCAAGGCATGTGGGATTTTAGCTCCCTGACCAGGGATTGAACCCACACCCCCTGTATTGGAAGGTGAAGTCTTATCCACTGGACCACCAGGGAAGTCCGTATCTATCTTTTTATACTTTAAATGGCTCTCTTAAAATACTAGACTATCAGTTTCTATTCTGTTTTTAAAAATCCAGTCTGAAAATTTCTGTCTTATAATTAGTGTGTTTATTCTATTTACATTTAATGTAATGCTTGATATAGTTGGATTTAGGGCTACCATCCTGGGGTTTATTTTCTATTTGTCCTATCTGTTGTTTGTTTTTCCCTTCTTGACTTTTTTTGTGGAGGTTATTGTTATTATTATTGTTACTATTATTATTTTTTCAGCTAAAATACCTATTACATTTGTTTTATTGTGATTCTGCTGGCAATGGTTTCTCCCAGTTTTTGTTTCTGAGCATGTCTTTATTTGACCTTCAATTTTGAAGGATATCTTTGCTCTCTATAAAAATCTAGGTTGATAAACATGTTTCTCTCAGTATTTTAAAGATGTCATTCCATTGATTTCTGGCCTCCTTTGTTTTTCATTCTTTGTGTGCTGTATTTATTACACCTCCCCCAAATATAACACATATAAATAATGTATCTTTTTTTTGATGTTTAAAATTTTTTTTCCCTTATTTTTCATTAGCAATTTTACTGTCATCTTCTTACTGTTGCTTTCTTTGGTTTATCTTGCTTGAGGTTTACTGAGCTAAGATCTCTGTGTTGCTATTTTTCATGCTATTTGAAAAATTTTAGTCATCCTTTATCTAAGTAACATTTGTGTCCTATTCTGTTTTTTTTCCCCAGACTCAGCTACATATATTTTAGACTGCTTGTTATTGTCCCAGGACATCTTTTCCGTTATTTTCTCTTTTTGCTTCAGTTTGCAGTAATTTGCATTGATATGTTTTTAAACTGTCCTTTCTTTTTTAGTGTCCAATATATTGTTAAATCTATTCAGTTTTTTATTTCAGAGATTGTATTGTTTATTTCTGTGTTCCCATCTCAACCTCTCTATTGCCCATTTTTTCTCTTGATTATTGTTACAGTTTCCTGTTTCTTTGCATGCCTAATAATTTTTAATTGTATACGGACATTGTATTGATACAATGTAGAGATTTTGGACTTCATTATTTTCCTCTGAAGAGGATTTCATTTTATTTTAGCAGGTGGTTAAATTACTGGTGCATCACCTTAATTATGACTTTAGCTTTTTTTTTTTTTTTTTTTTAGTATGAGTCTATTTTCTACAGTTTTGATCTTAGACTCAGGTCATAACCATTTATCCTGAGACTTGATTTTTATTCCTGAAGTAAGGCCTTCTGTGGAATTAATGGAAAGCTCAAGGTATTTACCAAGCTTCTCTAACTTGATAGGACTCGAACTCCAAAATTTGTCCTATAGCTTTGGGAAGCTGATGAAGTTTCTGCCTACCTCTTTAGCCTTCTAGTCATTGCAAGACAAGATGGGTTCCTTATAGTCTCATCCTGTGCATGCAGTTTAGGTCACAGAGGAGGATTTGAGGTAGATTTATATACAGGTTTATGGCTCCATATGTTAAAGGAACTCCACCTTAACTTCAAGCTGCTTTGGCGGTCCCAAATTATGATCTTTGACTTTTTAGCCCCATAAGACTTTTCTGTTTGAACTCTATCACCCACAAACTTTACAAACGGAGACGTGCTCTCAGGGGAATGGACAGTTAAATGAATATCTCACCTAATGTGTCTTCCTTTTTTCAAGGGTTTCTTTTCTGGTTTCTATCCACTTTTGATTGTCTTTTAGTGCCTTGAAACAGATTTTTTTCCCATGTGTTGGCCCATGCTTCTTGATTTGGCATCTGTTCTGGTAAACTGTACTTGGTTACATATTTGTTTTTCTTCATATGTAAGTTGTTTGAGAGTAAAGGGCATGGTTTATTGATCTTTATTTTATCCCATTGTCTGATCCAGAGTAGTGCCTTTTACTTAGCAGCTACTTAGTCAGTGAATTGCATTGTTATTTATATGAAGAGCAAGTAAGTCAGAATTTAAACTTCAAGTCATCTACTCATAAGTTAATTTCTCTTCAGTACACCACTCAATATGAGTTCAAAGAAGATTTTTTAGGTAGATATTTTGAAGTATAGTACTCCCTAAAAAATCTTCTTGTAAAATATTGATATTTATTTTAAAAATAATTTTATGTTTTATATTTTAATATTGTTTTAATTTTGACGTTAACATATTTATCATTTGACCTACAAAACTGCTAAAGTTACTGCCTAAAACTGTTGGATTTTCAATCAAGGTATATGCCAAAAGATATTATTTTTTGTATCAATTTTTATACCTAAAGCAAAACCACTTCTCCATGCAAAACAGACCAGAGATGTTTCTTTTATTTAGAATAATGGTAGTTTCCAAATTCTGTGTAGCATGTGGTTGAAAATAATGTCTTTGAATAATTTTATTTTAAAAAGGGACTTTATTTAAAAATTTGATTTTAAATTAGACTTCTCTAGATCAAACTGATGGACAATGAATTTGTCCCATCATGTCAAAATTACATTAATACAGTTTTTGGAGGAGTCATCCAAACTTGTCTCTGTTAAGCTCTGTTAAGCTTAATATTCTCAGTTTGTAGAGAAGTGACTGTAGCCCTTAGTCTTAATAAATTAAACTGTTTTTAGCTGTGATTATTATAGTCATTAACATTTATTTAATATTAACCATGCTTTGTTTTCATAGTGTACTGTTTACTTGAATGCAAAGAGTATTGTAAACTGGCTTCTTTTCAATGGAGTTTTTAGTTTATATGCAAATCTTGTACTCATTGCAGATCTCAGTTGCTGATCATGCTAAAGTAATAATGCCAGTTTCAAGGATACGTTTTATTATTTGTACCATAACAAACCATAGTTATATTTGTTTATTTTTATGAATATGTCTTTTTAATTACTTGAAAGGAGTACATTGTTAAATGAAGCTAAAAAACTTCCCTTTTCTTCTTTCTCCTTTAGAATCGAGTTTCTTACTGGGAAATGCCCAGATTGTGGATTGGCCTGTAGTTTATAGTAATGACGGTTTTTGCAAACTCTCTGGGTATCATCGAGCTGACGTCATGCAGAAAAGTAGCACTTGCAGGTAGGTTAAGAGAACAGCTCAGGAATGTTTTCTAAAGTTTAACTAAATGTTGAATGTGGTTAAAAGACTTAAACTTACTTAGATTCACTGTGATTTGGTCTTGCACCCAGTTCTTGGTACAGAGCTCCCAAAACTCTTGGAATTTCTTGTTATATGTTAATGAGGTGACTTTTGGAAAGCCCTTAGATAACCTAAAGATGGGGTTGGCTGCCAGAGGAACCAACCATGTAATTAATACCATGCCCTCTCCTCAGTCTCCTGGAGAGGGGCTGGAGGTTGAATCAATACCAATGGCAATGATTTAATCAGTTATGACTGTGTAATGAAGCCTCCATAAAAACTCAGAGGACAGGTTCTGAGGCCTTCCAGTTTGGGCAACATGTGGAAGTGCCGAGAGTGGCATGTCTGGTGAGGGCATGGAAGCCCCATACCTTGTCCTGTGCATCTCTTCCATCTGCCTGCTTCTGAGTTATATCCTTTTATGATAAACCAGTAATCTGGTAAGCAAAATGTTTCTCTGAGCTCTGTGAGTCTCTCTAGCAAATTATTCAAACCAAAGGAAGAGGTCATGGGAACCTCTCATATATAGCTGTTTGTCAAAAGTACACATAACAACCTCTGCTTGTAACTGGTGCTGAAGTTTAAGGAGGGTGCCATGGGAACCTCCAGTCTGTATTAGGTGGGTCAGAAACACAGGCAACGACCTAGGCTTGTGACTGATTCCTGAAGTCTGGTGGAGGGTAGTCTTGTAGGACTGAACCCTCAATGTTTAACCTGTGGAATCTGATGCTATCTGCAGGTAGGTAGTGTCAGAATTGAGTTAAATCATAGGACACCCAGCTGGTGTCCCTAGAATTGCTTGTTGTTGGTATAGGGAAACTCTCCACCACCACCCCCACACCCAGATTGGAATTGATACCAGAACCTATTGATTCACATGAAAACTATAGGGTAAAAATTATATTAGAATGTTAAGGAGACTAAACTGTCAATAGAAATACATAGTTTAAGAGCCAGTGGTGAGAACTTTTGCAAAGAGAAATATTTTTGCATAGCTGTGAATTTATTAATTCATTCAATAAATATTTTTTGATCACCCTCTATGGGCCGCAAACTACTCTAGGTGCCAAGTGATCAAAGGAACATCCTATATCAGAGGACCATTGATGTCATCAGCACTTCTTGAGTTGCTGAAACTGTATTGAACAAAGTAGAGGCAACAACCCCCAACCAAGTAGGACATGGTTTTTGAACATTAAAAAAAAAATCAAAATGAAGTTTTTTCATACTGTGTAAATCACACGCACTTTGTTATGTTGGTACATTGTACCACTGCTATTTTGTTTGACTTATGTAAAACAGAATCTGGCATTTATATTATTTATAACAA
Source organism: Leucopleurus acutus (assembly GCF_964270905.1). Classification (NCBI taxonomy): domain Eukaryota; kingdom Metazoa; phylum Chordata; class Mammalia; order Artiodactyla; family Delphinidae; genus Leucopleurus; species Leucopleurus acutus. Next base: position 38,003,617 of record NC_139142.1, read on the forward strand.
TTCTTTTAAAATATTCCATATCTGTGAGCTTAAAGAGAGTATTACCAAAAAAGATCATAAAAGAGAAAAGGAAACTCTATATAAGGAACCAATTTAGAACCGAAAACTTTTCACAATATTTCGGTAATGCCAGATGGGATGTTTTTTCCTTGAGTTAATTTTTCTTTAAAGCTCACACTTAACTAAGTACCAAAATCATGTTATTTTAGAACTGCAAGGGGTCAATTATTTTCTACTCCATATTCGTTATTTTTCAGAGGAAAAACTGAGTTAGAGTTAGGTTAAGGGATTTGCCCAGGGAAACAGTGATTTATTTATCTTTTTTTCTACCCCTTTATGCTGCGGAACATTATATGCATATACAAATATATATTCTACATCTTCATGGAGGGTAGGGATTTCATATGGAGTCTAAACCTGACTGTACATGGGAATCACTTAGAGAGGTTTTGCAAAACACAGATTCTCAGACCTCATCTTAAACCTATTGAATCAGAATCACCTCAGGTGGGTAGGTGGGGGCAGGAATCAGTCCTTTTAACCAGCAGCTCTGATGATCCTGATGCTTAGCCAGCACTGAGAAATTATCTGTTCAAACATCCTCTTTCTTCGCTTGTCCTCTCCCAGCAGTCCTCGTTTTCTCTCTACTAAAGTCATTCTCGTATTCAGCCTTCACTTCCGGCCTGAAATTGGTAGGTAGGAATGATGAAAAACTGTGGCCCCTCGTTGAGAAACTCTCTTTGGTAGCACGGCTGTCTCTTGTGCCTTTTTACCTGCTGGGTGGATATTAGCTCTTGGCCTAGCACTGTCACTGAGGTGTGTGTTCTGAATTCTGGGAGGCCAAGGTTTGTATTGAGCATTTCTGCTCCCTTATGTCTCGGCAGGGTTTAGGTTAGGAAAAGGTTAGTTTTATGGTAGACCTAACCTGTGGAACAGGTTCTATAGAGAATTCCAGGAAATGTAGATGCTCCCGTACCTATTTCCTGACCTCCCACCATCATGATGCCGGGCTTGTTTCAAGTTGCCCTCTTCTACCTGAAGGTGCTCATAACTTTTCCTCCTTTGACTCCCTGTAGTTCATCATTTGGCACCGTCATATGGCCTTAAACTAGTTTTTCTTATCCCTGGGGTTTTCATCGCTATTGCTTTCGTTGTCATTTTTGAGATGTATTGCTCTTCATATCTGGATATATTGTAAAGTCATGCTCACATCTCTTCTTGCTTCCCATGTATCTGCCCCTATACCCCAGCCTGTTTTCTTTGGCACGTGCAATTTTTCCTATAAAAAGTTCATTAAAAAATGCTGGCATGTTGTAACACAGAGAATGTATATTCTCTCCCCTTAAAGTATTGCTTTCCCTCCTACCACCAGTGCCAGATTATACATGCCTTGAAGGTAAGGATTCCATCTTGTTCACTTTTGTATGCACTAAAGGACACAGCTCAGTGTTCTGTGTCAGTATTGTTGAATTGGTTGGCTTGTTTTGCAATAAACCCTAACCTAGGTCTCACAGACTTCTGTATAACATGCTTTTATTTATTGTATTTTATCCCAAGTGTTATGGTATTTGAGGTGGGTAAGAAAGCAGAGAGCTTTGGATTATGTTACACTTTTTCACTGTGGGAAGAAGTATGCAAATCTCCCCCCAATTCTTCTTCACTTTTGTTAGAGATAGTATTTTCAAAATACCAGTATTCGTTTATTTTTTTTAACATCTTTAGTGGAGTATAATTGCTTTACAATGTTGTGTTAGTTTCTGCTTTATAACAAAATGAATCAGCTATATGTATACATATATCCCCATATCCCCTCCCTCTTGAGTCTCCCTCCCACCCTCCCTATCCCACCCCTCTAGATGGTCACAAAGCACAGAGCTGATCTTGCTGGGCTATGCGGCTGCTTCCCACTAGCTACCTATTTTACATTTGGTAGTGTATATATGTCAATGCTACTCTCTCACTTCCTCGCAGCTTACCCTTCCCCCTCCCCATGTCAAGTCCATTCTCTACGAATACCAATATTCTTTAAAAATATTTTATTGAGGCATAGTTAATTTATAAGATTATATTAATTTCAGGTGTATAACAGTGATTCAAAATTTTTATAAATTATACTCCATTTAAAGTTATTGTAAAATATTGGCTATATTTCTTGTGCTGTACAGTATGTCCTTGTAGCTTATTTATAAATCGTAGTTTGTACCTCTTAATCCCCTACCCTTTTCTTACCCCTCCCCTCTTCCCTCTCCCCACTGGTAATCACTAGTTAAACATAACAGTATTCTTAACACAAACAATTATTACTTGATTGCACAAAATGCCCATCGTGTTCTGCTAATCTAAAACTTGCAAGCAATTGAATGCTCTCGCAGAGCAATGAAGACTAGCATCTGATATATGAGCAAGTGTTTGAATCCTATCAGGTTTTCTTAAGGCATAATTTATTTTAACGCACGCCCCTTTCAAACTTCTACATTCCGTTTAAAAATTAAACTACACCCATTTTACTTTCATTGAAGCACTTTTTAGAAGAATGAAGACCTGGAAATAATAAAAATGTCTGGTAGTATATTTATTAAAAAATGTTATGGCAAAGCCCTAACTTCTTACATCATATGTTGGAAGAATAATGACACTGAAAGAAGCTAACAACGTATTACTAAGTAAAAAAATCAACCAACCAGCCAAATGAACAAAAAAGATTTCAAAACAATATCTGCATCATGATTCCAATTTTGTTTACATATAGTTGTTTTCCATTTCCTGTATAAATCTATAAAAGCCTTTGAATATGATACACAAGGAAACAGGGAGGAAAGAAACTTTTATACACATTTAGAAATACAGTGTTAAAGCTAATGTTATACAGTTTTGGAATCACTGAATTCTAGTTGAATATGGACATAAATAATTTGATACTGAGGGTAGCCTTATAACAAATCAAGGAATTTTACTGCTTTTAATAATAACAAGTTTTAGACAAACATAACAGAATAAGAAGCTACAAATCAGTGAGTATCACTTTGTGAGGAAAAAATATGAATACTTTATGTGCTGAAAAAGTCATCTTTATATACAACTTGCACTAGATGGATTAAAATTGATAGGATTAAAGTGGTAACTGCATAAAGATTACATGTCCTATTTTTAAAATATTCAAATGTGAGTTGTTTTATGGAAAATGACAAATATTAATTTGTAATTTTACAATATCAAGAGGCTAAGATTATTTATACATTATATATTATTATATATTATTTATACATTTGTATATTTATTCTGTTTTCTTATCTTTTTCCTTCTTTGTCTTTCCCAGTCCTTTTCCCATTAGACCAGGTGCATAGAATCAAATTAAACATACTCCTCAGTTTGTCCCAATATTATCATTTGGATCTCTCTGGGCACAGTCTATTTATTTTATTTTAATTTCATTTTATTTGTTTTATTTTGTTTCAACTTCTTTTCTTTTATTTCTTTTCCCCTTCATTCCATTCCCCTTCGTCTTCCATAGCTATTCATTTTAGTGTGTTCATTGTATGTCTTTCTAATCCATCTTCCGTGTGTTTAATAAATACGTGTATTCTTGAAATGATGTTGCTTTGTGTGTGTTTTTAAGGCCTACATAATTCATACTGTGCAGTAAGATATACAGTTTCTTACTCTTTTCACTCACCATTATGTTTTTGATATTTTTTAATGTTGCTATATCATAATCTATTTCATCATGTCTGACTGTTTTATAGTGTTCCAGTGTCCTCACAACCTTCATTTTCTTTATCCACTTTACTAGTCTTGAACTCTAACTTCTGACACTTTGCTACTCCAACAAGTTGGAGGTAAACATCCTCATACACATCTTCTTGTGTTCCCATGGGAGAAGTTGTCTGTCTCTATGCCCAGAAATAGAATTGCTGGATAGTAGAATGTATGCAGAAATTGTAAATTAACTGCTGTCAGATTGCTGTCCAGAATGGCCCTCTGTTTCTACTCTCAGCAGCCATGATGGAGGGTTTTCCTATATCCTTGCACTTTATAATAGTAGCTAAATTTCTATTAAAATAAAAATCTGATGTGTGCCATGTACTGTCTCATTTTTATTTTAGCTAAAATTTCAAAAAATATTTTAATGAAATTTCTGGATTCCTAGGAAGTTCAGATGTTCATTTTATTGTCCAATAATTTCATTTCCAAGCTTTTGGACTGTTGCTGTTTACTGAAGGACACAAAATGTATTGCGTGTTTGAAGGAAATTGTATGTAGGTTTTGGGGGGATGGCATTTAAAAACATCTGATCTTATCTCAGGACCCTTAGAAAGCCCTGACATTCGAGACATACAGTCATAGGTCAGGTAGAAACCACTTTAGCATTTTACCCTTGATTAGCCTGAACCTTTTAAAAACCTGTTCTACTTCTTTTAAAATTTACTTTTCATTTATTTATTTTTGTTTTTTAAGATAAAGGGGTGAGAAGAGGAATCAGATAGGTAGGGAAGATTGGAGTAGATAGATGCTTTCAAATACATTTTTTTTTTTGGAAGGCCCATTAATAATTCTTAACCAAACTATCAAATTAGACAATGAGGCAGAGATATTAAGAGCCACTTTATTGGATGTATTTTCACAGGTAGTTTTATTAACGCAGGGTTACCTCAGTCAACAAGAGAACATTACACATGATGGATGTCAGTCAGTCTGGTTCCATTTGGCCGAGAGCTCTGCTTCACAATGAGTGAAAGTGTGGAAACATTCAGTGTTGACTGAACGTTTGTGTGCTTATTAGTCCAGGAACATTGTTGACCATTAGCAGATAAAGATTGGCAGCACTCATGATTAGATTATATATTTTTTCAGTTTGTAAGATTCCTTTCTCCTTTGGAAGTCTGTCAAATTATAGCCATACTTACTGTCAGGTGTTATAATGAGGCTGGTTTGTGAGATTTTGATGGCAAAACAAGGGATCCAAAAATAAGTAAATCTTGCTATAAACCAAACCACTTAGTCCTAGAAATTTCCTAGGGTAAGATATACAGGAAAGATATACTGCCAAATGCTCAGGCAAGCTGGATATGGCCCAAGCCAGGCCTCAGGAAATCTCCCTTACTCCCAAGATCAAGTCTTCCCACAAGTTAGTTGTGTGGCAAGGTAAGTGGCCAGATTATCCAGCAGCAGGCCCTGGGTGAATTTATGCCTCAATGTCATGGGTTCACAAAGAAAGAAGACACACAAAATGATGTGTGTATCCCTTTAAGACACAGGGACCCTGCCCATTAGCAGGCTTGGCCCAACCCTTGCCCTAGAATTGTAGAGGAGCAAAGGAGTAGGGTTGGGCTGGAGGGGCTTCTAACCCCACCCATAAGAAGCATTCCAGTAATAAGTCATTGTACAGCACATTATAATTTGCAACTTCATGTGCATTATCCTTTTAATCCCCACCCTCTGAGTTATAGTAACATTACCATCATTTTACTGATGAGGCAACTAAGAGTCAGAGAAGTTATACGACTTGGCCATGAGCCTTACAGATTGTAAGTGGTCCTCTAAGTGCAGTGGTCCTCTGTTATATTGTGGCTGCTCCATATCATAGCAGGGATAGATTGCTTCTGTGCATCTAATTTTATTTTCCTTCCAATAAGATAACAGTGAAGTTGTAAAAGTCATTTATTATTACTGAAGGGGAGCTTGGCTATCTAAGAGAGTAATTTGAAGTTCTGTAATTTTTTAGTATTCCCATTATATATTCCTGGAGGATATTCAATAAGAGACATAAAAAGTATTTAAGATTATTATATAGATACATAGTTTCTAAAGTGTGATGATTATCGTTTCTAAATCTTGGTTTCCTTCACATTCCATTAACCATTCAAAGACTGCATTGAGCTTCAGCCATCTGCAGTCAGGCTGCAGGAAACCTCGGTAAAGAAATTCAACATTTACACATAAAAAGTGCCGAGCAAGTAAGCAAATGTGCCATACACGTAAAATATGCAGAAGCATTGATTTAGTCATTTTGGTTTGGACAGCTTCGGGTGGAAACACTTTCAAAGTTTGAATTAATCTCCAGAACACTTGCTTTGGAAGATTGGATAATACATTTCAGACATTCTTTCAGGTCATTTTGAAATATCTTTTGTTATGTAACTGCTGCATTTTACCACTTCAAGTATGTGTTCTGTCTCTGGAAATACGTAGTTTTAAAACTTAAAATAAAAATATGAGTGAAACTGCGTAAGAAATAAAACCTATTTTTGAAAAATTATTCAGAGTATAATAAGCTGGGATTTTTTTCTTAAAATGATCCTATTTTCTTAGGACAGTCTATTTTAGCATTGGGAGGGCTAAAGAATGGGTTATAGAATTTTCAGAGTTTATTTGAGAAATTGCTTGTTTTCACCTTCTCTTCAGCATTTTAGCTGAATCAGACTTGTGTTGTATTTCTTCTTAAGTGGTATTATTACATCAATTTCTAAGACAGTTTCTTTTTTTTAAATTTGAGTTGTAACATTTTTAATCCTATTCGAGTTAATTTTTCACCATTTTTATCCTAGTTGCTTGTTATATTATAGATGATTTCTTTTTTATGTTTTTCTGTTGGCCAATTATGAATATTGTGTTTTGGTTTACTGAACTATTGACTCTGACATTTAGTAATAGGAGTAAATACTTTCTCTTTTTTTTTTTTTTAACATCTTTATTGGAGTATAATTGCTTTACAATGGTATGTTAGTTTCAGCTTCACAACAAAATGAATCAGTTATATATATACATATATTCCCATATCTCTTCCCGCTTGCGTCTCCCTCCCTCCCACCCTCCCTATCCCACCCCTCCAGGCGGTCACAAAGCACCGAGCTGATCTCCCTGTGCTATGCGGCTGCTTCCCACTAGCTATCTACCTTACGTTTGGTAGTGTATATATGTCCATGCCTCTTTATCGCTTTGTCACCGTTTACCCTTCCCCCTCCCCATAGCCTCAAGTCCATTCTCTAGTAAGTCTGTGTCTTTATTCCTGTTTCACCCCTAGGTTTTTCATGACATTTTTTTTTTTTAAATTCCATATATATGTGTTAGCATACGGTATTTGTCTCTCTCTTTCTGACTTACTTCACTCTGTATGACAGACTCTAGGTCTATCCACCTCATTACAAATAGCTCAATTTCGTCTCTTTTTATGGCTGAGTAATATTCCATTGTATATATGTGCCACATCTTCTTTATCCATTCATCCGATGATGGACACTTAGGTTGTTTCCATCTCTGGGCTATTGTAAATAGAGCTGCAATGAACATTTTGGTACATGACTCTTTTTGAATTATGGTTTTCTCAGGGTATATGCCCAGTAGTGGGATTGCTGGGTCATATGGTAGTTCTATTTGTAGCTTTTTAAGGAACCTCCATACTGTTCTCCACAGTGGCTGTATCAATTTACATTCCCACCAACAGTGTAAGAGGGTTCCCTTTTCTCCACACCCTCTCCAGCATTTATTGTTTCTAGATTTTTTGATGATGGCCATTCTGACTGGTGTGAGATGATATCTCATTGTAGTTTTGATTTGCATTTCTCTCATGATTAGTGATGTTGAGCATTCTTTCATGTGTTTGTTGGCACTCTGTATATCTTCTTTGGAGAAATGTCTATTTAGGTCTTCTGCCCATTTTTGGATTGGGTTGTTTGTTTTTTTGTTATTAAGCTGCATGAGCTGCTTATAAATTTTGGAGATCAATCCTTTGTCAGTTGCTTCATTTGCAAATATTTTCTCCCATTCTGAGGGTTGTCTTTTGGTCTTCTTTATGGTTTCCTTTGCTGCGCAAAAGCTTTTAAGTTTCATTAGGTCCCATTTGTTTACTCTTGTTTTTATTTCCATTTCTCTAGGAGGTGGGTCAAAAAGGACCTTGCTGTGATTTATGTCATAGAGTGTTCTGCCTATGTTTTCCTCTAAGAGTTTGATAGTTTCTGGCCTTACATTTAGGTCTTTAATCCATTTTGAGCTTATTTTTGTGTACGGTGTTAGGGAGTGATCTAATTTCATAGTTTTACATGTAGCTGTCCAGTTTTCCCAGCACCACTTATTGAATAGGCTGTCCTTTCTCCACTGTACATTTCTGCCACCTTTGTCAAAGATAAGGTGACCATATGTGCGTGGGTTTATCTCTGGGCTTTCTATCCTGTTCCATTGATCTATCTTTCTGTTTTTGTGCCAGTACCATACCGTCTTGATAACTGTAGCTTTGTAGTATAGTCTGAAGTCTGGGAGCCTGATTCCTCCAGTTCCTTCTTTCGTTCTCAAGATTGCTTTGGCTATTCGGGGTCTTTTGTGTTTCCATACAAACTGCAAAATTTTTTGTTCTAGTTCTGTGAAAAATGCCAGTGGTAGTTTGATAGGGATTGCATTGAATCTATAGATTGCTTTCGGTAGTAGAGTCATTTTCACAATGTTGATTCTTCCAATCCAAGAACATGGTATATCTCTCCATCTATTTGTATCATCTTTAATTTCTTTCATCAGTGTCTTATAATTTTCTGCATACAGATCTTTTGTCTCCTTAGGTAGGTTTATTCCTAGATATTTTATTCTTTTTGTTGCAATGGTAAATGGGAGTGTTTTCTTGATTTCACTTTCAGATTTTTCATCATTAGTATATAGGAATGCCAGAGATTTCTGTGCATTAATTTTGTATCCTGCCACTTTACCAAATTCATTGATTAGCTCTAGTAGTTTTCTGGTAGCATCTTTAGGGTTCTCTATGTATAGGATCATGTCATCTGCAAACAGTGACAGCTTTACTTCTTCTTTTCCGATTTGGATTCCTTTTATTTCCTTTTCTTCTCTGATTGCTGTGGCTAAAACTTCCAAAACTATGTTGAATAAGAGTGGTGAGAGTGGGCAACCTTGTCTTGTTCCTGATCTTAGTGGAAATGCTTTCAGTTTTTCACCATTGAGGATGATGTTTGCTGTGGGCTTGTCATATATGGCCTTTATTATGTTGAGGAAAGTTCACTCTATGCCAACTTTCTGCAGGGTTTTTATCATAAATGGGTGTTGAATTTTGTCAAAAGCTTTCTCTGCATCTATTGAGATGATCATATGGTTTTTCTCCTTCAGTTTGTTAATATGGTTTATCACATTGATAGATTTGCGTATATTGAAGAATCCTTGCATTCCTGGAATAAACCCCACTTGATCATGGTGTATGATCTTTTTAATGTGCTGTTGGATTCTGTTTGCTAGTATTTTGTTGAGGATTTTTGCATCTATGTTCATCAGTGATATTGGCCTGTAGTTTTCTTTCTTTGTGACATCCTTGTCTGGTTTTGGTATCAAGGTGATGGTGGCCTCGTAGAAGGAGTTTGGGAGTGTTCCTCCCTCTGCTATATTTTGGAAGAGTTTGAGAAGGATAGGTGTTAGCTCTTCTCTAAATGTTTGATAGAATTCGCCTGTGAAGCCATCTGGTCCTGGGCTTTTCTTTGTTGGAAGATTTTTAATCACAGTTTCAATTTCAGTGCTTGTGATTGGTCTGTTCATATTTTCTATTTCTTCCTGATTCAGTCTTGGCAGGTTGTGCCTTTCTAAGAATTTGTCCATTTCTTCCAGATTGTCCATTTTATTGGCATAGAGTTGCTTGTAGTAATCTCTCATGATCTCTTTTATTTCTGCAGTGTCAGTTGTTACCTCTCCTTTTTCATTTCTAATTCTATTGATTTGAGTCTTCTCCCTTTTTTTCTTGATGAGTCTGGCTAGTGGTTTATCTATTTTGTTTATCTTCTCAAAGAACCAGCTTTTAGTTTTATTGATCTTTGCTATTGTTTCCTTCATTTCTTTTTCATTTATTTCTGATCTGATTTTTATGATTTCTTTCCTTCTGCTAGCTTTGGGGTTTTTTTGTTCTTCTTTCTCTAATTGCTTGAGGTGCAAGGTTAGGTTGTTTATTCGAGATGCTTCCTGCTTCTTAAGGTGGGCTTGTATTGCTATAAACTTCCCCCTTAGAACTGCTTTTGCTGCATCCCACAGGTTTTGGGTCGTTGTGTCTCCATTGTCATTTGTTTCTAGGTATTTTTTGATTTCCTCTTTGATTTCTTCAGTGATATCTTCATTATTAAGTAGTGTATTGTTTAGCCTCCATGTGTTTGTATTTTTTACAGATCTTTTCCTGTAATTGATATCTAGTCTCATGGCGTTGTGGTCAGAAAAGATACTTGATACAATTTCAATTTTCTTAAATTTACCAAGGCTTGATTTGTGACCCAAGATATGATCTATCCTGGAGAATGTTCCATGAGCACTTGAGAAAAATGTGTATTCTGTTGTTTTTGGATGGAATGTCCTATAAATATCAATTAAGTCCATCTTGTTTAATGTATCATTTAAAGCTTGTGTTTCCTTATTTATTTTCATTTTGGATGATCTGTCCATTGGTGAAAGTGGGGTGTTAAAGTCCCCTACTATGAATGTGTTACTGTCGATTTCCCCTTTTATGGTTGTCAGTATTTGCCTTATGTATTGAGGTGCACCTATGTTGGGTGCATAAATATTTACAATTGTTATATCTTCCTCTTGGATTGATCCCTTGATCATTATGTAGTGTCCTTCTTTGTCTCTTCTAATAGTCTTTGTTTTAAAGTCTATTTTGTCTGATATGAGAATTGCTACTCCAGCTTTCTTTTGGTTTCCACTTGCATGAAATACCTTTTTCCATCCCCTTACTTTCAGTCTGTATGTGTCTCTAGGTCTGAAGTGGGTCTCTTGTAGACAGCAAATATATGGGTCTTGTTTTTGTATCCATTCAGCCAATCTGTGTCTTTTGGTGGGAGCATTTAGTCCATTGACATTTAAGGTAATTATCGATATGTGTGTTCCTATTCCCATTTTCTTCATTGTTTTGGGTTTGTTATTGTAGGTCCTTTCCTTCTTTTGTGTTTCTTGCCTAGAGAAGTTCCTTTAGCAGTTGTTGTAGAGCTGGTTTGGTGGTGCTGAACTCTCTCAGCTTTTGCTTGTCTGTAAAGGTTTTAATTTCTCCATCAAATCTGAATGAGATCCTTGCTGGGTAGAGTAATCTTGGTTGCAGGTTTTTCTCCTTCAACACTTTCAATATGTCCTGCCACTCCCTTCTGGCTTGCAGAGTTTCTGCTGAAAGATCAGCTGTTAACCTTATGGGGATTCCCTTGTGTGTTATTTGTTGTTTTTCCCTTGCTGCTTTTAATATGTTTTCTTTGTATTTAATTTTTGACAGTTTGATTAATATGTGTCTTGGTGTATTTCTCCTTGGATTTATCCTGTATGGGACTCTCTGTGCTTCCTGGACTTGATTAACTATTTCCTTTCCCATATTAGGGAAGTTTTCAACTATAATCTCTTCAAATATTTTCTCAGTCCCTTTCTTTTTCTCTTCTTCTTCTGGAACCCCTATAATTCGAATGTTGGTGCGTTTAATGTTGTCCCAGAGGTCTCTGAGACTGTCCTCAGTTCTTTTCATTCTTTTTTCTTTATTCTGCTCTGCAGTAGTTATTTCCACTATTTTATCTTCCAGGTCACTTATCCGTTCTTCTGCCTCAGTTATTCTGCTATTGATCCCATCTAGAGTACTTTTAATTTCATTTATTGTGTTGTTCATCGTTGCTTGTTTCATCTTTAGTTCTTCTAGGTCCTTGTTAACTGATTCTTGCAATTTGTCCATTCTATTGCCCATTCTATCTCCAAGATTTCGGATCAACCTTACTATCATTATTCTGAATTCTTTTTCAGGTAGACTGCCTATTTCCTCTTCATTTGTTAGGTCTGGTGGGTTTTTATCTTGTTCCTTCATCTGCTGTGTGTTTTTCTGTCTTTTCATTTTGCTTATCTTACTGTGTTTGGGGTCTCCTTTTTTTTTTTTTTTTTGCAGGCTGAAGGTTCATAGTTCCTGTTGTTTTTTGAGTCTGTCCCCAGTGGCTAAGGTTGGTTCGGTGGGTTGTGTAGGCTTCCTGGTGGAGGGTACTAGTGCCTGTGTTCTGGTGTATGAGGCTGGATCTTGTCTTTCTGGTGGGCAGGTCCACGTCTGGTGGTGTGTTTTGGGGTGTCTGTAGACTTATTATGATTTTGGGCAGCCTCTCTGCTAATGGGTGGGGTTGTGTTCCTGTCTTGCTAGTTGTTTGGCATAGGATGTCCAGCACTGTAGCTTGCTGGTCGTTGAGTGAAGCTGGGTGCTGGCGTTGAGATGGAGATCTCTCGGAGATTTTTGCTGTTTGATATTATGTGCAGCTGGGAGGCCTCTTGTGGACCAGTGTCCTGAAGTTGGCTCTCCCACCTCAGAGGTACAGCACTGAGTCCTGGCTGCAGCACCAAGAGCCTTTCATCCACAGGGCTCCTTAATTTGGGATGATTCGTTGTCTATTCAGGTATTCCACAGATGCAGGGTATATCAAGTTGATTGTGGAGCTTTAATCCGCTGCTTCTGAGGCTGCTGGAAGAGATTTCCCTTTCTCTTCTTTGTTCTCACAGCTCCCAGGGGCTCAGCTTTGGATTTGGCCCCGCCTGTGCGTGTAGGTCGCTGGAGGGCGTCTGTTCTTTGCTCAGACAGGACGGGGTTAAAGGAGCCGCTGATTCGGAGGCTCTGGCTCACCCAGGCCGGGGGGTAGGGAGGGTCACAGAGTGCAGGGCGGGCCTGCAGCGGCAGAGGCCGGCGTGACGCTGCAGCCTGAGGCGCGCCATGCACTCTCCCGGGGAACCGTCCCCGGATCCCGGGACCCCGGCAGCCGCGGGCTGCACAGGCTCTCCGGAAGGGCGTGTGGCTAGTGACCTGCTCTCGCACACAGGCCTCCTGGCGGCGGCAGCAGCGGCCTTAGCGTCCCATGTCCGTCTCTGGGCTCCGCACTCTTAGCCGCGGCTCGCGCCCGTCTCCGGAGCTCTCCCAAGCAGCGTTCCCAATCCCCCCTCCTCGTGCACCAGGAAACAAAGAGGGACGTAAAAGTCTCTTGCCTCTTCGGCAGGTCCAGACCCCTCCCCAGACTCTCTCCCGGCCAGCCGCGGCGCACCAACGCCCTGCAGGCTGTGTTCACGCCGCCAACCTCAGTCCTCTCCCGGCGCTCCGACAAAAGCCGGAGCCTCAGCTCCCAGTCCCGCCCGCCCCGGCGGGCGAGCAGACAAGCCTCTCGGCTGGTGAGTGCCGGTCGGCCCGATCCTCTGCGCTGGAATCTCTCCGCTTTGCCCTCCGCACCCCTGTTGCTGTGCTCTCCTCCGCGGCTCCCAAGCTCCCCCACTCCGCCTCCCGAAGTCTCCACCCGCGAAGGGGCTCCTAGTGTGTGGACACTTTTCCTCCTTCACAGCTCTCTCCCGCTGGTGCAGGACCCGTCCCTATTCTTTTGTCTCTGTTTAGTTTTTTCTTTTGCCCTAACCAGGTACGTGGGGGGTTCCTTGCCTTTTGGGAGGTCTGAGGTCTTCTGCCAGCGTTCAGTAGGTGCTCCGTAGGAGTTGTTCCACGCGTAGATGTATTTCTGGTGTATCTGTGGAGAGGAAGGTGATCTCCGCGTCTTACTCTTCCGCCATCTTCCCGGAACTCCACTTTCTCTTTTTTTTAAGACCACAAACATTTATTTAGTTTAATTACCCTTATTATTATTATTTTTTGTATTTTTAATGTTTTCTCTTTATTAGTGTCTTTAGGTTAAAAATAACAGTCAATGAAAAAGTTTACTTGTCTGTAAAAAATATTAACAGTATTAAATAGTGTTTTATTTGTGGGGAGGAAAGGAGGGTGACTTTGTGCACTTTAACTGAGGAATTCTAATTTAATTATAATGCCCTCAGGAGATTTTCATAAAACTCACATGAGCTGAAACTCAGGCTTTGACAGGAACAGTGGCTTTTCAGTGCCCTCTGAAGCTTCATGTGTTAGTCTGGCTGTAGAATTATGGAGTTAGAGTCTGTCATCCTATTCTGATATTCTCTTGCTTATTTTACTATCATAATGACAATTAAAAATTCCTTTTTTATAAAAGAGAAAAGTATTGTATTGAAAATGCAGGCCACAGATTGGACAGCCTTTGGTTGGCCTCATCTACTTTCTTAGTTTTCAGAATTCTAGTTGCTTAGGTTAGTGTTACCATAAGATGGGTCATTACTCTGTAAATTTTTTTTTTTGGAATTTTTCAATTTTATTTTACTTATTTTTTAATACAGCAGGTTACTCTGTAATTTTTGGTTGTGATATGGTTTCATGGTTGAATCCTGCTAGTTTTGCTGGCTCTTGCTAACAAACTATGCTTTTCATGTTGTAAACTTTCTATATTGAGACATTCAGAAACAGATTTCCCATGAGGATAAAGAATTTTAACCTTCAGGGGCCTTTGCTTGAGTGCATGTCTTTCAAGCCTCTGTACCTAATTTTGTTTTATAATTTTGCACTCCTTTCCTTAAAGACGGCCCCTAAAATTGTATAAGCTTCAGGCCCCGCCGCACTTGGATTTACCTCTGGCTAATAAGCTAATTTATTGAAAACTCGAAGAAAAGCAATAACAAAGATATACTTGAGCCTTCAAAAACTTAGTCAAGTGCCACACATTTTTTCCTGGTGGAAGAAATGGTCTGGACAATTACAGCAAGTAGTAGAACTAGGTATCTGAAACCAGATGCACAACTGATGATTGGGAAAGCATCAGGAATAGGGTTTTGTAGGCTTGTAGTGCTTGACTGAGTTCTGTTTTGTAAATTCTCAGACTATTGGTGAGTTTCTTTTAGAAAAAATAGATAATTTAAAATGTTAGGAAATGTTTGTGGTATGTGGAAATTCACTCTTTATGTTTTGTATGTTCTGTAGTAAATAGCATATGTCTCCTTCAATTTCTCTTCTTTATTTTCCCTCCATTGGCTCTACTTGTACATATTTCAGAAAAATCCTCATAAATAGTGAGAATGCCAATGCAGTATATGTGTAATACGGAGTCTTCACATTTCATTGTAGTATGGGAGTGTAAAAAAGACCATGCAAGCTGAAACCATGTAATAGGATATTAATAATTGAAAAATTATGATTGTTCTGTGACCTTTAACAGTGTTTGTCAAAGCATTAAAAAATCTCTTACTGTTGGTTATAAGTGCAGGGAAATGAAAATAATAGTCAAACTAATATTTATTTTATACATTATTTAGTGATCTATAACATTAGAAACATTGAGATGAAAGTGTTTCATTTCTTTGTAAAAAGCTATCACAAGTCATTTGAACAATTCTTACATTCTTGTAATATATTTTATGATATGAGGAGAGCATTTTTTTTTTATCTCTTAGCAAACAGTCATACTCGTTTTAAATTTGAATCCACTTCTACTCTTTTATCCTTCCACTTTCAGTATCGTGAATTACCTCCTAGGGCTCCTTTAATGTGAAGATTTTTTTTACTGGCATGACTTCCTCTGGGAAACCTTGGTCTTTCTTGTAACAGGTCCTTTCCTGATTTATGTTGGTAAGTTTGTCCTCACTAGGTTCCTCTGCCTGCATATCTAGAGCCTCTCAAATGACAGCAGTGTCAACATTCCCACTATTCTTACAGAAGAAATAACTGCATTTATGTTTAATTTGAATTTCACTTCCAGCATTATCACTTTACATTTCTTTGGTAGACTTTAATCTTTGATGGCGAATTCCTGCTTTTGTTTATCCATTTTTGTAAAATGTCATATTAGTTTACCACTGAGAGACAAGGAGACAACACAACTACACACTTTGCTTTCTGTGCATGAACTGAGTAGTAGTAGATGCACAATAATACTGACAGGCTTTAAAAGAAGTGGTGTGATTTGTCACTAATTGTAATGTGTACTTGTTATTTACTAGTGACTTGTAGACTGATGAGCTAGCAACAAAGTTTATACTTTATGCTATCATTCACAGTTAATATACTATGAAAACCAAAATTTGAACTGTGTTGTTGGGAAACTGGTATTATTTAACTAAAGCATAGTAACTAAAATTGCTGCATATTGGACTTGTGTAAAGTGAAGACTGCTTCTCTCTCTCTCTCTCTGTATGTTCCAAATAACTTCTAAAGCTAGATTTTAGCAGGAAGTTTAGCAGTCATGGTTAAAACATGGTTTAAATATTTCACTTCATTTTGTGGGAGCAACATTATATTTTGTAACTAAATCCGAATACTTAATTTAAAAAAGACAAATATATGATTTTATGTAGCATTTGAAAAGGAACACAAAACTGAAATGGATTATTTGGTGTTTTTTCCAGTTTTATGTATGGAGAATTGACTGACAAGAAAACCATTGAGAAAGTCAGGCAGACTTTTGACAACTACGAGTCAAACTGCTTTGAAGTTCTTTTGTACAAGAAAAACAGTAGGTATCTATATTACCAATAAGGTGTGTCAACTCTTTATTAATATTACGTCTTGGTAAGTGGTAGTTAAGCTATAGTGTAGAGAGAATATAAAACTTTTATTGCTTCTCTTGGCAGGAGGTACTTGTAAAAATTAGATAGCGAAATTAATAAATAATACTTACGAAAAACAACCTTTTGAGGACTGAAAGAAAAATATAATGCATTTTGAATGTGATTTGTTCTGTGTCAGGTGGCAAAATGTTCTGTGACTAATACTCATGGTAAAGATCCTATAGTTGTGACAGCAACTAAAAAGGACAGATAAATTCATTCATTTCTTCTTAGAGTTAAAGGGAAAGTTGATTGGTGTCAATGGGTATGTGTGATTACCTTTCTACACATATGTAGATGACGTGAGTATATGGTATCTACCTGAGGTGAATCTTTACCAGTATGGCTGTTTGCTAGACTCAGACTGTTTTTGTGCTAGACTTTTGAGTGGAAGTAATCATTACTTTCAGGATGGGCCATTCACACCTGGTAACTTTGTGTTGATTGTTGTTTGCTGTTCTCCATGATGGGATTTGTGGGTGGTCAATTGTCTGTTATATAATCACATAAGACCTCATGGTATGGGTCTTAGGCAATTATGGGAGAGTCTGATGAGACTCTCCATTGGAGTTTGGAGGAAAAAAACAACCAAACAAAAAGCCAACTAGTACACTCATCAAACAAGTCTCCTTTCTGATTTGTTTTCTTTGAATAGTCACTTATTTTATTTCTTTTTTTGCTGCATTTCCAAACAGAGTTTTGGTTTTTTTTAAAAAAGAACAGTCACTGCATAAGATGAGTCAACTTATTTAGTGTTAATGTTAAATGATACCAAAGCCACTTATTATCTTTAGTGGCAATTGATGGTTACTAAATTCTTCCCCAGTTCAGGAAGCATTCTAGCTTCAACAGGAAGCGCTTGTACTGTGTTTAGTGCTGGTTGGGTTTTGTGGAGCATAATTTATCCTCTCCATTGTACCTTAAACATTTGTTCTCTATGGAATATTTAGAATTTTATTTAGGTTTCTCTTTTTATTAATAGACCATCATAGAGATAACAACAACCATAGACATTGCTTCACAGTAGCAGTGAAGTTCCATTACCAGTATCACCTGGTTATGGGAGCACCGGTCTTCAGTGGTTTTACTTAAGGAACATCTTATCATCTTATCTTTCATTTTAGAATCAAGGCTGAAAATGTATTTCTCTTTGACATCATAGCCAAATGTCCGTTGGCTTACCAACTAGAAAACAATCCATTCTGAATGATCAGCTCTGTCTTCTACAAGAGAAAAGCCAGTTTCTAGGTGCTTTCTGGGTTTTTTTTCACTAGGTCCAAATACATACTGATAAGCTGTAGTAGACCCATATGCCAAAACTCCCTTTCATTGTTTTTTTTTTTTTTTTTTTTGCTGTGCCACGAGTCTTCTGGGACCTTAGTTCCCCAACCAGGGATCAAACCTGTGCCCCCTGCCTTGGAAGTGCAGAGTCCTAACCACTGGACCAGCAGGGAATGCCCCCTGTCATTTTCATATAGGGTTGTTATCCCTCAAATGACTTCAATATGTACCTCGAGTTTAGCAAATAATTTAAGAATATTCCATATTACTAGGGTCATTTAACCCTGGGATTTAAACAGAGTAAACGAATCTTTTTCAGATTTTAAAGCTTCAAAGCCAAGTCCATAGTTTCCGATTTTCTCAAAAATACCTTTGTGGAAATTTTGTTTTGTTTAGATCCTTTAAATCATGTTAACAATAGCTTTTTTTTTTTTAACGTGTTTATTGGAGTATAATTGCTTTACAATGGTGTGTTAGTTTCTGCTTTATAACAAAGTGAATCAGTTATACATATGTTCCCATATCTCTTCCCTCTTGCGTCTCCCTCCCTGGCTTTAATATTTCATTTCCAAAAGTTTCCTTCCAAGGTGGTTTGGATAGTTCGCTTTATTTTAATAGCTTGTAATAATTGTCTGACCTTTGTTCAGGCCTGTCTGGTTCTTTTCAGATCTATACAGTACCTATACACATGTAGCTGTCTGCTTAGAGCCAGTAGGAGTTATGGCCCATAGCACTATAGATTAAAACTCCTGTCTCTTCTGGAAAGTATCTGCATTGAGTTTTTTTCTTTAATATGAAGAATAGATATTATCCATGCATTATAAGGCAGTTCTATACTTAAAAGCAGCTTTAAAAAATCTTGTAAATAGCTAAAGACTTTTGAACAACAACTGAAAAAAGTGTGTTCTTTTGACGTTTTTTAATGTTAGAAAAAGTCACATGCCTGTAGAGAACTGTTTTGGGAATGCCTGAATGCCAAGTCCTTCCAACACTTCCATTAAATAATTAGCTAAACACCATTTGCAGACGGGGAGATTGAGGTATCGGATTTAATATGTGTCATGATTGACATTTCAGTTTGCAGCCTCTATTGTTTAGGTCCATTGCTCTGATTAACAGTGGGCTGCTTCTACTGTTGAGAAAGAAGCAGTGGCTCTGGGATGATGACTGAACATGGATCTTTCTGTTTACACAAAGGCAGAAGTGTGATAGCTAGGGCAACTCCAGATAATCAATGCCAGGGCACTACCTCGAGTTTCCAGCAGCCACAGGCCTCTCTGCCTAACGCTCCCAGACCTCCCGTCTCCTTGAACCCCAAATCCAGAATATGGATATTTCACCAACCACTCAGCAACAACCACTCAGCAAAAACTGAGCCTACTTGGAGAAGTCTGAGCCTGTGACTAAACCTGAAAATAGTATACCGTGATATCTGAAAACAATTTTAAAAACAGCTCTGACTCAATGCCAAAATTTGAAAAGTTGCTGTTTTCATAGGAAGGTATGAACTGTAACATCTCTTTCTGTTCAGATTTCTAGCAGACCTTGGAAAATGACTTATTTTTAATACCCCTTTCTCTCTGTTTATAACCTTGCTGCCTCAAGCTCACTGTGTTGGAACAGCCATAGGCCATGTATCTGCTAGCGTCTGGGCCTGGTGATTTGTCAAACTGTGTACATCACTCACAGTTCCTGGACACACTGTGTAAAATAAGAAGCAGAAAACAAAGAACAAGCCTTTCTGGGAGATAGTGTGATTGTTTTTGAGGTCCCTGTCTCATCCTGTAATCATTTTGGAAAAGGCCGTGTCCTTCTGTAGGCCCCCTGGGGTTGCAAAGGACCTGGTTGTCAGAACTGAATATTTATAGAAATCTCCTCTCTCGAATTCCCTGACTTCTAGCACCCAATAGTTAAAGTCACCCGTTCTTGGGTAAATGGCAAATTCCCCTTTGTGGTGATATCGTTACCTGACAATTTTTGGCCACAGGTGTGGAGGTACTTCTTATTGGTTTTCATTGGAAGTCACTAACAGGCTATCAACTCTCACCTAGAGATTATTAACAGCTGCACATTTCACTCCCCAAATCCCAAACTGACAAAAGACTTTATGTCTTTAAGAATGAATATTTGGAGAGGCTTTACTGCCTGTGGCTTGGAAAGACTATAATGGAAAATGTGTCTTTTTGATTCTGATGGAACATTCCCTCAGTGTTTTATCATTTGATGGGTAATTACTCCTTTGAAGGCATTTCTTGTGTCTTCAGATATTTATTATTTGACCCATTGCCAGTTTCTGATTTGTCCACATCCTAAACCTTGAATGCGTTGAAACTCTGTGTCCTCTGGAGTCTGTAGGAGCCACTGTTTGAAGAACATGGTGACAGAGACCAGCCTCATGCTTTGAGTGAGGGAGGTTGGAGGCAGTGTCTCATGAAGATGCCTGAGACTTTCAAGGCCTGGGGACATTTTTTCTTTTCTTTAACACTGCCTTAAAGGCTTCAGGTATAGCTCTGTGTACATCAGGCTTCTAGTGTTGCTGACATTGTATCTCTCTGATGTGGGGATGTGGTCAGAGCCACAGAGTTATAAGTCTGTCTGACTGATGAGAGAATCTTGAGATAGAAGCAACATTTCAAAAGTTTCTCAAAGAGGAATACTTATCAGAGCATCGGGTATTGATGTTGAAGTCGACTGGAAACACTTCTCAAAGTGACAAGGAGGAATGCTCACACTTGGTGAGACTATGGAGAGGAGGTGGTGAGAGCAGCAGTGGTGTAGGGACCCAGATCTAAAGCTGGTGCTGGCATTGCTTCAATAGCAAGACTGCCTTTATTCCACTGCATTGCGAAATGACACCCCATGCTTTACTTTCAGATTTTGATATTTTGGGTTGAAAAATATGTTCATTAATTTTTGAGCAACTGGTAGTTGATATAAAATGAAAGTTGTTTTGATTCTTTCCAGCAATTAAAATACTATTGTTTTGGTGCTAATTCTTGGCATAGCAGTTGGCAGCTGAAGGAGGAAGGAAAGCGGGAGACGATATCATCGTGGTGGCTATGTCACGCTCTGTTGTCCTTTCTCTCTTTTACAGGAACCCCTGTTTGGTTTTATATGCAAATTGCACCAATAAGAAATGAACATGAAAAGGTGGTTTTGTTCCTATGCACTTTCAAGGACATTACGTTGTTCAAACAGCCAATAGAGGATGATTCAACAAAAGGTAATTTTCAAGGGAATTACCATACTTAAGGATTAGCCTGTCATTTAAATATATTATTATTATTATTTTAACAGCATCCATTGGTTGAACTTGAAAACAAAATTTTACTGTGTGGCCGTTCTTTTGCTTTATTCATTCTAGTAATTGTCCAGAATCAGTTTTATTCAATCATATTGTTTGAATGGAAGTAGAACATTGAAATATTCATTGGTTAACTTAAATTATAAGTTAAATTATAAGAGGAATTGAGATAAGGAAGAGATTTAATAATAGAGCATTATTAATTTTGAATCAATATAATGGGAGTTTCAACACCTTCTATCTTACTGAGCTTTAGAAACAAAGCTTGTGGGATTGTTTGGGTGACGTCCTATTAGAACACAGTTGATTAGTTGATTGAATTTTGTTACATTGATTAGAGCTTGATTAGTTGGCTTTTCCAGGTTACTTTTCTCCCTTTATTTATTTGGTTGTTGTAGATTCTCTTGGGTAGATGTTGTTTAATTACGTAAAGAACAATTTTGTCATCCAGAAAGCGGCTGGCAAAAGGCAAACATTCTGATTGGAGTCTTATTGACTATAATATTCAAAGAGACTGCTATAGAAAACATTAGTCAGCGGCGTGTGCTTTCACCCCCTTTTATATGTAATTTACTCTCATTTTGTTCTCTCCAATGATGTTTAAATTAGAAACTGGTGTCATATAAATGCAGAATTTCAAATACCCTCAGAAGATTTTATGAAACATTATTTTTAATAATATCTTAGGAGACTAAAAATGGAATGTGTTCTTTACATTTAACAAACATTGCCTTTTCTTACCTCTTTAAAAAAACTGGCACAGAAGTTTTAATCATTTCAACTGTAATCATAATCATAGAAAAATTGCATTAGGTTTATTCCCTGCATATGAATTCATATGTATATTATATAAGTATGTGTGTGTGTATATACATATGCTTAGTTTCTGGTTAGCAACAAATTGCAAGAGGAAAATTTTATGACGTGCAGAGCATTTAAAGTATGAGAGAAATTCATTTGTGACTATTTCTGAAAATGTGTGTGTTAAATCATCTCCTGGAAGATCGAATATTCACTTTTCGACATGTACTACCTGTTTCTCTGCCTTTACTCATAGAGCCAGTGTCTAGGAAGTTTAGGATAAATTTCAGTATTATTTTTAAATACAATATCTTTTAATAGTGTTTAGGTGTAATGCTCCTTCATTTTAAAATTCAAGGTGCTCCATCCAATAGCAGAATAGATATTCTTCTCAAACTTACATGGAACATTCACTAGATAGATCATATTCTGGCCATAAAACATACTTTGACAAATTTAAAACGATAGATATCTTGCAAGGTATGTTCTTAGATCACAGTGGAGTTAAACTAGAAATCAATGAGAGAAAGACAACTAGAAAACCCCCAAATATTTGGAAATTAACACATTTCTAAATAGCCCATGGGTTAAAGAAGAAGCCTTAAGATAAATTAGAAAAATATTTTGAACTAAATGAAAATTAAAATACAACATATCAAATTTCTGAGATGCAGCAAAAGCAGTGCTTAGAGGAAAATGTATGTCATTAAATGCATATATTTGAATGAAGAAAGTTACAAAATTAATAACCTAAGCTTCCACCGTAGAAAACTAGACAAAGAAGAGCAATTTAAGCCAAAGCAAGCTGAAGACCAGAAGTAATAAACTTGAGAGTAGAAATCAATGAAATAGAAAACAGAAAAAACGTTCAAGGGAACCACTGTAACTCAAAGCTGACTCTTAGAAAAGAAAATTAAAGTCAACAAACCTCTAGCCAGGCTAACCAAGAAAAACGGAGAACACAAATTACCAATACAAAGACTTAAAGAAGGGCCATTACAACATATTTCATGGGCATAAAAGCATGTAAAGAAATGCTTTGAACTACTTGATAGCCACTGAATTGATTACTTAGTTAAAGTGGGCCAATTCCTTGAAAGACACAAACTACCAGAACACACACTAGGAAAAATAGATAACCTGAATTGTCCTATATCTATTAAATAAGTTAATAATTAATACACTTCCCAAATAAGAAGTGCAGATGGTTTCATTGGTGAATTCACAGTCTCTTCCAGAAAATAGTAGTACAGAGAACTCTCCTAACTCATTTTATGAGGCCAGCTGTACCATCATACCAAAACCAGAAGACATTACAAACCAACATTTCTCATGAACGTAGATGTAAAAATCCTCAGCAAAAGTAGATTGCAATGACATATTAAAAGAATTACACATAATGACCAACTGGGATTTCTTCCACATATGCAAAGCTGGTTCAAAATTCAAAAAACAATCACTGTAATTCATTGTACCCACAGCAGGGTAAAGAAGAAAGTTCATTTGATCATATCAGTTGGCATAGAAAAAGCATTTCACAATACCCAACACCTGTTCACGATAAAACTCTCAGCAAAGTAGGCATAGAGGGGAACTTCCTCAACTTGATGAGAAACATCTATGGAAAACCTGCAGCTAATAGCTGACTGTATCTTAAAGTGCTATATATATTTAAAAAAAAATTTATTTTATATTGGAGTAGAGTTGATTAACAGTGTTGTGTTAGTTTCAGGTGTACAGCGAAGTGACTCAGTTATACACATATACATGTATCTATTCTTTTAAAAATTATTTTCCTATTTAGGTTATTACAGAGTATTGAGCAGAGTTTCCTGTGCTATACAGTAGGTCCTTGCTGGTTATCTATTTCAAATATAGCAGTGTGTACATGTCAATCCCAAATTCCCAATCTGTCCCTCCTCCTCACCCTTCCCCTTTGGTAACCATAAGTTCGTTCTCTAAGTCTGTGAGTCTGTTTCTGTTTTGTAAATAAGTTTGTTTGTATCTTTTTTTTTTTTAGATTCTGCGTATAGCAATATCATATAATATTTGTCTTTCTCTGTCTGACTTACTTCACTTAGTATGATAATCTCCAGGTCCATCCATGTTGCTGCAGATGGCATTATTTCATTCTTTTTAATGGCTGAGTAATATTCCATTGTATGTATGTATCACATCTTCTATATCCATTCACCTGTTGATGGACATTTAGGTTGCTTCCATGTCTTGGCTATTGTAAACAGTACTGCAATGAACACTGAGGTGCATGTAACCTTTCAAATCACGTTTTTCTCTGGATATATGCCCAGGAGTGGGATTGCTCTCCAGCATTTATTATTTGTAGTTTATATATATGTCAATCCCAATCTCCCAGTTCATCCCACCCCTCTTCCCCCCTTGGTAACCATAAGTTTGTTCTTTACATCTGTGACTGTATTTCTGCTTTGCCGATAAGTTCATCTGTACCATTTTCCTAGAATCCACATATAAGTGACATTATTTGATATTTGTTTTTCTTTCTGACTTACTTCACTCTGTATGACAATCTCTAGGTCCATCCACGTCTCTGCAAATGGCACTATTTCATTCTTTTTTATGGCTGAGTAATATTCTATTGTATATATGTACCAGATCTTCTTTATCCATTCCTCTGTCTATAGACATTTACGTTGTTTCCATGTCCTGGCTATTGTGAACAGTGCTGTAATGAACATTGGGGTGCATGCATCTTTTTGAATTATGGTTTTCTCAGGGTATATGACCAGTAGTGGGATTGCTGGGTCATAGGGTAGCTCTATTTTTAGTTTTTAAGGAACCTCCATACTGTTCTCCACAGTGGCTGTACCAATTTACATTCCCACCAACAGTGTAGGAGGGTTCCCTTGTAGACATTTTGATGATGCCCATTCTAACTGGTGTGAGGTGATATCTCATTGTAGTTTTGATTTGCATTTCTTTAATAATTAACGATGTTGAGCATCTTTTCATGTGCCTCTTGGCCATCTGTATGTCTTTGGAGAAATGTTTATTTAGGTCTTCTGCATATTTTTTGATCGAGTTGTTTGGTTTTTTGATATTGAGCTACGTGAGTTGTTTGTAAATTTTGCTAAAAAGCTATATTTTAAGATAAAATATAAATGATTGGCATATGACTTGTGACCTAACATATTCTTCAAATGAATTTCTCCTGCCATCACACATGAATGGTAGTCAGACTGAGTAAAAAGCTTTTATGTCATAGACTTTTCCCTCAAAAATATTTACACTTCTATTTACATTTATATTTGATGATTATTGTCTTTTCTCATTTACTTTAAGTGATTTCATGCCACAGCTAAAGTTGGCCAAGAAAAGTATAGTACTTTCTCACCGTTCTGACCTGCTGAACCGTTAATGATGGTGTCTATTTATGGAAACTGAAAGTTGGCAGCATTTTACAATGAGGCTGGGGAAAGGGTGCTAATACTGAAGGGCTGACCTTTATTTCTCAAGTTAGTACCACTCCATTTATCTGCCTCTACCTCCATCTCTCTGCCTCCTCACATCCACTCACTGAGCTTTTCTTTTAAATGCATAATTCTATTCTTACAAAAATGGACTCCATTCAAACAAACTCCAGACAACTCAGACCACTTGATTTTTGAGCTATGTGTCCAACAGAGATGTAAATTAGAATTTATAGGGAAAATCAAACCCCATTGTGAAAAGGATTAGAGTAAAATATCTCTTTCCAGTGCCAGAATTTGTAGTGGAAGAGCTTATTTTAAATAGACTTTTATTTTGAGACTCCTCCACACCTTTCAAATACATAACAGATTTCTGAAAAAGTATCGCACAATGTAACTATGAATGGTGTATATGAGCTACTTTCTATTATTCATGCGAGTTGTAAATATATGAAAAATTCAAGAGAAATAAAATAGTTATGACCTTAAGCAATCGTCCTATCCCTGTGAAGCTAGCAGTATCAGAAAGTATGTTTTGAAAACTTGGCACAAAAATGTATCTTTCAACTTTTTAAATTGAGCCAAGGGGACCATGGAACTTTTGGGAAAGAGCAGATGAGATTTCATGATAATACCATAATATCAAAATGATTTGAGTCTAGAGCATTGAACTTGGACACAGTTATCTTACTTTTGATTCAGCCTTGGGCAACAGAGTTACTTAACATGAGCCTTCTTATGACTCTTTTAGGAGTATTTGTTCTTTTTGTTTATTTTATCTATTTTTTTTCCCCAACCAAAAATGCTGATTGAGCAAACATTATGGTGCAGAGACTGTTCTAGGTCCTGGAGATACAAAGTTCCTTCTGTCGCATACTAATGGGGGAGGGGGAGGCACGACAAACAAGTAAATATATAGTGGAAGCTTTGTTCTGATTGCTCTTATTTTCTCAGTAAAAGAGGAAACACAGTTATCAACTGAGAGTAAGGATGGTGAGGAGATGAGGGGGAGGCATGAAACGGTTGTGTAGAGAGTAGAGCAGTGAGTGGCCAAGGTTAAATTCAGCAGGTTTGCTGTGAAGCACTGAGGTCCATGTGAGGCTAGTGGTCATACATTTTATTAGTATCTATGAGCATGATTATGTGTTTACTCCACCCGTGTTTAGTCACAGGTATATAGATGCTGAAGTAGGTGAGCTGGATTTAACCAGAGTTGGGATTTGGTCAGGTGAGCAAGATGAAAAGAATCAGGGAGCTCAGGGATCGAGGAGAAGGGATCAGGGAGCCAAGGATGCTTGCAAGGGAGTAGGTTGAGGTTGTTTGCAAAATGTTGAAGTAATACTTAGGTAATAAAGGCTTGGCCTAGGACGTAGGAAACAGTGTTTTAGGATGCAGAACAAACAAGGGAATTCATGCATTGGAAAGCCAGGATATAACATTTTTCATCCCAGAACAAGGGCATTTTACCTTCTTAATGTGAAAAGGGGCCAGTGATTGGAGCAAAGGCCCACACTCAGACATATGGGTGAAAGACTAAACTGGCTAACTGTGAATTTTATTTCTAAATTGTATCTCGGATAGTAACTATAGCATGATGGCAGACAACTAGTTTGAGCACAGCTCTTATAATGAATCCTATGATCACCAAAACTTCATTCTAGATTAATTTTTCCCTTTGAAGTGAATGGCGCTGAGTGATGTCAACAATATCTTTGACTTATACCATGATGGATGGTAGCAGAAACTATTGAAGGGAAAGAAAACCAGCTTTGTTGGAGTAGTTAATATGTGTCAGGAGCTTTGTATTCGTTTTTGCTCATTCCTATAATTCTGAAAATTAGTAGTATTATCTCCATTTTACTGTTGAAGATCCTGACACCCACAGTCTGACTGATTTCCAATCTGATGTTCTCTCTATTACACGATGCTGCCTCATCCTTTCCAGTGGAAACATATTGCTGGGGTTTGGCCACCCTAATCCCCTGCTCTCCTTTTTCCCTACAAAGATGAAGCACAAGTTGAGAACACTCTCAACTTGTGCTTTTGTACTGTTTTGAATCAACGGAATTTACTAATAATAATTCAAAGAGGCAAAAGTGTTTTTGTTATCTTTTGTTCCTGGTATTGAGGTCTTAGAACTGTTGTTCAGATTATCAGTCAATGGTACCTGATACCTCATTTATAATAATACAAAGGGGAAAAATTACAGCCAAGAAATCCATTCTGTTGATTATCCCTATGTGTTCTAAAAGAGATGGTCCTAATCTCTGCCCATTTATACTGTACAGTATTTTCAAAGAGATTCCAAAACTGCCAAGACACTTACAGTGTGAAATATCCTGTGCCAAATAGTTAGGGCATCTTTGTGCCAATAATTGAGACAAAAAAACTTCCTGTAGAATGAAAATAACAGCAAAAATAGCAACCTTCCCCTTGTAGGAAGCCAATGGTTTTCTTTAGAGAGTAAACAACAGATGAAATGTGAGTAATTATACCATGTGGTCTCTATGGCCAAGAGTATAATTGTTTACCTAAGCTTTTTTCTTATAGATTATAGTCTTGTGTTGCAGTCTGGTAGATTGATTGAACTGCCTCTGTGACTTCCTTTTATTTTTAAGATTAGGCAGTCCATGACAAAGAGGTTGATTGCAACCCAATAGAGCTAAACTAATGTTTTATTAAGAAGGAGTTGGCATCCTGAGCTTTTAGGAGAACAAATGTTCTCATAATGCCATGAACAACTTATAGAGCAACTATTAGGCTCTTCATATTAGGCAGTCTGTTCACATTGCCCTGTATCGACCACATCTAAGTAACATCAGTGAACTGTGCTGAATAATCAGTCACACCAGTTAGATCTCAGTGAAGGTGAGATCAGTAAATGTACTGCTGGGAAGAGTTAGAATTGCTGATGTGTCTTTTTTTCCTGACCTAGACAGTGTGGCTGCTCAACGTTTTCAAAGTTTGACTTTACAGAGGGGGTCGCTGACAGATCAAATGAACTAATCTATCTAATAACGTGCACAATTCCAGATGTGCCCAAGAGCACAAAGGGATCGGCGTAAGGAAATTCACTGGGGCATTGTTAGTGATAGTGGAAAATCTAGATACCACTTAAATGTTCATGAATAGAATATATACATGATCAGGAAAGAGCAAATGCCTAATTCTCTGAGATAATAAAGGTACAGGCAAGAATCAGGTGCCATTGTGGGTGGGTCTTGAGGTGGAGGGGACAGAAGGGAGGTTGAAGGCTGTTGTGTTTCTCGTGTTTTCAGTTCTTTGATTTTTCTTTTCTTAACTTTTTAAAAGTTGGGATATAGTTGCTTTACAATGTTGTGTTAGTTTCTGCTGTAGAACAAAATGAATCAGCTATATGTATACATATGTCCTCTCCCTCTGGGGCCTCCCTTCCACCCCCCTCCCTCCCATCCCACCCATCTAGGTCACCACAGAGCACCGAGCTGCGTTCCCTGCCCTATACAGCAGGTGCCAACTGGCTATCTGTTTTACACATGGTAGTGTATATATGTCAATCCTAGTCTCCCAATTCATCCCACCCCCACCCCGTGTTCACACATCTGATCTCTACATCTGCGTCTCTATTCCTGCCCTACAAATAGGTTCATCTGTACCATTTTTCTAGATTCCACATATAGGCATTAATATACGATATTTGTTTTTCTCTTTCTGACTTACTTAACTCTGTATGACAGACTCTAGGTACATCCATGTCTCTACAAATGACCCAATTTTGTTCTTTTTTATGGCTGAGTAATATTCTATTCTGTACATGTACCACATCTTCTTTATCCATTCATCTGTCGATGGACATTTAGATTGCTTCCCTGTCCTGGTTATTATAAATAGTGCTGCAATGAACATTGGGGTGCATGTGTCTTTTTGAATTACGTTTTTCTCTGAGTATATGCCCAGTAGTGGGATTGCTGGGTCGTATGATAGTTCTACTTTTAGTTTTTTAAGGAACCTCCATACTGCTCCCCATAGTGACTGTACCAATTTACATTCCCACCAACAGTGCAAGAGGGTTCTCTTTTCTCCACACCCTCTCCAGCATTTATTGTTTATAGACTTTTTGATGATGGCCGTTCTGATTGGTGTGAGGTGATACCTCATTGTAGTTTTGATCTGCATTTCTTTAATAATTAGTGATGTTGTGCATCTTTTCATGTGCCTCTTGACCATCTGTATGTCTTCTTTCAAGAAATGTCTATTTAGGTCTTCTGCCCATTTTTTGATTGGGTTGTTTGTTTTCTTGATATTGAGTTGCATGAGCTGTTTGTATATTTTGGAGATTAATCCCTTGTCAGTTACTTCATTTGCAAATATTTTCTCCCATCCTGAGGGTTGTCTTTTCATCATGTTTATGGTTTTCTCTGCTGTGAAAAGCTTTAAAGTTTCATTAGGTCCCATTTGTTTATTTTTGCTTTTATTTTCATTACTCTAGGAGGTGGGTCAAAAAAGATCTTGCTGTGATTTATGTCAAAGAGTTTTCTTCCTATGTTGTCCTCCAAGAATTTTATAGTGGCTTATCTTACATTTAGGTCTTTAATCCATTTTGAGTTTATTTTTGTGTATGGTGTTAGGGAGTGTTCTAATTTCATTCTTTTACATGTAGCTGTCCAGTTTTCCCAGCACCACTTACTGAAGAGACTGTCTTTTCTCCAGTCTCCTGTATATTGTATATCCTTGCCTCCTTTGTTATATATTAGGTGACTATAGGTGTGTGGGTTTATCTCTGGGCTTTCTATCCTGTTGCATTGATCTATATTTCTGTTTTTGTGCCAGGACAATACTGTCTTGATTACTGTAGCTTTGTAGTATAGTCTGAAGTCAGGGAGCCTGATTCCTCCAGCTCTGTTTTTCTTTCTCAAGATTGTTTTGGCTATTCAGGGTCTTTTGTGTGTCCATACAAATGGTAAAGTTTTTTGTTCTAATTCTGTGAAAAATTCCATTGGTAATTTGGTAGGGATTGCATTAAATCTGTAGATTGCTTTGGGTTGTATAGTCATTTTCACAATATTGATTCTTCCAATTCAAGAACATGGTATATCTCTCCGTCTGTTTGTGTCGTCTTTGATTTCTTTCATCAGTGTCTTATAGTTTTCTGAGTATAGGTCCTTTACCTCCTTAGGTGGGTTTATTCCTAGGTATTTTATTCTTTTTGTTGCAATGGTAAATGAGATGGTTTCCATAATTTCTCTTTTCGATCTTTTGTTGTTAGTGTATAGGAATGCAAGAGTTTTCTGTGCATTAATTTTGTATCCTGCAACTTTACTAAATTCGTTGATTAACTCTAGTATTTTTCTGGTGGCATCTTTAGAATTTTCTATGTATAGTATCATGTCATCTGCAAACAGTGACAATTTTACTTCTTTTCCAATTTGGATTCCTTTTATTTCTTTTTCTTCTCTGATTGCTGTAGCTAGGACTTCCAAAACTATGTTGAATAATAGTGGTGAGAGTGGACATTCTTGTCTTGTTCTGATTTTAGAGGAAATACTTTCAGTTTTTCACCTTTGAGAATGATGTTTGCTATGGAATATCTTTTTCCATCCCCTCACTTTCAGTCTGTGTGTGTCTCTAGGTCTGAAGTGGGTCTCTTGTAGACAGCATATATATATATATATATATATATATATATATATATATATATATATATATATATCTTGTTTTTGTATCCATTCAGCCAGTCTGTGTCTTTTGGTTGAAGCATTTAATCCATTTACATTTAAGGTAATTATCAATATGTATGTTCCTACTACCATTTTCTTTATTATTTTGGGTTTGTTTTTGTAGGTTTTTTTCTTCTCTTGTGTTTCCCGCCTAGAGAAGTTCCTTTGGCATTTGTTGTAAAGCTGGTTTGGTGGTGCTGAATTCTCTTAGCTTTTGCTTGTCAGTAAAGCTTTGATTTCTCTACCAAATCTGAATGAGATCCTTGCTGGGTAGAGTAATCTTGGGTGTAGGTTTTTCCCTTTCATCACTTTAAATATGTCCTGCCACTCCCTTCTGGCCTGCAGAGTTTCTGCTGAAAAATCAGCTGATAACCTTATGGAGATTCCTTGTATGTTATTTTATTGCTTTTCCCTTGTTGCTTTTAATATTGTTGCTTTTAATATTTTGTCTTTGAATTTAATTTTCGTTAGTTTGATTAATATGTGTCTTGGTGTGTTTCTCCTGTATGGGACTCCCTGTGCTTCCTGGACTTGGGTGGCTATTTTCCTTCCTGTGTTAGGGAAGTTTTTGACTATAATCTCTTCAAATATTTCCTGAGACCCTTTCTCTTTCTCTTCTGCTTCTGGGACCCCTATAATTCGAATGTTGGTGCACTTAGTCTTGTCCCAGAGGTCTCTGAGACTGTCCTCATTTCTTTTCAATTCTTTTTTCTTTAATCTGCTCTGCAGCGGCTATTTCCACCATTCTATCTTTCAGCTCATTCGTTCTTCTGTCTCAGTTATTCTACTATTGATTCCTTCTAGTGTATTTTTCATTTCATTTATTGTGTTGTTCATCACTGTTTGTTTGCTCTTTAGTTCTTATAGGTCCTTGTTAAACATTTCTTGTATTTTCTCAATCTGTGCTTCCATTCTATTTCTGAGATTCTGGATCATCTTTACTATCATTACTCTGAATTCTTTTTCAGGTAGGTTCTCCATTTCCTCCTCATTTATTTGGTCTTGTAGGTTTTTACCTTGCTCCTTCATCTGTACATATTTTTTTGTTGTCTCATTTTTTTGGATGGGTGGGACTGTGTTCCTGTCTTGCTGGTTGTTTGGCCCTAAGCATTCAGCACTGGAATTTGCAGGCAGCTGGGTGGAGCTGGGTCTTCGTCCTGAGATGAGGACCTCCGGGAGACCTCACACTGATTAATATTCCCTGGGACCTGAAGTTCTCTGTTAGTCCAGCAGCTTGGACTTGGTGCTCTCACCACAGGAGCTCAGGTCCTACCTCTGGCCTGGGAATCAAGACTCTGCAAGCCATGCAGTGTGGCAGGAAAAAAAAAAAGCAACAAACAGAAAAGAGCAGAACAATAACAAAGAGTAAAAAATAAAATAAAATTAGAAAAATAAAAAATATATTAGAAAAAATAACAATAAAAATGAGACAACAAAACAAAACAGAACCACACCAGCAAAAATAAAATAAAATAAACAAGAAAATTAATAAAAATAAAAAATTCCCTGGTACCTCCTTTATCAGTGTCCTTGCCCCCATCGTGAGCTACAGCCTACCCTTGCCTCCCCTGTAGGTCTCTGGACCCATTTTTTCAGCCCCACCTCTGCATGTGTTCTTCTCATCAGTGTTTCTTCCTGGAGCTGGCCTGGAGCACATGTGCCCATGCAGGCCACCTGGGGCACAGGCCTCCACAGGCGCACCCACAGGGGACAGTGCAACTAGAGGAAGCCTTGGAGAGGGGTGGCATTTGGCCCACCTTGACCCACGTCGCCAGAGGAGGCGACACTCCTCCCAGTGTCAGGGGCGGCACTCGGGCTGTCAGCACCCGCGTGGCCCTTGGAAGCTTTGGCGAGGGTGGGGCTCAGGCCCAGGACCCACTCGGCCGGAAGAGGCTTTGTTGGGGCAGCGCATGGGCTGTCGGGACCTGTGTGGCCCATGGTGGCTTTCGGGGAGGCCAGTGCTCAGGCCTGCTGGGAACTGCGCTGCCCGTGGAGGCTTTGTTGGGGGGCAGTACTGAGGTCTGCTGGGACCCATGCGTCTGGTGGAGGCCTCAGCTGAGGCAGGGCTCAGGTCCAGGACCCACGCGGGCAGAGGGAGCCCTGGGGGAGACAGGGCTCAGGCCTGGGACGCACACAGCTGGAAGAGGCCTTGGTGGGGCAGAGGGGGGTGGGCAGCTCAGGCCCGGGACCCCAGCAGGCTTGCCAGTGCCCAAGCAGGTGGAGGAGACGTCGGCTGCGTTCCCTTCTGATTCCCCGATCCCCCGAAGGTCCCTCTTCTTCCCTGCTGATCCCCTTGCTGTTAGTGGGCCCCTCCAAGTGTGGGAACCTCTCCCCTCCCCCAGCCCCTTCTTAGGTGTGCTGATCCCATCCTGCCTCCACTTTTCCTCCCCCCGCTCCTTCCCATGTCTTACCTCATCACGTGGGGATTCCTCG
Organism: Leucopleurus acutus; assembly: GCF_964270905.1. NCBI lineage: Eukaryota > Metazoa > Chordata > Mammalia > Artiodactyla > Delphinidae > Leucopleurus > Leucopleurus acutus. The sequence goes on from NC_139142.1 coordinate 38,036,988, forward strand.
CATCCCCTTAGGTGTCCGAGGTCTCCCACCAGCGCCTAGTAGGTGCCCTAGTTATGAGGAGATGCTAACTCCACATCCTCCTACTCCGCCATCTTGACTCTGCCCCATCTTATGGTTTTTCAGTAATATATTTGATAAACTAATCTGCTGAGAGTGAGGACAGAGGGGTGGCATAGGGGTCTTGAGAAAAATGCTAACTGTTTAGAACTGAGGACTGCAAGAAAGCCCTAACCAGAGACAAAAAGATCTCTGAGCAGTTCAGGGAGTGCATCTTTTTGTGCTCCCTTTGATTTAAACGTGAAACAAAACATTCCTCAGCTTTGCATTTGTTTTCCAGCCCCAAGGGCATTTTGATATCAAAGCTCGTAAATGGTTACTTGACTAGACCACTGCCTTTGCTTTCTCTAGCAAGAATCCTTCCCAAGTATTTCCTCCTAAACTTCTCTCTTTGAGTAAGTCTGAGTCAGTTTGACAACTGTCACCACCTTTTTTTTTTTCTGTTAGCAGCTCCCAACTCCTCTTTTTGAGGGAAAAATTATAATCCTCCACACACTTCCTCCTCAGCCCTCTACCACACTGTTTCTACCCTGTCCAACCCAAAGCCCTTCTTTCACAATACCAATGAGTTATATTAGTCTCTGCTAAGAGCTGAACATATTTCCTTCTTTATATTCTAATTTTAACTACATATAATGTGGGATGCTGTGTTAATTTCTATTTAACTTTTCTACTAATGTTCTCATTCATTCATTCAAAAATTTTTCTAGTGCCCAGTGTGTGCCAGTCATGGAACTAGACAACCAGGGATAGAAAGAATAAGATCTGACACCTGAAAGTCATATCATGCTGTAAACTCCCTTTTCATCTATATTTAAGGGTGGTCTCACTCAGAATACACTGTGTGAACATTTTTAGAATGAAGAATTAACATTTTTCTTTCAGATTCATTCTGCTGTTTAATCAATGATAGTCCTATTTTTACCATGGAGAAAAATGTTGGTGTTTTATTTTCAGTTTTAAAACTTTTTCTTCCTTTAGGAAATTGAAATAAGGTAAAGGGATGAAGTATTTCTTGATTTTATTGACTTCATGTGTAAAATGAGATACACCTACACAGGCACATTTGTTTCATATTTAAATGAGGAACTGCTGCTTCCTCATTAAGAAACAGTAGTGTGTGCTCATGAAGCTTGAAATAGAAAACCAGAGGATGACAATAAGCTTTCATCATTATGTTTCTCCTCCCTCACAAGTTTACTTCTTTTTATGATCCTAGAGAAGGAGAGAACACATAGTGTTTGATGATTTGTGTTCTTCCATGTGTTATTGAATTCATTCCTTCAATATCTCCTTTTATTTTTTGAAAATATTTTCTGAATAAACTTTATCACACACAGGGAATGAAACTGGGCTTCTCTTTTAATCCAATAATCAGATGTACTAAGCGGTGCAACATCATCTATCTTAGAAATATGAATCTTCAGTAAGTATAAGATTGACTTGTGGGAATTCCCTGGTGGCTCAATGGTTAGGACTCTGCCCTTTCACTGCTGAGGGCCTGGGTTTGATCACTGGTCAGGGAACTAAGATCTTGCAAGCCTTGCAGCACAGCCAAAAAAAAAAGAAACTGAAATCAAGATTGACTTGGAAGTTTCTAGAAATATTCAATGCAATTTTAATATTCATTTGATGCAGAAGAGAAATGATCAATAGGAAATATTTTAATATAACTGTTGCCAACATAGTTACTGTCATCTGAAGACATCCTCACCATTTTAACCCAATAAAGCAAAAACCAAACCAAAACCCAATGATAATAAAACATATTTCATGTTTATGTTCATGATAATACAAATGGAGCTTATTTTTAAATCTTATTTTTAAAGTTACAAATAACTTTTAATTAATTAGTCAATCAATTAAAGGCCTATTTTATGGCAGGCCTCTACCAAGTGCTGAGAATGGAGAGGTGATGGTAGTTTAGTGGGAGTGACTGACATGCTTATCAACAACTGCATTAGTATTGTTAGTGCCATGTGAGGTATGTATTCTGTGGTGTGAATACACAGAGGAGAGTGCATCTCTCTCATGAGTGGATCCAAGAAGCTACCAGTGGATCTCAGAATGCTTTAACTGAGTTTGGGGGTACCAGTAAGCATTAGCCAGACAGATGGAGAGGGCAAAAGCATTTCAGGTAGACAGAGTGGTTATAACATGTGAAAGCATGAAAGCATTGAATGTCATAGGGTGTACAAAGAATTCCTGGTGGATTTAATTTTACTTTTGCATTTGTTCTTTTAACTTGTTATTGATTTTAGTGAGGCCAGAATACAGAGCGTGTATGAAGAAGTGGAAGGAGATGGAAGCAGAGCAAATCTTTAGGGTCAGAAACTAAATGACATGTATACCAAGGATATTCAGTCTTATCCTGAAGGCTTCCAGGGATCTCTTAAAGAACTTAAAATGGGGGCTTCCCTGGTGGCGCAGTGGTTGAGAGTCCGCCTGCCGATGCAGGGGACACAGGTTCGTGTCCCGGTCCGGGAGGATCCCGCATGCCGTGGAGCGGCTGGGCCCGTGAGCCGTGGCCGCTGGTTCTGCGCGTCCGCGGCCTGTGCTCCGCGGCGGGAGGGGCCGCAACAGTGAGGGGCCCGCGTACCGCAAAAAAAAAAAAAGAACTTAAAATGGGAGAAATGCATGGTAAGATTTGTGCTGTAGAAAGGACTCTGGCAGCAATGTGCAGAGTTGTTTGCAGAGTATGTGGTCAGAGAGCAGAGGCAATGGTTTTTAGAAGCTACTGTCTAACTCAGGTGAAAGATGATATATTGTCTAACATATTAGGGATGGAGAGGGGAGATTAAATTTGAGGGTATTTATTGATAAGTTATAGGCTGTAAGTCCTGGAAGGGATTGGATATGTGTGTGTGGGGTGGAGGTAATAGTGAAGGAGGATGGTGAATCTCAAGTTTTTGATTCGGACAGCTGGAAATATCATGGGGCCATTCACTAAGACCAAGAATACATTAAATATGCAGAGTTGGAGATGGGGGGGAGAAGGTGATGATAAGATTGATTTTGAACATGTTAAGAGTAGAACATCTGAGTAAGAGGTGGCCAATGGCCAATTAGATACATAGGTCTAGTGCTTAGAAGAAAAATCTAAGTTGGTGCTATAGATTGCATGATGGTCTTTTGCATTGATGTTGAATTCTTAGAGAGTTGGTGGCATATCTGGTGCTTCTTTGTTTCTCCAGCACATTGCACAGGGCAAGCCTTAGGGTTGCATACAATTCCCAAAGCCTAACATTTTCTGTTCTAGTCACTAGGATGAGGTCCATTAATGAAAAAGAATAAAAGATCTTCTGTTAACCAATGCCAGTTTACTTTTTCCCCCAATCCAATTGTTGATACCATAGAAAGAGCTAAATTGGTGGGGCAGTACAAAGCCTAACTGAAGTCAAAGTTAGATTGAAGAATAGCAGTAAAGTATGATGTCACCCACCTGGTATGGTTTGAAAGACATTTGGTTGGTGCCTGCCCAGGATTTCTTCTTTCATTTTCTGTCACATTGTCTTGAAAGTTCATCATTACCATTAGAGTCATTGCTTTGGACCATCAGGGGTTTTCATTTTTAAGGAGTTGTTTGGTAAATACCCTAGTTAAAGGTAATACCATGGAAACTATCAAATGGTCTTAATGGAGTCCATAATAGATTAGAGCTTTTTGGGATACCTAGAGAAAGGATAATTGAGATACGAGCAGAGTATGGCTTGTTTTGTTCTACTTGTTCATGTCTCATTGACATTTCCTTGAAGTTAATTAGCTTAATAATGAAAAATTAATGATTTTAATATTGGAAATAATGGAAGAAATTTCTTTCCTATTAAATTCACATTCCTTCCCCTCGGAAGTTAAGGTTACTACTCTTTTGGAAAACATTATTAAGGATTCTAGATATTCCAAAAATAGTCTTTAAATATCAATGAAATTGTTAATAAGAGAGAACCTTTGCTACGTTACAAAGAAGATGGAGGTGTGTGATAAGAACCATAGTATGTGAGATTTGTTGAAATTGGGCTTTATTCTCTTATGTGTATATATCTTCACATAAGTATACGATAGGACTGTTTTTATTAGGGTAATACTACCTGCTATAGTAAATAACCCCCCAACTTTAAGTGGTTTAACACAATAGAAGCATATTTCTTACTCATATGACAATCCAAGGAGGTTGATCTTTGACATATGGCGTTCTTCTATGCACTGATTCAGTGGCTTTGCCGTCCCCTGGGATTTTGTCACTTGCATCCAACTGGTAGAAGGATGGAGAAAGTATGGAGAAGTTTCGCTTGCTTCTTAAGTTATTGCATGCATGGAAGTGACACACATCAGTTCTGTCTCAATCCATTGGTGAGGACTAGGGACAGGCCCACACCTAGATGCAACAAATGCTGGGAAATGTATTCCTGGCTGGGCAGCTGTTTCCCAGTAACAAACCTATACAATGCAAGGGGGAGGACAGAATCTTGTGGACAACTAGCTACCTGGCTATAGGGACTATATGATAGATATGAGCAAAACACAAAGATCACACATGAAAATTACTTACCATTTTATAACTGCACTTGAAATATATGATGATGTCTGTGTAGAAATTAAGCGCTTTAGATTGATACTTTTCATTAGTTCCGCATGTTATGCTATTTCTGAGATCCCTTGAATATTAGCAAGAATGTGGGCTTCCATATTCATGACGTGTGAAAAACTGAGACTTTCTTTCCTTATTTTTAAGGTTGGACAAAATTTGCCCGATTGACACGGGCTTTGACAAATAGCCGAAGTGTTTTGCAACAGCTCACGCCAATGAATAAAACAGAGGTGGTCCACAAACATTCAAGACTAGCTGAAGTAAGTGCGAGATTAACTTTACTTCCCAACATGGTGGTGGTCATACATTTTTCCCCCCACAAGTATTTCAGTTATTTGAAACATTTATTATTATAAATGGCTATTATTTTACAAACACTTATCTGCTAGTTGATTTTTCCTTGTAGAATTATAGAAATTTTCTATATTTCCTTTTATGCTCTCCTACTTTGGAAATGGGAAGGTAATTTATGACATCCCAGGTGATGTCTGTACAGAATGAGGTTTCCTTTGAGCAAATGAGATAGGGAGTTCACTCATTCGTTAATTTATGTGTGCAGCACACACTTATTGAGGGTTTGCTCCATGCTTGGTACTCTGCAAAGGATGTAAAGATGAATAGGCCATTGGCCCTATCATCAAGGAGTTAAAGATCCAGCAGAGGAGGGAGGGGTTACCTGAATGAGATGATACCTGGGCTGAGTGAATCTTTTTTTTTTTAATTGAAGTATAGTTGATTTACAATGTTGTGTTAGTTTCCAGTGTACAGTGAAGTGATTTAGTTTTATATATATATATATATTATATGTACTCTTTTTCATATTCTTTCAATTATAGGTTATTATAAGATATTGAATATACAGTAGGACCTGTTGTTTATCTATTTCATATATAGTGGTGTCTGCTAATCCCAAATTCCTAATTTATCACTTCCCCACCTTTCCCTTTTGGTAACCATAAGTTTGTTTTCTATATCTGTGAGTCTGTTTCTGTTTTGTAAATAAGTTCATTTGTATCATATTTTAGATTCTACATATAGGTGATATCATATGATATTTGTCTGTGTCTGACTTGCTTCTCTTAATATGACAATCTCTAGGTCCATCCATGTCGCTGCAAATGACATTATTTCATTCTTTTTTATGGCTAATATTCCATTATATATATATACCACATCTTCTTTATCCATTCATTTGTCAATGGACATTTAGGTTGTTTCCATGTCTTGGTTGTTGTAAATAGTGCTGTTATGAACATTGGGGTGCATGTATCTTCTTTTTTTAATAAATTTATTTTATTTATTTATTTTTGGCTGCGTTGGGTCTTCATTGCTGCACATGGGCTTTCTCTAGTTGCGGCGAGCTGGGGCTTCTCTTCGTTGTGGTGTGTGGGCTTCTCATTGCGGTGGCTTTTCTTGTTGCAGAGCACGGACTCCAGGTGCGCAGGCTTCAGTAGTTGTGGCTCAGGGGCTTAGTTGCTCTGCAGGCATGTGACATCTTCCTGGATCAGGTCTTGAACCCGTGTCCCCTGCATTGGCAGGCGGATTCTTAACCACTGCGCCACCAGGGAAGCCCTGTATTACTTGATTTTGAAGCTATTTCTTTTCTGCCTTCGGTTGTCCGTTTCTTTCTACAAATCAAGCTAAAGTGTAGGAGCTTGTTTCTGTGACTGCTGACTTTTGCAGTTATGATTCTTACTGGGTCTTAACTCATTCAGTTTTTCTTTCTTTGTTAACACAGTTGGGCAAGAACAAGAGGAAAGAGACCATAGAGAGGAAATTTTTCTACCTTAGCACCCTGAATCACTCAGGATAGTTTTTTTTTCTATATCGAATGGAAAGTTCCTTTCCGCTTGACAGCTTATCATTTTTACTTTTACTTTTGAGGAACTTTCATTCCTGTTTCTTCCCATCTGATTTTTTTCTTTTTTTTTGCTTTGCCTTTTGATTATTGTTAGTTTCTTTATCAGTCATCCCTAATTCACAAACCTGATTCAAATACCAAACTGCCTTCTGTCAGGTCTTAGGCTTGATTTCAGAGAACATGTGGAAATAAGAAGGTTTTCAACAGAGATTTAGTCTGTTTATGCTCTTAGATCTTCAAAGACTGACCTAAAAGAAGCACCAAGTTAGCAGAAAGATATAGTTTTGCCAGTTGTACTCAGAGTCATGTAATTTGCTCAGCTTGAGTATTTGGATTTGCTGTTAAATTTCAGGCTCTTTCACTTTTTCCAACACATATAAATTTTATCTTAATTCCACCAGGCCCCCTAAATTTGGAGCTGATCCCCACTTTCAAAGATCCTGGTCTCCATGTAGGCGGTTCATCTGTTTTCCACAGGTCCTGACATCGTGCTGATTGGCTTCAGCTCCTCACTTGTATCCGTGGTACTGAGTCCTTTAGAGTCAGTGAGCTCAGATATTCAGAGAGAAAGCGTATATCTGTTTCAGTACAAAAATACATCAGTAAATGTGATTTCATCCCCCCTCTACCTAAGGCTTATTGCTCCTGAAAGTACAACTGAAATAACAAAACGAAGAGTTGTTACTCACTGCCTTATAAAGGAGTCCTAGTGATGGGGCTGAGATTAAAGTCGTGCTCTGCATATGAGAAAGCTCAAAGCTGCAGCACATAGTGAGTCCCTTTCTTTGTTGTTGCCATTCTTCTCCTCGCCTCCCTGCTCATTCTCCTCCTTCTCCTGTAGCAGTTTTGGATTGCTTTACGAATGCAAGTCACCTTCCGAAGAACTGGGTTATGAATGTCTAAAGAAATATAAGACAAGGGTTTTTATTTTGAACTGTACATTATAATCACCTGGAAGGATTTTGAAAATATAGATTCTCTGGGAACCCACACAAGATGAATTTAATTATTTTCTGGCATGGGGTCTGAGTGTGAGTATACTTTATTTTTTAAAACTTCTCCAGAAGATTCTAGTTTGTGGCCAGATTTAAGAAATACTGAACTCAAGAGTGATTTCATTCCATCTCTAGAGGAGACATCTTACATTTGTCCAGGGTGCTTAGCGGGGCCGACTTGTCTATTAACACAGTGTGTAGGGCCCACATGATGTTTGAATTTCTACTAATAGTAGAAGGAAAACATGAACTTTTAGGTAAAAGAATTTTGAATATATAATATTAATTTATTCATCTTTGTAAAAAGACAGTTGTAAAATATAATTTTTATTATTTTTAAGGAGGAAGGGATCTAAGAAGGCAAAAATACCCAGGACCCATGAAGGTCCTAATGTACCCTGGCACTGAGTTTATTTTCTAAGTACGATTTCTTTGTGCTCAAACTGTAGACTGTGGTAAAATATTAACATTGAATATGAAGGAAATTTTCATGTTTAACACAGTGAAATTAGAATGAATAGATCAGTGGTTGAAAAGTGAAAGAGAGGCCATGGTTCTGTATGATTCTGTGTATGTAATGCTTTGTCTCAACATGAAGCTTACCTGCCTGTAGGATAATTTGTTGCTAAGTAATTTAAGACCTTATGGGAAAAGTATGACTGGGGCACTGATAATGAGGATAAATATGTAAAAATCTTTATAAATAGTTCTTATAACTCCCCAACTTAAAGCAATAATTATAATATACACCTAAAGAGAATATCAGTGATGTTTTTCACATTTTAAAATAGCAATGATTATATTATATGCTTAGTTTTCAGTTATGTAAGTTCTATTTATGAGAGACTTTTCAGGATAAATCTCAAGTTTCAAAACATGCTAGTATACTTATTTTGCTTTGTAGCGTAAGAATTACATGCTAACAGGTGTTTTTGTTTACATCTATTTGCACATTCACAAATTTAGTGCATTTATGATCTTATAATTTGAACTTGTTGACTCCTACTTTCTGGGTCCCATTAGTCCTAGGGACACTAAATACTTGGATGCATAAGATGGTAGAGCTGCTGAAAACACTGTTTATCAAAGTCCCACTTACAGACTCCTTAATACATAGGTTTACTCAGCTTCATTGATGGCATGGAGCAGAGGTCTCTGACCTGCTGCTTCAGCTCCTTTTCACAATTTCCAGGTTCTAGGTTCTGGAAGGAAGTGCTAAGTCCTGTGTTTGTTACCTTTGCCCAGACCTCTGCTTTTGCTCTGTCATCTGCTTTTTCTCATTGTCTCTTTAATGAGACCTAATCAGAGTAAGTCAAGGTTCATATAACATTACATTGAAATTTTTCCATTTGTCGAAAAGGTACGGAGAAGCAAACCTGAATATTTAGGTTTTTTTTTTTTTTTTTCCCCTAAAGGGAATTTGCCTCTGGGCAGGAAATCCAATATTCTTTAAGTCCTGATTGAAAGGAAAAAAGGGAAAAGCAGGTTATAACATTTACACCCCTGATATTGCTGTGCCAGTCATTAGGGCCCTGGCTGAGTCCCACACAACAGCAAGATCACCATCAGTGGGGCCCTGGGGTTCAGCAAGGCCGTCAGAATCAAAGTTATGCTCCTTGAGGTGCCAAATATGTGAAGAATGGATAACGGTGAGTCATGCAAATAACAGTTGGGCAGTCAGTGAGAGATGTGTGATTCTAGGCAAGCCTGCCAAGTGAGTGTGCAGAACTTGCAGAAGTTGGTGTCCAGCAGTGCTGTGGATCAGTGTTGGTGCTGGGGGCGGTCATCGAGAGCATGGGACTGCGGGTTGACCCTTCAGCTGGACCCAGGCAGTTGGAGGCTCCTTACCCCTACCCTTGTCCTTGGAATGTATACTCTGCTTACCATTCCCACAATGGGGGCCATTTTCAAGGATGCAGGCTTGAGAGAGTAAGGTGGTGTTGAGACCTTCAGGTGTTGTGGTGACCTTCAGTCACACCTCTATATGTGACTGAACCCAGTTAAGGCTTCTGTATAAACTTTTAATATTTGGTGGGTGGGTTCAGAGATCTACTGGTCTTGTGGCTGCCCAATAAAAGCCTTGTAAGGGGCTTCCCTGGTGGCACAGTGGTTGAGAGTTCACCTGCCGATGCAGGGGACACGGGTTCGTGCTCCGGTCTGGGAAGATCCCACACGCCGCGGAGCGGCTGGACCCGTGAGCCATGGCCGCTGAGCCTGCATGTCCGGAGCCTGTGCTCTGCAGTGGGAGAGGCCACAACAGTGAGAGGCCTGCGTACCGCAAAAAAAAAAAAAAAAAAAAAAAAGCCTTGTAAGTAAGTTCCCTTGTATATTAAAACTGCCACCTACCAATCTGGAGTGGTCTGCCTCTTTCTTTGGTCTCTCCCTCCCCTCCATGTATGGGGACCAGTTTTTGAAACAACAGTTGGCCACTGGAGAGAAAGCCAGAGGGAATAGCAGACAGATCAACTTTGGTAGAGAGATTGGACATGGAGTGACTTTGAACAAACCTTGATACAACTTAGGAGAAGAGGGAGATGAAACTACAGAGCCTGACTGGCCTTGAAACCAGGAGTCATGATTAATAGGCTGTGGTTTGGCTGCCAGTAAATTTGAATTCATTACTAACTGTGCAGAGATGTCCGGGTCATTATATATACATTTTCTCTCTTTTAGGTTCTTCAGCTGGGATCAGATATCCTTCCTCAGTACAAGCAAGAAGCGCCAAAGACGCCACCACACATTATTTTACACTATTGTGCTTTTAAAACAACTTGGGATTGGGTGATTTTAATTCTTACCTTCTACACCGCCATTATGGTTCCTTATAACGTTTCCTTCAAAACGAAGCAGAACAACATAGCCTGGCTGGTGCTGGACAGTGTGGTGGATGTTATTTTTCTGGTTGACATTGTTTTAAATTTTCACACGACCTTTGTGGGACCTGGTGGAGAGGTCATTTCTGACCCCAAGTTGATCAGGATGAACTATCTGAAAACTTGGTTTGTGATCGATCTGTTGTCTTGTTTACCTTATGACATCATCAATGCCTTTGAAAATGTTGATGAGGTAAGTTTCTTTTTCTTTTTAGTACTTGAATCACATGTTTCGAGAAAATTAGGATAAAAGGAGTTTACAGATAATCCAAACTTCTTTTGAGCCACCACTTTCAATCTTCATCCTACTAAACACTTGCCGTAAATTATCATATTTGATTACCTTATAATTTTCATCTGCTTTTTTTTCTTGATTTCTGGTTGAAAATACTGATTACTAGAAAAATGGCTATGGTTGGAGGTTGTGGTTGAAAGAGGTGGAGGAGAAGAAAAGCCACAGCATTTGGAGTCAAATATGGTTTATGAACTAGATAATTGATTGACAGGTGATGTGTTTTGATGTGTGTTTTGTTTTTTTTTTTTGAAAACTGTGGCATTTTAAAACTCTGTGCACCCATAGGTCTTTTGACTCCTCCTCCTCCAGATAGCAGTGCTTGAGTTAACAAAAAGATACAGAAAATTTTTTGGAAGAAAAATTCTTGAATTTTTGCCTTTTTGGTTTCTTTTTTATAGTTTTTGCTTTAAATTTTGTCTAAGTACATTTGTGATTAGAGACTATATTGGATGACTTCTGGTGTCTGGTCACATTCAAGATTCTGCTTATTCAATGTTATCTGCACAACGAGAAACACTTAAAACGTGTAATATCTTGGAAGACCATTTTATTCAGAGCTTCTTAGCTTCTAACCTAGTAGTGGATGATTTTCAACTTGCTACACGAAGGATGTATATAAATGAGTCAATATAGAATGTATCTATTATTAAAATATGTTCATAATAATAATTACAAACTTAATTTCCCTGAAGATTTTACTCTGTCCTCATAGACTGTTCAGATGGAAAATTCTGCACTACATTGTTGTCATTGTGTGTGTATTTGGGAGGTAGTTTGCAATTTTTCTTCAATAACTTTTTCCATAAAATTTCTGCATTCAATCCACTTTAATGATATTAAAAATATTTCCCTGAAAGTTAAGTATAGACATTGTATTTTGATGCTGTACACGTAATTGTTACTTTAAAAATTGGGGGAAAAAAAGGAATCGTAGTAATTTGTTTTCTAATTTTAGATTTTACCTACATCAAGCTTTTTAAGGTATATTTATTTCTTCCCTATTTACCTTCTGGAAGGGTTGAGAGGGGTTAATTTTGAAAATGCTAATCATATGATAAGAAGATAATAAGCAGTATTTATATGTTCACTTACTAAATGGATTAATATATTAAGATCAATGCATTAAGATTTCCATTATTTAGAACATAGGCATAAAGATTTTAATAAAAATAATTAAAAGATTGGTTTAATTCATAGAAAAGTGAATACATTAAACATTACATAATAATAAATGCATTTGATATACCATACAAATACATGAAGAGATCCTCAGACTTACTAATATTAAGGAAAATGCAAAGTAAACCTACAAACTACACTGACATACCATCATTTACCACACACACTAGATTGGTGAGAAGGTGGCTAAGGATGTGCACTGCTCAGATCTCCTTTCATGAAAACCTGCTGCATGGAGCACAGTTAGGGGATTCCTGGAGGTGGCTCCTGGTTTGGGAAAGCCAATCATTCATTGGCATTCAGTGATATCACACTATCACACTGGTAGCTTGAAACTGGCCACAATGGGAGTATTTACACCCAGAAAGTCACAAATGCTATGAATAAAAACTTTTCTTTAACTTTCTGTGGAATTGGTTGTTAGTCATTTACCAACATACCACTGAACACAGCTGACTGACACCTGCTATGGTTTTCCGATCTGCTGCAGGTCACACATCGAAGCCATATTTCCCCAACATTGTGTCCAGCCAGTGACTAAGAATGGTGGTAACATTATGATTAGTTTACTCCTGCTCAATAAAGAGCTCCTCTATTGAGCAACTTTTGCTCTGGGACTCCCCATTTACCTGTGCTGTGGTTGAGGCTCTTTCTACACAATTCTTCCTCCCCTCTTCACAGGTTTCGAATGGCATTGTGGTCTGAAGTCTCCTCCCTCCTCCGTTTCTCCTTCATAGGCATTTATCTCAGTAAAGGTCTTGCATATCTAACCCTGACTTGGCATTACTCTGTCGGGGACCTGAACTGATGAAGCGATGTGGTGAGGCCTCTCATACATTGCTCAAGGGAATGTTGGTAAAACTTCCATGAAGAATAATTGGCAATATCTCATTTTAAAAAAGAAAAGACACTAGGGGCAACCACTAGGGGCAATCCCCTTGTTTAAGGGATTCTTTGTTATTTGCTTCCATCACCAAAACAGCAAGATTATGTACCTACCTCTTGGTTTTTCAGTTTTAGGACTTGTCTTTGACTTCTTACTATGGAATTTGAAGTTTTAGCCTCTTTATCCCTGCCCTAACTGTATATATGCACTTATTTCCCTCACCTCATTCTCGCAATATAGGTATACCATCCTCTTGGTTCCATAAATAGTAGGTATTTATATCATTACTACTACAAATATGCTATTTATAGCTGAACCTTCAACATGCTGTGATTACTTTTCCTTTTCTGCACTTCCCATTTTCCTGAGAGTTGGTTTTATCATTTGCTTAGTTTTATGTACTAATCACTAACTCAATCGCTAAGCTCTATGCCAGTTGTCTAAATCTCCCTCTAGTACATTGATACAAGTAATAGTCTATCAACATCATTTTCTTAAACAGATCTCTCTACACTCTACCCTCCCACCTGATGGACAGTTTGGCTAGCTGTAATATCCTAGGCCAGAGATAATTTCTCCTCAGATTTTGAAAGACACAGTGCCATTACAGTCTACCTTCTAATAATTCTCTTAAGAAACTTTAAACCATTGTGACCTGTTTTCTCTTTCTGGAAATTTGATGTATCTTCTCTGTCCAGGGTTCTGAATCTTTCCAGTAATATGGTTTAGTGTAAGTCCCATTTTCATCAGTTTTGCTGGGTACTGACTGGGTAGCCTTTTTCAATCTAGAAAAGCACGTCTTCTGTTTTGATTTTTTTCTTATGATGATTTTCTCCATCCCTTCCCCCCTCTTTTCCATTCTCTCTCTTGCTGGAATTCCTTTTGTTCTTATACCTACTAGACTTCTCCTCTGATTCCTTTTTTTTTCTTCCCTATTTTCCAATCCTTTATATTTTTGCTGTACCTTCTGGAAGATTTTCTCAACATTATTTTCCACCTTTTCTTGTAACTAATAATGCTTTTTTTTTTTGCTTAAAGTCTTTTTGGCTTACTACTAATAGAGCTAAACTAGCATTTGTGTACTATTTGATATATGTATATCTATTATTTAACTTTTTATCATTCTAGGTTATTATACTCTAGTTGTGTCTTTTATAAATAGTCTATACATTCTAAGAGTCTTTCTAACTGGGAAGTTTAGTCTATTTACACTTATTGTGATTAATTACCTTTTGATTTTCTTAGAGCATCTTATTTTCCATTGTAAAATGCTTTTTCTTCACTTTTCTCTGTTTTTACTTTTGCTTCTTTTCTGCTGTCTTTTGGATTGATTGAATTTTTTAAATCTCCTGGATTTCCTCTACAGGATTAGAAGTTTTTCTGTTAATTGATTACTCTTAATATTTTTAGCATCAGTATTTGACTTATGAGTATCTTTGCCCTTCTAAATAAATCAAGGGCTTCTGTTTACCTTCTCCTCTTTCAAACTAGTATTGTCTTATATTTCGGCTCCACATTATTTTTAACTTTCTCTTTCAATTATTGGAGGCCTTCTTTAGGGCATGTTTGTTGTGAGTCTTTGAGATGGTGATTCTGGGTCTCAGTTTCCATATCTGTAAAAAAAAAGGGAAGGAATGCTTGACTTTTTTACTTCACACAACGGTTTTAAGGAATAGATGGGAAAACAGATATGAATGATTTTTGTTTGTAGAATTGTGCATGTCTGAGGGGATATTATTATTTCATTTGTGTATGTCTGTTTCCTCAGCTTGGTGATAAGCCCTGTGATATTGAGGGATGTGTTCCATCTCCTTGGTAGTCCTTCGTTGCTCTTAGTACATATTGGTGACTCAGTGACCTGAAGCAATAAAGTGTTAGCAAGGTTTTAGTAGACTGTACAATGACATAAAACAAAATAGAACTTAAAAATGAGAAATTGAGCTAGTGGTGGCTTGGGAATAGGAGAGTATGAGTCTGAAGATCACAATTTAATCCTTTGACATGCTATGAGTGCAGAATGACTTAGAGGACTTAATAACACTTTTTGTATTCAAGATTGTCTCAGTCAACATGCTCTCTTAAGGCAACTTGATTTACTAGGAATTCACGAACTGGGTATGACATTCTTTAAGAGAACTGTGAGGATGGGAAGACAGAATCCATTAAAGGAAATAATTCTGTTTGAAAAGAAGTACGTAATGTAAATTTCCTAGAAACCATAACAGGGGGTAAAAGATGTTATCACCAAGAATCCAAGGAATAGAAATAAGCTCATTTGTAGCATGTAGCATGTATTCAAATAATACAGCTCTGGGAGGTTAGGGGGAACTGAATTATAAGACATCAGAGAAAAATGGGGCAGCTGCAGGTAACACACAGTTTGGTAGCCTGAGTGGACTTAGGAAACGTGATACATGGGGAATTCAGGGGACAATGAGTGGTATTAGTAAGTGGTAAACATGATAAACTAGGTTAGAACAAATTGAAATTGGAAAAATGATCACTTATGTATTGTTTCAGGAGACAAAATGATTGGGCCAGTGACTGCTAAGTGGAAGTATTATAAATATTTTTAATTTCCAGGGAAGTTTATGGAAAATAATTTTCTAAATTATTACTTTCTTAAATTATGCTTGTCAAGTGGCCACATGCCTTGTTTCATTTTAGCATATCTGTTTACATAGCAAATTTTTATCTCTTGCCTAGTCATCAAAACAAGAATTGGAAATCAAAGAAGCTAATTATACTCAAAGATTTTAGACGCTTTTTGTCCCCTTTTGCGGAATTTCAGATGCTCCACCAAGAATAAAATTTTAGAAATTGCTATTTAATACAACTTGATCACCATTACTTTTTTTTATTAAAGCCTGTAGGTAATTGAAATAATGTTTGAGTGGTATAGGTAAGGATTACATAGTACTTTTTTTTTTTTTAGTTTTACTAGTTTTAATATTATTAAACCCATAGAAACATTGCCAAGTCTACCTTAGAACTGATTGATTTTTCTTATCAATGTGTTTGCTCAGTTGATAATAGACTTTTTTTAAAGAGCCGTTTTAGGTTCACAGCAAAATTGAGAGGAAGGTACAGAGGCTCCCCATACAGAGATTGCCCCCACACATGCATAACCTCCCCCATTATCGACACCCCCACCAGAGTGAAACTATATTGACATATCATATTGCTAAAAGTCCATAGTTTACAGTAGGCTCACTCTTGGTATTGTACATTTTATGGGTTTTGACAAATGCATAATGGCATATTGTAGTATCATACGGAGTAGTTCACTGTCCTGAAACTCTGTGCCCTGCCTATTCATCCTTTCTTCCCTCCTAACCCCTAGCAACCACTAATCCTTTTATTATCTCCACAGTTTTGCCTTTTCCAGAAAGTCATATAGTCGGAATCATACAGCAGGTAGCTTTTTCAGATTGACTTCTTTCACTTAGTAATATGCATTTAAGGTTCTTCCATGTCTTTCCATGGCTGATAGCTCATTTCTTTTTAGTACCGAATAATATTCCACTGTCTGGATGTACCACAGTTTGTTTATCCATTCACCTACTGAAGGCTATCTTGATTGCTCCTAAGTTTTGGCAATTATGAATAAAGCTGTTATAAACTTTTGTATGCAGGTTTTTGTGTAGGCATAAGTTATCAGCTCATTTGGGTAAATATTAAGAAGCATGGTTGCTGGATCGTATGGTAAGAATATGTCAGTTTTGTAAGAAACTACCAAACTCTCTTTCAAAGTGGTTTTACCATTTTATGTTTCCACCAGCAATGAATGAGAGTTCTGGTTGGCACACGTTCTCACTAGCATTTGGTATCATCAGTGTTTTGGATTTTAGCCATTATAGTAGATGTGTAGCGGTATCTTGTTGTTTTAATATGCAGTTTTCTAATGATATATGAACATCTTTTCATATGCTTATTTGCCATCTGAATATCTACTTCTGTCAGGTGGCTGTTCAGATCTTTTGCTCATTTTTAATGGGGTTCTTAATTTTCTTATTGTTGAGTTTTAAGAGTTTTTAAATATATTTTAGATAATAGTCCTTTATTATTTGCAAATGTCTTTTGCAAATATTTTCTCCCAGTGTGTAGATTGTCTTCTCATTCTTTCAACAGTATCTTTCACAGAGCAGTTTTTAATTTTAATGAACTCCAGTTTATTAATTATTTGTTTCATGAATTATGCCTTTGGTGTTATGTCTGAAAAATTATCACCATGCCCAAAGTACCTAGATTTTCTCCCACACAATCTTCTCAAAATTTTATAGTTTATGTTTTACGTTTAGGTCTATGATCCATTTTGAGTCAATTTTTGTGAAGGGTATAAGGTCTGTGACTAGATTCATATGTTTTTGCATTGGATGTCCATGTGTTCTATCACCATTTGTTGAAAAAAACTATCTTTTCTTTATTGTATTGCCCTTGCTCCTTTGACAAAGATAAGTTGACTATATTTATGGGGGTCTATCTGGGCTCTCTATTCTGTTCCATTGATCTACTTGTTTACTTTTTTTCACCAATACCACACTGTCTTGATTACTATAGCCTTACTGTAGTTGAGTGTCTGTCCTCTGATTTTGTTCTTCTCCTTCAATATTGTGTTGGCTATTTTGCACAGTTTTTATCCCTCCACATAATCTTTACAGTCAGTTTATTGATATACACAAAATAACTTAATGGGATTTTGACTGAGATTACATTGGTAGCTTTAGATCAAGTAGAGAAAAATTGACATCTTGACAATATTGAGTATTTCTGTCCATAAACATGGACTATTGCTCCATTTATTTAGTTCTTTTTTGATTTCTTTCATCAGAGTTTCATAGTTTTCCTCATGTACATCTTGTACATTTTTTTGTTAGATTTATATCTAAGTTTTTCATTTTTGTTGTGCTAATGTAAATGGTATTGTGTTTTTAAATTCCACTTGTTCATTGTTGGTATATAGGAAAGTGATTGGCTTTTGTAAGTTGATCATATATCCTGCAAACTTGCTTTAATTGCTAATTAGTTGCAGGATTTTTTTTTTTTTATCTGGGTCAAGTTGTTTGGATTTTCTGCATAGACAATTATGTCATCTGCAAACAAAGACAGTTTTCTATTTCCCCTTCCCAGTCTGTATACCTTTTATTTCCTTTTCTTTTCTTATTGCATTTGCTAGGACTTCCAATATGAAGTTGAATAGGAGTGGTGAGAATAGACATTCTTTCCTTGTTCCTGATCTTAGTGGGAAAGCTTCTAATTTCTCACCATTATATATGATGTAATATGACATAAGCTGTAGGGTTTTTGTAGATGTTCTTTTTCAAGATGAGGAAGTTCCTCTCTGTTCCTAGTTTTCTGAGAGTTTTTATCATGAATAGATTTTGCATTTTGTCAAATGCCTTTTTTGCATCTATTGATATGAATATATGATTTTTCTTCTTTAGTCTGTGATGTTATGGATTCTATTAATTGATTTTTGAGTGTCGAACCAGCCATGCATGCCTAGGATAAATCTTACTTGGCCATACTATATAATTATTTTTATATATTGTTGGATTTGATTTGCTAATATCTTGTTGAGGATTTTTGCATCTATGTACATGAGAGATATTCTTTTGTAGTTTTCTTTTCTCATATTGTCTTTGCTTTTGGTATTAGGGTAATGCTAGCCTCATAAATCTGGGTTAGGAAGTATTGTTTCTGCTTCTACCTTTTGGAAGAGATTGTAGGCAATTGGTATAATTTCTTCCTTAAATATCTGGTAGAATTCACTCATGAGCCCATCTGGGCCTGGTGCTGTTTTGGAAGGTTATTAATTTATTGAATCAATTTGTTTAATAGATGTAGTTCTCTTCAAATAACCTATTTTTGTATGTCTGTGAGTTTTGGCAGATTGTGTCTTTCATGGAGTTAGTCCATATCATCTAGGTTCTCAAATTTACGGGCATAGAGTTGTTCATATTATTCCACTTTGTTGTTGTTATTATTATTATCTTTTTAATGTCTATGGCATCTGTAGTGACATCCTCTCTTTCATTTGCCATGTTAGTAATTGTGTCCTCTCTTTTTTATTTTTCTTAGTTAGTGTAGCTAGAGGCGTATCAATTTTATTGATATTATCAAAGAAAAAACTTTTAAGATTTTGTTGATTTTCTCTACCGATTTCCTGTTTTCAATTTCATTGATTTTTGCTATATTTTTAATATGTCTTTTCTTCTTGTTACTTTGGATTTAATTTGCTTTTCTTTTTCTAGTTTGCTAAAGTAGAAATTTAGGTTATTGATTATAGTTTTTATTGCTTTCTAATATATGCATTCTAAGTTATATATTTTCCTCTAAGTACTGCTTTGCTGCATCCCACGAACTTTGTTAAGTTGTATTTTCACTTTCAGTTAATTGAAAAAGCATTAAATTTTACTTGAAATTTTCTCTTTAATCCATGTCTTACTTATAAGTGTGTTGTTTAATTTCCACATATTTTTGGATTTTCCAGGTATATATCAGTTACTGATTTCTAGTTTAATTTCATTGTGGTCCAAAATCAGGTATTGTATGATTTCTATTGTTTTAAATTTGTTAAGGTGTGTTTTATAGCACAGGATGTGGTCTATCTTGGTGAATATTTTACATGACCTTGAGAAGAATGTGGGTTTTTGTTGTTGTTGTTTTGCTGTTGTTGTATAAAGTAGTCAAAGATGTCAGTAATAGCCAGCTAATCGATGATGCTGTTGAGTTCTGCTCTGTCCTTACTGATTTCTGCCTGCTAGACCTGCCCATCTCTGACAGAGGGATATTGAAGTATATGATAGTGGATTCATTTAATTTCTCCTTGCATTTCTATTAGTTTTTGCTTCACATATTTTGATGGTCTTGTTAGGTGCATACAATATAAGGATTGTTATGTCTTCTTGGAGAATTTACCCCTTTATCATTATGTAAGGCTCCTGTTTATCCCTGATAAACTTAGTTAGTCTGAAGAGTATGAGACTTTTAATGCAATGAAATGTATTATCTCTGGGATGATTTTACCTTCTATATGGGACTTTCTTAGTTTCTTATTAGCCTGCTTTAAAAACTTTTGCTGCAATTTTAAGTCCTATATACCTCCCAGTTCTTCTCTGCTTAAGAAAGCACATTAATAACACTAGTGCTTCTAATAATAATAAAAAACCATTTATATTTTTATCGATGATTGGATTAGTGGTTTATCAACACTTGTCTTTCATCTGTGTGCTCAGGGGAAGGTTTATGAGTGACCCTATTTTGCAACCTTCAATTCTACTTCAAGTTAAGAAGTCAAATCCAACAAAGATCTTTAGAAAACTCAGGGTTAGACCCTGTGCTCATTTCTGGAGGAATCAAAATTAGACCTTATGCTTCCTCAATGCAAAGACTCTGTCTTTCTAATAGCCTGGATTTGCAGTGCCTGACACATAATTGCCATACTATATATATTTCTATTGAAGTGAATGAGGGATTGAAGCTTACAATGTTTCCTAAATATACCTGTTTCTTGTTAGTAATGGAAAAGTTAGGGCCAAAGGGCAGTCTTTGTGGCATAACCTTATCTGTGCCCCAAACTTCTTCATTCAGACAGTAGGGCGTTATCCTTTGGCCGCTATGCTCACCTCTCTGTTCATAAGTTCCTTTCCATGAATATTCTCACTTAAATAATCTTCCAGTCATATGACCTACACTGCTAGCTTTCCATACATGTTTAGAGGTTACCTTAGGGTTTAGGTTCCTAAGCTGAGATCTCCCACTAGGAGTGCAAAACATTGTAGACTAATGAATACAAAGATGTACAAGGCAAAGTCACTGAACTCAAATGTACCTACCTTCTAGCTTGAGAGAAAAACTTTCTCAAAAATTATTCAAGGGTGTGAATAAAGGAGTAGTGTGAAGGAGGAGATGAGGTAAGGATTTGGAGAATGGGTAAGAGTCAGCCACAGGTTCCAAACTGGAGGATAGTGGCAGTAGGCTGAACTTTTAAATTCTATTCCAGGTGGAGATTGGCGGTACAGAATGGTAATAAACAGATTTAAAGATTGATATCTTTTTTATATTTGAAAAATTTGGTGATGCTCCAGGATATACTCTCTGCATTAATTTTCTACAGAGACAAAGCAGTCTGCCTGAGGGAATTAGCTTTGGGAAGATAGGAAGTTGCAAACAATCAGGATAGCAATAGGATTCCTTTATTTGATTTTGTTGCTTACAGGAATAGAAACTTTTATCAGAACTGATCTTCCTTCATGATGAAGGCTTCCTATTGTTAAACATTAGGGAATAATTCTGACATGGAGGCAAAGAAGGTTGAAATATACTGCAATATGTATACTATAATCCTTAAAATTTTTTTGCCTTAACTATCTATGGATACTTGCATAGAAATTGCTCTTTATCTTTCTGCATAGTAATTATCACTATGCTTGAGAATACATCATTTCCTCACTCTTCTTTGAAGGAAGTTCTAAACCTCCATCCCTACTCCCTTTGGTCTTTCTGTTACTTCATTTTGTTCCATGATTTTATCTCTGCTTTTACATAACACATGGTAACTCACAAGGAACATGTTTATCTTTATATTGGAATTTTTCATCTTTAGGAAGTTTGTTTATTAGACATTGTGGATAAAGGGTTAACAAAACTATTTCTCCTTCTGCATTGACAGATTTTACCTTTGATCAACTGTCTTCCTTTGTTCTCCCAGGGACTGATGAAGGACATATGCCATCTATGTTTCTAGACTGTATTACTTGTATTTAAAAAAGATCTAGGATTTGTAAATTACATCTGGACTATGAAGAACTTTTAATGAGCTGTAAATAACCTGATGAGGATACCACAGCCTAAGGGTTCCCTGATTGATACAACTCCAAGCATATCCCTTGTGGAATTCTGAAAGCTATACCTGTGTTGTTATTATAGGTGCTGGGTTAGGTGACATTTAAGCCTAGACCTGAAAGATGAGTAGGATTAACTAGGCAAAAGGAGTAGTTAGCGGGTTAGGGAGAGTGTTTCTAAAATTCACTTTTGGAGACCCCACCAGGTGAGAGAGAATATAAAAATTTTGAAGAAAGGAGAGACATTTTCTATAACTGGAGTACAGAGAGCAGAAGACAGAGATGCACAAGGGAGACTGGAAAAGTAGGCAGGGGCAGGTTGTGTTAAGGAGTTTGGATTATTGTAAAGGTGGCAGCAAGTTACTGAAGGTTTTAAAGCATCTCCCAACCTGGTTTGCTTGTGCATATATCTTGATATTTGAAAACAAAATCGAGACTTAGGCAATATACCTCTTTTTTGGTGCATATTTTGATCATGCTTTATATTCACTCTGGACCAATGGATATTAATGAGAACATTTTTTTTCCATAATAAGAAGCATTTAAAATTAGTATATCATGGATATTGCTTAAAACAGATGTCTGTCTGTCTATCTATCTATCTATCTACTATCTATCTACCTATCTACTTATGCCACTGTGTATTGATAAGAATATAAATAGACTAAAACAGGTGGTATGTACAAGTTATTTAAATTGAGTTTCTCTACTGAAGCATATTAACTAATGCAGGGAGTAATTAGTATTATTTCTCCATGGATCTCTTGGTAACATGAGTAGGAGAAATGAGTTCTGAATAGGAAGGAGGCAATAGAACTTGTTATATGGGTTAGAGATGCAAATAACAATTGTAGTTTGCTACATTAGTTTTCTTTCAGTCTTTAAATTGTACTCTACGAAAGGAAATGGAAATGGACTATTTAGTCATTCATGTACAAAATCTACTTAGAATAAGACCCCAATGCTTATAAAACAGAGTGGTTTCTATATAATTGCCTAATATTGTGCTACCCATGAAGATTAAATAACTATTAATTATTAATTACAATATCAGTGCTAGAGGAGTCAGAAATTATTATGAGAGATTTCTGTATTGCTTAGTTTATTCTTTAATTAATGTATTCATTTTCTTAATAAATATTTGGTGCTTACACTGTGGCAGGGAGTTCTAGAGTGTGTGCTAGGGATAAAAGAATGAACAAAACATGATATGAATACACAATCAGAAAGAGACAAATGGCACGAAGGGAACATACCTGGTCCTTTGAGATTATATAATGAAATGACCTGCTCTAGACTAAACCAAAACAGATTTTAGAACAACGGAAGCTATATGATTTTAAACTATGAGTGACTTCAAAAGATAACTCTTATATAATGTTCAGAATAGAGTGGATGGAGTCAAATGAACGCCTTAAGATTTATTAGAACACTTCCATAGGTCTAGGAGAGAGATGCTAGTAGCATGGTTTAAGATGGTGTCAGTGGCGATGAAGAAAAGTGAATAAATTGGAAAGATATTTAGGAGTTAAAGTTAATAGGGTTTTAAGATAAATTGGGTATGGGAGATATCAAAGAAAGGGGCAACATGAATACTTCTTGGTTTCCGGTTTGTGTAATCAAATGGCTAGTGCTTATATATTAGAAAAGAACCAGGGGCAATGTCTGGAATGGGAAGGTGGAGGGGAGAGTAGTAACATTTTTTTTTTTTTAATGGGAGAGACATGAGATATTTAAATGTCTATGGGAAAGATGTAGTTGCAGGGGGAGTGGCTGGATTTTTGAGCAGAGGAGAGAAAGTTTAAAATATAGTGGATAGATGAATTCATAAGACAAGTAGTAAAATTGCTAGGTAGTTAGGAGATGTTTTGAGATTGATGATAATGAATTTCTAGTGGAATCAATCTGCCCTACTGTATTACTTTCTTAAGCAGTTCTTAAACACAGCCCTGAAGAAAGCTGATAATTGAGTTAGAATTAGGGTTTTGATACAGGTTATAATGAAGAGACAGACATGCTAAGGAATTCAGGATGTATGGTGGTGTTGAAATTATAGGGCCACATAAAGAAGAAAATGGAGAATGGAAGGGTTAATAGATTAGGAAAAAGCAGATCTGTCAGTAGACTGGAGATTCAATAAGGTTGAATGTTGATGTAATTGGACGGTTTAGCTCAACATAGAAGAAGATGTGGTCAGAAAACAAGATGGTTCAATTCAAGATTTCAGAGCCGGAAAACGTTTTAGATATGCGAAATTTCAGATTATGACCTCGGGAGTGGGCATCTAAGGAAAAGTGAAAAGATTGTTGGAGATGAATTGGTGGAGAAACTGCGAGGCCAGGTTTTCAGCAGGGTCATCCACATGGAAACAAGTTACGCAGGGTGAGGGCAAGCTTTAGGAGAGGTTGGATTTAAGAACTATTTAGGAGGTATATGAAGTAATAACTTGGAGTTCTTTGTTCTCATGGAATATTTACTGGCATAAATTCTTGCAAAGCAAAATAGTGACACGTTTCCCAATACAAAAGGTAAATAATATCTAAAAATTGCATATTAACATTTATTTTATATATTCATATCTTACCTATTTGGAAGAATGTCTTGTTAAAATGAGACTTCTGTATCACATACATATCTATGTTGCCCCCATTTTAAGTCAAACAAGTATGAAATACTGTACACATAAATACATGTGCTTTCCTCACATTTGTATCAGTTAGCTTTTTTCCCCCACATAACAAACTACTCCAAAACTTTATGGATAACAACAATCACCATTTATTAAACTCACTTTCCTGTGACCTGAGTGATTCTGCTGACTTTGGCTATTGGCTTATCTCAGCTAAGTTCACCCATACGTCTGCGGTAGGCTGCTGACTAACTGATCCCAGATGGCTCAGATGGATGTCATAGGGCTGCTCCTGTGGTCTCTCATCCTCCAAAAGCCTAGCTGCCGTTCTTCATATGGCAACTTAGAATGGCCATGGGTTCTAAGACCATGACTGGAGGCTATGCTTCTTGAGGTCTAGGCTTGGAACTGGCACAGTGTCACTTACACCACATTCTGCTGGCCAAAGTAAGTCATAAGGCCAGTCCAGACTGAAGTCAAGATGGGGAAATAGACCCTATCTTTTGATGGGAGAGGTCACATTGCCAAAGGGTATGGATGCAGGGAAGGAAATGACCCGAGCTATTTTTTTCCAAACAATCTACTACACATCCTGTGTGTGAGAATGCTAGATGTAGGTGAAAAACCAAGCAACTGGATGTTATAAGTCTGTACTCCTGCTCTCTCACCCCCACTTAATTGTCATGTGTCCTTGGACAAGAAAGGTCTTTGATCATTCCTCTTTTGTTTATAAAGCAAGGGGGGAAGAAGGTAGGAAAGAATGCTAGCTGAGTTATCTGCCTACTATCCTTAGTGATAATCAAATGAGAGAATTGATTTGTATTTTAAATGGCTTTATCATTGTAAGCCATTATTTTTATGTTGATTACATCCCACATCTCTTTAATGTGGGAATCCACAAAACTATCCTGAAGAGTTAATAACGCTGAGATATCTCCTGGATATTTTTCTTTATGCTCCTATGGCCTGAGGGGCTTTTCAAGTAAGGAAACCGGCTAGAAAGGAAGGCTGATGACTGAAAGTTCTCCATTAACCCTGCTGTGTTCTATTATGCATTTGATGTGTTTGATATTCTCTTCCAGCAGTGGAACCCCAGGGATTTGTGAGCTAAGAGCTCAGAGGTTGGGATAGAGGCAGAATGCCACTGGAGTGCAGAGGAAGGCACAGGAAGATTGGAAAGCATGGAGTGAAATTAAGCAGAAAATGAATGAGCAGACAAAACTGGTGGAAAGCACAGAATCAAGAGGTTGTTATAAAAAGGTGTTAGGACAGAAGGGAGTCATTTTATTTTGGCCTGTCAAAGTATCCAGTATTACTATATGGGTTAAATTAAAATTCCCAACAAGGGATTAAATGTAATTTGAGGCGACTTCCCTGGCAGCCCAGTGGTTAAGACTTCACCTTCCAATGCATGGGGTGTGGGTTCGACCCCTGGTTGGGGAGCTAAGATCCCACATGTCTCGTGGCCAAAAAACCAAAACATAAAACAGAAGTAATATTGTAACAAGTTTAATAAAGAGTTTAAAAAATGGTCCACATCAAAAAAAAATCTTAAAAAAATTATGTATACAAAAAAAGTATAATTTGAGGACCAATCTAAAGGTTATGAGGGTGAGTTGTAAAATCTCTTATTTTAGATAGAGTTGAATATGACACCTCTTCCCCCTCCCCAAATCACATGATGCAGAAGAAATCATTAATCTGAATTATGTACCGTGGTGAAATGTTAACCTTAACAACACAACAGTGACTAATGGATTTTCCTTAACATTGTTTTGATATTTAAATAAAACATTCTTTAAAAATTACATCAATATTACATGTAGAGCTCAAGGAAGCCACTTTGACTTCTAATGACGTCTAATCCCTAAGAGTAGTTCCATTTGTATTTAAACTTTTATAAATGGAATCATGCAATATATACTCTTTTGTGTCTAGTCTCTTTTGTTCAGTATGATACCTTTTAGATTCATTCTTGTTATTTCATATAGTTCTAGTCTGTTCGTGTTTAGTTCTAGATAGTATTGCATTGAGTGAAGGTGCAATGATTTATCTATCCATTCTACTGGAGATGGACATTTGGATTGTTTCAAGTTTTAAGTATTTCATCAAATTTTAGAACAAAGTCATTAACTTTGAGTTTTGATGATAGTAATTGCATTAAATTCCTTTGGATACGAAACAGTGGAGAATGAGATAGCTAAAAAAAAACTTTCCAAATAAAGCAAACACTTCTGTATTACTCATTTTGAATAACAGTTTCTGGTTTGATAAGTAGATGAAAGGGACACTGTGGACAAATTAAAAGGTGAAACTTTGGAGTTATGTTTGAGAGCAAAAAGGAGTTTGGTTTGACTGGAGCACTATTGCTTGGCAAAGGCATGGTTGGAAATGACCTGGCAGTGTGGACAGAAATGGGGTTGTGGACCTTGAAGGCCTGTAGAAATTGTGTTTAATGTCTATAATGAGCCTCTGGAGGATATGCTCGATACTGTCTTTTAAGAAGATTAATATTGCAATGATTATTGGGATAAGGACAGGAAGACTGCACAGCAGTTGGCTATTGTGGGAAATGCATGAAGAATCTGAAGGACTAGGTCCATTCCTTGCTAGCTGTGTGACTTTAGACAAGTCGTATAACCTGTCTGAGCTTCAGTGTCCGCCTATCAACAGTGGAGATAGGAGTCCTGGTATTGTGAGAATGAAATGAGTTGGTCCATGTTAGAGAATTGCAGACTCCCTAGGGTTCTGGGGCCTCCACAGACCCCTAAGTGGGCCACTGTTGGGCCTGGGTGGGAATAAATGGGAGGCAAGGTATTTAATCTCCTTTATTCAGTCTTATAGAGACTGCCTGTATTTAAGCCAATACTGCTGGTACAAATGTGATTTGTTTATATCTAGAGCACATTATGCTCTAGATATAGTGAGGTTCAGAATGAGGTCAGATAGTGAAGTGCAAGGAGTGTGGACAAGACTGCCTATATTTGATTCTTGGCCCCTCCTCTTACCAGCTGCATGAACTTAGTCAAATTATTTAATGTTTCTAGGCTATGTTTAGTAATGATACCTATCACATAAGATTATTAACTATGCCCCCTCCCTGCCCCACCACACACTCAATTCACCCCACCCACATTTACTTGTGTCATAAAAAGATTTTCATACATTTATTGAACGTATTGACTGCTTAACCTATTACCATATGCCATACTTTGTAATTGACACTAGGTATATTCTTCAAGGGGTTTAGAGTTTCCTGGGATACCATACATGCAAACAGAGACTTGTAATAAAGTGCTATTATGATGACTGTTGTAATAGAGATGGACAAAGAGGACATGATAATACAAAATAAGGACACCTAACTCTCACAGTGCGTATAACAATGAAGATGGTGGGGGAGGTAAGAAGATGTCAGGGAAATGGACATGGAGGAGAGAGTCTCTGCCATGAACTCTAAGTAAGACCCCGGCCACCAAGAGAGTGGGAGGGAAGAGTGCTTTAAGTACAGGGGACAAATTGTTCATGTGGCATGAAACAGCATGGGCACTCTGGGAACTACACATAGTTGAGCATGGCAGGAGTCTAGACGGCAGGAGTCTAGACAGCAGGAGGAGGGAGAGATGCTGACCAGACAGGCAGATGCTAGGTCCTGAAGGGCTTTGCATGTCATAGTAGGGAGTGAATACTTGATTCTATAGGTAATGAGCTAACACTAAAGATTTTAGACCAGAGAGGGACATGATTAGATATGTATGATGTAAAATGATAGCAGGCTCGTAGCCTCTACAGTGTGATCACATAGTTAAAGGGAGTGAGAACAGAGGTCGTATGGCTGATGGAGCGGCTACTCCTGTCACACAGTGAGAAAAAACATGAAGCCATGACCAAGGCATGGCCTTGAGAATAAGAAAGAAGGGGTATTTTTGAGAGATTTCTTGAGCACTTTGAATGCTGAGATCCTCAAGACTTGATAACCGGTTGGATGTGACAGGAAGGGGGATGTTCAGCCCCAGGTCTGAGAGACTGGCTTCATAGTGATGTTGTTCACAAGAATAGGGACGTATTACCTTTTGAACACCTATGGAATATCTAAATGGAAATGTACAGCAGGTATTTGGCTTCTGTATCAGGAACTCATAGAAGTCAGTTGAAACATGGGCATGGAGTAAATCAGCCAGGAGAGGCTGAGGGTAATCGTAATGAGAATCCTAACACATAAAAGAAGCATGGATAAGGTCAGCCCCAGAAAATGATTTTGAAAGACATGTCAGCTGGAGAGTTGGCTAAGATCTAGGAGAAAGTGGTGACATAGAGCCCATGACAGAGTTTACGATACTTACCAAACATTTCGTAACATTTAAATAATATTGGACATGGCTATAGAAAATGGTGCTTTTTGATTAAGTGGAGTCCAGAGTAGGTACCCCTCAGGGTGGATCACCTGCCTACATCAGAGGTCAGGGGAGTATGTCCTCCTGTTATTTGGGTCTAATTCGGGTGGGTCCTGATTCTTTACATTCTAGTTGAGGGTTGTGACTAGTTTTTAGTTTAAATGGGGTTAAAGGTTTCCTCTCTGTTTTTTCTTCTTTTGTTTTTAGCTGTGTTTCGAAAAAAGAATTCCAGTAGAAATAATTTTCTCTGTAGTATTGTGTTGGCCAAAAAGTTCGTTCGGGTTTTTGTAAGCTCTTACAGAAAATCCCGAACGAACTTTTTGGCCAACCCAGTATTTAAATAGAAGTAACACAGTTCCTTTAAAAATGGGAGCTAAGTGGAGGACAACATCTACAATAACACTGTTTTTATTTTTTAATTTAACCCTTTGAGTTTTTCATGCATTTTGACTATGGGTTTCTTTAGAGCAGAAGCAAGGCACATTTGTCTTAATATCCCCAGGGCACAGCTCAGAGCCTGTCAAATAGAAATGCTCGATAAAAACTTATTTTTGTCTTTCTTGTTCATGATTACTTAGTTCCTTTTTTGAGAGCTTCCAAGCTCTCCTGAATCTTACCTTTCAACATCTCATTTCATTGAATTATGCCAATTCATCTTCTGAATTTTATTAATGCTACTCTTACTGTCTAAAGTTCAATATCCCTGCCTAAGAGCCAGGCCTAAGGTTATCGAGGTTGAGACAGAAAACTGTCCGGATGCTCCTGTTCCTTTTTTTGCTTCCGTAAGGTCTCCTGTTTTTACTTCTCTTTGTTTCCTCTCTCTCTATTTCAAATTTTTATTTTGCAAAATTTCAAATATATACTATCATATAGAGTATAACCAAATGTATTCCCAGCGTTTTTTCACTGTAACTTTACGATGCCATAATTGGAGTCTCATTAATGTTACATCTGTTCTACTGTACCAACCAGTTCCTCCATGTTGATCAGACTTAAGTTCAGAGTAGTTTATGTTAGCTGCCTTGTCTCCTCCCTGGGATATAGAATTAGCAGTAAGGAAGTCATGGACTCTGTGAGACTTGGAGGTGATGATCAGATGAGAGGGTCCTGGGTCACTGCTTTGTCTTTCCCTCATGTACCAGGAATGGCTTTACCCTCTCTACCTGGGTGGCTTATCACATGCTTCCTCAAAAAGTAACTTTGAGAACTTCACTGATTGAATAAAGTCTATGCTATGTTTCCATTTGGATAATGCTATATTTGATTTTTTTTTTTTTTGCTGTATGCGGGCCTCTCACTGTTGTGGCCTCTCCTGTTGCGGAGCACAGGCTCCGGACGCGCAGGCTCAGCGGCCATGGCTCACGGGCCCAGCCGCTCCGCGGCATGTGGGATCTTCCCGGACCGGGGCACGAACCCGTGTCCCCTGCATCGGCAGGCGGACTCTCAACCACTGCGCCACCAGGGAAGCCCTATATTTGATGTTTTAAGCTTCTTAACAAAATATGAATTTTCTTGCTGCCATTACCTTAAAGTATTCTTTTCAATGACTTGCCAGAAGATGATAGAGTTTTGCAGGTATGTTCCCATTCTAGGTTCAACTCTTCACTTTTTCACAGCTCTACAAATTTAGTGCTTATCATAACTGTGGCAGGAGGTGGTGGAAATAATGGCATTTGCTCATTCTAATATACACAGAAGTATTTCCTGTTTGCTTGACAGTAAAACTAGGATTCCTTTTTCAGAAGTTTTGCTGTTCATAGCATTTATAAAGAAATAAAATTAAATCTTTTAGAGTACAGGAAAAATTTTGTAGGAAGAAGAAATAAAAGGTCTAAATTCATCACCCTATTTCTATACTCTGAGTATATTGCATTTGAGCTATTTTCTCCTTTGGTTTTTCTCTGTGCTGTTTATACTCCACTTATGAAAATAAACTCCGTCTTCCTTACCTAATGAAAAGTTTTATCTAATAATCTACAAATATCTTTTTTCCTGGTGGGAAGGAATCTGCATTTAAAAAGTTTCTTTATCACTTCAGCTTTTTGTTGTTGTTGTTGACTTAAAGTGGGAGCTGTAGTATGTGTATGTTCTGAGTATATAAATGGTGATTGAGTTCATTAAGGTGAACCACTGTATTGTTTTCCTTAGCCTTTTCTTTTCTGAAAGCGTTGTGTCATTTCTTTTTTTTTTTTAATTCAGGGAATCAGCAGTCTCTTCAGTTCTTTAAAAGTGGTGCGTCTCTTGCGACTGGGCCGTGTTGCCAGGAAACTGGACCATTACCTAGAGTATGGAGCAGCGGTCCTTGTGCTCCTGGTGTGTGTGTTTGGACTAGTTGCTCACTGGCTGGCCTGCATATGGTACAGCATTGGGGACTATGAGGTCATCGATGAAGTCACAAACACCATCCAGATAGACAGTTGGCTCTACCAGCTGGCCTTGAGCATTGGGACTCCGTATCGATACAATACCAGTGCAGGGATATGGGAAGGAGGACCCAGCAAGGATTCACTGTATGTGTCCTCTCTCTACTTTACCATGACAAGCCTTACAACCATAGGATTTGGAAACATAGCTCCTACCACAGATGTGGAAAAGATGTTTTCCGTGGCCATGATGATGGTTGGCTGTAAGTATCTTTTCTTTTCTTTTTTTAAAAAAATTATTGTTGTTGATAGCTCTCCAGGCTCCAGTCTCTGACAGGAGTAAATGAAACTACTTTGTCTTCAGAAAAATGTTTAATTCATGTCATTTACATTGGTTTAATTTTTATTCAGCCTTAGAAAATAAAAAGGCAAAATAATATATTTTACTTTTTAGAATGTTTTAGCACATGAAAAGCAGTATGAATGGACTGATACAAAAATTAGAATGGGAACTCTTTGATATAATTCTGTTCATAGCATTGTACCTGGCAGAGCTATCTCCAAAAGGAGACCAATATCTAGAAAGGCAGCATCTGGCATATTCCATAGGTTTTGTGGGCAATGCATAAAATTCTGAAAAAGTAGACAGGATCTGATATGAGATACCCTGTTTAGAAAATGTTTTATTTAATAATTAGTTTTATGTAGGCTTTTACAATTAAGACTAGGCAAAGAGTTTATAAGTCTAGTCTCCATTACAAAATTCTAGCTGGAATATATTCTGGTCTGAGAGAATGAAAGTATTAGTAAATGTAAGCTTATTCAGCAATGACAAAAGTGTCTAGGATGTAGCATACAGACCTGAGTACTAAATGTCTTGATGATGATCTTGGGAGTAAAATTCTCTCTACAGGAGTGAAGAACCAAGTATTCTAAACTCAGACTGAGACTGGATGATACAGAAGATCAGAATTAAGGAAATACATACAAAAGAAAATGTTGAAAAAGGAGTTTTTTGAGGGGGACTTCATCACCATACACACCCTCACGTTGACTTTGATGATTTATCCAAGCCTAGTTCTGAGACCTAGAGTAACCTTAGGACTGGCGTTTTTTGTTTGTTTGTTTGTTTGTTTTTTGCGGTACTTGGGCCTCTCACTGTTGTGGCCTCTCCCGTTGTGGAGCACAGGCTCCGGACGCGCAGGCTCAGTGGCCATGGCTCACGGGCCCAGCCCCTCCGCGGCACGTGGGACCCTCCTGGACCGGGGCACGAACCCGTGTCCCCCGCATCTGCAGGCAGACTCCCAACCACTGTGCCACCAGGGAACCCCCACACGGGATCTTTTGTTGCGGCACGCGGGCTTTTCTAGTTGTGGTGTGCAGGCTTCTCTCTAGTTGTGGTGCATGGGCTCCAGAGCGTACGGGCTCAGTAGTTGCAGTGCGCGGGCTTAGTTGCCCCGTGGCATGTGGGATCTTAGTTGTCCAGCGGCATGTGGCCTCTTAGTTTCCCGACCAGGGATCAAACCTGTGTCCCCTGCATTGAAGCCGGATTCTTAACCACTGGATCACCAGGGAAGTCCCAGGACTGGAGTTATGATTAGTGTTATTAGCACCTTTTAAGCCTCTGGGTCATGGTAATTGGTTTTTGGTCCAAGCCATCCTTTTTGAGATTCCACATTATAGAATTTTATATTATGACACTAATGGGAAAAATGTTAGAGTCCAGGAATGTCGGCTGACTTGTGAAAGGTCAGTATCTTGGGTCTAAACAAGGTACTTTTCAGAGTTCATAATGTCTGCAGGCTATTGGTCACCAACGTTAACAGTTGTTTAGCCTTCTGTACTCCTTTGTACAGGTACAGAAACAAGAACACACAGGTTCTCTTCACTGCTTAAAAGTAACAGAGGGAGAGTGAGAATTCCAAGTGCTGTTTCCTCCAGAGGCTTTTAGGAGGAAAATGTTCTTACAAAGAGATCTTGATGATCTCTTAATTAAACTACTGCCTACACACTGAAAGTGGTAAGATGTATTGGCAAAAATGGTGCTTTATAAATTCAGAAAACAACGTTTTGTCAGATATAGTATTTATTACTGTACTACTTGTAATATTTATATAATGCATTTTGCCTTATACTTGAGCATAATTAGATTAAAAAAATTATTTTGAATTACAGATTCACTGGAAGTTGTAAAGACAGTATAGTGAGGGCCTTTGTGCCCTTCCCTTAGTTTCCTCCAATAGTTATATCTTAAATGACTCTAGTACAAGATCAACATTGGCATTGGTACCATGTGTGTATATGGTTCTGTGTTGTTTTATCACATGTGTAGATTCTGTAACCACCATTGAAATCAAGACACAGAATTGATCCATTACCACAGAGATCTCCCTCATGTCACACTCATGGGCTTCCCCCAAGCCTCCCTAACCCTGGCAACTACTGATCTGTTCTTTATCTATATAATTTTGTAATTTTGAAAATGCTATATAAATGGAATCATGCAAAATGTGATTTTTTGAAATTGGCCTTTTCCACTCAGCATAAGTCCCTTGAGATCCATCTGAGTTGTTGAGTGTATTAATAGTTTGTTCCTTCTTATTCCTGAGTAGTATTCCATGGTTTGGATATACTGCTGTTTAATCATTCATCTATTGAAGGATATTTTGATTCTTTCTAATTTTTGGCTATTACTATGAAACTTCCATGCACGTTTGTGTAGTTTTTTGTTTGGACATAAGTTTTTAGTTCTCTGGGATAAATACCCAGAAAAGAGATTTCTGGGACATATAGTGTCTATTTATTTTTTTAAAGAAATTGTCAAACTATTTTGCAGAGTAGACATACTAGTGTAGTTTGATTTTCAACAAGAGAATAACAGAAAAATAAAATCTATGTAGAGTTGAAGGACACCATTATTTACTTTGTTTCTCAGGCCCCAAAACTTGGGAATCATCCTAGTTTCCTGTTTTTCTCCTGTATTACGTCTATTCATAACAAGTTTATTGGCTTTACCTTCAAAATACTCCATTCAAACCACTTCTTTAGAAATTCTACTCAATGCCACCCTCCTATAAAAAACCACCACAATGCCAATCACTCTTATTCTCTTCCCTTTAATCTTTTTCTTCATTGTATCTACCAAGACCTGAAGCCATGTTTACTCTGTTTTTCTTTTCTTCAGAATGTAAGTTCCATGACACTAGGGCCTTTGTCTACCTTTTTTGCCTCTATATACTCAACTTCTAAATAATTCTTAATGCCATGCTCAATCTAAATTTGTTGTATGAATGAATGAAGTTGAATATGTCCCTGATGATTATAATAAGAATCTCCTGTCATTGAATCCACCCCAGTTAGGTCTCTGATGAATATACATGCCGAAAAATGCACACTTTTTGAATTTTAGCCATGACTCCTTTGTGGAAGCCCTGGTGAGCTCACCTGTATTGTCTGCCTGTGGTAGTGTAGCAGCTTCTTCAGCTGGATTGCCCCAATCTTGTCTTTCATGAGGCCTGATAATAAGTTCTGAGAGGCTAGTCATTAGAAGCACCAACAACCCTTTCTCCCACCAATTTTTTTTTTTTTTTTTTTTTACCATCTACGTTCTGAATTTACCTACATTGGAAATTTTCACATAGATTCAGTTGAGTTTTCAAAACTTCATTTAGTTCAGAGTTGGTCCCATTCTTCTCTACTTCATGTATGGCTAATTATATTGCTATATCAAAATTTCTTTCTCCTCTCTTCGTCAGTTCCTGTCTTAATTTCAAGATGAAGTTCTGGTCATAAAGTGGATGCTTTTCTTCCTGAGTTTCTGCTATCTCCTTTCAACACCTGAATAAACCAATATCTGACATCTTTTACCTGTCGAATTCGGTTTTCTTTTTATGCCTCTGAACAAATCCAGCTTCTATAGCCAGAGTGTTCCAAGGAGATGCCTTTTAATTTCCTTCTTAGTTCTTGGGTCCTTAGTAATTTCATGGAATATTTCCTTTGCAACAACCCAAGAAGCTGATAGAAAACTGTTAAGACCCATGAAGTGTTGCAGTAACTTCCCACAATTCCAAACTAATTAGACAGACATGCACAAAATATCAACCAAATGTGGCCATTTCAGCTGTTTGTGATCCTAGTATGATTTTTTTCCTGAGATAGTGTTGCCAAAATCTTGGCTCCCTGTACACTGATGCCAAAATGAGATACAGAGACAGAGTTTTGGAGGAGAAAGAACTGTCTGGCTTTATTCTTTGCCAGACAAAGAGGGGAACACATCAGGGTAGCACCTCAAGAACTGTGCCCCGCTCCCTGGGGAATAGGGAGAGGTCTTATAGTCAGGGCTCATGGTCAGGGGTATGTGATAAGGATCAAGGTGGTAACAGTCCTGCATTCTTCTTTCTTCTGC
The DNA here is from genome assembly GCF_964270905.1 of Leucopleurus acutus. Classification (NCBI taxonomy): domain Eukaryota; kingdom Metazoa; phylum Chordata; class Mammalia; order Artiodactyla; family Delphinidae; genus Leucopleurus; species Leucopleurus acutus. Next base: position 38,072,359 of record NC_139142.1, read on the forward strand.
AGTTTCAAAAGGGTGGGTTTGCTGACAAGATGAGGGTGTGTGCAGGGTCTCAGGTGGTCACTCTCCTAATCTTGATGAGCTTCTCTGGTCCCTTTAATCTTGCCTCAGGTGGTTTCCTGGCTGCAACTGTTCAAATCTGCCCTTTGGAACTCAGGGAAGGTCATGGAGGCTGGAGTCTTGCCTATAAGAAACGGGGGACAAAAAGGCCTCTGTGCCTGGGAGCCCCATAGAGCCCTGCTGTGTGTGTGTGTGTGTGTGTGTGTGTGTGTGTGTGTGATGGAGAAGGGGAGTAAGGGAAGAGGGAGATAGAAAACTGGTTTATGCTTTCAGCTGTGCTAGGATCCAGTCAATCTGTGCTGGCTATTTGAGAAGCACCACTTGTAACCTTATAACTCAATAACTGAGAAAGATGTTTTGTCAAAAAGTTGTTGGAGATACCAAGTGCCTATTTTCTGTTGAGAAAGTAATCACAGCTTGTAAATGATAGCTTCATTTTTCTGGAGAAAGTCATCTGAAATTTTTGTGCCTTCCAGCAAAATTTAAAAATTTCAGTGGCAGCAATTCCAGTTACTAGAGATTTTCTGAGCCCTCCTCTTTCTTTAATGGCCTTTCCTCTGAGACTCCTCGGTTCTTTCTGTTACTGAGTCCAAGCTCGCTCTGTTCACCGCGAGACAGGCCAATAAATCAGTAAACGAGGTGTTGAGGCAAGGAAAGACGGCAGACCGAGAAGATGGCGGACTAGTGTACCCAAAAAAAACATCTTATGGGGTCTGGATGCCAGTTTCTTTTATAGAACAGAGAGGGGAAGAGTTGAGGAAGAAAAGTAAAAAGGCCATTTGTCTTGCAAAATCTTCTTGCTTGGCCTGCATCAGGGAGGGGATGTGTTAATTTCTTCTTTTCTGCAGCCATTCACAGGTGGGCAGGGTCAGAATGTCTCTCTGTGAGCTGAACAAAGTCCTTTTAGTTTGTCAGGCAGAGGGTCAGGGTTCCCTGTGGCAGGCCATTATGTATACTTACAGCTGTAGGTAGTGATTATGATAAGAAAAGCAATGAAAAGCAAAGGTAAAAGTTAAAGAAACAGAACCAACGTGGAGTCAGAATTCGCTCTTCCCTGTTAGATTGCCCCCTGATGCTAAATTGCATGTAGGCTCTGTCCTGGACCACAGTCTCAAAGGTCTCCTTGTTGATATCAGACAAATCTTCAAACAAAGTTTATGACCCTCCCTTCAATCCCAGTCACCTTATGTTTCCCCTTGATCCCTTCTATGTCAGCAGGATCCCAGAGTATTTCTCTTACCTGCTGTCTAGGGACTTCTTAGGCTTATATCCTTTGTTCCTACATTCCCTCAAGGTAGAGAACCCTCCTGCTCAGATTCCAGATCTGGAAGGGGTGTTTCTTACATACGCCTACCACCATGTGTTTTTTACCTCAAATTTGTCTTCTCTTAGTTTTGGCATGCTCTATGCCTTGAGTGCACTCCTTGGTTCTGGTAGCAGCCATTACTACCCCAGGACAGGCGGTTCTGAGTGAACCTGACTACTCTGCTGATATTCACGAAATTCACTACTAAAGGGCTTTTGTGAAAAAGAGCATTTTCGAAGTTTAGTTCTGCAGCAGTTGTGGAGAATAGCCTACCTTATTTTTTAGATCAAGATGTGGGTAATCTCTGCTAATTTGCTCAGTAAATACTTAGTGATGCCTTCCTGAAATATTTTCAAATCCATTTCATTTATATAATCTTATTATTGAGCCCCTAGTAACATTCTTTTTTTCCCAAAGATTAGCAGACTGACTGATTTTGCTTCTATTTAGAAAGCACCTTCATACACTGATGATTTGTTTTGATGGCTATAAAACAAAGGAATATGAATTGGAATATTCTGATATGATTATCCTTTTTGTCTTAATGTATTTTTATGAATCCTCTTTTAAAGAGGATTTATCAAGAAAGCAATTGCTTAGCTCCTTCTTCGTTACTAAATAATCACATAAAATATTTTAGTTTAATCCAACAATTATAAAAAACTTTACATTTGCATATTTCACTACAATTTTATAAAAAAAGAAACAAAATAAAAATGTGAATAACTTTTTGCCATAAATCATGTCCAACCATAAATTAGTTTGCTTTTGTTTGCTTTGTTTTGTTTTAATATACTATAAAATATTAAATACATTAGTAAACATGTAGACAGTATATTTCAAAGGACTGTAAGTATTTGGGTATTTATTTTATTTAAAAACATTTTTCACTCTTTCCATTGTCGTCTGCTTAGTTGCTAAATTGAGGCAGCCTACCTCACATGGTATATGACACTCAGAATTTGTCCTGGTAGGATGCCATCCAAACTAAGTCCTCAAAAGTAAAGCAAAGCAAAATGAAAAACTACAAATATGAAAATTGCTGAGGTTTAATTGGTAGAGAAGAAACCCAGTTATAATAATGCTAATCTGCAGTTTTTAAATAGGATGTAATCCATGACAGCTCAAACAGTCTAAGGACTTTCTGTAATTCACTGGCAAATGGTTTAGCACATTTAGAAGAATAGCAGGGGAGTGGGATGTGTATGACAGGAAATTTGAATCTCCATGTGGGTGGTTAAGAGCCACCAGGGAGCACTTAGTTACACACTGGTCACTCAGCATCACACATCGGAGACTGATGCCACACATCATATTCTCCAGTTCATGGGCTCAGTTAGCACTCTCTGTGGGGCTCAGATAAAAGCCAAACTGAGATTATGGGCATTGCCCTCACCCCCTCCATAGGAAATGGAAATAAATACAAGATGGTGAGACTCAGAGATTGGGAGAATACAGAATAAGGTGGAGCAAAGGGCTGTGTGACCTTGGATGGTTTTTGGATCTCTTTGGGTTTTAATTTTTTCAAGTGTGAAATGCAGATTTGAGATAAATGACTTTTAAGGTTCCTTTCAGTACTAACATTCTGTATATCTAAAATTCGGTTAGCACAGTTATGCCACTGTTCTTAGAATTGGACTGGTTATTGGAGATGAGGTTAATATGGAAAAGGAAGGGGTGTCACTTAAAAGTTTTAGGGCTTTTCATATACAGTGCATATCTTGTTTTATGGAGAATAAGATGTGTCTTATATGGAATATATTTAATAAAGAGTTTAGAGGGAAGAACTTCAGGGAATATTATGGAGAATAAAATTATACTTTTGGAAAGAGCAGTGTTTTTCCATATAGAAGCTAGGAAGACTGAAAGGCATTTGCCTCAGGGCATAGGAATAGACCCCAGGGAGAGTGCCCAGTGGGGACTCTGAAGGATATTTGGCCTGGATGGATATCTAGGCAGGTTAAAAGTGAGTTGTTACACTTTTCCAAAATTAAAAAAAAGTTTCTTTACAAATCTTAACATGAAACTTTAGGTGACACAGGTATAATATTAAGTTATATGTTAAAATTTTTCTTGCCCTCACTATTGTGGTGTAGGTAGGAAATGGAGTGTGAACATACTGATTTTTAATTCTGGTTTTAGTTTTAACCAGATGGAGAGAGCTTTAAGCTTAATGTTTATTTTAGAAACTGGGTCAATTCTTTGTATCTGCTTTACCCCTGCTTGTAAAAAAGACTTCTTCTTTTTCTCTTCTCTTTTCTTTAATGAGCTGAGTATCCCATGAAGAAAAATATTTCGTGGAGCCCAAAGTTCAGGGTTATAGGCACCTTTTTTTATGGTTTAGTAGTTTCAGATGTACAGTCCAGTAGTTTGAAAAAGACTGTGAAGTGGACTTTACTCCCTGTTTCTTATTCAAAACAGAACTTGTATCTTTCGCAGGAATGTTCTTTTATACTCATATTTCTTTTTATGCCTAGTCACATTTTCACAAAACCTCTCAGATTCTACAAAGTTTGAGTTTTCCCAGAAAACAACAGGAAATGTTCTCATTCGCCTATTAAGTAGCCCACCTCTGTGCAAGGATTTGGTCTCTGGAACTACCTTGTGTCCCTGTATTACTCAAAATTATTGAATTCATTCAGCATTATGCCAGGTGTTCTGGTAGTTACTGGTATTAGGGAGACAGCCTGGATACTTCCTAGCCCTCAATAAGTTAGCGGTATGGTGAGTGTCAGACAAAAAAAAAATCACTGAATCCTCTCTCCCTCTCCTTCTCTCCTTCTTTTCAACCCCATCTCCATTCCCATCTCAGTCCCCATCGTCATCCCAGACCCTATCTCTCCATCTCCATCTCCCTCTCCCTCTCCATCTCTATCTCTATCTTTATCTCATCTCTTTTTGTACTTTGAACTAAGAGCTAAGACTTTGAACAGGTGAATAAGGAACTTGGGCTGAAGAGTAAGGCTGGTAAGAACAGAGTCTCTGCTTGTCCTGTTTATTGTATTTTTAGCACAAAGTATTGTGCCTAGTTGGTAGCTGTGCTAATTAAACATATGTTGAATAAACAAATGAATAAACAAGTTCACCTGCCTCAGCCTGAGGAATCCAGGAAGGTTTCTAGGAGAAAGTGACTCTTGAGCTCAGAATACAAAAACAAGTCTGTGAATGAGGCAGGATTTAGGTACTTTCTAGGTAAAGAGAACCCATGTGAAAAAACATAGGAATGAACTGGGTTGGCCTTTTCTGCTGCACTCCGTGTATTTCACTTTGGCTTGAAGAGAAAGTAGATGTGGATGGGGAGGAAGAAAGGAACCAAGGTGCCAAAAGGCTTTGTATAGCTTGAGAAGGAGTTTGTCTTTTATCCTAAAGGTTATGAGCTAAAGAAGAAGGATTTTATTCTTCATTGCAGAAGATAGATTGGAGGAGATACAGGCTGTGGGCAGAGAAGCAAATTGGGGGCTGTGGCAGTAATCTAGGAAGACATAAATGAGGTGGCAGGGATAGGGAGGATGATGGTATGGCTTAGAATCGGTAAAATCTTTTTTTTTTTTTTTTTTTTTCTGTAAAGGGCCAGATTGTAACTGTCTTAGGTTTCAAGGGCCATAATGTCTCTGCTGCAACTACTCATTGTGCTGCTGTGGTGCTAAAGCAGCCATAGACAGTACACAAACCAATGAGCAGAGCTGTGTTCCAGTAAAGCTTTAAGCAGGTGGTATTTGGCGCATGACCCATCGTTTCCCATGGTCTAGCACAGACAGTATTGGCTGTGAAAAGACCATGGACTTTGGAGTCAGACAAATCTAGGTTCGATCTTTTTTTTTTTAATCACTTATTAAGAATTTACATCAGTCATCTAAACCCTCATCTGTAAAAGAGAGATAATAGTCCCTACATTACAGAGTTATTTGAAATACTCAGTAAAAGATTGTATGTAAAGTTGCTGAAACATTGTTTTAAGTTGTTATGGTGATAAAACGAATGAGTGAGATATGGTAGAAGGAAGAGTTCAAAAGGACTTGTAGATTTCTGGCTAATTCAGCTGAGTGAAAGACAAAGCTCTTTTCTAAGATGAGAAAGAAGGGGCAGGTATTACTGGGGCAAGAGTGCAGTTCTTTTTTGGACATGTTGAGTGTGAGGGGTCTTCAAGTCATTTGTTAGAGATGTCCATGAGGTTAGAAGTGGTAGAAGTAAGAAGTGTGGCTTTTGGGTTCCAGAGACATGAGGCACTGAGAAATCTCTTTAGAAATCACACTGTAGAAAAAGGAATTGATGTCAAGAGCATGCAAGATAGAGTCAGAATGAAGCTGACCAAGGGTGGACCCTGGAGGAAGGAGAGCCAGAGAGGTTAGGAAGAGAACCCAGAGGGGTAAAAAAGAAGCATGGATCCAGAAGAAGGGTTTGTTGCTAACAAAGAATGAGAGAGAACTTGAAGAAGTAAGGGGGAACAGCAAGACAATGGATATTGAATCAGGGGCGATCTGACTGGAATTAGGAGGCCATGTGACCTTCCATGAGTAGTTTCATTGGATAGTTGAAGGGAGAGAGCCACAGGGGCATTTGTCTTTATGAGCGCTAAGTCTTTTTTTTTTTCTATGTGAAGGAAAATAATTTTAGTCAGTAGCTGTTAACCTAGTGCAGGTAGACTATGCTTGTACAGTATTTTTCACTACCAGTGTTGCTTTTATCTGAATCAACTTTCAAGTTCAATAAAATATATTTAAATTAGATTATTAGGTGTATTATATATGCGTGGAGTTTCCTTTCATGTTACAAAATAGAAAACAAAAAACTGACTTTGAGAGAAGTTTTTATGAAATCCCACTTTCTAAGAACAGGCATTTTAGTCAGGGGAGAATTTTATTTACTGATGACTACAAGATGATTTGGGACCTTAGAATAAATTTAGTTTTGATTTCTGTGAATGTATATTGCCAGGGACAGGTTCTTACTGTGTAGGAGAAGTGGTGCTCTGCCGCAGAGAGCACTGGGGACTTGCATGATCCTTACATAAGTAGTATCAAGGATCAGTGGACATATGATTTAAATTTTGCTGGAGATAAAATAGTTAGATTTTTTCCCACAGGTTGAAGGACTAACAAGTCCATAGATGAATATATTTAGAACATGTTAAGATAAATATCATTCCCAAAGACCTTTATGCATGGATTTAAGAACTGCTTTGGAATGCTCCAAGAGGGGATTTTCTTTGGGGCAGTTTCTAAGCCAACTAGTTCCCAAGTGACTGCTTCTAACCTACTTATTTAATTTTTACAAAAATTGTGGTGACTGAGGTAGGCCTCCCTTGGAGTTCAGGTGCCAGGCTCACGGTCTTGGGTTTGGGCTGCGTGTGTAGGAAAGAAGATTTCTGTGGGATGAGAACTATATCCAGGTTGACTCTCTGGAAATATTGGAGGCTTTTAAAAATTCTCTCTGGAGATAGCTCTGGAACTAACCTTTTAGATCCTCTCTTCTTTAAAGTCAAATTTATGTTTAACAACCCCCAAAAGGCTTAATATGTGAAGTCTAATTTGGGAGACTTACAGATTTAAAATGAATCTGTAAGGGAAGGAAACTTAAATTCATGCCTCTGGTTAGACTTTAGCAAAGCAGACAGGTCTAGTGTTGACTCTTTTAATGAGCCTTATGGGGTGGAAGCCAAGACATTGGGAACTTTTCTTATACTGAGCTGCGTATGTGCTTGCCTGTCAGATTCCTTAGGAAAGGCCTCAAAGGACCTTCATAATAGGTGTGTTCCCCCAACTCCTTCCCTTAGCAGGGCCAGTCTTGAGAATAACATCACTTCCCTTCACCTCTCCCCACCATTACTCACACTGACTCTCTAGATTCCATCATCCCTAAACAATTCCCAATCTGGATCTACCTGCCTCTTTTGCTCCTGTTCCAGGATTGCTGAGCACAAGCTGGAATAAACCACACAGCCCTGTGAATAGGTGCCACTAAAATGCATGGTTCACAACTTTAGGGATCTTTACTTATTTTAGGTCATCTCCTGCTCACGTTTGCTGAGCAGCTATTCTTATGCAACTCGCAATGTTTTCCTTCCACTTCTCTAAACCTATGATGACCCTTCTCCATCTCAGCGGATGGCCCTCCTTTTATCTCTCTGAAAAAGAAAGGACAACTGTAGCAAACATGCACTCCTTTCGTTCCTGACCCCCTTCTGACAAAGGCAGGGTAGAGGAGGGGTGGGGGTGAGAGGGAGGGGGCCGGCAACATGCACAAAACCTCGCAGGCCAAGGTAGTGGCTTTTCTTCTGACTCAGATGGGGGGACTTTTGAAGGTTTGGGGCCAAAGAGTGGTATGATTTGTCTTATGTTTTATAAAGATCAATCTGGCTGCTGCGTGGAAAATGAGCTATAAGGGGACAAGGATGCAAGAGGGCAGACAGGTTAATAATAGTCAAGGTGAGAGATGACGGTGGTAGTAGTTAGAATTGATTAGATTCTGGACAAATGGTTAGGACCAATAAAATGTGAGGGTATGAGAGAAAGTGAAGGTCAGCATCTACTTTTAGGCTTTTGGTACAAACAACTGTGAAGCTAAGTTGTGCATGGTCATTTGTCATGTCTAATGGGCAGTTACATATATGAACCCAGAGTTCTGTGAAGTGGTCTTGGGTGTGGACATAGATATGCTTTGTCTCTTGATATTTTATTTCCTCCAATTTTTTGCCCTTCTTTTTTCTGTGTTGTCCATCTCTCTGTCATTCTACTGGCTCTTTCTCATCAGCCCATAAACATGGTCATGTCTCTTCAATCCTAAAAAAAATACACGTATGTGAATAAAACACTTGACTTTGCACTCTCTTTAACTATTGACTATCTACCAATTCTCCCCATTTTAAGTAGGCTTCCTAAAGCATGTGTCTTTACTTTCTTATCTCCATTTTCTACCTATTGAAAGTGGACTTCTTCTCCTGTACCACCTCTCAAAGTACATTTGCCAAATTTCACAAACACCTTTTCATGCATATAGAGACATCTCCCTTGGCTTTGTCGACCTAAAAAACAAGAATCCAGTTCAAGAGGCAAAGTGTTTATTTGGGATAAAAGAATTACAACTGAGCGTATACAGATATAGGTAGAAACCCAAATAGTGTTCTGATTATATGAGAGGGGCTCAGGGTTTTCTCTCATGAGAAAGAAAGGAAGATGAGGTAAGTTGTTGTTTTTTAGAAGTGTTCATTGGTACAAGATGATGAAAAGCTAGATTTGTACTTCATTGATTGGTCAGGTGACGTAGTCACTAGGTAAATGTTCATTTATCAATCCTTTCAATAGACAGGATATTCTGGTTTCTTTTGCTTACTTCTTGGAATGGTGGCAGATTGGTCCAGTTCAGAGGTACAGAAAATGGGACGTACAAAGTTATTCCTCTGGAATGGTTGTTCTGGCTCTATTTTAAATGGCTCTACTAATGTCATCTTTCACAGCTTCTTTGATGTTTATCTCTCCCTGGTTCCCCTCCCACTGCTCTGGCTATTTCTTCTCTGTTGCTTTGTTGGATCATTATACTCTGTCTGTCTCTTAAATATTGAACACTGTGATACTGGCAACAAATTATTGAAAGATCAAGGGCAGCTCTCCTGATAGGCTGAGCAGTGTCTCCCTACCAGGAGTGATTTAAGGGAGCCAGCCATCTTTCAGATATATCCCTGATCACTTTGCCTGATGATCCCTGCTTTGCGGGTCCTTCCCTTCAGAAGGCCCCCGTGAAACCGTCATTTTGTTCTCTGAACGGTGGAAGTCTCTAGCCCCCATCAGCATGTCAGCACAGACATGTGCTGTGCTGACAAACTAGCTCACTGTCACAATGAAGAGAAAAGAGATGCTGAGATTTCGAAGGAGGGTGGAGAAAGCATTCGGAGCATGGGGTGCTGCTTGGCAGGCAGGGGCGGAAAGGAGCTAAGGTGATGGTGCCAAGAGGGAAGAGACTCTTCCAGAAGGATAGTTTTTTTCTTCCTACCTCTATGGTGGGAAAATAATCAGGGATTGATGATTCATGCCCCCTTTCTCTGGTTTCCTGCCATGAGAACCTTCTTCCAAAGCCTGTCTAAAGTATCCCTGCCCTTTATTTATATCCCATTATCCCTTTATTATGGTCTGTAATTATAGTTTTTGATTCTTTATATATTTACTGCTTGTCTCTCCAGCTAGAATGGGAGCCAGGAAGACAGGGAGCTTGTCTGTTTGATTCAACTCTGTATCTCTGTTGTAACAGGAACATAGTAGGTGCTCAACAAATTCTTTAGAAATGAATGAATGGATTTTGGTACTCCATATGTGAAAAGTTGTAAATTAAGAGCAAAGCAAAACCATACTGGTTCTCCAGAACTGAGATTTTGGTGTTGGGTTTAAATAGATATACAATAAAACTTAGATATATGAATATGTGATTGACTTCAGTTTTCTGTAACAGAGCTAGCTTAGTTTGTGACCCACACCCCCCTACTCTTTTCTACCTTTCAAAGTGCCCTTTGATGCTGCATCTGTCCTGTGGTTGTACCTGTCACTCTGTGTCTGTCATGTCCCAGAATTCTGGATAGGAAGTAAGATACACTTCCCTGTTGTTTTCAGATTTCCTCTCAACCTATTTTAGATTTCTTTTTTTCACCTATATTTCTTTCCATTCTGCCCACCTAGGTTTCACTGCCCCTTCCTCTGACCCCATGTTTTCCGGGAAAAGAGCTAAGATTTAACAGTAAAAACAAAGCACAATAAGAGTAACAACAAAAAAGCCATTTGCTATCTCAGGGGCCTGGCACTTGCAAAGGAAATCTATGCTTTCAAGATTATTGTTTTGGCTATGGGATTGAAAAATGTCTAATTTGAAATTCAAAGCTATGCTGCTTTCTTTGTTCTCAGCTGTATTTACACTTCCCTTGAAAAGTGACTGCCACTGTTTCAGTGGGAGGATGGCAGAGGGGCCATTAGGAAGAGCAAGGGATTAGAGGGACGAAAATACTGTGTGTGCGTGTATGTATGTTTGTGTGTGTGCGCACACACATACACGCACAATCTCACGTGTTCCTCATCCTCAATCATAAGTGAGTTTCTGGCATAAGTGAATGAATTTGCCACACTCCCAATCTCTTTCTTTTCTTTGCTTATAGAGGGAAACCACCTGGGAATTTAAGTGATTTGGAAACAACCATTTGTACCATAGACAGAATTTGATGATAAAGTTTGAATATTCTGTTCTATAGAGGCAACATAAGGTTAGGACTCTTTCAACTTAGGTCAGAAGCAGAGATGATCATTTTTTGGTTTTTGTTTGCTAAAGAAAGAAAATCATATAAGTGTATTTTAGAGAAATACGCATCTTAAAACAAGTTAAGATAATGGAAAGTGTTTCCATTCATCCAAAGAGAGATTTTACTGGATTTTGATGTTTGGTGAGAGGCTTCCTATAGCTGTGTGACTCTGTTAGTTTAGTCATTAGAGAGAAATTCCCAGAGGAAAAAAAGGTGATTGTAATGGAAGTTGGTTAATATGACAGCACCAGACAAGACAGCTGAGATAAACAAGAAAGAACCCAAGTCACACAGAGGAAGGGACGGAAATCCCAAATATTTTCTGAACCTCTGGTGTTCCTGGCTTCTTTTTAATTTAATTTGCAAGGTAATTCAGATTATCTGCCTGTTTTCTTTTTTTCTTAATTTAATTTTTACATCAAAGTAGTACATACACATAAAGAGTCAAATAGTACTTCTAAGGTTTATTTTGAAAAATAGAGGTTTACTTTTCTCCACGCCTTTGCCCATTTCCCAGAGACTACTTTAAAATATTTTTACTTTTGGGGTAATATTTATCTTTTTTTCCTCTAAATACCATGATTATTGGAGAGGATTTTCAGTTTCAGTCATTAGCTATTGACTTACATCTTTGGAAAATGCCCCCTGTCCCTTAACCACCACTTCGTACACATATATACATTTCCAATTTTCTGTCTTCTCAGTATATTTAGATCATGCATTTGATTGAATCAGTAGTCTGTGTTCATTTTTATGACTTGCAAACACTATTTCTATCTGAGTTGTGTGTTCCCGTGCCACATTTGGTTTTCCCCAGGGTAATTACGGTCATCCAATTATTTTCTTAGTTTTCCATGTGCTTCTCTTTATTTCACTTCCAAAGTCTCCTGTATTGTGTAGCTCTTTCTCAATATGCTCATATTAGGTAGGGATCAACATCTTGTCTTTGGAGGCACCTTTCTTGGAGCCTTCTGACTATTCTGACCTAATCTCTGGAGTCTGATCCACAGCTCTCAGCCTGATACCTCCCTTCATCCATGATCTTCAGGATTCCCTTTGCCTTTCTCTTTTATGGACTCCTTGTTTTCTCTGTCTGTTTTCAAGAAACAACTCTTACAATATTAGCCTTCAGAGAAAGGATAGATAAAAGATATTTGGGCGGGGGGAGGATTATACATGTTTTAAAATGGCTTTCATTTATCCTTACACTTAATTGAGAGTTCTTCTAGGTAGAGATTTAAAGGTTAGAAATGATTTTATGTCCGAATTTTGGGTCATTCCTCCTTTGAATTTTGAATGGAACTATTCAGAAGACTGATTCCAGTCAAGTCTTTTTATTTTTTAGATTGAAGTATAATGGCCTATAACATTTTTATTAGTTTCAGGTATATAGCATAATGATTTGGTATTTGTATATATTGTGAAATGATCATCACAATTAGTCTAGTTAACATCCATTACCTTACATAGTTACAAAAAATTTTATTTCTTGTGATGAGAACTTTTAACATATTCTCTGTTAGCAACTTTCAAATATGCAATATGATATTATAGTCATCACACTGTACATTACATCACCATGACTTATTTTATAACTAGAAGTTTGTACCTTTTGACTCCCTTCACCCAGTTCTCCCACCCCTACCCTCTGTCTCTGACAACTGCCACCAACCAATCTATTATCTGTATCTGTGAGCTTGGTTTTTTCAGGGTTTTTTTCAGTTTTTATTGGGGGGGGGCAGGATTTTATTTTTTCATGGTTGAATAATATTCTATTACATATATCTATATACCACATTTTCTTTCTCCATTTGTCCATTGATGGGCACTAAGTTTTGTTTCTATATCTTGGCTGTTGTAAATAATGCTACAATGAACATGGGGATGCATATATCTTTTCCAGTTAGTGTTTTTATTTTCTTCAGATAAACACCCAGAAGTGGAATGGCTAGATCATCTGGTACTTCTATTTTTAATTTTTTGAGGAATATTTGTACTGTTTTCCATAGTGGCTGCACCAATTTCATTCCCAGCAACAGTACACAATGATTCTCTTTTCTCCACATCCTCACCAACACTTGTTATTTCTTGACTTCTTTGTAATCGCCATTTTAACTGGTGTGAGGTGATATCTCATTGTGTTTTTAATTTGCATTTTCCTGATGATTAGTGATGTTGAGCATCTTTTCATGTACCTGTTGGCCATTTGTATGTCTTCTTTGGAAAAATGTCTATTCAGATCTTCTGCCCCATATTTAAATTGAATTTTTTTTTTTTGCAGTTGTATGAGTTCTTTATATATTTTGAATATTAACCCCTTAAAAGATATCTGAGTTGCAAATATTTTCTCCCATTCAATAGGTTGTATTTTCATTTTGTTGATGGTTTCCTTTGCTGGTCAGAAGATTTTTATTTTGTTGTAGTCCCACTTGCTTATTTTTGCTTTTATTGCTTTTGCTTTTGGTGTCAGATCGATTCAAATCTTGATGCTTGTAAATAATATATTTTTCTCTCTTCTTACTTTCTGGAAACCTTTAAAATCTTTTGGTACCCAGTATTAGGAAATACTGTGGTGATGTCTTTTTCTTTGGTTCTGTTTTCATCCACTTTTCTAGATTCTCAATGGGCATGTTTCATCATTTGGATATACCTATTTTTCACTCCTGGGAAATTTTCTTGAGTTATTTTCTTGACAGTTCCTCCTTTTTCTTATCCTACTGTTTGGAAGTCGAGTCTTCTGGATTGATTTTCTAATTTTCTCATCCCCTTTCTATGATTTTCTGTAATTTTGTCTTTTTTTTTCACTCTATGGTCTAGAAGTTTTCCTCAAGCTCATTTTCTAATCCTTCTGTTGAATTTTTTTTTCTCCTAGCCTATGTTAATTTCCAAGAGCTCTCGAGCTTTATCTTTGTTCCTTCTTAAAACATGCTGTTTTTGTTTCATAACTTCAAAATCTCCTCTTTTCTCTCTGAGGATGTAAGAGAGTTTATATACAGTTTTCTTATGCTCACATAGTGTCTGTTTCCTTTGAGTTGAGTTTTGGTTTGTTGGTTTTGGTCTCTGTTTCTCATGCAGGAGGCTTTATGCAGATGTCTAGGAATCCTGACTTGCTTTTTATGGCTGAATTTGTGACTGTGGCGTTAATGTAGGGAGATCTGATTGGGTCATTTTGTGGGGAATACTCAACATCACTATTTTTTACTTCATTTCTGTTGGGCCGCCCATTTTCCCAGAGAGGAATTTTTCCAATTTCTAGTCTGGATATTCCTTGCTTCCAGCTTTCTGGGAGCTGAATGTGGAAATAAGCTAGGGGGTTGACATTCAGTTTGTACACTTTCAAATAATCCCCCTGATTTCAGTAGCTACCCCTACTTGAGACTCTCCCTAGTCTTCAGCTGAGGTGTGAAATGGACAATTGCCCAGCTCTGTGGAATTAAGAAGGCATCTGGGAGATGCATATCCATCTACTTTTTCAACAGACTTTTAACAAATCCTCCATTTTCAGCTCCCTTTTGCCCCCTCACTTCCAGAAGTATCTGGTGGTAGCAATTCCTGGGATATTTGGAGGTTCTGTACTGCAGATCAGTTTGGTTCTTGGCTTTCCCTGTGCTGGTTTAAGATTCAGCTTTCTTGGGTCTGCTAAGTCAGTTACTACTTGGCCTATGCTTTCCAGTTTCAGAAGTTTTTGTTGTTGTGTGTTCTCCTATTTTCTTTGTCCTTGTAGCATCACAGTTTAAAGAATCCATTTACTGTTTATTTTGTGGAGTTTTGAGAAGAAGCAGAGGCACATGCATGTGGACAATCCTCCATATTGACCATATTGGCTGAGCCTTTCTGTCTTTTTGCATGGTTCTCTCAGTTATGCTGGTTCTTCTCTTTCCTTTGTTTATTATCCAGATTTATACAGCTCTTGATCTAAAAATTTTCACTGCTATTTACCATTTGTCTAAAGCTACTTGGTTAGTAGGGAATATCCCATCCGTACTAAACCCATCAGAAGTCCACTGCTATAATATCTGTCTACTTAACCTGTAAGTCTACTCCACTGTCTGCTTGGCCTCTCAGCTATGCTCTATGGTCCCTGATCTTTGGAAGTCCTGTGCTGTTGTGACAATCTCTGCTCAGTCATTCTCTCTGGCATTCTTTCCCCCTGTATTCATTAGAGCCAAGCTTTCTCTTATACTACTTTAGTGCTCAAGCCCATCTCCAGCAGAGCATCTTTTTCCAATCCCTTAAATATATAGAATGACACTGTAAAAATGATCAAATACTCTGTCATTAGCTAGATTGAATTGGGTGGGGGTGGGTCTAACCTTTTCGTGTAGGTTTATACTTTAGAATTAAAGGGAGGCATAAAATTTATCAGTATCATGGATGAAGCCAGACCAAAATATATTCAGTTTCTTAAAGTCAGGATTCTGTTATACTCTTAGGACTAGAAGTGGTTGGCAATAAAGGGGTGAAAGGAAAAACCACTCTCAGTACTGTGGCCTAAATTTAAGTCAATCAGGGCTAAATTCCTCTTCTATCAGCCTTTAATAAACAGCATTCTGTAGTCCACAGTGAATTCAGCACAGTGATGTTTGGATTTTGTTGATAAACCTGTTATTGGTGTTTCTCAGTTTGTATTTGCTCTGAAATACTGTCAGTTGGAATACTTCACTGAGGCAGTCAGTGTGGGATGGGAACATATGTGCCGTTGATGAAAGCTGCTTTGCAGTGAAAATCACTGGGATTCCTGTGAAGCTCTATCTTGTGAACATTGTTATATGAGCACTACCTTTAAAATATTTGGCTTGAGTCTGAAATCCTAAGTAGGTTTACAGACTACAGGCCTACCAGCTGAGCAGGAGTAAAAATGAAATATTTCACTATTGTGTTATGTGGAGCTTTTCTGTTGTCAGATAGAACTTTGAATACATAAATTTTAATCAAGAGAAGCCTGACTAATAAAAATCATCATGGTTAGTGGTAAAAAGTAAGCTTTAAAGGCATTATGATTAAAGGCTGTGTCCTCATTATAAATCAAGTAGCCAGAATTTCTGGAATGAAGAAGGGAGAAAATGGTGTGGGATGAGGTCAGAAAGGTAATGGGACCTGATCATTCAGAGCCCTGGAGACTATGTTATTTTGTGGACGGGAACCTCAAGAGTGTTCTGAGCAGACAATGACATGAATTTGCATTTTAACAGGATCACTCTGGCCACTGTGTTGAAAGTTAACTCTAGGTGACAAGGGATGGAAGAGACAATTCAGGGACATTCTTGCAGTAATTTTAGTGAGAGGTGATGGTGGCTTGGATAAAGATAGTAGCAGTGGAGATAGAGGGCAGTGGGTAGGTCCTAGTTACATTTTGAAAATCAGACATGGTGCATTTTTAAATTAAAATACAGTTGATTTACAATATTATATTAACTTTAGGTGTGCCAGCATAGTGATTCAGTATTTTTGCAGATTATACTCCATCAAAAGTTATTACAAGATGATGGCTAGAATCCCCTGTGCTATATAATACATCCTTATTGTTTCTCTATTTTATACATAGTAGTTTATATAAACTACTCTTAATCCCAGACTCCTGATTTGTTTCTCCCACCTTCCCTCTCCCCTTTGGTAACCACTGGTTTGTTTTCTATATCTGTGAGTCTGTTTATGTTTTGCATATATATTCTTTTTTTTTTTTTTTAGATTCCACATGTAAGTGATACCTTACAGTATTTGTCTTTCTCTGTCTGACTTATTTCACTAAGCACAATATTCTCTAGCTCCACCCATGTTGCTGCAAATAGCAGGATTTCATTCTTCTTTATGGTGAATATTCCATTGTATGTGTATGTATATGTATATATGTGTGTGTATATATATATATATATATATATCTCCACATCTTCTTTATCCACTCATCTGTTGATGTGGGCTGTAAAAGGAAGAGAGAAATTAAGGAGGATGCCAAGTTAATTATTTTTGTTTTTGGTTCTCTGCACAGGTAGGGATGGAGATGATTATGGGGAAAGCAGAAAGGTTTTTTGTTTTTTGGAGTGAGATGTAGAATGAGGAGTTAAATTTTGACAAGATATAAGTTTGGGATGTTTGTTAGACATATAAGATGTCTAATAGGCAGTTGGGTGAGAAGTCTGGATTTCAGGGGAGAGATTCTGGCTGGAAACATACACATTTGAGAATTGTTGGTATCGAGCTGATATTTAAAGTCTGGGTGAGACTGGTTGAACTCCACAGGATTGAATGTAGTTAGAGAAGTGGTCTAAGAACTAAGCCCTGGGGCATTCAGATATTTAGTGGTCAGTAAGACAAGGTGAATCCAGCAAAGAGATGGGAAAGGGTGCTTTGGAGGTAGGAAGAAATCTAGAAGTAAAGTGTCCTGAGGGCAAGGAAAGATGAGTGAGTATCCATGGCAAGTGCCACTGACAAGTCAAACAGGACGACACCTGAGAATTGATCATTGAATTTTTCAGTCTGGAGGTCACTGGTGATCTTGATGGAATCTCTCTCTTCCTCAAACATCTGTGACAAGAGCACTGTTTTCTCTTTGGCAAGTTTTCCACAGTGTCTTGGGATGAAATCTGATGGGGCCAGAACACATCAACTCTTTTAGAGCTATTGATGTTTTGCTTTCTTTTTTAGTCAGTTTGTCTCCTGTTGGGTTTATGTCTTCTCTTAGCAGTGCTCTTTATAATCTATACCCTAGTCTGAATATCATTCTGCCTGAAGTAGAGGACAGGCCAAGCAGGGGTCAAGGACTTGTGTATCCTTTGTGTCATCCATCATCATTGACCTCCAACCCAAGAAGCAGGTACTATGAACTGAATTGTTTCTCCCCAAAACACATATGTTGAAGCCCTAACCCCCATGTGACTGTGTTGGCTATAAGGCCTTTAAGGAGATGATTAAGGTTAATTGAAGTTAAATGAAGTCATAGCATGAAGCCCTGATCTGATAGAACTTGTGCCCTTATAAGAAAAGGAAGAGGCAACAGAGCTCTTTCTCCACCATATGAGGACACAGCAAAAGGCGGACTGCTGGAAGCCAGGAAGAAAGCTCTTACCAGAACCCTATGCTGGAGCCTTAACTACCAGCCTCCAGAACTATGAGAAAATAAATTTTTGTTGTTTAAGCCACCCAGTCTATGGTATATTGTTATGGCAACGCAGACAGACTAAGATAGTGGAGCTCTGCTTTCTTTCTACTATTTATTCTCAGCATTTTTTCAAACATTAGTTCTTTGGGGACTTTAGATCTCTTAACAATCTAGTTAACAATCTAGTTTACTGTCTGCATAGCAATAACTCTCCATTTAGGCTTTGAAATACTGGCAACTTCTTTAGCTGAATCCAACATAGTACTTTGTGCTGAAGAGCATCTAAAAGTTTCATAAATCAGAACGGCTATGAAGATGTACTCCTAGCTTATCAGGCTCTTTTGCATTGAATTACTTTAACTTCCTAGAATTAAAGGTTGGGTTGCGGAGGCAAGCCTATCTTTCTTGCCTTCCTTGCATCCTTTTCTCTCCTCTCACCCCCTTATTTTCCTCTGTACTAATCACTTGCAATATTTCCTGCCTGAAACATTTTGAAATGTTTACTCTATGGTATTCCAGGATTTATGAAACATTCATCCAGTATTGATCAATATGTAGCATTTGTAATTTTTAAAGCCTTTGTAAGCCTGTAGTGGCAAGAAGAGCTTATCTGTTTCTCTGGTTTATGCATTAGCAACAACAAAAAAGTCAGTACCTGTGAGGTCTTTTCTCTGATTCTTCCAGATTTTATTTTTCTTAATATGGGCATTTCTTTCTTTAATATTTTGTCAGAAAGCACTAAAACATTAAACAATTATTCGTAGTCTCTGGAAATCCATAATTGGAAATCTAACTTCAGATTCCAGAATTATGTCTACAAGGATTATAGGCTGCACTGTGTCTATGTGGTCCAGACTATGGACCATCCCTATAACATAGGGACAAAAGAGAATGGCTACTCACTGAGAATTTAATCGTTTAAAGACACCAGGTTTATGTGCCAGGGGCAATGGAGGGGTTGGTTAATACTTTAATTTCTCTATCTTCTACCTGTGAGATGTAGAATGAATATGTAATATCTGTATTATCTATATGTATATCTTATGTAACATTATATGTCTTATTATATATAAATATATATTTTAGGCTGACACTAATGTTGAAGGATATTCATCATGGTACTCAGGGGAAAAAATAAAACTGTACTTGTGGAGAATTTTCAAAAAGGAAGAAGAAACATTTAGATGAACAGTTTACACAAAAGAAAGCCCATATGGTTTAATGTCGTACATTAGTTTGTTTTAAACCTTTTGCGGTTTATTTTTGATTTAAAATGAATATGTGCCTTAATTAGTTTTGAAGTGGGATAGGAAAGCATATGTTTTTTAGTTAAACACAGACTAATTTATGTGGTATTCTCTCTCTTATTCTTGGTGCTAGGTCTTCAAGTTAACCAAAAAAATGTTGTCCAGAGACCCAGGTCAGCCCATCCTTATTGTGTTGAGAATGTGGTTTTTGTTTTTGTTTTTCTTCTCATTACACTTTGCTTAACTGAAAAGAAAGAATTTCTAGGTCTTTATTCATCTATTAATCAAACACTTACTTGACAAATTTCATATTTATGTATATCTACTATGTAATACAAATTTATATGTGTCCACAGTGCCTTAATACCTGAGATATATTTATCTTTGTCTGGCTATCTTTTTTATCTATCTGCCTATCTATCTATCTATCTAATAGAGATAGGTATAGATATAAATATAGATATCTGGGCCAAAGGATACAAAATGAAATAGAATCCTTTTCCTGCTCTCCAAACCTCAGGGATATCAAAGAAAAACTGCCTTATGAAGTTGAATATGGAAGAAGTAAAATTTAGGTACCTGAATGAACTCATGTAAGGTGGAACTCAGAATGTATGTCCTCTTCATCATTGTCTCTTGGGATAAACCAGAAAAAGAGCCTTGGTTATAGATATAATCATACAGTCCTATGTGTGTCATAGTGTTGTTATGAGGTCAGATGAAAGAATGCATAATGAACATGTTTTGTTTTAAACTTCTAAGCACAAAAAATTATTGTTGATATTCTCATAATACTCAAAATCCAGCCCCTATGTGTCTGTCTCTGTCAAAAGGAGGCAAGTTAAGATGTATTTTATTCATCATATCTGAGCCCAGGAGGCTGACAGGTGAAAGAATCTGTTCTTGCCCATCCTGAAATCAGGTCATAACCAGCCTGGTAGACACTGAAGGACAGGTCAGCCCTGATTCACTGAAAGCCTCGAGAACAGCCAGTGAGACGGTGCAGAGCTGTTTCTGTGTGGTTCTCTGGTGTGATGCTTTCCCCAGGTTGGTTGTCTGCTCTTCCTGTGTCCAGAGCTGTGTGGCTCTAGAGAGTCATTTGTGGTCATGAAAAATCATGTGGCTTTTTGGAGATTTCCCAGGATGTTGATGACGCAAAACTTGGTCAGACCAGGCTGGAATTGTCTCTAAACTTTTCTCCACTGCTTTCAATTTCTAGGTATGAGCCAAACATTTTCTTCTCCTTACTAATAGTCTGTCAGACACTACATATTAGTTAGGGTTTTGAAATTCTATCCACAAAGTCATGAAAGCAGAAATCATACTTTCCTGTGTTTTAAAGAACAAGCTTAATTTATCTTCCATTTATTCATAGAAATGATAGGTTTTTAAGATCCTATTTTTGATTTGCTTTGGATTAATGAGCAGATTTTTGGTAGCAAGAGAGTGAAAATGGAGCCCTACGTCCTTGCAAATGTGTTTAATTACGAAACATGCTGAGCCACATTTGACCATTTTTTGTTTCTGAACTAATGTCAGCCTCTCTAGTCTGCTACAGAACGTGTTTTGCAGCTCCACAACAAAGGATAAAAATAAAATAAATGTTTGGGAAAGCGCTTTGTGATAGCTAAAGATAGAGAGCCACACAAAAGCATACAGGCATTAGTAGAATGACAAATTAATTGTGCTGCCTTTAAGTGGTAACACCGAACAATTAATGCACTTAATTGCTTTATTGAAACAAAAAGCTCTTTCGTAGTTTGCATGATTTCTTTTGTGTAATGAGAATGTTCATAAATTTATAAGTGAGTGCATAACATCTGATTTAGGGAGTTTTGGTAATGCATCTCTGTTTTCTAAATTTTCAGACAGCATTTTTCTTTCTTATTTTATACATTCAGAACTGAGTTCCTAATGAGATAAATTATTATAAATTGTTGGGAGGGGGAGGGAAGTGAAATTATTTTTAAGAAACTAACAGCTTTGAATAATTTATTGGTGTTTCAGATTTCACGTTTACTGAACCTTATTTTCAAGACTAATTTTAATTTCTTGGGAACATAACCTAAATAAGTTTATCGTGAGGAGTTTTTTCAAAACACAAAACAACACTGAGTCCAGTGGTTTTTGAGTTGCATTGGAGAGTTGAAGATTTCTGAGGGGTCAGCCTGGAACTGGAAGAGGGGTGGGGGAGGTGAGCAGGCAGGCACCACACCGGATGATCCGTGAGGGTTTTGCACCTCACTGTAATCTGGCACTTAAAGTGCTCTGCACATTGGAATAAATGAATGAACAAATTGACCCCCACCCCTCCATCCCTGCTTTAACTTGAGAGACTCGGTTCTTCCCGTTTTCTTTACTGCACTCAGAGTAAATTTTCCAAAGTTCACTAGAGCAGTTCCAGAGATGATGTAAAATATTCTCTGGGGGGTCCTGCCCTATTGCTGCTACGCACACACACTGAGTGTCCTGGCTGCTCTTCCTATCATCTGCCTTCTCTTCCACATTTCTCTCCACCATTCTTCCTAGACCTCCAGCTCCCCTGTACCACTAGCCCCAGTGGGAGTTGGTGTCCTAAAGTGCTGGTCAAGCATCAGTCTGTATTTCCCCATTGCACTGGCACGGTGATCAGAAACACTGCCAACCAATTATGGAGATGGGCAAGCTCCCTGAAAACTGTCATGCACTGTGTAAATGCAAGGTATTAGTAATAGTTTTATATAGGAGTTTATTGATTTGTTAAAGTAACTGATATCATCTTGCCAAAATTGGACACCCTTAGATACCCTGGGACCTTGGCTGTCTGGTCTACCTTCCTAAGCCTTCACTGACCTCTCTACTTTTGGTTTGGAGATATTATATTTAAATTTAATCACGTTCAATAGACTGTTTGACCCTCGGTATGCTGAGACAGAGAAAATGATTCATCCTCTCACAGTGTCCTTAGGTGATGCATGATGAGCAGGTAGATGATAACAATAGTAAATATTTAATGTACTTCCATGACAGGGAAGGATGATTCTTTACAGTATCTCATTTTACAGTGAACAGCTGACATTTTTTTAGGATGTCAGGTATGAATCTAAGTGCTTTACATAATTTGACTCATTTCATCCCCATAATAATTTTCTCGGTTAAGTGATATTATTGCCCATATTTTACAGGGGAGAGAAACTGAGCAAAGACAGATTGAGTAACTTGTTGAAAGCCACCCAGCTTGTAAGTCATGGGACTTGGTTAGGTAGTTTTACTCTAGCCTAGGATGTGAGATGCTCTCAGTTTAATCATCTCAGCAATACTGTAATTTCTTTTTATGTTTTCCTTTTCATCCCTGTGAATCCCAGAATGATTTTCTAACCTTATAAAGCATACAGAAAAAAAAAAAAACCCTAGAGCAGTTACACTGTTATTAAAATATCATCTCTAGGGAAGGAGCTATATTTGTTTGCTAATAAGATGAAAATAGCTTCATTTTTTTCTGGTTATAAAAATAATACATACTATTGAAGACAATTGAAATAATACAGAAAATACAAATGAGAGATCATATCACCTGAAGTCCTACTACCTAGAGGTATTTGGGTGAATACACTTTCTGAAATTTCTCCATGTACATGTACCTATAGCTTTTTTGTAAGACAATACTATACATATTGTTTTGTAACCTATTCGTATGCTCTCAATGTTTTAGGAATGTCTTTTCTGTGGCAGTGACTATAAATATATACCATGTGTTTTTTTTTTTGTATACCATATTTTAGAATGGTTGTGTCATACTGCTCTGTTTGGCTGTAACATAATGTATTTAAGCAGTCCCATATTGATGAACATTTAAATTACTTCCAATATTTACATTATAAACAATATCATTATAAACATGATTTCCACAAATCTTCTGGTATGTCGACAGTTGCCTTTTGGGGAGTGGAAGTGGGATTGTTGGCACAAAGGACATTCATATTTTTTTGGGGGGGTATATAGTGCCAAACCTGAAAGGTTGTAACAGCTTAACACCCTACATATATATATATATATATATATATATATTTTTTTTTTTTTTTTTTTTTTTTTTTTTTTTTTTGCGGTAGGCGGGCCTCTCACTGTTGTGGCCTCTCCCGTTGTGGAGCACAGGCTCTGGACGCGCAGGCTCAGCAGCCATGGCTCACGGGCCCAGCCGCTCCACGGCATGTGGGATCTTCCCAGACCGGGGCACGAACCCGTGTCCCCTGCATTGGCAGACGGACTCTCAACCACTGCGCCACCAGGGAAGGCCTCTACCAATATATTTTTAGTGTGCCCATTTCTTTTGTTTCTTTCTATTGTTGATTTTGTCTATTTTAAAATATCTTTGCCTGTTTGATAGTTGAAAAAAATTTTTGTTTTTATTTCTGATACTTCAATGATTAGTGGGGTTGAATGTATTTATTATGCTTATTGACCATTTATATATATGTATTGCAAATTATGTAACTATTAATGTCATCTATCCATTGTTTTTGCTAGTCTGTGGTTCCTTTTTATTGATTTTTATCTTTTTTTTTTTTTTTTTTACATATTAAGGATATTAGTCTTTTGTTTATCCTGTGTGTTGCAGATATTTTTTTTTCCAGTCAGGGGTTACTTCTTCCACCTTGTTTAGTAGTATACTTATGATTTGTCTATTTATTATTTGCCATAAACATTTAAAAACTTATGTGATCAAACAAATTTTTTAATGGATTCTACTGGATTTTGAGGCATTCTTAATAAAACCTCCTTTACCCCAACATTGTAGAAATAGCTTCCTCTTAATAGGACACAGAACCAGGCAATGTAACTGTCATTTATTTGTCAATCACTTTTAAGTTTACTGAGCTTTCACAAACACTTTCTCATTTAAATTAGTTTATAATTTAATATTACTTTTAACAGTTCTCAGATGAGGGAAATCAGATGAAGAGGATAAATAACGTACCTCAAATCGCACATCTAGTAAAGATTAGAATGTAGGTTAGTCTGATGCCAAAGCCATACTCTCAGCCGTGGCACTTCACTATGCTCTCTTACATAGATGGGAAAACAGAGGAAAAGAAAGGTTAAATGGCCTGCCTCATGCTGAAAAGTATTCCCCTTTTACGACAGAAAGATTAGGAACTGAATCCTTTACTGTTTATACGATGCTTCTTGTAGTAATTGGATTCCAGTTGAGTCTTTTGAAAGGAATTTCAGTGGAAAAGCAATTAGGCATTAAAAGAAAAGAGCTATAGAATATAGCTGTATATATAGAATGTTAAGATTAAGAATAATGTGGGGAATGCTTTGGATTTTAAGAATTAAGAGGAAGAAGTCCAAGTAGTTAAATGAATTTGTGAAAATGGGTCAATGAGAGAGCACATCTGAGAGCTTGGTCCATTTTCAAGCAGGCGTGCTGAACAAATTCTTCCCTCCTCTCATTTCCAGTAAATAGTCAGAGCAAGTATTAAGCAGGATTTTACATGTACAATTAGGAAGGATTTTATCCCTGGTATTATACTGGATTTTGATGCAGATAAATTTCTCATTCACAGAACATTTTCAGTCTTCAGGTCAGAATTTACTGTTAGAGTAAAGTGGTGTATGGATTTCAGTTGATATCACATCATTAACTAACTAACAGCACTTGTATGAATGCACTGATATTTTCAGCAAACACTGTATTTAAGACAATACAAAAAGTAAATATTTCTTTTTGCCCTCTTGTCCCTCTCTAAGGATAAGTTTGAATAGGCAGTAGTAAGTGGATGATTTCTGGTCTTACAATGAGATGAACAGAGCTCAGTCTCATCAGAAATATTAGCACATTCAATGTGGAACAAAAGAAGCTATGTGACAATGTAAAGCTCGGTAACAGGAGTAAAGCAGCTGACTATGGCAAAACAAAGTGTAACCTCTTTCGTGGCAGTTAAACATATTTTAAGCTGTAGGGTAGGCTCCAGTTTTTATGCTAGTCTGTATTTCCATTTTATTGGTGTTAATTCTCAAACCCTAATTTCTCAGATTTCTAGAAAATGAGCCACATTACCTCCCATATGAATTGCTTCTAGATCTTTCAGGATTCTTCTCAGTGATTAAGTGGATAGAAGATTTCCTCACTGTACAATGTGGGCTCTGTTATTTTTACCTTCGTGTGGACCTCTTCCCTTACAGTTGAATTGTCAGTCGTTTGTTGGGATCGAGAGCCCTAAAGGATGAGAAGACTGTTTTCTGAGGCTCAGCATTTATTTGCACCTGTGCCACACTGAAAGACTATTAGTGTGACCCTCTGTCGAGTTGTGCTTCTCTCCTCTCTAGTCAAACCTTTCAGTTCCAGAGCTTCTTTCTCTGTGTTCTCAAATCCCATTAGTCGTGTTTTCTGGCCCAGAGGTTTTCAGAACAGAATCCAGAGTTTATATGGCAGTGGGGAAAGATTTTTTCTCTTCAGAAAAATAGAAGAGGCACCTCGGTGGTACAATAAACTTAATTGTTTTAGTGTTCTAAAAGGGCTTCATTGAACCAGGGCTTTCCCCTGAAGTTAATTACTTCTCACATCAGGATTGTTTTTGTAATAAAATAAAGCAGTGGCCTTAGGAAGAAGCCAAATTTTTGACATGTTATAAAAAATAACATTAAGGAATTTGGAGGCTCAAGAAATGTATTGACCTTTTTAGCTGTGTCTTCCTTTCAGTAGTGTCCCCCCATCAATCAGTTATGCCAGGTGTTGCTGTGGTAAGGAGCATGACTGAACATCAGCCACACCTGGCTTCAAAGCCTGGCTTTGCCAGTTACTGGGTGAGTGACTTTGGGCAAGTTGCTTATTTCTAAGCCATAGTTCCCTCATTTGTCAAGTGGGCATTATAATGCCTTTCTCTCATTGAAGTTGCAACTTAAGATTAAATGAGATAATGTACACAAAATGCTTTCATAGTACCTGACATCAAATAAGTGCTCAATAAAAAAGGGTTTGGTACTACTATTATGTACTGATTGTTACCAAACTGTTGGTACTTCCATAAACAGCTAACCTTTATAAATAACTTTTGGAATAACATTTTACCCCATTTATATATACTTTTGCTTCAATACCAGTTGAGGACCTGCCATGTGTCCAACATTGGGATACAGACAGAATAGTACATGGCTCTTGGGAGCTTAGGAGGTCAGGAGGTAATGCCAACTTTACTTTTGCTGCCTTCACTTGTTTCAATATCATGTGTAAATTTTCATGGGATTTGTAACCCCTAAAATGTCTACTGGGAAAGAGTAAAAGCCTACACCCCCTAAGAATTCATTTTCTTGCTTTGGTGTTTCTTCATTAGATTTCTTCTACAAATGACAGTAGTTCTGGAACTTTACAAGCCTTAAATATTTTATTCAGTGTGGTGCACACCAGAACATATAGTCCCCATTTTCAAGAAATAGGGAGAGAAAGAGTTAGAAGAATATGCAAATTTATATAGTCAGTTGATGGTATTAGTTCAATGCAGAAAAAAATACAAAAGCATAATTTGTTCTACCCAAATAATTGGTGGGAACCTCACAAGAGTTTTGGCCAGTTAAAACGTCACAGAGCCAATTAGATAAAAAGATTGTTATTCTTCATATACTGCTTAATTGGAGCAGGGAGATTTCTGGTTGAGACCTGTGGTATATTGAATTGATTCCATAAACATTTATTGAAGGTTTGTTCTGTGCCGTGCACTGGCTCAGCTCTAAAAATACAAAGGTGAATAAGACAACCTGTTCTCAAGGAATATAAAATCCAAAATCTAGTGGGAATTTTCCTGATAATTTATGCTTGAGAATTCACTTTCTGTCTTTTCTCACTGCTCAAATGGCAAGATATGCACATTTGAAATGTGAATATTCTCATGAGTATTTTATCAAAGTGTTCACTCTTTGTCACCTCTCATATGACAGTATTGCATATAATTGCCAGATTATGAGGGGCATGTGTGTATTTCTACAAATAAACACTACTATGTTTAGAAGTAGTGTATTAATATAGTGACTGGGTATTCCTTAAAAAGTAAGAGGAGGGAACATAAAGAAAATATCAAAGAAACTAGCTTCATGATAATTTCTAGTAAATACTTTTTTCAGTGGAATCATACTTCATACTCAAGCTGAAAAATGACATAAGTAAAGAAAGATTAGGTAAAAGCATGTCATTGATTTCTAGACTGTCAAACTTTAAAACTTATATTATTAATTTCAGGTCATTTTCTAGACTAGTACCCACAGACTGGAATAAGAATATATCATTCTTCTAAAGAAGAATTAAGGTAACTGGGAATGTGTAGGCTGCTCTTATTATGACGGATGGGTTCTTCTTCTACTTTACTTTCTTAAGGATGGTGGTGCTGGAAAATGGACTATTAGTTTCCTCTACTGTTGTTACCATTCATAGCTTACTTTCTGAAAATCAGAACTGCTGGTGATGGATAACGGTTTTGACCCGTTCTTTCTCCTTCCTTTCTCTCCTACGTTTACTGAGCACTTAATGAACACCAGACACTGTACTCCTGGGGAAAATGATGAGGCATGCATAGAACTGAGGTTACATTTGAGTTCAAAGTAGTAGGTATAATAATGTAGGTGCCCTAAGGCCATGCAGTAGTAATTCTGCACTTCCTGGTTGTGTCACCTTGGATCACTTATTGATCTTTATAAGGTTTGTTTCTTATCTTTAATGAAAGGTAACACCTATCTTATGGGTCGTTGTGAGGGTCAAAGATATATGTTAATTTGTTCACTCACTAAATATTTATTGCACACCTACTATGTGTCAGATACTGTTGTGGGCTCTTGGAATACTAGAATGAGCTAAGCAAAGATTCCTACTCTCATGGAGCCTACATTCTAAAGGGGGGAGACAGGTGATAAATAATAGACATAGTAAATAAGGGAATTGATAGTATATTAGCAGATAATAATTAGAAGATAGAAAAAGGATAAGTAGAGCAGGACCTGGGTGTTGGGGAGGGTTGGGGGCAGGGAGGGAGTCAGGTGTGTTCACTGAGAAGGTGATGTTCGAAGAAAGACTTGAAGGTGGTGAGAGTTACCCTGTACGTATCTTGTGAAAGCACCTTACAAACAGAAGCAACAGCTGATGGAAAGTGCTTTGGTGGGATTGTGGCTGCCATGTTAATATCTGAGAAATAATGAGGAGCAAACCAATGTGACTACAGCACTGTAAGGGGGATGAAGGGAAACTACACACATGTAATGTGCCCCACACGGTGTTTGACAAATAATAGGCGCCATTCAGTTACACTACTACAGCAGGAGGCCAAATGGTCTGAGGTAGGCATCCAGCTGTTTTTGTGGAATCAGTGGTATTTAAGATGTAACCTAAAGCATAGATAGGACATAGACAATGCGTGCAAATTAGCCTGAATTTTGTTATTTAGTCCTTGCACCAAAAAGGGGCTAGGACTTTACCCCGAACCGTTTTGTCATCCTAGCAACATGATCTAACCAACTCTCTGGTTTTCATTGCCAAAGGTTGGGTACTGTAAGATTTCTTTCCCACTGATATTCTGCATGTTCCTTACGTATCTTCAAAGAAACATGTACATGTAATAAGTGTAACTGTACATGTAACATGTTTTATGTACATGTAGAGTACATGTAAATGTGAGCAGAGGGAAATGAGATGGTTTCCTTTTCTTGCAATAGAAAATTCCCAAGAAAAGAACAGTTCTGGTCACTTATATTATGAAGCTGCATTGTAACCATACTTTTCAAATGAAGTTTTATATAAAATCATGATTTTAATGAGCTCTTTTCAGCTGTTTCTCTGTTAGAGGCCAGTTTTACTTAATTTATTCAGTAGGTCCTAGATAACTCATAGACTGGAATTCTGTGGTGGTACAGATCCCTATCACATTCTTTACCTCTATCCCCTCATTGTGTCTCTTCCAATTTAAAAGGGTGGTTTGGGGGCCTCTAGAAAATACAATCATGAGTGAGACTATCCCAGACCACATTAGGCCAACATAAATGATGACTCACCATGAGTAACTCAATTGAAATGGTGATTAATGATTTCTATTTTTGTAGAAGGAATATGGTTCACATCTAAGAGCTCTTTATACATCATTAACAAATTTAATTTTTTATAATAACTCCTGATATATTTCCTATTTTAAGAAAACAAATTAGTGTTCATCTACTCCTAAAAATTCATCCATTTTCACTCTGTGTATATCCATTACCAGAATTTCTGTGACTGTGTTTTTTTGTTGAAACTCTCTCAGACTTGAGGATGAAGTGAGAATTAATTCTTGATTTTTATACACAGGGTGAGGGATTTTAGTTGGGGAGGTTTGAGGCTAAAATTGTTGCTTCTCTCTCCAAGACTCCATGAACCTATTATAGGAAGAAAGCCAAGAGCAATTTTTTTTTTTTAAACCTCAGGGATGTATTACTGCCCTACAGTTACTTGAAAGATGAATAAAATTCTGTGACAAACTGTGTTATTTTAGGTGATAGTTATGAATCATTAAGAAACCAAAGCTTTTTCCAGTATGCATTAAAAACCATTTTGGCTTGGATTTTGTAGTGTTCATGCTCTTTAACTTCTCCAGAGTACTGTAATTTTCTAGGGGATTATATAAATTGAATTTAGAGAGTCTTTATAAATTAGACAAACCATTGCTATATTACCTACAATTCTGAGTCAGTTACCCACCACTACTTGCCAAATACAGAAGTTTCAAATTTATTTTAACATGCGGTCTATTCTTGATTTATGTCACTATTGAATTTTCATGGCTTATTTTATATCCTAGGCCATGAAGATGCATTCGATTTATCCTGTGGCTTCATTTGTCTTGACAGATCACTGCCCTAATCCCTCCCCACTTACATTTTTACTCCTTGGGAAGAAATTTTTAACTAAGTACTGATTTAGAAGTCATTTTCAAATAGATGTTATTTGAAAATATAAATATATTTGTTAGGTAAATCTACACAGTTTAAGGGAAGAAAAACTTACCACTTTTTGCTCTCTGTAGTGATTAATAATCCCAGTAGGGGTTTAGATTTAGTAGATAGATGTACCAATCCCTCAAACTTGAAGGGAAACATACCTTGCTATGTGTGAATTACTTCAATGTTTAAAAAAACCCAAACATTTGAAGCATTCCATTCCCTCTTATTTTCACACTCAAAATGGCTTATAAGAGTGGTTAATCTTATATTTAACTGTGTTGCATTTGTGCATGGAAGATTGCTTTTTTTTTAGCTAATTATTAAAATAAATCAAGACATAAGAGAAATTAAAAGATAATAGAGCAAGGTAAGAGAATGGAAGATTGATTCTAATGTAATTCAGCAAACATTCTCAGGACTAAAAGGCAAGAATAAGATTTGAGCACTCACTCTGCCAGAAGGCAAGGGAAAGAGCTCTGTGGCTGGCTCACAAGTAAGAAAGAAAGCAAAAAAAAAGTTGTGTAAAGTGTTCAGCAGCTCTTTGCACGAAAACACCATGAGAGTTTGGAAGCTCATAATTTGAGTTCATTGGTGCAGAACTGCAGAAACACAGCTAATCACTTATTAAGACCACCTTGATGTTTCCCTCAGCTCAGTGAAAACAACTGGTTACTCAAAGTCCCCACTGATGCCCTTGAAACACATCTCATTGGAGAGAGCTGTGTGACTGACAGGGTCTTGGAGCTCCAGCCGGGTGTCAGGCCTGTGCCTCTGAGGTGGGAGAGCCGAGTTCAGGACATTGGTCCACCAGAGACATCCTGGCTCCACATAATATCAAACGGCTAAAGCTCTCCCAGAGATCTTCATCTCAACACCAAGACCCAGATCCACTCAACAACCAGCAAGCTACAGTGCTGAACACCCTATGCCAAACAACTAGCAAGACAGGAACACAAGCCCACACATTAGAAGAGAGGCTGCCTAAAATCATAATAAGGTCACAGACACCCCAAAACACACCACTGGATGCGGTGCTGCCCACCAGAAAGACAAAAACCAGTTTCATCCACCAGAACAAAGTACCAGTCCCCTCCACCAGGAAGCCTACACAACCCACTGAACCAATCTTACCCATTGGAGGCAAACACCATAAACAATGGGAACTACGAACCTGCAGCCTGTGAACAGGAGACCCCAAACACAGTAAGTTAAGCAAAATGAGAAGACAGACACACAGCAGATGAAGGAACAAGGTAAACATCCACCAGACCAAACAAATGAAGAGGAATTAGGCAGTCTACCTGAAAAAGAATTCAGAGTAATGATAGTCAAGATGATCCAAAATCTTGGAAACAGAATGGAGAAAATACAAGAAACATTTAACAAGGACCTAGAAGAACTAAAGAGCAAACAAACAATGATGAACAACAAAAACAATGAAATTAAATATTCTCTAGAAGGAATCAATAGCAGAATAACTGAGACAGAAGAATGGATAAGTGACCTGGGAGATAAAATAGTGGAAATAACTACCACAGAGAAGAATAAAGAAAAAGAATGAAGAGAATTGAGGACAGTCTCAGAGACCTGTGGGACAACATTAAACACACCAACATTCGAATTATAGGGGTCCCAGAAGAAGAAATGAAAAAGGAGGGGACTGAGAAAATATTTGAAGAGATTATAGTTGAAAACTTCCCTAATATGGGAAAGGAAATAAGTCCAGGAATAACAGAGAGTCCCATACAAGATAAATCCAAGGAGAAACATGCTAAGAAACATATTAAACTATCAAAAAATAATACAAAGAGAAAATATTAAAAGCAGCAAGGGAAAACCAATAACATAAAAGGGAATCCCCATAAGGTTAACAGCTGATCTTTCAGCAGAAAGTGTGCAAGCCCAGAAGGGAGTTGCAGGACATATTTAAAGTGATGAAACGGAAAAACCTACATCCACATTTATCCATCAAGGATCTCATTCAGGTTTGATGGAGAAATTAAAACCTTTACAGACAAGCAAAAGCTAAGAGAATTCAACACCACCAAACCAACTTTACAACAAATGGTAAAGGAAATTCTCTCGGCAGGAAACACAAGAGAAGGAAAAGACCTACAAAAACAAATCCAAAACAATTAAGAAAATGGGGATAGCGGGCTTCCCTGGTGGCACAGTGGTTGAGAGTCTGCCTGTCAATGCAGGGGACACAGATTCGTGCCCCGGTCTGGGAAGATCCCACATGCCGCGGAGCAGCTAGGCCCATGAGCCATGGCCGCTGAGCCTGCGTGTCCGGAGCCTGTGCTCCACGATGGGAGAGGCCACAACAGTGAGAAGCCCACGTAGCACAAAGCCTCATTCTATGAGGCCACCATCACCCTGATACCAAAACCAAAGATGTCACAAAGAAAGAAAGCAACAGGCCAATATCACTGATGAACATAGATGCAAAAATCCTCAACAAAATACTAGCAAAGAGAATCCAATAACACATTAGAAGGATCATACACCATGATCAAGTGGGGTTTATCCCAGGAATGCAAGGATTCTTCAATGTACGGAAATGTTATACACCATATTATTAAATTGAGCGAGAAAAACCATATGATCATCTCAATAGATGCATAAAAAGCTTTTGACAGTATTCAACACACATTTATGATAAACACACTCCAGAAAGTAGGCATAGAGGGAACTTACCTCAACATAATAAAGGCCATATATGACAAACCCACAGCCAACATCATTCTCAATGGTGAAAAACTGAAACCATTTCCACTAAGATCAAGAACAAGACAAGGTTGCCCACTCTCACCACTGTTAATCAGCATAGTTTTGGAAGTTTTAGCCACAGCATCAGAGAAGAAAAAGAAATAAAAGGAATCCAAATCAGATTAGAAGCAAAGCTGTCACTGTTTGCAGATGACATGATACTATACATAGAGAATCCTAAAGATGCTACCAGAAAACTACTAGAGGTAATCAATGAATTTGGTAAAGTAGCAAGATACAAAATCAATGCACAGAAATCTCTTGCATTCCTATACACTAATGATGAAAAATCTGAAAGAGAAATTAAGGAAACACTCTCATTTACCATTGCAACATAAAGAATAAAATACCTAGGAATAAACCTACCTAAGGAGACAAAAGACCTATATGCAGAAAACTATAAGACACTGATGAAAGAAATTAAAGATGATACTAATAGATGGAGAGATATACTATGTTCTTGGATTGGAAGAATCAACATTGTGAAAGTGACTATACTACGCAAAGCAATCTGCAGATTCAATGCAATCCCTATCAAACTACCAATGGCACTTTTCACAGAACTAGAACAAAAATTTTCACAATTTGTATGGAAACACAAAAGATCCCTAACAGCCAAAGCAGTTTTGAGAAAGAGAAATGGAGTTGGAGGAATCAGGCTCCCAAACTTCAGAGTATATTACAAAGCTACAGTAATCAAGACAGTATGGTACCAGCACAAAAACAGAAATATAGGTCAATGGAACAGGATAGAAAGCCCATAGATAAACCCACGGACCTATGGTCACCTTTTTTTTGATATAGGAGGCAAGAATATACAATGGAGAAAAGACAGCCTCTTCATAAGTGGTGCTGGGAAAACTGGACAGCTATAAGCAAAAGAATGAAATTAGAACACTTCCTAACACCATACACAAAAATAAACTCAAAATGGATTAGAGACCAAAATGTAAGACCAGACATTATAAAACTCTTAGAGGAAAACAGGCAGAACACTCTATGACATAAATCACAGCAAGATCCTTTTTGACCCACCTCCTAGAGAGATGGAAATAAAAACAAAAATAAACAAATGGGACCTAATGAAACTTAAAACCTTTTGCACAGCAAAGGAAACCATAAACAAAATGAAAAGACAACCCTCAGAATGGGAGAAAATATTTGCAAATGAAGCAAGTGAGAGAGGATTAATCTCCAAAATTTGCAAGCAGCTCATGCAGCTCAATATCAGAAAAACAAACAACCCAATCCAAAAATGGACAGATGAACTGAATAGACATTTTTCCAAAGAAGCGATACAGATTGCCAACAAACACATGAAAGGATGCTCAACATAGGTAATCATTAGAGAAATTCAAATCAAAATTAAAATGAGGTTTCACCTCACACCAGTCAGAATGGCCAACATCAAAATATCTGCAAACAATAAATGCTGGAGAGGGCGTGGAGTAAAGGGAACCCTCTTTCACTGTTAGTGAGAATATAAATTGATACAGCCATTATGGAGAACAGTATGGATTTTCCTTAAAAAACTAAAAATAGAACTACCATACGGCCCAGTAATCCCACTACTGGGCATATACCCTGAGAAAACCATAATTCAAAAAGAGTCATGTACCACAGTGTTCATTGCACCTGTATTTACAATAACCAGGACATGGAAGCAACTTAAGTGTCCATCGACAGAGGAATGGATAAAGAAGGTGTGGCACATATATACAATGGAATATTACTCAGCCATAAAAAGAAACGAAATTGTGTTATTTGTAGTGAGGTGAACAGACCTAGAATCTGTCATACAGAGTGAAGTAAGTCAGAGAGAGAAAAACAAATACTGTATGCTAACACATATATATGGAATCTAAAAAAAGAAAAACTTTCTGAAGAACCTAGGGACAGGACAGGAATAAAGATGCAGACGTAGAGAATGGACTTGAGGATATGGGGAGGGGAAAGGTTAAGGTGCGACGAAGTGAGAGAGTGGCATGGACATATATACACTACCAAATGTAAAATAGATAGCTAGTGGGAAGCAGGTGCATAGCTCAGGGAGATCAGGTTGGTGCTTTGTGAACAACTAGAGGGGTAGGAAAGGGAGCCTGGGAGGGAGACGTAAGAGGGAGGAGATATGGGGATATAAGTATGTGTATAGTTGATTCACTTAGTTGTACATCCGAAAGTAACACAACATTTAAAGCAATTATACTCCAATAAAGATGTTAAATCATAAAAAACAAAGGAAAAAAACCAGAAAAAACCTGAGGAGAATGAGAAGAAAAGAATAAGATTTGATTGTTGCCATCACTCAGTTTTCAATTTATTATTATAAAATTGTAAAATAATTATTAATACTTAATTTACTGTGTTTATTGTGTTAGGGGCATTTTAATACACTCTATTCTTTTACATGTAGTATTTCATTTAATTCTCACAATACTGAAGGGAGTCAGGCTTAGGTATAAATAACCTTTAGTCATATATGTATATATATTTTCAGTATATTTTTCTCATTAGCTTCATTGAGATATACTTTACATATAATACTGGGCAAGTTTAAGGTGTACAATGTGATTAAGTGTAACATGTATATATTGTGAAAGAAACAGTGGAGTATGTAAAGCACTTTATATTTCTTGAATTTTTGAACAGTAGCTAGTTAAAATCCTTTATCCACTAACCTGAAATGCTGATTTTTCACACACACAAAATTTTCACACTGGGCCCACTTATCTTTCTTCTATTTTATTGATCAAGATTTCAATTTCTGAACTAATGTCATGTTTTATTTATTTATATATCTTTGTAATATATTCTGATAACTAGTACAGTACAATTCCAAGGTTTGGCTATTCCTAAGCATTAATTCTTCTATACGAATTTCAGAATTATCTTGTCAAATTACATAAAAACATTCTATTGGACTCACTATTATATTAAATTTATGGGTTAAATTGGGATCATTAATATATTTATAGCATCAACACTTTCCTTCCGTGCACATGGTACATCTCAGTATATTCAAGTATTGTTATATGTCCTTTGCTTAATATTGTTTGAGCACATACTATTTTTAGGGCACTGTTATAGGTGTTGGAGATACAACATTGATTAAAATGCCCCTACTCTTAAGTAGCTTATATCCTAGTGGAAAAAGAGAGAAGATAAACAAATAAGATTCAATATATGGTACGTTTCATTGGATAAGCACTCAGAAGAAAAAGTAGGGTGTAAGGAGAGAGAACAATAGAAGTGTGTGTGTGTGTGTGTGTGTGTGTGTGTGTACATGCATGCACCCTTTTCGGTTAGGGAAATTTTCACTGATAAAGCAACAGAGTTGAATCAGGAGTGTAAGTGAGCATGTGTATATCTTGAGAGAGAGTTGTTTTCCAGAGGTAACGAAAGATGCAAATCTGTGAGGTAAGAGGCCTGATACGTTGAAAACACAGTACAGAGCCCAGCATGGTTAGACTAGAGAGAGAGGGAGAAACATTTTGTAGTTGTCACCATAAAGATCTTGAATATTTTTCAGTCTTGCTCTGAATATCTTTTTTACGTTCTTTCTAAAATTACGTTTCTAACTGGTTATTGCGGGTGTATCAGAGAATTTCTGATTCTTGTGTCTTGATTTTATATCCTGTCACGTTACTGAAGTTAGTATTTTAACAGTTGATTTCATTTGATTTTCTATTAAGAGACAGTCCTGCCTAATGACTATCTCTTCCCTCCTAACTATATGTTTTATTTTTTCCTTGTCTCACTATATTTCTATGATGCTCAATAAAATACGTAGCAGTAGCTATGAAAGTGAGCATCGTTTTTCCTTTCTATAATTTTAATGAAATGCTTCCAATTTCTCAATAAAACATGATGTTTACTATGTCTTTCTTTAATGAAGCAGGGGAATTTTCCCCATATTTATAATTTGGTAAGCCAATTATTTTAAAGTAAAAACTTTTCAACATCTCTTACAAAGCTTGTATGAGTGTGTGTGTGTGTATGTGTGTGTGTGTGTGTAACATGTTAATGTTGTAAATTGCACCTTTATATAGAACTATTTTTCAATTTTCAGACATACATTGATTGAAAAATATTGTGTCTACAGGTGCAGACAATGTTCTAGGCACTTGAGTTGCATCATTGAACAAAACACCCCCAAATTCCTGACTTCATGGAGCGTAAATTCTAATGATGGAAGGTAGCAAATATAAACGATAAGTAAAATAAATGTGAAAATTATATTTTTAGTAGGAAGAGATAAGTGCAATGTAAAACAGAGACAGCAGAGCAGACAAGGGGAATCAGATGTGGGGTGTGGGTTTGTACTCTGATTTAAATGGGCTGACATCGCGGGTTCTGAGCACAGTGGCATGACGTGCGTTGTGGCTCTGCAGCCTCACTCTGGACTATTAGACTGTATGGAGAACATGAGCAGAGCAAGAAGAAGGAGACATGTTAAGAGCTCATTATATTAATGAAAAAGAGATGGTAGAGACAGATTTGGTAAATAACAGTGGAAGTGATGAAGACCTACTTCTATTCTGAAGTAGAGCTAACTGGGTTTTCTGGATTTTCAGTTGTATATAGGGTATGAGAAGAAGAGAGAGGTTAAGGTTTTTGGCCTGAGTAACCGGATCACAACCTTTCTTTTAGTAAATGGCTAGATTTGGTTTGCTAATAATTTATTTAGGACTTTGACGATAGTCAAATTAAAATTATGCTGGGATTGTCTGTTTTTCCATAAGCTTTGCCTGGTTATATTAGCCTTTTAAAATATATAGGGCAGCTTTCTGCATGTTTAGGAGAGGTTTGTATGAATTGAGCTTTCTTTTACTTAAAATTTTGGTGACGCATGCTCAGAAACTCATTTAGACCTTTGCCTTTTTTTGGGTAGTGGAGGGATGTGTCACAGGTCTCTGAGACTAACCCCAAGTTTGGTGATTTGCTAGAAGGACTCACAGGATTCAGTATTTAGTTGTACTCGGGGCTAAGATTTATTCCAGCAAAAGGGTGCAAAGCACAGTCAACAAAGAGCAAAGGCATATAGTAGTGTGTATATGTCAATCCCAATCTTCCAGTTTACCCCTCCTCTCCTCCCTGCTGGTAACCATAAGTTTGTTTTCTACATCTGTGACTCTATTTCTGTTTTGTAGGTAAGTTCATTTGTACCCTTTTTTTAAGATTCCACATATAAGCGTTATCATATGATATTTGTCTTTGTCTGACTTACTTCACTCAGTATGATAATAAGGACCTACTGTATAGCACATGGTACTCTACTCAATACTCTGTAATGGCCTATAGGAAAAGAATCTAAAAAAACAGTGGGTATATGTATAACAGATTCACTATGCTGTATAGCAGAAATTACTGCAATATTGTAAATCAACTGTACTCCAATAAAAATAAAAAAGGAACAAAGGCACAGGGCATGGGGCAGTTTGGAGGAACCCAGGTGCAAGCTTCCAAGAGTCCTCTATCAGTGGAGTCACACAGGCTACACTTATTCCACCAGCAACAAGATGAATATCTGTGAAGTGTGGTCTACAGGGAAGCTCATTAGAGACTCAGTGCCCAGGGATTTTCTTGGTGGCTGGTTACATAAGCCCCTGTGTATAGCATACATCCAAATTCCAGACAGCCAGAAAGAAAGCAGGTGTTTAGCATAAACCGTACTATTCACGCAAACAGTGTAGGCACAGTGAACCACTCATATAAAGTTTTATGTCAGTGTAGGGAACTGTTTACCAATCAAGTTCCCAGACGGCAGCCAAGGGCAAACCTTGCAAACTGACCTTTCTAAGGATTGCAGTCACAGACTTGTTACAGTAACTCTTTTCTGTCCAGAGGAATTGGGTGTTACAGAGATAGGAGGTAGATCATATTGATTACTGTTTCTATTTCTTCTGTATTTATTGATGGATTTAGGTTTTTAATTTTTTCATGAGAAAATTTGGGTAATTATTCCTCAGAAAACTTGTCATTTTAATTTGATTTCAGGTTATTGACAAGTTTATAATATTGTCATATAACTTTGAGATTCTTTTCCAGGCTTTATTCCCTTTTTTATTTCTAATATTTATTTGTAACTTGTCTCACTATTCTAGATTATACTTTTATTTTTAACATCGCTATTGGAGTATAATTGCTTTACAATGGTGTGTTAGTTTCTGCTTTGTAGCAAAGTGAATCAATTATACATAAACATATGTTCCCATATCTCTTCCCTCTTGCGGCTCCCTCCCTCCCACCCTCCCTATCCCACCCTTCTAGGTGGTCACAAAGCACCAAGCTGATTTCCCTGTGCTATGCGGCTGCTTCCCACTAGCTATCTATTTTATGTTTGGTAGTGTATATATGTCTATGCCACTCTCTCACTTTGTCACAGCTTACCCTTCCACCTCCCCATATCCTCAAGTCCATTCTCTAGTAGGTCTGTCTCTTTATTCCCATCTCATCCCTAGGTTCTTCATGACATTTTTTTTCCCTTAGATTTAATATATGTGTGTTAGCATACGGTATTTGTCTTTCTCTTTCTGACTTACTTCACTCTGTATGACAGACTCTAGGTCCACCCACCTCACTAAAAATAACTTAATTTCGTTTCTTTTTATGGCTGAGTAATATTCCATTTATATATGTGCCACCTCTTCTTTATCCATTCATCCGATGATGGACACTTAGGTTGCTTCCATGTCCTGGCTATTGTAAATAGAGCTTCAATGAACATTTTGGTACATGACTCTTTTTGAATTATGGTTTTCTCAGGATATATGCCCAGTAGTGGTGTTGCTGGGTCGTATGGTAGTTCTATTTGTAGTTTTTTAAGGAAGCTCCATACTGTTCTCCATAGTGGCTGTATCAATTTACATTCCCACTGACAGTGCAAGAGGGTTCCCTTTACTCCACACCCTCTCCAGCATTTATTGTTTCTAGATTTTTTGATGATGGCCATTCTGACCAGTGTGAGATGATATCTCATTGTAGTTTTGATTTGCATTTCTCTAATGATTAATGATGTTTAGCATTCTTTCATGTGTTTGTTGGCAATCTGTATATCTTCTTTGGAGAAATGTCTATTTAAGTCTTCTGCCCATTTTTGGATTGGGTTGTTTGTCTTTTTGTTGTTGAGCTGCATGAGCTGCTTGTAAATTTTGGAGATTAATCCTTTGTCAGTTGCTTCATTTGCAAATATTTTCTCCCATTCTGAGGATTGTCTTCTGGTCTTGTTTATGGTTTCCTTTGCTGTGCAAAAGGTTTTAAGTTTCATTAGGTCCTATTTGTTTATGTTTGTTTTTATTTCCATTTCTCTAGGAGGTGGGTCAAAAAGGATCTTGCTGTGATTTATGTCAGAGAGTGTTCTCCCTATGTTTTCCTCTAAGAGTTTGATAGTGTCTGGCCTTACATTTAGGTCTTTAATCCATTTTGAGCTTATTTTTCTGTATGGTGTTCGGGAGTGTTCTAATCTCATACTTTTACATGTAGCTGTCCAGTTTTCCCAGCAACACTTATTGAAGAGGCTGTCCTTTTTCCACTGTACATTCCTGCCTCCTTTATCAAAGATAAGGTGACCATTTGTGCGTGGGTTTATCTCTGGGCTTTCCATCCTATTCCATTGATCTATCTTTCTGTTGTTGTGCCAGTACCATACTGTCTTGATTACTGTAGCTTTGTAGTATAGTCTGAAGGCAGGGAGCCTGATTCCTCCAGCTCCATTTTTTGTTCTCAAGATTGCATTGGCTAATCGGGGTCTTTTGTGTTTCCATACAAATTGTGAAATTTTTTGTTCTATTTCTGTGAAAAATGCCAGGGGTACTTTGATAGGGATTGCATTGAATCTGTAGATTGCTTTGGGAGTGGAGTCATTTTCACAATGTTGATTCTTCCAATCCAAGAACATGGTATATCTTTCCATCTATTTGTATCATCTTTAATTTCTTTCATCAGTGTCTTATAATTTTCTGCATAGAGGTCTTTTGTCTCCTTAGGTAGGTTTATTCCTAGATATTTTATTCTTTTTGTTGCAATGGTAAATGGGAGTGTTTTCTTAATTTCACTTTCAGATTTTTCATCATTAGTGTATAGGAATGCCAGAGATTTCTGTGCATTGATTTTGTGTCCTGCTACTTTACCAAATTTATTGATTAGCTCTAGTAGTTTTCTGGTAGCATCTTTATGATTCTCTATGTATAGTTTCATGTCATCTGCAAACAGTGACAGTTTTACTTCTTCTTTTCCAATTTGGATTCCTTTTATTTCCTTTTCTTCCCTGATTGCTGTGGCTAAAACTTCCAAAACTATGTTGAATAATAGTGGTGAGAGTGGGCAACCTTGTCTTGTTCCTGATTTTAGTGGAAGTGGGTTCAGTTTTTCACCATTGAGGATGATGTTGGCTCTGGGTTTGTCATATATGGCCTTTATTATGTTGAGGAAAGTTCCCTCTGTGCCTACTTTCTGCAGGGTTTTCATAATAAATCGGTGTTTAATTTTGTTGAAAGCTTTCTCTGCATCTATTGAAATGATCATATGGTTTTTCTTCTTCAATTTATTAATATGGTGTACCACGTTGATTGATTTGCGTATATTGAAGAATCCTTGCATCCTGGAATAAACCCCACTTGATCATGGTGTGTGATCCTTTTAATGTGCTGTTGCATTCTATTTGCTAGTATTTTGTTGAGGATTTTTGGATCTATGTTCATCAAGGACATTGGCCTGTAGTTTTCTTTCTTTGTGACATCTTTGGTTTTGGTATCAGGGTGATGGTGGCCTCATAGAATGAGTTTGGGAGTGTTCCTCTCTCTGCTATATTTTGGAAGAGATTGAGAAGGATAGGTGTTATCTCTTCTCTAAATGTTTGATAGAATTCACTGTGAAGCCATCTGGTCCTGGGCTTTTGTTTGTTGGAAGATTTTTCATCACAGTTTCAATTTCAGTGCTTGTGATTTGTCTGTTCATATTTTCTATTTCTTTCTGATTCAGTCTCAGCAGGCTGTGCGTTTCTAATAATTTGTCCATTTCTTCCAGGTTGTCCATTTTATTGGCATAGATTTGCTTGTAGTAATCTCTCATGATCTTTTGTATTTCTGCACTGTCTGTTACTTCTTTTCATTTCTAATTCTATTGATTTGAGTCCTCTCCCTTTTTTTCTTGATGAGTCTGGCTAATGGTTTATCAATTTTTTTATCTTCTCAAAGAACCAGCTTTTAGTTTTATTGATCTTTGCTATCGTTTTCTTCATTTCTTTTTCATTTATTTCTGATCTGATCTTTATGATTTCTTTGCTTCTGCTAACTTTGGGGTTTTTTTGTTCTTCTTTCTCTAATGGCTTTAGGTGCAAGGTTAGGTCGTTTATTTGAGATGTTTCCTGTTTCTTAAGGTAGGATTGTTTTGCTATAAACTTCCCTCTTAGAACTGCTTTTGGTGCATCCCATGGGTTTTGGGTCATCGTGTCTCCATTGTCATTTTTATCTAGGTATTTTTGATTTCCTCTTTGATTTCTTCAGTGATCACCTCGTTATTAAGTAGTGTATTGTTTAGCCTCCATGTGTTTGTATTTTTTACAGATCTTTTCCTGTAAGTGATATCTAGTTTCATAGCTTTGTGGTCGGGAAAGATACTTGATACTATTTCAATTTTCTTAAATTTACGAAGACTAGGTTTGTGACCCAAGATATGATCTATCCTGGAGAATGTTCCATGAGCACTTGCGAAAAATGTGTATTCTGTTGTTTTTGGATGGAATGTCCTATAAATATCAATTAAGTCCATCTTGTTTAATGTATCATTTAAAGCTTGTGTTTCCTTATTTATTTCCATTGGTGCAAGTGGTGTGTTAAGGTCCCCTACTATGATTGTGTTACTGTCGATTTCCCCTTTTATGGCTGTTAGTATTTGCCTTATATATGGAGGTGTTCCTATGTTGGGCGCATAAATATTTACAGTTGTTATATCTTCTTGGATAGATCCCTTGAGCATTATGTAGTGTCCTTCTTTGTCTCTTGTTCTAGTCTTTATTTTAAAGTCTATTTTGTCTGATATGAGAATTGCTCCAGCTTTCTTTTGATTTCCATTTGCATGATATATCTTTTTCCATCCCCTCACATTCAGTCTGTATGTGTCCCTAGGACTGAAGTGGGTCTCTTGTAGACAGCATACATATGGGTATTGTTTTTGTATCCATTCCGCCTGTCTGTGTCTTTTGGTGGGAGCAGTTAATACATTTACATTTAAGGTAATTATTGATATGTATGTTCCTATTCCCATTTTCTTAATTGTTTTTGGTTTGTTATTGTAGGTCTTTTCCTTCTCTTGTGTTTCTTGCCTAGAGAAGTTCCTTTAGCATTTGTTGTAAAGGTGTTTTGGTGGTGCTGAACTCTCTCAGCTTTTGCTTATCTGTAAAGGTTTTAATTTATCCATCAAATCTGAATGAGATCTTTGCTGCATAGAGTACTGTGTTTTTTGTTGTTTTTTTTTTTTTTTTTTTGCAGTACATGGGTAGACTGTTGTGGCCTCTCCCATTACAGAGCACCGGCCCCGGATGCGCAGGCTCAGCGGCCATGGCTCACGGGTCCAGCCGCTCCGCGCCATGTGGGGTCTTCCTGCACCAGGGCATGAAACTGTGTCCCCTGCATCGGCAGGCGGACTCTCAACTTCTGTGCCACCAGGGAAGCCGTAGTGTAATCTTGGTTGTAGGTTTTCCTCCTTCATCACTTTAAATATGTCCTGCTACTCCCTTCTGTCTTGCAGAATTTCTGCTGAAAGGTCAGCTGTTAACCTTATAGGGATTCCCTTGTGTGTTATTTGTTGTTTTTCCCTTGCTGCTTTTAATATGTTATGTTTGTATTTAATTTTTGATAGTTTGATTAATATGTGTCTTGGCGTGTTTCTCCTTGGATTTATCCTGTATGGGACTCTCTGTGTTTCCTGGACTTGATTAACTCTTTCCTTTCCCATATTAGGATAGTTTCAACTATAATCTCTTCAAATATTTTCTCAGTCCCTTTCTATTTGTCTTCTTCTTCTGCGACCCCTATAATTCGAATGTTGGTGCGTTTAATGTTGTCCCAGAGGTCTCTGAGACTGTCCTCAGTTCTTTTCATTCTTTTGTCCTTATTCTGCTCTGCAGTAGTTATTTCCACTATTTTATCTTCCAGGTCACTTATCCGTTCTTCTGCCTCAGTTATTCTGCTATTGATCCCTTCTAGAGTATTTTAAATTTCATTTATTTTGTTGTTCATCATTGCTTGTTTCATCTTTAGTTCTTCTAGTTTCTTGTTAAATGTTTCTTGCATTTTCTCTATTCTAAGTTATAATAAAGTTATTAAAGTAAAAAATAATTATTAAGAAAAAGAATTTTTTTTAAGTAAAAAAAACGAAAACAGAACGGATGGACAGAACCTTAGGACAAATGGTGAAAGCAAAGCTATACAGACAAAATCTCACACTGAAGCATACACATACACACTCACAAAAAGAGGAAAAGTGGAAATAATAATGTATCTTGTTCTCAAAGTCCACCTCCTCAATTTGGGATGATTCTTTGTCTATTCAGGTATTCCACTGATGCAGGGTACCTGACGTTGATTGTGGAAATTTAATCTGCTCCTCCTGAGGGTGCTGGGAAGAATTTACCTTTCCCTTCTTTGTTCGCACAGCCCCCCGGCGTTCACCTTTGGATTTGGCCCCGCCTCTGCATGTAGGTCGCCGGAGGGCGTCTGTTCTTCGTTCAGACAGGACAGGGTTAAAGGAGCAGCTGATCTGGGGGCTTTGGCTCACTCAGGCCGGGGGAAGGGGCGGGTACAGATGTGGGGCGAGCCTGTGGAGGCAGAGGTCGGTGGGACGTTGCACCAGCCATAGGCGTGCCGTGCGTTGTCCTGGGTCAGTTTTCCCTCGATCACGGGACCCTGGCAGT
This sequence comes from Leucopleurus acutus, assembly GCF_964270905.1. Lineage (NCBI taxonomy): Eukaryota > Metazoa > Chordata > Mammalia > Artiodactyla > Delphinidae > Leucopleurus > Leucopleurus acutus. Next base: position 38,116,951 of record NC_139142.1, read on the forward strand.
GGCGGGCTGCACAGCCTCCCGGGAGGGGAGGTTTGGCCAGTGACCTGTGCTCGCACACAGGCTTCTTGGTGGTGGCAGCAGCAGCCTTAGTGTCTCATGCCCGTCTCTGGGGTCCGTGCTGATAGCTGCGGCTCACGCCCATCTCTGGAGCTCCTTTAAGCGGCTCTCTTAATCCCCTCTCCTCGAGCACCGGGAAACAAAGAGGGAAGAAAAAGTCTCTTGCCTCTTCTCCAGGTCCAGACCTTTTCCCGGACTCCCTCCCGGCTAGGTGTGGTGCACTAACCCCTTCAGGCTGTGTTCACGCCGCCAACCCCAGTCCTCTCCCTGCAATCCGTTCAATGCCTGAGCCTCAGCTCTCAGCCCCCGCCCGCCCCGGCGGGTGAGCAGACAAGCCTCTCGGGCTGGTGAGTGCGGGTCGGCACCGATCCTCTGTTTGGGAATCTCTCCGCTGTGTCCTCCGCACCCCTGTTGCTGTGCTCTCCGAGGCTTCGAAGCTTCCCCCCACCGCCACCCACAGTCTCCGCCTGCGAAGGGGCTTCCTAGTGTGTGGAAACCTTTCCTCCTTCACATCTCCCTCCCACTGGTACAGGTCCCGTCCCTATTCTTTTGTCTCTGTTTATTCTTTTTTCTTTTGCTCTACCCAGGTACGTGGGGGAGTTTCTTGCCTTTTGGGAGGTCTGAAGTCTTCCGCCAGCATTCAGTGGGTGTTCTGTAGGAGTTGTTTCACGTGTAGATATATTTCTGATGTATCTGTGGGGAGAAAGGTGATCTCCTCGTCTTACTCTTCTGCCATCTTCCCCCAAAGCCCCTCTAGATTATACTTTCCAAAAGTTTACCTCTACACCTGAATTGAGATTAATTGTAGGTTAACATGAAGTTGTAAGGAATAATACAAAGACATCCCATAGGCCCTTTACCCAGTTTCCCCAATGGTAACATTTTGCAAATCTATAGTATAATACCCCAGCCAGTATACTGACATTGATGCAATATGTTCATCTTACTCAAGTTTCTCTAGTTTTACTTGAACTCATTTGTTCTATACAATTTATTTTATTGAACAAGATGTAAAGATACTAAATTTCCACCACCTTTTGTAAGCATACCAACCTGCCTCGTACGTAGACAGCCTCCCCCATCCTTAACCCCTGGCAATCACTAATCTGGCAATCTGTTTTCCATTCCTAAGAATTTTTTTTTCAAATTGTTATGTTTCTCACTCAGCATAATTCCCTGAAGATTCGTCCAAATTGTTGTGTGTATCAATAATTCATTCCTTTTTATTGCTGAATGCTATTCCATGGTATATATAAATAGACATCTGGCTATTATGAATAAAACTGCTGTGAGCCTGTGTTGACAGGTTTTTGTGTGAATATACATTTTCATTTCTCTGGGATAAATGCTCAAGAGTGCCATTGCTGGGTGTTATGGTAATTGTGTGTTGCATTTGATAAGAAACTGCCAAAATGTTTTCTGGACAGGTTGTACCATTTTAAATTTATCTGGGGTTTTATCTTGTTCCTTCATCTGGTACATAGCCCTCTGCCTTTTCATCTTGTCTATCTTTCTGTGAATGTGGTTTTTGTTCTACAGGCTGTAGGATTGTAGTTCTTCTTGCTTCTGCTTTCTGCCTTCCTCTCTCTGATTATTTTAAAAGAACTTATTTCATTTGGATTATAATTTTATTCTTTAATTAATTAAACTTTTACCTTTTTTATTTTCTTTGAGTTTATTTTGTTTTTATCTTTAATTTGAAACTTACATCTTTTTGTTTGTATTTTTATTTTCTCTTAAGCATATCTAATTCTGAAATCTTCCTTTGAGAATTTCTTTGGATATAAACCACAGGTTTTGATATATAATGCTCTCATTATTGTTAAATTTTCTATTTCCAATTTATCTTTAAATTTATTTCTTATTACATGAATTATTTTAAATTACTTTATCTCCAAGTTTAAGTTTTTGCTTTGCTTTTTGATATCTTTTAGTTGCAATTTTATTTCATCCTGCCTAGTGATTGTGACTATCATGAAATAAGTTCTTTTGGAATATGATGTATTCCAAAACTTTTTCAGGCTGTGTCTTGCATGTTTGAAAATGATGCACATCCTCTGTTGTTTTATATATATATAAAACTCCTGGATCAATTATATATATCTATTAATTAACTTTTAATCAAATCTTCCACGTCCTGTTTAAATATTTTGATTTTTTAGCTAGAGAGGTGCATTGAAATCCGAATATGTTTGTGGATTTCTCAATTTCTCCTTGCATTTTTATTACATTTTTCTTAAAAATTATGTTGCTTGCTTCATCAGTGTTTTCTTGGTTGATTGTTGCTTTTATCAATATTAAATATTCCTTTTGGTTCTTGTTCTTCTTGCTTTACATATTGCTGCTTCCCCTCCCCCTCCCCTTTTCCTCCTCCTGTTCTTCTTTTTCTCCATTGCAAAACTTTTATTTTAATTAACTTTTTTGGGGTATATCTTTTTCCCCCTCTAATTTCTACATTTGTGTGAAATTTTGCTTTAGATATATTTCTTTTCAACAGTACTGATGAAAACTTGTGCTTTAAAAATTATGTTTAACATAGTTATGTTTAATTTGAATTTTGCCAAATTGGAATTATTTTATGTTTCTCATGTTTTTCACTCTTTCCCCACATTCTTTCCAGACTTTTGCTGAATTGACTGTCTTGTGTTTGTTGTTGTAGTTGTTTTTAAAATTTATAGTCCCTTTAATTATTTGAAAGTTTCTCTTGTTGGCATTCTAAAGTTTTAATGTACATAGATGGCCTCTTTTTAAAGTAAATTTATTGAAGTACATTGACATGTAACAATATATAATATAAAAACAATAAACTACATATATTTAAAATGTAAAATTTTATATTTTGACATATATTTCAAATATATGTTTGATTTACATATAATTATATATTTCAAACATGCATATTTGATTTATATAAAAATATGTATGTTGATATATAACATATAATCAATTCAGAGCCCTGCTAAACATATATTTATTTTTAACATATGGTAAAACATATATGTTATATATATATATGTGTGTGTGTGTGTGTGTATGTATATATATATATATATATATGTATATATATATATATATATATATATACATATATATATATGTGTATATATATATATATATATATATATATATATACATACACACACACACACACACATATATATATTTAACAGGGCTCAGAACTAATTATACACTACTCCACCTTGTCCAAAAAAAGACCTGTAGCATTCTTTTAATTTTCTCCTCTCCTTCCCTATCTCCTGTCAACTATTATGTTGACATTATCTAGAATTTGTTTCATCCTTTTGTAGTTTTGTTGTTAGTATTAACATTCACTCCTTATTTAGAGCTGTTAAGTTTCAGTCCATTCCTCTGGATGTTGCAGTTTTGTTTTCTTTCTTTGTTTAGATGCTGTTCCTCATCTTGCAGGGATTCTCAATAGTTTTCCTGAATGTGAGGTTTGCTGAACGTTCCTCATCTAAGTTTCAAAAGCTATTTTGTAATAGAAATTTGGGATAGGAAGGAGGGACCATGGCATATTCTAAGGCTGCCATCTTGACCAACAACTCAGAGAGCACTTTTTGTGTGAACAGGAGGCAGGCAGGTGTTTGGAAGTCAGACTTGTCTGTCACATCTCTGCTCCCCTGACTGCTAACAAAGTAGTCAACCTCATTGAGCTTCACTTTCCTAACCTGTAAAATGGACATCATAGCAGTCTTGTAAAGATGAAATGAGTTGAAGAATGACAAATAGGCTTGTATTACTACATGTTTGTTGCTTAATAAATATTGATTTCTTTTCTTTTCTGGTCAAATAAAATGAAATATGATACTTTTAATCAAACTAAGTTGTAGACATGTGGACTATATTAATCCCCAAGAGTTTGTTTAGTTTGTATACATAATTATGTTTGAAAATCATTTAAATAAGGTCTTTAGGGGACTTCCCTGGTGGTCCACTGGTTAAGACTCTGTGCTTCCACTGCAGGGGGCACAGGTTTGATCCCTGGTCGGGGAACTAAGATCCCACATGCCATGCGGTGTGGCCCCAAAAAAACCCCAAGTAAAAGTGGTGGAAAAAATATGCTAGTGAAATTTATTTAAAAAATAACTAAAATAAATAAGGTCTTTGGTGACATATTGATCGAGGATTCCCGTGGGATGTCTGGGAATGTACCCCCAATATTTTGAAGAGAGCGTTGTGGTAGATGACCCTGTCTTGCATAATGCCATCATGTGGATCCAGCAGTAGGAGGGCATTGACTATCAGTTGATCGTTGAGTTATTTATGATGCTGTTACGTAGGGCAGGTGTCCAGAGTAAGGTTCAGATGCTGCTCTGCTTTGGGCTTGTCACTTGCCACTGCAGCCGGCAACTTGAGTTTGAGAACTGCTTCCTGGTTTACAGAAAACATGAATAAACAGAGAATGACAAAAAGATGTGACTTAGTATTGAGATCCTACTTTCTTTTAATTTCTAGTACTTGTTACTCAAACTCCTTGTCTAGGTATCAACTTTCAGTTTCCTGATTCTGCAGGCATTCCTGGATTGCAGCTACTTTGTTTCTTGTCCCAGTTACTGATCTCCTTGGATTGTAGGCCCCTTGTTATTTATTAACCTTGGCAGTTGCCCTTTTCTTCAAGACGTACATGAAACTGTCAATGAGACCATCATGTAGGAGAGAATACAAATGCATGAGAAACTATGAAATAGTCATTGTGGCACTGCGAAGACAAATCATGGCAGACTTATTTCATTTTCATCTCTGATAGAGTGACAGGCCTCATAAACAAGGGGGAGTAATGGACAAGATCTATGTTGCTTCCCTGTAATTACTCCTGAAACAGTCCAGGTATGACGGGCCATATTTTATGTTTCCATACAGTTGAGAAACAGGATCTTTGTCACTGGATCTGATTAACTGTCCAGTTTTTCTGAGAGTCTGCATCCAAACTGTTATGCTGAATAAGTTGTGCTAACAAAAACCAGGGCAGCAGAGCTAAATAGAGAATTAAAATAACTCTGTCCATTTAAAAAAGGCCACGAGAGGCTTCCTACATGTGTAAAATTATAGTCAAAATAGCACGAAGGGGTTCAGGTTGTAAGGTTAAGAAAACACATTGGGGCTTGAAGATGCAAGCTATATCTTAACAAAAAATCCAGGAAGAATTGAGAGGGTGTTGTAAATTTTTCAATGAAGGATACAACTTTGTTTTTGAGACACTTTAGGCAAGGTGTTTGAGAATGCTTTGAAGTGGGTTGGATTTGGATCCCCTCCTTCAATCCAGTAAAGTATTTTTATGCATGTGTAATTTCATGGGGAAAGTGGAATGAGAAAGAATATGGATGTCACCAGAGACAAGAAAAAAAAGGTTTTGTTATTAAATGAAAAAGAAAACAAGCTAATTTGTATCCTACTTGTGGTGGGTGAGCAACGTGACTTTTACATGTGAAAGGTGGTCTATTCATTTTTTCTTTATAATTTAACAATTTCAATTGCAAAGCAAGGGATAAAAGCCCAGCTGAGTTCTGTTTGTTGTGTAACAGAGAGATGAATGGGTTTTATATTTTCAGTATCCAATCTTTTTTTTTTAAAGGGAAGATGGATTATTCTCATTCTTGATGGAAACTGTGAACAGTGTTGACCCAACTGAATTATAGATTTGTGTAAAAGAGAGGAAAATGGTTTTGTTACAGAATGAGATTCTGTGTTTCCTCTACCCCTCAGCTCAATCACTGTTTCATTAGAGAAGTCTTCTCTGACCTCCAGACTAGGTCAGCTCAGCCTTTGATAAATTCACAGCACTAAGTATGTGTAGCTGTCTGTGTGTGACACACATCCACATACAAAGGTCATATTTGTGATTTTTAATTTAATCTTCCCCAGTAGATAGACTGTAAGTGCCTCTGAACATAGGCACTCACAAGTTCTGGCTCACTATTTTCTAACCGAAGCCTAGTGTCTGACACCTATTAGGCTCTCAATAAATGAATGTGACAGTGAATGAGTGAATGTAGACTAGATACTAAAATACTTCAAAAAAACCCCTAGACTATGAGGATGAATAAAAATGTGGTCATTGCCCATGAAAGGAGTTTTCACTTAAAAAGTTTTATGGTATGTGTATTACCTTTTGAGCAAGGAAGGCAGCTTCCCAAATATATGGGAGAGGCAGAGTGGTGGGTAAGAGGTAATACTGTCACGTTCTGGGTGGGTGGCAGATGGATATGAAGTGGGCCTTGTTTCAGCCTCTGCTCGACCCAATTTCAGCCACTGTAGCTGAACATGTTTCTCTTTCATCGTGCAATTGAAAGCCTCTTTAAAAGCACTCAGTGGATCCTTCTGATATAGCAAGTGAGAGTGATCAAAACCATGAGAGAACTAGACGTTGTTGGGACACCCTGGAAGCCTGGTTTTTCACTCCCCTCCACTAACAGTTGTTTCACGGAACCAAAAGTTGGTTCATTTACTGGAGAGCAGGAAAGGTAGTAGTGATTTTCACAGCAATTGCACACATTTAGATTAATTTTCTAACTTTTGGCGACTTCATGATTTCATGGCTACCTCTTTGTTGGGAAAGTCCAGGACTTGTATCTTACATCTATCATTTTGTTTTCTCCTAAAGTAAAGGAGGACAGAGGGAAAGAGATCTTAGCAAGGAAGGGAAAAATAAGATGGAAAGAATACAAACTTTCATCTTGTAGTCACTATGAAATCAAGTCCAGAATGATGGTGGCTTTCAGGGCAGACATGCATGATTCTCACCTCCTACAGCCTTTTCTCTGTGACTCATTATTTTCCATATTCATTAATAATTTTTGTATTAGGGTTATAGTGCAAAGGTTACCAAGTGTTTTCCCTTTCATTTGAAGCTAAAACAAAAGAAAAGAGGCTTAATCCAAAGGATCTGATGAACTGGTGAGGTTTTGAGATTTGGAGATTAAAAGGAAAGTTGTGGTTACTTATTTGGACTTCATTAGAAGGAGATATTTTCTTTTCTTAGTCTAGTATGGATTCGATCCCATAAAGAAATAAACTGATACTCAGAAGTGCATCTAGGTCAGTGGTGGGTAAATTTTGAATTTTATAAACGAATGTCCTTTACATTATAATCTAAGTTACTTCCATTTCCTTTTGAACTGCCTTTTATCTGAAAAGCAAAACTTGAACACATGAACTAATAATTATTACTGGTGGAAGGGTTTGTGGAAGTCAGACATAATCAAATTTCAGATGTAAGGCCCCAATTTGGCTTGTGGTGGGAGGAAATGAATTGAGAAGTACATCCTGAGTTGGAATTTCGTACTTTTGTCAAAGTCTGGGCTAGAGATTATCACTAGCAGCCACTTAAGCCTCAACTTAAGATGATTATTATGATTATAATGATTGAGATGATATGTCTGTGAGAAATGATAAACATGTCTAAAAGAAAACTGTTTTTCTACCTTTGATGAGGGCTTAATTTCTGTGGAGTGTGTATGTGTGTTTATGTGCCTGTGTGTGAGGTGACCCAAGGCAGCTTCTCCAGATCAGAGAAGGTATTGTTTATGAGGAAACCATTGAGGACCATGGGGGGCCTGGGTGGGTTAGCATGTGGGTGGGATTTTGCTGAAAATGAGAGGATCTCTGTGGTTGGAATGGAGAAATCAAACATAACACACTCTCCAATATAATGAACTAGGCGGCTGCTAACTAGGTTTCCTCTGCTTTTACTTCTGTAATAATAACACAGAAGTGAGATAGTGTGACTGAATTCAGTGTGGTGGAGACCCTTCACTTGTGTGAAATAACAGATTCATGCCAATGAAGGAAAAACATGTGTAGTGATTGAAAGAAAATATTCTGGTAATCTCATTCTTGATGTGTAGAAAGATCGCTTAGACTAAAATTATTTATATGCCAATGTGGAAACAATTACTTTTCAACTTACTTGCATTATTAATGAAGACGATGCGCATTTCTGAGGAGGTTGCATTTGTAACAAATTCAGCAGGGTATTCTTATTTTTATAGGAATGCCACTATTTTTGACATATTGGAAAACCGTACTCTCTTAATTGCACATAAATGTTACAATTCATTAAGAAACTGATGTAAGAATATTTTTCATTCAAGAAAAAAGACTGGTTGCCTCACAATATTTTCTGAAAAGTAAACAAATACGATTTACAATATGATAAACTTTTTTTTTTTTTTTTTTGCGGTACGCGGGCCTCTCACTGCTGTGGCCTCTCCCGTTGCGGAGCACAGGTTCCAGACGCGCAGGCTCAGCGGCCATGGCTCACGGGCCCAGCCGCTCCGCGGCATGTGGGATCTTCCCGGACCGGGGCACGAACCCGTGTCCCCTGCATTGGCAGGTGGACTCTCAACCACTGTGCCACCAGGGAAGCCCATGATAAACTTTTTGATGTATGGTATCCGATCAACTTTTTAGTGTTAAACTATTATAATAACATTAGTAATCATACATTTTTATATAACTTGATAGCCTTAGGAATGGGGCCAGTCATCCATCCATCCATCCATTCATTACTTTCCTAGCTACTTCCTCGGGCCTTACGAATGATGCAGTCTAGTTTCATATTTGTCGTTGTGAAACAATCTTTTATTTATTTATCACTGAAACCCTGGCACATTTCCTGTCACTTCTAGATGACTTTTTCTGAGCTCACAGTGACTCCGTGTTCTTCATGGGCTAGTAGAGAGAACTGAAGAGGACCATACATGTTGTCTGACCAAACTTGTCAATGAAACTGAGGTCCAGAGGTACAAAGTAATAAGATTGATGACACCAAGACTATTGTTATATTCATTTTAACTGTCTGCATTTCTAGCCCATCTTTCCCTTTAATCTCAGAAGAGAGGTCGCTCCTCATTTATAAAGAGAGAGACTCCGAGTTGGGTCCCATTCCTTCCCCGTCTGGGAGGAACCTAATTTCCTTAATAAACACTTGATATATTCTCATCCTGAGATTTTTAGCCAAATGGAAACCAGGAATGGATTGAAATTTGGTAGAATACGGGTATGTGTGTGTGCTTGTGTGTGTGCATGGATGCATGTGTGCGTGTGTGTGTGGTGGTGGTGGTGGTGGTTTGAGGACTCCATCTTTTGACAGGAACACAGAGTAGAGGGAGAGGAAGAAGGGAGGTCTACTGTTTCATTTGGAAAACATTAATGGGAGGACTCCAGTATTCTGCTCTTATCCACAACTATTTATTATGCCCTAATGATGGGCCTGACACTTTTTAATTTTGATAATTTATGAAAAATCACATAATTTTCATCAATGTATTTATAACAGTCTTATGAAATAAATATTATTACCCACATTTTTTCAGATGAGAAAATTACAGCAAAGAAGAATTAAGTGATTTGTCTAAAGTCTTACCAGTAACTACTGGTGGCAGAGCTAAGATTTAAGCCAGATTTCTCCAACTCTTAAGAAATAAACCTTACTGCTTCTATCAGACCCAACCTATGCTGGTCTTAGAGAGGGAATTATGTCATAGTTTCCAAGAGTGGGGAGATAAATATGCAAGTAAAAAATGGGTATGAAACCTTATACCCATTGGTTAGCAAGATTCAGTTATGCAAAATGAGTAAGTTCTATAGATCTGCTGTACAACATTGTGCCTACAGATGACAATAATGTGTTGTACACTTAAAAATCTGTTGAGGTAGAGCTCATGTTAAATGTTCTTACCACAATAAAATTAAAAAATTGTATATGGATTATAAAATAAACATCTGTTTACATATATTTAAAAAAGTATTATGCAGTTGGATGAGGGCAGGAACTATAAGTACTTTTTATTTGTTAAAATAATTTTTGTTGTGTGATGTATATATAAAGAGTGTTTATCAAATATATATACAGTATCAAAGCAGTAAAATGTACTTACCATGCTGCTTAAAGAAAAAAAAGAAAAACTCTACCAGTGGTTTAGGTGTCATCATGGCCTTTTATAATGCAACACCCTTCCCTCTGCCTTAGAGACCACTATCCTGGTTTTGTTTCCATAGCAAGGAATGTGTCCACACACAATATATTGTTTAGTTTTGCCTGTTTTTGCATTTAGTATAAATGGATTCCTATACTATACGTGACTTGCTTATTTGCCTCAACATTATGTGTTTTAGATTCATTCATCATGATATGTGAGACTGTAGCTCATTTTTCTCGCACAGCTGAAGTGTTCCATTGTATGACTGCTGCAGTTCTTTTTTAACCAGTCCAATGTGAGGTAGATATCATGATTATCTCTAGTTCTATGTTTTGTACAAACGGTGCTTCTATAAACATTTTTGTTCACATTTCTCAGTGCATATGCGCACTAAGTATATATACACCTGGTGAGATGAGAATCATTTCATATGTCTCCTACTATAATGGACCTTTTCAAGCCTTCTGTTCATTTTCATTGAACTTTCTTTTTAATTGATTCATTAGATTTCTTTCCATATTCTGAACATATCCTTTATTGGTTACCTGCATATGTATTGCAGGTATCTTCTCACAGTATGTCACATATCTTTTCATTTTCATTCTGGCATCTTCTTATGAATAGATCTTCATTTAATGTGGTGAAGTCAATCTTTCATGGTTTGTGCTTTTGTCATCTTGTTTGAGGTCATAGAAATATTCTCCTGTGTTTCCTTCTGCATATTTAAAATTTTTTCCACTTTTACTTAAATTCTAGACAGATCTAGAATTTATTTTTATTAGGAAATGAGGTAGGGATTTCTTTTCACTTTCCTACATGTGGATAGTCAGTGATTCTACCACCATTATTGAATTGTTCATTCCCCCCCACCCACATCTATAGTGTTACCTTTTTCATATATCAGGCTTTCATAGATATATGGCGTTTTTGGGAGTTATCTGTCTTTCCATATAATTTAGTGTGATAAGCCACATTATCAAATTTGTATATGTGTTTACCACATGCCAAACACTGTTCGAAGATAACATATAATCTTTATAAGGAAGGTACTCTTATTATCCTCAATTTATAGATGTAGCAACTGAAGTGCAAAGAGTTAACTTATCCAAGGTCACACTATCCAGAAAGTGGCACACCCAGCGTTCCAGCACAAGCAGTATGGCTCTGTATACTGTGCTGCCTCTCCAGTACTTGTTGCCTCATAGTACTAGAGGTTTATGATTAATGTTAGTATAACGTGCAGCAAATCTTCCAATCTGGTGCTGCTCATCTCAGAGTGCTGTGACCTTTCTTGGTACTTTTGTCTTCCATATAAGTTTTAGAATCACCAAATAAATTTATACACACACACACACACACACACACACACACACACACACAAACACACACAGAGGAATACCTACGAACTGTTGATATAAATTTGATCTTACATTGAAACTGTAGGTCAATTAGTAGACAACTGGCATCTCATGATATTAAGCATGGTCTATCTTTCCATGTGTTTATAATTTTCTCTATAAAAGTTTTACATGTCTTGTTAAGTTTATTTCTAAAAACATCTGTATAAAATATATTATGTATTATATGTTAACTCATTTACTTCATTTGTGAGCTTCACAAGGACAGAAATTTTTGTCTTTTATTTACCTATTTTTAACTTATGAAGTCCCAGTACATGAGCTAGTACATGACACATAATGACCACTTAATGAATATTTCTTGAACTAATAAATTATAATAGCATGCTTAAAAACTGTGTTTTCTAACCATTTATAGATATTGAATAGGAAAGCTCTTAATGTTTCTTTATTAAACTTATAGCCAAGTATAATGACAAACTTTGACCATTTCTAAAAATTTGTTGAACATTCTTTTGTGATTTGTATGTTATGAGGTACAACATGATTTTTCTTTCAATCCAAACACTTTAATTCATTTTCTCGTCTTATTGGAACTAGCTAGAATTTCTAGTTCAGTGATGAAAGCGAATGTTCTTACCTTGTTCTAGATTTCAGAAAAATACTTTTCTGTTTTACCATCAATTAAGATGTTTGCTCTAGGGTTTTTTAAAAAATATCCTTTGTCATGTTACAGAAGGGTCCGTTTAGTCTGCTGATAATTTTGTAACAAATAGTCAAATATTATCAAATCCTTTTCTATATTTATTGAGATCATTTTTTTTCTCTTTTTATCTGTTAACATAGTGAATTCGAGCAATACAGTTTATAATGATGACTCAGTCTTGCATTTTTGGAGTAGACTTATTTGGTCATTATGCATAATTATATGTGAATGTGTAACTTTTTTATAGATTGTTGAGGTTTTTTGGCTGATATTTTATTGAGAATTTTTCATCTGTATACATAAGTGAGAGTGGCAGTAATATTTTTTTACATACTGCTTGTCTAATTTGGTATCAAGGTAAACTAGCCTCAGAAAAGAATAAGACTTTTCCTAACTTTTCCAGATTCTGAAGGAATTAATGTTAGACTGAATTAATCTGTTAACATTCCTGAAAAACCATCTACACCTGGTGATACTTTTTGTGATAACATTAATTCTGATTCATTTTTTTCAATACTTATAGTACCATTTTTAATAGTTGTAGTATCAAGAAAAGGTTTTCTCTTTTTTTGAGCCATTTTGCTCTGTTAAGTTTTGCTAAATTACATTTTGTGAAAATTTGTTTATTCCACATACATTTTCACATTTATTAGCATACAGTTTTCATCTCTGACACAAAGTTGTTTTAAGTCTGCTGCACCATCGTTTATATTTATTTTAAATTATATTTTTGTTTATTTCTGTTTTTTTCCTTGGCCAATGATTTTAGGCACTTTTATTCTTTTTTTCAAAGAACCAACTTTTGGTTAGTTTACTGTCTTCATCAGATTTTTTGTTTTCATCTTCATTAGTTTTTGCACTTAGCTATTTCATTCATTAAATTTCTTTTAATTTTTTAAAAAATTTCTTCATTTGGTTGCTGAGCTCATTTATTTTCTGCTTTTCATCTCTGTATGGTAAGTATTCAGTACTTACTTTCTCTTAGGTTTATCATACAATTTTCATATGTAGTACTATAATTCATCACCTGTTATAACCACTATTTTATATAACACTTAGAAAAAATACGATGATAACATAATAGCTTCTCATCATTTCTAATTTTTATTTTATACTTGTTTAAAGATTCCTTAAATGTTTTAAAACATATAATTGTGCCGTACATTGCTCTTGTGCATACATGTGAAAAAATATATAAAACTAAATTGGTTAAGATATTTAATAAACTTCTTCACAGCCAGAATTCAACTCTTCTGAATCACTTATTGATTGAGTCATGGACTCTTATTTTTGTCCACATTATGTCATCCTCTGTGCTATCAAGAGCTTTTATTAAAGAGTGCTTTACTATTTTTCCTTGGATTTTCTTCCAAAATGCTCACAGCTATTCTGTGAGTTTTGATGCTGGTGCTTTTTTGATCTTACCAGAAGTATGTCACTGGATCATATTTGGTCAACAAACAAGATTTGTATTTCTTCCTCAAATGGTTCTAAATATGAAATATGGAGGGTGAAATTTTCTTAAGTCACAGGGAATAACAATTTGCAGTTGATGCAATTATATCTGGTCAACTAAAATTGAAAGTCATCATTGATTATAAGATACATTCTGATTTCAGAAATATTAAAATGTGAAAAACTGCATGCCTCAGATTAGAAGATAGTGCTCAGCTCTAAGTATTTTCTAATTTCTATTTTGATATCTTCTTTCTTCTTTGACCAATAGGTTATATAAAAGCCTATTTTAACACTTCTAAATGCATGAGTGTTTTATTTTATTTTTGCTATTGACTGCTTACTTAATTGTGTTTTTAGTCAGAAAATATATTATGCATTGTACTAGTGTTTTTAAAATTTGGCAAGACTTGTTTTATGGCTTGATGTAGTCAGTTTTTGTTAACATTCCTTGTATCTTTGAGAAGAATTAAATTCTCCAGTTTTTGTGGCTTATGAATCTTTAATGTATCTTTAATGATTTTTTTATCTGCTTGATAAGTCAGTTAAGAGAGATGTATAAATAGCTCCAATTATCTTTATAAATTTTTCAAAATCTCCTTGTACATTGGCAATTTCTGCTTTATATATTTTAAACCTATATTACAAGCTACATACTAATTTAAAATTATGTCTTTCTAGGGGATTGAAATTTTGATCAACATGTAGTTATTCTGCATATCACTATTATGCATCTAATGTCTATTATGCATTCATTATATCTCTAGCAATAATTTATAATATCTCTAGCAATAATTTTTAAAGTATTAGATCTCTAGCAGTATTTGCATCTATCTATAACAATAATATTTAGGTGGAGGTCTATTTCATCTGTTATTAATACATAATTATTTTGATTATACTTTATCTGTCATATAAATTTTAGCCTTTAACGTTCAACCTTTCAGTGTTCTTACACTCTTTTGAATCTCTTGTAAACAGTTCATAGTTGTATTTTTAAAAAATTCACTTTACCAATCTGGTTTTTAACCAAAAATTTTAGTTTATTTACATTAGTTTTAATTACCAATACTTTAAAATTCATATCTATAATCTTACTTTGGGTTTTCAATTTTTAATTTTTCTGTTTCTTTTTCTTCTTTTCTGTTTTCTTTTGAAATTAGTTTTCTCCCTTCTTTTCTGTTTTCTTTTGAAATGAGTTATAACTCCTATTTTGGGAGTTATAATTTCCATGTCTATCCTTTTAGTGATTTCTCTAGATATCTTAATGTGTATGTTTAACAAAGTCTACAAGTATCTTTACCTTCTTTCAGTGCAATATAAGGGATTTAAAATCAACTTCACTCATTCCCTTCTGAGCTTTTTACCATTGTTCTAATCTTTTATTTCTATTTAATTTTTAATGCAAGAAATTAGGTATCATGGTTACTAAAATATACATAATAGTGAATATTTTTTCTCTTACTTTCTAAAATGTAATCTTAGAATTTAATCCTTTATTATATTATATATTACATTATATTCTCCAGTTTGTGTCCCTAACATAGTCTATGCTCCTTAAGACCAAGTATCTGATTTTATTTATTTTTTTAATTAATCCACAGTGCTTGAGACAATGCCATGTACTTATCAGGTACTTAATAACTCACTGGCTCACTGCCTCATCTTGCAATTATACTTGTGAGTTTTCATTAACTGAGAAAATTTAACATCCAAGTTAAAATATTTAGAGATTTTATTTTTCCTTCTATGGTTAGTATTGATTTTTTATGCTTCATTTCCATGGGACTGACTCAACTGGAAGTTCCAATTACCAGGCCAAGCTGGTGTGGGAAGTAGTGGGTGGAAAGAGAGGTAAAGAGAAAAAATGAGGAATGCAAAAAATATTGTTGCATTTTGTGACTATGTGAAAACCAGTAAAACTAATATGGTTCCATTTTTTTTCATTTGTTGCTCTTCTACCTAACTATATTCTTTCCCTTTCAAATTATTGACCTGTATGAGTTCTCATAACGTTCCCATGCTATAGGTGAGGCAGTGATACATTTTGTTCCTTGGCCTTGTTCTGCATCAAACCAGGCCATGTTAGATCCAGGACAAAATTCACATCTCTTTTCTTCTTATCCATGATGTTCTTTTTCAGTATTCCAGCATCTTTCAGATAAAAACCCTCTTTCTTCAGTATGTGGTAAATACCCTTGTTAATTTTTCAGCCTTATCTTTTCTAATTGGTTCATCTAGAAAAACATTTCTTTCCCACTAATAAAAACACATTTTTTTGCCTTACAATATCTGATCCAAGAATAGTTTAAAAATAAACCTGAATTTCACTTAAGATAATGTAATAAAGACTCCAGATCAGACATCTGTTACTCGTTATTTATAACCTCTGGCTAAAAGTTACGCTAATCAGGAGTTATTGCTATTTACTTCTCAGACTGCTTGCTGAGAAGACTCATGCATTGTCTTTAGTCATTTTCAATTTGCTTGTGATGTCAGTAAAGCATAAATAGAATTTAAAACACCAGTTGTTAGTGGGGGATAGGGGACCATCACCATAAAGCAAGTTAGTGATCAAAATTTGTTCTAACCACTGCCTGGAAGTGACCTTTTGTCACCTTACTCAGTTGTTGAAGAGTAATTTGGAACTAGTAGCTTTCAGTAATTGTTTTCTTCTAAAGAGGGGCAGGGTGCTTTTTACGTATATTCCTCACATGTGGTCGTGTGATGTTATTTGTACGATCTTCAACAAGTGTCAAATCCTTCATTGAGATTATTTGCTTTGCTGTTACATATAGTTACTGGAACCCAAAAGGATCAAAAGAGGGGTTCCTATGGCCTCATGAAGATCTTTGTTTCAGAAAACCTTTGAATTCTGATCAGAATGCCTATAAAAGAAACAGGAATTCATTTCATAGTCTGTAAGTCAAGTAGCAGTTTCTTGTGTAAATTCTGTTGATGGTTGGGCAACATGTACTATATTGTTCATAAAATTGAACTCTGAATATACCTCAGAAAGACTTTTGAAAACATATGGATCAATCTGCTTTTTACTTTTCCTTTAAGGATACTCCCCATGGTAAGAGGAAGGTAGAAGGGAGATTCCCTCACAATTCCCAATATTCACTGGCAGTGCAAACTGAAGAATTGAAGCAGCTATACCACTAGCAGACCTCCATCTTGAGCTCTCCCGACCCCGAAACACTTTTATGTCAGTTATCTACTATTTGCTGACAAAAGTAAATTGAACTGTCTCACTGTATTGCTATAGAGGTCCTTACGCAGTCAAAACAGAATGTAATTCTGGCTGATTCACAGCTTATAGCTGCAGTGACCTATTGACATTTCAAATGAAAAGAATGATTTGCTTGGTGCCACTAATGCCTATGACTTCTGCCCTTCTCCTCCTAGTCTCAGAATACTGCCATTAAGGAGAGCAACATTGTTGAGATTGTTCTGTAGATCCCTGTTTCTGGATATACCTATGGACTATTGGATTGAATACACAGCAGAGATTTCCATCATTTCTTCCCACTGGCAAAGCTTATGGTGTTAAAGCAATTTCTTCTTTCTATGCCTCTGCCCTTGGTCATCATTTTCCCTACTATGAGAGTGCATTAAGTCTTTATGCAAGTGGAGTTATTGTTATAACTGTTACAGGAATTCATGGAAAGGAGGGTTCAGTGTAGGCTATCCATGCATGCTAAAAAGAGGTGTTCCTCCTCAGCAATGCTGATGGACCTTCACAAGGTATCTCTTTGGAATATAAGTCCTATCAGTAGATTTTTGTGAGAAAAAGACATGACTCTTCTGGTTGTCTTAAACTTCAATGTATTCTTATCATATCTCTGAAATAAGAAGACTGTGATCATAAATGTTGCTGCACATGGTGCATTTTGATTTGTTCTTTGCTCCCATCCTGACTCAAAAAATGACTTGCTTTCTTCAAATCATTATGTTGAATGAGTTAGTGTTGACTAATGAGTTCTTTAATCTCTGTTGATAGCACAGGGGTTAAATTTGTGTGCAATTAGGTTATCAGAATTTTTCTACAATTTCCTAGGAGCCTGAAGTAAATAAAACAACAGATGACATTTATAATTAATATTAATACTCTAAAATATCTCAAAATAGAAAGTAGGAAAGAACCTTCTCATCTCACATTTCCAAAGATTAAAAGGCTTAAGAGTTAATTGTGCACGTGGGAATTACATATTATTTGTCATATTATTAGCTGAGTCTAAAACTACAGAAAGGCCGAATGTCAAGTTTCCTTCCATTATTAAGTTCAATGTTATGAATTTAAGGTCTTTCTCTCTGTTTCTGAATTATCATTAGAGTAGATTATAGGCTTGGTTATCTATAGATTCCCAGCTGTAGAAGATGAGGGGAATGTATTCACTCAGTATTTTAGAAATTAAATTAAGAGGAGTTATGTTTTGAAATATCTGAAAAGTTTATTGAGACTTGGTGAGTTTAATTTCAGTGCATTTAATGAAAATCAAAGGTGGATTCATTTAGTTAAGGCCATCAGATGGAGGATACTGTTCTGTACAGGGACTTAAGGTAAGAGTAGAGAATGACTTACAATTAACTTTTGGCTTCTAATTTAGCAAATGGTCAGACAAAAGTTATCTAGAATGGGCTGGATGTTAACCAATGTTAGGTAGCTTTTGTTATGATACAGTGGAAATCATTAGTAGCCTTGACTTTTAGGTATTCTGAGGGGTGCAGTTTGAACATTCAGTTTAAATATACTGATAAAAGTAAAGATAGAATAATTTGCTGGAATAAGAAACTGGGATTGAGTCAGTGTTATTGCTACTTGAGATGGAGGAAATTTATGAGGTGGTTGAACACAAATGCAATTACAAACACACAAGAGGACAATAAAGTACTTATACCCCTTAATTATTATAGCTTTTATTACTTACCAATCTGAGCTCTTTCCTTCCCACTTCCACACCTCCTAGGATATAGATCCCTTCTCTTTGATACTTAGATTCTGTATGCATGCATGTTTTGTGGTGTTCGTGTGTGCATGTGTGTGTGTGTATGTGTGTGTGTGTGTTCTAAGTATAGGGTTATAGCCTCAGGGGCATAATGTTTAGTTTTAGGTCTCGGTGACTCATATTGATTTGATGCCTGGTTGATCCATGACATTTTTATGACCTTCAACTTCTAATTTTCTACTTAACCTTCTAATGCCTTTTTGAGCAACTGTCTTCAATACTTGTCAGTAACTAGCTTATCTCCTATGTAGTTATATACTCAATTGAAATACACAGGCACTATGCAGGATAATTTTTTGCTGTACAGGATTGTTATTGTGCAGAATTTGGTACTTAATGAGCCAATTTTGTCTCTTATCCAAAACGTTGTACATATTAAAATAGTCTAAATGTCAGAATCTGCCCTGGCCTGCCATCTTGTGAAGATTTGATTCTCAAGAATCAGAGAGACAGAGCAATGGGAACTGGGCCAGCAATAAACCCAGCCCCGCCCTGTCAGTTAATGTGATCATTGACTGCTCTCTAGACTACTGCATCATCTTTCCCCCTGATTCTGGGTATCTGGCTCTTAGTTCTTGCCTCTCTTTGCTTCCTGTCCCTTGGCTGTGCTATTCCTGATATTCTGTTCCCCTACAGTTGAGCTTCCTTTGGTGCAATCTCTGTCTTCCCAGGCTGGGTCCCCATGTGATGCTCTGCTAGAATTCTGTCCAATGCTCTGTCTTCAGTGTCTAGAACAGGGCTTGGCAGGTGACAGGCTTTCAGTTAATAAATCATGTTGACTGAAATTTACTTACTTTTGTCTCTATCATTTTGTTTTCCTTTTAACTGTCTCACCTTTGCATTTCCATGAGTAGTCTTTGTCATCAGGTATCGAACTTGTTACCTAAGGGGTGATATAGGAACTCCAGACAAAACCCCCTCTTTCTTGAAGCTCATGCACATCTAGCTACTTCGAGCCCATGGCAGTCCACTGCATGTTATAACCAAAGATGTTAATGTTACAAGGTGTTATCACCCATTAGAGTGTATTGCAGCTGGCACCTAAGGATAAATTAGAGTCTCCAAGTGACTTTGGCTTCTCCCAAATTAGATATTTTTATGACTAAGAAGTTCTTAGGTTTTATCAAAGAGCAATTTCAGGAAATTCTTAGGTAAGTGGACTTTTTTTGGTATAATATCTACTTGGGTTGGGGTCAGTGATCTTTTCGGTGGCATGAAAAAAAAACTTTGGGAAGAGAGACACAGATCCAAATGAATTATATGGATAGATGACAGGAATTCTGCAATCTTAGGAGGTCTACAAGTAATAATATTGTGTAGGTCAAGATGTACACAGTCACTTGCTTCTAATATCTAGTGACTCCATTTCTGCCACTGAGAATTTATCTAATATAGTTCACTGAGGAGAACCTTAAAATTCTATTAAGACTGAGTCTTATAGGAATGTATATCAAATTATTTTCCAACTTAAAACCACAGAAATACAGATCTTAGAGCTGAAATCCACCTTAAGAGATCACATATTTTAGATGCCTGCCTACAGGCAGGTTAGGTGTAATTCGAATTTCACACAAAGCATCCATCTGAGACCCAAAGAGGTTGAATGACTTTCCTGCCAAGGGTGACATAGCAATGCTTTGAAAGGAAATAAATTCCATCTATTGAGTTATAGTCCAAAAGGGAATATATGTTCTCATAATTTCTGTTTAAATTTTCCTTTCATAGAAAGCCTTTGAAACAATCTGCAATGTCATAAGATCATCTTCTTATAACACATGCAGGGCTTTTCAGTCTTTGTAGTTTCGGCTGAATGGGATTAGAGGATAAAATCAAAGATTTTCCCTTTTTTTTCGAGGCAGAGGGTTTATGCTCTTGGTATGACAAAGCACAATAAATCCAGTAAAATATAGCAGACCTCCAAAGTTATCTGTAGAGACTCAAACTCTTGCTTGAGAATCTTCATGCCAACATTTTAAAAATAATTCTTAGGTAAAGGAAATGTAAAATGCTCTTAGAAGCACATGCATTAGAATTAGTAGAAAGGTTTTGTAAAATTTCAGAGATAACTGAGACTAAACATCTCACTCGCAACTTCCTATTTTAAGGAGGAAGAATTGGGTCCTAAAAATTGATGAGGCTATATATTTGACCACAATTAAGGAAAAAGCATTGGGGCTCCAAAAGTTTCATGCTGAACTACCCAAAGGCAAAGCTCACAGTAGAACACACTTGTTCTGACCGTAGGGCCAATGCTTTTTCCATTTTAATGAAGTGAGTCCTCTTCTAGGAACCTCAAACCTTATATCATGCTCAGCATTATTTTATCTGATGTTTTCAGCACTGTGGTTTAAGTTGAAAGTTTATCTCACAGTTTTTTTTTTTTTAATATACCCAAATGGTTTTTGAAGCATCAATAACAGGCAATTTTATCTTGCTTTTTTCTTATACTCTGTGTTTTGTCTCCCTACTTTTGGAAATATTCACCATAGAGTTTCAAAAAGTAACATTGATTTGCATGGGCCGCACAACTTCTGACCTGAAGTCTTGGGCGATCCTTATTTGTAATTATAATCTGTAGTAGCACCAGAATGTCTGAACAGTGCTGTTTTGCTCTTGCCTCAATCAAGGACTGATTTGGCTTGTATTGCTCTCCTGCTGTTGCCAAAAAGACCACACAGACTAAGTGGTAGAGTTCTGAAGTCTACCTGAAGTCCGGGTTAGTGTGTGCAAGTGACTAGGCTGTGATTTATGCAGCGATAATAGTAAAATTTATGCAGTGATCATAGTAAAGTGATCATCTCATTTAAATAAGATAGCATAATAACAACTTATATCAGTTAAATTAGGAGCAAAGGGGCTAATTATGTATTCTCCATTAAAATGTCCTTTCTGTTATTGTCAGAGGACTAGGTAAGCCAAATGTGGTATTTTGTTTGGCATTTTCTTATGTCTAGAAGTATTAGTTTAGACTCTTGAAAAGTACAACTCCCCATATCATCACACTACCAGTTCTACTCATATCTAAATGTTCTGTTACTCAGCTATGTCATCTAACAGTCTTACCTGTTCTGGCATTAGCCCCTCACATTTTTTTTTTTTTTTAATACAAAGATGTAGTAATTTACCCATTTTTATGCTTTTCTCAAAATGCTCCATAAACCTATTCCAATAGCTGAGTCTTTGGAAGGAAATACACATCCAGCCAGGTGTGTGTATTAGCATCAAGCTCAGGTTGACAGGAACCATAGTTTTCCTGAAAAGCATGATTGAAGAAGCCAGTTTTACAGACGAAGAGCTCATGACCAGTTTCTTTCAAGGTTCAACTCAAGTTTGACAGCTTGAAGAATTTCATGTAGCAAATGGCAAAATATTCTTTTAAAAGTTTCAACTGGTATCACAATCATTGCGGGTTTCCAAACACACCCACAACCCAGTACCAGTTAAAGCCATGGGAAGCATTGCTGCCACAGCTTTGATGCCTCACAGCCTCTAAGGAGAGCATGTGGCTGATTGTGTTCTTGAAAACCTCTACCCAGCAGGATTCTGTTTTTTGTTAGTTTTAAGTGCAGACCACATGGCATTATACAAAAATCAAAGCACACATTTTTACATGCTACAAGTATTACAGTTTTTGACCAAACTGCTTCATGCTTGGATGTTATCTTTTGGGTTGATGGGTTCCACAGGAAACCAGCTGTGTAATTAGAGATGTTTTTGCATGTCTGTACCAAAGTTGCAGCCTGAGGATGCCCAGAAGAGAGATATTCTTGTGTATGTGTGTTTGTGTGTGTAATTGTGAGATGTTTATTTGCGAACAGACAAGTGTTGGCAACACAGACTCCAAAGCAGAAATTATTACATTAGAGAAGTGGTATGGGATTCAGGGCTTCATTTTTTTTTTCCTTACAGGCCTAGCCCTTTCTTCGAACATTTTTTCTTTGCAATTTCAACATTTTATTTATTTGTATAAAAACACTATATAATATACTTTCTCCATCTAACTTCATATTTCATTGTGCTTCTCCCTTCTACTATGTGATGATAAATAACAACCCTGAAAAACAAAAGGGTACTTTGGTAATGATCTTCACCATCCTCTCAACAAACTTCTGTCCTTATACCCATAATATTTTAAAGTACTTACTTTTTAACTATCTGCTATTTCTACTGTAATCTAACACTCCCAAGGGCACAGGCCATGTCATTTTGTCATTGTCTCCTGACTGACTGACACATTTTTAGCTATGATTTTTTTATATTATTTGTGAGCCTGGTCAATGACAGAAACTGATAATCTTAGTTATAAACCTTTATCTTTTCATCACAGTCCTGGAAAATACTTTTCCCTTTTATATTCTCCTATAACATTATACACTCACTATATTCTTGGAATATGGGATATGATAATAATTAACATAATTGTCTTAGAGCTTACAAGAGGTTTAGAAATCATGTTATCCGAAGGAAAGATAATCAATCAAATTAAGGTCCAGAGAGATGACCTGACTTGTCTAGTACCATATTGGTAGGTTTTAGTTTCAGTTGTGGGTTGTTTGATTATGTATATATTTAATTTGGTGGTATTTCAAGAATCTTTTCCTGAACACTAAGATCAAGCATGGAAATATAATTACTATCATTATCCAATTCATTCTTCAAGAACTGGTCTTTACTTTTTTATTCATTAAAGTAGAATTCTTGTTTTTTAAGGATTTGAGATCATCTTTGTTTTTTGTATACTGGCATCCTATAAAGTTATACAAATAATTCATAAATTGATTATGTGCCTTTTTAAATATCTTTTAAGAAAGCATCTAGTTTGTGTCTGAATTTATTTACTTCATTCTGGAATTGATATAATTTTGTGTTATAGAATTCAGATGAAAATTTTCTGGACTTTGAACTTGCACTAATTCAAGCTTAGATTTTTAATGTTTATATCATCAATATTTTCCACTTACTAGCTTATTATCTAGCTTTCTATTCCTTTGTGTTTGTCATTTGGGTTTTTAAAAACAGCTGGCGTATTCATCGCATATTTATATCCTCTGCATATACATACGTCAAAGCTGTGTAAATGGCAAGCCTAGAATAATAATTTTCATTTCTAAGTCAGTTGTTTGGAGTACAAATCACAGACACAGGGAAGTCAGATTTTTAAGTGCGGGTGATATACATACTGAATGTTATTAGTATCATATTATAGGTACATTACAGGTTAAATGGGGTTTTGTGAATTATTGTCCAGTTTTATTATAATTTCAATTAGAAAAAATTATTTTTAATTCTAACAGAGAACTTAAAAAAATGCCCTTTCTTCAGTACTGGTGATTCTCTAAGTGGCAAAAAGGACTGTGGCTATGAGGTAGATACTTCTGGGATTTAAAACTTGTTAAATTTCTGTGTCTGAATAAGAGAAATCAGATGGCTATGTATATATCCAGATAGTCTAACTTGGGAGCAAAGGACATTTGCCTCCATGGCTTAAAGATTCTTAATGTTTACTCCTCCAGATTTACTCTTTCCACCCATTTTTGTATTATTGTTATTATTATTGCTGTAATACATATCTATGGTGGAAAAAGGAACAGCAAGGTGTAAAGTGAAATGTTAAAGTTTCCCTCTTTCATTCCAGTCTACAGACGTAATTAGTGTGATTAATAGCTTCTTGTGTATTTTAACAGAACTTTTATGTACCTACAAGTATACTTCGTTAGTTTATCTCAATCTCAGTTTTTCTCTCTGAATATACCATTTACAAGTCTGGTCTTAATGAACACTGGATTGCCGGCATCTCAGTTTCAAAGTGTCCTAGAATTTTGGTATTCTTAATTTACATTCCATGAGTATTTCAAAAGCCCAGAAATAGCAGAAGCAAAGTCAGGGAATCACTGGAGTAGTAATTAGTAAAATTTTATTTTGCTCTATTATTTTATTTATAATATTGTACACACACTAAAGAGACAGTTTGCAAACTGGGAGCACTCAAACCAAAACATGGAAGGAGGCTCAGGGGTATGTGGTTATAAAGCAGCTTATATAGTGAGAAACCAGTCACTGTATATTCTTCACAATGATTGGTTATAATATTAGAATTTTCTTAAATGGTAGGGAATTGGTTAGTAGTCACCTCATATCAACCTTGGGAAACAGTTTAAGTTTGCTTATGATTTCCAGAGGCATAAGCAAGAAACGACCCAGTGATTCTGATAGATGTCATTTGGCATATGAGTGGCTGCTGATAGGCATTTAAAACCTTTGAGCATATACAACGCTTAATATGGTGACTAAAAGGGAACAATAGCCAAGGATCAAAAAATTTCCTGGAGCAGAGATTCCCAGGAGCCAAGATTTAACCAATTAAATAACTTAAATGGGTTATAATTTTTTTAAAGTTATTTACATGGGCACACCCTGATGTATTAGCAATCACATATACTCATGATTACTTAGGACAGGATGGATATGAAGATATTTTATTTCAGGAGATGGTGATGCAGATGAGCTTCCACCTAAATTAGACCTCCGTATGATGTGAGCAATCAGGTATGAGAGGTGTTTCTGTGGTAACAAAAGAAAAACAAAGCTTGGTAGTTTGAACAAATTGTAAATTCAGCTTCTGAGTTTGGAGAGCAGTCAGTTGAAAACATTTCTAGATTTTGAGTGTGAAGCCTCTCTAGATGGTGGAATGAGGATGGCATTTTCTGTCTGATGGATTTTTCTGGTTTGCAGTTTGAATGCCTTTTATGATGTCATCAGGGGTTCTGCCGAGCTTTCTTGAGTGGCCCATACAGCAACAGGCATAAAGTTTGTCCATATGCAACCTGTTGTGTTTTTCTTGAAGTTTACAGGTAGACAAAACCTCAAAGACACTTAACAGGATTAGAATCTCATAATGGATACACTATAGTTTTCTATTAAAACATAATTTTTTATAGTAATTCCATTTTTATCAAATAATACTTATAATGAAACTGATTTGTTTGTGAAATAAGCCTAGCCTTATTGAACTGGCTTGATTATACAGATAAATGGAGTCAGAATAGTAATTCTAGGCATATTCTCAAATATGACATTTCAGTCAAAGTTTTGGTTATATACAAGGGGCTTTACTGGCTCCATAAAGTCAACCTTGGCTCTTTAAAATTGTCTGGTAATAAGGAAACTCAGATTAGACCTTTAGAGTCTCTTTAGGCTAAGAAACTAGGTAAGGACTTGTCCAATTTTGCTCTGTTACAAGGAGAATATATTCTTATTGAATTTATGTAAATGTCTATATTGTCATGAACAATAAGAATACTTAATAAGAGTTTCAGAATTCTAGAAGTATCCGGTAGGGAGAAAAGATAAATGTTTCAACCTTTGTTGCCAAGATACACTTTACCAAATTGTTGTAAGCTATAGAAAGCTTGAAAGAACAGAGAAAAAGGGGTTGTTTAAATCTGGAAAACAAAACATTAAATAACTAGCAATGTTTTAAATGAAGTCATAATTATAATCATCTTTATCAGTTCATTCAGGCTTGTGTAATTAATACTTGTTTTGCTTGATCTTGGGTTAACAGCTTTATGAATCAGTTTTCCATTAAAGTTTTTAGAAATTCTTTCCCAGCTTGATGTTATAATCTTAAAGTTATTAGAAACTTGCATTCTAGAATGTTTGTCAGACTCTTTCCTATGGATCTCTTTGAAGATGAAGCATTTTTGTAGGAACACTTTTGCAAAAGCATGAAAGTAAAGTAATAACTGTGAGTGACAACAGGCCTAAGAACAGCCATGGTTAAAGATCTAGTGAGAGTTCATAATAATACAATTGTCAAGGAAATTTGGTTATTTTTGTGATATACAATATTTTAAGATAAAATTTAAAATTTAAGATGGAATTATGATACATTATATTAGAACATAACAGATTTTAAGAATTTCATGTAATTTCTGATTTATTTTAGTAATATATATCCTATATAAATATGATCTAAGAAGGCTAAACATTACTTTTTACTTGATAATGTTTCCCATGCAATTTAACACATCAAATAAGCCTAAATTAAATAATAGTTATTTATTTTTTATTTTTTTATTTTTTTGCGGTACGTGGGCCTCTCAGCACTGTGGCCTCTCCCGCTGCGGAGCACAGGCTCCGGACGCGCGGGCCCAGCGGCCATGGTCCACGGGCCCAGCTGCTCCGCGGCACATGATCCTCCCGGACCGGGACACGAACCCGCGTTTCCTGCACCGACAGGCGGACCCCCAAACACTGCACCACCAGGGAAGCCCTAAATAACAGTTCTTTCTTTTTTACTTCATTCAGAATTTGATTTGGGGAAGTTTGTTAAAAATACCAAAAGATTTAAAACACTTGATCAAATAGATCATAGATCACTGTGAAACAATACTTAATTATCCATTTAATTAAAGTTACAATTAAAAGATTTCAAAGGCCAATACAGAAAGTTACGTAGTTGTAAAAAACAGAAAAAACTTCGTTCTTTTTATATTGAAAAAAATGTTTTGTTTTGTTTTTTTCCTAAGTAATCAAAGACCTGATAAAGACAAGGTGAAGCACAGGAAATTACTTTCACAAGACATAGAATTTTTGTTTCCTAGGCAGATTACATTAAAGGTAAAGAAAAACCTTTGTTTACAATTTCTTATTAAGAGCAGATCAATAATTAAAAATTTTTTGTGATTTAACAGAGAGAAAATCAAATTCTAATTTTGTACCAGTATACTTTTAGTATTAAAACTTTTTAAATTGAAGTATAATTGATTTACAATATTAGTTTCAGGTGTACAACATAGTTGTACCTGAGTAGGACCTTATGGGGCCTTCCCTGGACAGGCTTTTCCCCCATATCCTCTGCTTTAGCTCCTCTCCGAAGTACCTATATAACAGTATTTGATGCACATTTCCTGAGTTGTTTTACAGATGTGAAAAACCCCCACCAAATGCAAGATGTTAACTATCAATACTTGATGACCATGAGCACATAGGCCCAGGCCTCCTGGAGCCTAAGGACTGATAATGTTAACCCCTGTGACACCACCCTGTTACCTCACCATCAGCCAATCAGAGAACTGTGCATGAGCTGATCACTTACCCTGCAACCCCCCTCCCTCACCTGGCCTCTAAAAAACGCTTTGCCGAAACCCCTCAGGGAGCTTAGGGCTTTCTAAGGTGTGAGCCACCTGTCTCCTTGCAAGGCCTTGCAATAAACCTTTCTCTGCTCCAGACTCCGACATTTCTGTTTGTTTGGCATCGCTGTGCATTGGGCACAGGAATGTTAACACAGTGATTCAGTATTTTTACACATTATAGTTCATTCAAAGTTATTACAAAATAATGGCTATATTGCCTTGCTGTACAATATATCTTTGTTGCTTATTTATTTTATACATAGTAGTTTGTGTCTCTTGCTCCCATAGTGTATCTCCCCCCTTCCTCTATCTCTTTTTTAAATTAAATAAATTCCTTTCACTCTTAGCTTGACCACATATAAGATTTCTTTTCTCAAGATCCCTTTTCCACAAACCTTCTGCAACTTTCTATATTCATTTAGCTTTTGTTCTATCTTTTTTCCTTTCTTATTCTAGAATAATCATTGTAATTTAGGACAAAATTTCTTTCTTTTTTTGCCTTACCAAGAACAAACAAACCCCAAACACTTGTCCTTTATACATTTTCTTTAAAAAAAAAACCCACATTCTATTTTTCTTACCTACTTATTTTATACTGTCATTTTCTTTTGCCCTTATTGTTTCTACTACTTTTATTTTTACGTATTGATTATAAACTTTAACATAATCTTTGCTTTCCAGTGAAAACTAAGAAGCAGGCAATTTTGAACTGCCTATCATTTATTACCATCCTGTAGTAGATTAGCAAATTCATAAATATGTAATTATAAAAACATTTTTGAAGATATGTTTTTTATAGTATAATTTTTTAATGTGACGAGACATGTTTATTAATAGCCTCAAATATCTTTCATTTCTCTATAAAAATTAAGAAGCCAAAGGTGGATAAACGTATGATTAGTAATTAGTGTTTCAGTATTTTATCTTCTTTGGAAATGATTTAGATATTGAATGAGTAAAGCTTATCTAGTTTAACTTACTATAAACTTTTATCTTATTTACACTTATTTAAATTACTTGTTTTTAACAATCATGCTTAGATTACACATAAAACAGCTATGATCTTAGTTTTCTTGCAGACAAATTTTGAACATATGCCTGCTTTCATTAAAATAACAAACTTAAACTAGTTTTTATTTATAAAAGATTACCCCAGATCATGTGAACTTAAAAAACATTTGTGTTATTTTTGAGGAATACTGAATTTTTATAAAAATTTCTCTTTAAGCCAATTAAATACAGCTCTTTAGAAATGGATTATGCAATATCATCTGAAGGTAGAAAAATATCACATATCTAAAACATATGAACATAGACATAAATATACAGACAGATGCAAGCAGAGATCATATAGCTTTTGTTTTAAAAAGTCTAGCCATGTCTCATAAAACTCAAGAGTTGGATCGAAATTGTATTTCTGGCGGACAAAGTTAACTTTTCCTGCTCAGACAGCCAAAGGTTTTCACTAAAGATTTTTTTATTGGCATGCTGAGAGCTGTTTTTGTTTTTGCTTTTGTTTTGTAACATCTTTATTGAAGTATAATTGCCTTACAATGTGTTAATTTCTGCTGTATAACAGAGTGAACTAGCCAAACATATACACCATATCCCCATATCCCCTCCCTCTTGCGTCTCCCTCCCATCCTTCCTATCCTACCCCTCTAGGTGGTAACAAAGCACTGAGCTGATCTCCCTGTGCTATGCGGCTGCTTCCCACTAGCTATCTATTTTACATTTGGTAGTGTATATATGTCAATGCTACTCTTTCACTTTGTCCTGCTCCTAGGTTCTTCAGAAACATTTTATTTTATTTTTTAAGATTCCATATCTATGTGATAGCATAAGGTATTTATTTTTCTCTTTCTGACTTCACTCTGTGTGACAGACTCTAGATCCATCCACCTCACCACAAATAACTCAATTTCGTTTCTTTAATGGCTGAGTATATTCCATTGTATATATATG
Organism: Leucopleurus acutus; assembly: GCF_964270905.1. Taxonomy (NCBI): domain Eukaryota; kingdom Metazoa; phylum Chordata; class Mammalia; order Artiodactyla; family Delphinidae; genus Leucopleurus; species Leucopleurus acutus. The sequence continues at coordinate 38,146,582 of NC_139142.1, forward strand.
CCACATCTTCTTTATCCATTCATCTGTCAATGGACACTTAGGTTGCTTCCATGTCCTGGCTATTGTAAATAGTGCTGAAATGAACATTGTGGTACATGACTCTTTTTGAATTATGGTTTTCTCAGGGTATATGCCCAGTAGTGGGATTGCTGGGTCATATGGTAGTTCTATTTGTAGTTTTTTAAGGAACCTCCATACTGTTCTCCATAGTGGCTGTATCAATTTACATTCCCACCAAAGAGCAAGAGGGTTCCCTTTTCTCCACACCCTCTCCAGAATTTATTGTTTGTAGATTTTTTGATGATGGCCATTTTGACCGGTGTGAGGTGATACCTCATTGTAGTTTTGATTTGCATTTCTCTAATGATTAGTGATGTTGAGCAACTTTTCATGTGTTTGTTGGCAATCTGTATATCTTCTATAGAGAAATGTCTATTTAGGTCTTCTGCCCATTTTTGGATTGGGTTGTTTTTTTGATACTGAGCTGCATGAGCTGCTTATATATTTTGGAGACTAATCCTTTGTCAGTTGCTTTGTTTGCAAATATTTTCTCCCATTCTGAGGGTTATCTTTTCATCTTGTTAATGATTTCCTTTGCTGTTCAACAGCTTTTAAATTTTGTTAGGTCCATTTTTTAATTTTTGTTTTTATTTCCATTTCTCTAGGTGGTGGGTCAAAAGGATCTTGCTATGATTTATGTCAGAGAGTGTTCTTCCTATGTTTTCCTCTAAGAGTTTGATAGTGTCTGGACTTACATTTAGGTCTTTAATCCATTTTGAGTTTATTTTTGTGTATGGTGTTAGGAAGTGTTCTAATTTCATTCTTTTACATGTAGCTGTCCAGTTTTCCCAGCACCACTTATTGAAGAGGCTGTCTTTTCTCCATTGTATATTCTTGCCTCCTTTATCAAAAATAAGCTGACCATAGGTGCATGGGTTTAGCTCTGGGCTTCCTATCCTGTTCCATTGATCTCTATTTCTGTTTCTGTGCCTGTACTATACTGTCTTGATTACTGTAGTTTTGTAGTATAGTCTGAACTTAGGGAGCCTGATTCCTCAAGCTCCCTTTTTCTTTCTCAAGACAGCTTTGGCTATTTGGGGTCTTTAGTGTTTCCATACAAATTGTGAAATATTTTGTTCTAGTTCTATGAAAAATGCCATTGGTAGTTTTATAGGGATTGCATTGAGTCTGTAGATTGCTTAGGGTAGTATAGTCATTTTCACAATGTTGATTCTCCAATCTAAGAACATGGTATATTTCTCCATCTGTTTGTATCATGTTTAATTTAGTTTTTCATTGTCTTACAGTTTTCTGCATACAGGTCTTTTGTCTCCTTAGGTAGATTTATTTCTAGGTATTTTATTCTTTTTGTTGGAATGGTAAATGGGAGTGCTTCCTTAATTTCTCATTCAGATTTTTCACCATCAGTGTATAGGAATGCAAGAGATTTCTGTGCATTACTTTTGTATCCGTCTGCTTACCAAATTCATTGTTTAGCTCTAGTAGTTTTCTGGTAGTATCTTTAGGATTCTCTATGTATAGTATTGTGTCATCTGCAAATAGTGACAATTTTACTTCTTCTTTTCTGATTTCAATCCCTTTTATTTCTTTTTCTTCTCTGATTGCTGTGGCTAAAACTTCCAAAACTATGCTGAATAATAGTGGTGAGAGTGGGCAACCTTTTCTTGTACCTGATCTTAGAGGAAATGGTTTCAGTTTCTCACCATTCAGAATGATGTTGGCTGTGGATTTGTCATATATGGCCTTTATTTTTTTATTTTTATTTTTTTTTAACATCTTTATTGGAGTATAATTGCTTTACAATGGTATGTTAGTTTCAGCTTCACAACAAAATGAATCAGTTATATATATACATATATTCCCATATCTCTTCCCGCTTGCGTCTCCCTCCCTCCCACCCTCCCTATCCCACCCCTCCAGGCGGTCACAAAGCACCGAGCTGATCTCCCTGTGCTATGCGGCTGCTTCCCACTAGCTATCTACCTTACGTTTGGTAGTGTATATATGTCCATGCCTCTTTATCGCTTTGTCACCGTTTACCCTTCCCCCTCCCCATAGCCTCAAGTCCATTCTCTAGTAAGTCTGTGTCTTTATTCCTGTTTCACCCCTAGGTTTTTCATGACATTTTTTTTTTTTTAAATTCCATATATATGTGTTAGCATACGGTATTTGTCTCTCTCTTTCTGACTTACTTCACTCTGTATGACAGACTCTAGGTCTATCCACCTCATTACAAATAGCTCAATTTCGTCTCTTTTTATGGCTGAGTAATATTCCATTGTATATATGTGCCACATCTTCTTTATCCATTCATCCGATGATGGACACTTAGGTTGTTTCCATCTCTGGGCTATTGTAAATAGAGCTGCAATGAACATTTTGGTACATGACTCTTTTTGAATTATGGTTTTCTCAGGGTATATGCCCAGTAGTGGAATTGCTGGGTCATATGGTAGTTCTATTTGTAGCTTTTTAAGGAACCTCCATACTGTTCTCCACAGTGGCTGTATCAATTTACATTCCCACCAACAGTGTAAGAGGGTTCCCTTTTCTCCACACCCTCTCCAGCATTTATTGTTTCTAGATTTTTTGATGATGGCCATTCTGACTGGTGTGAGATGATATCTCATTGTAGTTTTGATTTGCATTTCTCTCATGATTAGTGATGTTGAGCATTCTTTCATGTGTTTGTTGGCAATCTGTATATCTTCTTTGGAGAAATGTCTATCTAGGTCTTCTGCCCATTTTTGGATTGGGTTGTTTGTTTTTTTGTTATTAAGCTGCATGAGCTGCTTATAAATTTTGGAGATCAATCCTTTGTCAGTTGCTTCATTTGCAAATATTTTCTCCCATTCTGAGGGCTGTCTTTTGGTCTTCTTTATGGTTTCCTTTGCTGCGCAAAAGCTTTTAAGTTTCATTAGGTCCCATTTGTTTACTCTTGTTTTTATTTCCATTTCTCTAGGAGGTGGGTCAAAAAGGACCTTGCTGTGATTTATGTCATAGAGTGTTCTGCCTATGTTTTCCTCTAAGAGTTTGATAGTTTCTGGCCTTACATTTAGGTCTTTAATCCATTTTGAGCTTATTTTTGTGTACGGTGTTAGGGAGTGATCTAATTTCATACTTTTACATGTAGCTGTCCAGTTTTCCCAGCACCACTTATTGAATAGGCTGTCCTTTCTCCACTGTACATTTCTGCCTCCTTTGTCAAAGATAAGGTGACCATATGTGCGTGGGTTTATCTCTGGGCTTTCTATCCTGTTCCATTGATCTATATTTCTGTTTTTGTGCCAGTACCATACCGTCTTGATAACTGTAGCTTTGTAGTATAGTCTGAAGTCTGGGAGCCTGATTCCTCCAGTTCCTTCTTTCGTTCTCAAGATTGCTTTGGCTATTCGGGGTCTTTTGTGTTTCCATACAAATTGCAAAATTTTTTGTTCTAGTTCTGTGAAAAATGCCAGTGGTAGTTTGATAGGGATTGCATTGAATCTATAGATTGCTTTCGGTAGTAGAGTCATTTTCACAATGTTGATTCTTCCAATCCAAGAACATGGTATATCTCTCCATCTATTTGTATCATCTTTAATTTCTTTCATCAGTGTCTTATAATTTTCTGCATACAGATCTTTTGTCTCCTTAGGTAGGTTTATTCCTAGATATTTTATTCTTTTTGTTGCAATGGTAAATGGGAGTGTTTTCTTGATTTCACTTTCAGATTTTTCATCATTAGTATATAGGAATGCCAGAGATTTCTGTGCATTAATTTTGTATCCTGCCACTTTACCAAATTCATTGATTAGCTCTAGTAGTTTTCTGGTAGCATCTTTAGGGTTCTCTATGTATAGGATCATGTCATCTGCAAACAGTGACAGCTTTACTTCTTCTTTTCCGATTTGGATTCCTTTTATTTCCTTTTCTTCTCTGATTGCTGTGGCTAAAACTTCCAAAACTATGTTGAATAAGAGTGGTGAGAGTGGGCAACCTTGTCTTGTTCCTGATCTTAGTGGAAATGCTTTCAGTTTTTCACCATTGAGGATGATGTTTGCTGTGGGCTTGTCATATATGGCCTTTATTAAGTTGAGGAAAGTTCCCTCTATGCCTACTTTCTGCAGGGTTTTTATCATAAATGGGTGTTGAATTTTGTCAAAAGCTTTCTCTGCATCTATTGAGATGATCATATGGTTTTTCTCCTTCAGTTTGTTAATATGGTTTATCACATTGATAGATTTGCGTATATTGAAGAATCCTTGCATTCCTGGAATAAACCCCACTTGATCATGGTGTATGATCTTTTTAATGTGCTGTTGGATTCTGTTTGCTAGTATTTTGTTGAGGATTTTTGCATCTATGTTCATCAGTGATATTGGCCTGTAGTTTTCTTTCTTTGTGACATCCTTGTCTGGTTTTGGTATCAAGGTGATGGTGGCCTCGTAGAAGGAGTTTGGGAGTGTTCCTCCCTCTGCTATATTTTGGAAGAGTTTGAGAAGGATAGGTGTTAGCTCTTCTCTAAATGTTTGATAGAATTCGCCTGTGAAGCCATCTGGTCCTGGGCTTTTCTTTGTTGGAAGATTTTTAATCACAGTTTCAATTTCAGTGCTTGTGATTGGTCTGTTCATATTTTCTATTTCTTCCTGATTCAGTCTTGGCAGGTTGTGCCTCTCTAAGAATTTGTCCATTTCTTCCAGATTGTCCATTTTATTGGCATAGAGTTGCTTGTAGTAATCTCTCATGATCTCTTTTATTTCTGCAGTGTCAGTTGTTACCTCTCCTTTTTCATTTCTAATTCTATTGATTTGGGTCTTCTCCCTTTTTTTCTTGATGAGTCTGGCTAGTGGTTTATCTATTTTGTTTATCTTCTCAAAGAACCAGCTTTTAGTTTTATTGATCTTTGCTATTGTTTCCTTCATTTCTTTTTCATTTATTTCTGATCTGATTTTTATGATTTCTTTCCTTCTGCTAGCTTTGGGGTTTTTTTGTTCTTCTTTCTCTAATTGCTTGAGGTGCAAGGTTAGGTTGTTTATTCGAGATGCTTCCTGCTTCTTAAGGTGGGCTTGTATTGCTATAAACTTCCCCCTTAGAACTGCTTTTGCTGCATCCCACAGGTTTTGGGTCGTTGTGTCTCCATTGTCATTTGTTTCTAGGTATTTTTTGATTTCCTCTTTGATTTCTTCAGTGATATCTTCATTATTAAGTAGTGTATTGTTTAGCATCCATGTGTTTGTATTTTTTACAGATCTTTTCCTGTAATTGATATCTAGTCTCATGGCGTTGTGGTCAGAAAAGATACTTGATACAATTTCAATTTTCTTAAATTTACCAAGGCTTGATTTGTGACCCAAGATATGATCTATCCTGGAGAATGTTCCATGAGCACTTGAAAAAAATGTGTATTCTGTTGTTTTTGGATGGAATGTCCTATAAATATCAATTAACTCCATCTCGTTTAATGTATCATTTAAAGCTTGTGTTTCCTTATTTATTTTCATTTTGGATGATCTGTCCATTGGTGAAAGTGGGGTGTTAAAGTCCCCTACTATGAATGTGTTACTGTCGATTTCCCCTTTTATGGTTGTCAGTATTTGCCTTATGTATTGAGGTGCACCTATGTTGGGTGCATAAATATTTACAATTGTTATATCTTCCTCTTGGATTGATCCCTTGATCATTATGTAGTGTCCTTCTTTGTCTCTTCTAATAGTCTTTGTTTTAAAGTCTATTTTGTCTGATATGAGAATTGCTACTCCAGCTTTCTTTTGGTTTCCACTTGCATGAAATACCTTTTTCCATCCCCTTACTTTCAGTCTGTATGTGTCTCTAGGTCTGAAGTGGGTCTCTTGTAGACAGCAAATATATGGGTCTTGTTTTTGTATCCATTCAGCCAATCTGTGTCTTTTGGTGGGAGCATTTAGTCCATTTACATTTAAGGTAATTATCGATATGTGTGTTCCTAGTCCCATTTTCTTCATTGTTTTGGGTTTGTTATTGTAGGTCCTTTCCTTCTTTTGTGTTTCTTGCCTAGAGAAGTTCCTTTAGCAGTTGTTGTAGAGCTGGTTTGGTGGTGCTGAACTCTCTCAGCTTTTGCTTGTCTGTAAAGGTTTTAATTTCTCCATCAAATCTGAATGAGATCCTTGCTGGGTAGAGTAATCTTGGTTGCAGGTTTTTCTCCTTCAACACTTTCAATATGTCCTGCCACTCCCTTCTGGCTTGCAGAGTTTCTGCTGAAAGATCAGCTGTTAACCTTATGGGGATTCCCTTGTGTGTTATTTGTTGTTTTTCCCTTGCTGCTTTTAATATGTTTTCTTTGTATTTAATTTTTGACAGTTTGATTAATATGTGTCTTGGCGTATTTCTCCTTGGATTTATCCTGTATGGGACTCTCTGTGCTTCCTGGACTTGATTAACTATTTCCTTTCCCATATTAGGGAAGTTTTCAACTATAATCTCTTCAAATATTTTCTCAGTCCCTTTCTTTTTCTCTTCTTCTTCTGGAACCCCTATAATTCGAATGTTGGTGCGTTTAATGTTGTCCCAGAGGTCTCTGAGACTGTCCTCAGTTCTTTTCATTCTTTTTTCTTTATTCTGCTCTGCAGTAGTTATTTCCACTATTTTATCTTCCAGGTCACTTATCCGTTCTTCTGCCTCAGTTATTCTGCTATTGATCCCATCTAGAGTACTTTTAATTTCATTTATTGTGTTGTTCATCGTTGCTTGTTTCATCTTTAGTTCTTCTAGGTCCTTGTTAACTGATTCTTGCAATTTGTCCATTCTATTGCCCATTCTATCTCCAAGATTTCGGATCAACCTTACTATCATTATTCTGAATTCTTTTTCAGGTAGACTGCCTATTTCCTCTTCATTTGTTAGGTCTGGTGGGTTTTTATCTTGCTCCTTCATTTGCTGTGTATTTTTCTGTCTTCTCATTTTGCTTATCTTACTGTGTTTGGGGTCTCCTTTTTTTTTTTTTTGCAGGCTGAAGGTTCGTAGTTCCTGTTGTTTTTTGAGTCTGTCCCCAGTGGCTAAGGTTGGTTCAGTGGGTTGTGTAGGCTTCCTGGTGGAGGGTACTAGTGCCTGTGTTCTGGTGTATGAGGCTGGATCTTGTCTTTCTGGTGGGCAGGTCCACGTCTGGTGGTGTGTTTTGGGGTGTCTGTAGACTTATTATGATTTTGGGCAGCCTCTCTGCTAATGGGTGGGGTTGTGTTCCTGTCTTGCTAGTTGTTTGGCATAGGATGTCCAGCACTGTAGCTTGCTGGTCGTTGAGTGAAGCTGGGTGCTGGCGTTGAGATGGAGATCTCTCGGAGATTTTTGCTGTTTGATATTATGTGCAGCTGGGAGGCCTCTTGTGGACCAGTGTCCTGAAGATGGCTCTCCCACCTCAGAGGCACAGCACTGAGTCCTGGCTGCAGCACCAAGAGCCTTTCATCCACAGGGCTCCTTAATTTGGGATGATTCGTTGTCTATTCAGGTATTCCACAGATGCAGGGTATATCAAGTTGATTGTGGAGCTTTAATCCGCTGCTTCTGAGGCTGCTGGAAAAGATTTCCCTTTCTCTTCTTTGTTCTCACAGCTCCCAGGGGCTCAGCTTTGGATTTGGCCCCGCCTGTGCGTGTAGGTCGCCGGAGGGCGTCTGTTCTTTGCTCAGACAGGACGGGGTTAAAGGAGCCGCTGATTCGGAGGCTCTGGCTCACCCAGGCCGGGGGGTAGGGAGGGTCACGGAGTGCAGGGCGGGCCTGCAGCGGCAGAGGCCGGCGTGACGCTGCAGCCTGAGGCGCGCCGTGCGCTCTCCCGGGGGAGCCGTCCCCGGATCCCGGGACCCCGGCAGCGGCGGGCTGCACAGGCTCCCCGGAAGGGCGTGTGGCTAGTGACCTGCGCTCGCACACAGGCCTCCTGGCGGCGGCAGCAGCGGCCTTAGCGTCCCATGTCCGTCTCTGGGCTCCGCACTCTTAGCCGCGGCTCGCGCCCGTCTCCGGAGCTCTCCCAAGCAGCGTTCCCAATCCCCCCTCCTCGTGCACCAGGAAACAAAGAGGGACGTAAAAGTCTCTTGCCTCTTCGGCAGGTCCAGACCCCTCCCCAGACTCTCTCCCGGCCAGCCGCGGCGCACCAACGCCCTGCAGGCTGTGTTCACGCCGCCAACCTCAGTCCTCTCCCGGCGCTCCGACAAAAGCCGGAGCCTCAGCTCCCAGTCCCGCCCGCCCCGGCGGGCGAGCAGACAAGCCTCTCGGCTGGTGAGTGCCGGTCGGCCCGATCCTCTGCGCTGGAATCTCTCCGCTTTGCCCTCCGCACCCCTGTTGCTGTGCTCTCCTCCGCGGCTCCCAAGCTCCCCCACTCCGCCTCCCGAAGTCTCCACCCGCGAAGGGGCTCCTAGTGTGTGGACACTTTTCCTCCTTCACAGCTCTCTCCCGCTGGTGCAGGACCCGTCCCTATTCTTTTGTCTCTGTTTAGTTTTTTCTTTTGCCCTAACCAGGTACGTGGGGGGTTCCTTGCCTTTTGGGAGGTCTGAGGTCTTCTGCCAGCGTTCAGTAGGTGCTCCGGAGGAGTTGTTCCACGCGTAGATGTATTTCTGGTGTATCTGTGGAGAGGAAGGTGATCTCCGCGTCTTACTCTTCCGCCATCTTCCCGGAACTCCCTCCCTGGCCTTTATTATGTTGAGGTAAATTCCCTCTATACCTACTTTCTGGTGGGTTTTTATCATAAATGGGTGTTGAATTTTGTCAAAAGCTTTTTCTGCATCTATTGAGATGATCATATGGTTTTTCTCCTTCCATTTGTTAATATGGTTTATCACATTGATTGATTTGCATATACTGAAGAATCCTTGCATTCCTGGAATAAAACCCACTTGATTATGGTGTATGATCCTTTTAATGTGCTGTTGGATTCTGTTTCCTAGTATTTTATGGAGGATTTTTGCATCTATGTTCATCAGGGATATTGGCCTGTAATTTTCTTTCTTTGTGACATCTTTGTCTGGTTTTGGTATCAGGGTGATGGTGACCTCGTAGAATGAGTGTGGAAGTGTTCCTCCCTCTGCTATATTTTGGAAGAGGTTGAGAAGCATAGGTGTTAGCTCTTCTCTAAATGTTTGAAGTATTTGCCTGTGAAGCCATCTGGTCCTAGGCTTTTGTTTCTTGGAAGATTTTTAATCACAGTCTCAATTTCAGTGCTTGTGATTGGTCTGTTTATATTTTCTCTTCCTTCCTGGTTCAGTCTCGGAATGTTGTGCTTTTCTAAGACTGTGTCCAGTTCTTCCAGGTTGTCCATTTTATTGGCATATAGTTGCTTGTCATAATCTCTCATGATCCTTTGTATTTCTGTAGTGTCAGTTTTTACTTCTCCTTTTTCATTTCTAATTCTATTGATTTGAGTCTTCTCCATTTTTTTCTTGATGAGTCTGGCTAATGGTTTATCAGTTTTCCAAAGAACCAGCTTTTAGTTTTATTGATCTTTGCTGTCGTTTTCTTCATTTCTTTTTCATTTATTTCTGATCTGATCTTTAAGATTTCTTTCCTTCTGCTAATTTTGCAGATTTTCTGTTCTTCTTTCTCTAATTGCTTTAGGTGTAAGGTTAGGTTGTTTATTTGAGCTTTTTCTTCTTTCTTGAGGTAGGATTGTATTGCTATCAACTTCTCTCTTAGAACTGCTTTTGCTGCATCCCATAGATTTTGAGTCATCGTGTTTTCATTATCATTTGTTTCTAGGTATTTTTTGATTTCCTCTTTGATTTCTTCAGTGATTTCTTGATTATTTAGTAGTGTATCATTTAGCCTCCATGTGTTTGTAGTTTTACAGATTTTTCCCTGTAATTGACATCTAGTCTCACAGCGTTGTGGTCGGAAAAGATACTTGATATGATTTCAGTTTTCTTAAATTTACCAAGGCTTGATTTGTGATCCAAGATATTATCTATCCTGGAGAATGTTCCATGAGCACTAGAGAAGAAAGTGTAACCTGCTGTTTTTGGATGGAATGTCCTATAAATATCAATTAAGTCCATCATGTATAATGTATCATTTAAATCTTGTGTTTCCTTATTTATTTTCATTTTGGATGATCTGTCCATTGGTGAAAGTGTGGTGTTAAAGTCCCCCACTATTATTGTGTTACTGTCGTTTTCCCCTTATATGGCTGTTAGCATTTGCCTTACGTATTGAGGTACTCCTATGTTGGGTGCATAAAAGTTTACAATTTTTATATCCTCTTCTTGGATTGATCCCTTGATCATTATGTAGTGTCCTTCTTTGTCTCTTGTTCTGGTCTTTATTTTAAAGTCTATTTTGTCTGATATGAGAATTGCTACTCCAGCTTTCTTTTGATTTCCAATTGTATAGAATATCTTTTGCCATCCCCTTACTTTCAGTCTATATGTGCCCCTGGGTCTGAAGTGGGTCTCTTGTAGACAGCATATTTATGGGTCTTGTTTTTGTATCCATTCAGCCAGTGTTTGTCTTTTGGTTGGAGCATTTAACGCATTTAATGTAAGGTAATTATCAATATGTATGTTTCTATTACCATTTTTTTTTTTTAGTGGTAAAGTATTTTTTAAAATTTTTATTTATTTTGTTTCTTTATTTTTGCCAGTGTTGAGTTGTCATTGCTGTTAGAAGCCTTTCTCTACCTGCAGCAAGTGGAGGCTACTCTTCATTGTGGTGCCTGGGCTTCTCATTGCGGTGGCTTCTCTTATTTGGAGCACGGGCCCTAGGCACACGGGCTTCAGCAGCTGTGGCACTAAGCGTCAGTAGTTGTAGCACACAGGCTCAGTTGCTTCGTGGCATGTGGGACCTTCCTGGACCAGGGATCAAACCCCTGTCCCCTGCATTGGCAGACGGATTCTTAAACACTGTGTCACCAGGGAAGTCCATATTACCATTTTCTTAATTGTTTTAGGTTTGTTTTTGTAGGTCTTTTCCTTCTCTTGTGTTTCCTGTCTAGAAAAGTTCCTTTAGCATTTGTTGTCAAGCTGGTTTGGTGGTGCTGAATTCTCTTAGCTTTTGTTTGTCTGTAAAGTTTTTAATTTCTCCATTGAATCTAAATGAGATCCTTGCTGGGTAGAGTAATCTTGGATGTAGGTTTTTCCCTTTCATCACTTTAAATATGTCTTGCAACTCCCTTCTAGCTTGCAGTTTCTGCTGAAAGGTCAGCTGTTAACCTTATGGGGATTCCCTTGTGTGTTATTTGTTGCTTTTCCCCTGCTGCTTTTAATATTTTTTCTTTGTGTTTAATTTTTGATAGTTTGATTAATATGTGTCTTGAAGTGTTTCTCCTTGGATTTATCCTGTATGGGACTCTCTGAGCTTCCTGGATTTCATTGACTATTTCCTTTCCCATGTTAGGGAAATTTTCAACTATAATCTCTTCAAATATTTTCTCAGACCCTTTCTTTTCCTCTTCTCCTTCTGGGGTCCCTAGAATTTGAATGTTGGTGCGTTTACTGTTGTCCCAGAGGTCTCTGAGACTGTCCTCAGTTCTTTTCATTCTTTTTCTTTATTCTGCTCTGCAGTACTTATTTCCAGTATTTTATCTTCCAAGTCACTTATCTGGTAATCTGCCTCAGTTATTCTGCTGTTGATTTCTTCCAGAAAGTTTTTAATTTCATTTATTGTGTTGTTCATCACTGTTTGTTTGCTCTTTAGTTCTTCTCGGTCATTGTTAAACGTTTCTTGTATTTTCTCCATTGTATTTTCAAGATTTTGTATCATCTTGACTATCATTACTCTGAATTCTTTTTCAGTTAGACAGCCTAATTCCTCTTCATTTGTTTGGTCTGGTGGGTGTTTACCTTGCTCCTTCATCTGCTGTGTATTTCTCTGTCTTCTTATTTTGCTTAACTTACTGTGTTTGGTGTCTCCTTTTCGCAGGCTGCAGGTTCGTAGTTCCTCTTGTTTTTGGTGTCTGCCCCCAGTGGGTAAGGTTGGTTCAGTGGGTTGTGTAGGCTTCCTGGTAGAGGGGACTGGTACCTGTGTTTTGGTGAATGGGGCTGGATCTTGTCTTTCTGGTGGGCAGGGCTGCCTCCGGTGGTATGTTTTGGGTTGTCTGTGAACTTAGTATGATTTTAGGCAGCCTCTCTGTTAATGGGTGGGGTTGTGTTCCTGTCTTGCTAGTAGTTTGGCATGGGGCATCCGGCACTGGAGCTTGCTGGCCATTGGGTGGAGCTGGGTCTTGTTGTAGAGATCGAGATCTCTTTGAGAGCTCTTGCTGATTGATATTACATAGGGCCGGGGGGTCTCTGGTGGTCCAATATCCTCAACTTGGCTCTCTTTACTCAGCGGCTCAGGCCTGACACCTGGCCGGAGCACGAAGACCCTGTCAACAACACGGCTCAGAAGAAAAGGGGGAAAAATTTTTTTTAAAAGAAAAAATTATTTAAACAAAAAAAGTTTTAAAATGAAAAAGTAATAAAAGGGAGCAACCAAACCAATAAAGAAATCCACCAATGATAACAAGCACTAAAAACCATACTAAGATATACATAAAATTCAGAAACAAGTCAGTTGCAGACAACAAACCCCATGTTTACAATTGCTCCCAAAGTCCACTGCCTCAATTTTGGGTTGATTCATTGTCTATTCAGGTGTTCCACAGATGCAGGGTACCTCCCGTTGATTGTGGGGATTTAATCTGCTGCTCCTGAGGCTGCACGGAGAAATTTCCCTTTCTCTTCTTTGTTTGCACAGCTCCTGGGGTTCAGCTTTGGGTTTGGCCCCACCTCTGAGTGTAGGTCGCCATCAGGCTTCTGTTCCTGCCCAGACAGGATGGGGTTAAAGTAGCCGCTGATTAGGGGGCTCTGGCTCACTCATGCTGGGGCTTAGGGAGGGTAAGGTAGTTATAATTGGAATGCAGGGTGAGCCTATGGTGGCAGAGGCCCATGTGACTTTGCAACTGCCTGAGGCACGCTGTGTGTTCTCCTGGGGAAGTTTTCCCTGGATCATGGGACCCTGGCAGTGGCAGGCTGCAGAGGCTCCTGGGGGTGGAGGGTGGGGCTAGTGACCTGTGCTTGCACACAGGATTCTTGGTGGCAACAGCAACAGCATTAGCGTTTCATGCCCGTATATGGTGTCTAGCTGACAGCCACTGCTCGCGCTCGTCTCTGGAGCTCGTTTAGGTGGTGCTCTGCCTTCTGTGAGCAGACAGGGAAGGAATCCCCTCTCCTCGTGCACCCCGAAACAATGGTCTCTTGCCTCTTAGGCAGGTCCAGAGTTTTCCTGGACTCCCTCCCAGCTAGCTGTGGCACACTAGCCCCCTTCAGGCTGTGTTCACGCCGCCAACCCCAGTCCTCTCCCTGGGGTCTGATCTCCGAAGCCCGAGCCTCAGCTCCCAGCCCCCACCCACCCCGGTGGGTGAGCAGACCTCTCAGGCTGGTGAGTGCTGGTCAGCACCAATCGTCTGTGCGGGAATCTCTCCACTTCGCCCTCTGCACTCCTATTGGTGTGCTCTCCTCCGTGTCTCTGAAATTTCCCCTCTGTCCACCCCCTGACTCCACCAGTGAAGGGGCTTCCTAGTGTGTGGAAACTTTTCCTCCTTCACAGGTTCCTCCCAGAAGTGCAGGTCCCGTCCTTATTCTTTTGTCTGTGTTTTTTTCTTTTTTCCTTGCCCTACCCAGGTACGTGAGGATTTTCTTGCCTTTTGGGAAGTCTGAGGTTTTCTGCCAGCGTTCAGTAGGTGTTCTGTAGGAGTTGTTCCACATATCGATGTATTTTTGATGTATTTGTGGGGAGGAAGGTGATCTCCATGGCTTATTCCTCTGCCGTCTTGAAGGCCACTTCTCTGAGCTGTTTTTGGAGTCATTTTGTCTTTTAGAAGCTTCCGTGTACCAATCAAAGAATGCATTCCATTGTCTCTGAGGGGTTTGGAATCCTCTCTTTTAAGGGTTCTCTTTAAGTTGGCGTTACCTAAGATAAAGTTCCCCAAAGTGGCTACTACAGTTCCAGAAGTTCACTTTTCTCCAAAAGACACAAGAGCTTGGCTCGTAGACCAGGTGGAACCCATCTTTGTCTCTAGATTTTCTAAGACGTCTTACCTGTGAGGGGCTCTGTTTTCCAACAGCAGTTCTAAAACATAGGGAATCACATGTTTTTTCCCTTTTTGAGCAGATTAGGATGACTTATCAAGAAGCGTTGATAAACAAAATACAGGTGTGCACAATAAAATCTAAGTGCTCAAAACAAAAAGAGAGCAGAGAGCTGGAATCCAAGAGAGACTTAATCTCAAATTCCGGGTTAGTGAGAAAGCAGAGACCTCAGTGAGCTCTGTGGGTATCAGTACCTGTTAGCTTACTGGCCTCAGTCATTGGGGGTCTTCTGTGGATCCCACTTCTGATGCCATGAAATGTCAACAGTTTAAGAACAACAGAAGTAAAACCAATGAATCGCTGAGGCAGTAATCAGTAAAAATTTATTGTGCACACACCAAAAGGACAGTTTGCAAATCAGGAGCACTCCAACTAAAACATGGCAGGAGGCTCAGGGGTATATCGTTATAAAACAGTTTATATAGTGAGAAAGCAGTCACTGTTTAAATCTTCACAGTGATTGGTTATAATATTAGAGCTTTCTTAAATGATGGGGAATTTTTTAGTGGTTACCTCATATCAACTTTGGGAAGCAGCTTAAGTTTGCTTATGATTTCCAGAGGCATAAGCATGAAATGACCCAGGCTAAGTTTGTCTTGCAAAATAAGCTAAATTAAGCTTTGCTTGTTTGACTAAACTGGTTTTGTCTGCTCAGGGAATTTTTCAAGGCTGTCTCCGTTTGTTTTTGATTTTAACAAGTAGCAGCAGAGTTATCGCTGTCCTGAACTTAGAAGCAGCCCCTAGTTAATCATAATATTCCCTACTGAGAAAAACCTATTTTTTTTTCAGGTGAAATCATTGCATTTCCTTGGGTACCTAACGGACTAATTTACTAGCTTTCTAATCAGGGCAGCTAAATTTTCCTAGACACATTGTAGGTAATTGAATTCTACTGAACTTGGAAATACATCCAATTCTTACTCAAAAAGCTATCCTGATTGGATCAAATAGTTAAATGGACAAATGGAGGTGGGAGAAGAACCATACTTCAGAGAGCAGAACAAAAGTATCTGCTGTTTATCTTCCAGATTAATGAGTGCAGTCTCTTGGAAGAGTATTAACTCATTAAATAGTTCCCACTGTGATTCCTCAATGTAATTTCAGGCTAATCTGATGTTCAGAGACTTAAAACTTAACTGCAGAAGCTTATCATTTTAACCTATTGATAAAAGTTTCAGGGACATTAGAAATATTTCTTAGGCCATATAGGAGCAAGGAAGTAATACAAAGCTAAAGGCTCTTGTTGTGCAGAAGGTACTTAAACATTTTTTTTAGCTTATTTTACTGAATGTTAATTAAGTTGATCAATATGAGGCTAAAGTTTCATGTTTTATTAATAAAAGCCTTGATTGGTGGTGAATTTGCCTCTGTGTCAAATTCTGAAGAGTTATGCTGTTGAATTAAAATCCACCCAGGAAGCATGTTCAGCATGTATTATAATGGAGAAACAAATTTAGTAAACTGCATGAAGAAAGAAAAGGCACGAAAATGAACATTCCAAACTCAGTTTTGAAGGGACTGTTCTGTGAGTGAGAGTAGTGGCACTATTACTCCAGGGCACATATTACACTATAGGTTAGGACCACAAAAGCATGTGGCCCTGCTCTATAGTCTGTGGCTGTATTGTGACTCTGTTATTAGTGTCACAGATGAAGCATGAGTCTGATTACTGAGTGTGTAACGCATTGCTTGTGAGACTTGGCTAAAGCCCCATGGCTGTGCATAGTTGAGCATAGAAATTACAGCATCAGCTCAATACTGATTCTGTAATTCACATTCACTCTTCTTAGCGGGAATTATTATTTTCCTGAAAAGGACTTTTAACCTCTCGTGCTCCCCAGCTGACCAGGAGGAGAATGAGGTTGAAGAGTGTTCAGTGGATTCCAGAAGGTCCCTAAAAGATTGTTAAATGTTTAAAATAAAAGCTTTCCAAGGGTGGTAGAAATATAGTGACCATCAGAGTTATTTTAGGAGACTATATATAAATCTGAGCAGGAGGTAGGGCTTTGAAAGTAGCCTGAAACTTGAACCTAGGCTTCACTGCTCACTAGCAATGTAACTTTGGGAAATTATTTGATCTAGTGAATATTCTTCTTCTTCATCTGGATCTGTAAAATATGGATATTTATATCAACTTCACAGAGTATTGTGATAAAAAGTGCTTCTTTTATTTTTTTAACTTTTTTTGGGGGGGTACGCGGGCCTCTCACTGTTGTGGCCTCTCCCGTTGCGGAGCACAGGCTCTGGACGCGCCGCCTCAGCGGCCATGGCTCACGGGCCCGCTGCTCTGCGGCCTGTAGGATCTTCCCGGACCAGGGCATGAACCCGTGTCCCCTGCGTTGGCAGGCAGACTCTCAACCACTGCGCCACCAGGGAAGACCAAAAGTGCTTCTTAAATGGCATTATTACTAGCAATATACATAGTGTTAATGAACTATTTTCCATTTATTACAGCATGAGGGATTTCAGGGATTTCAGAAGTGAGACATTCTTGTCATGAGGATTTATAAATGGTGGAACTGATGCAATCTTCCATGGAAATCTTTAGATAAGTGATGTGTATTTAATATCTTTTTGTTCTTCTGTAACTCACTATTGTTTATTTTAGAATCTAAGCTCTTGGAAGCTAAGCACCATGTCAGCGTACCATTGACTACCTCTAGTAGACAAATATGGGTAGAAAAATATGATCTATTAGGTGGCCTTAAATGTCCCCTAATGCATATGCATTTTATTGAAACCTTAATGGTGTTTCTATGCAATGTCAATTCAACTGTTGAAAAGTGACAAATTTAGATACATTCAGCTCCTACAAAATGGCTGCAGTTTTGCAGCATTTTTTCCCTTTCTGTGTCAATGAAAGGAAGGACTGAGCCATATATCAGTGACTGGCTGGCACTAGCACTCTATGTGCGACCTTTGTTAGTTCCAATCAGCTTGGCAACAGACACATCCAGGACTTTTTTTTCATCTTCTAAAAATAGGATCATGTTTCTCAGATGTTTTCAAATGGACAAATACTACACTAAATTTATAATGGCTGTTTCTTATTTAAAAAAAGAGGAAACAAGTGAAAGTTGGGCACAGTGATAAAGTTGCCACTCACATTAACGAAAGTCTCCCAATCCTCTCTTTTCTGCTTGCCTACAACCCACTTTCTTTTATCTCTTGCTCTTGTCCCCAAGAACATCTACACATCATCATTTTAATATTGTTCTAAAAACCTATGGTTGAATGTAGTTTCTGGACCACAGTTGACACTAAATAATTTTATTTTTTGAGTGAGGATCTCCTTTTGGCTGTAGAATGCCACAGTATCCTAACTGGTGTGCCCAATGAGATCAAACAGTTTCTCATTGCACCAGCATTGAAAATCAGATCCTCCTTTCTACTTTTTTACATTGTGAAAGGATTTTTAAAACTCAGTGTTGGATTTTCTTTCTTGAAAATTTTTCTTTTGATATTTTTCCCTTTAGTTTGGGGAATTTGGAGTGGCATGTAAAAATGCATGTGTGTGCATGTATGTGCATTTTTTAAAAAGGATGGAATTTGTAGTTCTAATATATAATTGCACTACTAATGAGCTATTTTTCAAGTGCCACAGTCTATTCCACAGAAAATATAATTGCATGTAGAATGATCTCCTAATAAAGAAATGGTTGCAATACCCTTGATTGTGAAACATGAGGAATTGAGATAAAATGTTTAGTTCAGTGCCTCTCACGAAATATCACAACCAAAAACTTCACTGAACATAAACCTAGATCAATACATTTCTGGTAGAAAAAAATTTAAACGCAGCTTGTGAAGCAGCTATGTAATAAACACATAGCTTAGTATGCTTGATGAAATATTCTTTAATAAAAATGTTCTTATGTGGCAGAAAGTGGACACAAAGCCCTGCCCTGGCTCTGTGAATTTAAAACTTATTATATGGGCTATATTATGATTAGAAGACATGACTGACACTTGCTTTTGAATATCACTAAAAGCAGAACTATAAAAACAGTCTTTTCAAAATACACAAAGAAGAAACACAGATAACTTATATGGAAAGAGATAAACACCTCTGATAATTAACAAAATGCAGACTAAAAAATAAATTCCAAATCAAATTGGCAAAGGTGCAATAAATTTTAATGCCTGATACTGGGAGAGAGCAGAATGAGATAACTGTATCACACTGCAGATGGGAATATAAATTGCTACAAGTTCTCTGGAGAGTATTAGGGAATATGCTTCAGGGAGCTTAGAATGTGCCTAAATTACCAAAGATGTGGTTGAAAGTAAAGGTTTACCTTTACATTAGAAATAAACTAAATGTTCAATGATAATGGACTGGTTAAAGAAATGCCTTCATTCATTTAATAAATATTTTGTCTATACTCATTATGTGCCACACACTCTTCTAGTCTCTGGGGATATTGCTGGGGACAGATGACATGCACATGATTTGGTACTTACTATAGATTAAAATATTAGAGTATAATCATGTAGATTACATGGGGTTGTTGGTCATATGGTAAATATGTGTAATTTCATAAGAGACTGCCAAACTGTTTTTCAAAGTGGTTGTACCTCTTTGCATTCCCATTGGCTATATATGAGAGTTTTTGTTATTCTATATCCTTTCCAACATATTCTATAATTAGTCTTTATAATTTAACCCACTCTGGTGGGTGTGCAGGAACATCTCATTATGAATTTTTATTTGTATTAGCTTGATTATTAATGGTTTTGAGAATTGGTTTTGTTCTTATTAATCATTCTTTTAATTTCAATTCACCCATTTCTCTTACCACCCATCCCGCACATCTATCAACTACCAATCTGTTCTCTGTATCTATGAGCTTGTTTTTTTTCTTTTGTTTGTTTTCTTAGATTCCACATATAAGAGAGATCCTATGGTTTTTGTCTTTCTCTGTGTGACTTATTTTACTTAGCAAAATGCCCTCCAAGCCCATCAATGTTTCACAAATGGCAAGATTTCATTCTTTCTTATGACTGAATAATATTCCATTTCATATATATATATATATATATATATATATATATATGCGTATAGTACATATACATACCACATTTTCTTTATCCATTCATCCATTGATGGACACTTAGGTTGTTTCCATATTTCCATATCTTGGCTATTGTAAACAATGCTGTAGTGAACATGGGGGTGTATATGTCTTTTCAAGTTAGTGTTTTCATTTTCTTTGGATACTCAGAAATGAATTTTCTAATCATATGATAGTTCTATTTTTAATATTTTGTGGAACCTCCATACTGTTTTCCACAGTGGCTGTGCCATTTTACATTCTCACTAATAGTGCACAGGGTTCTCTCTTCACCATGTCCTCACCAACACTTGTTATTTTTTATGTTTTTGATAATAGCCATTCTAACAGGTGTGAGGTGATATCTCATTGTGGTTTAATTTGTATTTCCCTGATGGTTACTGATGTTAAGCATTTTTTCATGTACCTGTTGGCCATCTCTGTGTCTTCTTTGGAAAAATGTCTATTCAGATCTTCTGCCCATTTTAAAAATTGTTTGTTTTTTGCTATTGAGCTGTATGAGGTCTTTATATATTTTGGGTATTAGCCTCTTGTCAGATATATGATGTACAAATATTTTCTCCCATTCAGTATGTTGCCTTTTCATTTTGTTGATGGTTTCCTTTGATGCACAGAAGCTTTTTAGTTTGATGTCCCACTTGTTTATTCTTGCTTTTGGTGTCAGATTAAAAAAATCATCACCAAGACCTATGTTGAGGAACTTACTGCCCATGTTTTTTTCTAGGAGTTTTATGGTTTCAGGTCTTACAATCAAGCCTTTAATCCATTTTGAGTTCATTTTTATGTATGGTGTAAAATAGTGTTGACATTTCATTCTTTTGCATGTGACTGTCTAGTTTTCCCAACACAATTTAGTGAAAGGACTGTCCTTTCCTCATTTTATAATCTTCTGTCCTTTGTTTTAAATTAATTGACCATATATGCATGGGTTTATTTCTGGGGTCTCTGTTCTGTTTTTATTGCCAATACCACTCTGTTTTAATTAATATAGCTTTGTATTATAGTTAGAAATCAGGGCTTATGTTTATTATTCATTACTATATGTTTTTTTAAATGAAGGGGTTATGGGCTGAATTGTGTAACCAAAATTCATAAGTTGAAGTGCTTAGTACCTCAGAATGTGACCTTATTTGAAGATAGGGTCTTTAAAGGGGTAATTAAGTTAAAATAAGGTCATTATGGTAGGCTCTAATTCATTATGACTGCTGTCCTTTTAGAATAGGAAATTTGGACAGAGACATGCACAGAAGGAAGATCATGTGAAGACTTAGGGATAACATGACCATCTATAGGCCAAGGAGAGAGGCCTGCCAGCACCTTGATCTCAGACTTCTAGCTTCCAGACTTGTGAGAAAATAAATTTCTGCTTTTTAAGCCACCCAGTCTGTGGTACTTTGTTATGGGAACCATCACAAACTAGTGCAAAGGGTCTTTGAACTTTTTGACCACTTTAAGTTAAGATACTGGTTTAAAACATATTCTTTATACATTTTTTATATTTTTTGTATATATATATATATATATATATATATATATATATATATATAGTGAACACTTTCTCCCAGTCTGTGGTGTGAACTTTTATTTTCTAATGATGACACTTTTGAAGTGCAGAAGGTTTTAATTTGTAAGAAGTCCAGTTTATCAATTTTAAAAATATTTAGTGCTTTTGGTGTTCTGTAGAAATATTTTATTTTACCTTAAGCTCAATAAGATGTTGTTCCATGTTTCTTCTAGTGATTTTCTAGCTCTAGTTTTACCTTTAAGTCTATGATTGTACTTTGAATTTTTAAAAAATATATGAAGTATGGTAAGCATCAAGATTTATTTTCTTTCATGTGAAGATACTGTTTTTGCACCTCCATTTACTGTGGACTACTGTCTTCTCTATTCAGTTACCTGGCAAATATCAATTAACCCAACACGTGTGGTTCTATTTCTGGACTCTCTATTCTGTTCTATTGATCTATATATCTTACCCATATGGCAATACCATATTATCTTGATAAAGGTCACTATATAGTATGTAATATATAGTATGTTTGTGGAATTTTATCTTTCAGGGTTTAAACATAATTTAGTCAAACTTGTCTTTAAATATTTCATGCTATTTGATTTTTGAAGTGTTAATTTTTTCAAATTTAATTTTTCTGTTATTTGTTGGTAGTATGTAGAACTAAAAGTAGATTTTTGTTTATTCTCTTTGTGTCTTGCACATGACTGTATTCACTTTTTTTGTTGTTCTAATAGCTTTTGGTAGATTTCTTAGGATTTTCTATTTGTACAATCATGTTATTTGTAAATCAGCTATCCTTCACCTTTCCAACTAGTATGTCTTTTCTTTTCCTTGCATTATTCCACTGGTTAAGATTTCAACATAATATAAAATACAAGTGTTGAGACTGAGTATGCTTTACTTCCCGTCTTAGGGGAAGGTCTTAAATCTTTCACTATTAAATATGATATCACCTTTTTTGTAGATTACTTTTATCACTTTGAAGATATTTCCAACTACTTTTCTGAGAATTTTTATCATTAATGGTTATTAAATTTTATAAAGTGCTTTCTTGGACTCTGTTGAGATGATTGTATGATTTTTCTGCTTTAGTCTGTTATGGTGAATAACATTAATTGGTTTTCCAAATGTTACACCAATCTTATATTCCTAGGATAAATCACACTTGGTTATGATATTTATCTTCTTTAAATGCTGCTGAATTTGGTTTGCAAATATTTTATTGACTAGTTTTAGTGTTAAGGTAATGCTACCTTCATCAAATAAGTTGGGAATTTTTAAAAATCTGTTTTCTGAAAAAAACTTGCTTAAGATTGCAAACATTTTTTCCTTAAGTGTTTGAGAAATTCCCCAGTAAAACCAGCTGGGTAGAGTTTTATTTGTGGGAAGGCTTTTAATTTCAAATGTCATATCTTTAATAGAAATTGTGCTATTCAAATTTTCTGTCTATTTTTGTGGCAGTGTGGTAAATTGTGTCATCCATGAATTTAAACATTTCACCTAATTCATCTAAATCAATGATGTGTTGTTTACAGTGTTTATTATTAATGAAAGTCCCCACTTTCATTCCTGATATTGATAATTTTTGTTATTCCTAATCAATCTAGTTAGAGATTTATCAGTTTTATTGCTTCTATAAAAATAACCATCTTTAGGTTTCACTGTTTTTTATCTTTTTTTTAATTTAAAATTTTATTGACTTCTGCTTTTACCACTTTATTTCCTTCTCTCTACTTACTTGGGGTTCAATTTAGACTTATTTTTCTAGATTCTTAAGGTTGACCCTTCAATCATCATTCTTGTCTTTCTCTTTTAATATACATGTTTAAATTTACAGATTCCCAATTAAACCCTGCTTTCATTTCACATACTTTTTATGGATATTTTTCATTCTCAAAATATTTTCTAGTTTTCTTTTTGATTTCCCCTTTAATCAATAACTATTTTAAAAGTATGTTATTCAATTTCCAAATATTTGATAATTTTTTCCAGATATTAATTTGTTGTTGATCCTGGGTTTAAACTTTCTTTCTTCCTTCTTTCTTTCTTCCTTCTTTTCTTCCTTCCTTCCTTCCTTCTTTCTTTTCTTTATTTCTTTCTCTTTCTTTCTGTAGAATTTCAATCTTTTAAAATATTCATTAACATTTGTTTCATTGTATGGCATATGGTCTATCTGGGTGAATGTTCCATATTCACCTGAAAATTAAGTATATTATACCATTGTTAGGAGTAATGTTCTATAGTCAGTTAGGTCAAGTTGCTTGATAGTAGTGTTCAGGTTTTAAGTTTTCTTATTGATTTTCTGGTACTTGTTCAATGAATTCCTGAGAGAGGAGAATTAAAGTCTCCCACTCTATTTGTGGGGCTATTTCCACTTTTAGTTCTTGTACATTTTGCTTTATTTATTTTGAGACTCTTTTTTAGGTGCATACACGTTTAAGATTTTTCTGTATTCTTAATGAATTAACTAACTTATTATCCTAAAGTATTCCTCTTTATCTCTGTTAGTATTTCTTGTACTGAAGCCTCCTTTGATAAATTTATCCCATCCAGCTTTCTTATGTTTACTGTATCTGGGGCCATTTTAAAATTTCAAACTATCTGTGTCTTTATATTAAAAGTGCACTTCTTATAGTTGGGTCTTTTGTATTTATCTAATCTGACTTTCTCTGCTTTTTTAATTGGAATGTTTAGACTATTTACTTTTAATGTAGTGTCACTATGGTTGGGTTTATGTCTACTATTTTGCTATTTGTTTTTGTTGTTTTTCTTTTTTCCCCTCCTTTCTGCCTTGGTATTTAGTGAATATTTTTAAACATTCAATTTTATTGCCTCTGTTGGTTTATTACCTAAACCTCTTTGTTTTAATTTTTAATGATTATTCTATGGTTTATAATATGTAACTTCAATTTATCACCATATTTTACCTTCACATAATGTTTTAACACTTCATATATAATGTAAGAACTTTAAAACAGGGTTTATATTTATATCCTACCACTATTCTTGTGCTATGGGAATAATATACTTTACTTTTAAATATGTTGTGAACTCTACAATATATTATTTTATTTTAAATAGTCATTTATCTTTTAACTAAGTTTAAAAATGGTAAAATGTGTTTTATATTTACCCATATATTTATTCTTTCCAGTGTTCTTTATTCTTTTATGTAGGTCTTATTTTTCATCTGGAGTTATTTTCCTTCAGCCTAGAGAACTTTCTTTAATATTTCTTATAGTGCAAGTTTTCTAGTGATGAATTCCCCAGTTTTTATTTTCATGAAGATCTTTTTTGTCTTTATTTTTCAAGTATATTTTCATGGGATATAAAATTATAGGTTGACAGCTTTTTTTTTTTCACCAATGGTTTTGCAGTTTGATTATGATGTACTTTTGTTTTCTTTTCTTCTGTATTTTATCCTGCTTGGTGCTTATTGAGCCTCTTGAATCTATGGCTTTTGAATTTTCATAAAATTTGGGAACATTTCATCCCTCTTTCCTTAAATATATTTCTCCATCTTCATTGTCTTTCTAGGACTCTAATTACATGTATGTTAAAGTATTTGGCATTGTCTCACAGTTTATTAATATTCTGTTGATAGTTTTAGGTCTTTTTCTTTGGTTTCGATAGTTTCTATTGCTATGTCTTCAAGCTTACTGTTCCTTTCTTGTGAAAGAGTCTAATCAGCTATAAATCTTATCCAGTGCATTTTTCATTCTAAATTTTGTATCTGGTTATTTTTATACCTTCCCTTTCTTTCCACTTTATGCTTGTATTTTTATTTAAATCCTTAAGCACATTTATAAAAGCCATTTTAAAGTTATTGTGTGCTAATTATATCATCTTTTAATTCTTAATCTGTTTATAGACTGATTTTTTTCCTGTTTATGGGTCACGTTTTCTTCTTCACATATCTAGTAATTGTTTTTTATTTTTAGTTTTTTGGTGGTATGCGGGCCTCTCACTGTTGTGGCCTCTCCCGTTGCGGAGCACAGGCTCCGGACGCTCAGGCTCAGCAGCCATGGCTCATGGGCCCAGCCACTCCGTGGCATGTGGGATCTTCCCGGACCGGGGCATGAACCCATGTCCCCTGCATCAGCAGGTGGACTCTCAACCACTGCGCCACCAGGGAAGCCCAACACATCTAGTAATTTTTGAACAGATGTTGGACATTGTCAGTGTTATATTATTGATTGGATTTTATTGCCTTCCCTTAAAGTGTTTTGAATATTGTTTTTATACACGTTCTTATACACTAACTTGCAAATAAGCTTGATCCTTTTATTGAGGCTTGTTTTTAAAGCTTTGTTAGATGAGTATAAAATAAACTTTACTCTTTTACTAGTTTAACCCTACTCTTAGGACATGACTCTTCTGGGTTTTCTAGTGAAAACCTGTCTATTCAATGAGGCCTCTTCACTCTGGCTGGTTGGAAGGCAAGTCAGTAAAAGCTTTTTATGATATCTGGATTCAGCTTACAGATCCACTAGCTATTTTTGTTTGGTCTCTAGGAGTTTCTCCCTATTCATACACAGTATAATATTCAGACAGAGACTTAAGTGGGGACATATGTATATTTCTGGAGCTTTTTCCTTTGCTTAGCATATTCATTTCTGATTCTTGTTCATGAAAATTTTAGTTTGCTTAGCCTTTCCCAGGTTCTGATCTCAGTCTGGTCAACTCACCTGATTGCTCTCATCAACTTAATTCCCTTTCCTCTTCACTTCCCTCCACCCCATTTTGTGGTCTCTAAAAAGATATCCAAGGCAATTGTTGGGTTCATCTTGTTTATTTTCTGTCCCTCAGAGTAATAGTTATGTACTGTTTGCTTCTAAAATCAGTTGTTTCATGTATTTTGTTAATTTTTGTGTTCTTCTTATTTATGATGGGAGGATATGTCTGTTATCAATTACTACATCATGTTGGAAGAGGGCTTAATGTTCCCTAAAACATATCTACCTTAGTTTTAACTTGTTCAGAGATGAACTTAATGGGAAACAAGAAGAATCACAAAAAATGAACCTTTCGAGTCTAAATTAGCCTTCTTACCTTTCCATCTAGTGATACTTTTAAAAGCAGATTTACTACTTTATCATCTTATGGTTATTTGCTTTATGAAGTTTTTAAAACAATAGGTTACTCTTTAAGAATAGTACATAAGAAATCTGAAATCAATTTAAGATAGCAAGCAAATCTTGCTGAAGTTTTGGAATCTGGGATTTTGCTGATCATCTGCAGTCATGTTCTTGTCATGAAAGTGCTTAGGAAGGATTTTTCTGGCTTCCAAAATCTTTATATATGCCAATATGATAATTGAAGTCAGATTTAAATTTCTCATATAACAACATACAAAGCTGACGAAATTTTACTATTTCTTATTTTAGAAATGTAGCTCACTTTTCTTGAGTATTTGTATGTGTCAACCTCTGTGCAGACCATTTTATATGCATTATGTCATTTAATTCCCTCCTATAACCATGTAGGCAAGGCATCTTATTTTCATTGTTGTTGTTATTAATTTTTTTATGTGAGAAACATAAACTCAGAAAACTAAATAAATTTTACAAGGTTACAAACTAGTCTGTGGTACTTTTGGAACTTGAATACAGATTCATCTGAATCAGATATCCCATGCTCTTAATCTCACAAGCAATTTAAAAGGAAAGAAGCACATTTATACACAAGAGGCTCAGTTGCTTGCATTGTGAACTTCTTTGTGAAGTTCAAATCTTCTTTGGTAACAAACACACAGAGTCTCCAGGAAAAACCTCATATCTTCAGAAATGAAGTTCTAGGAGATAAACTTTAGTCTGAACTCTGTTCCTTCCTCTATGGAAAGATTTTTTTTAGTTTGTTTTAAATACAAATTATTTTCATTGTTAGCCTCAAGAGTTTCAGGCCTCCTGTTTGTTTAAGATTTAGTGGGTATTGAATTCCCTAAAATACCCTGTCATGTTAGAAGCCTAGGTTTAAAATTAAAAATAAAAAGCTAGAACTAGACCAACCCTTGGAGCTGAGCCATCAGTTGACCTACACATATACAGAAATCACTTTGTGTCTGTCAGAAGCAGACTGGCGACAGTCACTCACATGGTTTGCAGAGTCTAAGGGCTGCTCTCATTTCCAGCTACTTCTATACCCTGCCACCTGATCCTTTCAACTGGGGAAAAATACTGAGAAGGATTTTTGGCATTTGTGATAAATGGGTACAAATTTTTATTATTCTGCTCCATAGCTCAGAAAAGCAAATATTAGTGTTTGATTTTTTAAGTACCTCCAAACAATAGTTAATGAAATTCAAAGTATTGGGACATTAGACAATCATCCTTCCCAGATGTAAAGTCCATAATTTAACCAGTTGGACCACTCATTTTTATCAAGTGCCCAAGGATGTATAACATATTGATATGTGCTTGAATCTCTCATTTATGTATAGTTCTTATTATGAGATAAATTACAAATTTTCATAATGACTGAAAGAATTACAAAAGGCATTCATTTCACTCAGAAACAGCCACATTATAGGCTTATATATTGGTAACAATATAGAGAACTCTGGGATCCACATCCACCCTGTAGTTGTGAGCTACAAGTAAAAATTGGTTGTTAAGCAACTGAGCTTTCAGCTTCTTTTCTCCCCTAGAAAAGCCTACTATTACCCAGTTCTTACAATTGGAACGTGATCTTTGGCAAGGATGTCAATCAGGAGGCTGAGGTGTGATAAGTGCTTAACCAGGACAGTGGTAATATGGGTAGGGAGGGGAGGCAGATTTCTCACCTGTAAATGGAGAGTAGTGCCCAATCCCATGTTTGTTAGAAGGATTAAATGGGACTGTGAAAGCACATGTAAACTGTGAAAGCCAGGAAATCTTAGGTGGCACATTTCTTCTTCATAGTGTTAATGACAGCTGTCAGCCTCAGTCACCCAAACTTTTCATGTAAATGTTGTTTTAACCTACTGTCAGGTTATGCACAACCTGAAGATCTGTTTCATCACATGCTTATTATAGTTGACATTTCTGCCACAATGATGTGCCCAGTAAAATGAACTTAGTATGGCTTTATTCCATACATGTCAGACTTTGGTACCTAGTGTTATTAGAAAAGAATGAAACTTAGTCATGTGGGAGATAGAGAAGAAGTTTAGTAATATATCATGCACTGTTTTATGGGATACACGGTGTTTCATGGGATACACCATCTTGAAAATTAGAAAAATGAGGATAATTTTATAGAATCAAAAATTAAAACTTTTGAAACCTATTAAATCAATGACATTTCTGTTGACCTAACAGGTTTATGTTGCCTCCATTCATTATAAGCACTTACCTAAGTTTTACTTTTTAGCCAGCTCCTAATGAATAGACTGAGCATAGAAAGTTTCTATAGACAGAATGTCCAAAGTTTCTACGAATCATAATTCCCAGGAATCATAAGTGAAGTAATATGTTCTGCTTTTTAAGTTTCCGGATGCTGGATTTTTTTCCTTTCTTCATATATCATTACATGGATTTGTTCCTTAAATTTGATGATGATGTCTTACACATTATAATCTCTTGGTGATTACTCATTGAAAGATCCAACCCTGTTTAAACACAGGATGGGATATTATGTTTAAAAGAAGTCAGTGAAGTACCCTGTCATATCTAAAATAAATGCTTACAATTCATGTTTAACATCACTTCATTTATTGCTGCAAGCAGTGTACAAGATTCTCCTGGGAAATGCACAATTCATGGAAAATATGTTCTTCTGCATAATAAATTTACACTTTATGTAGAGACGGTAAAAGTATACAACTGAAGTGATTTACAAAAAAGAATTGGGAAGGTACAGATCAACAAAAAGGAAAAAAATACAGACTGATTAGGCAATGTGCCAAGTTATGGCCAGCCCTTCCCAGGCTCTCTAAGACTGCAAGAATATAACTATGTGAAAGTCTACTGACCTAAGTTCAGTTTCTCTGTCTTGCTGATTCTTCCTCATGTCTTTTGGTTTATATTCTAGATCCTCATTATTTCCCTCTTCATAGAGATTGTGTCCAACCTGGTAGCTTGTTTATCTGTTTTTAGTCTCTTTCTCATTCCAGTACAGCTTCTCTAAAAGGATAAAAGTATGCTTTTTCAAGTAGCCTTTTATCCCTTATTCATCAAACAGTGACTAGTCAATTAGGGAATGCCACTTTAACACCCACAAAGCATAGTGGCAGGGGACTGCAGACAGTCTATGCCTAAAAACCCAATAAGCCTTGGCTAGAGAAAGCAAGGAGACCTGCCAACTCACATATACTATTCTTCACCTTGCTCTCTGCCACTGCCTAGATCTTTAAAACATTTTTTTTTCTGTTTTTAACTGCATCTTTTTTTTTCACATCTTTATTGGAGTATAAATGCTTTACAATGTTGTGTTAGTTTCTGCTGTACAACAAAGTGAATCAGCCATATGTATATATATATATCCCCATATCCTCTCCCTCTGGAGCCTCCCTCCACCCTCCCTATCCCATCCCTCTAGGTCGTCACAAAGCACAAATTGATTTCCTTGTGCTATGCAGCAGCTTCCCACTAGCCATCCTTTTTTCATTTAGTAGTGTATATATGTCAATGCTACGCACTCATTTCATCCCAGCTTCTGCTTCCCCCGCTATGCCCTCAAGTCCGTTCTCTATGTCTGTGTCTTTATTCCTGCCCTGCCCCTAGGTTCATCAGTACCGTTTTTTTTAAATTCCATATATATGCGTTAGCATACATTATTTGTTTTTCTCCTTGTGACTTACTTCACTCTGTATGACAGATTCTAGGTCCATCCACCTCACTACAAATAATTTTGTTCCTTTTCATGGCTAATATTCCATTGTATATATATATGCCACATCTTTATCCATTCATCTGTTGATGGACATTTAGGTTGCTTCCATGTCCTGGCTATTGTAAATAGTGCTGCAGTGAACATGGTGGTACATGTATCATTTTGAATTATGGTTTTCTCAGTGTATATGCCCAGTAGTGGGATTGCTGGGTCATATGGTAGTTCTATTTTTAGTTTTTAGTTAGTTTGTTTGTTTGTTTTGCGGTACGTGGACCTCTCACTGCCGTGGCCTCTCCCACTGCGGGGCACAGGCTCTGGACGCACAGGCCCAGTGGCCATGGCCCACGGGCCCAGCCGCTTCGCGGCATGCGGGACCCTCCCGGACCAGGGCACGAACCCACGTCCCATGCATTGGCAGGCAGACTCCCAACCACCGCGCCACCAGGGAAGCCCTATTTTTAGTTTTTTAAGGAACCTCCATACTGTTCTCCATAGTATCAATTTACATTCCCACCAACAGGGCAAGAGGGTACCCTCCACACCCTCTCCAGCATTTATTGTTTGTAGATTTTTTGATGATGGCCATTCTGACCGGTGTAAGGTGATACCTCATTGTGGTTTTGATTTGCATTTCTCTAATGATTAGTGATGTTGAGCATCTTTTCATGTATTTGTTGGCCATTTGTATGTTTTCTTTGGAGAAATGTCTGTTTAGGTCTTCTGCCCATTTTTGGGATTGGGTTGTTTGTTTTTCTGATATTCAGCTGCATGAGCTGCTTGTATATTTTGGAGATTAATCCTTTGTCAGTTGCTTCGTTTACAAATCTGCATTCAAGGTTGTCTGAGGGTTGTCTTTTCATCTTGTTTATGGTTTTCTCTGCTGTGCAAAACCTTACGTTTCATTAGGTCCCATTTGTTTATTTTTGTTTTTATTTCCCTTACTCAAGAGGTGGGTCAGAAATGATCTTGCTGTGATTTATGTTATAGAGTGTTCTGCCTATGTTTTCCTCTTAAGAGTTTTACAGTGTCTGGCCTTACCTTTAGTTCTTTAATCCATTTTGAGTTTATTTTTGTGTACGGTGTTAGGAAGTGTTCTAATTTCATTCTTTTACATGTCGCTGTCCATTTTTACCAGTACCGCTTACTGAAGAGACTGTCTTTTCTCCATTGTATATTCTTGCTTCCTTTGTCAAAGATAAGGTGACCATATGTGTGTGGATTTATCTCTGGGCTTTCTATCCTGTTGCATTGACCTATATCTCTGTTTTTGTGCCAGTATGATACTGTCTTGATTACTGTAGCTTTGTAGTATAGTCTGAAGTCAGGGAACCTGATTCCTCCAGCTCCGTTTTTCTTTTTAAGATTGCTTTTGCTATTCAGGGTCTTTTGTGATTCCATACAAATTGTAAACTTTTTTTGTTCTAGTTCTGTGAAAAATGCCATTGGTAACTTGATAGGGAGTGCATTGAACCTGTAGATTGCTTTCGGTAGTATAGTTATCTTCACAGCATTGATTCTTCCTATCCAGGAGCATGGTATATCTCTGCATCTGTTTATGTTATCTTCGATTTCTTTCATCAGAGTTTTATAGTTTTCTGAGTACAGGTCTTTTGCTTCCTTAGGTAGGTTTATTCCTAGGTATTTTATTCTTTTTGTTGCAATGGTAAATGGGATTTTTTCCTTAATTTCCCTTTCTTATCTTTTGTTGTTAGTGTATAGGAACGCAAGAGATTTCTGTGCATTAGTTTTGTATCCTGCAACCTTACCAAATTCATTGATTAGTTCTAGTAGTTTTCTGTTGGCATCTTTAGGATTTTCTATGTATAGTATGTCATTGGCAAACAGTGACAGTTTTACTTCTACTTTTCCAATTAGTATGCCTTTGATTTATTTTTCTTCTCTGATTGCTGTGGCTAGGACTTCCAATACTATGTTGAATAATCGTGGCAAGAGTGGTCATCCTTGTCTTGTTCCTGATCTTACAGGAAATGCTTTCAGTTTTTCACCATTGAGGATGATGTTTGCTTTGGGTTTGTTGTATATGGCTTTTATTATGTTGAATAGGTTCCCTCTATGCCCACTTTCTGGAGAGGTTTTATCATAAATGGGTGTTGAATTTTGTCAAAAGCCTTTATTGCATCTATTGAGATGATCATATGGTTTTTATTCTTCAATTTGTTAATATGGTGTATCACATTGATTGATATGTGTATATTGAAGAATCCTTGCATCCCTGGGTTAAATCCCAATTGATAATGGTGTATGATCCTTTTAATGTGTTGTTGGATTCTGTTTGCTAGTATTTTGTTGAGGATTTTTGTGTCTATGTCCATCAGTGATATTGGTGTATAATTTTCTTTTTTTGTGATATCTTTGTCTGGTTTTGGTATCAGAGTGATGGTGGCCTTGTAGAACGAGTTTGGGATTGTTCCTCCCTCTGCAATTTTTTGGAAGAGTTTGAGAAGGATAGATGTTAACTCTTCTCTAAATGTTTGATAGAATTTGCCTGTGAAGCCATCTGTTCCTGGACTTTTGTTTGTTGGAAGATTTTAAACTATAGTTTCAATTTCATCACCTGTGATTGGTCTGTTTGTATTTTCTAATTCTTCCTGGCTCAATCTTGGAAAGTTGTATTTTTCCAAGAATTTGTCCATTTCTTCCAGGTTGTCAATTTTATTGGCATATAGTTGCTTGTAGTAGTCTCTTATGATCTTTTGTGTTTCTGTGGTGTCAGTTGTAATCTGTCCATTTTCAGTTCTCGTTTTATTGATTTGAGTCCTCTCCCTTTTTTTCTTGGTGAGTCTGGCTTAAGGTTTATCAATTTTGTTTATCTTCTCAAAGAACCAACTTTTAGTTTTATTGATATTTGCTATTGTTTCCTTCATTTCCTTTTCATTTATTTCTGATCTGATCTTTATGATTTCTTTCCTTCTACTAACTGAGTTTTCTTTGTTCTTCTTTTTCTGGTTGCTTTAGGTGTAAGGTAAGATTGTTTATTTGAGATTTTTCTTATTTCTTGAGGTGAGCTTAAATTGCTGTGAACTTCCTTTTAGAACTGCTTTTGCTGTGTCACATAGGTGTGGATTGTCATGTTTTCATTGTCATTTGTTTTTAAGGTAGTTTTAAATTTCTTTTTTGATTTCTTCAGTGATCTCTTGGTTATTTAGCAGCATACTGTTTAGCCCCCATGTATCTGAGTCTTTTACTGTTTTTTTCCTGTCATTGATTTCTAATCTCATAGTGTTATGGTTGGAAAAGATGCTTGATACAATTTCAGTTTTCTTAAATTTGTGACCCAAGATGTAATCTATTCTGGAGAGTGTTCCGTGTGCACTTGAGAAGAAAGTGTATTCTTCCGCTTTTGAGTGCAATGTCCTAAAACTATCAATTAAGTCTATCTTGTCTGTTGTGTCATTTAAAGCTTGTGTTTACTTATTTATTTTCTGTCTGGATGATCTATTGGTGTAAGTGGGGTGTTAAAGTCCCCCACTATTATTGTGTTACTGTAGATTTCTCCTTTTATGGCTGCTAGCATTTGCCTCATGTATTGAGGTGCTCCTATGCTGGGTGCATAAATATTTACAATTGTTATATTTTCCTCTTGAATTGATCCCTTGATCATTATATAGTGTCCTTCCTTAGCTCTTATAATAGTCTTCATTTTAAAGTCTATTTTGTCTGATATAAGTATTGTTACTCCAGCTTTCTGTTCATTTCCATTTGCATGGAATATCTTTTTCCATCCCTTGCTTTCAGTCTGTATGTGTCCCTATGTCTGAAGTGGGTTTCTTTTAGACAACATATATAAGGGTTTTGTTTTTGTATCCATTCAGCCAGTCTATGTCTTTTGGTTGGAGCATTTAATCCATTTACGTTCAAGGTGATTCTCCATATGTATGTTCCTATTACCATTTTCTTAATTGATTTGGGTTTGTTTTTGTGGGTCTTTTTCTTCTCTTGTGTTTCCCACTTAGAGAAGTTCCTTTAGCATTTGTTGTAAAGCTGGTTTGGTGGTGCTGTATTCTCCTAGCTTTTGCTAGTCTGTAATCCTTTTGATTTCTCTGTTGAATCTGATTCACATCCATACCGGATAGAGTAATCTTGGTTGTAGATTTTTTCCCTTTCATCACTTTAAATATATTGTGCCACTCCCTTCTGGCTTGCAGAGTTTATGCTGAGAG
The DNA here is from genome assembly GCF_964270905.1 of Leucopleurus acutus. Lineage (NCBI taxonomy): Eukaryota > Metazoa > Chordata > Mammalia > Artiodactyla > Delphinidae > Leucopleurus > Leucopleurus acutus. The sequence continues at coordinate 38,180,246 of NC_139142.1, forward strand.
GTCAGCTGTTAACTTTATGGGGATTCCCTTGTATGTTATTTGTTGCTTTTCCTTTGTTGCTTTTAATATTTTTTCTTTGTTTTCAATTTTTGATAGTTTTATTAATATGTGTCTTGGTGTGTTTCTCCTTGGGTTTATCCTGTATAGGACTCTCTGTGTTTCCTGGACTTGATTGACTATTTCCTTTCCCTTGTTAGAGAAGTTTTTGACTATACTCTCTTCAAATATTTTCTCAGACCTTTCTTTTTCTCTTCTTCTTCTGGGACCTCTATAATGTGAATGTTGGTGTGTTTAATGTTGTCCCGGAGGTCTCTGAGAATGTCCTCAACTCTTTTCATTCTTTTTTCTTTATTCTGCTCCCTGGCAGTTATTTATTTATTTATTTTTTATCTTCCAGGTCACTTATCTGTTCTTCTGCCTCAGTTATTCTGCTATTGATTACTTCCAGAGAATTTTTAATTTCAGTTATTGTGTTATTCATCACTGTTTGTTTTCTCTTTAGTTCTTCTGTATCCTTGTTAAATGTTTCTTTTTTTTCTCCATTCTGTTTCCAAGATTTTGGATCATCTTTACTATCATTACTCTGAATTCTTTTTCAGTTAGGTTCCCTATTTCATCTTCATTTATTTGGTCTTGTAGGTTTTTACCTTGTTCCTTCATCTGTAACATATTTTTTTGTCATTTCATTTTTTTTTTAATGGGTGGGGCTGTATTCCTGTCTTACTGGTTATTTGGCCTGAGGCGTTCAGCAGTGGACTTTGAAGGCAGTTGGTTTGAGCTAGGTCTTTGTGCCGAGATGAGGACCTCCGGAAGGCCTCACTCTGATTAATATTCCCTGGGGTCTGAAGTTCTCTGTTGGTCCAGTGGTTTGGACTCGGCACTCCCACCACAGGAGCTCGGGCCTGACCTCCAGCCTGGGAACCAAGATCCTACATGCCACATGGTATGGTTAAAAAAAAAAAAAAAAGGAAAAAAGGAGCAGTACAATAACAAAGAAAAAAGAATAAAATAAAATTAGAAAGATAAAAATATATATTAGGAAAAATAAAAATAGAATTGAAACAACTGCAAGAAGTTGTTGCAGCAAGACAAAACCACAACAGAAAAAAGAAAAAAAAAGAAAGCAGAACAATAACAACTTATAAAGAATAAAATAAAATTAAAAAAATAAAAGATGTATTTAGAAAAAATATATAAATGAATCAACAATAAGGTAAAACAGAACTCCAACCTAAAAGAAGAAGAAAAATAAAAGGCCTTGGGTATGGAAGGCAGAGTTTAGATGGGGGTGGAACTTATCCAGGGATGGGGTTTAGGGTGGGTTGGGGCCTAGGCAGGGTGACATTCAAGCATGAGGTGAGGCCTCTGCTTAGGACCTGCATGGAAGGGGAGAGGCAGCACGTCCAAAGGGGGGCCTCCGGAGTCTGGCGTTCTGGAGTTTGGAGGTAAGGCCCTGGGTGAGGGTGTGTGGGTGGGGTTTAGGCCCAGCAAAGCTGGAGAGGGTCTCAGAGGGGTGTCTCTGAGTGTAGATGTAGGGCCCTGGGTGGGGGTGTAGTGGCAGTGCTTGGGCTCTGCACAGTAGGAGGGATGGTCCGAGGGCAGATGGTTAGGCCTGGGAGCCCAAGAAGCTCCCAGGTGCCTAAGTGGACAGGGAAAGTGCTGGCCGCCTTCCCTTCCATTCCTCTGTATGTCCCCCCACTGTCTCCACCAGGATCTTTCCCCATCACTGCTGAACCCCTAAACATGGGTGGGTTCTGCTGAATGTAGGAACTCCTCCCCTCCCACAGCCGCCCCTCCAGGGTGCTGGTCCCATTGGTCCAGCCTTTACTTTTGCTCCCCCTTCCCTCCCTTCAACTCCCTCAGTACCCACACAGCTGGAGGAGGCCTTGGTGGGCAGAGGATCAGGCCCAGGATCTCAGCAGGCTCCCGGGAGCCCAAGTGGGCAGGGGAAACATAGCCACACTCCCTTTTGATCCTCTGCCCTCCCAATGGTCCCTGAATTTCCCCCTTCGGCATGGGATCCCTTCCCCTCCCCCAGCCGCCCGTCAGGGGCACTGGTCCTGTCCTGCCTCCACTTCTCCTTCCCCACTGCCCCCCAACATCCCATATCCTACCCAGTTGATGGGGGTTCCACACATCCCCTTAGGTGTCCGTGGTCCCCCACGGGTGCCTGGTAGGTGCCCTAGTTGTGAGGAGACGCGAATTCCATGTCCTCCTAGTACGCCATCTTGACTCCGCCCCCTAGATAATTTTCTGATCAAATTCAAGTTTGACTTCACCACCTGGCACTCCTACTCTTGCTTTAGTTACAGGTAGGCATTATCTTTCATGACTAGTTCCTTCTCTACACCAGTCTGTGACACTGGTTGACGTAGCACCACCAGTTTTCAGATTTGCTAAAATGGGTTCCTCAGTTGCTGGCCAGCATTAGCATCCTGGGATGTGGCAACAGTTTCTCATATGCTCCAAAGTCTAACCCTGTTTCTTCTTGTCTACTGCCATGATTGTAAAACGGTTTTGCATAGAGATCTTAAAAGTGTTTGTAGGTTTTTTTTCTTTTTTCAGTTATATATTCACCTTTAATTTTTTTTAACAACGTTATTGGAGTATAATTGCTTTACAATGGTGTGTTAGTTTCTGCTTTATAACAAAGTGAATCAGCTATACATATACATATATCCCCATATCTCCTCCCTCTTGCATCACCCTCGCATCTTCCCTATCCCAACCCTCTAGGTGGTCATAGAGCACCAAACTGATCTCCCTGTGCTGTGTACCTGCTTCCCACGAACTATCTATTTTACATTTGGTAGTGTATATATGTCAATGCTACTCTCTCACTTCGTTCCAGCTTACCCTTCCCCGTCCCTGCATCGTCAAGTCCATTCTCTACATCTGTGTCTTTATTCCTGTCCCACCCCTAGGTTCTTCAGAACCATTTCTTTATTTTAGATTCCATATATATGTGTTAGCATACGGTATTTGTTTTTCTCTTTCTGACTTACTTCACTCTGTATGACAGACTCTAGGTCCATCCAGCTCAGTACAAATAACTCAATTTCGTTTCTTTTTATGGCTGAGTAATATTCCATTGTATATATGTGCCACATCTTCTTTATCCATTCATCTGTCGATGGACACTTAGGTTGCTTCCACCTCCTGACTATTGTAAATAGAGCTGCAGTGTTCATTGTGGTACATGACTCTTTTTGAATTATGGTTTTCTTAGGGTATATGCCCAGTAGTGGGATTGCTGGGTCGTATGGTAGTTCTGTTTTTACTTCTTTAAGGAAGCTCCATACTGTTCTCCATAATGGCTGTATCAATTTACATTCACACCAACAGTTCAAGAGGGTTCCCTCTTCTCCACAACCTCTCCAGCATTTATTGTTTGTAGATTTTTTTTTAATGGCGATTCTGACTGGTGTGAGATGATACCTCATTGCAATATTGATTTGAATTTCTCTAATTAGTTATGTTCAGCATCCTTTCATGTGTTTGTTGGCAATCTGTATATCTTCTTTGGAGAAATGTCTATTTAGGTCTTCTGCCCATTTTTGGATTAAGTTGTTTGTTTTTTTGATATTGAGCTGCATGAGCTGCTTGTAAATTTTGGAGATTAATCCTTTGTCAGTTGCTTCATTTACAAATATTTTCTCCCATTGTGGGGGTTGTCTTTCCGTCTTGTTTATAGTTTCCTTTGCTGTGCAAAAGCTTTTAAGTTTCATTAGGTCCTATTTGTTTATTTTTGCTTTTATTTCCATTTCTCTAGGACGTGGGTCAAAAAGGATCTTGCTGTAATTTATGTCATAGATTGTTCTGCCTATGTTTTCCTCTAAGATTTTATAATGTATGGCCTTAAATTTAGGTCTTTAATCATTTTGAGTTTACTTTTGTGTATGGTGTTAGAGAGTGTTTTTATTTCATTCTTTTACATATAGCTGTCCAGTTTTCCAAGCACCACTTATTGAAGAGGCTGTCTTTTCTCCATTATATATTCTTGTCTCCTTTATCAAAAATCAGTTGACCATAGGTGTGTGGGTTTATCTCTGGGCTCTCTATTCTGTTCCATTGATCTATATTTCTGTTTTTGTGCAGGACCATACTGTCTTGATTACTGTAGCTTTGTAGTATAGTCTGAAGTCAGGGAGTCTGATTCCTCCAGCTCCATTTTTCGTTCTCAAGATTACTTTGGCTGTTCGGGGTCCTTTGTGTTTCCATATAAATTTTGAAATTTTTTATTCTAGTTCTGTGAAAAATGCCATTGGTAGTTTGATAGGGATCACATTGAATCTGTAGATTACTTTGGATAGTATAGTCATTTTCACAATGTTGACTCTTCCAATCCAAGAAAATGGTATATCTCTCCATTGGTTTGTATCATCTTTAATTTCTTTCATCAGTGTCCTATAGTTTTCTGAGTACAGGTCTTTTGCTTCCTTAGGTAGGTTTATTCCTAGATATTTTATTCTTTTGGTTTCAGTGGTAAATGGCAGTGTTTCCTTAATTTCTCTTTCAGGTTTTTCATCATTAGTGTATAGGAATGCCAGAGATTTCTGTGCATTAATTTTGTATCCTGCTACTTTACCAAATTCATTGATTAGCTCTAGTAGTTTTCTGGCAGCATCTAGGATTCTCTGTGTATAGTATCATGTCATCTGCAAACAGCTTTACTTCTTCTTTTCTGATTTGGATTCCTTTTATTTCTTTTTCTTCTCTGATTGCTGTGGCTAAAACTTCCAAAACTATGTTGAATAATAGTGGTGAGAGTGGGCACCCTTGTCTTGTGCTTGATCTTAGTGGAAATGGTTTCAGTTTTTCAACATTGAAAATGATGTTGGCTGTGGGTTTGTCATATATGTCCTTTAATATGTAGACGTAAGTTCCCCCTATGCCTACTTTCTGGAGGGTTTTTATCATAAATGGGTGTTGAATTTTGTCAAAAGCTTTTTCTGCATCTACTGAGGTTTTTTGCATCTATGTTCATTAATGATATTGCCTGTAGCTTTCTTTCTTTGTGACATCTTTGTCTGGTTTTTGTATCAGTGTAATGGTGGCCTTGTAGAATGAGTTTGAGAGTTTTCCTATCTCTGCTATATTTTGGAAGAGTTTTAGAAAGATATGTGTTAGCTCTTCTCTAAATGTTTGATAGAAATCGCCTGTGAAGCCATCTGGTCCTGGGCTTTTGTTTGTTGGAAGATTTTTAATCACAGTCACAATGTCAGTGCTTGTGATTGGTCTGTTTATATTTTCTTTTTCTTCCTGGTTCAGTCTCGGAAGACTGTGCTTTTCTAACAGTGTGTCCATTTCTTCCAGGTTGTTCCTTTTATTGGCATATAGTGGCTTGTCGTAATCTCTGATGATCCTTTGTATTTCTGAAGTATCAGTTATTACTTCTCCTTTTTCATTCCTACTTCTGTTTATTTGAGTCTTCTCCCTTTTTTTCTTGATGCGTCTGGCTAATGGTTTATCAATTTTGTTTATTATCTCAAAGAACCAGCTTTTAGTTTTATTGATCTTTGCTATCATTTACTTCATTTCTTTTTTCTTTTTCATTTGTTTCTGATCTGATCTTTATGATTTCTTTCCATCTGCTAACTTTGGGTGTTTTTTTGTTGTTGTTGTTGTTCTTTCTGTAATTGCTTTAGGTGCAAGGTTAGGTTGTTTATTTGAGATATTTCTTGTTTCTTGAGGTAGGATTGTATTGCTGTGAACTTCCCTCTTAGAACTGCTTTTGTTGCATCCCATAGGTTTTGGATTATTGTTTTTTCATTCTCATTTGTTTTTAGGTGTTTTTTTATTTTTTCTTTGATTTCTTCACTGATCTCTTGGTTATTTAGTAGTGTATTGTTTAGCCTCCATGTTTCTGTATTTTTTACAGATTTTTTCCTGTAATTAACATCTAGTCTCACAGCGTTGTGGCCAGAAAAGATACTTGATGTGATTTCAGTTTTCTTAAATTTACCACTGCTAGATTTGTGACCCAAGATATGATCTCCTGGAGCATGTTCCATGAGCACTTGAGAAGAAAGTTTAATCTGCTGATTTTGTATGGAATGTCCTTTAAATATCAATTAAGTCCATCTTGTTTAATATATCATTTAAAGCTTGTGTTTCCTTATTTATTTTCATTTTGGATGATCTGTCCATTGGTGAAAGTGGGGTGTTAAAGTCCTCTACTATAATTGTGTTACTGTCAATTTCCCCTTATATTGCTGTTAGTATTTGCCTTATGTATTGAGGTGCTCCTATGTTGGGTGCATAAATATTTACAATTGTTATATCTTCTTCTTAGACTGATCCCTTGATCATCATGTAGTGTCCTTTTTTGTCTGTTGTAATAGTCTTTATTTTAAAGTTTATTTTGTCTTTTATGAGAATTGCTACTCCAGGTTTCTTTTGATTTCCATTTGCATGGAATATCTTTTTCCATCCCCTCACTTTAAGTCTCTATGTTTCCCTAGGTTTGAAGTGGGTCTGTTGTAGACAGTATATAAAGGGTGTCATTTTTGTATCCATTCAGCCAGTCTGTGTCTTTTGGTTGGGACATTTAAGCCATTTACATTTATGGTAATTATCAGTATGTATGTTCCCATTACCATTTTCTTAATTGTTTTGGGTTTGTTATTGTAGGTCTTTTCCTTCTCTTGTGTTTCCTTCCTAGAGAAGTTCTCTTTATTAGCTTTTGCTGCAAAGCTGGTTTGTTGGTGCTGAATTCTCTTAGCTTTTGCTTGTCTGTAAAGGTTTTAATTTCTCCATCAAATCTGAATGAGGGCTTCCCTGGTGGTGCAGTGGTTGAGAACCTGCCTGCTAATACAGGGGACACGGGTTCGAGCCCTGGTCTGAGAGGATCCCTCGTGCCACAGAGCAACTAGGCCCGTGAGCCACAACTACTGAGCCTGCATGTCTGGAGCCTGTGCTCCGCAACAAGAGAGGCTGCGATAGTGAGAGGCCCCCACACCGCGATGAAGAGTGGCCCCCGCTTGCTACAACTAGAGAAAGCCCTCGCACAGAAACAAAGACCCAACACAGCAAAAATAAACTAATTAATTAATTAAAAACTCCTACCCCCAACATCTTCTTTAAAAAAAAAAAAAACTGAATGAGACCCTTGATGGGTAGAGTAAACTTGGATGTAGGTTTTTCCCTTTCATCACTTTAAATATGTACTGCAACTCCCTTCAGGCTTGCAGTTTCTTCTTAAAGATCAGCTGTTAACCTTATGGGGAATCCCTTGTATGTTATTTGTTGTTTTTCCCTTGCTGCTTTTAATATTTTTTCTTTGTATTTAATTTTTGATAGTTTGATTAATATGTGTCTTGGCATGTTTTTCCATGGATTTATCCTGTATGGGACTCTATGGTGTTTTTGGACTTGATTGACTATTTCCTTTCCCATATTAGGGAAGTTTCAACTGTAATCTCTTCAAATATTTTCTCATTCCCTTTTTCTTTTCTTTTTCTGCAACCCCTATAATTTGAATGTCGGTGTGTTTAATATCATCCCAGAGGTCTCTGAGACTGTCCTCAATTCTTTTCATTCTTTTTTGTTTATTCTGCTCTGCAGTAGCTATTTCCACTATTTTATCTTCCAGGTAACTTATTTGTTCTGCTTCCTCAGTTATTCTGCTATTGATTCCTTCTAGAGAATTTTAAATTTCTGTTATTGTGTTGTTCATCATTGTTTGTTTGCTCTTTAGTTCGTCTATGTCCTTGTTAAACGTTTCTTGTATTTTCTCCATTCTATTTCTAAGATTTTGTATCATCTTTACTATCATTAGTCTGAATTCTTTTTTCAGGTAGACTGCCTCTTTCCTCTTCATTTGTTAGGTCTGGTGGGTTTTTACCTTTTTCCTTCATCTGCTGTGTGTTTCTCTGTCTTTTCATTTTGCTTAACTTACTGTGTTTGGGGTTCTCCTTTTCACAGGTTTCAGGTTCATAGTTCCCATTGTTTTTGCTGTCTGCCCCCAGTAACTTCCTGGTGGAGAGGACTGGTGCCTGTATTCTGTTGAATAGCCTGGATCTTGTCTTTCTGTTGGGGTGGACCATGTCCAGTGGTGTGTTTTGGGGTACTGTGACCTTATTTTGATTTTAGATAGCTTCTGTGCTGATGGGTTGGGTTGTGTTCCTGTCTTGCTAGTTCTTTGGCATAGGGTGTCCAGCACTGTAGCTTGCTGGTCGTTGAGTGAATCTGGTTCTTATTGTTGAGATGGAGATCTCTGGGCGAGCTTTCGCTGTTTGATATTATTTGGAGCCGGCAGGTCTCTGGTGGACTGATATTCTGAACTCAGCTCTCCCACCTCAGATGCACAGCCCTGATACCTGGCCAGAGCCCTAAGACCCTGTCAGCCACATGGCTCAGAAGAAAAGGGAGACAAAAAGAAAGAAAGAAAAAAAAATGAAATAAAATAAAGTTATTAAAATATGAAATTTTTAAAAATTATTAAAAATAAGAAAGTCAAAAAAAAAAGAAAAAGAGAGCAACAAAACCAAAAAAACAAATCCACCAATAATAACAAGCACTAAAAACTTTACTAAAAAAAATGTAATAAATAAATAAATAAACGTACAGACATAACCCTAGGACAACCGGTAAAAGCAAAGCTATACGGACAAAATCAGACAAAGAAGCATACAGATACACTCACAACAAGAGTAAAAGGAAAAAAATATATATATAAAAAAGCAAAAGGAAGTGGGCAACCAAATCAATAAACAAATCTACCAGTGATAATAAAGTCTAAATGCTAAACTAAGATAATCTTAAAACCAGAAACAAATTAGATGCAGAAAGCAAACCCCAAATCTACAGTTGCTCCCAAAGTCCACCACCTCAATTTTGGGATGATCTGTTGTCTGTTCAGGTATTCCAGAGATGCAGGGTACATCAAGTTGATTGTGGAGATTTAATCCGCTGCTCCTGAGGCTGCTGGGAGAGATTTCCCTTTCTCTTCTTTGTCCTCACAGCTCCCGGGGTTCAGCTGTTGATTTGGCTCCGCCTCTGTGTTTAGGTCGCCTGAGGGCGTCTGTTCTTCGCTTAGACAGGACAGGGTTAAAGTAGCAGCTGATTCGGGGGCTCTGGCTCTCTCAGGCCGCGGGGAGGGAGGGGTGCAGAGTGTGGGGTGAGCCTGCGGCAGCAGAGGCCAATATGACATTGCACCAGCCTGAGGCATGCCGTGCGTTCTCCTGGGGAAGTTGTCCCTGGGTCACGGGACCCTGGCAGTGGCAGGCTGCATGGGCTCTCGGGAGAGGAGGTGTGGATAGTGACCTGTGCTTGCACACAGGCTTCTTGGTGGCTGCAGTAGCAGCCTTAGCATTTCCTGCCCGTCTCTGGTGTCTGCACTGATAGCCGCGGCTCGTGCCCATCTCTGAAACTCATTTAGGCCGTGCTGTGAATCCCCTCTCCTCGCGCACCCTGCAACAATGGTCTCTTGCCTCTTCGGCAGGTCCATACTTTTTCCCAGACTCCCTCCCGGCTAGCTGTGGTCCACTAGCCCCCTTCAGGCTGTGTTCACGCAGCCAACCCCAGTCCTCTCCCTGGGACCTGACCTTCGAAGCCTGAGCCTCAGCTCCCAGCCCCCACCCAGCCTGGTTGGGTGAGCAGACAGGCCTCTCGGGCTGGTGAGTGCTGGTCGGCACCAATTCTCTGTGCAGAATCTCTCCACTTTTCCGTCTGCACCACTGTTGCTGCGCTCTCCTCCGTGTATCCGAAGCTTTCCCCCAGCAGCCCCTGTCTCCGCCAGTGAAGGATCTTCCTAGTGTGTGGAAACTTTTCCTCCTTCACAGCTTCCTCCCCGAGGTGCAGGTCCCGTCCCTATTCTTTTGTCTCTGTTTTTTCTTTTTTCTTTTGCCCTACCCAGGGACATGGGGAATTTCTTACCTTTTGGGAAGTCTGAGGTTTTCTGCCAGCATTCAGTAGGTGTTCTGTAGGAGTTGTTCCACATGTAGATGTATTTCTGATGTATATGTGGGGAGGAAGGTGATCTCCATGTCTTATTCCTCTGCCATCTTGAAGGTCTATGTTCGTAGGTTTTTAATGAACAAAAAGCGTCCCAAGAACAAACAAGTATGAAAAATGGTGCCTTTACTGCAAGGTTTCTCAGAGCTTTTGATATGATAATATGCATTGTGATATGCTAATGTGAATTGGGACTCTCCCAGAGGGAGAACTAATGTTAAACTTATTTGATCCAGAAAATTTTTTTAAGACAAACATCTGTTATCATCACAGGGAATTATAGTGTTCCAAAAGAATACAGTTTGCAAATTTTGGACTGCACTGTCAAATCAAATTCCTTACACCTTGACCAACTCATTTTGCCTTCTCTAGAAAATACTTTTCTCATCTCACTCATATATTCAAAAAAATTCTCTGTTCATTTTAAACCCTCAGGGTCAGCAAAAAAAACCCATAGTGGTTTCAGCTTCTAGAGCCTTGGTTTTTATACTTTATGCCTACTCAGATAGATGAATGTAAAAAGGAATTTGGGGAAGAGTAATACTCTAGGCCAGGAGGAAATGACATGATTCCTTTTAAGCATCACATCAGGCAGTTTGAGAGCTACAGTCATCCAGTAAAGTGATTGTGTAAGTCCTTGCAACACGAGATGGTAGGGCACGTAAACAGGGAAAACATATGAGTTCCGATGTTAGTTGAGATCCCATGAATGGACAGAATTCCTCACAGAGTGAGCTGTGATGCAAATGATCATCAGTTGCCTACAGACCTTGTCTCTTGTAATGAGGGAAGGGGCCACAAAAAGAGGAATTGGAATAAAGGTGGAGTCACTCATGGTGTGTCTTGTTTACCTGGGACAGCCCTCCTTAGCCCTGCTGTCCCAGCATAACTAATAAGATTGCTCTCTTTCACTCTCAGAAAGGTCTTGGTTTGACTGATTAATTGTACAGACACTTTGGATGAGGGAGAAGACAAGAGCCAGTAGAGGAGCTGTGTGTCTTAAATGTGAAGGAGATAAGCATTACTTAAAGGGAAAAGAGTAATGAAAGTTGTTAAGGGCAATGTTAAGTCAGTGATGATGAGACTGACCCAAGATTTTAATGTAGAACAGTTTCAGTAAGAAAGTAAGGTCAACCTGTTTAGTTTTGATCTTATTGACTCTTCAGGGCATTTTGCCAAATGTATTGTTATTTAATGATCAGGCTTCTTACAGTGTTGATATCAGATTTCTGATGCATTGTTTAGAAGATTTTTAAGAAACATGAAAAAAATCCATAATCATTGTTGAACATAGATTTTTACAATCAAATTGCTTCAAGTATTAGTTAAAAAATAAAAATATGTGTATAGAATTGTATATCCCTATATCTCCCATAATGCTTCGCATTGTTTACACGCAGTAAGCACTTAATAAATGTATGCTTGATATGTTGATGCGTACTCTGATTATTGGCCAATGCAAAAAAGGCCTAAATATAATTATAAAATAGCTAAAATACCTTCTTAGAAGTTTTGATCATGTGTATACAATTTAATGTCTTCTATACAGACACAAATTAATTATGCTATTTCACCATAAGGGACAGAGTCTAGTTTAGCTGCTGTAATTTTTTCATGTTAGTTCGCCACTTTTGTCAGTAACCCACTTTGTTGAAGAACATTCTAATTATTCTCAGGGATTATGAAGGAAGTAGATGATACTGACTCTGCATTAAAGAGCTTAAAGAATACATTTATTTAAGGATATATTGCCTATCCTCTGATGAATTGTTTGCTATGCATTACATGAAATTTTAATAGGTAGTAAGATCATTCAGGTACCATACAGGCAGCTAGAGAGATACATAGTCAGAAAGATCCAGCCTCCCATCCCTTTATTTATAGCCAAGTGAATTTAACTTTTGAAAATTCATTCACTGGGCAAAACTCTGACTTGGTTGGAAAAGAAGTTAGGGATGTGGTTTCTTCTTTCATAGCTCAGTGTAGGTAGGGAAGTGATAAATTAGCTTATGGAAGAAATACAAAGTACTGAGTCTGACAGATAGAAACTTTTCCCCATTGTATAGATCCCATAGTTTCTCTCAGAGTGCCTTTACCTTAAAGGCTATGTGTACACATTAAACATTTTTAAGGAGAAAAATAAAATCTCAGCATTTTAGGAAATTTTTCCAGGTGGCCATGTGCCAACTGTATTGTAACAGAGACTGGAGATAGAACAGTTAGGAAGCTTTTGTGGTAACCTATCCATAGGATGAAAAGACCAGATTCTGGGACCTTAATAGGAAGGAGACTATGAGTTTGAGCTATTCTGAAGGCAGAATGAAAAACTCTTTGGTAAGTGATTTTATAAATGTGTCATATAGAGATTGGAGCCAGCAATGGAGCTGAGAAGATCAGTGGTGCTGTTGACCAAAATGTCTGCCAGACAAAACTATTCAGAGTTTCACCTTTGAAAAGCTATAATTTTGTTTTCGTTTCCACTATGTAAAGGGTTTATAGGTTATATGCACTGAGGAGATGCTCACAGAATGAAATTTACCATATCTCATCTCCTTTTCCAGCTCCAAAATGAAACCTGTATTCCACAACCCAAAATCCTCTTTATCTGGTTTGGAAACTTGATGTTTGGTGTAGTTTCCAAATTAGAAGGAAGCAAGAGAATAGTGACAAGCACACAGACCCCTGGACCTGGGCAATTTAATCTGCTCAGTGCTTTAAAGAAGGTGTTCAAAGACTGCTGATAAAAGACATTTATATGTTCCTGAGTTCAGTGGGCTGACCGTAATATTTGAGAAAATGGAAGGAGGGGCCCTATGAAGGTTGTTACATCATTAAAAATTGAAGACAGAGCACCTAAACTAGATTGTGATGTAGTGCTAATGGATGCAGCATTAACTTAAGAATATACAATTTGATACAACTGAATATACAATTTAATCTCCCCATCATCATCATCAGGGTGATGGGGAGCTTATAGATGTAAGAATATATGTAATTTGAGGATGATTATGGGCAGATTATAAATGTTAGATTTGTATTACTCATGTTCCCTGGGTATTTTGCCTTCTAAGATTCACAAATTAGAAATTCCATTACTAAGTATGTATCCAATTTTCTTGAATTTTTAATTCTCTCAAAATAAACATTAATTCCTGAGTAATGTTGATGTGTATCATAGTGTTTAATAGTGTATCACAGTGACTAAGCATAAGCAGAGTAAACTAAAAATTTCCTTTTATGTTACAGAGATATTACTCAGTAAATTTTCTTTTCTATTGCATTAAATGCTATTTGAGTAATGTTGCAACCATAGCAGATTTAAGGGCTTTTGCCTGTATTCAACCATATCCTAGTTTAGTGATGGGCCCAGAATATCTCTTGGTACTTAATCATTTAAGGGGTGCATGCTGTTTCTACTTGGTCTATATTCTAGCCCTTGGGGGTGCTTAATTGTTTGAGATCTGATGTTTACACTTAAGAACTTTTGGTCAGATCTATGATTAGTAAGCAATTAATATTGGCTACAGAAGTCTGCTGTGGGGTAGAATAATTATTATTTGCAACATTAATCTTAAAGCTGATAAGGGTGTTAGGTTGTGTAGTTGTTGAGACCGAAGCTCTGATCTGATTCTGGGCAGATTAATTTCCTGAATGTGTTCCTTATATTTTACAATGAGGATAAAGTAGTAACTTAGGGTGATTGTGTGAATTTGGTGAGATAATGTACATAAAGCTCATAACAAGTACTAAGTAAAGGTTTGCTATCACCATTAGCATCTCAGGTTTCTTGATGATCTTTTATGTATATGTCACCTGGGAATTAATCCAATTGCTCTCTAAAAAGATTTATGGCTTCTGCCATTTTAAGAAATACAAGTAAGTTACCCCTTTTGCAAATTTTGGTACTTCTTTATGTTTATTACAAATATTAAGTAATGCTGAAGTTTAAAGAACATCAAAATCACCACAAATCCTATTGCCTAAATATAAGAACTGTTAACATTTTATAAACATCCTTCTAGTCACTTTTCTATGTATACCCATAAATCAACCCTCCACACACATATTCACAGATATAATATTACAAAGAATGAAATTAAGAAAACTTTTTATAATAAAAATATGCTTTTAATTTTTTTCAGATAATGTCCTCAGAAATCCCCATCATAATCTTAATGGCTTCCTAATTTTCAGTTGTATTGTTGTACCATCATTTGTATCACCTAATATTTATTTTTGAACATTTTACTTTTTTCATATATTATAAACAACACTTCAGTGATCATTTCTGTGTGCTCATTTTATAATGTCATAGTATAACTTCCAAGAAATGGAATAATTTGTCTAAACTATATCCATTTAAACTTCTAACCCATACTTAGTACAGGGATATTTTCTTGATTAATTTTTAATGATATCTTTATCTACAATATTATACTATGACTTAGAATATATTTATTTTTCATAAACTACTAAGTTCCAGTAACTTATGTCCCCAGGTTATAATATTCTTGGTATTAGAGTATTAGCAAATAATTTTCACTGTAGCAATAACTTTTGTGATTTATACCTCTTAATAGCTGTTTTGTTTTTTGCCTTCCATCTCTTCAGACTGGCAAATCAGAATACTTTAATGATATTCTCAGTCAGATTTGACCTGGGATGGTTCTTATGTACTTGCTGTTTGCTTTGCTGTATAAGGAGAATCCTTTAAAGTTAATTCAACTTATATTTTTCATCTGTTCAGAAGTTATGTGTTTGGAACTATGTTGTCAATAGACAGATACAAAGGAGTTTAAAAGGTAATTGCTTTCAAGAACTTCATTATATTTATAGCATGATATGTTAACACATATAGGGGAATATAAAATATAAACCAAGGCATATAATTACTCTTTTAAGGAATGAGGTATTGATAGGTTCTGTAGAAGAATAGGAGAAATTCCTTTACCTAGGATAATCAGAGAAGGTTTTATAAAGGAAATAATAAGCCCCAAAGAGTGCCTGGGATTTAGGAAGGATGAAGGAAAAGGGAGAGGGCTTTGTATCAGTTATCTATTACTGTGTAAGAAATGACTCCAAGACAGAGTGACTTCATACCACAGTGATTCATTATTTTTCATGACTCTATTGGTTGACTGGATAATTAGTTCTTCAGTTCATTTCCCTCAGATAGCTACATATAGTTGGCACCTTGGCTAGGGACAAGGTTCAGCTGGGACCACTGGATAACTATACCTCTCCATCCTTGCTATCTTGCTGTCAGTACATTCCAGGCTTTCTCATGAATGATGGTGTCTCAAGACAGCATTCCAAGAAAGCAAAAGCAAAACAAGTAAGTCCCTTAATGTCTCTGGAAATTGCATAATATCATCTCTGCCTTATTTTACTGGAAGTCATAAAGCCAGCACAGATGAAAGGAAGTAGATTCCACCTTTTGGTGGGAGCAGCAATAAAGTTTCATTGCAAAGAGATGTGCATACCAAGATAGGAAAAATGTATGGTCATATTTTGAGATCCACCACAAAGGAACTGAATGAACAAAGATTTGGAAGCAAGAATAAATTATTAGGAGGTTCAGCAAGAAGACAGGTTATGACCCTATTTTTCAGAATACATAAGAAGATCTTGGCTATTCCACAGATACTGTTCTTAGGGACCTCAACAGTTTATTTAGGTTGTTGGCAATGCCACTTTACTCTTTGGGTCTTGGATCAATAATACTTGTGATTTGGTAAAGAGATATTTTAATACTATTTCAAGTTTTGTATTTAGTGTTCCCATATTAATATAAGTATAATAGTAATACCCCCTTTATAGATATATAAAAAGAGTAAGTGATCTAATGTTATCCTCTGTTTATTGCTTCTTTTCATATTCTGGGGCTAAAGATTAGAGAAGTGGCTTGCAGGTATCATTAATGAAAAGCGTTAATGAAAATTACTGGAAAACATTGAAAATGTCTATCTAGTACAAAATAATCAGAGAACAGCTGTAAGTAAAAGAAATTCCATTTTTCAACATAGTGAATCCATTCAGTACTTACTATATTTTCTCTTTTTTTTTCCTTTTTTCTTTTCTGTAACTGATAAAAGTAGACTTACAACTAGGTAGAGTGATCTGTTGTTTGCATTTTATAATTTGAAGGGCAAAAGAAAATCTCTGAATCAAATCATTGAACCACTGCAGTATCTGAATCACACCATTGTTGTTTCCTTGTGTTTTAAAGGTTTTTTTTAATAAAAAAGATATAATATAAGAATATATGTAAATACCCTGAAAAATACAACTAATAAATGAATTCAGTAAAGTTGCAAGATACAGGATTAATATGCAGAAATCTGTTGCTTTTCTATACACCAATAAAGAACTATCAGAAAGAGAAAGTTATCCCATTTAAGATCATATCAAAAAGAATAAAATACCTAGGAATAAACTTAACCAAGATGCTGAAAGACCTATACTCTGAAAACAATAAAACATTGCTGAAGGAAATTGAAGATGATCAAATAAATGGAAAGATATCCCCTGCTCTTGGATTGAAAGAATTAATACTGTTAAAATGGCCATACTACTCAAAGCAATCTGTGGATTTAATGTAATCCGTATTAAAATACCCATGATATTTTTCACAGAACTAGAACAAATAATCCTAAAATTAAAATGGAGCCACAAAAGATCCTGAATTGCCAAAGCAATATTGAGAAACAAGAACAAAGCTATAAGTATCACCCTCCCTGACTTCAGACTCTATTACAAAACTACAATAATCAAAACAGTATGGTTCTGCCACAAAAACAGGCACATAGTTCAATGGAATGGAAATTAACCCATACACCTATGGTAAATTAATCTTTGACAAAGGAGGTAGGAATATACAATGGAGAAAAGACAGTCTCGTCAGCAAGTGGTGCTAGGAAAACTGGACAGCTACGTGTAAAAGAATGAGATTAGAACATTTCCTCATGCTGTATACAAAAATAAACACAAAAGTGGACTAAAGACCTAAATGTAGGACTCAAAACCATAAAACTCCTAGAAGAAAATAGGCAGAACACTCTTGGACATAATATTATTTTAGATCTGTCTCCTAAGGCAAAGGAAACAAAAGCAAAAATAAATGAGACCTAATTAAAATTAAAAGCTTTTACACAGCAAAAGAAACCATCGACAAAATGAAAAGACAACCCACTTAATGGGAGAAAATATTTGCAAATGATATGACTGGCAAGGGGTTAATATCCAAAAATATATAAACAGCTCATACAACTCAATATCAAAAAAACCAAACAAGTCAATCAAAAATTGGTAAAAGACCTGAACAGACATTTTTCCAAAGAAAACATACAGATGACTAACAGGCACATGAAAACATGTGCATCACTAATTATTAGAGAAATGCAAATCAAAACCAAAATGAGATATCACCTTCCATCAGTCAGAATGGCCATCATAAGAAAGTCTACAAATAACAGATGTTGGCGAGGTTGTAGAGAAAAGGGAACCCTTGTACACTTGTGGGAAAGTAAATTGGTATACCTACTCTCAAAAACAGTGTGGAGGTTCCCCAAAAAACTAAAAATAAAACTACCACATGATCCAGCAATCCCACTCCTGAGTACCTGGAAAAAACCAAAAATGCTAATTTGAAAAGATACATGCACCCCAATGTTCACAGCAGCATTATTTTACAATTGCCATGGTATGGAAGCAACCCAAGTGTCCATCAACAGATGAATGGATAAAGAATACATGGTGTATATATACAACAGAATATTATTCAGCCATAAAAATAATGAAATTCTGCCAATTTAAGCAACATTGATGGACCTAGAGAATATTATGCTTAGTAAAATGTATCAGACAGAAAAAGACAAGTACTATTTGGTATCACTTGTATGTGGAATCTAAAAAGTAAAAGGAATGTATAGAGCAAAATAGAAACAGACTTACAGATACACAAAACAAACCAGTGGTTACCAGTGGGGAGTGGGTAGGGGAGAGGGACACGTTAGGGTTACAGGATTATGAGATACAAACTACTATGTATAAAATAGATAAGCATTATACAGCACAGGGAATTATAGCCATTATTTTGTAATAACTTTTAATGGAGTATAATCTATAAAAATACTAAATCACTATGCTGTACACCTGAAGCAAATATAGTATTGTAAATCAACTACACTTCAATAAAAAATAATAGTCATTGCCATATAATTATTGAAACTATTTTGATGTAGTTTTTATGATAATCATGGGATTAGCTGTAAACTGTTGAAATGTGTCCAATACTATGCTATAATTTTTTTTTTTTTAGAAGATGTTGGGGGTATGAGTTAATTAATTAATTTATTTTTGCTGTGTTGGGTCTTCGTTTCTGCGTGAGGGCTTTCTCTAGTTGTGGCAAGCGGGGGCCTCTCACTATTGTGGCCTCTCTTTTTGCGGAGCACAGGCTCCAGGCGCGCAGGCTCAGTAGTTGTGGCTCACGGGCCTAGCCGCTCTGCGGCATGTGGGATCCTCCCAGACCAGGGCTCAAACCCGTGTCCCCTGCATTAGCAGGCAGATTCTCAACCACTGCACCACCAGGGAAGCCCCTATAATTTTGATAAATTTAAAAAATGGTCCCTTCTGTGTATCAACTTATCTTACTAGTTGAGAGTTAATTCAAGTAATGATTCAGTCAACTCATTGTATTGTGTGGAATTCCTCCTTCAAAATTACAACGTCCCTAAGAGGGATATTGTATTAGTTTTCAGTATTTAACACTTAATATAAAGTAATTAATGAGATTAATTTCTAACAAAATAGTTGGCATGGTTCAGGTACTAGATGAAATGGGGCATAGATTAAGTGAAGACTGGGAAAGAAGATATCTGTTTCATAAGTGGATGCCTAGAGGCAGCTTACATATATGGGTAATTGCAAAAGAGCATCCAGGGAAACCAGGAGCCATTATGAGACAGCTGGAAGGAGAATAAAACTTCGAACTTGGAGATCTGATAATCAGCTTCTTCACTTTGTTCTAAGGCCAACTGGAGGGATTTCATGTGTTTTAGCAGGCTGTGTGATACATATAAAATCATACATTGGTGGAATATTCTCCTTCCATGTCTTAAATATCATTATTAAAGGTGGACTTTAGTGAATAGAAATGGAAATGATGGATGAACCACTTATGTGGCTTTAATGGTTACCAGAAATGCATTCTCATGTCAGTATTTTAAATTGCTTAGTCTAAGGCCAATTATTACTTGCCAAGATTTATAAAAGAAAGATAATTAGGAAAAGTAAATGTTGGATGTCAACTTGAACAGGCACAAAAAATCTAAAAAATATAAATCATTAATAAGAAGATGAATGGCTGCAGCTTGACCTAAGGAGCAAACAAAATGAAGTGACTGGAGAACACAGTTTATTCAGAGAACTGGATATCATCATCTGATCTGTTATCCTGAGCAACTCATAAGAGTGGAGGCAGAGTTACAATTAATTAGCTAAACATAGATTTTGTTTGACTCTGCAAATTGTTTAACCCTGAGAAATAAACTATATTTAGTTTATATACTTGGAGTGGCTATAAGTTTATTTGTGAATTTTTGTAAACTATGGAAAGGAAATGATCATTAGCCTCCTTACAAAGCATGTGAGTTGGGAGAATTAAAGAATAATGCCATTTGCAGCAACATGGATGGACCTAGAGGTTTTCATACTGAGTGAAATAAGTCAGACAGAGAAAGACAAATATCATATGGTATTGCTTATATGTGGAATCTAAAAAACAGTGTACAAATTATCTACAAAACAAAAATAGAGTTACAGATGTAGAAAACAAACTTATGGTTACCAGGGGTAATGGGAGGGAGGGATAAATTGGGAGATTGGGATTGACATATACACACTGCTATATATTAAATAGATAACAAATAAGGACCTACTGTACAGCACAGGGAACTCTACTCAGTACTCTGTAATGGCTTATATGGGAAAAGAATCTAAAAAAGAGTGGATATAATTATATGTATAACTGATTCATTTTGCTGTACACCTGAAACTAATACAACATTGTAAATCAACTATACTCCAATAAAAATTTTAAAAATAAATAAAATTAAGGGCCCTGATAAAAAATAAAGATTAATACCTTTCTATAGGAAGTAGTGAATACTATTTGAGAGCAGGGATCATGTTGAATCCTTAGTGACTATTGTAGTGGCTGCATGTAATAAGTGTTCAATAAATATCTACTGAATTAAATGATACATAAATGAATAGTGAAATCTGTGATTGGCTATATGGCATTATTCAGTCTTTTAACCTTCGTCTCTTTTTGAGAACATTAAACATTCATTCATGACTTTAATGTATATATTATAAAAATAATAGGTGTTTTTAAGTACTTAAATGTTAAAAAAACATTTTCTAAAATATGCTGTTGGGCTGTGATGCGCATCTTAAGGAGCTTGCTACCCTCTTCTCCTAGGTTTTCTAATCAGTTAAGAATCAATCTGTTTTATTAGGCTATTAATAAAACTACTTATTAGAATATTAAAGTTGCATAACTAATCAAAATTAGTGGCTTAAAACAAGAACAGCCATTTATTTCACTCATGAATCTGTAACTTACGCAGGTCTAGGAAGGCATGACTTTTTGGTCCATGTGTTTTCAGCTGGGATGGCTTGAATGGGTCTGAAAAATTCACTTCTTAGTTGGCTCAGCCACATACATGGCTGGTAAACTGATGTTGTCAAGCTGTGTGCTGCACATACAATCATAGATTGATAGGACATTTTCCTTCCTATCTTAACTATCCTTATTAAATATGAATATAAATAGAAAGGGAAGTGATGGTTGAACCACCTGCACAGCCTTAAGTGTTACCAGAAATGTCTTCTTATATCAATATTTTAAATTGTTCGGCCTAAGGCCAGTGCTTAGCTGGGAGCTCAGCCAAGACTATTGACCAGGGGCCTTAATTCTTCTCCATGTGGAACTTTCTAGAAGAATGGGTTTCCTCACAACACGGAAGCTAGATTCTAAGAGCAGGTGTTCTAACAGTGAGAAATTGGAAGCTTCTAGTTTCTTAAGGCTTGGACCCAGATATTGGCATATGATTATAGTTACCGTAGTCTATTAGTAAAATAGTTATAGAGTATGCCTAGATTCAAGGGAAAGGAATATAGACCCTGCCTGTCAATGGAAGGGGTGTCAGAGAATTTGTAGCCATCTTTAATCTAACATAATTATCTTTAAAATAATCCCCTTGTGGTGAATAAGAAAAATATAAGACTTTTTAGATAAGACATTTACTAGTGTATATGCCAGAATTACCAATTCATTAAATGTGATAAGCTTATAAAATTAGCTTGTCTTAAGTTGTCTTAAGCTTAAAAGGCTACAGGAGAGCATATAAAAGGCTTATCAAATTTTAACAGATTATTCTAATTATTCCTAGTAAAGTAGGCAAATTACGTCTATGGCCTCTCATTCAAAGGATAAAATTCTATAATAGTACTCTGCAAAACTTGCCAGGCCAAGCATGAGCATTCATGTTTGATGAATGACAATAGGCCTTCTTAATTTATTTATTATCTTAACATGGCCAAGGTATGTGTCACCTTAGCTTCGAAATATTTTATTCTCTCACGTGCATTAATAGTGTGTATTCCTTCTATGTTTTTGTATCGCCAGTAGTGAAGTTTGACTTGAAAAGAAGGCTGTTTCTGAAAAAACGTTTCCTAGGTTTTTAGTGTGTGAACTTACAGGAAAAAATATCTGAATACTTATTATGTTCCAGGAACTGGTCTGTATTCTGGAAATACAGCAGTGAGCAAAAAGGACAAGGCCCAGGCCTGTACTTACAGATTTTGCATTTCTAATAGGGAAGGTAGATATCAACAAGCAAATAAATAAATGTGTAATGTAAATTAAAGTAGTGATAAATAAGATTAAGAACACAGGTATAGTAAGGGGGTAGAGAGTTGCATTGAAGGAAGGGGATATTCTTTCTGCTGAGTGAAAAATTAATTGTTTGGGAGCTATTTCCATGATGATGATGATGTTGATGACGACGACGATACATACATAACATTTCATGGATACTTACTCCCTACTGGACTTTTTAAAAACTGATTTATATGTTATATCATTTAGCACAACTCATTTGTAAAGATTCTAAAGTAACTGTAAAGTTGTAAGAGAGGAAATAGAATCCTAGAGAGAATTAGTAACTGGCCCAGAGACAGATAGCTAGTAAGTGGAAAAGCATATACTCTTAAAGGATGCAAGAATGCTGGTAGAGGTAGTGGGAAGGGGTTGTACTGAGGCTCTGTTTTGAAGGGAGAGCCAATAGGAATTGTTGATAGAGTAGAGGTAGGAGATGAATCAAAGAATGAATTGAAGAATGATGCTTTAGTTTTGGTCTGAGCAACTAGGTGTGGCTTTACAATTTAATGAGATGAAAAGTGCATTTGGTTGTTGAAGAGAAGGTGGTGTAAAATAAGAGTTCTCTTTTGGACTTGTTAGATTTGAATGGCAATGAGACATTCAAGAAGGCTTCTGTGTCTGTACTTCAGGGGATAGATATTACTTCGGGAGTTAGCAGCATAGAGCTAGTTTCTACTAAGATCAATTTCTTTCGTTATCGTGTGTCATGTCCCAGGGTCACTCTCATTAAAGATGTACCCGTTTATCCTGAGAACACAGACTGTGGTGGGAAGCAGTATTTTTGCTTACTATGGAATATCATACTTGCTGTCACTATATTTTATGAAACGTGTACTAGTCCTAAATGTGGAAAATATTTTTAAGGAAGAAGTGGTTTCTCTTTTTAAAAATATACATATATTACATGGATCTGTACATGTGATAAAATTTTATAAAGCTGTACACCAAAAAAATGACTGCATGTAAAAAAATGCTGAAATATATAATGTCTATAGTCTGGTTAATTGTATTGTGCCATTGTCAATTGCCTGGTTTTGATAAATTACTATAGTTTTGTAAGATGTCATAATTGAGAGAGCTACATGTGGGTACATGTGGGTGTATGAACTTTCTGCATGAATTTTTTTTAACATTTCAAGGTAAAAAATTATATATATAATTATATATATGCTATATATGTATATATAATTATGTGTATGTTACATATATGTATATATACTTATATACATATAATTATATATATAATTGAATGTCTTACCTTAAATTGTGACTTTGATTAGTCCTACCCAGTGCAGGACACCACACTCACATGAAAGTTGGAGGCAGAAAATATCCTTGTAATATACCAAACTTAATGGGATGTTGATTGTATTCTTCATTTATTAATGCTGAAAACGTTAAATACGTTGGCAGTTTGTTTTTTTTTTTTTCCTGCGGTACGCGGGCCTCTCACTGTTGTGGCCTCTCACGTTGCGGAGCACAGGCTCCGGACGCGCAGGCTCAGTGGCCATGGCTCATGGGCCCAGCCGCTCCACGGCATGTGGGATCTTCCCGGACCGGGGCACGAACCCGTGTCCCCTGCATCGGCAGGCGGACTCTCAACCACTGCGCCACCAGGGAAGCCCACATTGGCAGTTTTATTCATATTTTAGTACTTAAGCTTTTCATATGATTAGAATGTGTGCATATTTAATGTACCCCCAAAGATGAAATGTGTGGTAATTTGTTAAGCTAAAAGGCAGTAGTAAGACACTTTGGCAAATATACTATATTACAGGCATCTTAGGGAGACAAATGAGTTGAACACGTCAAAATAATAGTTCTGTGATATTTACCGACAACTTAAAATAGCTGGGGACTATCTATTCAAAAACATGATTGTAGCATTATTTCATTAACCTCTAAACAGCTCATTATTTTAAAAACATAAATCCTCTTTATGTCTCTTTTCAGGAAATGCAAAATTCCATTTGTTGCATAATTCTTCTACCATTAATTTGTTCACATTATTTCTGTGTTCGTCTTTCTTAATGCCAACAATGATGGAATAGAATGTTAAGTCTGTGATTACCTCTACTTTTTTGTTGTTTTTAAATATAAACAAAGATTTAAAGACCCAGATGGGAAGTATCAGCACTATATTCTTCCTAGTCAGTTCTAACAAAATATCATCTATCTTAAAAATTGTTCTTCACAGGCATCAAAATCCCTAAATAACAGCCAAAAACCCCCCCAAAAAACCAAAAAAAAAAAAAAAAACTGAGTAAATGCTTGTAAAATCATAGCTTCCTGTTGTGAAATTACAATTTATTGTACTCAAAGAGCAACTGTTTTTAAAAAACAAATGATTTTCTGAAAATAGATTGAAGATCTTAAGTTGCTTCACTGGCTTGTTGTTATACTAATTCCATCAAGTGGGATTTGGTTGATGAAACTGTGAAATAAAACAGTCCATACTTTTTGTTTAGACGAGTAATTTTTCAAATGCTTAGAGGAACAAGAATGGAAGTGATCACTGTCTGATATTCCACTTATTTGTGAAATGCTTATGGAATGAATGTGGTTACTAAACATTGTGTTTACTGAATATTAAGGAGGATAAAATATTGCCCTCTTTTCAAAAGAGCTTACTGTTAACAAAGGAGTAAAATCAAAGGGACAAGATAGGCTGGGAGTGGTGTGTGATTGAAGGTGTGTTGATCTGGGGCTGAACTCAATTGTTTTTAAAAGCTTTTTGAAGATCAGGTCAACATTAGTAACCTGACCAGATCTGGAGAGAGAAGAGTTGGTAAATTATTGGTTGAGGGAGGGAGTAGCAGTCAGGGGCATTAAAAAACCCTATTCCTTTCCTAGCCACTGTAGATGAATAACAATGGTTTGCAAACTGACTTTATTCTTAATTAAAATAATGAAATAAAAAAGCCTTATGATACTGGGTTACTGACATAAATTTAATAACTAGAATTTTCAGGCACTCCCAAAGTTTCATTTTAACTGTTAATTCCAACGCTGTTTCTCTCTAGAATCTTCTAGAAATGGAACACTTTGATTTGTCTTCCCTCTCTATATTTCTGATGTTCTGTCAAAAATATTGATAAGCAGGGAAGTAATCCAAAAGCTGGACAAAGCAAGCAGTGAGAAAGAGCATACATTTCTAAACTGGATCATCAGTCTCTCGAAAATTTAAATTGATTAGGCTTCATTCAGGAGGACAGGGCTGGAGGATAACTTTAGTCATAAGGCTAAGAATGTCTTAGGCAAATCATAACCTTGGATCATCTAATTCTTCATGAAACCTATCAACCACTATCATGTTTTACCACAATGACTAGAGTAGTGCTCACTCATAAAATCATGTTTATCATACTAAAGATAACACCTATTGAGTGAACACCAAATTCTGGGCACTCTGCTCAGGGGTTACCATGCATATGCCGAAAAGTTTATAAAGACATCTCTGTCAAGTGATTCATTGATTTCACCAATATTCACCTCATTTTTTTTTCACTTGGGATAGTTGATTTATTTTCATCATTTCTTCTCTTGCAGCTCTTCTTTATGCAACTATTTTTGGAAATGTTACCACAATTTTTCAGCAAATGTATGCCAACACCAACCGGTACCATGAGATGCTGAATAATGTACGGGACTTTCTGAAACTCTATCAGGTCCCCAAAGGCCTTAGTGAACGAGTCATGGATTATATTGTCTCAACATGGTCTATGTCAAAAGGCATTGACACAGAAAAGGTATGGGTTATTATTATTGTTCTTGTTATTTATTTTCTGTTTCAATAGGATCTTCAGATGCCCATAGCTTTCCCACTCACATATTACTTGTATAATTGCTTTATAAATGTTACTCTGTATTTCATAAGTGACATATCAGTCAATCATATTATTTAGTGCTTGGAAGGTGGAAAATGTTCACATTAATCATCAATTAGTACTAGTCATCAAACTCAATTTAGGAATTGTGGTTCCTGAAAACAGCTAATTATTTCATTTCCTCAAAACATTCTCATTACCACTCAGAGTAATTTGTCACATTCCTCTAAAATGCTAACTGTGATGCCATTTCTTTTGCTAGATTTTATTCTTGATTTCTCTTTTGACATTTTGCCCATTTAAAATTCAGAAAGAAACTTCCTTGCTTATAACTAAAAGATTATATATCTTCTATTCTACCCTCTACTTAAATTTCTCTTCTCTCTATCACACATTCTATAATGAAACTTATAATTCTTTGTTTTCCCTTTTTCCGTACACAAATCTATGAAATGGATATGACCCTTGCAATCCACCTGTCATGTCTAATTTCTTGCTTGTCTTTTCATGGAACCTCTTTAAATTTTTCCCATCTAACTCATATTAGGGGCAAAGAAGAAACCAAAGTCCTCCTCATGATAAACAAAATCAAATAAATTCTCACTTCCTACACCCAGCTGATTCACATCCAATATAGGGAATGACAAGTAGGACTTGCACATAAGACTTCTAGAGAAAACTGATCTTAAGCTATTTCACTTTATAAGTAAGTATCAGTGAAGGCTTTATTTTTAGGTACTGATTTTTGACATATGATAATCAGATAGTACATAACCTTCCTTGCCATTTCCCACAAATTTTATTTTTTTTAATCATATGAGGTTGACTTGTAGTTTTTCTTTCAGACCTGCTCAACAAGCACCTTTCAATGTCAAAGTGAAAGAGCCAATGAACAAAGTAGGTGTTTAGTTAGGGGAATTTCATGAAACAAGTAGGAAGTTGTAAGCCAGAGCAGGTGTTAGGAGCAGAGGATTGAGGGGAGTTGAAGGGAACGGACTTGAGGGTAAGAGCTGAGGGAGGGAAGCCTTCAGAGAGAGTGCAAGTGAGATACTGGAGGCTAGCTATGTGGAAGAGTTATGAAAGAGGGTGAGATTTGCTCTTCTTTTGACATTTTACAAGATGCAGTTAAATGACCCCTTAAAGTGGAATGTGTGACCACAGAGGGGAAAAGGAAAAACTGCATACCTGTGGAATTTGATTACTGTGTACCTGAACTGATATAAGGTTAGTAGGGAGGGAATCCAAAGAAGGAACAGGATCTTCCTGAGGGGTGCACGTGAGAGTCAGTGTTTAAATCGCTAGAAGCAGGATATTCTCTGAGGTCCACATTCAATGACACTGAGCTCAAGACGCAACCATTTACCTTGTCAATCACTATCTCAGTCAGAAGCTTTTCTTTCCAGAAAATTCAGTGGGGTCTCATGGTAGTTGACAGATAACATCAGTAAACTGATCGAATAATAGCCCTTTACACTAGAAAAGTACCTGACCCAGAGCTTATGCCACAGATATGGTACATGGCAGATTTTTTTAGTTCCCTTCTCTAAGTTCCCAGATGCTGGGTTAGTTTGGGAATGGAACCAATAGATTCTCACAAGCTTCCCCTCTAGTACCTGCTCAACTGTCTGCTTCATGATGCAGTTAGGGTGTAATATAAATTTTAATTCACATAAAAAGATTTTTAAAGAAATAAGTAAAAATATTAAAATGAATTAACTTTTGGATAAGACAAAATCATGGATGTGCCTCCTAACTAAATGGGAAATCTTTAGAGTAGTGTTTGACTAGTAGGAAGAGCAGATTTAAAGAACCATGGCACATACAGAAGTCTTTGTATGTATTAATGCAATGGAATACATAACAAATTAAGTGATGAATAAATTTGGCTAGAATATGTAAAACCTTTCACACCAAAAGCTATGGAAGCAAAAATGAGATAAAGCATCTGCAACAAATATCACAGGTGAAAGGTTCATTACCTTAATATGTAAAGTGATTTTACAGATCAATAAGAAGAATTAGAATACATGGGGAAAATGAGCTGAACGCATAGAAGACAAAAGTACAAATTACTAATAAACATACAAAAAGTCTTATTTTCACTTATAATGAATAAATATTGAAAGAACAAGAGACTGTCAAATATAATGCCTAATATTAGCAAAGGCTGTAGTGACTGACATTATCATATTTTTCTGGTCTGTGTGTAACTTGGTAGGGTGCTTCTTGAAAACAGTTTTACCAAGATAATATCCTAAATTTAGGGATATCTAGACTTCAGTCCTTATGCCTCTTCCCTTTTCTGTCTAGAATCTCTCCTCAGTGATATCATACAATCTCGTGACTGTAATAATATATGCTAACACCACCCTAGTATACATACTCATCCTGGACCTACTCCCTGAACCACAGATTCTCCTATTCAACTGCCTACTCATATCCAATGAAATTGTCCAGAACTGAACTCCTAATCATCTCCCATAAACCTGCTCTACTGACATTCTTCCTCAATGCAGTTAATGGAAACTCCACACCTCAGTTGCTTAGGACAAAGCTTCCACGTTGAAACTTCCCCCAAATCCTATTGGCTCCACCTCCATTTCTCACCACCTCCATTGAGATCAGCTGGTTCAAGTCACCATCATGTCCTATCTGGGTTATTCTGTAGCCAAGTGATTGGTCTGTGCATCCACCCCGTCCCTGTATAGGTTATTCTCAGCACACCAGCCAATGAGCTTATATGGCTTTCATAATAAAGCTTTCTATCTTCTTTCTCTCTCTTATCTCTCATCTCTCTCTCTTTTTTATCTTATTTATCTCATCCATCCATCCATCTGTGTAGCTAACTATTTTATATTCATCTTTACTTTTGATAATAAGAATGACATTGGTTGAGCCTGTTAAAATACGAGGGTAGAAAAAAGAAAATGAAAGTTCAATGACAGTAATCACATAAATCCTGTAATTGTAGTCATAATCTTAGAAGTGTAGATTTACGTGAGGATAGCTTCAGTAAACAGCATCTGATTTTTAACAGTTATACCATATTTGATATTAGAGACCTCTCTTAGACTTGCTGTTCCTCAATAAGTGAAATATTTGTCTTCCTATATGTTTTTTATCTTACATTTTGTTAATTGTTTGTTTCGAATATTTTATCAATGGTGGTTGTTAAAATTTAACTTTGAGTATGTACTGAAAAAGATCGAAATATAATGTGTGAAATGAAATGTCTTTGTTCTAACGCTTCTCTTGTTAGTTCTAAAACAGCTATTTTTTTTCAGCTGCTGGTACAATAGAATTTAATGATGCATTTCAGCTAATTAGAGAAAACGTTCGCCCCAATTACTGAGATTTCATTCTGTTGCTTCCACATACTTAGTTTTATAGATATTTTGAATTCAGCTTTAACCCACAAGCAAATTAATCACTGTGATTTAATTCAGTCTTAGCTTGTCTTTTGTGAATAATGTTCTCTAATACAAATTGTGGCATTAAAATCACTACTGATGTGGAGATTGTAGCATTTTTATCATGAAAGTTTGCCTTAGGCGATTTAAAAATATAAAACAGTACCTAGATTAATTTGATTTGGTTGAAAGTATTTTATTGACTACTAATTACTATAGTTGCTTTAGATTCTTTTCAAATTTAATAACCAAAATCCGTCCTCTGGGCTTTGCTACTTGCTAACATTCTGTGCAGTTAAAAGACAAGAGAAATGGGTGGAATGAGTGAGGATTTAAAAGGGAAAGAGCAGATTATGGGAAAAAAATAGAAAGGATGATAGTTAAAGCTCAAAAAAATCTATCCTACAGTTTGAAATGATTTTACTGAGAAATAATTCAAATAAAGTAAATGGCTGGGGACTTTATTTTCAGCTTTAGGACTGTATGAAAAAATACATAACTTGTAGCATGTTGTGTAGACCACATATTTCTCATAATACTGGAATCATTTTCAGCTTGTTTTGTAGAATGAAATTTAAAACCTTAAGATTTTTTATTTTCCACTGTCTAATATTTTTTTTTCTAGCATGTTCTTTGAAGAAACTCAGAAAAAGCTCTTTGGTCTTCATTTCTTGTTTCATGGGTTTTGTAATAAGCATAAAATTATCAGTAGGCAGATCCCATTATATGAAAAGTTCTGGCAGAATTATGCAAAACATTCAGGCAGAATTATGCCTTTAGAATGTAAAGAAATTGATTTTCAATATTTTAAAATCTTGGATTATTTTTAAACCAGATCTATAACAGAAGCACTCTACTTCTTCCAGATATAGTAGGCAATATATATATTTTTTCTACGAATTAAAGTAACTTTCTTTTAATCAGTTTACTTTTATACAAACATATTTTTAAATTTAGGAAAGCCTGTCTAAATATTTCTTTGTATTCCTAAATGTGAAAAATGGGGATACATTCTTATATATTCATGGTGTCATTATCTTGGTTCAATATTTAAATTATTTAAATGCTTCAAGAAGTTTTTATAGCAATGTACAGCTGAACCCAAGAGTGAAAGCACTAGCCTTCCAAGAAGAGCTCCCCCCAGTTAAATATGCCATGTAAGTATATACATGTGAAGATAGTAAAACAAAACTGAATTGGTCTTAAGATGCATTAATAGGACTTTTGTCTCTGGATCAAGAGAGGTACTAAGCATCCCAATACAGTCCATGTTATTCAGATCATAGATAAAATCTTATGTTCAGCTATCAGCTGGATATTGTAAAAGAAATATTATCAAATGGCAGCACACTTACTAGAAGATAATCACGATGACATAAAGTTCTGGGAATCTTGTTATAAGTTAAAGGAAATATGAATATTTTGTTTGGCTAATTGAAGACTTTGGGGAGAGGTATGACAGGTGACCTGAACTATTTGAAGTATTTAAAGATGCAGTGATCTATCTGCTTCAGGAGGAAATTAAGTCCCTGTGGGTAAAGGATACAGACAGAACATCGTCCAAAATGAACTTGCAGGTCCTGACACTGAAATTACATGACAGCTGTATCTGAATGATTTAGAGTACTATTACATATCATAACCTTTTTACAATTAAGAAACATATATTCAAGAGATCCTATATTAAAAATTAAAGAATAAAATTCAGTAATGGTTCAATAATTATTTCCCAACAACTTTTTATTAGTACATCTAAGTACTGTAGTTTTACACATGAAACTAACTGGTTTTTCCAAGGTAGCAGAACAAATACCATCTTAAAAAAATTATGAGGACTCAGTATCCCTGTTGGGGGCTAAGCCAGGCCAGGCCCATTGGACAATTGGCATGTTTTTCCTGTGGTCTTTAAGTAAACTGCTTGTTGGGCAAGAGAGACTATGGCTAGTTTATTATTATAGGAAACTATATTTTAGCCTGTTTTGTGAAAGCACCATGGCCCAAATATCTGAAAACTGTGACCTTTATATCTATACCTATACATGGCAAGGGAATTTAACTATTGTCATGTCCACATGTGCTTCTCAGTTGTTACCTAGTGAAAAATTACAGGGTAAGCATTCAGACTTATTATTGACATTTCTCTTTTCTAGCTGACCTGCAGGCATTACCTGAAAAGGTAGACTTTATCTGAAACCTCAATTATATTTTTCCTTTCATGGATCAGAAGTTAAATAAAATAACACTCAAGGGTTTATTAGAAACATTGTAAGTAGATAGGAACTTTAATATTTTCTGTGATAGAAATTTGAAGCATCGAATTATATTTGGTGTGTCATGGCTTTTGGCATGATTTAAGAGTACTCCAATGCCAGCTTTATATTATTGTTAGCTAATAAAATTACTAGCAAACTTTTTGTGTGTCAGGTAGTAGGCAGTATTATTTTTCTCTAGTAAGGATAGGGAGACACTGTATAACTTAGGTTAAAACCTGAGTGGCTTAAACCTTTCTCTAGGAATAATATTAAGTGCATTGTTTTTATGTACCATGTTGAAGTTACTTTATTGCATTAGAGTGGGCTAGTTTGTATTTCATTTTCTCACCACTCTGTCACTAGCCTCTGAGGAAGGGACTACAGAGTCATTTGACAGCTATAGTCCAGGAATGAGAAAGAGTTGTCCATGTAGGGCCATGGATGACTTGCTCAGTAGCCTGGCTTTATCTTGACCATGAGGATTGGTTTCCATGCTCAGTGTTCACATCAACAATGGAGATACCACCACCCACCTTACTTAGTTGTCTAGAGGATGAAAAGTGCCCACATAGTGCCTGCATAAGGTAAGCAATAATAAGTGTAATCAAATAATTTAGTTTATTGAGGTTACAATCAATTGATTTCCTCTTTTACTAATCATAAACTATAAAAAGTAGGTCATGCCTGGCATCATTTTTACCTTAGTCTTTGCTTGGTATTCAGTCCATACTGTTGTCTTTATTTTTTTTTATCAAACATCTTTTCCGACCATAAGACTAGAAATCAACTACAAGAAAAAAATTGCAGAAAACCACAAACACTTGTAGGCTGAACAGTATGCTACTAAACAACCAGTGGATCATTGTAGAATTCAAAGAAGAAATAAAAAAATACCTAGAGTCAAATTAAAATGAAAGCACAGCAATCTAAAATCTATGGGTGCAGCAAAAGCTGTTCTAAAAGGGAAGTTTATACAAGCCTATCTCAGGAGACAAGAAAACTCTCGAATAAACAACCTAAACTTATATCTCAAGGGACAAGAAAAAGAACAAACAAAACCCAAAGTTAGTAGAAGGAAAGAAGTCATAAAGATGAGAGCAGAAGTAAATAAATAGAGCCTGAAAAAATATAGAAAGATAAATGAAAGTAAGAGCTGGTTCTTTGAAAAGATAAACAAAATTGATAAACCTTTAGCCAGACACATCAAGAAAAAAAAGCAAGAGAGCCTGAATCAATAAAATCAGAAATAAAGAAGTAGTTACAATCAACAACACAGAAATACAAAGGCTCATAAGAGATTACTATAAACAGTTATATGCCAATAAAATGGACAACTTAGAGGAAATGGATAATTTCCTAGAAATATAAATCTCCCAAGACTGAACAAGGAAGAAATAGCAAATATGAACAAATTACTAGTAATGAAATTGCATCAGTAATTAAAAAAAAACTTCCCAACAAATGAAAGTCAAATCAAAACAACAATGAGATATCACCTCATACCCATCAGAATGGCTATCATCAAAAAGACCAGAAATGACAAATGTAAGTGAGGCTGTAGAGAAAAGGGAACCCTTGGACACTGTTGGTGGGAATGTAAATTGGTACAGACACTATGGAAAATAGTTTGGAGGTTCCTCAATAAACAGAACATAGAACTACCGTATGATCTAGCAATTCCACTCTTGGGTAAATATCCAAAGAAAACAAAACACTAATTTGTAAAGATACATGCACCCCAGTGTTTATAGCAGCATTACTTACAATAGCCAAGATATGGAAGTAATCTGAGTGTCCATCAACAGGTGAATGGATAAAGATGATGTGCCCCACACACACACACACACACACACACACACACACGAATACTACTCAGCCATAAAAAAGAATGAAATTTTGCCTTTTGCCACAATGGGGGACCTGGAGGATATTACACTTAGTGAAATAAGTCAGAGAGACAAGTACTGTATGTTATCACTTTATATGTGTAATCTAAAAAATAAAACAAATGAATGAATATAACAAAAAAGAAACAGACTCAGATATAGAGAGGAAAGTAGTTGTTACCAGTGGGAAGAGGGAAGGTGGAAGGGTAAGATAGGGGTAGGGGATTAAGAGGTACAAACTACTATGTATAATAACTTTAAATGGAGTGTAATCTATAAAAATTTTGAATCACTATGTTGTACACCTGAAACTAATATAATGTTGTAAATCAATTATACCTTGAAACCGTGGTTTCACAAGGGGAAAGAAAAAAAGGGAAACATGGTTTTGTAGGATATTGTAGTAATTGCTATGGAGTGGTAAATAAAAGTATACATAGTCCCTGCTACTGTGTTGCTCTGAGTTTAATGTGAGAGGAAAGACTTAAATAACCAGAGTTAAATGTATGATTCCAAATTGTGATGATGCTTGAAATATAATACAGGGAGCTATGGAAGATTTAAAAATAATAGAAGAGGGAGTGGATCTAGTTAAGGTTGGAGGATGTAGGTTTAAGACGGCAATGGAGAAAGCAATAAAATTTGAACAGAAGGGCTTGTTAGAAAATGAAACTTCACATATTTTATAACAGAACTCAAATTACCTATATGCTAATCCTCAAGTAACTGGTCTGAAGATGGAAAACAAAAGAAAGGAGAAAAAGCAAAGGTCTAGTTAGTACATTAGCTACTTAAATCATTAATTAACTATACATAGACTCTACATTCTATGTGCTATGGAATAATTTGAACTGAGTATTCATATTGGCTGAAAATCTTACTCTAAAACTAATAACAGCACATACGGGGGCATATGGACTCCACTGGTTCCCTAGTCCTGATTAAGCTAATCAGCACATATTTGTTTAGAAATGGGTCTGCTGCCTTTGTGGACAAGTATCAGAGAATACATTCATGACCAGAGCATACTTTACGCATTCTGTTTTCATCGTTTCTACCAAGGATGAATAAAATGTTAGAAAAAAATATTTTTCTAACCATTTTCCCCCCAAAACGTTTATTTAATAGAGATACATGACATATAAAATAAGAAATTAGAGCTAGGCAAAGAAGAAACTATGATAAATCACCCATAATCCCACCGCTCACAGGAATGTAGCTTGCCACAAACATACAGTACCACTGTAAGAAATTACAGAATGAATATATCAATAGTGGTCCGACCATCAAACTTATTACTTATATAGGACACCTATTACAAGAAAAAGGCCTGATTCTGTAATCAAAATTTGGTGGAGTACTAGAGTTAATATTCTTGATAATAAATTTATCTTTAATTGGTTTTAAGAAAGTTCTTGTAATAAATCTCCCTACAAACTTACAGAGGAAGAGTTTCATTTCTGTGGCTTTTTGAGAGCTATTGTAAAATGTTCAAAGGTAAGAAAAACCAAAATATTCAAAAACAAAACAAACCAAAACAAACAAGCAAACAAAAAACCCTAAACAGTCTAATTTTTCCTTTTTGATCTTTAGTTTTAAAGTATATTATAGAAGATTCAGAAGAACTGAGAGAAAAACCTCAAATCTTAATTCCATGACCTTTACTTTCTCACTAATAAAACGTGAGACCTGATATCACTTAATCTTAATATACCTCTGTTCTCTATTTGCAATGATGCATAAGAATGTTAGTGTCAAAGCATGAGCTATTCCACAGAGGTAAATTTTCTAGTTGACTGAAACTTGTTCTTTCCTGCACAATTATTTAAGAATCTTGAGAAAAGCCTTTCAAATGATGTTACATGTTTTCCTTAAAGAGAATATTATATATTACATAAATTAGGAAAATATTTTCTTCACAAGGAGCACTACACCTCCTCATGAATTTAGACATGTACTTGTTTAATACTTTAACTCCAAATCCATAATAGAGAAAGGCAGTTTGGTTATTATAGTTTTAAGGATAACCTCTTAAAATAGTATATCAAATATTTCTTCTTATGTTTGTTCATATTTGTATTGACTTTTATGGACTTCTCATAAAATTAAAATCAATATAAAACAAGACAGTACAACAGACATGCATAAACACTTCCACATATATATACAAGAAAGAAATAAATACAATAGAGGTGTCTAGCCGCCTGGAGTGTCATTTTTACTGAATTTGGTCATATTGAGCTTTTGATTTTCTTGGCAGCTAAATTAAAAAGAGAAATGTTGTCTATTAAAGGAGGCAAACACATTTGCCTAAAGACTAATATATTTTCTTCTGGCATTAAATCCAGATAGGACTTTGTCATGCAAATCTTTTGTTTGCAAGCAATAGAGTATATTGATTAAGATCAGGGATCAGCAAACTTTTTGTGTAGAAGACCAGAAAGTACATAGTCTAGACTTTGTGGGCCATGTGGTCTTTGTTTCAACTACTTAACTTTGTCATTGTAGCATGAAAAGAGCCATAGACAACATGTAAATAATGAACACTGCTCGGTCCCAATGAAAGCTTATTTATAGTTACATTAATTTGAATTTCATATACTTTTACATGTCATAAAATATTATTTTCCTTTTTTCCCGCAATTATTTAAAAATGTAAAAACCATTTTTAGCTTACTGGCCATACAAACACAAGTGGAAGTCCAGATTTGCCCCTCAGGTCCTAGTTTGCTGACCTCTGCTTAAGATTACTACATCTCTAGTCAG
Organism: Leucopleurus acutus; assembly: GCF_964270905.1. Taxonomy (NCBI): domain Eukaryota; kingdom Metazoa; phylum Chordata; class Mammalia; order Artiodactyla; family Delphinidae; genus Leucopleurus; species Leucopleurus acutus. The sequence goes on from NC_139142.1 coordinate 38,216,291, forward strand.
ATTATCAGATTTCTATCCTATTTAAAATTGCAGCATCTCTACCCTTGAAGTCCTTAGGTAACTTCCACAGTTTAATTTTCTTCACAGAACTTATCACAACTTGAAGTATTTTATATATATAGTTCATTTCTTTATTTGTTAAATGTGCCACTATTAGAATAAACATTTCATGCAGGCAAGGAGTTTTGCCTCTTTTGTTCATTGCTGAGTAATTTGCACTTAGAATAGTGCTTGGTACCTGTTAGATGATCAATAAATTTTTATTTTATCAATGGATATAATTCTGGGGTTCATAAGGACATATACATTTGGAAGCCATTAATATATAAAAGGCCTTGGAGACATGGCTGTGATCACTCAAAATGACATTATAGCTAGGAAAGAGAAAAGAGTTTTGAGAAACTCCTACATTTAGATGAAGTAGATGAGAAAGGGCCTGAAAGGACATTGATCAGTGGTTGGTGATATCAGATCAAAAGCAGAAATATTTTATTTTATGGAAATCAAGAGAGAAAATGAACAACTATCTTGAAATCTTCTAAAATATAAATAAAATGTGAAAAATTCTGCTTGGATTTTTCAACATAGAGCATATTTGTGGACTTGATAAAAGCAGATTTATTAGAGTAGTGGAGACAGATGAAACATTGGAGTGAGGAGGAGTAATGTGTAGTAATTAAGAGTGTGATTTTGGCATAGGGATAATCAAATTGACATATGGTAATGGCGCAAGTTAATGAATGTAAAAATAGCCCAAACATATGGAGAGACATTATATATGACAGAGATAGGCAAATATACATGAGTGGGAAAGGCAAGACCATTCAACAAATGTTATTGGGCATAGTAAAAAAGTTCAATCTGACCTCTCCTTCCCACCATATCAATCAATTCTGGGCTTTAAGACTTAAATATGAAAAACTTGTGTCAATTTCATATGGAACCACAAAGAACCTCAAACAGCCAAAATAATCTTGAGAAAGAACAAAACTGGTTACATAACACTTCCTGATTACAAAATACTTTACAAGTCTGCAGTAATTAAAATAGTATGGTGCAGGCCTAGAGACAGACATATAGACCATGGAACAGAATAGAGAGTTCAGAATTAAATTTGCACATAAATAGTCAACTGATCTTTGACAAGGGTGTCAAGAATTCACAATGGGGAAAGGATAGTCTCTTCAACAAATGGTGTTTGGAAAACTGGACATTCATATGCAAAAGAATGAAATTGGGATCTTATCTAACACCACACACAAAAATCAACTCAAAATGGATTAAGACATTGCCAAGACAATGACAAAAAGACAATCAAGAAAATTTTCCCTGTGTTTTCTCCTAGGAATTTTAGAGTTTCAGGTATTATGTTTAAATCTTTGCAATGATTTCTTGGATATGACACCAATAGCATAGGCAACAAAAGCAAAAATAGACAAATGGGACTGCATCAAACCAGAAAGCTTCTGCACAGCAAGGAAAGCAAATAACAGGTGAAAAGGCAACTTACAGAATGGGAGAAAATATTTGCAAACCTGTATCTGTTGAGGGGTTAATATCCAAAATATATAAGGAACTCACACAACTAAACAGTAAAAAAACAAATAACCCAATTTAAAAATGGGAGAAAATGTTTTTTCTCCATAAAAAACATACAAATACTCAAAAGGTATATGCAAATGCTGTGTTATAGAAAGAGCAAAAGGGCTTTAAGTCACCCAGACCATGAATCTTATTGACCTTTGTAAAATGGAAATAAGACCTGCATTGTATAATTTTCATAAGGATTAAAATTGTTGGTGTCATTTTCTTTTTCTTTCAAAATATGAACCAATTGAATCTAAGAAAAGAATATTGAAATCCCTGCCAAGCTGTGTTTGAACCTGAGGAGGAGGATATTTGATTTGCTACTCTAGTAGAATATTAGATACTGTGATTTCAAAATAGGCGTAAGGCTGACTATCCAGGGCAAGGTTAACTTTCCTTTTTTTTTTTTAAATTTTTTTAAACATCTTTATTGGAGTATAACTGCTTTACGATGGTGTGTTAGTTTCTGCTTTATAACAAAGTGAATCAGTTATAAATATACATATGTTCCCATATCTCTTCCCTCTTGCATCTCCCTCCCTCCTACCCCTCTAGGTGGTCACAAACTACCTAACTGATCTCCCTGTGCTATGTGGCTGCTTCCCACTAGCTATCTATTTTACGTTTGGTAGTGTATATATGTCCATGCCACTCTCCCACTTTATCACAGCTTACCCTTCCCCCTCCCCATATCATCAAGTCCATGCTCTAGTAGGTCTGTGTCTTTATTCCCATCTTACCCCTAGGTACTTCATGATTTTCTTTTTCTTAGATTCCATATATATGTGTTAGCATACGGTATTTGTTTTTCTCTTTCTAACTTACTTCACTCTGTATAACAGACTCTAGGTCCATCCACCTCACTACAAATAACTCAATTTCATTTCTTTTTATGGCTGAGTAATATTCCATTGTATATATGTGCCGCATCATCTTTATCCATTCCTCTGTAGATGAACACTTAGGTTGCTTCCATGTCCTGGCTATTGTAAATAGAGCTGCAGTGAACATTTTGTTACATGACTATTTTGAATTATGGTTTTCAGGGTATATGCTCAGTAGTGGGATTGCTGGGTCGTATGGTACTTCTATTTGTAGTTTTCTAAGGAACCTCCATACTGTTCTCTATAGTGGCTGTATCACTTTACATTCCCACCAACAGTGCAAGAGTGGTCCCTTCTCTCCATGCCCTCTTCAGCATTTATTTTTTCTCGATTTTTTGATGATGGCCATTCTGACTGGTGTGAGATGATATCTCATTGTAGTTTTGATTTGCATTTCTCCAGTGATTAATGATGTTGAGCATTCTTTCATGTGTTTGTTGGCAATCTGTATATCTTCTTTGGAGAAATGTCTATTTAGATCTTCTGCCCATTTTTGGATTGGGTTGTTTGGTTTTTTGTTATTGAGCTGCATGAGCTGCTTGTAAATTTTGAAAATTAATCCTTTGTCAGTTGCTTCATTTGCAAATATTTTCTCCCATTCTGAGGGTTGTCTTTTCGTCTTGCTTATGGTTTCCTTTGCTGTGCAAAAGGTTTTCAGTTTCATTAGGTCCCATTTGTTTATTTTTGTTTTTATTTCCATTTCTCTATGAGGTGGGTCAAAAAGGATTTTGCTGTGATTTATGTCATAGAGCGTTCTGCCTTTGTTTTCCTCTAAGAGTTTGATAATGTCTGGCCTTACGTTTAAGTCTTTAATACATTTTGAGTTTAGTTTTGTGTGTGGTGTTAGGGACTGTTCTAATTTCATACTTTTACATGTACCTGTCCAGTTTTATCAGCACCACTTATTGAAGAGACTATCTTTTCTCCACTGTACATTCTTCCCTCCTTTATCAAAGATAGGGGGACCATATGTGAATGGGTTTATCTCTGGGGTTTCTATCCTGTTCCATTGATCTATATTTCTGTTTTTGTGCCAGTACCATACTGTCTTGATTACTGTAACTTTGTAGTATAGTCTGAAGGCAGGGAGCCTGATTCCTCAAGCTCCATTTTTCGTTCTCAAGATTGCTTTGGCTATTTGGGATATTTTCTGTTTCCATACAAATTGTGAAATTTTTTGTTCTAGTTCTGTGAAAAATGCCAATGATAGTTTGATAGGGATTGCATTGAATCTGTAGATTGCTTTGGGTAGTAGAGTCCTTTCCACAATGTTGATTCTTCCAATCCAAGAACATGGTATATCGCTCCATCTATTTGTATCATCTTTAATTTCTTTCATCAATGTCTTATAATTTTTTGCGTACAGGTCTTTTGTCTCCTTAGGTAGGTTTATTCCTAGATATTTTATTCTTTTTGTTGCAATGGTAAATGGGAGTGTTTTCTTAATTTCACTTTCAGATTTTTCATCATTAGTGTATAGGAATGCCAGAGATTTCGGTGCATTGATTTTGTATCCTGCTACTTTACCAAATTCCTTGATTAGCTCTACTAGTTTTCTGGTAGCATCTTTAGGATTCTCTATGTATAGTATCATGTCATCTGCAAACAGTGACAGCTTTCTTCTTTTCCGATTTGGATTCCTTTTATTTCTTTTTCTTCTCTAATCGCTGTGGCTAAAACTTCGAAAACTATGTTGAATAGTAGTGGTGAGAGAGGGCAACCTTGTCTTGTTCCTGGTCTTAGTGAAAATGCTTTCAGTTTCTCACCATTGAGGATGATGTTGGCTGTGGGTTTGTCATATATGGCCTTTATTATGTTGAGGAAAGTTCCCTCTATGACTACTTTCTGGAGGGTTTTTAACATAAATCGGTGTTGAATTTTGTCAAAAGCTTTCTCTGCATCTTTTGAGATGATCATATGGTTTTTCTCCTTCAATTTGTTAATATGGTGTATCACGTTGATTGATTTGCGTATATTGAAGAATCCTTGCATTCCTGGGATAAACCCCACTTGGTCATAGTGTATGATCCTTTTAATGTGCTGTTGGATTTTGTTCGCTAGTATTTTGTTGAGGATATTTGCATCTATGTTCATCAGTGATATTGGCCTGTAGTTTTCTTTCTTCGTGTCATCCTTGTCTGGTTTTGGTATCAGGGTGATGGTGGCCTCGTAGAATGAGTTTGGGAGTGTTCCTCCCTCTACTCTATTTTAGAAGAGTTTGAGAAGGATAGGTGTTAGCTCTTCTCTAAATGTTTGATAGAATTTGCCTGTGAAGCCATCTGGTCCTGGAGTTTTGTTTGTTGGGAGATTTTTAATCACAGTTTCAATTTCAGTACTTGAGATTGGTGTGTTCATATTTTCTATTTCTTCCTGTTTCAGTCTCAGCAGGTGGTGCATTTCTAAATATTTGTCCATTCCTTCCAGGTTGTCCAATTTATTGGCATATAGTTGCTTGTAGTAATCTCTCATGATCCTTTGTATTTCTGCAGTGTCAGTTGTTACTTCTCCTTTTTCATTTCTAATTCTATTGATTTGAGTCTTCTCCCTTTTTTTCTTGATGAGTCTGGCTAATGGTTTACCAATTTTGTTTATCTTCTCAAAGAACCAGCTTTTAGTTTTATTGATCTTTGCTATCATTTCCTTCATTTCTTTTTCATTTATTTCTAATCTGATCTTTAAGATTTCTTTCCTTCTGCTAACTTTGGGTTTTTTTTGTTCTTCTTTCTCTAATTGCTTTAGGTACAAGGTTAGGTTTTTTATTTGAGATGTTTCCTGTTTCTTAAGGTAGGATTGTATTGCTATAAACTTCCCTCTTAGAACTGCTTTTGCTGCTTTCCATAGGTTTTGGGTCATTGTGTCCCATTGTCATTTGTTTCTAGGTATTTTTGATTTCCTCTTTGATTTCTTCAGTGATTACTTCATTATTAGGTAGTGTATTGTTTACCCTCCATGTGTTTGTATTTTATACAGATATTTTCCTGTAATTGATATCTAGTCTCATAGCATTGTGGTCGGAAAAGATACTTGATATGAGTTCAATTTTCTTAAATTTACCAAGGCTTGATTCGTGACCCAGGATATGATCTATCCTGGAGAATGTTCCATGAGCACTTGAGAAAAATGTGTATTCTGTTGTTTTTGGATGGAACGTCCTATGTATATCAATTAAGTCCATCTTGTTTAATGTATCATTTAATGCTTGTGTTTCCTTATTTTTTTTCATTTAGGATGATCTGTCCATTGGTGAAAGTGGAGTGTTAAATTCCCCTACTATGATTGTGTTATTGTCGATTTCCCCTTTTATGGCTGTTATTATTTGCCTTACATATTGAGGTGCTCCTATGTTGGGTTCATAAATATTTACAATTGTTATATCTTCTTCTTGGATCGATCCCTTGATCATTATATAGTGTCCTTCTTTGTCTCTTGTAATAGTCTCTATTTTAAAGTCTATTTTGTCTGATATGAGAATTGCTACTCCAGCTTTCTTTTGATTTCCATTTGCATGGAATAACTTTTTCCATCCCCTCACATTCAGTCTGTATGTGTCCCTAGGTCTGAAGTGGGTGTCTTGTAGACAGCATATATACGGGTCTTGTTTTTATATACATTCAGCCAGTCTGTGTCTTTTGGTTGGAGCATTTAATCCATTTACATTTAAGGTACTTATTGATATTTATGTTCCTATTCCCATTTTCTTAATTGTTTTGGGTTCGTTATTGTAGATCTTTTCCTTCTCTTGTGTTTCTTGCCTAGAGAAGTTCCTTTAGCATTTGTTGTAAAGGTGGTTTGGTGGTCCTGAACTCTCTCAGCTTTTGCTTGTCTGTAAAGGTTTTAATTTCTCCATCAAATCTGAATGAGATCCTTGGTGGTTAGAGTAATCTTGGTTGTAGGTTTTTCTCCTTCATCACTTTAAATATGTCCTGCCAGTCCCTTCTGGCTTGCAGAGTTTCTGCTGAAAGATCAGCTGTTAACCTTATGGGGATTCCCTTGTGTGTTGTTGTTTTTCCCTTGCTGCTTTTAATATGTTTTCTTTGTATTTAATTTTTGACAGTTTGATTAATATGTGTCTTGGCGTGTTTCTCCTTGGATTTATCCTGTATGGGACTCTCTGTGCTTCCTGGACTTGATTAACTATTTCCTTTTCCATATTAGGGGAGTTTTCAACTGTAATCTCTTCAAATATTTTCTCAGTCCCTTTCTTTTTCTCTTCTTCTTCTGGGACCCCTATAGTTCAAATGTTGGTGCATTTAATGTTGTCTCAGAGGTCTCTGAGACTGTCCTCAGTTCTTTTCATTCTTTTTTCTTTATTCTGCTCTGCAGTAGTTATTTCCACTATTTTATCTTCCATGACACTTTTCCGTTTCTCTGCCTCAGTTATTCTGCTATTGATTCCTTCTAGTGTATTTTTAATTTCATTTATTGTGTTGTTCATCATTGCTTGTTTCCTCTTTAGTTCTTCTAGGTCCTTTTTAAATGTTTCTTGCATTTTTTCTATTCTATATCCAAGATTTTGGATCATGTTTACTATCATTATTCCAAATTCTTTTTCAGGTAGACTGCCTATTTCCTCTTCATTTGTTAGGTCTGGTGGGTTTTTACCTTACTGCTTCATCTGCTGAGTGTTTTTCTGTCTTCTCATTTTGCTAATCTTAGTGTGTTTGGGGTCTCCTTTTTGCAGGCTGCAGGTTCCTAGTTCCCATTGTTTTTGGTGTCTGTCCCCAGTGGCTAAAGTTGGTTCAGTGGGTTGTGTAGGCTTCCTGGTGGAGGGGACTAGTGCCTGTGTTCTGGTGGATGAGGCTGGATCCTGTCTTTCTGTTGGGCAGGTCCACGTCTGGTGGTGTGTTTTGGGGTGTCTGTATTATTGTTTTACACAGCCTCTGTGCTAATGGATGGGGTTGTGTTCCTGTCTTGCTAGTTGTTTGTCATAGGGTGTGCAGCACTGTAGCTTGCTGGTCGTTGAGTGGAGCTGGGTCTTGATGTTGAGATGTAGATCTCTGGGAGATTTTCGCCGTTTGATATTACATGGAGCTGGGAGGTCTCTTGTGGACCAGTGTCCTGTATTTGGGTCTCCCATCTCAGAGGCACAGCACTGACTCCTGGCTGGAGTACCAAGAGCCTTTCATCCACACGGCTCCGAATAAAAGGGAGAACAAGTACAAAGCAAGAAAGAAAAGCAAGAAGGAAAGCAAGCAAGAAAGCAAGAAAGAAAGAAAGAGAAGAAAGGAAGAAAGGAAGGAAGAAGGAGAGGGAGGGAGGGAGGGAGGAAGGAAGGAAGAAAGAAAGAAAATAAAATACGATAAAATAAAATAAATTTATTAAAATAAAAATATTTATGAGGAAAAAATTTTTTCTTAAGTTAAAACAAAAAGAAAAACAAAATACGGACAGACAGAACCCTAGGAGAAATGGTGAAAGCAAAGCTTTACAGACAAAATCTCACACAGAAGCATACACACTGACAAAAAGGGGAAAAGGGGAAAAAATAATATATCTTGCTCTCCAAGACCACCTCCTCAATTTGGGATGATTCGTTGTCTATTCAGGTATTCCACAGATGCAGGGTACATCAAGTTGATTGTGGAGCTTTAATCTGGTGCTCCTGAGGCTGCTGGGAGACATTTCTCTTTCTCTTCTTTGTTCACACAGCTCCTGGGGTTCAGCTTTGGATTTGGCCCCGCCTCTGCATGTAGGTCGTCTGCGGGCGTCTGTTCTTCAGGCTGGACGGGGTTAAAAGAGCAGCGCTTCGGGAGCTCTGGCTCACTCAGGCCGGGGGGAGGGAGGGGTACGGAGTGCGGGGCGAGCCTGCGGCGGCAGAGGCCGGTGTGACGTTGCAGCAGCCTGAGGTGCACCGTGCATTCTCCTGGCTAAGTTGTCCCTGGATCACGGGACCCTGGCAGTGGCGGGCTGCACAGGCTCCTGGGAGGGGAGTGGAGTATAGTGACCTGTGTTAGCACAGAGACTTCTTGGTGGCGGCAGCAGCAGCCTTAGCGTCTCATGCCCGTCTCTGGGGTCCGCGCTTTTAGCCGCGGCTGTGCCCGTCTCTGGAGCTCCCTTAAGCAGCGCTCTTAATCCGCTCTCCTCGTGCACCAGGAAACAAAGGAGCAAGAAAAAGTCTCTCGCCTCTTTGGCAGCTCCAGACTTTTTCCCGGACTCCCTCCCAGCTAGCTGTGGCGCACTAGCCCCTTTCAGGCTGTGTTCACGCCGCCAAACCCAGTCCTCTTTCTGGGATCTGACCTCCGAAGCTCCCAGCCCCCGCCCACCCCGGCCGGTGAGCAGACAAGCCTCTGGGGCTGGTGAGTGCTGGTCGGCACCTGTCCTCTGTTCGGGAATCTCTCCGCTTTGCCCTCCGCACCCCTGTGGCTGCGCTCTCCTCCGTAGCTCTGAAGCTTCCCGCGCTCTGTCACCCGTAGTCTCCGCCTGCGAAGGGGCTTCCTAGTGTGTGTGGAAACCTTTCCTCTTTCACAGCTCCCTCCCACTGGTGCAGGTCCTGTCCCTATCCTTTTGTCTCTGTTTTTTCTTTTGCCCTACCCAGGTACGTGGGGACTTTCTTGCCTTTCGGGAGGTCTGAGGTCTTCTGCCAGCGTTCAGTGGGTGTTCTGTAGGAGTTGTTCCACGTGTAGATGTATTTCTGATGTGTCTCTGGGGAGGAAGGTGATCTCCGTGTCTTACTCTTCTGCTATCTTCCTCAACCTCACCAAGGTTAACTTTTGAGTCACTCAGGTCTTTGGGCTTTCCCAGAATGTTACTCATATTTTGTTGATAAAAGAGTGCAGTAGTTGTTGTTGTTAAGCTATCTTAACCAGTAGACTAGAAACTCTGAAGGTAGTGGCTGTATATATTTTTTTATCTATATCTGAAAGACAAAACATGTTTCTGGCATTCATAGGTGACCATCAGTCGATGAGCAAACGAAATAGGAAACAATGATAGAACTGTTTTAGAGTGCTTTTGAAACTGGTGTAACTCTGACTGGGGCTTGAACCCACACGCTGGGACAAAGTGATAGATAAGAAGTGGATTTATTTAGAGAGAACCACACTCCACAGAGTGTGGACCATCTCAGAAGGCCAGAGTGGCACCAGGGTACGGGGTTGTCAGTTTTTATAGGGGTGGGTAATTTCATAGGCTGATGAGTGGGAGGGGTATTCCAGCTATTTGGGGAAGGGGTGGGGATTTCCAGGAATTGGGCCACCACCCACTCTCTGACCTTTATGGTTGGCCTTGGAACTGTCTGGCCCATGTGGGTGTGTCATTTAGCTTGCTGATGTGTTACAATGAGCATATACTGAGGCTCAAGGTCTAGTCCATCTTGGACCTATTTGGTTCTAATCAGTTTATGTCACTGGGCTATGTCATTCTTTTAAAGGTTGTGCCCTGCCCCCTTCACTCCTGTTTTGCTTTGAAAACCTCTGTGGACTTAGGAAAGCAGTTATACTGCTTTCTTAGTGTATTAGATTAGTTAACACACTTTGCAAAGCTAATATCATTAAAGGATTCATTAACTGGAAAAATAATAATTGCATAAAGATTTTGTTCAGGTCTAAAGCATCACTAAGGACCAAACATACTCTTTGTCTAAATGAGATTTTCAGTACAGTTTTGAAGTGTCTGGGCATTTAAGAAGATGAAACTGGAATATTTTATAGAGAGCTGTTATAAATTGCAAAATTACAGCTTGGTTTCCCAGAGCAAAGGGTTTTTTGACTAAAGCCTTTGGCTTTGTGCTAGAGGCTAATGCCTCAGGTCAGAGGTTTGGCATTTGGTTTACCCTGGGGCAGAAGGACAAACTGTAGTTGTCTCTGTGAGATTAAACTAATCTTCCAGCCAAGGTGGCACATGTAAATCCAGAGCATACAGGCGGTTCTCCTACTGAGGGGCGTTCTCAAGTATTTTTAGCTTTATGAAAAGTAACACAATAAAAGTGTATTAATGGCACCGAATGCAATGCTCTGTTACTAGTTGATGTTCTAGGAGCTCTGGTTGTTTGAAGGAATATTTGCCCTTCCTGAAAAGGGAGGGAAAAAACTTTTAGTTTTTGTTAATACAAAGCTCTTAGCTTTATTTAAAAAAAACTTTTTATTTTGAGATAATTGTAAATCACATGCAGTTGTTAGAAACATCACAGAGAGATTCTACCTTTCACTCGGTTTCCCTTGTAACCAGGAAGATGACATTGATATGAATCATCAACCTTATTCAAATTTCGCCAGTTTACACACACTAATTTCTCTCTGTGTGTATGTGTGTCTGTGTTTGGTTCTACAACCAGCAATTTTATCACAAGCATAGGTTCATGCAACCACCACCACAGTCAAGGTACAGGGCAGTTCTGTCACAGGGTCCCTCGTGCTATCCTTTCACTGCCACAGCCTCCTCTCTCACCCACACCTTTCTAAATCCTGGCAACCGCTAATCTATTCTCCAGCTCTTTAATATTGTCATTTCAAGAATGCTATATAAATAAAATCATGCAAACTTGTGACATTAGCTTTTTTCATTGTGTGTGTAACTCCCTTGAGATCCATCCAAATTATTATGTGTATCACTAGTTTGTTCCTTTTCATTACTGAGTGGTATGCCATGGCATAGATGTACCACAGTTTGCTCAGCTATTCACCCACTGAAGAAAATTTGTGTTGTTTCCATTTGGGGCTATTACAAATAGAACTACCATAAACGTTCATGGACAGGTTTTTGTGTGGATATTAATTTTCCTTTCTTTGGGATAAATGCCCAAGAGTGTGATTGCTGGGTCATATGTTAAGCACATGTTAGTTTTGTATGAAACTACCAGAGTAGATATACAGTTTTGTATACCCACCAGCAATATATGAACAATCTGTTTTCTCTGCATCCTCACATCATTTGAGGTTATCACTATTTTTTATTTTAGGTGGGCAGTAATATCACATTGTAGGTTTAATTTATATTTCCCTAATGGCTAATAATGGTGAACATATTTTCATGTGCTTATTTTTCATCTGTTTGTTCTCTTCAGTAAAACATCCTTTCATGTCTTTTGCCTGTTTATGAAGTGGATTTTTTTTTTTAATGTTGAGTTTTGGTACTTCTTATATATTTTAGATAGTTGTCCCTTGTTGGATATATGATTTGCAAGTATTTTTTTCTAGTTTGTTGTTTGTCTTTTTATTCTCTTCAAGTTTTATAGTCTTACATTTTATATTTAAGTCCATGATGCATTTTGAGTTAATTTTTGTGTAAGATGTAAGATTTAGGTTGAAGTTTGGCCTTTTTTTGCCACTGTATGTCCAATTTTTCCAGCACCATTTGTTGAAAAGAGTGTCTTTGCCAATATCATTCTGTTTTCATTGCTACAGCTATATAATATACCATAACATTGGATAGAGTGATTCCTACTACCTTGTTCCTTTTTCAATGCTCTGAGCTATTCTAGGTCTTACACCTTTCCACTTACATTTCAGAATAAGCTTGTCTGTGTCTACCAAAAAACCTTGCTGGAATTTTGATAGGAGTTGCATTAAACTTATAGATAAATCTGGGGAGAATTGACCTATTTACTTCCAATAGGGTCTTCCAATTCATTAATATGGTATATCTCTCCATTCATTTAGGTCTTCTTTGATTTCCTTCATCAGCATCTTGTAATTTTCAGAAAACAGATCCTGTACCTGTTTTGTTAGATTTACCATTTTATTTTATAAATTATAAATGATATTATGTTTTAAGTTTTCATTTCCATATGTTCATCATTACATTTTGTTTTTTTGAATATTTCTTTAGCCTCTCATCTATTGCTTTTCCTCACAGTCAGCACACACCTCCAGCAAAATTTCTAACAATTTGCTGTCTTTGACCTGCCATATGCAGAAACTAGGTCATGTTTGCAGGATGTGGGGCTCTGGTAGAGTTCCTTGAAGAATCAAGTGATGTCTGAGGGCATCTGTTACATGCAGATCTCACATGCGTGTGACGGTCTTTTCTCCTATTCATGGACAGTTTTACTTCTCTTGTATTCATGGCTATTTTCTGGATGATGAGAATTGCAACAAGTTTGATTACTGTCATGTCTGGTTTCTCAACAATGAAGACATTGGTAGCAAATAGCAATGTAAGTAATACATAAAACAAAATTCATTCAGAGTTAATTTCCCCGAAGTCCCTTTAATAATGTCAACATAGCATGCTATATCAAAAAGGTGATCATTTGGTTTCTAGTATATTGCAGAATATTAACGAGTTCTGAAGGAATTTCTTAAACTTAAGAAAACATATGTATGTCTCCTGTGCTACTAAATGGGCTCATGTATATAAGGAAAGTTTGTTTATTTTTGGTCCTTAAAACATTGAAATGGTTTAGTCACCATGACAACATATATACTATTAAGTAAACAGTGAAAAAACTGGCAGTATTTACTGTTCTGTTTTCAGGTCTTATTAACAGCATTGATACAAACTTAAGATAGTAGACACTACATTTAGTGATAGAAATTCGTTATGATGTACCAGTCATTTAAAAAAAGCTGTTTCAACTACATGAAGTGAAAAAAACATAAATATTGATTAATTATAAATGACCAAGATCTCACTTTGGTTTGGCCTGAGTAGATCAGCTCTCTTTTTCCCAAACATTCCTTAATTATACACTCCTCTGAGCTGCTGCCAATAACGTATTTTCCCTAAAGCTGACTTCCTTTTTGCAACTTGTTCACTTTTCCTTGTAACTTTGACAGACTAGTGAGTTTGTCTTATTTTCCTGGTGAGATAGGCAAGCAACTTGCATGCAAAAACTGTTTGTAACTATTCATTAATGCCACTTCCTATGTATGTTTTACATAAAAATACACTCTATGCCAGTAGTATGTAATTATTGAATGAAATTAGGTAGTTGTGTCTCCTGCAGTGTTCTATTCCATACATGGTACAACTTAATTCTATCCAAATTTGCCTAATGCTAATACTTTTAGTGGTTGGAAAATGGTGATAGTAATGATTTTCCATATAGTGTTTTATCAGAGAAAGGTACTCACCCACACTACATACACAAAAATAACCTGTACAAATCATAGACATAAATATCAATAAGTTTTTATATATGTATATACCATGTAACTGCTACATAGATCAAGATAAAAACACTTTTATCACCCCAGAAGGCTCATCCCACGCCATGTCCAGGCAATTACTGTCCCCTCCCTACTCCAAATAAACCACTATTTAAAAAATTGAGATATAATTCACATATCATAAAATTCACCATTTTAAAATGTACAATTCAGTAGTTTTTAGTAGATTCACATGGTTGTGTAACCGTCACCCCTCTCCATAACATTTTCATCACCCGGAAAAGAAACTTCATCCCCATTCGCAGTAACTTATTCTATTATCCCCCTCCCAAGCCCTTGGAAAGGACTAATCTACTCTCTGTCTCTATAAATTTGCTAATTCTGGACATTTCGTATAAGTGGAATCATATGATATGTGGTCTTTTGTGACTGGTTTATTTCACTTAGCATGTTTTCAAGATTCATCCATGTTATAGCATGTATCACTACTTCATTTCTTTTTAACGACTGAATAATATTCCCTTGTATGAATTTACCACATTTTGATTATCCATTCATCAGTTGATGGGCATTTGAGTTGTTTCCTGTAACCACTATTTTGATGCTAAACTTCACATAAGTGGAATTATACAGTATATATGTAGTATTCACTTATATGGATATATCAAAATTTCTCTCATCATTCTTTGGCTGATGGACACGAGGGTTGCTTCTAAGTTTGGGCTGTTATGAATAAAGATGTTTTGAAATTTTTTTACCTGTCTCTCTTTTTTTTTTTTTTTTTTGTGGTACGTGGGCCTCTCACTGCTGTGGCCTCTCTTGTTGCGGAGCACAGGCTCCAGACGCGCAGGCTCAGCGGCCATGGCTCACGGGCCCAGCCGCTCTGCGGCATGTGGGATCTTCCTGGACCGGGGCATGAACCCACGTTCCCTGCATCGGCAGGTGGACTTTCAACCACTGTGCCACCAGGGAAGCCCTGTACCTGTCTTTTCATGAACATATTTACAGACTTCTGTAGTATATATACATAGGAATGAAATTGATGGGTTGTAGTATTGGTAGAAGTTTGGTTTTATTAGAAATTGTCAAAGAGTTTTGGAAGTGGTTGTACTATTTGACATTCCCACTAGAATGGGCAGTCCAGTTAACTATCTGATAACTGATAGTCCAGTTGCTCCACATGTTCTCCAGGACTTAGTATATTGTCAGCCTTTTACATTTAGCCATTGTGGTGTGTGTGTATTGGTATCTAATTGTGGTCTTAATTTGCATTTCCGCATACTTAATGGTTTTGAACACCTTTAAAAGTCATATTATCTGTATAGATAATCTCTTGTAAATTGCCCAACTCTTTTTAAATTTTTTAAAATTAGGTTTTCTGCCTATATCCTATTGATTTGTAGAAGTTTTTCATGTTATCTGAAATATGACTCCTTTGTAAGATACATGTATTACAAATATATTCTTTCAATCTAAGGCTTATATTTCATTTTCTTAACTTTGAAAATTATATTTATTGTACGTGCTTTTAAAAATTAGTTTTAATATAGTCTGTTGTTTCTTATAATTTACTTATGCATGAAATACTGCCATAGAAAATCTAGGGGGAATAGTTGAGCATGTAAATATTCAAGTAACTATACTCTTTTGTCTATTCCAGTTGTCCCAGAGAGCTAACTTCCTGAGACATGTTACGAATAGTGAAGGGTATAATTTACAAGGAAGCTTTGTCTGATATTGCTATCCCATTTCAACTATACAAAATAACATAACAGGCTTTATTCAATAAGAACATATTGATCAGGGTCTAGTCTATAAATGTCGACATATTGGGAGAGTGAGTGGAAGAGCTTGGTGTTCTTTGAAAGATATCTGGTTTTATAGTACATAGACATCTTACACATAAACACTGTTATATATACTGTATCTGTCATCTGTATATGACAGAGTTGTGAAAAAATGTTTCAATATGATCTCAATTGTTCAAACATTGGGATTTTGTTTTAGTTATTCTTCTGCTTAATAATTTCCTAATCTTTTCAAGGCAACTTAACTTTCTAGCTGTTATTTTTTGTATGCTTGATTTTATCCATCTGGATACACACATGCACACATATATGGAATTATTTGGAATTAGAAGCAATATAAATAATCAACCCACATATCTTTTGCTTCATTTACTACTCATGACTTCTTTTGACTACCTTCACTTTCTACAGTTTATATTAAATTACATAAATATATTAAATTACATTAAGTAATTTGAAAGAGACCCGATGCATATCTTTAGGAACTGAATGGTAGGTTGAGACATGAACATTCACAGTCACAATCATTCTGGAAATAATTGTCACTACTGATTTAGTGGTTCCAATTTCTGTATCATTCATTTTCTTTGGATAATACCCATCTGTTTGAAAGTAACTTTTTTAAAAAATGAAAGTTATATAATTTAAGGTGCATAACATGATGATTTGATTACATATACATAGTGAAATGATTACTGCAGTCAACCTGATTAACATATCCATCTTCTCACATAGTTACTATTTATGTTTGTGTGTGGTTTTAAAAGTAAACTTTAAAAGCTAGAAATTGTCATACTGAGTGAAGTTAAGTCAGACAGGGAAAGACAAATATCACGTGATATCACTCATATGTGGCATCTAAAATAAGGGTACAAATTAACTTGTCTACAAAGCAGATAGTTACAAATGTAGAAAACAAACTTATGGTTACCGGGGGAAAGGGGGCATGAGGGATAAATTGGGAGGTTGAGATTGACATACACACACTACTATATATAAAATAGATAACTAATAAGGACCTACTGTATGGCACAGGGAACTCCACTCAATGCTCTGTAATGACCTATATGGGAATAGAATCTAAAGAAGAGTGTATATATGTATATGTATAATTGATTCGCTTTGCTGTACAGCAGAAACTAATACAGCATTGTAAATCAACTATACTCTATAAATATTCATTTAAATAAATAAATAGATAAATAAAGGGATCAATTGCATATACCTGCTCTTTTTTAGATTCTTTTCCCATATAGGTCATATCCATGTGGAAAGAACATATAGAACATATTCATGTTTTTTCCAGGCATTAATCAACTTTACCCTTCCAAAGCAACTCATCTGTTGGCTTCAAGAACCGTATACTGATTTTGCCAGTTGCTGCGCTTTATATAAATGGACTTATGTAGAGAATACTCTTTCATGTCAGGCTCTTTTTTAACCAACATTATGTTGTTGAGATTCAGGTATGTTATGTGTAGTTGTTTCTTCTTTCATTCTTGTTGCTGAGTAGCAGTCCATTGTGTGAATATGCCACAATGTATTTATCTATTCTAATGTTTATGGATCTTTGGGTAATTTTCAGTTTGGAGCTATTATGAATAGTGCTGCTATACTTGTTCATATGGTTTTGTCCATATGTATAGACATTTCTGTTGAGTGTATACCTACAAGTTGAATTGTTGGATGTTAAGGTATTATATATATATATATATATAAAATATATATATTATATTATATAATATATAATATATTATATTATATAATATATATTATATTATATAATATATATTATATTTTATATATATATATATATATATATATATATATATATATATATATATATATATATATACAGCTTCTGTCACCAGGTAATAGAAGTACTAATTCACTTCCACCCACAATATAAGAGAGGAACTCATTCTTTTAGAGATGCTGGGAGCATCATTTGTCATAGATGATTTTTAAAAAGATCATGTTCAGATTGTTTCTAGGATGGTTTCCAATCTTCTGCATAATTAATCAAATTACTTTTAAAGTATAATTTTAGAAAATATTTTCACATGTGTAAAAGTGTTCTTATTTAGTCAAATATATGCACATATAAAAATACAGACATGAGATAGAGAATAGAGAACAATAGAAACTCTAAATTTCATCAGAGCCCTACCTTTGGAAAGTTAGTAGCCCCAAACAGCAGCTTTAACAAGTTAAAAAATTGGTAACAACTGCTATTTGTTTCTTTTCACTGCTCACCCTACTAGAAAACCAAGATCATGAAAAACTTGGTAGAATTGGTTTTCTGTGTTTTTTAAACAAAAACCTTAGGTCTCACTTTTGTATATGAAGTCTAGTCACAGGAAATTTATCTGTAAAGTGAAACCTATGTATTTTAATCTATAATCTCTCACTGGTTAGAGCAGTCTTCTGTCGCTAAATAAGACCTTTTACTTTTAAAAAATGGAAGTTAATTTACTTTGGTTTTATTTCATTACATGGTTCTGAGTTAATTCTCTAGAGGTTTTGATACCCCCAGAAATTGGCAGACTAACATCCAGACAGCTGCTCTCTCTTGGTCCACATGGCTGCCAGGCTATAGTTAAAAATAATAATAATAAGGTGAGCTTTCTTTTCTTCTTATAAAATGAATGAGAATTGAATTCCTGTAGAGAACACTACTCCACTTGTTGGCAGTCTTGAACTCCTCATTCCCAGGAACGATTGTAAAAATGTTTTATGTGCAAATGTCACTTGCCTGACATTTTCCACTAATTTTTACTAACTTAATACCCACTTAGTTGGATTGGTGAGCAGTGATTAATTAGCAATGCACAACAATTGCATGAAATGGAGCAGAAACTTTGAAGAATGTCAATGATGACTTCAATGCCTATCAAAATGTCATCAATGTATTTATTCCATTGCCCTAAGAAAACTGGATCATCTTCACTAATCAGTTATTACTAAAGATAGCTGATACTATATTATTCCTGATACAGGATTTTATAGATAAACAGCAAAATATTTTAGAGCCGTAAGAGACCTCAAGAGGGAGCCTTGTTTAGTTCACTACCTTCAGGCACTTAAAATACAATTATTCCCATTTTCACACTAGAAATTTGTTGTAGATTGATTAGAAGTGGTCCATCTGTGGTCACTGAACTAGGGAGTAGTGGTAGGAAACCACCTCCACTAAGACTAAAGTGTTCCAGCCTCTGTCTCATGTCACTATACAGTTCTTTTGTTTCAGGTGAAATTGCCATTTGTTTCTCTTTCAAATGAAAATGGGAGATTTCAGAGAGAGATTATTAAAATCATGTAAGATACTCTCATATATTACCGGTCAAAGTGTAATTTGGTACAACTTGTTTGTGTAGCAATTTGGCAAGAGCCTTAAAAATGTTTTTATACATTGCTCACTAATTTTGCTTCTAAAAACACTGTCCTTAGACAACCAGATATAGGTACAGGGTATTTGTTATGACTTGATTTATGAAAGGTAAAACTGAAAATCTCAATATCCAGTTATAATGCAATGCTTAAGTGAATTGTGTTATAATGATATTAGGGATTATTATGCAATGATTCAAATTTTGTTTTTAAATCAATATTTCGTGGCATGGGAAATGATTATAATATGACATTGAGTGATTATAGCATGAAATAAAACTTTAGAGACTCAAGTTTTATGAAAATGCTATATACATATATAAATATGTATAAATAATGAAGACATTTTATTTTCTTTTATAGTTTTTTGATTTCCCATGTTTTGTATAATGAGTATTAAAATACATTTTAAAGTATGTTCAAAGAATGAATAAAAGAGGATAAACCTTCTTCCTTTGACTCTAGTCAAGCATTTCCTTAGAGAATCTTGATTTAACTTCTTGGTTTCTAATTAAAGTATGTAGGCTCACTCTTCTTCTAAGCTTCCTCTAAGCACTAATACCGTAATGGATGAAAGTGATGGGGGAAGGAGTCTACCTGAGTGACATTTATCAAATGTTCTCTCTATGCTAATATCTAGTTCAGATCCTTTCAAGATATACACTACAACTTACATATAAAATAAGATGACTTCCCTTTGGCAAATGGTAATGGATAGATAAATAATTTGTCAGTGAATCCTCATGTCTTTACTGACACATTCTATATGCATTATATTTACTGGAGCTAAAATGAAAGGGTTTAGTTATAAATGGAAACAAATTTGCAAAGAATTTTGTAGTACACTAAGAACAAGAAAACATCAGAAAGTGACAGATGTTATATTTTATTTCTGGTTGAGCTTCACTCAGGAGCATGGCTTAAGGGCTGGAACTCAACAGTTTTGGATTTTGCTAGTAATTTATCGAGAGGCCTTGAGCAAATCACATAACCTTTATGTTATATATATTTGCATTTTCTGTAAAATGGGGCATTGGACTAGGAACAGTAATTTTTCAAGCTTTTCCTGTCTGGAAGCTCCAGGGAGTCAGGCACCATGAGAATTTTAGCTCATGGATCTGGAGGGCCTGTATAGTAGCCAGCATGTAACTAGCATATAACCAGAGCTCAGTAGCTATGAGTTAAATGAATGAATGTGACCTCTGGAGCCCTGCCTAGGAGTCCGCTTTTCCGTCAGAGATTCATCCAGCATAATTCTGCTTGTATCTGCTTTACATATTGAGCATAAGGTGAGATTTCATTAAAAAAGTAAAGGATAATTTTATTGCTGTAAATAAAATTTTGAAATCTCTAGGACAAAGTCCTTTCAACTCTGTGATAATTTAATGTTACTACAATGTGCTATTATTTAAAAATACAGATCATAACACCTTTATTCTCATTTTCCCCTTCTGTACAATACCAAATTCTATGATAGAGCTGTATATAAATTGTATTTATGACACAGTGAGAGTTGGTCTGTTTTTTTGATGGATGAATCAGAGGTGACTAGACAGAGAAGGAGATGATGGGGTATGCCAGTCAAAAGGAACAACATGTGTAAAGGCAAACAGCCATGAGCAAGCATGGCAACTTTAGAGAGGTGACAAATATCATGTGACTGGGATGCAGGGTTGAAGGAAGGTAATAAGGGTTGTGGCTGGAGGAGGCTCCCACCATAAAGAGCCTTGTATGCTTGCTTAGAACTTGAGCTTTATCTGGTGGGGAAGCAAGCTTTTAGATTTTTAAGAAAGTGAGATAACATGATTATGTTTTATTAAAAGAGTTCTCTATAAGGACCTACCATATAGCCCAGAAAACTCTACTGAATACTCTGTAATGGCCTATATGGGAAAAGAATCTAAAAAAAAAAGAGTCGTATGTATATGTATAACTGATTCACTTTGTTATATACCTGAAATTAACACATTGTAAGTCAACTATACTCCAATAAAATTTTTTTAGAAAAAGGGGTGCTCTAGTCTCAGTGGTTTTTTTGGGTGTTTTTTTTTATAATTAATTTTTATTGGAATATAGTTTGCTTTACAGTGTTGTGTTAGTTTTTGCTGTACAGCAAAGTGAATCAGTTATACATACACATATATCTACTCTTTTTAGATTATTTTCCCATATAGGTCATTACAGAGTATTGAGTAGAGTTCCCTGTGCTATACAGTAGGTTCTTATTAGTTACCTATTTTATATATAGTAGAGTATATATGTCAATCCTAATATCCCAATTTATCCCTCCTTCCCCCCACCTTCCCCCCTTGGTATACCATAAGTTTGTTTTCTACATCTGTGACTTGATTTCTGTTTTGTAAATAGGTTCGTTTGTACCATTTTTTTAGATTCCAAATATAAGCAATATCATATGATGCTTGTCTTTCTCCGTCTGACTTACTTCACTCAGTATGACAATCTCTAGGTCCATCCATGTTGCTGCAAATGGCATTTTGTTCTTTTTTATGGCTGAGTAATATTCCATTTTGGGGTGTGTGTGTGTGTGTGTGTGTGTGTGTATACACACACACACACACACACACACACACACATCTTCTTTATCCCTTCCTCTGTCAATGGAAGGGAAGAAAAAAGACCTACAAAAACCCAAACAGTTAAGAAAATGGCAATAGGAACACTTATATCAATAATTACCTTAAATGTAAATGGATTAAATGCTCCAACCAAAAGACACAGACTGGCTGAGTTGATACAAAAACAAGACCTGTATATATGCTGTCTCCAAGAGACCCACTTCAGACCTAGGGACACATACCGACTGAATGTGAGGGGATGGAAAAAGCTATTCCATGCAAATGGAAATCAAAAGAAAGCTGGAGTAGCAATTCTCATATCAGACAAAATAAACTTTAAAGACTATTACGGGAGACAAAGAAGGACACTACATGATGATCAAGCAATCAATCCAAGAAGAAGATATAACAATTATAAATATTTATGCACCCAACATAGGAGCACCTCAATATATAAGGCAAATGCTAACAGCCATAAAAGGGGAAATTGACAGTAACACAATAAAGAGTGTGGGACTTTAAAACCCACTTAGACCAATGGGCAGATCATCCAGACAGGAAATTAATAGGGAAGCACAAGCCTTAAATGACACATTAGACCAGATAGACTTAATTGATATCTATAGGACATTCCATCTAAAAGCAGCAGAATACATTTTCTTCTCAAGTGCACAGGGAGCATTCGCCAGGATAGATCACATCTTGGGCCACAAATCAAGCCTCGGTAAATTTAAGAAAATTGAAATCATATCAAGCATCTTTTCTGACCACAAAACTATGAGATTAGAAATCAGTTACAGGAAGAAAAAAACTGTGAAAAACACAGACACATGGAGGCTAAACAGTATGTTACTAAACAACCAATGGATCACTGAAGAAATCAAAAACGAAATCAAAAAACACCTAGAGACAAGCAACAATGAGAACATGACAATCCAAAACCTGTGGGACGCAGCAAAAGCAGCTCTAAGAGGGAAGTTTATAGCAATACAATCTTACCTCAGGAAACAGGAAAAATCTCAAATAAACAACTTAACCTTACATCTAAAGCAACTGGGAAAAGAAGAACAAACAAAACCTAAATTTAGTAGATGGAAAGAAATAACAAAGATTAGAGCAGAAATAAATGAAATAGAGACAAAGAAAGCAGTAGCAAAGATCAATGAAACTAAAAGCTGGTTCTTTGAGAAAATAAGCAAAATTGATAAACCTTTAGCCATATGCCTCAAGAAAAAAAGGGAGAGGACTCAAATCAGTAAAATCAGAAATGAAAAGGGAGAAGTTACAACTGACACCACAGAAATATAAAGGATCATAAGAGACTACTACAAACAACTATATTCCAATAAAATGGACAACCTAGAGTAAATGCACAAATTCTTAGAAAGGTACAACCTTCCAGGACTGAACCAGGAAGAAAAAGAAAATATGAATAGACCAATCACAAGTACTGAAATTGAAACTGTGATTAAAAAATTCCAACAGGACTTCCCTGGTGGCGCAGTGGTTGAGAGTCCGCCTGCCGATGCAGGGAACACGAGTTCGTGCCCCGGTCCGGGAAAATCCCACGTGCCGCGGAGTGGCAGGGCCCGTGAGACATGGCCGTTGAGCCTGTGCATCTGGAGCCTGTGCTCCGCAACGGGAGAGGCCATGACAGTGAGAGGCCCGCGTACCGAAAAAAAAAAAATTCCAACAAACAAAAGTCCAGAACTACATGGCTTCACAGCTAATTCTATCAAACATTTAGAGAAGAGTTAACACCTATCCTTCTGAAACTCTTCCAAAAAATTTCAGAGGAAGGAACACTCCCAAGCTCATTCTATGAAACCAGACAAAGATCTCACAAAAAAAGAAAATTATAGGACAATATCACTGATGAACATAGACACAAAAATTCTCAACAAAATATCAGCAAACCGAATCCAACAACACATTAAAAGGATTATACACCATGATCAAGTGGGATTCATCCCAGGGATGCAGTGATTCTTCAATATATGTAAATCAATCAGTGTGATACACTACATTAACAAACTGAAAAATAAAGACCATATGATCATCTCAGTAGATGCAGAAAAAGCTTTTGACAAAATTCAACACCCATTTATGATAAAAACACTCCAGAAAGTGGGCATAGAGGGAACCTACCTCAATATAATAAAGGTCATATACAATAACCCACAGCAAACATCATTCTCAATGGTGAAAAACTGAAAGCATTTCCTCTAAGATCAGGATCTAGTGTCAGTGTTGAGGTTAGATCTTTGGAGCCTAAGGGGTATCTATTATGATACCTCTTGATCTTGGGTTTAATGAAACTGGCATCATAAATACGCAAAAATTTTTCTTTTTCAGACCATGGCATTCTTCCTTTTTTTCACACTTGGTTTGCAGAATTCTAAAAAGGACCCCTTATATACAGGCATAGCTCTTCCAAAGAGAAAACTTATTGTCTTAATTAAGAGTCTACTTTGATTTATTTCTATCCTGACATGAAGAGGGGATAAATAATCAACTTGGGAGTCAAATAAAAGAGGTCACTTTTAACTGAATATGTTCTACTGAAATTCAATTTCATTTGTTTATAACTATGAGCTCTCCAATGGGGAATATGCCAGCGAGAGGTTGGATATGACATTCAATGCAGAGTACGTTGAAACTGGGACCAATGGACCAGGTGTGAGAGTCATCTTGCATGATAACTTTATTCTATCACTTAAAACTAAATTTTGCCTTGCTTAAGACACTTATTAGGGCTTTCATTTACAGAAAGAATAACACTATACTCATATTTTGATGACAGACACATCGTGATAGAGCACATGCTCTATATACAGATTGGGAAGGAGCTTGCCACTAGGGGTGACTTTGGTCTATTTAACACTTAGTTTTAATTTGTCACTCTATGACGTCTGGACTTTAGTATATACCTTGAATCAAAATAATGAGGCAATGTCTTAAGGAAAGTGAAAAAAAACGGAAAGATGCACTTAAAATGCAATAAAAATCCTCTTTTGATATGCCACTAAACAGAGAATATTGCTAACATTGGAAGATTTCATTTGCAGCATGAATCTTGAAAGAAATAATTAAAAGGGCATAAAATGACTATTACCAACATGAATCTAAAACAATGAAAATTCTGTAATGTAAATAGGATAGAAATAGATTGATCCGTTTTCCCATTAAGCTATTCAGTGCAATGTTTATGTGTGTGTGTATGTATTTTAAAATTGCTTTTATGTTTTTTGCTTTCTAGCACCAGTTTCATTTTCAACTTGAGGAAAATATAATATTAACATTAGTTAAAGCTTAAAATGTATTCAGGCTCATGCTGAAATACTTTCTTAATTCTGCTTGGAACCTCATCAAACAGCCAAGAAACAGAATTCAGGCAGGAGTGGAAAATGAAATAAAAAGAGCAGACTGCTTTTTTAGAGAACTAAAAAAAAATGGTAAATTTTGTAGGAATACTCATGTTCAGTAGGGAAAATAAAAACTAGCCTTTCTTTAACTTTTGCCATGTGCAAGACTAAATTGGGCTAACTCAAGTTCTTTCATTTAATTCCTACAATGAACCTATGAAATAAACACTATGATCCCATTTCGCAGATGGGGTTTAGAGTCGTTAAATAACTTGCCTTAGGTTACAGAGGCAATAAGTGGTAGATTTGCACCCAGACCCATGTCCTCTTGAGGTTGATCTTTTATGGTACCTCTAAGTCATAAGTAATGACTTCTAGGCAGCATATGCTTCCATGTCACCTTGGCCATGCCCCTGTCATAGCACTTTTCTCACTGTATTATAGTTGTCTCTTTACATGCCTACCTCCCCCTACTTCATGGTTACCTCCCCCTACTTCAGTTACCTCCCCCAAAGCAAAGAGCATCTTATTTATCTTTCTAGTTCCAGGAATTTAATGCAGTGGCACGCCCCATAGTAGAAGCCCAATAAGTGCTTATTGAATGACTAATATTGTCAGAAGTCACTAAAAGTTAATATAGTAAAAAAAAATTATATTATTATGGAAAATAACTGATGTGGAAAGTGCCAATTGCTTCTATATCCCTGTTAGGTGTTCCTTTCCTTAAAGATGAACTCTTTCAGAAAGATAGGTGAGCTGATTGTACTGCATATAGGAATTCAAAGGAGTAAGAAAAAAATCCACAAAGATGCTTAAGTGATGTGAGATAGTATCACAGTACTAGGAGAGGTTAAGGGGAGGGATACTGAAATCATTTAATGAACAGTCTTTACATTTATCATGGGCTTGTCTTCTACACATGGAAGCAACCAGCTTTTCATTTCAAACAGAAATTTCCTTTTCATTGATAGTGAACCCCTAATAAAAGGAAAGTCAGGGGATATTCCAAGCCTTAGGTAATTTTTTAAAGCTTAAAATGCAATTAGTACAGGGAAGAAAACCATTTTATATGGAAACATTATTCAATATAACTTAATGAGGAAAAATCAACTTAGACTTCAGCTTGAGGGATTCTAATTCTATCAAAGAAAAACATTTCTGATTATAAGGAATAGTTTACCAAGGGAGTTGGGAGAGGATTCTATGTGAATTTGCACATGCATCTTTAAATTGGGCAGTCCTGACTTCTATAATCATATCTTGCTTGATGCTGCTCTGATGGTAATGTGAGGATAATGTCCATTTTAATCTGGGTCTTTAATTGCCCTGTCTGAAATCTACAGGGAATAAAAGTTCTGTACCCCTATCTCTCTAAGCATGTTTCTGCCATTTGTTTCCTCTTCTAAAGGATACTTAGAGCTTATTCTGCTGTTGCTTTCAGCAGTCTTTAGGAGTCAAAGACCCGAATGAGCAAGGGCTGCCATGCAACATGATGTGCCCACCTTGCTGTCATTGACATTGCCAGTTGCCTAAGCCCTACAGAAGGCTGGTGAATATTCTTTCCACTCCCTGAGCATGAATTCATTAGTAAAATGAAAATACGTATTTCAGAGTGAAGAAAACACATTGAGAGTGGAGTTATATCAGCCATGTCAAATTGCATGTCATGTTGCAAGGGTGCTTTTGTTGTCTGATAACTGGTTAATACGAATCCATCTCCAATGTGTAGTAAAAGTCCATTATCCTGAATTTTTATTTAGTTATGAAAAAATTCTAAAACAGCAACGAGACTAAAATGAATGTTAATGACCTATCTTAGTTGGCATTTTGATGACATTGTATTAAATATTTTTCTGAGACACTTCCTGGCCACTTTAAGACTCTGTTGTCTCTATGGTGAGATCCATACCCCCTCAGAGCTTTAGTACATGGTGCTGTATTGTAATAGTCCCTATGCTTATCAGCCCATGGATTTTTATATCTTTCAGAGCAGAGCTGTGTCTTGTTACCGTTTTCCTCAATACACTGTTTTGCAGACTGTGTCATAGTCAATAAGTATGTTAGATTTCTGAAATAGTCCCTCTCTATTTTCTTCTCACTTATGCATCTCTCACTTTCTTCAGGTCCTCTCCATCTGTCCCAAGGACATGAGAGCTGATATCTGTGTACATCTAAACCGGAAGGTTTTTAATGAGCATCCTGCTTTTCGATTGGCCAGCGACGGGTGTCTGCGCGCCTTGGCGGTAGAGTTTCAAACTATTCACTGTGCTCCTGGGGACCTCATTTACCATGCTGGAGAAAGTGTGGATGCCCTCTGCTTTGTGGTGTCAGGATCCTTGGAAGTCATCCAGGATGATGAGGTGGTGGCTATTTTAGGTACTGTGAACTTTCCTAACGTAGTAGCAAACGTGTAACCGTTTTAGAGATTTTACTTCTCAGGTTTCTTAAGAGAAATTTCCTTTGCTTGGTGACTTTGGAAATGGGGTCACTAATGAGATGATGAATCTCAGTGAAAACTAGTAATTCCGTTTCAGCAGAGAACATCAGTATTGGTCATAGCTTAATGGGCTGCATGAGGGTTTGATTAAACTTTCTTTGGCAACATAGGACAGTGCCTTTTAGACTGGAGGTGATCGCAGCCTAAGGTGGCTGTACCTCCATGTTGGTAAGTGTGCAAATGGCTTGTGAAATGATTGTCAGTTTAGTAACCTGAGTGTTAGTCTCAGAGGGACAATAGAACCCGTGTAGTTCGACATTTCCTTTTAGAGATGTATAAACTGAGGCCCAGAAAACTTTAGTGACTGGCCCAGCTAGTTGGTAAATGAGTTAGGACTTGAGTACAGATCATCTTACTCTAAACCTCTGTGCTTCCTCACAGTGGACCTAAGTAGTGAGCTGAAAGTGATGAGGAGGTACATGAATTTGACCCATTATATTGGAATAATCACAATGCAAGTAAACTTAGGTTTTTAAAGCTGGTTTTGTCCATCTACATTTATGAATCAGTGAAGTTATTCAGCTAATAATAAATTTGTTCTAAAATTCAGAGACCTGGTAGATAGTTGCACTGATGACAAAAGGCAGTGACAGAACATGTGAGTGACAAAATTTTTAAAAATTACATGTTTGGGGACAGTGTAACCCATTTTACATTTTATCTTGGTAAAAAAATTGCTAAATGATATTTTAGGTCATTTTCTGCTCAAATATCTGCAGCATGAAGTCCACATAGATAAAAAAAGGAAGCAATAAAGAGGTCAGAGGAGAATCATTTCTTGTGTTTTTTCAAGTAAAATAAGTTAGAATTGCAGGATGTCAACTCCCTTTTGATCACATTTTTCATGGCTTGTATCTCATGAAAAATGAGCTCAATTTAAACTATTGGATTTTTTAGCTACTGAGGTCAACCTACCATAGCTTAAATGCCACTTATTCTCATAAGTAAAGACTGACTGATGTATTTTAGAAACTGCAAAAGCAAAATCCAGCCCCAAAATAAAGGACTGATTTCAAAAAACACAATTACTTGAAAAAGACAGAATTGAGAACTGAGAAACAATGACTCTTCATAGGAAAATAAAGTAAAATTTTTATTGTTCAGTAAAATTTGTACGGGTTACAGAAAATGATTCAGTGTTGCAAATGACTGAACACTATTGTTTGTAACCCTTTTCTTAACTGTTGAGAAATAATATTATATTTATGCATAAATTTCTTTTAGAAACTTTTGATTTTTTTTTGCAAGAAAAATGCATACAGTACTTAGAGTCAGCACTCTGGGTGTGTCTAATGCTGCTTAGTGCTCGTTCTGCTTTGTTTCTTGGAGTATAAAGGAGTTATATAATCCTTCATTAAAAACTGTACATTTTGCCAGAACAATCCTTTGTGGTAAAATGGAGTATATACACACTACAACCGTTCTTGTTTGCTTAAAGAAGAGGAGAAAACACAAGCCCAAAACAGGTGTATTTTTTCCTGCATGTTCATGTCAATGGTGGGTGGGAGAACAGACATAAAATATATTACACTAAAGTGAGTACCGTCATGATAAATTACCTTGGCTGTGCACTCATTGTCATTTGCTTTGCCCCATTTTCTTCATTGTAGCTTTACCTTGGTAGATTCTTTTCTAAAAAGATGGATGGAGAAAGCCCTGAGTGTAGTACCTTTGGGCTGGATCTGCTAAGCTGGAATCATTTGCTCAGTGAGACAGACAAAATGCATTTTCTTTTCATTTTAAAATAAAATGGTAGCTGGTTTTGCCCAGTGACACAGTAAAAATGAACACAGGGCCCCTGGGTATTGGCCCAGTCTCATCATATATCTGTCATATTTTATTTCTTTGAATGCATGCTTTTTGTTTATCCTCCTCAAAAATCTTGAGATTTCAGAGACTTTTCATCTCTTGGTTTAATGAGTCAAATTACATATATACATCTCTGGCAATCTTTCTTTATCGTGTGGGCCTCTAACAAAGATTAGTTCAGCCAAAAGGCAGTCAGAAGGTTTTTATTTAAAAAAAAAAAGTTTTGATCTGTAAGTGATCTCCCAAAGAGGAGGTACGTGGGTGGTGGTGAGGCATGGGCTCAAAGGGTCACATAGGTGCCATGGTGCTGGGCAAAGACACTGTCCTCATGGAGTCTGTGATTTGGGTCATTGGTGACGAGATAGTCATGGAGACAAGCTTTGGGAACTCTGCCTTGGTGTTGCACCTTCTGCTAATCTGGCTTTATAGGAAGGCAATCTGAGGAGACTGTGGACTAGAAGTATGGACTCATGGTGACTTTCTGCAGGAGATGGAGTGTGATGTCATACACGAGAGACGACTGCACCACACGCAGTGGTGTGTCTGCCATGGTCTAGATACACCCTTGTGCTCATATGGTTTACAGGTTCCACTCATGAGGCAGCTGAAGTCTGGTGCCTGCTGCCACGTGTGCTTCACCTGAGGGGCATGGAACCTGCCAGAAGGGCCTTCCTTAACGAACCAGCTTCTTGACTTGTAGATCAGTCGTCACACCAGCTCTGTTGTGTGACTTCTCAATGTGGTTTCCATTGGGGACACATGTTTTCAGATTTTTCTAAATCAAAAATACTTTCTTTTACAATTAAAAAGGTTTTTTGTTTTTTTGTTTAACACTTAAGATGCTTTAGGAAAGGGAGAGGGGAAAATAGTAACCCATCAGCATCACTTCTGACACTTTGTGACTGTTCATTCTTTTTCTACTATTTTTTCTTCTTACCTTCTCATTTTTTGCTAGCCTAATTACAAACTTAATGAAAAGTTGCAAAAATTATCAGCATGTGAAGTTTGACATATAGCCTTAGGTTTTCTACCTTACTGAGTAAGTTGATTAGGTCTTCAATATCTTTACTTATTTTTTTTTTCCTTTTGATCTATTTTTGGACTGAGAGTGGCATGGTAAAGTATTTTATTATTAAGGTGTTTTGTCTATGTCTCTTTGTATCTCCTGTAGTTTGTGCCTTATAGCAGTTGTTGCTGTGTTATTTGGTGTACAAATATTCATAACTATTATATCTTCATTTTGAATTGTGTCTTTTAGCATTGAAATGTGCCCTTTTTCATCATGACCCTTATAAGGGTCAGACAGAAACAGCATCCTCTCCCCCATCTCAGTATACCTCAAAAAAATGAGAATTTGTTTTAAATTGGTCTGATAAATAGGCCTTGCTCTCTCTTACACTGATTTATTTGCCAGTTGAAAGGTAGAAAACTGAAGTCGTTTTAAAATTAATTAAAAATCTCTAAATCCAAAAACCAGGTGCAGTGCATTCTTTTGGATCCTTGCCTCTGAACGGTCTCTTGGTAGGTACCTAATTCTTTAGTGTGTCAAAAGTGTTAAGGTGTTTAATGAATAAGTTCTGAAGCAGAACTAATTAATGGAAAGATAAAAAATGTAGTCAATAAATACCTTTTTTAAACACTGAGAGGTGGCTTCAAGTTGTTTTCTAAATAGGGCATAGGAAGATAATTGCAGTTCATGTCTTTTTCTAATGTGAAGTTCTTTCAGTTCTTACACCTCCACCTATTTTTTCTTTTGACCTTCCCACTTTTTATGAAACACAGAGAATTCCAAACTAAGTTCATGATGCATACATACTATTTTATATGCTTTAATATCGTCTTGCTTTTTAGTTTTTACCCTATAATTACTTAATGTGAACAGAGTTATTGGTATGCCTGAAAGAGCCAGGTTACTTTTAGGTGTCTTGACAAAGTATATTGTACCTTATAGAGACTCTAAAAATGGCATTTCCCCACTAACTTTAGACCCAACTCCTAAGATATTTGTTTTGCTGCATTCACATTTTGTCTTTTCTCTTCTGTGTTCAGAATATACACTTTACTTAAGAGAATAAAATATAAACAGAATAAAATACTTTCTCTTCTGTGATTATTAGAATCATATAGTTGGAATTATTAATATAACACAATCTGTATCTAAGTCTTTTAATTGTAACTTTAAATTCCCAAGAGAACTATGATTGTTTATGTAGAGTTTGGATGGAAGGGTTAGATGGTCCTATCAAGTTGGGGGAAGAGGGCATAAGTGAGGAAGGGAAAGATGGAATTAAATGAACTTAATATAAAAAGGGTAATTTCTAGAACCTGGGTTAAGATTCCATTTTAATTAGGATCAGTTATTTAGAATCAGTTCATCTCTTATGAACATTTGTGCATTATCAAAGAAAACATAAATTATAGTTACCAAAATTCAAAATCTTCTTATTTTTATTCCAAAAAGAAAAAAATCTGAGATGTGAAAGAATAATATTCTGCTGTTTTGAGAATTTGTGAAAATGTGACTTTTGTGTTGTGGTTAAGATTTCTTCCCATATACTTGTTATTAACAGTCAAGTGCTTCACACTTTAAAGTCTTAAAAGGGCTATCCCCAAACCCCAGAAAATTATTTTCTTTTGCATCCACATTTCTGTGTTTTGAGATGCTGTACTATGAACCAGGTAGGTTTGCTTTACATATTATGATGATGATGAACTTAGTTAATTTAGACATTTTTATAATAGGCAAACCAGTTATTTGCTTTAAAAAATTGCATGCTTATCTTGTTTTAAACTTTCTAAGTAGTGATTAAAACATTTATCTATGGTTTAAATTATGCACTTCAGAGTTCCTCAGCATGTAGATTTTTGGATAAAATATAGTCTTTACAATCTGGTAGTTTAGACTTAGCTTCAAATCCTCTCTCTACTATCCATTAAAACCAGGTCTTAGGCTTCCCTGGTGGCGCAGTGGTTGAGAGTCTGCCTGCTGATGCAGGGGACACGGGTTCGTGCCCCGGTCCGGGAAGACCCCACATGCTGCGGAGTGGCTGGGCCCATGAGCCATGGCCGCTGAGCCTGCGCGTCCGGAGCCTGTGCTCCGCAACGGGAGAGGCCACACCAGTGAGGCCCGCGTACCGCAAAAAAAAAACACCAAAAAAAACCCCACCAAGTCTTGTTCATTCTGTTTCCTCGGTGTCTCTTTAATCTATCCTTAATGTCCCTTCCCATGACCACTGCTCTTAAAATTTTGGTTCTGGGTTGTGGCTGCCGTCTGAAAAGTCTATCTACTCTCAGTCTGTTATCAACTTCAACCTCCAAATCTATGTTATACTACCACCCCAATAATTTTTCTAAAATATAAAATATCTTGTTAGTCTCCTTGTTAGGATTGTCGTTTTAGCACTTTGGGGATAAAATGTTAGCTCTTAGCATGGCCTATGAAGCCATTTAGGTCTTGGTCTTTGCCCTCCTTTGCAACCTGATTTGTGCCATTCCCTATTCCTACTCTAGTTTCACTGTATTGAATTGCAGGAAGTTTCCTAAGCACCAAGTTCTCATACTGGCAAGCTATTGCATATACTGCTTCCTTTGTTTAGAACATTTTATCTCCTCTTTTTAATTGTCTCTTGCTTCTTCATCTTCTTTTACTCTTTCCCTTCTTGCCCTAGTCTGGATCAGACGCCTCTGTTCTGGGCTTCTACTTCATGCCTACACAGCGTTCTTAGTCTATCCTTTACTTGTTTATACTCCTACTGCGTTGTGAGTACTTGAAATGTCTTGCTTATTTTTGTCTCTCTGTCATCTGTGATAGGACCTCTTAAATAGGTTCTCAGTAAAGGTTCAGTAAGCCAAATTAGCCAGCACTTTGTTTTGCCATTAAGCAGTTTTTATAATTGTTTTAGTTCTGGGTACCTACAAAAAATGTGCTGTATTCTGTTGCCATTTTCTTTATGTCTTATCTTGAGATACTGACTACCCTCTGTTTCTCTCTCATCTATATGATTTTAGTAAAATGCATTTCCCTAAGACTCTTGCTTTAGCATAGCTCTAGTACGGACTGAGAAAGTATTTTCCTACTGTTAGTCAGGAAGTTTGAACAAGGAGAATAAGAAGAGATAAATGTTAAATATCTCAGGCCACTAACAACTCTTTAACAAAACACTCCTTCCTTGTTCTCCATCAGGAACTCCCAGTAGCAAGAAAGAATCTAACTTGTACCCTGGTCATTGACCATGGTAGAAAAACTTTATATCTGTGGAAGGGGATTTGGCTTTAATTCCTAAAAGTAACATTACTTTTGACATCAACTGGAATGAATAGGTCTACAAATTAGAATTGATTTTACTAGAAAATTAACATTCAAGAGTTAAAAGGGGCTTATGGAAAGAAAAATCATATGTGTAGTTAGTAACTGAGCTTGCCTATACTTAAGTAAAATTTAAACTCTGTAGTAATGTTTTGATTTTAAGATTCCCTATCAAAATATTTAAAGTTTATTTTTGAGAAATGAAATCCAGACCCCTTTGAAAGTCTGATTTAAATACCAATAGTTGTTAAATACTCATTATCTTATAAGCATTAT
The DNA here is from genome assembly GCF_964270905.1 of Leucopleurus acutus. Classification (NCBI taxonomy): domain Eukaryota; kingdom Metazoa; phylum Chordata; class Mammalia; order Artiodactyla; family Delphinidae; genus Leucopleurus; species Leucopleurus acutus. The sequence goes on from NC_139142.1 coordinate 38,249,837, forward strand.
TACGTCAAATTCTCTAATTTACTCTGTGAAAAAAGTACTTGCTGTAGTCATCTTACAGATGAAAAAACCAAGGCTCTGCAGTATCAGGTGATTCGCCCTAGGTCACAGCTAGAAAATAAGTGGTGGGTATAGGATTTGAACCCAGACTTATCTGACTCAATGTCCATTCTCTTAACCATCACATTACAAATGTGATGCTTTCTTTAACAGGAATTTTAAAATTATACAACTAGTTAGTTTAATCTTGACAGAAAATGGAGGGCCTATGTTAACTTTACCCATTTGTTTCCTTTTATTAAAAACAATTTTTTTTCTAACAACACTAAGTACCACACCAGTGTATGTTACAAAAAACCAAACATGACCCAAGTATAAGATGGTTAATCAGCTACTAAATATCTACAAATATGGTCCTCCTCCAAGTGACTAGTTTACACCAGGCAGGTGTTTAGGACTGGGGAGAACTGGCTCAGAGTGTGAATCTCATGAGCCCTCAGAACACAAGATGAGGATCTTAAGTTCTGCTTATGGGTCTTTCATCTGGGTATTGGAAGAGTTCAGGGTCCATCTAGTTGGTAGGTATTAAAGTGGAAATGAAGCTTTTAAGAATGCTCCAGGATTGCAAGAATGGCCACGAACCTTTGCAGTTCCTTCCATGAAGAGGTGGAGTGTCTTTCTCCACTCATTGAGTTTGTACTGGCCTTGTGACTTGTCTCAGTTCTTAGGCTGAATCCTCTGCTCTTCCCTTAAATGCTGACAGTCTCTGGACAGAGTAGGGATGCTTGGCCTGCTTTTCTCATTGCTCTTTTTTTCCCCCTGGGGTCATGGCATCCACGTACAGAAAGCTTCATCCTCATTTTTCCAGATTTCTTATATCTACCTACATATCAGTGTGTTGCTCCCGCTCTCCTTCTCTACCCTGCCTTCCCCTAGTCAAGCCCATTATTTCATATTTTCTCAAAAAGTATCAAGGATTCTTTTGTCTTTAAGGAATTGAAAACTTAACTAATTACAGGTTTAATAAGTTGGTTTCGTTTTGTCACTAAGAAGATCAAAGCTAGTCAGTTGTAGGTGTTGGTTTACTTACTTGGTGAATGCCATTGAGAATTCAGTCTTCCTTTTGGTGTGCGGAGGGGGAGGTGTTATTGGTGAGTACATGCACATCAAAATTACTTGAATTTTTAAATTTGCAAACTAAAAAACAGATTCAGAAAAATCCCAATATAAACATATAACCTAATGAAACTTTATAATCAAAGATCCTGTAACCATTTCACAAGTTAAGAAACAGAACTTTTACAACCCCTGCCCCCCTGGAGAAGTCCCACTGTGTGACCCATCCTAAACACCAAGTTTAATTTGCTTATTTCTAAATTTGATCTATCTTTTAAATATTTTTAAATCTACAGCTCCCCCCCCATCCCTTTCTTTTCTTTATAATTCTTTGCTGTAGAGCCTGGGCCTGTTGTCCTGCAGAGTTCCCACAGTGTGGATTCTGCTGATTGCATGCTCACTGTAGTTCAACATGTTCCTCCATCCTCTATTTCCTGTCAGTTAGCAGCTGGATCCAGAGGCTTGATCAGACTCAGGTTCAATCCCTTTGCAAGACTCTAGGTGGGTGTGTTCTTTCATCAGATGACGTGTGATTATCTAGTTGCATTTTTTGATGGTGTTAACAACTGTTGATACTCAATGCCTAGATCCATTAATTCACTGGGAGTTGCAAAATGAAGATGTTCTAATTTTATATTTTTGTTTGTTAGTTGGAATGCTTTTATAGAGAGAGACTTCCTCTCAACTACTATGTGGTTATTCAGTATGAAGTTCACATAGGAATGGCCACATATGTGCTTGATACTTCTCCATTATTTACCAACTTTTAAGATAACTAATTGGTTTCTTATCCTCTGAGGGTACCTAGATAGTTTCTTAAAAATATCCTTATGTACTAATGAATTTAAACAAATGGTGAATTTCAGTGCTTTGCAGTTTTGACCATTATTGAAGTGCAAATTGTCCTATCTTTGGCAAGTAAGAGCCTCTTCAAGTTGGCTCCTGTGTCTTTTTGATACAACAGTCTTTCTTTGCTATGTAATATGACCAGATCCTCATCTTGTATAATTCTGCCCCACACCTGGAATCAGCCATTAGTCATTTCTCCAAGAAGCTTGAATTTGTTTTTGTGAAAAATATTTCACAATCTTGGTCCTACAGATATTCACTGCTACTGAGTTGGTCATTGTCTCTTGGTCCATTTAATAAATAAAATGAGGAGAAAAATATTTGTGTGTGTGTGTGTGTGTAGTATGTATATATATATATGTATATATGCACACACATATATAAATAAAATTTCTCATGAGTTCATACAATATATTTAACTAAAACTGAGTACAATAGGGCTTTATCTATCCATGTCTATATTTCATCTTCAACTACCTTCTTCCATATTGAGAATGCTGGGGATGATAGAATTAAAATATTGCATAATTGCTCAATTGCGTTATGCCACATTACAAATATAACAACCTCAGAATAACAGTACTAATGCCATCACCACGAATATGATTACTGAAAATACATAAAAAGATTTTTGCATATGCTTGTCCCATTCTCCCCCATCCATCATTATTTTTAGTAGTTGTACTATATATTGTTAAAGCATATAACCATTGCATACTGTACCCTCTCCCTTTTAGCCTTCATTTAGTCTTAATTCTACAAGTAACTGTATAGTTAGTGCTACCACTAGTCTTTATGTCAGTGTCTCTCTAAGTATTTTGGTTGTATGAAGATTATTCACTAACAGTAGGAAAAATCCATGGGAGCAAAATTCCCTGAGTTCTTTTATATTGGTGATATAGTTTGTATCCTTTATTCTTGAAAATCAGTTTTGCTGGATATGAAATTCTTGGTTCACATTTCTTCCTAGAGTATTTTAAATGTTACTCCTTCCACCTCACTCAGATCAATAGGCAAATCATGGAGCTTTTGTTTTCTGCCATCAGAAAACATGATGTAATGGTACTTCCTTTGCCACTCTTCACACTGTCATTAGTTCTGCTATTAAAGCATTGGATAGGCCATGACTGTCTTTACTTGAAACACTTTTAGTTGTTCGTCTTTGAACTAGGATGAAGCAGACTGTTGCATTGCATTAAATGTTCTCCCTCTTGGGTGCTGTGTTTTCCCTCTAGACTTGGCCTTCTCTCTGTGTCCCATAGGTTTCCAGTATTGGGCTAATACTGCTCATCATCCCCTGGGCAGATCGTGCGCATGCTGCTCTTTCACAAAAAGTACTGCTCCTCTCTTGAAGGCTCCACTGCGATTAAACCCAAACACTACTTTACTTGTGAGGTCTTAACGAAATACCCTCAAATTCAAAACAAATGTTTTTTCTTGTGTGCATTCCCTATCCTCATCCTATAGTACTTATTTTATTTTTTCCTATTTTATCATTTTTTGGACATGTCTCTCTTATTATACATTAAAAATTCTTGAGAACAGGATCTCTATTTCCTGCATGTCTCTATCCCTCCACAGCATAAAGCACGTGTTCTAGCTGAAGGGTAGTATTAGAGCTAGGGTTAGGATGCTAGATGTATTCATTGAATGGGGTGAAGAGGACAGCCATCATTTCTACAATTTGATAGGTGTGAAGTGTGCAAGACTTAGTTATAATATGAACATTATAATAGGCTTCAACTCTAAATGCTTTCTTAGAAGAAGAAAACAGAAGAACTTCAAGATATAACTGCTTTTTAGTTTAGTCTTTTTCTTGGACTTGTTTTTTATAATATGCTACTAACTTTCTTGATTTGGACACATGTTTGGGTTTCTGTATGTAACCAATTTGTTCTCAACACTAATAGTGCCAAATTCAGGATTACCAGCTTGCTAATTACCATATCTTCTACCTCCTCAAAGGCACCTACCATCATCCCTTACTTATCTATCAGGATACTCTCTATTTTTTACATCTCCTTTTTTTTTTTTAATAGATCTTTATTGGAGTATAATTGCTTCACAATACTGTGTTAGTTTCTGTTGTACAACAAAATGAATCAGCCATACATATATCCCCATATCCCCTCCCTCTTGAGCCTCCCTTCCACCCTCCCTATCCCACTTAGTAACAGCTATTTGTCTCATTCTTTGTGTGTGTAAATAAAAATTCATAAGCTAAATCAGTGATTTTTTTGTAGATAAGAATTATTGGCTTCTCTACAAGTGTCAAGATGTATCCATTATAATTTTTCAACAGAACGACTTTGGACATCAATCACTGAAGATTGGCAGGCACCAATTCTAAATATTTTAAAGACTTTATTCTTACACACCAATATAATTTCTGAAGTTTAATGCTCATCATCTTCTTTCTGTTCTTGTCCTTCAAAATATTACTTTATGGCATTCGCTGTCCATAAATAGTCCAAGTCAATTTAAAATCACATAATTTAAAAACTCTTAGTGTTGTTCATTTGTAAATGAATATTTTTGTTCATATGTATTCATGATAAAGTTTATGAGCCGACTACAACAATCAGTTATAGTGAAGGGCTGACCAATAAAAGTAAAAATGTGAATTAAGTCCATTCTGTAAAAGAATCATTAAATAGACCTATCAGTACAACCTCACATACACTCACAGCAAACTACCTAAGTAAACTTCAAATGCTATATTTTTAGGAATTCATTGGCTATGGTAGATAGCTGTACTCACTCATGAATAACTGAGATAATTTTTATGAATTCATTTTATCTATGTCATTAACTCACCAAATGATGTGTTTCACATTAAAATAAAAACACTCTGTCTGTAAAACCAGCATGTCAGGGTACCGGCATTCCATGATCTGTATTACTCCTTTAATTATTTTGTAACTTTTTGTCTCTGTTTTGTCTTTAAATTTTCCAGTTTTTTGCTCTATGAATCTTTAACATTTACTTCTGTTTTACAATCCTGTTTCCTGTGGTTTGAAAATAAAATACTTCATAAGACTTGATGCAAAGAACTGAGAAAATATTAATAGACCAAACAACAACTTTCATGTTGAGTGTGAGCTTTTCTACTAATTTTAGGGCTTTGGGGGAAGGTTACTTTTCTCAAACTCTAAAATGTTTCTATCTGAGTCTACTTGCACCCAGTGGGGACTGACCTAAAAACTAGCATCAAATATTCTATAGTTATGAGGATAAACAGGATTTCCCAGTCCTGAAAGTGTGCAAAATCCTTGTGATGGAAAAAAAAGGGCGCTTCTCTATTAGGTAGTCCATACATAACCACATGTCTTCACAGCTGTAATTCCTGCACATTACTCAGTGTAAATGTGCATAATATTTCCTGAAGAAGAACATTAGTCAGCTCATAAATTAACTGATTTACAAGACAACTATCTTTCCACAAGTGCCTTAAACGTTTGTTGTGAATTTAGTGACTATTAGGTGATATAGAACACTGGATAAAGCAAAATAGTTTGAAATGGTTGATTAGATTAATGTGTAATTGATATATTGTGTATCCTAATGGAAATTCTATGTTATAAAACAATTAGTATTGTTTATATGTAATGTGAGTTCTGATGTTTGGAGCAGAATAATTCACATTTATTAATTTCGCTATGTTTCTCTAAACATTTTTAGGGAGAGGAGCAGAGGATAAGTTTTACTTTGGTTGAGTCAGTTAACTTTTTGTGTTACTTTTCAGCCTCATAGACTTTTTATTTCCCCATGATAGTAAAAAAGATAAATAACTTAAATTTAAAATTGTTGATAGAAATATGGTGAGAATTTTAATTTCATCAGTTAGGTAAAATAAAACATATAACAGATATTTGAAGACCTCCACAATTTAAATGGTCTGTATTGGCAAGGGGAAATTTATGTATATATTGAGTATTTTTTACCTATTGATGATACACTTATCAGTCAATGAATATTTACTGTTCTGCAGATCTGTGTACCTGTTTTATTAAAAAGTATAAAGAAAAACGTCTGTGAAAATAATTGCTATTTTAAAATAAAAGATTCTTTAGAGAAAAATTTAGAAAGCAAAAAGTAGAAAGAAGGAAAACAATAAGCACATCACTTGAAGCCAATTGCTATAATAGCTATGTGCATTTTCTTTTAGTCTTGTATCCCTTTTGATTTTTAACACAATTTATTATCAATCAACAAATTAATAACAACATAGAATATACTATATAGAATAATATAGAATAATAAAACAATATATTTTGGTCCTATCAAGATTATTTTTCTTTAAGAAATTAAGAAATAGTAGACTTTTAATTGAAAATTCTTTTAGTCTTAGAGTTTCAGTTTCATTTTTATGTACTTTATTATAGCTATAACCATAATCATTCTTTGTATCTTTATTTTTTTATTTAACATTATAAGATTTGCATTTCTGCATGTTATTTCTGAAACTAGTTTTAATTCTATATGAATTTATATGATATAGATTTCTGTTTTCATTGGATATTTTTGCCAATCTGAAGTTATGATTAATAGCACTCCAGTGAGTATTACATGTGTTTGTTCTTAATCTTTTGATTGATTCCCAGAAGCGAAATTACTGAGTCAAAGGTGCTAGTAATTATTATTGTGGTTACTATCCATGAAAATCATATAGTTGAAAAGTGATGAGTACTTATAAGTGGGTCAGAGCTTGTATTATAAATGATAACTTGAGAAAAGGTTTCAGAAATGAATCAGAGAGAAATGTAATCATTTTTCACTCTTCAAGGTAAAAGCCAGTATAGAAAGAGTAGCAATACAATAGAGGAAAAGGAACGAGAAGCGGATCAATGCCCTGTTATTTCCATAGCACGGGGGACTAAGAAAATATAATAGCTGTTGATCTCTTCTGTTTAAAAAATAATACAAGTAACTTATAAGACGTAATAAAACTCATCCATTAGCCTGTAATGAGAGAAAACCTACTATTTGATGCATTCGTTTTGTGTGTACATGTGTGTGTTTCTGGGGAGAAGAGGGTGTATAAAATGAGATAATACTATATGTATGATTTGATAATCCTGCTTTTGTTATTTTACATAATATGAACATTTCTCTGTTACTTTAAAAAATTTATGATATAGTGGCTGCATAATATTCCATAATTTATTTATTTTTTCATTCATATTTATCTTGTTTCTACCTTTTATGGCTATTATAAATATCACTTCAGTGAACATTCTTATAAGCAATTTTGGTACTTCTGATAATGCAATTAGAGTAAATACCTATAATTGGAATGACTAGTTTAAAGGTAATGACGTTTATGGATTTCTGAAATTCATCTAAGTGGAGGTAGGGTTTATCTTTTAAATTTCTGTAGTTAAAGTCTCCCTTAGGTTACTTTGATGCTGTATAACCTCAGACACCTTATTTGGCTCTCAGATCTCTAGTTATCCTTCCTTGGACAAATATATGACTATCAGACATTGAAGTCGTTCATCAGTGTCATGAACTAAAAGGAATTTGGGGAGGGTCAGGTAACAAATGATACTGCTCAAGATTTATTAAATATCTATTATGGTTATTTTATGCTGATCATTTGGTCACATGGTGGTTTTAACCACCTCCTCAATAATATATATGTTTTCTCTCTCCATACCAGAGTGCCTCGTGGTTCTCTAAGGATTTCCAAACTGCCTGTGTGGGGTGGGCAAAGAATCTGTAATCTCACTCAGCCTCAGCATCTCTCTCTCTGTCTCTCTCTGTGTCTCTGTCTTGTTCTCTCTCCCTTCCCCTCTCTCTTATTTCTCTGGTTAACACACTATCTTTTCTTTCCAGTGGTCTGACTGGCCTGAAGTGTTACAAGTAGTCTTTCTTCTTCTTTTTTCCTGTCAGTTCTGACTTTAATCTTAATAATGAGAGCAGATATTCACTCATCTCTGTGGTTAGAGTGCAGAAAGAATAAATCTTTGGTAGCATGGCTCTAGGAAGATTTTTTTTTTTTTCACCTAGAAATATTCCCCGTCTTTTTTCTCTTTAAAACTTTCCCTTTCCTACAGAAGAACAGAGAATGCAGTTGACAGCCCTTCAGAAGCCAGGGACACTTATGGAATTGCCTCAGCAGAAAAGCCTTTCAGCACTTAATCTCTGAAGCTTCTTCATTTCCCTTTGTTTGGACAACTAAGTACTCTTGACTCAGGATAGTGAACTATTGATTTCAGGTCACCAGTGGGCGTTGCTCTGAAGTGAATAGTTGATTCCTGTGTTCTAGAATTCTAGAATTTTAAAAAGACATCCACATTTGACTACAGTGCAGCACCCTTTATGGAACTGTTTATGACATAGCAAATCTAGGCCTCCATGTTTTACCCAATTTAGCCTCTTCGGCTCTATTATTATGGACTAGAGCTCTCTCCCTGGCCCTGAGGCCTTGCATACAGTTTGGCTCGGTGAAAAGAGAAGGATATCCTTTGGGAATCAGTGATGGTGAGGTTTTGTTTGCCTGGAGCACAAGACTTAGTTGCTGAATAATGTATGTTTAACGTATGTCGAGTCAGTTCCAGATCTATAAAGGCTATAACAGGAGATCCTTGTATATTGCCTTTTACTGTCATTTCTAGCAGAAGGAGCAGAAGAAAGGATGAGCCCAAGACGTCACCTTTGCTCCTTCTGGTCAGAATGCGAAAACTTAAGGTGGCAGAAATAATGAAACTATTTGTTAAAATGAGGTTGTTGGCTTCTCTGTTGGATTTCATTTATTCAAGCCACTCCAGATTTCCTTCAAGAACTGAATTTAAGATGATGTTACTTTACATATTATATGAAAATGTTGTACATTGTTACATGTATATAGATGGTCTTATATACTTAGACTCCAAATTATGCTAGACGATCAATACCATATATGAAACTGAATAAAATATCGTGACTAGGATAAAAACAAGTGTAGATACTTGAATATTTGTATCTTAATTGTTTTCCAGGGAAAGGAGATGTATTTGGAGACATCTTCTGGAAGGAAACCACCCTTGCTCATGCCTGTGCCAATGTCCGAGCACTGACATACTGTGACCTCCACATCATCAAGCGAGAAGCCTTGCTTAAAGTCCTGGACTTTTATACAGCTTTTGCAAACTCATTCTCAAGGAATCTCACTCTTACTTGCAATCTAAGGAAACGGGTATGTTGTCTGGACCCACTTCCACTTATTAGCATCTAGAGGGTTAATACCTTATATGCTATTAGTTGAAGAGTGGTAAAGTGATTTTATTTCGTAGTAGCACATTCCCATCAATGTAAAGTGACATGATTTTTTTCCCCCTTTCTTTATATTTTGTTTACTTTTTAAAGAGGGGATAAAAACCCTGAGTACATGGGTAAAGATTTGAATCTTTATCATTTAAGTGCAAAATGAAAAACAGACTTGAGGAGAAACAAACTGTACTATAATATAATTAGTTAATTCTTGGGGTTTATAATACTGCCATAAAATTAATATCAGCGTCTCTTACTTTATTATGTGGATCTTTTAAAGCTAGTAAGGTTAATCAAACTGGTTGCCTACTTTATATTCCTGATTCTCTTTACACCCTCCCTCTCATTTAATAGTCAATTCATAAAGCTCATTCCCCATTAATTCTTTCAAACACACTATCTCAAAAAATAATTAGCCATACTGACATATCCTATAAATAGATTTAAGAATCCTTTACTTTGCATGGCTGCTGCAATTTTAATCTTCTTGCTGTTTTCTTTTTTATTGATGAGTGTGGCACAAATTTAATTTGCATAAAGAAACCTCCTAGCTCTGACTTACAGGTCATTGGACATTGGCGAGGGCTCTTTTATTGCCAACAGTGAAATAGATGTTTGGATAACAGCACTTAAGGAATTTCATCTAAGATGATTACCTGTCTATGATGAAGTATTTTGAAATAACAAGCCTTTCCTTCCACTAACCCCTTAAATAGAACCTTCCTGCTAGTTAACATGGAGAAAAAAATCAATCCAAGAGACAAATTAACATCTATACTGCAGCAACAAAGAAATGTGCATAAGTAAGCAAATCAACGTAATTCTCTACTCAGGGTTCTAAGAGAGGATAAGACTTCAGGAGTCGTATTCGTACTAGTGTCACAACACTTGATTTATATTTGAATAGCAGTTTCAGTTTATATTTTGTTAACAAATAGTTATTGAACATCCACAACCTGCAAGACAAAATGTAAAGAGCTGTAGAGAGCACGAGGACTAAATACACAGTCGCCATGCTCAAGGAGGTGACAGCCAAGTGCAACTATTATGTGAAATGCAAATATGTGAAACATCTATTTGTACAAGTAATTGAGAGTTAAGGTAATGATAAACCTGGAAGAGGGGTACCAAACAGGGCACCTGCTCGTTCATTAGGCAGTCCTGTCTAGTATTACACAGAAATATGTCTCCTTAGGTCTGTGTTCTACCTTCTCTTCTACAAGGCTACCTGGTGGGTATTTGAAACTCTTATGTCTCATTAAATCTTCCCAATATACATTTTGCCAGTTTTAGAACCTTCCCACGTACTACAAGTTTACGAAAACTCATATCTGTCCTTACAGTCCTCAGGACAGATATTATTTGTCACTGTCCTCCTCAAAGCACTGTTGTCTACACATCATCTCATCTGATGTTTATAATATTCCTGTGGGGAAAAAAGGGCAGTTATTTTCCCTTCAAAACACATGAGGGAACTCAGACCTAAAGAAATTAATATTAAGTAACCGACTGATATATTTGCAATGAAAGGTGTCAAAGAGGGATAATTAAGAAAACTCACCAGTGGCAAGTAAATTTTGGTTCTTCAAGATGAGTTAATCACAAAGCTCTATCATCTCTTTTTCTCTTTCACACATCTGAGCATGTGCACATTACACATGCGCGCACACACACACGTTGGTTATAAGAGCTGAGCACACATACCAGCGTGTCTATCTCTGATGGTGTTAGAGACAGAAAGCTCGTGCTGTTTTTTTAATGGGACCCAGGAATGGAGCTCCTGCCTCTGTAGGTGCCAGTGTGCTAGTTATATCACACGGCTTCTTCCCTTGTTCCTTGTTATAACGTGTCAGGTTTTTTGTTTGTTTATTTTTAAAAAATCTTTCTTGACCTTTTGCAATTGATAGATGGTCTCAATAACTCGAATGTGGGTGTATTGCTAATCAGTGTCACTTTATTCTCAGAAAAAAAGTATTTTCATAAAGAAGAGAAACTGTAAAGAAATGATTCATGAGAATAGCTACCATTTTGAGAGCCTATTTTATAGCCATGCACGTCAACATATTTTGCATATAATAATTAATCTTATTAAATATCAACAACCCACAGACGAGGCAGTATAATCTCCATTTCATTGATGAGGAGGTTGAGGTTCTGAGAGTGAGGCAGCAAGTTGCCAAATAAATTACGGGTCAGAGTCCATCTCTTTCTGATTCTAAAACCCATATTCTTTAGATTATACCATGTTGCTTTTGTTTGTCAAAATAGCTGACTTTTTTCCCCTACAACAATACCCTACAGGCACACTCTCAACAATGTACAGAGTTTCTCATTCACTCAATTACTTTAACTTCATTCCCCCATTGAGCTATTAACAAAAAATATTTTGTTCTTATTGCTACTGTTTTCAGCATTCTTTCAGTGAACATTGGTTGTGAATCGTAGAATCAAGACTATGTCCTTAGCATGCTATTGATATCTCCTAGCTATCATAACCATTAATTAAGGGCTAGCTCCAAGTTGGGGGAGCAGATTTGGGACTCAGGGTTTCAGGCTTCATAGATTACAGCTCTAGCCACATAAGCACATACAGTGGCTCTATAGTGTGTAGTTCTCGGTGGCTGTAGTAGGGAGGAATTTGGTAATGCTTTAGCTGCTTGCCTCCATCTCCATTAAGGAGAAATAAGACGTTTGTTATGCAAATATAGCTCCCACTAACCATCCTTAGGTCCCTCTATATAAAATTTCTAGAACTATAGCTGGTAATTTCATCCAAAAACTAAAGCAGGGGTTGGCAAAATTTTTCTGGCAAGGACCAGATAGTAGATATTTTAGAATTTGAGGGCCATACAGTTTCTGTCTCAACTACTCAACCCCACTATTGTAGCGTGATATTAGCTGTCTTAACTTGGGCTGCCATTACAAAACACCATAGATTGGGTGGCTTCACCAACAAGAATTTATTTCTCACAGTTCTGGAGGTTGTGAAGTCCAGGATCAAGGCGCTGGTCAATTCGGTTCCCCGATAAGGGCTCTTTTATTTCTGGTTTGGCAATGTCTGCCTTCTTGCTGTGCCCTCATATGGTGGAGAGAGATAGAGAGAGGAAGCAATTTCTCCAGGGTCTCTTCTTACAGAGGCACTAATTTTATCATGAAGACCCTCATGGCCTCATCTAAACCTAATTATCTCTCCAAGACTCTTTCTTCAAATATCATCCTACTGGGGGATTAGGGCTTCAACATATTGATTTTAGGGGAACATAATTCAGTCCATAGCAGCAAAGATAGTATATAAATAAAAGAGGATAGTTGTGCTTCAGTGAAACTTTACTAACACAGGTGGCTTCTTATGGGCCTTAGTGTGTCAATAGCTGACAGTAGAGGACTGGAAGTTAGATGGGGATGACAGTAGGTATGCAAATAGAATTCTTCCCCTTTGTTAGAAAGCAAATCTCTACTAATTGCCACCCGGCAAGAGGGTCATAATGAAATGGAAAATGCCATATATAAGAGGTGGCTGCACACAAAAACAAAATCCAAACAAACAAAACAAAAAAAAGAGGTGGCTACAGGGGCCAGGTAGATAACACACGTGAGTAAGGCAAGGCTATGTGGCTATGAAGACTGGAAAGTTCACACCATATGTAGAAGGGCCGCTGCTACTCAGTCTGCTTGTACATTGCCTTGGAATACCAGCCTACGGTAGCTTGGTCTGCATATTTCTTTTCAGACAAGGCAGAAACATGAATTTTTATGTGAAATCACATTACTTTGGTAACTAATTTACTTTGTCTTTGAAAACACTATAGTCAAACAAAACAGATCTGCTTGCCCTTGGTCAACTGTTTGTGAACTGAATGGAATGATTTAAAGAACCCCTGATCTTATGATACTAGAAGCCTGAAATTTTTACCTGCATCCTGTAAATTTGGATGAGAAAAATTATTATATCGTTATTTTCTTTAATTTCTAAGTGAAATTTAGCCTTTTTTTCAATTATGAAAGTTGATAACAAATTACAGTGTTATTAGAAGTACCAAAAGACATTACAGATATTTTCATAGCATAATGTTTTTGTTGAAGACATCCTAAAATGTTGTTTGCACTCATCAGTACTTAATAATTATGATAGTTATTAGACCTGCTGTGATAATAATGTTATTGTGTTAATAAAAAAGCACATAGATTACTATCTTGCAAATTAGTTTTAAAATTTGATAATCGAATTTCAGTACAATATGTTTCCTTTGCAACACTATGTATTTTATTTTGTGCATTTAAAGCAGCTCTTCTGTAATGAGGCCTATTCCACAGGCTTTACCAGACTGCTGGAGATTAAGATCCCCCATATGAGAGTCAGAAACTGGACTAAGTTGAGCAGAAGGACTGGTTGGTATATGTTTTTCAATAATAAGAAGACAGTTCTATAGTTTCAGTATGTTTAAACATATTCAGAAAAGGCCTAGGAGAGCAACAGAGGAAGGTTGACTCACTTGCTGATTTTATTTATGATTTATTTATTTTACCTATTCAAGATACCATTTCCTGGAATGACTGAATGGTATTTATTAACTTGAGAACCAGCCCTCAGGGACAGGTCTGAGAAGGCACACAGCACAACCAGCACAGGTGATATGTAAATCTTAAAGAATTCTAATCAGACGTTAAATGTAATCACTGCACTTCTGCTCATTCTGCCTCCTGTTACACAATGATCTTTACCATTGTGTAAAAAGAGTAAATGTAACAAGCCTCACTGCTGGACTTTGAAAGAACTGCTTACAAAGTGGGCCCTTGGCTGGCATCTGAGAACTTGAACTTCAAGAGAGTTCCCACCACTCTAATAAGAGTGGCTCACGGTACCTGCTACTTATCCAAACAGTGTGGCTTATGCTAAACATTTACTTTCCTTCAAGGAGTGTGGCATTTTAGTATGTGCCAGACAGGACCACCTGTGTGACTAAATTCCAATAAAACCACTGGACACTGAGTCCATAATGAGCATCCTTCGTGGCAACATCTCACGAGTGTTGTCACAACTCATTGCTGAAGGAATTAGAGAGAGGACACTTGGAGGCATGTTTATGGAGTGGAGCCCGTTGGACATTGATCCAAAATGATGCCAAACTGATGCTTACCCTTTAGTTGTAGTCTCAAAGAAATGCCTCCACTGTTGCTTCAGAGACTTATCTTGCTCCTGGTTGATACTCCTTTTTACCATACATTTCTGAATCCCTTAGGTCAAGACACAGGATAATCTGGAACACCTCAACAGAATTCATTTAACCCTTGTATTAGTCTGCTCAGACAGCCATAACAAACTAACACAGTCTGGGTGGTTAAACAGAAATTTATTTTCTCACAGTCTGGAGGCTGTAAGTCCAACATCAAGGTGTTGGCAGGGTTGGCGTCTGGTGAGAACTCTCTCCTTGGGTTGCAGACGGCTGTCTTGTGTTCTCACATGGCCTTTTCTCCGGGCGTGTGTGTGGGGAAGAGAGTGTGAGCTCTCTGGTGTCTCTTTTTACTGTATAAGGATTCCACTGGATCAGGGGCCTACTCTTACGACTTCATTTAACCTTGATTGCTTCCTTAGGGGCTGCACCTTTAAGTACAGCCACACTAGGGGTTAGGGTTTCAATATATGAATTGGGAGGGCAGGTAGGAAACAAAAATTCAGTCCATAACGACCCTGTTTTTTTAAAATTAAGTGTGAAGGAGTAATTTTTAGAAATACTCTAAAATCAACAGTTGTGGCTGATACAGATCTGTATTACTGGGGAAGTGCTGCAGTATCAGTATTCAGCATTGATTTTTATAACTTCTAAGCAATGCATAATTATCAATACTTGCAAAATATTCTTGCACTCCTACAGTGATTTAAGATTCCCGTTTAAACTTAGAAAAATTTCCAAGAATGACCAATACCAATTCTAAATTGGAAAATCAGAAATAGAGGTACCTGTAGCATTCTTTTCACCCTGTAAAGCCAGAGTCCTTTTCCACAGGTGGCACTGTTTTTAAGTTCCACAGGTGGCGCTGTTTTTAAGTAGAGGGCAGCTGAAGCCAGCTGGCCACTTTATGGATGAGTGTAGTACCAGTCCTATATTTTAATGTTCCAGTGGTAAGAAATAGCGCTTTAGACTCACTCTTGAATTAGCACAGGCTCAGAACTAAGCAATGGATTTTCTTTCCCGAAAGCATTCTTATCATGGGAAATCCAGTAGCGCAGAATGTCTTTTTTTCTGTGAGCAACGAAGCATCTCTACAGCAATTACCTTTTGTGGATGGAAAACATACTGAAATTGGATATCAAACAGGCCTAAAGTATTTGCTTGGTGTACATGTGGTGCAAACTACATGTATTTCAATAGTCATTACTGGCATCTTTGAAGAAATAGTCTAGGAATGTGATAATGGAAATTCCAACTTCACTACCTTCTCCCCCCGCCCATAGCAGCTAAACAAAATATGGGAGCACATTCATTCCACAAATCCATGGTTTTTATCCCGTGAAAAAACACCAGTAAAAACATTGTCCACAGTTGGAACAAAAGATACGTGGTCTCCATAAAACTCAAGTACTCTATAGTATCTACGCTTACTTCTCTCACAGCACTGATTGCGGTACTTTGGTTTCCTATTTACATTTTTGTTTTTCAGTAGAACAATGAGCTTCATAAAGTAGGTATTTTCTGTAATCTCTTTATTGCCAATGACCAGAAGAGTGCCTGTAGTGCCTGCTAATTGAAGGAATGAAACGTGAATCAGACACGTTGCCCAGCACAGAATAATCACGGTCCTTCAGAGAAGCAAATGGTATCCTTGACAACTTTGGCAAAGAGCCTTATGAAAATAGGATTATGAAAATGACCGTTACTAATTAGTGTTAAATCACAATTAGAGTTAACTTCCAGCTGCAGTTTCTAACCATTTATGCCTGCAGATTCTGCACAATGCTAGTGCTTTCAGAATAGTACAGCAATTTTATCACTGTTGAGTGAATTAAGATCGCCTGCTGCCAGGGGCTGGATTTACCAGGTTACTGCCTTAATCTCATTCTAAATAACTTTGAAGAGCAAACTTTTTTCTCGCAGTTTCCTTTGAAGAATCTGTATACCACACTTGAATCTGAGCAGAGTGTTGTTATAACTCTCATGACCTCAACTGAGCATCAGGATTGCAGATTCACTGTGGCCCTGCTGGCAATAGCTCTGCTTATACATTATGGTTTGTAGAACTTTCACCTCTAAACTGATGTAGTTTGCACACCACAGTCATTATCTCATTTGAGCTTCAAATCAACACTGTAGGGAAATGAACAAAGAGAGAGAAGGTGACTTGCTCCTGGCCACAGCTCCAGCCTCAGTTTTCCAACTCCAAGTGGCTCTCATTTCGCTGATGGTGGTAAAAAGGAGCAGATTTTCAGCAATTCCGGAAGTTTGTCATGTGCATTTAGGTAAAGCAGAGACCTAATTATGCAGTCTTTTGAGCCCTTAAGCTGCTTCTATTTAGAGCTCTCTGTTGGTCTGCTTCCAGATAGAAAAGAAACTTTTCCACATTTAGTTACCAGGACATAGGTTCACAGATCTCTCACTCTTCAATAATGCCTCCAAAGCAGTTAGTTAAGGACAGAGTTTCCTAAGTTTTAGGGTGGGGGCTAGATTCAATAATTTACCAACATAACTTGACAGTAGATTATACTCTCTGACAACTTTTTCCAACACTAGAGTTAATTCTAATTGCAAGAAAGTATGTATATTAGTAGTAAACAAGAAGGAAATGAATAAGCCTGAAGTAGACCGAAGAATATTCAACTAACATGAGAAGGTAGACATTTTATAAATTATTTTTCTTGGGAATTCTCAAAGTAGCCAACAATCATTTGAAACAATCCTTTGTTTTATTTTAGAGCTGAATTCTGCCTTACAGTAGTGCCTTTCTAGGAGTATCATAACTGGATGGCAGACTGTTTATTTCCAATATGTCTACCACTTCTGAATTCTCAACAATTAATATTTGATGAGGGACCATTGAAAGCCCGGTGCTATATCACACCATCTTCATTTAAAGGAAAATATTCCTTTTGAATTAAGAAGCAAGGATTTCTGTTAATATTAAGGCTGAAATGTACATATTTTCTTCCCTAATGCCTTTTGGTATTGATTTAAATTTGGAATGCATGCAATTTTTCCTATCCTAACTTGTTATTTTCTTTTGTCTCTTTTTCCTTCTCTCTTCTGGAAAAAGAAGTCAATGGATGTGGTCGTATGTAAAATATCAAATTTGGATCGGTTTATGAATCTGTATTTTAATGAATTTTTAGGCAGAGTTCTTTTGGGGGAGTTCCTTCCTCGCCAGTCCCCAAGACAACAACTAAATTTGATCATATAGTTTGTTATTATAGGGATTTCTTCCCTTCACTTTTTAAGTGGGATCCACTGACTCAGGCTTTTCTGTCCTCTGAGGTACCTGAGAAAATATAGAGCTCAAAAGACATGTGTTCAAAACCTTCCACGCTGATTTTGAGAAGTAGATTTGTAACACTTTATAACAGGACATATTTTGAGAAGAATTTGGTTATTCAGAAGAGGAGTTTCAAGATGCTTATTGTGAATTCAGAGAATTCAGGTTATTGCCAATAAAGTAAAGTAAATATTGTAATAAAACATATCAGTTTATATAAAATAAAAAGCCTTTTAAAGCATTATATACATTTTACAAATGTGAAAATGGAGAACTGCTCTGTGGTTAGATTTAATTTGTAATAGTTGACTTTTATGACCCAGATAGAATCTGCCTTCCTGGAATGTCCATTTTCTTTCCCAGCTGGGAGGTTCATTTCACAGATTTTGACATTCCGATCAACTAATCTTTTCCCAAAGGAATCAAATCAAGTTGTTCTACTAAATAGTCAGAGACACTCAGATGACCCAGAGAAGCTGCAGTATTTTCTCCCAGAGAAAGGCCTTCATTTTCTGCCTCTTCTTTCTGAATCAGGTTATACTTGATTCACCCAACACATTTAGGAGTTGGCATTGATTTTACTGGGGTTTGTTCTATGTCCGCAGTTTTATCCTCTAGAGAGTGATGTCATCAGTAGAAGTTCAGCAGAGGCACTTTCCCTTAGGAAGCTCACACTCTAGAATGGAAACTGCAGAGTAAAAACTGTAACTGCTAATTCTGCATGTAAAAAGTAGCCAGTTTTCCCTGAAGGCAGCACAGAGAGGTAATGCGGGGCATTGAACCCTGTCCAGGAATTTGCTTCCCTCTTTTAACAGCTGCCTTAACAACTAGTTGAGATATGGTTGTGGATGGCATCATAATTCTAGCATGTTAAATGGGTGACATGGAACACAGGTCCTTTGAAAGTGAGTTTACCGTGACAAGAAGATGCGTGACCCTCCTGAGGGAGAAAATAGTGTTTCCTAATGCTTGGAAATTCAGAAACCAGAATGTAGGATGACCTACTTAGCCACTGTAGAGTGTGCTGTCACATGGGGAAGGGTCTGTCATGCCAGCAAAAAACAAGCATGGAAGATCAAATCCAGCCTGCTGGATTTACGACTCCATAAAAGGAGGCTGACTGCTGGCTTGTTAATAGCAACGTTCCACACCTGGCAGTCAGAGTGGCTTGTTACTGAAATCACACACTAGGAGGACTTTTTGGGAAGGCTGTTGGGAGTGAGTATGCGGTGGGGAGCAAAGAAAGCTGCCTGACAGGGCCTCATCCCCTACATTCTAATGCAGCCGACTTCTCCAAAGTGTTTGCAAAAAAGGGCTTAATGTGGACCTTTGCTCTGGTGAGAAAACAATGAAAGTAGATTTGTTTTGTTTTCTTTTTAACATCTTTATTGGAGTATAATTGCTTTACAATGGCGTGTTAGTTTCTGCTGTATAACAAAGTGAATCAGCTATACATATACATATATCCCCATATATCCTCCCTCTTGAGTCTCCCTCCCACCCTTCCTATCCCACCCCTCTAGGTGGTCACAAAGCACGGAGCTGATCTCCCTGTGCTATGCGGCTGCTTCCCACTAGCTATCTCTTTTACATTTGGTAGTGTATATATGTCCATGCCACTCTTTCACTTCGTCCCAGCTTACCCTTCCCCCTCCCCGTGTCCTCAAGTCCATTCTCTAGTAGGTCTGCGTCTTTGGATTTGGTAGTTTTGCCAAGCTGAAAAATCTCTGTTGTTGCATTCCTAGGTCATTCTACTTGGCACACTCCTTTTAGAGGGGTATTTTAATTATGAACCAGAAATTCTGTGGAGGTTGACAACAGTAATGAAGCTCAAACAATGCAGAAAGAGAGAGAGAGAGAGAGGGAGAGACGCCTTTAAAAATTCAAAAAATCAATCAGGGCAAGTCTGTCAGCAGAAAAGACTTGCAACAAATGCAATTATGTGAAAGTGTATCCGATGCTTGGAGGGTAAGCTGGCTTTACTATACCAAACAGGATACAAGAGATTTGGATTTCCAGCTTTTGAACAAACTTTATAAAACAAACACATCAATCTCTTTCTGGAAGCACAGGCACTGCTGTATAATTCCAGGGTCAAATATCCATATCCCAGAAATAAATTCATAATTGATGCCATAGAACTTTAAATTATTCAGGCATTTTCTCATTTTGTGCAAATCCTCTTTGAAAAAATATGCCCAATTTAAATATGCTATTCTAGTCTAGATTTCAGACAGTGTTCAACACTCAGATGTGTTCCAGTTTGTCAAAGATGCAGTGGATTTATTTTGATTAAAGAATATCAGAAATGCAGTTAATACCTCACCAAAATAAAGTCAAGCTAAAATAAATGACCAGGGTGGACTTCCCTGGTGGTTCAGTGGTTAAGACTCTGTGCTTCCACTGAAGCGGGGACGGGTTCGATCCCTGGTCAGGGAAGTTCGGTATGCGGTGCGGTCAAAAAGAGGAAAAAAAAGGAATGACCAGCCTTATAATAAAGGCAAAGTATAGCAATTCATACAGCAAAAAAGTGGTTATTTTAAATGCAAGACAAGGGCAAAGGTATTCCTTTATTGAATTATGAAAAGACTTTTGTTCTCAAAACTTAAAATTTGAGATCACATCTTTAAAATATGGAACAGTGAAATCATCGAGATTTAGACAAATGGAGGAGAGCTTGGGAAAAGAATATATTACGAGGAAAAAGATATGTGCCACTTGAATTGCTATTTTATAAAAGCAACTAGTCACCTATCCTATGACTTCAGCTCCCTCCTCAAGGATCAGCTTTGCCCCTCCCCCGTTCGCCTCCCCACTTGCTCCAGCTGCGCGTGATCTCTCCCTTCTCTGTACTCCTGTACCACCCACCACTGTGTCATTTATTCAGTATTTACTGCATGTTGCTTTGTAGGGTTATACGTATTGAACACGTGCCCTGTCCTCATACGTTGACTGTTAAGCTCTTAAAGACAGAGAAATGTTTATTTTCCCATACATCCGACTATTCTTTGTGCTCCAGCACTTCAGAGATGTTTGTTGATTGAATGACTGAGTACTGATACTGCAGAGTTCATTACTTTAAAGCAATGTGTGTTGCTTCCCTTTCTGGCAGCAGAACCTGATACCCATGGGGGAATAAGTACTGAGAGTAAAGTAGCAGGAAAAGAGGTATCCAATTTATTATTTTTTTTTAATTCTGATAACTACTGGGATCATTTTGAATATATCTTTAAGAAGAATTTGCAAAGATTACATTTTTGAGGAATTAAAAACATTCCTTGGGGGCTTCCCTGGTGGTGCAGTGGTTGGGAGTCTGCCTGCCGATGCAGGGGACACGGGTTCATGCCCCTGTCCAGGAGGATCCCACATGCCGCGGAGCGGCTGGGCCCGTGAGCCATGGCCGCTGAGCCTGCGTGTCTGGAGCCTGTGCTCCGCAACGGGAGAGGCCACGACAGTGAGAGGCCCGCGTACCGCAAAAAAAAAAAAAAAAAAAAAAAATTCCTTGGGAAATTAAAGATAAAAAATGTGTACTTGCCATTGGATTACTATGAGCAGATACATTTTAACTAGTTAAAACCTTTCTAAAAATAGTAAGGGGAAACGGTAACATTTGGGACTCTCCAAGGGGTACCTGAATTCTCTCTTTGCCAGCAGTAGGTATTGAATTTAGAATGAATCTTTAGTTGTTGTTTTGGTGAAAGGAGAAAAGGGGAAAACATGTCCCAAACGCATGGCTCCTTCTCTCTTAAATAACTACAGGCAGGAAAAGTGGACCACAGCTTCCACCCAATTCAGAAATAAAAGCAATTTTGTTTACACCCATAGTCAAAGACCATCTATACTCTTTCCTAGGGAATGTTCCAACATCTGTCTTTGTAAGAACTAGAGAGCCAGCTTCTGGCACATGAGTTTACTTACTGTGTCTCAGTTTATACCTCTGTAAAATGATATAATAGTCAGTACATATGCATGGAGTACCTCTTAAGTGCCAGGTACTTTTCTAAATCCAGACTATTTGGAGTGAATAAAACAGATAGGTTCCTGTTCTCATGGGGCTTAGGGTCTAGTACCCTTCTCATAGAGTTGTTGTGAGTGTTAAATGCATAGAGACCATCCCACGTGAGGCCTTAGTGAAGATTAGTGGTGCTGATGGGGATAATGGTGGTGATGGAGATGTTGATAAGGATGCGTTTCAAAAGTGTCAGTGCCAGACTGGTGCCTAAGACCCTCTCAAAATTCTAATGGGAAGAGAAGGTCAAACTTCAGTCTCAGTATTACTGGAGTCTGTCAGTCACTGGTGATATGAAATTAAGAGCAATGTTAGCAAGGCACCCAGGTCTGATCTCTTTAGAAAGTAGAAGCCCCCTCTTAAAAGCCAAATATGATATGTACTAGTGAGGAATTCCATAAGCCCCAATGGAATATGCTGAGAATTGTGGAACTAAATGCTTTTATGCTTGCCCAGAATAATGTTGACTTTTCCCAAAAGCAATGCCTACTTTCTTCTGTTAACACTAAACAATATTTACCTCTGCCTTTTTCTAAACTTCACAGATTCAACATATATAACTTCTGTTAGGGGTGAAATCTCAGTTGTGGTCCCTAACATTTGATGAAATGATTTGGCTAATGATACATATTAAGAGAACAGGCAGGGGTTGTGATGTCAAGTCCAGTTCTTGGCCCTTTTAACCCATGGATTGCATTTCTCTAATCTAAGTTAATGAACACACTTCCATGCTGTTTTGCTGTGTGTGTGAAGATGAGCATTAGCAAATTTTTTTTTGAATTTTATTTATTTTTTATACAGCAGGTTCTTATTATCTACTTTATACATATTAGTGTATATATGTCAATCAGTATCTCCCAATTCATCCCCCATCCCCACCACTTTCCCCGCTTGGTGGCCATACATTTGTTCTCTGCATCTGTGTCTCTGTTTCTGAACCTGCAAACCGGTTCATCTGTACCATTTTTCTAGGTTCCACATATATGCATTAATATATAATATTTGTTTTTCACTCTGACTACTTCACTCTGTATGACAGTCTCTAGATCCATCCACATCTCTACAAATGACCCAATTTCGTTCCTTTTTATGGCTAATATTCCATTGTACATAGGTAACACATCTTCTTTATCCCTTCGTCTGTTGTTGGGCATTTAGGTTGCTTCCATGACCTGGCTATTGTAAATAGTGCTGCAATGAACATTGGGGTGCATGTGTCTTTTTGAATTATGGTTTTCTCTGGGTATATGCCCCATAGTGGGATTGCTGGGTCATATGGTAATTCTATTTTTAGTTTTTTAAGGAACCTCCATATTGTTCTCCATAGGGGCTATATCAATTTACATTCCCACCAACAGTGCAAGAGGGTTCACTTTTCTCCAGCATTTGTTGTTTGTAGATTTTCTGATGATGCCCATTCTAACTGGTGTGAGGTGATACCTCATTGTAGTTCTGCTTTGCATTTCTGTAATAATTAGTGATGTTGAGATGGCTTCTGGGCCATCTGTATGTCTTCTTTGGAGAAATGTCTATTTAGGTCTTCTGCCCATTTTTTGATTTGGTTGTTTGTTTTTTTAATATTGAGCTGCATGAGCTGTTTATATATTTTGGAGATTAATCCTTTGTCCATTGATTTGTTTGCAAATATTTTCTCCCATTGTGAGGGTTGTCTTTTCGTCTTGTTTGTAGTTTCCTTTGCTTTGCAAAAGCTTTTAAGTTTCATTAGGTCCCAGAGCATTAGCAAATTTAACTTGACCTACAATGTGTACTTTAACTAAATGTTCTAAACTCATCCTGAATTTTATCTATCAAGTTTGACTGTCTGAGCACTCTTCTATCTATTGAAATACTGTCCTATTAACTATGCCCCTGTAGATATAGACATAGTTATTACATAAATGGGTTTATCTTAGCAGGAGACACTCAGGGGAAGCATTGGGAAATATGGAAAAGATCTTTTCCAATCTGTGCTTAGTATTAACCTGGTAGTTTTGTAAGCCAAGAGTTAAGTTTACTCTTTTTATTTTTGAATTTTTGAATTTTATTTTATTTATTTTTTATACAGCAGGTTTCCTCTTATTTAGAACCTCGAGCTAAATTTGAATTGCACTTTTAGAAGTAAAAGGCAACTACATTTTGCTTTCATAAAAATGTTAACTTCACCTGCCCTTGTCATTCTGGCATCTTTGAAGGACTTAATTAAAAAAAGAATTATTTGTATCCATTCATCTCCTTGTGAGAAAACATAATAGAGAGGCAACTGGTATGGGAAGAGATCTATTACTTCAATAAGCTCATTCCATTAGTCAAATTTGTCAAAGAGAAGGTGAACTAATATCTTTCTTTTTTATAATATTCCCTGCAAGAAAAAGTTGCTCATTTTATTCATGTTTGACATTTCATAGTAAAGGTAAAATTCATTTTTAATGAAAAATATTCCACAGGGTTATTAATTTAAAGAAATGCAGAAAGAGAGAACTGTCATTTAAAAAGAGCAACTCATGAATTAGAGAATTAGAGAAAGTACCCAGTCAAAATGCAGCTCAGTGAAGTTCTTTCTCCAGGATCCAGGCCAGGCAGTGGAAGTGACCGTTACCTGCACCCTGGATGGCATCTGTGTCATCTGTGCACGAGCTGCTTTTGCATCAAAGCTTTGGTAACTTAAAGAAGTAACTCCTTGAGCTTATTACTTGTACCTTTTATTATACTTCTTACATTTAGTCCATTTTTCTCACAAAATTGTAAACTACTTGAGGTCAAAGATTGTGAATAGGGTAGCATCTACAGTAGCATTTTATACTATGATGTTCAAATAATGTTTGGCAAGTGAGTGAATCAATATTGGAGCTCCTCCTATTTGCAAGAGGATTGAATATAGTTATCATGACATACATTTACATTCCCCTAACATAAATAATATCTCTAAGAAAAGGTTAAAGAGGTTAGGATTTTTTAGTTAGTTTGTTTTTTTGCGGTACGCGGGCCTCTCACTGTTGTGGCCTCTCCCATTGCGGAACACAGGCTCTGGACGCGCAGGCTCAGCGGCCATGGCTCACGGGCCCAGCTGCTCCACGGCATCTGGGATCTTCCCGAACCGGGGCACGAGCCCGTGTCCCCTGCATTGGCAGGTGGACTCTCAACCACTGCGCCACCAGGGAAGCCCTGGAGTTACATCTCTTAAATGTCACATTCTTTGAACTAGCTTCACAGAATAGGAAGGCTTTTTCAGAATGGGATGAACACAAGGGGCAAGTTTAAGTGTAATGTTAGAAAATCAGCAGGGGAACAAAACGTGGTAGGGGGCTGGTGAGCAAGAGGAGGGCAATAGGTTAAAAAGTAGCTGGAACATGGCCACATCTGTCTGACCACCTAGGCAAGAGATATGATGGTCATCATTACTGTTGAGTTTATAAGATCAGATAAGACAAATACACACACACACACACACACACACACACACACACACACACACACACGAGGTTGAACAATGGATGGATGGGAGTAATAACAAAAGGTGTGTCCTTCTATAGTCAAATGTATCCTCACAAATGCCTATATACATACCTTCTGTATATTGTGGCCACGTTGTTGTTTGAAAGACATACATTGATATCTTAGTCCATGTAATGATTCTATTACAGACTCCTACTTGACTTTCTTTCTTCTCCTATCAGTTTAACCAGACCTGACTTGTTTAAAAGTATAATTTCTAGGAATGAAAAGCAGCTTAGCTATTTATATGGTCTGTTTGTCAAGAGAAAAGATTCTTAGCAATGCTGATTCAGATGTTAAAACATTCCCATCCCACCCCACCAAAAACACTACCTTACTTTGCTGAAAGGTTTACATTTTATTATGTTTTATGTTTGTGGCCTGTCGATAAAATACCATTAAAATACTGTTGTAAATCAAAGACAGTGTTCTACTGGCAATCCTTGAGCTACACAGCAAACTTTCCCTTCAATTCTTCAAACTCCCTGCAGGTTTATATCACAAAGAGTAACCCTCAAATCCCATGCCCTGGGTCTATAGGAACATAAATCTTTGTCTACTTATAGTGTTTGTGCAGAACTTTCTCATAGAAGTATTTCCATCTGCATGATGGTGCCATGATTGAAGCTGGCAGTCCTTTGGGATTTATAGTTTCAATGGGTCACAGAACTGCCTGTCAAAAGTTTTCTCTGTTAAGATGGTAAATGTTGATATTTAGTAGACAACATCTTAGACATCCTCCAACACACTGACATATAATTTCTTGTTTTTCAAATGACGTAAGTATTACTTTAGCACTGCCCTCAAAACTTCCGCTCTAAGAACTCTTAAATACGCTGACACAAACCTCACACAAAGAGCCTTTGTCATTTGAACTAGAGGTTCTAAGTCTTTGGTCCAAATCAAGCCTCAAAGAAATCTATTAAATTTCTGAAATAGGATTTTAAATGTTTCTTGTCTTGGGCAATGTGTATTCTTTTTAAAAAATATTTATTTATTTATTTTTGGTTGCGTTGGGTCTTAGTTGCGGCACATGGGATCTCTTTGTTGAGGTATGAGGGATCTTTCATTGTGGCTTGTGGGCTTCTCTCTAGTTGTGGCATGTGGGTTTTCTTTCTCTAGCTGTGGCTCATGGGCCCCAGGGCTCATGGGATCTGTAGTTTGCAGCATGCTGGCTCTCTCAGTTGTGGCGTGTGGGCTTAGTTGCCCCGCAGCATGTGGGATCTTAGTTCGCCGACCAAGGATTGAACCCGTGTCCCCTGCATTGGAAGGCAGATTCTTTACCACTGGACCACCAGGGAAGTCCCGCAATGTGTATTCTTGAGGGAGGTTTTATGTTTTATTAGCTTCCAAAAAAAGCATGTGACCTCACAAGAGATTGAACACTTCTTACAATTTAGTTAACAAGACATGCCATACACCGCTGTCTTTGACTCTGTCACCATACTATAATTTGTACTGGAGAGAAAGTTTACCGTTGACATTATTAATTTCCACAGATTAAGGATGACCCCTAAATATCTATATTGCCCTTAAAACCTACTTACAGATAAAGTTATCACAAGTCTGTCTAAAGTCTTCTTGAAGTTTGTACTGCTCCTGGTCAAGTTACTCCCACTGCCTGGCATGTCCTACAGCCTCCCTACTCTTCCTTTCAAGTACTTTAAGACCCACCTAAAATTTTGCCATCTCTAAAAACTCTTCTGTTTTTAGAGAATCCCTGTCAGTTTCCCTCTTTCATAATGCACTTTGTGTGTGTGTGTGTGTGAGAATTCCTTCTATTAACGGCCTTTTATAGTTTGATTTGTATTGATGGCTGTATAGTCCTAAGTAGATTGCAAACTCCTGTAAGGGGGAGACCATGTTTTATTCATCATTGTTTCCTCTATCAGGCACAGTGCCTGGCCCTCAACAGATACTTAGGAAATGCTTTCTGTTTAACTGTAGGATGAATTTTAAGTTGATGCCAGATGTCCTAAGTATGATTGTAGGATTTGATAGGGAGATGAACGCAAACTATACGTTATCAATGGAATACTTACTTGGCAGGAGTATATTAGCATACGTAGTGGGCAAGATAAATTGAAGAAACCACAGTATGATATTTTAAAATATTTTCTCTTTCCTTTTTTATGAAGTGATACACTTTCAGGCAATAATTCTGAGTCGCATGCACTCACAATGAGTTCTTTGTGGCCTCAAGAAAGCATAAATGTCCTGGGTTCTTAAGTATTTTGCTATATACCCAAGTATGTTCAGTAACTCTTAGCAAGTAATAGCTGTTAATAATGAATGTTGCATTTCCCAGCTCCCACTTAAAAAATTTTTTAAGTCATGCTTGGCAGGGATTTCTTTGACTTTTTCTTTTTTAGAACATATTTTCAGGAAGCCTGACTTCTCAACAATTAAGAATGCCATCTCTTATTACTTGCCTCTTAACATAGAGCATCACTTTCATTCTATAACACTGAGTGTTTTAATAATAGCTCATACTTATATAACACTGTGTGGATTACATATTTACTTTTACATGTATCATCGAAGTTGATCCTCAGAACAACACTGTGAAGTAGAGTGGATTTTATTCTCATTTTCACAGATGAATAAACAGACTCAGACACTACTTACACTTATCCTCGGTAAGTGATTCCATGGGGTATAGAACCCAGGAATTCTAACTCCAGTGGCAGTCAGTATTCATTCTACTTTGTGCTACCTCTAAGGAACTAGAGATGATCTATTTATTCACTCAATAGATACACCTTATACATTGTGCCCGATTCTGCATGTTCTAGGCACTCAGTGTACATCATTGAACAAAACAAACAAACATCAAATCTTTGTTGAGATTAAATTCATGTTGGAAAAACAACAAATACAATAAAAGAAATGTATAGTGTATTAGATGGTGATGATTAATGTGGAGGAAAATGAAGCAGGGAAGGGGATTAGTGCATTTTCAGAGGGTTGCAATTGTACAGGGTAATTAGGCCTCATGAAAAATGACTCTTGAGGCAAGATGGAGAGAGGCTTATGGATATCCAGGGGGTATAAGCAGAGGAAACAGCAAGTGCAAAGGCCTGAAACAGGAGTTTTCTTAGCATGTCTGAGGGACAGAAAGCAGGCCAGTGAGGCTGGACTGTGGTGAACAAAAGAGAGGATAATGGGAGATAAGATTAAAAGGTACAGAGTCTGGGAGTCCACTGTAAGAACTTTGGTTTCCACTCTGAATAAGATGGGAAGCCATGGGAGAATTTTGAGTAGAAGACTAGTATGACATGCTGTATGTTTTAAAAGATTTGCTCTTGCTTCCATCTTATACATGGAGTATAGATTATGGGTTGGGGGAGGGGAAGCTGTAAAAATGCAGAATGAGAGACCAGTGAGGAGGCTATTGCACCAACCCAAGCATTGGGGGCTGCATTAGTTTGTTAGGGCTGCTTTAACAAAGCACCAAAAACTGGGTGGCTTATAACAGAAATGTATTGTCTCACGGTTCTGGAGGCCCAAAGTCTGAAATCAAGGTGAAGGTAGGGCCATACTCTCTCTGATTGGCTCTAGGGGAGAATCCGTCCTTGCCTTTTGTACCTTCGGTTAAATCCTTGGCATTCCTTGGCTTGTAGACATATCACTTCAGTCACATGGCTGTCTTCTTCCTGGGAGTCTTCACATCTTTCCACTGTGCATATCTGTCTCTGAATTTCCCCTTTTTATAAGAACACCAGTCGTATTGGTTTATGGTTCACCCTAATGACCTCATTTTAACTTGATTACCTCAAGTAAAGGTAATATAAATAGTAAAGACTATTTCCAAATGAAGTCACATTCTGAGGTACTAGAGGCTAAAACTTGTATATGTACATATATGTATTCAATTACTATATGCATATATTTCAAAAAGTATATACAGATACATATTTCAATTACTGGATAATTTAAATATATGTATATATATATTTATACACATATGCATATATACATTACATATATAATACCATAGTGACTATTATAATTGCTAATTAGCTATGATTATTTTTGTTCTTAAAATTATTATTATGATCAGATGATCACAGTAGCAACACTGCTTGTAAGAAAACAAGCCTATGTTTCCTTGGGTGATGCAAGAGGAAAACAGTATCCGTGCAATTGAGGAACATCAGACATCAAATCCCTCTCTTCAGTTCAAGGGATCCCTAGGGTAGCTCACATGGTCCTAAGTAGTCTTGCCTCACTGTTCTCCACTGCTTGCTCTGCCTTGTAACTGGGATCACTATCATTCCCGAGCCTACCCGAGTCACTTCCTAACTACAGATGCAGCTCCATCATTCTTGTCACCTCTTTATGTCACCAAAATTGACTACATCAATTCTCCCTGTTGATCCTACAAGTCCTTGTGCTGCAAAATCCTTCTCCCACTTTCCAAACTGAATATCATTAAGCTATGTTTCCAGCAAGATCTCTAATAGGGTCACAGGTGCAGTGATTGGCTATCAGCTCTCACACATGTTGACATGATATCTTCCTCGGTCTTGAGCCATATAAATCCAGCCTGGTGTGCTCCAAGGACTTGTCTGCACTTGCCTTAATTGAGTGAATACATAGTATAGGACCTTACACTGGTATATGGCTGCTGCATACAATATATCAATTCATGGCTTAGAAAAACTTTCCTATAATATATCAGAATACTAGGTTTTTCATGGATATCCAAAATGTTTCAATATTCATTTTCTAAGTAGTGACATTGATGTTAAGGAGTAGCAAGAAGCTTGCTATTACTAATAATTACTCTTAGTTTACAAAAATTTATGTTAAATATTTTCTTTAATTTAGGTAACTGTGCTATTCAGTGTTAAAAGACGACCAAGTCATGTTCCCTGCCTTAGAGCATTTCAGGTTTAATGAGGTAGAGAGAGATGCTAACAGATAATTTCAGTATACTATTTTAAATTCTCTGAGAGATTTTATCGTGTTCTGGGAGCCCAACTATAGGCACTTAGCAGCAGGAGGACAGTGGGAAGGGCATAATGCCAGCAGAGGAGGGGTTTATATAATAAACCCCTGGAAAATAACTGTGCTTAGGCTAAAACACTAAGGACACAATCGAACAAGACGGTCAAGAGCAGTTTGGTCAGAGTGACAGATTTCAAAAGGCATGGAGGCATAAAATGTTATGACTTGAACTAGAAATGATAAGCAGTTTGGTATTAATAAAACGTAAAGCAGAAGGCATGATAATTCTAGTTGCTGAGACTGAGGGTATAAGTAAGGGTCAGGATGGGAAGAAAGCACTTGTTTGATTGGAAAGAGCTCAAACTACAGCCATTCAAGGGTCCTAAACAGTGGAGTGGCATGGTCAGATTTTTCACTTCAGAATTTCTCTCTGGTGGAAGCATGAACAGTAATTTTCAATGAATTGTGACTGGAAGATGTTATGGTGGGGAGTGTGGAACAGAGAGAACTCTAGGGTGAGTCAGACTTCTGACTGAATATATGGAGCCATCAGACTAGAGGAAAATAGAAGAAGGACCAGTTCTGAGGCATTTAGTGTAAGGACAATGATTATAGTATCGGCCATGCTGCACTTGAAGTGTCATTGGAGTGTATAGATATTTGTGTCTAACATGTGAATAGCTGGATTTGGACCATGTTGGATATGCTTGATGTCTTGAGAGTGGAGGGATTAACATAGGAAAAGCATATAATGTTAAAAGGGCATTGGGCCAAGAACTGAACACCAGTGTTTGAAGGGATAATAGTAAGAGGAACCCATGAAAGAGACATAAAAGGAGAGCAAAGAGAGTATCATGGGTCTAAATCTAAGGAAGTTAATTTACTAAAGAACGGAGTGGTAAACAGTATAA
Source organism: Leucopleurus acutus (assembly GCF_964270905.1). Classification (NCBI taxonomy): domain Eukaryota; kingdom Metazoa; phylum Chordata; class Mammalia; order Artiodactyla; family Delphinidae; genus Leucopleurus; species Leucopleurus acutus. Next base: position 38,280,881 of record NC_139142.1, read on the forward strand.
AGTGAAGAAAAAATGTCCAGTTAAGATATGGACCAAAGAATGATCACTGGATTTGTCTATGTAGAAACCAGTAATAGTTGACCAGACAGAAGCAAAATAGGTTTAGTGTAGGGATGGTGGGACAAAAGCTAAGTTGTGTGGGTTGATGACTCAATAGGAAGTGTGTAAGTAGTATCTATATAAACTATTATTTCAAGGAAATTATATCCAACTGGGCCATAGCAGGAGACAAATGAAGACTCTTATTGGATAATTTGAGGAGGGCTAATAAAAGGCTTATATACGAAGTGTGGGCAGCCCTCATGGTTTCTCCACATAAGGGATAGTGCTACCCATGGGCTACTTACAGCACACCATTATCATCTGTTGACCTAACTGAGATAGGAGGAAGGAGAGAGAGGGGGAGAAGGGCAGAAAGACAGAGAGAGAGAGAGAGAGAGAGAGAGAACCCGTATCAAAAAAGTTGCCTGTTAGGAGCTATGACCTTTAACCAAGGAATTAAACCAGACCATGGAGACACCCCAAGGAGGAGCTGGGATGATAAAATCCTCACTCTCCTTCCTTCCTTAACTCTCCTTCTAGTGCTTCCCATTGACCAAACCCAATTGAAAGCAAGGCAGAAAGTAGGCCCATTGATGTAATCATACAGGCCAGCATCCAGTGGCCTGGAGGTCGAGAAGGGTGGGAAGTGAATCTGGAGGGGTAAATGGAATATAGTCAGTACAAAATTAGTTTGAGTAGAGCAATAAGAAGATACAGTATTAGGTAAAGTGGCTGCAAAGTCAAATGAAGAGGTTGAGTTTTATGAAGTTTTTTTCCCACTATAACAGCATGGGAGAGAACTAAAAGCTGAGGTAAAAAGTCAACGGAAAAGAAGTTCACACTATTGGAGAATTTAAGGATAATTGATAGAGAAAAGTCCTGGAGGATTCAGGTGACAGATAAAGAGTCAAAGTGAAGGGGTGCCTTTAAACAGAAGGAAGAACATCTCGTTTTCTCAGATTGGCAAGAAGGAGAGGCAGAAGCCTGGTTGTATTGAATCTTTAGTAAGGGGGAGAGGTAAGAAATTGAGAGAACTGTTGATAGAGAAGGTATGATCATCTGCTGGGCATGAGAGGGTGGAATATCTGTGTGGATTTGGGGAGAGTATCTTTTATTGTTTTTAACTTTAAAATATTTATTTATTTATTTTAGTTTTGACTGCTTCGTGTCTTAGTTGCGGCAATCAGGATCTTTTGTTGCGGCATGGGCTTCTCTCTAGTTGTGGCTTGTGTGCTCACTAGTTGTGGCGTGTGGGCTTCGTTGCCCCATGTCAGGTGGGATCTTAGTTCCCTGACCAGGGATCAAACCCGAGTCCCCAGCGTTGGAAGGCATATTCACTGGACCACCAAGGAAGTCCCAAGAGTTATATATCTTTTAAATAGACACTGTGGGGAGCAGAAGAAGAAATTGACCAAGACAGGACATGCCCACTGAAAGCCTGGTTAATGTTGGAGATCCTGAGCTATAATATGTGCCCTATATGTATGACTGAGGGATTTTTCTTATCAGTGGTATATGCACAGCAGCCTGACTGTGCAATGCAAGACCAGTTAAAGGGATGATTCAGGATACTGGTTTTATCAGATTAGTTTGGTAGTAGGGCAGGACCAAAGGAAATGAGGCCATTGGTGATATTCCCTCAAAACCCATCTTATACAACTGAGATAATTTTATTTTCTCCGTCTTCTTTTGGGTGCTATTTTTAAAGTATATGTGCAACATATATACTTAAACCCATGATAATTGTGGTGTTCTTGGAAATATTTCACAAAATTTAGATAAAATTCCTACAAGTATCATAATTAGCATTTCCATGCTCAGCACAACACGTTTTTTTCTGAAGGTTAAAGCAAGTGTCACATAGGGCAGATAAATATAGTCTAGGTTCAAATTTTAGTAAACACTTGTGCTATATTTATGTATTTACAATGCATGTGGAAGCCATCAATGGTATTTGCTAAATCCATGCAACTTGTAGCTAACAAATTAATATCGTATCTCAAAAAAGAGAACTATATTGAATTATTGCAATATTTGCTCTTCATTTCTTTTGTTTTTTTAATCAGTATGACTAGTATTTAAAAATGATCAGTTATTATATTTTCAAAATTCTAAAAATGTCAATGGAAAGTCAATAAAGTCAATGGAAAAATGATATTGTTAGAAAAGAGTGTCACATGCTACAGCTACCTCCACCCAAATCTATACTTATTGTTTGGAATATAATTAAACATCACCCAGTTGGATGTTGACCTCTGTAGTTTTACTCTACCAGTTTTTAATACGTGTGCCCTTGTGTCAGGGATGAAATCTGCCTATCAGTAAAAACAGATTTTAATTGTATATAATGTACATAATGTCAGCAGAAATAAAGATTTCTGTGAGTCTATTATGTTCTCAGATTCATTTAACTAATAAACATTTTCATGTGGTTGTTCTTGATTAGATTTGGAAAGAGGTTTCTTCGTTCTGTTAATATTAAACAAGACGAAATAACTTGGAGAGATTTCTTTCCATATAGTGAAGAGTAATAAAGGGAAAATAAAGAGGAGGGGTGTGTCATGTAAATTGATCACTGTGCCACTGATTGTAGTACTTGATCCATGGTGGACATTACTACTGTAAAGTTATGGATTTTGCTCTCTTGCAACCATTTCCCCCATAACTATCAAAGGATGTAAGATAATCTTATCTATAGAAATCACTAATTCTAAGGCAATGCTGGAAATTAAATAACTGTACTCTAGTAGCTATTTTATTTTGGCTTTTTAAAAATAAGGATCAGAATATAATACTTTATTCATGTTTTTTTTTTTGTCCTTGCATGCAGTCTATTAAGTCCCAAAACTATATTTTTATTTAAAGGTATAAAAAGTAATTCCTAGAATAAGTTTGTATTCTTGCAAAGTCTGAAAAGAAAAAAATAAAGATCTGGTTTGCATGCAAAATGTAAATTATTTTAACTTAACTCCTTGACTTCAACAAAATAGTATTTGTATGACAATCTTTAAATCAAACTGAAAATTCACAGAAAATCTGTTATGTTTCTTTGTAAAGGAAATGCCAGCTACTAAAATTAATAACCTCCCAAATTTCAGTATCTTAATAAAATTTTAATTGTCATTTATGTAAAAATCCAAAGGAAGTGATTGGTGGGTAGTCTTCCACTGGGTGATTCAGGGACCCAGAATTTTTCCATCTTTTGACTCCATCATTCCTTAGATGCACTGGCCTTTCACTTCTAGCTGACAACAAGAGTGGATCCTGCATGGAAATTATACTAGGCTAGGCCTGGACATGATGCACATCATTTCTGTACACGTTCCTTTAGCTAGGGCTGTCATGTGGTAACTTCTAAGTGAGGCAAGAAAATGTCAGCTAGCCCTGTGCAAGGGAAAAAGAGGAAACAGTTTGGTGATAAATTAGTAATCTACCGTGGAGATTGACTATATGCCTTATCCTTCTTCCTGCACCTAGAACACAGAGTAGACAATAGCAAGTCTCATCTAGCTCAAAGTCTGGCATATCCAGACAATGTACAGTCCTCTTTCTCAGGTTTGAATGTCAAGAGTTTGTTTTGAGCCATGTTGAGGCTGAGGTGCCTATTGGCTATCTAAGTGGAGAGGTTGAGCGAGTGGCTGGGTATATGTGGTGTCCATATGTTCTGCTTTGCCCAGGGCAGTCCTGATTTATGCCTATTATCTTGGAATAATTATTAATAGGACCTTCTCTCCTAAAATATATTCAGTTTAGCTGATATGTTATATGGATATAAAAGCTTGAAGTTTAGACTATGACTACATAAAATTTTTGGCTATTCTTTGAGGTATAGCTGTCATTTAAAATTGTGGACCCTCAGGTACTCTGACATTTAGAAATCAGGAAGAAGAGGAGGATTCAGATAAGGTGACTAGGGCTAATCACTGACCAGTGACTAGGAAGTGAACCAGGAGAGTGTGGATGTCACATGACGTGCAGAAAAAGTAGAAATAATGACTGCTCTCATGAATCTCACAGTCTTCTGAAAATTTTAAAAAGTAAATTAAATTACATTTCTAGATTAACCTTCCGTCTCTTAGTCCCAGGAAACTTTGACTCCAGGAATAGAGAATAAATCAAGGTTCTTTTAATGCACCATGATCTTAGTTTTCTGCATGTTCTACCAGCTGTGTCCTCTGCCTACACTTCCTTTCATCCTTTATCCCTTTGGTGAATTCCTACTCATGATTCAAGGTCCTGCTCAAAAGTTTAGGAAGCTTTCCCCAAATCCCCACACCAGGCAACATTAGTGACTTCACACAATTGACTATCATTAGTTACTCCTTCCTCCCAAGATCTATCCCAAGCAAGCTTATTTTATTCATCATTATATCCTCAGCTCCTACAAGCCTATCATGCACACAATAAGGGCTCCTATAAATCTTTGATGAATTATAATACACTGAGTTATCTCATTGCATTGTAGTAACATGCTAATGAGAGGATCTACTCCTACTACACTGAGAATCCTTGGGAATGGAACAAGCTCTTATTTATTTAAGTAAACTTTTAACTGATAAATAACTCATATAGCAATGTGTATAAACCATACGTGCACTGCTTAATAGATTTTTACAAACTGAACACATCCATGTAACCAAAACCTAGCTTGAGAAACAGAACAGGAAGCATGTCAGAACATTTCCTGCTTCATTACGTTCACGACGACCCATAACCAAGATTTAACTACTGTGCTGACTTTTAACACTTAGTTATTTATTTAATTGAATGTTACGTTCTTTAAATTCTATAGTGCTTTACAATTTTCAAAAGTTGCACAAACATGATTTCATATAATCCCATAGTAACCCATTTTTTCCCTCTACCCCTATAGTGCTCCTCCCCCATCCCTCCCCCCACTGGTAACCACTAGTTTGTTCTCTGTGTGTAAGTCAGCTTCTTTTTTGTTTTATTCACTGGTTTGTTGTATTTTCTAGATTCCACATATAAGTGATATCATACAGTATTTATCTTTCTCTGTCTGACTTGTTTCACTTATCATAATGCCCTCCAAGTCCATCCATGTTACTGCAAATGGCAAAATTTCATTCTTTTTTTATGACTGAGTGGTATTCCATTGTATATATACACCACATCTTCTTTATCCATTCGTCTGTTGATCGACACTTAGATTGTTTTCATGTCTTGGCAATTGTAAATAATGCTGCTGTGAACATTGGGGTGCATGTATCTTTTCAAATTAGTGTTTTTATTTTTTCTGGGTATATACCCAGGAGTGGAACTGCTGGGTCATATGGTAGTTCTGTTTAGGTTTTTGAGAAACCTCCACACTGTTTTCCACAGTGGCTGCACCCATTTCCATTCCCACCAGCAGTGTACAAAGAGTTCCTTTTCTCCACATCCTCATCAACACTTGTATTTGTGGTCTTTTTGATGATAGCCATTCTGACAGGTGTCAGGTGCTATCTCATTGTGGTTTTGGTTTGTATTTCTCTGATGATTAGTGATATTAGTGATTTTCATGTGCCTGTTGCCATCTGTGTATCTTATTTGGAAAAATGTCTATTTAGGTTTTCTGCCCATTTTTAATTGGGTTTTTCTTTGATATTAAGTTTAATTAGGTTCCATTTGTTTATTTTTGCCTCTGTTTCCTTTGCTTTCAGAGATGGAGCCAAAAAGCACTGCTGCAATTTATGTCAAAGAGTGTTGCACCTATGTTTTCCTCTAGGAATTTTATAGTATCTGGTCTTAATCCATTTAGGTCTTTAATCCATTTTGAGTTTATTTTAGTGCATGGTGTTAGAGAATGTTCTAATTTTATTCTTTTACATGTAGCTGTCCAGTTTCCCCAGCACCATTTATTGAAGAAACTGTCTCTTCGTCATTATTTATTCTTGCCTCTTTTGTCATATATTAATTAAATGTAAGTATGTCAGTTTATTTCTGGGCTCTCTCTTCTGTTCCACTGTTCTATGTGTCTGTTTTTGTGCCAGTGCCATACTTTTTTGATGACTGTAGCTTTATAGTATAGTCTGAAGTCAGGGAGCATGATTCCTTCAGCTCTGTTCTTTCTCAAGATTGTTTTGGCTATTCAGGGTCTTTTGTGTTTCTATACAATTTTTAAAATTATTTGTTCTAGTTCTGTGAAAATTTCCATTGGTATTTTGATAGGAATTGCATTGAATCTGTAGATTGCCTTTGGTACTATTGTCATTTTAACAATGTTAAGTCTTCCAATCCAAGAACATTGTGTATCTTTCCATCTGTTTGTGTCATCTTCAATTTCTTTCCTCAGTGTCTTATAGTTTCCTGAGTACAGGTCTTTTACCTCCTTAAGTAGGTTTATTCTTAGGTATTTTATTCTTTTTGATGCAATGGTAAATGGGATTGTTTTCTTATTTTCTCCTTCTGATAATTTGTTGTTAGTGTATATAAATGCATCAGATTTCTGTATATTAATTTTTATCCTGCAAATTTACCAAATTCATTAATGAGCTCTAATAGTTTTCTGGTATCATCTTTAAGATTTTCTATGTATAGCATCATGTCATCTGCAAACAGTGACAGTTTTACTTCTTCCTGTCCAGTTTGGATTCCTTTTATTTCTTTTTATTCTCTGATTGCTGTGGCTAGGACTTCCAAAACTTGAATAAAAGTGGCGAGAGTGGGGCTTCCCTGGTGGCACAGTGGTTGGGAGTCCGCCTGCCAATGCAGGAGACACAGGTTCATGCCCCGGTCCGAGGATCCCACATGCCGCGGAATGGCTGGGCCCGTGAGCCATGGCTGCTGAGCCTGCACGTCCAGAGCCTGTGCTCCACAACAGGAGAGGCCACAGCAGTGAGAGGCCCGCGTAACACACACACACACACACAAAAAGTGGCAAGAGTGGACATTCTCGTCTTGTTCCTGATCTTAGAGAAAATGCTTTCAGCTTTTCACCATTGAGTAAGCTGTGGGTTTGTCATATATGGCCTTTATTATGTTGAGGTAGATTCCCTCTATGCCCACTTCCTGGATAGTTTTTATCATAAATGTATGTTGAACTTTATCAAAAGCTTTATTGCTTTATCTGCATCTATTGTGATGATTATATGGTTTTTATGCTTCAGTTTGTTAATGCAGTGTATCACATTGACTGATTCATAGGTATTGAAAAATCCTTGCATCCCTGGGATAAATCCCACTTGATCATGGTGTATGATCCTTCTAATGTATTGTTGGGTTTGGTTTCCTAATATTTTGTTGAGGATTTTTACATCTATGTTCATCGGTGGTATTGGCCTGTAATTTTCTTTCTTTTTTTGTGATATCTTTTTCTGGTTTTGGTATCAGGGTGATGCTTGCCTCATAGAATGAGTTTAGAAGTGTTCCTTCCTCTGCAGTTTTTTGGAATAGTTTCAGAAGGATAGGTGTTAACTCTTCTCTAAATATTTAGTAGAATTCATCTATGAAGTCATCTGGTTTGGACTTTCGTTTGTTGGAAGTTTTAAAATTACTGATTCAATTTCATTACTGGTAATTGGTCTGTTCGTATTTTCTATTTCTTCCTAGTTCAGTCTTGGGAGATTGTACCTTTCTAAGAATTTGTCCATTTCTTTTAGGTTGTCCATTTTATTGGCATGTAATTGTTCATAGCAGTCTCTTATGATTCTTTGTATTTGCGTGGTGTCGGTGGTTGTAACTTCTCAAGTTAAATCTCAAGAGTTAGCTATTGTTCTGACTTTTAACACTTTAGATTAGTTTCATGTCTTTTTGATTTTTGGAGTTATATAAATGGAATTACACATTACATACTCATTTGTATCTGGCTTCTTTCACTCAATATTATTTTGTAGGAATCATTCATGTTGCCTGTAGTTGTGGTTCATTGATATTCATGTAAAGTTTTCTATTAAATGAATACACTTCAACTTACCTGTTCTAGTCTTGATGGACATTTGCGTTTCCAGTTAGCGTTATTATGAACTATATTGCTACAGACATCCTTGTGCATGTCTTTTTATTTACATTTGTACACATATTTTTTGGAGGGGTATATACCTAGGAGTGAAATTTCTAAGTATAGAGTATATTTATCTTTAGCTTTAGTAGATACTCATCAAACAATTTTTACAAATGGTTGTATGAATTTGTACACTCACCAGCAGTTTATGAGAATTCAGTTTTTCTACATCCTCACCAGTACTTGTTGTTTTCTTTATGATTTTAGCCATTCTGGTAAGTGTGTAAGGGAAATACATTGTGGTTTTAAATTGTACTGCGCTAGTGCTCACAAATAGATGAGCACTATTCCATATAATTAATAACCATTTATATAACTTTGTCTTGGTAAGATGCTGATTTTTCTATTGGAGTTGTCTGTCTCTATTCTTAAAGATTTGTAACAATTCTTCATATATTTTGCATATGAGTCCCCTATTGGATATAGCTATTGAATTTATCTCCTTTCACTCTGATTGTCTTTTGATTCTCTTCATGGTATTTCTCAAAGAACAAAAAGCCTTAATTTTTATGTAGTTAGTTTCATTTATTCTTTTTACCCCTTTATGCTTCCCACTTTTTGTTTGCTGTTTAAGAAATCTTTTCTTATCCCAAGGGATTGAGATTTTCTCCTATTTTTTCTTTTAAGAGCTTTATGGGTTTTGCTCTCCTCATTTGGATCTGTAATCTGTCTCAAGTTGATTTTTGTGTGTAGTGTGAAATAAAGGGCAAGATATATATTTTTCAGATAGTGCATTTATCATATACCTATATTGAAAACATCACTTTCCCCAGTTTACTGCACCATTACCTTCCTCATAATTTAGTGTCCAAATACGTATGGGTCTATTTCTGGACAGTCTATTGTGTTCATTTGCATATTTGTCTATTCATGTGCTCCTATAGAGTGAATAATTGTGTTCCCTCAAAATTCATATGTTAAAACTTAATCCCCAATGTGATGGTATTTGAAAGAGAGGCCTTTGGAAAGTGATTGAAGTCATGTGAGTAGAGCCCTCATGAATGGGACTAGAACCCTTATAAAAGAGGCCCCAGAGAGCTTCCTTCCCCCTTCAGTGAAAAGAGAGCTCTATATGAACCAAGAAGTGGGAACTCACCAGATGCCAAATCTGCCAGTGTCTTGATCTCGGACTTCCCAGCCTCTGGAACTGCAGGAAATAAATTTCTGATGCTTATAAGCTACCCAGTCTTTAGTATTCTGTTGTGGCAGCCTGATAGGACTAAGACACGTGCTATATACCACACTATCTTAATTACTATAGTTTTTAATAGGAAAATATGGGCAGTATAAGTCTTCTAGTATTTTTCCTATCAATTAGTTTTGCTTTAGCTATCATGTGCATTTTACATTTCTATATAAATTGTAAAATTAGCTTGTTGATTTCTTCAAAAGATCCTGCTAGGATTTTGATTTGGATTATAACAAATCTGTGAATCAGTTAAGGGAGAGTTTCTTCCATCTTAGCAATAGTCATTGTTCCAAACCATACACATGGTATGTCCCTGCATGCATTTAAGTCACTTATTTTTTCATTCCCTATGCATAATATGTGCCTGGAACTCAGCTGACCCTCAAAAACATAAACTCTCATACGCCCTCTCCTTCCGCTCTTGTGTCCTCAATCAACTATGATCTCCCATATTTTCCCCTTTTATACCATGTGATTCTCAACTAAAAATACTTAGTTTACTCCTCAGAGATTATCTTTCATTCAGATCCAAAATTCTCTGAAGTATCAACTGGGCTATATAATCTGTGCTCTCGAAGAAAACAAGGCAAAGACTCTTCTCAAGTTAGTACTTTATTATTTTACCTATGTTAGTAGGAGACAGTACCTCCTATCACAGTTATATATATGGAATATGAGGCCCTTCCACACAAGGATGACACAACTAGCTAATAATAAATAGAAAATGATAGTGGCAGATCTATCTTGGCTGTATAAACATTCTTCCAAATAGAATAAATCACAGATACATGTTTTACTTAACAAATATTAGACTTGGTATCAATATATGAATTTATTTATATAGGAAGCTTCAAGTGAAGTTATCATATATTCTAATGCCATCTAATACATATAATTTTTCAAAATTTGTGCCCCAGTAATGTGCAGAGCCTAGATCTCTTTAACCAGACCTTCCAATGATGACAGCTCAAACTTTACTTCCATGGGCCTCTGCTGGCTTTGCAGTGTGTATACGTGCATGCATGTTGGTGGGCAAGTGTACTGGCACATCTCGATCACTTAATCAATAAACAGCTCTATTCTTTTTAAAACTGTAGTTTCCAGCTTCTGACAATTGCAGCACTAAAGAATCAGCCACGTAACTTCTCATACTCTGCTTTGACTAGAATAACTAATTACAGTTTAGTACTGTAGGGACAAAGTTATTAGCTAATACTCAGCTCTAGACACTGCAATTCAATTACTGGCCTACAATCTTTAGAAGCACAAACCTTGGTAATTAGGAGGAAACTTTCATCTTATCTCAGCACAGCATGTAAGCAGTTGCCTCAGGAAGAAGCAGAATCAAAACATAAATAAGAGCAGCACATGTATGTGTTCTAGATCTATAATTGTTACTGAGGGTCACAGAAGCCTCAGCATGGCAGGGTTCGATGCAAAGAATTTTGACACTTTGAAAATGAGTCAAGTGTGCTATTTTCTAGCAAGAAGTTATGTTAGGAATAATTTAAAGAGTGTAAAGTAGATTGTCTTATTTCATAAATTTGAGGATAGAGCTGAAAAGAACTAAGCCTAGCACTGTAATAACTATTTAAATAAAGAAACTAACGTCCAAAAAGATTATGGGACTTACATACAAGGTCACATAGCTAATTAGATCCCTGGCTAGGACTAGAACTCCAATCTCCAAATGACCCATCATTGCTGTTTCCATTGCACCCTCTGAACATCAAGTCTCCTGCAAAGGACGTTTTCAAGTTGGAAAGAGGCTCCAATTCTGTTCCTAGTAGCCTTTTACTAAGTTAAACATAAAATAGTGTATAATATGGTACACTACTTTTCAGTCTGCGAAAGGCAGGGATAGATGGCCTCCTTTGCATTATCTAAACGTATTGAACAAATTATTCAAATGGAATAGTGTAGAGATGTTCCAAAGAGGCAGGGTGAAATCACTTGCATATCTAATTTAGCTTTTATGGAAAGTTCAAAAATCCAAGTGGTGAATGAAAGGGGAGAGATTTCTACACAAGAACTTGGTTATTTTGCAATCAACAAATACTTACCCATTCTCAATTCAGCTGAGTGAATACATGCTATATTTATGCCACTCATTAGATTCAACATAAGCAGTTGATGTCTGTTTGACATGGAATAGCTAAATCATCCTGATAAAATAGAGAATTGTTTACTTTAAATAGATATTTAAGTACACCTGATGTTTAGAAGGGCTGAGTGGCTTGGTCAAGTTTATACAGGTAGTCATTATCAGAGATAGTATCCAAACCCTTGCCTCCTGACTCTCAGAGACTTTTTTTTTTTTTTAATTTTGCCACAGAATTTTAGTCTAGAAATAAGAGATATCCATGGGGGAAATGGAGAGTGGACTTAGAAACCAGAAAATGAGAGTACTGAATCCCACTGTGAATGATGGGCTGTCCATCCAAATGCCTGTTCACTTGACTCCTCTGAGTTTCAGCTATCAAATTCCACAAAATACAGAAATACCCAAGAATTATTTTATTTTATGTAAATTTGATTCCAAGTGTAAAAGATTGAAACAGTATTATATTATCTAGACTAGATATACATTTCTAAATCTTTCTAGAGGTTAATACTCCAATAGAGATAATTATTTACCTACTCAATCTGTATTTCCCAACAGTGAAGAATTTGTGTGTGTGGTATTAACTAAAAGCTGCATCATTCTTTTAGCATCAAATGCAAAAATTAACACATGTTTAAGTAAATGTACTATAGTTGGTTTTCCAGACAAAAGCCGTGGAAATTTTCTTTCATTAAGAAAATATTTCTTAAGGTGTTGTAACTGCCTTACCTCAGTAATTGTTCTCCCTGAGGCACAGCAATTATCTTACAAGGCAAAAGCTAAAGCCACATATTAGGCGTGTTCCTGGGGACAAAGGAATAGTATCAAGTGAGATCCAGTAGGGTAATATAGCTGAAAGTGCACTGTAAACTACAAAACAAAATTATACATAGCATTAGGAATGTCAGCATGGAATAGTGGAAGGAGCACTGGAGTTGACATCAGGAAATAGATTTCAGTCCCAGCTTGGCCATTTACTAGCTAAATGAGTTTAAGCAAGTCACATAACTTCTCTGACCTTCATCTGTTAAATAGGGATAATAATAATTGCCCTTCCTGATTTGTAGAGTTGCAGTGGGACAGGGGATGAGGTAACATATGCTAAAGTGTGTTATAAAATGTATCATCTTTGACAAATGTTAAACAATGTTATTTTCTACTTGCGTACTGAAGAGTCCCATTACATATTCACATGTCTACATCTCCTGTGTATTAAACTTTTAGCCTAGAGTCATGACTTTGGTGTATGCCATTATTAAAGTAATTTAACCTCCCTTATCATATAATTTCCTTCTCCCCAGTCCTTTGAGCCTTTAAATCCTTTGCATCTCTCTTAAATTTAGATCAGGCATTCCTAAATCAGACTAGTCTAGTTGAGTTCAATAGAACCCGTTGGAAACCACACTTTGTCTCTCATTAGCTGTGTAGACTTGGGGAAGATTTTTTTTTTTTTTTTTGAGGTACACAGGCCTCTCACTGTTGTGGCCTCTCCCGTTGCGGAGCACAGGCTCTGGATGCGCAGGCTCAGTGGCCATGGCTCACGGGCCCAGCCGCTCCGCAGCATGTGGGATCCTCCCGGACCGGGGCACGAACCCGCGTCCCCTGCATCGGCAGGCGGACTCCCAACCACTGCGCCACCAGGGAAGCCCTGGGGAAGATTTTTAAATCTAAGCCTCAGTTTTTTAATCTATAAAATGGATTATTGTGAAATTTAAATGAGCAAATAATCCATGGGAAATACTTAGTAAAATTCCCTTAATCCAATATTTTTATTGCAGTAATTCCAAGATGAAAATATGTGGAAGCAATAGCTACTATGAATACAATAATTATGTTCCCAAAAGCAGTGTAGTCTAGTGGTTCATGTATGGGTCTCAGGCTATACTAGGGGCTTTATTCTTAGCTATTCATAACAAAACATAATAGACATGGTTTTTCTTCATCAGTTTTGTTCCTTTGAACTTGAGTGTGCTAAAAATTCTATACTAAGAATTTTGAAATAAAATAACTTTATTCTTCTGAATCTTCTCCTGAATTTTTAAATGCTAACAAATAGTCACGGTTGAAAATTATAGTTATTTAGGAGGAGTCTTTTTTTTTCTTAATAGTACATAATACGTTGTGTTCGGATTCTGGGGCAATAAATTTTCTTTTATTCTTGTTTAGCAATGCCTTTACAATTATTTCCTTTTTTAATGTCAGGTTCCCCCAAATTAGTTAGTTTTGTTTTGGTTTTTACCAATATATCAAGTATGTAAATGACAATTTTCAACTCAGTATACTTAAGACAATGTGGTGTTGAATTCAAATTTCAATCTCCAGTATGTCTGTCTCCAGTAAAACTATGTGAATGTTTGTTTAATTATTACCCCTGCATTGTTCATGACTTATGTAATTATTTTTCTTCTGGGTTAATGATCAATATTTTCATTTGTCTTGGTGAATAGTTATGGAAATAGTCTTAATTTCATGTCTATTTATTGATAAATTTATATTTTTTTGTGTGAGAGGAAGTTTGTGAGTTGAAAGTAATTTTTGGAAAGTTTATGGTTCTATTTTTAGATATTATTTGAATTTTTGTTGGAAAAAACATAACATAAAACTTACCAACTTAAACTGTACAGTACAGTGTGTTAAATATACTCTCATGTTTGTACCACTGGGGAAAAATGCAATGCTCCTGGGCATGAGCATAAATTGATATCAATAGTGAGACTTTGCCACCATTAATTCTAAAATATGTGGCATTAACTTAGCAGGAGTAGAAATAAGTAAGGATATTGATATTTGAGACTTGAAAAGATGTAGACAAATATTTTCCAGTGACAAAACATTCGGTAAAGTGGCTATCTCTGATTGCCTTCCAATGCTGTATTTCTTTTGGAACAGTTTGGAAAGCAGAATAGTATAGTAGTGAGTTGGGGTTGTGACTGGTTACATTTAGCAAGGCATGAGAAGAAAGAGGTGATCACCGGCAAGAATTGGCTGGCTTGTAAGCAGATATGGAAAGGAATTTAGAACAGGGAAAATCAGAAATAAGATTGAGAAGTCATTGTACAAAATAGTCTATTAAGACAGTTTTGTGGCAAAGATCAGATATGACCTCCCATCAAGCCCGATGCCTTCAAAGTAGTTTCCATCATGGAGAAAGAGACAGAGGCAGAGAGCAACAGAGAGACATGGTGCCAACAAAGAAAAGGATTAAACCAGGCTTGAGAATTATATCTAGGAAAGAACTTTTTGTGAGGTTGCAGGAGCACGGAATTGACTATCAACAGATCAGAAACTTACTAAATATTTTAGATAATTATATTGCCAAAGAAACCATAAGCTTGGTCTTAAAAAGTCATTTTACTATGTGAGCTCAAAACCAAACCTTAGGCCCCCAAATTTGCACAGGCAGGAAGAAGCTGAGGAGGACAAATTCTTGGACAAATTCTCCAATCCCCAAATTAGGTTTGAACTATAGAGGGAAAAGGACAAAAAAGAACATCCAAAGAGAAAGAATCAGGAGCCACAGAGAACAATGGATGAGAGAGCTTATCCCAGATAGCAGACTGAGAGACCAACAAAGGAATTTACCCTACTGCCAGGGCAGAGGGGCCTCACAATGCCTGCCTGGCAGATTTCCTCATTGCTGTGGACCAGCAACTGCTGAGCCTCTCAGCCATTATTCCCTACCCCTTTTTATGGGAGTGTTTAGTCAGTTATCCTGTTCCTGCTCCACTTTTATACATTGTGCACATGTTTATATATGCATGTGTATATATATGCATGCATATTTGTGTGTGTGTGTGTGTCTAGGGGGGCAGATTACTTGTCTTTATACTGTATAGGGCACCATATCAGGTTTCACCATCTCAGAAAATGGTACTTTTGCTTAGCCTAAAGAGAGACTTAAAAAAAAAAAAATTCTCTTCTCTGATTGTTTATCCAGCTCATTAGTCTTACTGGCAAAATAAATCCAGAATTTGACCACTGGTCACTACCTCCATTTCTACCTCTCTGGTCTAAGTCACCATGATGTCCCCCCAGAATTAACTCAAAAAGCCTCCTGATTGGTACCCTCCTCCTATCATTCCGACCGTACAATTTATTTTCCCCGCAGCAGCCTGAGCTATCCTTTTAGAGTGGAAGTGAGACAGTGTGAATCCTCTGCTCCAAAGTCTCCGTGGCTTCTCCTCACATTTAACAACCAAAGTCCCTGGCCTCCTCACCAGTCATTCTCCCCATGTACGAAGTGCCACCCACTCTGCCCTCCTTACCATTCCTCAGACATGCAGAGCATCCTCTCAGCTCGGGGTCCCCCTCTCCCCATGGCCATCTGCATGGCCCACTTCTTCATTCCATGACTATCTTTGCTCCAGTAACACTTCCTCATAGAGACCCAACCACTTTGCCACTCTTTATTTTTCTTTGTACCCCACATCATCACCTGACATTTTATGGAATATTTAAGGGGTTTTGTTTTGTTTACTGATGTATACCTAACTCCAAAACAGGGCCTGAAACATGGTAGGTGTTTAACAAATACTCACAATGTGAGTGAATATCTTGTTTGCTGCTGTATCTCACCATTAAGGTGTCACAAAATAAATGCCATTAGAGTGTAGAATAGGATGGACCCAATTCTATCTGGGGCGGTAAGTGAAAGCCTCCCAGCAGGGCTAGCTTCATGGATGCCCAACCCGTGCAGTCGTGCAGGCCTTGCAATTAGAAGAGCCCTGCTCTTGGTTGAATACTCTGCTGCTACTATCTTGAAATTCTTAATAATTTTGAACAAGGAGACCTGCTTTTTTTGTAGTGATATACTTCACACACCATACAATTCACCATTTTAAAGTGTACAATTCAGTGTTTTTTAGTATATTCACAAAGTTGTGCGACCATCATCACTGTCTAATTCCAGAACATTTTCATTATCCCAAAAAGAAACCCCACAGCTGCTGGTAGTCATTCCCCATTTCCCACATACCCATGCCCCTGGAAAACATTAATATACTTTCTGACTAAATTTGCCTATTCTATACACTTCATATAAGTGAAATCATACAATATATAACATTTTGTGTTAGGCTTCTTTCGCTTAGGGTCATATTTTCAAGGTGTAGCATGTATCAGTACTTCGTTTCCTTTTATGGCAGGGTAATATTCCATTGTAAAGTTATACCACATTTTGTTTGCTGATTCATCCATTAATAGATATTTGGGTTGTTTCTACTTCTGGTCTATCATGAATAATTCTACTATGAACATTCATGTATAAGTTTTTACATGACTGTATGTTTTTAATTTTTTTGGATGTACACCTAGGAGTGGAATTGCTGGGTCGTATGACTACTCTATGTTTAACTTTTTGCAAAACTGCCACGCTGTTTTCCACAGAGGCTGTAGCACTTAATATTCCCACCAGCAATGAATGAGGGTTCCAATTTCTCTACATCCTCCCAACACTTGGTATTTTCTGTTATTAATAATACTTGTTATCTTTTAATTATAGCCATCCTAGAGGATGTGAAATGTATATCATTGTGGTTTTGACTTGCATTTCCCTAATGACTAATTATGCTGAACATCTTTTCATGTGCCTGTTGGTCATTTGTATACCATCTTTGGGGAAATGTCTATTCAAATTCTTTGACCATTTATATACATATATTTTTTATAGAAGTATAGTGGACTCACGATGTTGTGTTAATTTCCGGTGTACAGCAAAGTGATTCAGTTATACATACATACATATACATATATATATATATATATATATATACACACACACACACACACACACACATATATATATATATATATATATATTCTTTTTCAGATTGTTTTCCCTTATAGGTTATTACAAAATATTGAGTATAGTTCCCTGTGCTATACAGTAGGTCCTTGTTGGTTATCTATTTTATATATAGTAGTGTGTATGTGTTAATCTCACACCTAATTTATCCCTCCCCCTCTACCGTTTCCCCTTTGGTAACCATAAGTTTGTTTTCTATATCTATGAGTCTATTTCTGTTTTGTATATAAATTTATTCGTATCATTTTCTTTTTTAGATTCCACGTATAAGCAATATCATATGATATTTGTCTTTCTCTGTCTGACTTACTTCACTTAGTATGATAATCTCTAGGTCTATTTGTGTTGCTGCAAATGGTATTATTTCATTTTTTTATGACTAATTCTTTTTTATGACTAACATTGTATATATGTTCCACATCTTCTTTATCCATTCATCTGTCGATGGACATTAAGGTTGCTTCCATGTTCTGGCTATTGTAACTATTTTTAAATTTAAATTTTTTTGTGTTTTAATTGTTGAATCGTAATAGGTCTTTATATATTCTGTATGCTAGATCAGGTATATGATTTGCAAATATTTTCTCCCATTTTGTGAGTTTTTTTACTTTTGTGATAGTGTCCTTTGAAGCAAAAAAGTTTTGAATTTTTGTGAAGCCCAATTTATTTATTTAATATATTTGGTAGCTTGAGATTTAGGTGTCTAAGAAAGCTTTGCCTAATTCAAGGTCATTAAAATTTGTGCTGTGGATTTCTTCTAGGAATTTTATAGTTTTAGCTCTTACATTTAGGTCTTTGATACATTTGGAGTTAAATTTTGTATATGGTATGAGGCTGTCATCCATATTCATATATATATATATATATATATATATTTTTTTTTTTTTTTTTTTGCGGTACACGGGCCTGTCACTGTTGTGGCCTCTCCCGTTGTGGAGCACAGGCTCTGGACGCGCAAGCTCAGTGGCCATGGCTCACGGGCCCAGCCGCTCCGCGGCATGTGGTATCTTCCCGGACTGGGGCACGAACCCGCGTCCCCCGCATCGGCAGGCAGACTCTCAACCACTGCGCCACCAGGGAAGCCCGATATTCATATTTTATTGGTAAATATGCAGTTGCTCCAGCACCATTTGTTGAAAAGATTGATCTTTCTTCATTGAACCCCCTTGGCATCCTTGTCAAAAAGCAATTGACCATAAATGCATAGGTATATTTATTTATTTATGTGTTTATTTATTTATTTATCTTAGTTCTATTCCATTGATATATATGCTAGCACCACACTGTCTTGATTACTATAGCTTTGTAACAAGGTTCTTTCCCTCATGTTCTGGATTTTTTTTTTTTTTCGATTCTTTTCCCATATAGGCCATTACAGAGTATTGAGTAGAGTTCCCTGTGCTGTACAGCAGGTTCTTATTAGTTATCTATTTTATATATAGTAAATAGTATGTATATGTCAGTCCCAATCTCCCAGTTTATCCCTGCCCCCTTATCCCCTCGTAACCATAAGCTTGTTTTCTACATCCATGACTCTACTTCTATTTTGTAAATAAGTTAATTTGCACCCTTGTTTTTAGATAATACATATAAGCAATATCATATGATATTTGTCTTTCTGTGTCTGGCTTACTTCACTCACTATGACTATCTCTAGGTCCATCCATGTGGCTGCAAATGGTATTATTTTGTTCTTTTTTATGGCTGAGTAATATTCCATTGTATATATGTGCCATATGTTCTTTATCCATTCTTCTGTTGATGGACATTTAGGATGCTTCCATGTCCTGGCTATTATAAATAGTGCTGAAATGAACATTGGGGTGCATGTATCTTTTTGAATTATGGTTTCCTCCAGGTATATGCCCAGGAGTTGGATTGCTGGGTCACATGGTAGTTCTATTTTTAGTTTTTTAAGGAACCTCCATACTGTTCTCCATAGTGGCTGTATCAATTTACATTCCCACCAACAGTGTAGGAGGGTTCCCTTTTCTCCACACCCTCTTCAGCATTTATAGTTTGTAGATTTTTTGATGATGGCCATTCTGACTGGTGTGAGGTGATACCTCATCATAGTTTTGATTTGCATTTCTCTAATTCGTTGTAATAAGTTTTTAAACTGGGAAGTATGAATCCTCCAATTACATTCGTATATTTTGATTTTTTTAAGCTATTCTGAGTCCCTCGCATTTGCACCTGAATTTTAGGATCAGCTTGTCAATTTCTGAAAAATAAGTAGTAATAATTTTGATAGGAATTGAACTAAATCTACAGATCAATTTGGGGAATACTGTCATGTTAACAATATTAAGTCTTTCAACCCATAAACATGAGATGTCTTTCTATTTATTTAGGTCTTCTTTAATTTATTTCAACAATGTTTTATAGTTTTTGTGTATAAGTCCTACACTTATTTTGTTAAAATTTTTCCTAAGTATTCTATTCTCTTTGATGCTATTTTCAATGATGTTATTTTATTAGCTTTATTTTCAGATGGTTCATTACTAGTGTATAGAAGTACAACTAACTTTTATATTGATTTTGTATCCTGTATTCTTGCTGAACTCCTTTATTAGCTCTAATAGTTTTGTGTGTGTGTGTGTGCGTGCGCGAGTGGATTTTCTGTGTACCTAATCATGTCATCTCCAAATCAAGATAGTTTTAATTCTTTTTCATTCTGGATATCTTTTATTTCATCTTCTTGACAATTTCTCTGGCTAGAACCTTTAGCACAATGATGAATAGGGGATGGCAAGATGGTACATGCTTTTCTCTTTCCTGAACTCAGGGGAGAGCTTTCAGTATTTTACCATTAAGCATGATGTTAGAGGGCCTGAATTTTTATGTTGTATTTGGCCCTACATATTATGTAGCTGGTCCTACCTCATAAAAAAGAGCACAGTTGGGTTGAGGATTAAAGGATAAGTAGGAGCTCCCCAGCAGGTTAGGAGGAGAGAGAACAATATGTGCAGTGTTAGATTCTGGATCTCAAAGTGATTCAGTGGCTGGTGTGTTAAGGTCAAGTGAGACTGGAGAAAATAGAGATTGGAGGGGCAGGTAGACTGAACCATGGTAGGCTTGCTGACTTGATTAAAGAGCTTTAGTTTTACTTTGTGATTTTTTGCTTGGGACACTATCATATCTGATACACAATAGCAAAGAATGGAATAAAGGGAAATGAAGCTAGAAATTGAGGCAAGGAGGACAAATCATGGATTACTGCAGTATTTGAGACAGTGAATCTAAACCTTGCCAGCTTTACCTTGGAACAGCTATATTCTTGGTTTTGAAGACTTTAGCTTCCTTATTTTATTATTTTTTTAATGAAAAAATACTTTAGTTATAAAAACATGTAATTGTATCAGTAATTCTAGAATGTCCTGCGTTTGCATCTTACTCACCACCCTTACTCACATTAGGCATTTCCCAACACATTAACAAAATCAAAACATATTCTTTTTCTCACGTCCTTTTTCCTTTCTACTCACCTCCCTTCCTTCCTTTTTCTTTACATTAATCAGTTAATTAATTAATTCCTCAAAAGTTTATTTAGGACCAAAGAGGCTAAACTAGATCTGTAACACATTCCTTGCCCCTGAAGAGCCTATAGATCTATAAGTGGCTGAAATGAAACGAGGCAACCATATTTCAAACAGAGTGTGATATCATTGTTATCCTTCAGTCACACATGTTCACCCACCACAGTTGTCACTGTGGCCTTCGTTAAGAAAAGTTTATAGCCTCTGATATATACATGATGGTGTTTAATAAGTACCGCTTTGTTGTATTAGTTCAGGTTGGAATGACTGAAAGGACTAGAGTTAGAATTAGTGACTAAGTTTACAGAAGCAGGAAAAAGAACCAAAGAACCAAACCAACTAGAGCCTTAAATAGCAGATGAACTGGAGCTGCTGCTTGATTGCATATAGCTATAGATTCCTAGTCAATTCACAGATCTGGAAAGTGATGGGTCGTTTCAGAGAGCACACCTCTATCCTCCAAATTACATAACACTAAATCCATGTCATTAAATAAATGATTCTAACCCCTTTTTTCCCCTTGCCTTTATAGGATTTCAAAGTTCAGTACACATTCAAATTATTTAATTTTGGTATCCCTTTTATGATCAAATGTCCTACTTTTGAAATGGAAAGCTCAGTTGGCCATGTTCCCTGTTAAGTTTAAGAAGATTTTATCATTTAAATAAATTAAATCTTCTAGCATGGGCTCCCCAGAACCTAATGAAGCAACAAGAAGAAAAGCTTAAATGAAATAAACCTCTTTGCTGATAGAAAGAGTACAGACTGTTGTGCATTCTACCAATAAATGTGTGGCTAGAATCATAGCCTGATTCGTGATTTTTCTTTTTTAATTTTGTCCTTAATTTTTTGGTGTTCATTAGCAATTTGATTTGCCATTGGGCAAAAGACACAGAATACATCAAGTGCAGAAGGTTCTAGGTTATTAACACTGAGAAAAAAAACAAATGTTGCATTTTTTAAAAGCTAATTTGATTATCAAACACCATGTTGATAATCATGGATATACATTTTTTTTACATGATTTAATTCATGTAAGTTGATCTCCTATGAACTTCATTCAGATTCTTTAACATTTTCTAAAATAATGTTTTGGGGGATTTTGTTTTTTAATCTTTGCCTTCTAGGGAATAATCATCATCATTTCCATGTTTTCATTAAGCAGAATTCATCTATATAGCTTATGTATTGAACTATTGAATTAACAGGAAAATGTTTACTCTCTGTGTGACACATTACCAATGTAAGAATCAACTGGGTTATGAAAACTCATTGTTTGAAGATTCTTTCAATTGCCAAAAAGTAGCATGCAGGTTTTTAAACTAAACTATATACTGTTTTGGAAGGTTTAACTAAATAAAATTTATCAATCTTTCTATTCCTTATTAATTTGAACCATTTTATTTTACATGATTAAAAAGTTAAAGGTAAAAAGCACTTCTTTAAAAGGAAAGATTCAGCATGAGCTCAGATAATTTGAGAATGTTCATACTTGTAATAGTAATGTAGAATAATTTCCATCCTATTTTTTTATGATGAAATGTAGTCTCCTTAGTAATAAAAATAGATTGTTATTCAAACTTGGAGTTTAGGGTCATAAAGTGATCTTCAAAACTATAAGAACTTATAGGGATGGCTTATTACCTTTAAAAGTTTTGAAATGCAGTGGGTTTTTTCTTATTTGTTATATAATAAATTTTTTATAACTTAAGATACAACAAAAAGCTATCATGCTTTACATGTAAGACGTAGATCAACTGCTTGTGACACCTCAGTAGATTATTAGTCTTAAAACCCTGTAAATATAATAAAATCAACCCTGTTTTTTTGTTTTTAATTTCAGGGCCTATATTCTCTTAGCTTGCATTAGGAAAGTTTTGCTTTGTCATCAACTAGAAAATAAGTTCTTAATGGATGTCATTCTATTCTTACAATTGAAGGATTCTGATTCAAGTTCTTTAAAGATTGATTTGTGGGTCAAAGATTTGAACCTGATTCTACTCAGCAAGAATTTGTCAACTCTCTACTTGCTTAACAAGCACAGAGCTTCAATTGTTTGTTCAATTCACCACTTTGAGGGATGGTTCATCATGGCAAATGCTCTATGAAGGGTTACCTGTTGGTTGTTAAACTACTGTATCACTCACTACTTCACCCACTCACCTATCCAGGTTTTCACAGGGTCCAGAAGGTGGTGTCAAAGTTATTTTGAGGAGCTGCAGTAGAGTATAATGGTTAAGACTATTTGTAATCTGACTCCTTGGATTTGTATCCTGGCCACTTACTAGCTGTGTGACCTAATGCAAACCATTTAAACTCTTTGTGCCTCAGTTTGCTCTTCCGTAACATGAGAATAATAGGACCTATCTCATAGAGTAGTTATGACAGTTAAATGAGATAATATGTTTGTGACCTCTTTGTTATATGAAAATTTTTATAAGTATTTTTCAATAAGCCATAATTTCTGTTCTGCAGTCAAAAGAAATAAAATAAATTTAGTCTCATTCAGTAAACTCCATTCAGACCAATAGTTTTTTTAGAGTGACCTCTGGCTTAAAAGCCTGGTTATTGTAAATAGTTTATCAAATCCAGGTGTGAACTCTTAGGATTCTGTCTTCCATATACAAAACCTCATTCTTTCTCATTTCATTTTACATTTTCTTGGTGGCAAAATATGCCAACCCAGTTCTATTTCATTTGTCCCTTGATGCAGACTGGCAGCCTGGCCCTGTGACAGAATTTTTTTTTTTTCTTTGTTCTCAGTAGTTTGGCATTAGGAGTCTTTGTTCTCCACTTAATAGTAGCAGTGCAAATGCCTTTGTTGGTTCTTGGTGGGGTGGGGCCGGCTGGTGGTAAGGGAAACTGGATAAAGAAGGCTTTTTCTTCTGATATTTTACATGGGTACATTATACCCTTAAATCACACAGCATCCCAAACTTGGTAAGCATACTGTAATTATAAGCAATTATTAGCCATTGTATTGAAAATTTAAAACATAAAGCTGTGGCCTAAGATGTCCACAGATTCTCAGTCTCCAGGAACCCCAAATCTTTCATAAACTGTGAACTTCACATGGCAGTATCAGTATGTCCCATTCAGATAAATAATGCATGATTTCTTAGTGTGTGTCCTAAATATTGCATGGATGTCCTGCATTTTATCTGACACCCCTATGTGCCCTCCTCCACTGTTCATTTGAAATAGATGCTTTTTTCCCCAAACACGAAGGGTAATCTCAGTTACCACACTGCACTAAGGCTATGTCTTTCCAAGGTTAAGTAACTACCTTTAAAAAGGCAAACAAGGTCAGAGCGGAGTGGGAAGGAGGATGTCATGTCAGTTGATGGAATCAAAGTAAATCCCTTTTCAGTGAACGGGGATGATATAGGAATAGAGTATCTGTGTTTCCATGTTTTGATTTGTCCTGTCCAAAGAGTGTTAATATCTTGAAGGTTTAGCACAAGCCCTGTTTACTCAGGAAGCATAAGAAACATGTCAACCCTTTAAAAGACTTCTAATTAAACTCCTAGAACTTTGATGTCAGACTTAGAGATTAGTATTACATTTTTAAAAAATACCCAACTTCATGTGCCAGTAGAGAAGGAAAAATATGCTGGTGTTAATGGACAGTTATTGAATTTAGAGAATATTTATTTTAAAATACAAATTATTGCCACTTGATAAGCTATATTTCGTGTATCAATCTTAATTTAGAAAATGTGCTTGTAGATGGAGGATTGCTTCTCCTTGACTTTTGTGTTTGCAGTGATCATCACTAGTATTGGTTTCTAGTATAAGGTCAATGACTATATTTTATTCCTGGAAGCTGCTGAATCTCCAAGAGGTGATGAAAATGTTTTCAAACAGGAAGTATTTTACGAGAGTTCAGGGGAGACAACCAGCATATTTTGAATGTCTATTATGTGCTAGAGACTATGTGCTCCACATGTATTTCTAATCTAACCAACAGCTTAATGAGAGAGGGTGATGGAGGTAAGTGATTTTGCTAGCGTCATAAAATTGTCTGATTCTGAAAGCACATTAATATAACTCCCTTGTGAATATTCCTTATAACCCTCATCTGCAGTTATTTTGTTCTTTAAATGACTGATCAAAAATCTCACGCTTACCAAATTCATTTCCAACTCTGATAATATAAGTGGTAATAATTTCTTACATAGCCTTTTAAATTTCTCTTGATGGAGTTGTAACTTTTCCCAGTATTATTTTCAAAATATATTATTAATAAAATTTATGCTTACTTATTTGTGAATAGTCATCTAATGCTACATGTACTATATATTTAATTTTATATTTGAATTTTAAAGAATATTGGAATTTGAAGAGTCCAACCTCCTCAGTGAAAGTATTACACAGACAACATTCATATTTCTGTTTGGCTATTTCAGTGGTGTGAGTTTCATGAGTTTTCAAGGCAATTTATTCAATTAATAGGTAGTAGTTGGAAATGAAATTTGTATACTGACTTGGTATTTACCTTCCAGAAACTTCTAAGTATAAATCCTTGTTCTGCCCTCTGGAGCCACATAAATAAATTTAATCCCTCCTCCCACCCAACCCAGGTGCTATGTTGGTAAACTGTTTAACTCTTCAGTAGTTTTATAGCCTAGAACTCTTACCGTTTGGCCTCTAAACAGCAGATGGCATTAAAAATGGCTTTGGATCATATCTATATGATTCAAAAGAAAACCTTACAAAAAATAGTGATGTACTGCAAGGAAAATTAAGAGACAAATGTTTTCTTACACATAAAAGTATACACACATATATATATATACTAACATAAATGTTTACATTTATATATTTATATTTTTTCTATGAAATGGGAACATGAACATGAAAGCAAATAGCTCTGTTCAGTTGTCTCTTTACTATACTCCCTCTCTGATATGCAAGGAAGTGGAACTAAGTAAGCTAAGCAAGTTTCATCAGTGTTTCTATGTTGAATTTTAAGTGTATTGCATCTGTTAACTGGCATTGAAATATTTTTCCCTTTAGAAATGATCTTACCCTATCTTCAAGGGTTTTCTTTATAAAACAAAGTACAACTGGTATCTTGTCACACAAGTATAAAGTCATATGTTTTTATTTTTTATTTATTTATTTTCAATAAGATAATTTTATTATTTTTATTATTATTTTAACATCTTTATTGGAGTATAATTGC
The DNA here is from genome assembly GCF_964270905.1 of Leucopleurus acutus. Lineage (NCBI taxonomy): Eukaryota > Metazoa > Chordata > Mammalia > Artiodactyla > Delphinidae > Leucopleurus > Leucopleurus acutus. The sequence continues at coordinate 38,306,748 of NC_139142.1, forward strand.
TTTACAATGGTGTGTTAGTTTCTGCTGTATAACAAAGTGAATCAGCTATACATATACATATATCCCCATATCTCCTCCCTCTTGCGTCTCCCTCCCACCCTCCCTATCCCACACCTCTAGGTGGTCACAAAGCACCAAGCTGATCTCCCTGTGCTACGCGGCTGCTTCCCACTAGCTATCTATTTTACATTTGGTAGTGTATCTATGTCCATGCCACTCTCGCACTTCATCCCAGCTTACCCTTCCCCCTCCCCGTGTCCTCAAGTCCATTCTCTATATCTGCATCTTTATTCCTGTCCTGCCCAAAGGTTCTTAAGAACCTTTTTTGTTTTTTTTTTAGTTTCCATATATATGTGTTAGCATACGGTATTTGTTTTTCTCTTTCTGACTTACTTCATTCACTCTGTATGACAGACTCTAGGTCCATCCACCTCAATACAAATAACTCAGTTTTGTTTCTTTTTATGGCTGAGTAATATTCCATTCTATATATGTACCACATCTTCTTTATCCATTCATCTTTCAGTGGACACTTAGGTAGCTTCCATGTCCTGGCTGTTCTAAATAGTGCTGCAATGAACACTATGGTACATGACTCTTTTTGAATTATGGTTTTCTCAGGGTATATGTCCAGTAGTGGATTGCTGTGTCATATGGTAGTTCTATTTTTAGTTTTTTAAGGAACCTCCATACTGTTCTCCATAGTGGCTGTATCAATTTACATTCCCACCAACAGTGCAAGAGGGTTCCCTTTTCTCCACACCCTCTCCAGCATTTATTGTTTGTAGATTTTTTGATGATGGCCATTCTGACTGGTGTGAGGTGATACCTCATTGTAGTTTTGACGTGCATTTCTCTAATGATTAGTGATGTCGAGCATTCTTTCATGTATTTGTTGGCAATCTATATCTCTTCTTTGGAGAAATGTCTATTTAGGTCTTCTGCCCATTTTTGGATTGGGTTGTTTGTTTTTTTTGATATTAAGCTGCATGAGCTGCTTGTATATCATGGAGATTAATCCTTTGTCCGTTGCTTCATTTGCAAATATTTTCTCTGATTCTGGGTGTTGTCTTTTCATCTTATTGATGCTTTCCTTTGCTGTGCAAAAGGTTTTAAGTTTCATTAGGTCCCACTTGTTTATTTTTGTTTTTATTTCCATTTCTCTACGAGGGGTATCAAAAAGAATCTTGCTGTGATTTATGTTGTAGAGTGTTCTTCCTGTTTTCCTCTACGAGTTTTATAGTATCTGGCCTTACATTTAGATCTTTAATCCATTTTGAGTTTATTTTTGTGTATGGTGTTAGGGAGTGTTCTAATTTTATTCTTTTACATGTGGCTGTCCAGTTTTCCCAGCACCACTTACTGAAGAGACTGTCTTTTCTCCACTGTACATTCTTGCCTCTTTTATTAAAGATAAGGTGACCATATGTGTGTGGATTTATCTCTGGGCTTTCTATCCTGTTCCATTGATCTATATTTCTGTTTTTGTGCCAGTACCATACGGTCTTGATTACTGTAGCTTTGTAGTATAGTATGAAGTCAGGAAGCCTGATTCCTCCAACTCCGTTTTTCGTTCTCAAGACTGCTTTGGCTATTCGGGGTCTTTTGTGTTTCCATACAAATTGTGAATTTTTTTGTTCTAGTTCTGTGAAAAATGCCATTGGTAGTTTGATAGGGATTGCATTGAATCTGTAGATTGCTTTGGGTAGTAGTGTCATTTTCACAATGTTGATTCTTCCAATCCAAGAACATGGTATATCTCTCCATCTGTTTGTATCATCTTTGATTTCTTTCATCAGTGTCTTATAGTTTTCTGAGTACAGGTCTTTTTCTTCCTTAGGTAGGTTTATTCCTAGGTATTTTATTCTTTTTGTTGCAATAGTAAATGAGAATGATTCCTTAATTTCTCTTTCAGATTTCTCATCATTAGTGTATAGGAATGCAAGAGATTTCTGTACATTAATTTTGTATCCTGCTACTTTACCAAATTCATTGATTAGCTCTAGTATTTTTCTAGTAGCATCTTTAGGATTCTCTATGTATAGTATCATGTCATCTGCAAACAGTGACAGCTTTACTTCTTCTTTTCCTATTTGGATTCCTTTTATTTTTTTTTCTCCTCTGATTGCTGTGCCTAAAACTTCCAAAACTATGTTGAATAATAGTGGTGAGAGTGGGCAACCTTGTCTTGTCCCTAATCTTACTGGAAGTGGTTTCAGTTTTTCACTATTGAGAATGCTGTTGACTGTGGGTTTGTCATATATGGCCTTTATTATGTTGAGGTAAGTTCCCTCTATGCCTACTGTTTTTATAATCATGTTTTTTTATCTCTCTCCCCCTCCACAGATCATTTTCCGCAAAATCAGTGATGTGAAGAAAGAAGAGGAGGAGCGCCTCAGGCAAAAGAATGAGGTCACCCTCAGCATACCCGTGGACCACCCGGTAAGAAAGCTCTTCCAGAAGTTCAAGCAGCAGAAGGAGCTGCGGAATCAGGGGTCAACGCAGAGTGACCCTGAGCGGAACCAGCTGCAGGTAGAAAGCCGCTCCTTACAGAACGGAGCCTCCATCACTGGCACCAGTGTGGTCACCGTGTCACAGATTACGCCCATTCAGACATCTCTGGCCTATGTGAAAACCAGCGAGTCCCTCAAACAAAACAACCGTGATGCCATGGAACTCAAGCCCAGTGGCGGTGCTGACCCCAAATGTCTCAAAGTCAACAGCCCCATGAGAATGAAGAATGGAAATGGGAAAGGGTGGCTGCGACTCAAGAATAATATGGGAGCCCATGAGGAGAAGAAGGAAGACTGGAATAATGTCACTAAAGCTGAGTCGATGGGGCTACTCTCCGAGGACCCCAAGGGCAGTGATTCAGAGAACAGCGTCACCAAAAATCCACTAAGAAAAACAGATTCTTGTGACAGTGGCATTACAAAAAGTGACCTTCTTTTGGATAAGGCTGGGGAGGCACGAAGTCCACTAGAGCATAGCCCCATCCAGGCTGATGCCAAGCACCCCTTTTATCCCATCCCTGAGCAGGCCTTACAGACCACACTGCAGGAAGTCAAGCACGAACTTAAAGAGGACATTCAGCTGCTAAGCTGCAGAATGACTGCCCTGGAGAAGCAGGTGGCAGAAATTTTAAAAATACTTTCAGAAAAAAGTGTGCCCCCGACCTCTTCTCCCAAATCCCAAATGCCGCTCCAAGTACCTCCCCAAATACCATGTCAGGATATTTTTAGTGTTTCAAGGCCTGAGTCACCTGAATCTGACAAAGATGAAATCCACTTTTAATATATATATATATATATATATATATATATATATATATATACACACACACACACACACACACACACATACATACACATATATATTTGTTAATATATTAAAAACAGTATATACATCTATATACATACGTGTGTATATACAGTATATACATATATATATATTTTCACTTGCTTTCAATATGATGAACACAATATGGATTTTGATATGTAAATATTGCATGTCCAGCTGGATTCTGGCCTGCCAAAGAAGATAATTATTAAAAACATAGATATCGCTTGTATATTATACAGTTGACTGCATGTACACTTTACATTTATTTATAATCTCTATACTTTTAAAAGGTATGAATTTTGTTAACCAAGGCAATGTAATAGTTAAAGAATCAGGGTCCAACCTGCCAATGTTGCCATGACAAATTTGATCTCAGGCCGACTGTATTGAGCTGTCATTTCCTCACTCTTCTGTTAAGTTAAAATTATAAATTAATGCCAGGGAAGCATTCAACATTTTAAAATGTTAGTGCCATTTTGTGATCCCTTTCCATAGGATATTTTTCTGTAACTTAGTGTTAGGTTATTTTCCCCAATAGGCAGTGTTTGCTCCATTTAAATGACTGTTTTGTTGCCTCAGTCAGATAGCTGTGTGGGATGCTGAGAACTTATTGCTATGGGGTTTGTGCATGAATTGCATTTTTGCTCAACTATACCTCTCCTTTTTTAACATTATACTTAGATAGTAATCATGAACTCTTATGTAAGGATATCCCTACTCCCTCTGTCTTAAATAACAGCCACCATCTTATAAGCTGATTTTTATCAACCCCATAAATATGAAACTATTAATATAGTGTATATTATAGAAATACTGCATCACAGGGTAAAAGGGCCTTTTAACAACTCATGTTAGAGATGGTGATTTTCCAAAGGTGATGAATGTTCTAACTTTGTTTTTTTTTAAACTTGTTCAAGGGTGAAGTTAAAGGCTCTTAGCAAAGAAACAAGTAAACAAAATACATTTAAGTAATCATATCAAAAATTAAACTAGAATGATATAAAATAAAAAATATAAATAGACAAGTTTCTGTAGCTTATTTGTGACTTAGAAAGAATGAAACATGGGTACAGAATTGTTCACACCTGATTCTTAACTGCTTATAGAGGTGATACATGAAATGTGGTTAGAAAACAAAGAAAACTAAATAGAAGACGTTAAGTTGCTCAACTCAGACAACTGCTTTTCTATAATTTTATTCTGGTTACAATTTTCTAAAGCTTTTTTTGCACACAGTTCTACTGCTGGACTTCTGCTGAGTTGATACAATAGACTACCACAGCTCGGACAGATCCGCTCATGAAAGGGGGGTACTAAAGACTGAATTTCAGAGTCTTTTGGGCCACAAATTCTCTTCTTAGAAAGTGCCTATTATCAACCAAAAAAAAAAAAAGTAACAAAAGGCTGTGTATAGCTAGACTCTTAAATGCTGTGTATTGAGAATAAAATGCACACTCATTTGTGAGAACCTAGAAAACTTTATTTCTTTTGACTAAAGTTTACTTTATAAAGTTGATCAGAGAGGCATACTTTTAAATTGGTGCATGCATGACAGTTAAGAGCAGGAGCAGGGCAGTTAATGTTTGCATCAAGTTGAAAATATATAGCAGTAATTTGTATATTATTACATATATGACCATCTGTACATATATGTTAGCATACACAAGATGATAGCAAAATCAAAGGAGATATTTTGATGTGTTGTAGCCATTTTTATGAGCTTTTTAAACTATCTCTGAGGATCCCCAAACAAAAACAACAGAACTGAAAAACAAGTTACGACCATCAGACTGGAGAAGTGAAAAACAAAGTAATTTATAAAAACAGTTGATATTTTAGAACTTCTGTTAGAGGTTCTTCACATGCCCACAAGATGTGCCTCTTTAATCCAGGAGTCTCAGAACAGATGTTATGTGCATGGGTTCCATTTTCCTTTCTTTGTGCCCATAGCTTCCATTTCTCAAAATGGAAGTTTTCAGGGGAACACATCTCCATGCTATGCTACAATATCTACCTACCATAGGCACAAGACAGTGAGGTAACCATGGTGTAAGAAATCAACATTGAAATTGAGACTCTGTTGCTTTTATGATGAGGATGGTACCTTCTTCTTGACTTCAGATATTTACTGAATTTCAGGGTATTTTCTATTTAACCATGTATGAGACAAGCTTGGCTAAGCTTTCAAAGTGCGTGGTAAAAATGATCTGAGTACAGAAATGGTTAGTTTAACTTTAGCCATGTGCTTCAGAAATAACAGTTGGTGTAAAGGTATGAGTGACTGTGAAACAGCAGGGCGGTTTGTAGTTGTGATCCATGCCTTTGCTTATTAGTGTTGCTGATATCTGCTGTGTTCTGACATTGGCTCAGAGCTTCATCTAATTGACCTACAATATTGATGTTCATATATAGAGGAAACTACTTTAGAACTACTTCAGGTTGTCACAAAAAAGGGAAGAGTATCGGTTGCTTATTTATGGTGCAGTTATCACAGTATTCTTTTCCAGCCACCTCTGTTCCTGTGTGCATGATATGATGAAGTGCTGAATGCACTCTACTGTTTTCAGCAGGAATGCATGTGTTCAGCAAACATTTGTATATAGAGTAGTCTTTTAGGTTTCCAGATTCCACAACTATTTCCAGTCAAACTTACTCAGATTTGAATGAGGGGTGAACACTTGCTTTAATACGTGCAGTAATGATACAATCATGTTCTGTGTTGCCTCAACCAGCACAAAGACAGTAGATTCTCTTTTGGGGGACCAGATGACTGCATGTTTTATTCTTGTACTGTATAGATGCTCTCAGTGCATCCAGAGTAGAATTTTGTATTATTATCTTTCTGAACAATGGAATAATAGGAGTAAATAGATATGTGTTTAAAATTTGAACATTTTCCAAAGCAACTTATACACCTTCAGTATTTTTCTATGATAATGTATAAGATCAGATGCTGTACCCTGGACAGGTGGTTGTAATGTACTGTGATAACAGAAGTCAAACAAAAACGGAAATGTGAGCTGCATATCATAACGACAAGTTTTATCAGTCTGTATTAGGATATTATTGCACTAAATGTGATCTAGTAAATAGAGGAGCTTATGATAAAAGGCAAATAGGAACATGAAAGGCAGATGACAATGCCAAAGCTGCTCGTTGCCCACATTGACATAAATAGTCCTTAGAATGGTCCAGGCATAGACGTTGAATAGAGACACATACTTCATTGTTAAAATGGAAAACTTTTATTATGACACTGGTTTCATCTTACATTAAGTATAGAAGTATGAGTGTCCTAAGTATTCAGTTAAAAAAATTATGTAGATCAGAACAAGAGAATTAGAAAATTTGGGATTTTAACTTGCTCCTAAGAACAAATATATACTCCAGGAGTACCCAGCACTTTAAGAATATTAATTATGACCACTAATTAAACTGCATTTTGAAAGTTAATCTTATTGGAGCCCAAATGAAAACCGGAGCTTCCATCCTTAAATTTAAGGAGATTTGGTTCACCTGTGAGATCTGACCCATTTGCTGTTCTATTTTAAATAGCTAAATTCTTTTAGAAAACTTTTTTTAAAAAAAAATTAGTCTTCAGAACAGTGACTGTGTTTGAAGTGTGCAGTGGCTACTACTGAAATTATTTGTCATATCCCTAATAAATTCCACTATCTTTTAAGATATCTATCTCTTCCAAAATTTTATGTAGGTAATAAGAAAATTTGTCTAGAATATACATATCATACATGGATAACTTTAAAATAAGAATATTTGTAATCACGTGAATGTTGTGTTTCATACTTTGTTATGATAAGTGTATTTCTCTTGTGGTCTAGACGGAAAGGGAGAGAAGAAAGAACAACTTTTTGGAAAACTAGAATTCAAGCCTAGGATGAATATCTGAGCTCTGTCTTGGATTCTGCATCTAGCTTTGCCACAATCGCACTGTAACTTTGGGCAAGTTAACTCTTTTTTGGTGTATCTGGGGCTTCAGTTTCCCTACTGATAAATAATACAGTGAAGGTAAGAACTGCTCCCTTCTTTCACCAAGATGATATTAGGTCAGTGGAAAATCATCTTCCTCTCAGATGAAAATAACATTAAGACAAATTATTTTTTTTCATTCATAGCAGACTAGCCAAGATGCACTTTCTAAATATTCTTTTAGGTTTTAGAGAAGACTTCTCTGGTGAGAGGTTGGTGGGGAAAGGCATAAGTAGCTAAATAATTATTGGCCAATGGCATGTAAGTATAAGACTTGAAAATTATCTGGGAATATAGAGCTACTAATCAAATAAACATGGAAAGAATGAAGAACTTTTAGGAAGGAAGAGAGAAATAAGAGAAAAAGGAATATGTAAATATTATGATTTTTCTTATTCTACCTAATCATACTGCTCAGCAGAAATTCTCAATTTTGTGAGAAAAAGTAAACAACTTGGTGAATATTCAAGGTATAGCCCATCTTCAACTTTAGTATGAAAATAATCATGACTTTCTCAAGATAATGGCTCCACATAGGTAGATGTTCTTATAACAAAATTTTAACTATGAAAGAATCCTTTCCAATGACTTATCAGTTTTTCAGTGTGTATCTTGAACTGGAAAAAAACAGTTTTAAAAAAGGGAAATCATTTGAATTACATTAGAAAACCACTCATGTTGTATCCTAATGAGAGTGTTTTAATTTTAAAAAGTTATAATTTGTAATTAGTAATATTGGTGACTCAAGGAAGCCACTTAATAGCATGTAAAAATTTATTTTCAAAAATGAGATTCATTTTGTTAACAGTTGTTTGTTCTGCAAAGACAGTCTTGTAAACTAAGAGATACAGTCAAACCTGCAGTCACTACATTTGCCATGACCCTTTGAGTAAAGAAAATAACAAGAGCATGTAGAAACAAAGGGGAAATTTTACTGTACTACAGGAGATATTTAGATCTCTTACTGGGTTTTCTAATCTTTCCATCAAATCAGAATTTTAAAATTTTTATTACAAATTAGGAATTAGGCATTATTTTGAAAACAGACACAATTTCTCAAGTTAAAGGAAGACTAGTTATAAATGCCTGAGACTTTCAAGATGTATTAGAGGAGGTTTAAGGGGATTGGTCATCATTGACCATGACTTTTTACTATGCGTTGTAATCCTTATGAGTTATTTGCTAAGTGGTCAGTAACGTTTATATTTTTATCTGCTGTGATGGACCCTTGGCATTCCAACTCACAGTCATATTACATATGTATTTGCATATGTAAATAAATATTTTCAGTCAACTTGCTCTCAGTGTAAACTTTGTACTTAACAGCCTAAATGTTGTTAGCAGCTTAGATAATAAAAACACTTACAGGTGTGGCATGACATTTATTATTATTTAGAGGGTTGATATAGATTAATTTGACATTATAGGAAATATTCTTCTTATCTTGGTCTAGGAAAACATATCAAGAGGTGATACATGTGGGACTACACGATCAGAACAAAAACAGAGTCAGGTTTTAAGTAGGACAGTGGTGCCAAACTGCATGAGTTCACAGGAGTCCAAATCAGGATTTGCATTTTCACGTTTGGAACAGATCTACAAAGAAGAGCATAATGGAGGTCGCAGTTTAGTGCATGGAGAGCTAAGCATGGTCACTGGCAATGCTTATGGGTGCAATCAGATCAACTTTGGTGAGTTTATATAGAATTTTTTTTTTTGTCTTCCCTTAGCTTTACTGGCGTACATTGCTTTACATTTATTGACTGCTCTGTGTAAGTATGTGCAGCCTTCTCAATGAGAAGAATTGGCTAAGTCTGGATCTTCCATTAGTCATCAAAAAAAAATATATATATATGGCTGGGGAATAGATGAGGGAACTTGTCAGAATAGCATAGCTATTGAGATTCTAACACAGGCAGGCAGACCCTGGAGAGAAAACTTCACTTTATAAAATACTGACATTTGCAAGGGCTATCTAGCCCAACCACAAATTTCAGATATTTCAAAACGTGTACTTTTAAAGTTTCCTGAATTTAAAATAATTTTTTAAAATTTCACTCTATTATATAAGTATAAATTTTTATTTTTCATAATAGGTTAGAATAAATGACAGAGGTTGAAGTCATAACTATTGCAAGCACAAGGTGCCCTATCCCAGTAATGAGATCTTCCTTTATTTCTCCCAACAACTTACCAGTAGAGGTAAGTCACCAAATGTGGTTATAAGTAAGAGGCAAGTTGTGGTCACTGGTATTAACATTTCGTTTTCCAACTGAATTTTAACCCAAAGAGGTAATGCATGATAGTCAAGAAAAGCAAGAAACATTCAGGTTTTTTTCTGTAATCTCTCTTAATTTTTAATATTGGGGTTTGGGTGAGACTATGGAAATATTTTATTTCTAAAATTTATTTTCGACCCACTGAATTTTAAGTAGATTATGCAGATCTTTTAATTTTTTTTTTAATTGTACCACTGTTGGCTTCTTGGCCAAACTACTATTAAATGCATTATCCAAATGAACTGTTTCAGCTTAGAATAGCAATTTGTATTATTTCCAAATTTAATGAGCCTCTTGTATGTATATTTACTTCAGAGAGTTTAAATAATTTTCTCTAATGAAAAAAATGTTAATATTCTTAATGTGATTTATTCTATCCGTTGAGATTTTTTTAAGATAATGTTTTGAGATAAGGAGAAAATACAAGGTATTACAGTATACTCTGGGATCCTCAGCCCAAACCATCTTGTTTTTACTTTGATGACAATACAGCAAGAGGTAACCATGGAAAAGACCATTCTACCTTTTTCAGAACAACTGGGGAGGACCCCAGTGACACTGTATAAAGCTTTTATAGTTAGCTCACTTTCATCCCTGGCTTTTACATTATCACTGTGTTACTATTTAAGTATGGTCATGACTTGTGCTACATCTAAATGCATTTGTTCAAAGAACAATTGACCTAAAAGTACAGTTGGGCCAGAATTATAACTGAGGAAAATAAAAAAGAGGGTTAGGTATAGCTGTTACTTTCTCTTAATGTGTTTTCTCTGTGTGATGCTCTTAACTATTTATTTATTTATTTATTTAGAGATAACACATTGTCAACACCATAGTTAAGACTTTAATGAAACATTAGGAAGCAGTGTCAAAGTTTGTCAAATACTGGGGCTTTAATACATATATAAATGAGTGCTCCCCCATCAACTGAGTTTAGAACTTCTAGTTCTTACCTAGAAGCCCAGGCCCATAAACATTCGGCTGGTTGGGCTCTATCTTCATGGAGTAAAGTCAAGAGGATCTGACCACTCTCTCCTTCATGCATATTTACTAACTGTTGAATGACCAGACTAATCAAGGCCAAAATAACTACATTGATGCCTGAATAAACCAGATTGGGTATTCATAGCAACCAAATTAAGTATTGCACTGCCAAATATTTTATCCTCCTTCTCTGCTAAATCGTCTTTGATGACATGAATTTAACCTCTTCCTTCCATGGTCAGACTCTCTATTGGGAAGTAGGACTTTGTGATTAAAACAACATAAAGATTATTGTAAGTCACAGAGGTGTTGGTGTCATGGATCCCTCATTTGCTCTTCAATTTTTTCCAACCAAAGTATGATGGGAAAGATTCCTGATGAGGCCATGATTGAGCAAACAGGAAGAATAGCTAGCAAACTATGCAAAATCACAATAATGATTCATTTTGAATTTCATGTCAAAGACATTTTGATAGACCTGGGTCTTTAATAATGGTATATTATGTCACAGCCATGCATTGTCAGTTTATACAAAAGCCAAATGTACTTTTATTTAAAATCAAGATTATTTAAAATCTTTCAGATTTAGGAAAATCGTGGCAAGGATAGGTTTTTGATCTGTGCAGCAGTGTTTTCATGTTACGATTCTCAGTGTTCTTTTTCAAAGATGGTATAAATGTCTTGTTCACTTCCATCTTATTGGCAGCACTGGTGTCTTCCATTGAGCAGTCATCTTCCTCCTTAGATCCAATTCACAGTTAAAGAGAGATAAAACATGCATTTTATATTAGGAACAATATGATTGTTACCACATTGAAATTGGAAACCAATTTAGACCCATTTCTACCCTACACATCCACTGTAGTTTTTGGGAAAAGCAATGATTCCTAGAAGTGCTTGGTACTCAGACAACACAAAGTAAAATGTGCATATTTATGATATATTAAAAACTATAGATTTCTTTTTATTCTATGCTCTAGTGACATTGTTTACATTAGTTGCAGCATTTTGTATACTATACTGCAAATTCCTGACTATAACACTAATATTACAATGGGAATTTATTTTTGCAAGTTTGTAAATGTTTTTGCCACTGCAACCATATTGGTGGGAAATTGGGGTATTAAAAATGCCTCTATCTGTAAGGGTTAATTCACTGGAAACAATTGATTTATGTATTGGCCAAGGAAATAATGCAAAAACTTCATGTGATGTTTTTAATACCTTATGCTAAGCAGTACTAGTTTGCTCTTTTCAAAATTTAATTCATGTTTAGCAAATCATTTTTTCTACTTAAACAAAGGTATTGCAATGTGTAATATAGAAATTTTTTATGTACTGTTGACATCACCTGATTGCTGAGAGAATGTGTGAAAATGTTTTTAACTTTGTGACTTTAGGGTCAATTCTGGAATACTTGTGATCAAAATTTGATTGTGTCTGGGAAGTTTGTGGTGATTATCACTTTACTTAGGATTTGTTCTCAAGACACAATCATTTAAAAAAAATTGAATTGGCAGGTGGAAGTTTCTAACCCAAAAGAATTCTGGGTTTCAGCACAATAAACTGTACTTCATCAGGGAGGATTAACTTTGGGTTTTTTTCCACAATTTATTTAAATGTGAATATTTTTTCATGATACAGAATAAAATGTGCATTTTATGGAACTTGTTTGAATTGAGTCTTTGTTGAAAATTATTGTTTTGAATTTAGTAAATGAAAAGCTCCCCATTACAAACACATGAAGCACAGTGGGTTCAGAGAAAACAGTCTTTGATATATTAGTTTAAAATGTTATTTTAAACTTCTATAATACTTTTCCTCTGATAAATTGTACTGACAGTATAAGTAATAAAATTAGAGTCATATATATGAAGTTGAAATTTTAAACCCCAGCAGTAAGTTTGTTGGAATTAGAAGATATCTCTGTTCCATGAAAGATGGAAAATAAAATCTGGATGGAATTTTGGAGAAAATTTTATTTTTAAATGGGATTTCTTTAATATTTCTTCATTCTATCAATCTATCAAAAATGTTATTATTTTCCTAACATTATAGGTTTATCCCAGTCTGTGAAATTTAGAAGCATAGGGGAAGAATGTACATGGAACAATAGAGTACTTTCATTTTTTCAAAACATTCATAAATGGTTCTGCCACTAACCCTTGAGTCATTATAAGGTAAGGGTTGAATATATAATAAAGAAAGGCTGTTATAGGAGAATGCAACTTTTTTTCTAGTTGAAGAAACACAGTTTAAGAGGTGCATTTTTGGACATCACTGAAGAGTTACTGGTATCTATTGGTTTTTTGTGCAATGTAACATTTTTGATTGAGAGACAACTAAATAAAGCTTTGTCTTTGCTATGGTTGCATTCGGGTGTATTTATAGGGGGTGGAGGTTCTAGAGTCTGCTCTCATTTATACAGGAGCCAAGGATATATGATGATCACACACAACTAAATGAATATCAAAGTAGTGTCATACTTTCTATGCAAAATGTCAGTAATTAACACTTCCTCCACTCTTTCCCCCTTTTTTCCTTCTTGCCTTACACACACACTCAGAAATATATTACAATCTCTCCATGTAAGTTTGGTGGTAATAATTGAGAAAGATACTTATTTTCAAAATGTGATAAACCATATTATGAATTTTTAAGAGATTAAGAGGAGGATGAGAGAGAAATTTTTGTCCTATGGGATGTTTTCTCCTGAGGGTGTGGTGAAGAACAGAGCATGTATGAACCTTCCAATTCTCAATCTTCTTATGTTAGTATGCTTCTACTCCCAACCAGCAAGGAGGGTTTTGCTTTCTATAAGATTGTTGAAAACAAGTCAGATCCATTTTGCTTATTCTAGGTAAATAAGCATAATGTGCTTTACTTGGATTAAATAAAGATGTGCCCAATGTGAGAAAACCAGAACTGACATTTTACAGCTGGAAGGGACGTTGGAAATGAATCGGCACCACACCTACTTTAAGAAATTAAGAAACCAAGGATTGGAGAGGGTAAGCGATTCTCCAAAGTTATATGTATCGTTATTGCAATTAAATAGGAGCTAGGATTAAAATTCAGTTGTCTTGATTCCAAGTCCAGTGTCTGTTCCACTATATCACATTGCTGTGTGGGTGTTCCACAATGAGCACAAGCACACACACACACACACACACACACACACACACACACACACACACATATTTCAGCTAATGCTACTAAAATGTTGCTAGTCTCATCTCTGAGTGTTGCTGAAATGACAGTTGTCCAACTGTGCTATTGACGTAAAGCTGTGTGTCCTTAATTTCAATTTTCTTAAATTAAAAAAGGTATCTCAGAAAAGGTGTACTCTCCCTTTGATATTAATCTTTATTTAGTATCCTACAATCATGATACTCTCTGTATACCTAAGAGTTTTAGAATCGGAACTTAATAGAACAAGTTTGTTGTATCTGGCTAAGGCTGCAAGTTGCGAAAGAGTTCAAGAAGACACAGAAAGATTGGCTAGTTGCTGACCACCCCAGATTACTGCGTGAGGAGCAGAAACTGGAACTTCTGGGCCTCTAGTCTCCTGTGAGTCCATGGGGGTGCAATAAACACTACTTTCCATCTCGCCTGATTCTACTGTTTTCTGGTACTTAAAATTAAGTCTTTAATTGTGTGTGTATGTATATATGTGTGTGTGTTTGGGGAGGATACCTTCCTTAGTTCTTAAAATTCACTGGGACTATTCCAATAAAAAGGGGAAATGTATGTCTGTCATGCTTTATAAATAACAGTGTTCAATATGGTCAGTTGCTGGTGGAGTAGTGCTAGCATCTTGTCACCTGGAATCATTAAACCCATCAACAAACATTGCTTCTGTGTATGATATGACCAAACCGACCAAATACAGCTACACCCAAAGTATGGATCTTAGGGTTGGCTGTCTTCCACATCTATGAATGTCCTATTGTAACAACAACAGCAAGATTCTGTTGAAATGCTTATGCTAATGACCTTGAGCTATTTAATTTACTGATTGGCAAGAGTGCCAAGAACAATTCCTGGGCTTAGGGAGATGGAAGAATTTCAGCTTTTTCATACCTTCTTTAAATTTTCACGCTCTTCACTCTTAACACCACTCCCCCAAATCTTAACAACTTGGGCAAAGAGAGAAGAGAGAAGATTTTCAGAATCCTGGTTCTTTCACTGCTGCCCATGCACACTATCTGCTGTTCCCTGTAGTTTTCCACTGGGCTCTAAGCAGGGGGAGAAGAAACACTCTGCAGGTGACCTTGAGCTGCAGGCTTTGTGACTCCCTGCCTGCCTAAGGAAAAAAAGGAGGACTAAAGCAAGACATCCAACAATCACCATTAAACTCTCTAAACGACAGGGTCTGAGAGGACAGAGGGCAGGGAGGAGAGCTTCCTTTCAGCACATCAGCAGCAAATAAAGACACTTCTGTGCTGGTGGGGTTGCCAGGAGCCTTGCTCTTCTTCCTCTCTTTTGCTAGTGGGTACTTTATTCTTTGTGCAGCCTGGTGAGAGTGCTTTGAAAAGTATAATGGGTTATACAAAACTTCAGATTCTTTCTATTTACTATTAATTTTCCCAGTAGTCAAGTGTAGATCCTAGAACTTATTGAGGAGCCATAACTATTAGTAACGCACATTGACACCAAGTTTCTAGTGAAGTTCCAGGCTTTTAACCTTCTTTATAGAGAAAATCAGAAAAGATAAAAATTTGTTCAGGCATGGCTAGTAGCTAGAGTGATTTTACTTCCCTGTCAACCATAAAGGCAAACACATACCACACACACCCTCTCCTGCCCTACCTCCCAATTCAGGAAATAAAACATATTTTTTAAAAACCTCAACTTATGGGCTATGTAATAGCCCTAATTTAATTAATCTGAAATTCTCAAGAAAGCAGTGTACCATTTGACATTTCTACTTGCAGTGAAAATATGAGATCTCTGTTACACCAACTGGAAGTTAAATACTGTTTCAGCATTCTTTCTGATTTATGATTCAGAACTATAAGATAAATTCCCAAAGTTAATGTTAAAGCAGTAGAGAGGCTCCTAGTTGTTGAGTTAGTTTAGGACTTTCACCCAACTTTATTTATTTATTTAAACTTTTTATTTTATATGGGAGTAGAGTTGATTAAGAGTGTTGTGATAGTTTCAGGTATACAGAAAAGTGATTCAGTTACACATTTTCCCATTTAGGTTGTTACATTCACCCAACTTATTTAGATACAAGTGCGGTTGGCAATTTAGAGAGTTTATACTGAACATGACACAGGGACCAAAGTTCAATACCAGCAACTACATCCTCCTCACTAAGCCTCCTTTCTATGCTCTGACAGGATATCTGTGGCTTATACAGAATTACATCTATTGTGCTTTTGCACCTGTTTTTACTGTTTCACTCAAATTGACTTTGATATAGAACCAAGATTCTCACTCTTTCTTATGTTGTATATGGATGGATAGATAGATAAGTAGAATTATCTACCATTTGTCAGATAGAGTCCTAGTTACTTTCATGTATAATGCCCCCAATGACCCCATTAGAGAGTCAAGGCCACAGGCTGTAGGCGACTAAAAGCCTTTTCTTAGCTCACATAACTAGAAAGTATCAGAGAAAGTTTTCAAAGCCAGAGTTCTGACTCCACATCAAGTTTTTATTTGCCTCAAAGTGTCCCTCAGACATGTACTAGATACCTGGTTTACATATAAGCACTTGTAGAAATAAAAGAAATGTTACTATTATTTGTTGGGGGGGGGCTCTTTCATGGTCCACGGTCCTCACAGAAAATTATCACTGCTCTCAGAACTTCAGGGTTTGGCCTTGTGCTGTTCCTAAGGCAGGACACAATGTACAGTCTCATCATCGCGTGTGGTCTGTCTCTTAGTTTCTCCTTTGTACAGTGATCCGTGTGGAAGAGCCCCACAGGAGTACTGAGATCAGTGCAGAATTCTCCAAGGATGTAGACATGAAGCTTTTTAAAGAAAAAAAATCTTCTTCCTTTATACCTTCCCTCAATGCTTAGAAGTGTGCCCTGTGCCCATTGCAGTTACTACAATTAAAAGTCTTGAAAGGGAGGTGTCCGCTGCACTGGTGAGATGGGGCTAGAAGATGCTCTCCTCAGCTCCTTGCCTGGGTGGGCAAGTCAGGCTCTAGGGCTGGCAGAAATCCTCGTTTGAGGGTCCCACCGAGGTCCCTGGTCAGAGTGCTGCCCCTGAGGGAGCAGCTGCTTGAACTACTGCTCGGGAGCTGCAGAATGCCTCTGGAATCTGACATGTTATCACTTTGGGACCGTTGGCCAGCTGCTCCTGACTTGGCCACATGAAGGCTTTCACTGTCCCAGTCTCTCAACTGAAGAGAACCAACACTATTAGCATATCTCTCACCACCATGAAGACAAGGTATTTCAGTGAAGAGTATCAGGAGGACATATACAAATCCCAGACTGGCATGTGCAAGTTCTGAGGAATGGGGGAATAACCCAATGTATCTGGGGGACCTTTGGAGACAGCTGAGACAGAGCTACACAGGGCAGTGGCTGACACCCAACTCATAGCCCATCCTCTCCAGCCGTATGGCTGACAGGGTCTTGGTGCTCCGGCCGGCTGTCAGGCCTGAGGCTCTGAGGTGGGAGAGCCGAATTCAGGACATTGGTCCACCAGAGACCTCCCGGCCCCACAAAATACCAGTTGGCGAGAGCTCTCCCAGGTATCTGCATCTCAACGATAAGACCCAGCTCCACTCAACAACCAGCAAGCTTTAGTGCTGGACACCCCATGCTAAACAACTAGCAAGACAGGAACACAACATCACCCATTAGCAGAGAGGCTGCCTAAAATCATACTAAGTTCACAGACACCCCAAAACACACCACCAGGTGCAGTCCTACCCACCAGAAAGACGAGACCCAGCCTCATCCACCAGAACACAGTCACCAGTCCCCTCCACCAGGAAACCTACACAACCCACTGAATGAACCTTACCCACTGGGGGCAAACACCAAAAACAATGGGAACTATGAAACTGCAGCCTGTGAAAAGGAAACCCCAAACATAGTAAGTTAAGCAAAATGAGAAGACAGAGAAATACACAGACGATGAAGGAGCAAGGTAAAAACTTACCAAACCAAAGAAATGAAGAGGAAATACGTGGCCTACCTGAAAAAGAATTCAGAGCAATGATAGTAAAGCTGATCCAAACTCTTGGAAATAGAATGGAGAAAATACAAGGAACGTTTAACAAGGACTAGAAGAATTAAACAGCAAACAAACAATGATGAGCAACACAATAAATGAAATTAAAAATTCTCTAGAAGGAATCAATAGCAGAATAACTGAGGCAGAAGAATGAATAAGTGACCTGGAAAATAAAATACTGGAAATAACTACTGCAGAGCAGAATAAACAAAAAAGAATGAAAAGAATTGAGGACAGTCTAAGAGACCTCTGGGACAACATTAAACACACTAACATTTGAATTATAGTGGTACCAGAAGAAGAAGAGAAATAAAAGGGCCTGAGAAAATATTTGAAGAGATTATAGTTGAAAACTTCCCTAATATGGGAAAGGAAATAATGAATCAAGTCCAGAAAGCACAGAGAGTCCCATACAGGATAAATCCAAGGAGAAACATACCGAGACAAATAGTAATCAAACTATCAAAAATTAAATACAAAGGCAAAATATCAAAAGCAGCTAGGGAATAACAACAAGGGAATCCCCATAAGATTAACAGCTGAATGTTCAGCAGAAACTGTGCAAGCCAGAAGGGAGTGGCAGGACATATTTAAAGTGATGAAGGGGAAAAACCTACACCCAAGATTACTCTACCCAGCAAGGATCTCATTCAGATTCAATGGAGAAATTAAAACCTTTACAGACAAGCAAATGCTAACAGAATTCAGCATCACCAACCAGCTTTACAACAAATGATAAAGGAACTTCTCTAGGCAGGAAACACAAGAGAAGGAAAAGACCTACGATAACAAACCCAAAACAATTAAGAAAATGGTAATACGAACATACATATTGATAACTACCTTAAATGTAAATGGATTAAATGCTCCAACCAAAAGACAAAGACTGGCTGAATGGATACAAAAACAAGACCCATATATATGCTGTCTACAAGAGACCCACTTCAGACCTAGAGACACATACAGACTGAAAGTGAGGGGATGGAAAAAGATATTCCATGCAAATGGAAATCAAAGGAAACCTGGAGTAACAATTCTCATATCAGACAAAATGGACCTTAAAATAAAGACTATTACAAGACACAAAGAAGGACACTACATAATGATCAAGGGATCAATCCAAGAAGAAGATATAAAATTGTAAACATTTATGCACCCAACATAGGGACAGCTCAGTACATAAGGGAAATGCTGAAAGCCATAATAGGGGAAATCAAGAGTAACACAATCATAGTAGGGGACTTTAACACCCCACTTTCACCAATGGACAGATCATCCAAAATGAAAATAAATAAGGAAACACAAGCTTTAAATGAAACATTAAACATGATGGACTTAACTGATATTTATAGGACATTCCATCCAAAAACAACATCAAGTTCTCATGGAACATTCTCCAGGATAGATAATATCTTGGATCACAAATCAAGCCTTGGTAAATTTAAGAAAATTGAAATCTTATCAAGTATCTTTTCTGAATACAACGTATGAGACTTGATATCAATTACAGAAAAAAAACCTGTAAAAAATACAAACACATGGAGGGTAAACAATACACTACTTAATAACCAAGAGATCACTGAAGAAATCAAAGAGGAAATCAAAAAATACCTAGAAACAAAGGACAATGAAAACATGATGACCCAAAACCTATGGGATGCAGCAAAAGCAGTTCTAAGAGGGAAGTTTATAGCAATAAAATCCTACCTCAAGAAACAAGAAAAATCTCTGATAAACAACCTAACCTTACACCTAAAGCAATTAGAGAAATAAGAACAAAAAACCCCCAAAGTTAACAGAAGGAAAGAAATCATAAAGATCAGATCAGAAATAAATGAAAAAGAAAATGAAGGAAACGATAGCAAAATTCAATAAAACTAAAAGCTGGTTCTTTGAGAAGATAAACAATATTGGTAAACCATTAGCCAGAAAAAAAAAGGAGAAGATTCAAATCAGTAAGTAACAACTGACATTGCAGAAATACAAAGAATAATGAGAGATTACTACAAGAAACTATATGCCAATGAAATGGACAACCTGGAAGAAATGGGCAAATTTGTAGAAAAGCACAACCTTCCTAGACTGAACCAGGAAGAAACAGAAAATATAAACAGACCAATCACAAGCACTGAAATTGAAACAGTGATTGAAAAGCTTGCAACAAACAAAAGCCCATGACCAGATGGCTTTACAGGCGAATTCTATCAAACATTTAGAGAAGAGCTAACACCTATCCTTCTCAAACTCTTCCAAAATATAGCAGAGGGAGGAACACTCCCAGACTCATTCTATGAGGCCACTAACACCCTGATACCAAAACCAGACAAAGATGTCACGAAAAAAGAAAACTACAGGCCAATATCACTGATGAACATAGATGCAAATATTCTCGACAAAATACTAGCAAACAGAATCCAACAGCACATTAAAAGGATCATACACCCTGATCAAGGGGCGTTTATCCCAGGAATGCAAGGATTCTTCAATATATGCAAATCAATCAATGTGATAAACCATATTAACAAACTGAAGCAGAAAAACCATATGACCATCTCAATCAATGCAGAAAAAGATTTCAGCAAAACTCAACACCCCTTTATGATATAAACTCTCCAGAAAGTGGGCAACTCACCTCAACATGATAAAGGCCATATATGACAAACCCACAGCCAACATCATTCTCAATGATGAGAAACTGAAACTATTTCCACTAAGATCAGGAACAAGACAAGGTTGCTCACTCTCACACTATTATTCAACATAGTTTTGGAAGTTTTACCCACAGCAATCATGGAAGAAAAAGAAATAAAAGGAATCAATATGGGAAAAGAAGAAGTAAAGATGTCACTGTTTGCAGATGACATGATACTATACATCAGGAATCCTGAAGGTGCTACCAGAAAACTACTAGAGCTAATCAATGAATTTGGTAAAGTAGCAGGATACAAATTAATGCATAGAAATCTCTTACATTCCTATACACTAATGATGAAAATCTGAAGGAGAAATTAAGGAAACACTCCAATTTCCCACTGCAACAGAAAGAATAAAATACCGAGGAATAAACCCACCTAAGGGGACAAAAGACCTGTATGCAGAAAACTATAAGACACTAATGAAAGAAATTAAAGATGATATAAACAGATGGAGAGATATACCATGTTCTTGGATTGGAAGAATCAACATTGTGAAAATGACTCTACTACCCAAAGCAATCTACAGATTCCGTACAATCCCTATCAAACTGCCAATGGCATTTTTTACAGAACTAGAAAAAAATTTTCACAATTTGTATAGAAACACAAAAGACCCTGAAAAGCCAAAGCAATGTTGAGAAAGAAAAATGGAGCTGGAGGAATCAGGCTCCCTGACTTCAGACTGTATTACAAAGCTACATTAATCAAGACAGTATGGTACTGGCACAAAAACAGAAATACAGATCAATGGAACAGGATAGAAAGCCCAGAGATAAACCCACGCATATATGGGCAACTTATCTTTGATAAAGAAGGCAAGAATATACAATGGAGGAAGAACAGCATATTCAATAAGTGGTGCTGGGAAAACTGGACAGCTACAGGTAGAAGAATAAAATTAGAACACTTCCTAACAGCATACACAAAAATAAGCTCAAAATGGTTTAAAGACCTAAATGTAAGGCCAGACACTATCAAACTCTTAGAGGAGAGCTTCCCTGGTGGTGCAGTAGTTGAGAGTCCGCCTGCCTATGCAGGGGACATGGGTTCGTGTCCCGGTCCGGGAAGATACCACATGCTGCGGAGCAGCTGGGCCCATGAGCCATGGCTGCTGAGCCTGCACGTCTGGAGCCTGTGCTCTGCGAAGGGAGAGGCCACAACAGTGAGAGGCCTGCGTACCGCAAAAAAAAAAAAAAAAAAAAAAACAAAAACCAAAAAACTCTTAGAGGAAAACATAGGCAGAACACTCTATGACATAAATCACGGCAAGATCCTTTTTGACCCTCCTCCTAGAGAAAGGGAAATATAAACAATAAATAAATGACACCTAATGAAACTTTAAAGCTTTTGCACAGCAAAGGAAACCATAAACAAGATGAAAACACAACCCTCAGAATGGGAGAAAATATTTGCAAATAAAGCAACTGACAAAGGATTAATCTCCAAAATATACAAGCAGCTTAATATCAAAAAAACAAACAACCCAATCCAAAAATGGGCAGAAGACCTAAATAGACATTTCTCCAAAGAAGAGCTACAGATTGCCAATAAACACATGAAAGAATGCTCAACATCACTAATCATTGGAGAAATGCAAATCAAAACTACAATGAGGTATCACATCACACCAGTCAGAATGGTTATCATCAAAAAAATCTACAAACAATAAATGCTGGAGAGGGTGTGGAGAAAAGGGAACCCTCTTGCACTGTTGGGAATGTAAGTTGATACAGCCACTAGGGAGAACAGTATGGAGGTTCCTTAAAAAGCTACAAGTAGAACTACCATCTGACCCAGCAATCCCACTACTGGGTATATACCCTGAGAAAACCATAATTCAAAAAGAGTCATGTACCACAATATTCAATGCAGCACTATTTACAATAGTCAGGACATGGAAGCAACCTGAGTGTCCATCGACCGATGAATGGATAAAGAAGATGTGGCACATATATAAAATGGAATATTACCCAGCCATAAAAAGAAATGAAATTGAGTTATTTGTAGTGAGGTGGACGGACCTAGAGTCTGTTATACAGAGTGAAGTAAGTCAGAAAGAGAAAAACAAATACCATATGCTAACACACATATATGGAATCTAAAAAAAAGGTTCTGAAGAACCTCCGGACAGGACAGGAATAAAGATGCATATGTAGGGCAGGGACTTGAGGACACAGGGAGGGTGAAGGGTAAGCTGGGATGAAGTGAGAGAGTCGCATGGACATATGTACACTACCAAATGTAAAATAGATAGCTAGTGGGAAGCAGCCGCATAGCTCAGGGGGATCAGCTCGGTGCTTTGTTACCACCTAGAGTGGTGGCATAGGGAGGGTGGGAGGGAGACGCAAGAGGGAGGGGATATCGGGATATGTGTATACATATGGCTGATTATTCACTTTGTTTTACAGCAGAAGCGAATGCACAATTGTAGAGCAATTATACTCCAATAAAAATGTTTAAAAAGAAAAAAGTCTTGAAAACATGCTGGAATTTTTCAGGTCTATTGTTTTTAGACCCACTTCTGTTTTGAAAAGCTTTAACACAGCTAACTCATGCTGGAAAGCTATTCCTGTCACTTGGTTTTCTGTTTGCCTTTAAGATGAGGAGGCATCACACATCACTTTCACCTGTCTGATGTTACCACGAGGTCCCATTCTTGCCACAGGTGCAACCCTCCCAGAACCACTTAGCATGAAGAGCTCCCCACCGGGCTGGTTCTCTGTCAGCCAGAACAGTGCCTTCCTCTCAGCCCTCAACTAAACAGATTCACTTCCCTGCCAACCCATGAGTTTTTTCAAACAAGCCGGTCACATCCTCATATGGGAACCAAAGATCACTCCCACCCTCTTGTTACTACAAAGCCTTCCCCCCAGGGCCCCTGCTTGTTCTGTTCCTGATTGCAACCCCAGTGTGGCTGTACATGGTATGCAGTGTCATTCTCCCCCAGAATGTGAGTATATGTGACTATAACTGCTATTTTGTCTTTCCAATGTTTTGTGTTGTGCATTTGACCATCTTGTACCATTGGAATGGTGGATTCTTCCCTCACCAACAAGGTGAATAGGATGCAGTTAGAACAGAGTGTTAATTCAGTTTACTGAAGAGAACTTTAATGTCTATCAACTAACATTACTCATCAAAAGTGAGCACATTGTGTCTCTTTTCACTTTGATGGTTTAATTTAGTGACAGTCTCTGTGTCCTGTGGGGCTTTGCAGTCAAATGTGGTGATAAAATTTGATTGGGTATAAATTTTGGATTTTGTCTTTTGACGTGTCACTAATATTTCATAATAAAACCAATTTATTTAGCATAGATTGGGATCGGCCATGCAGTAAAAATCAGTCTCTTTTTATGCAGTTTGAATGTATAGAACAACTCATTTTCCTCATTCACTGTTCTCGATGTTGGAGTTTGCTGATGCAATAAAACAGAAGTAATGATACTTTCCTTCTTGCAAATGTCTTTACTTTCCAAAACACTCACTCTGTATTTTCTAGGTATCAACAGATTTATAGTTTATGTGGACAATTTGATGGTGAGAGTCATTATACTTTTTCAAAGTTCTTATGCAATCTTTTGACTACTCTAATGAATTTGGATTGATTATTTAGACTATTGGTTCTCAGCTGTGGGCAATTTTGCTCCCAGGGGAAATTTGTCAATTTCTGGGGGCATTTTTGGTTGCCTGACTGGGGCAGAAGTGCTATGGGTGTTTACTGGGTAGAGACCGGGGATGCTGCAATACATACTTCATTGCATAGAATAGCCCCCCATAATAATGAATTATCCAGCCAAATATATCCATAATATGGAGCTTGAATGTGATATTAGTCTTTGTCCCTGTGTCTCTGGGTCTGAAGTGGGTCTCTTGTAGACAGCATATATATGGGTCTTGTTTTTGTATCCTTTCAGCCAGTCTTTGTCTTTTGGTTGGAGCATTTAATCCATTTACATTTAAGGTAATTATCGATATGTATGTTCCTATTCCCATTTTCTTAATTGTTTTGGGTTTGTTATTGTAGGTCTTTTCCTTCTCTTGTGGTTCTTGCCTAGAGAAGTTCCTTTAGCATTTGTTGTAAAGCTGGTTTGGTGGTGCTGAACTCTCTCAGCTTTTGCTTGTCTGTAAAGGTTTTAATTTCTCCATCAAATCTGAATGAGATCCTTGCTGTGTAGA
Source organism: Leucopleurus acutus (assembly GCF_964270905.1). Taxonomy (NCBI): domain Eukaryota; kingdom Metazoa; phylum Chordata; class Mammalia; order Artiodactyla; family Delphinidae; genus Leucopleurus; species Leucopleurus acutus. Next base: position 38,331,418 of record NC_139142.1, read on the forward strand.
GTAGTCTTGGTTGTAGGTTTTTCTCCTTCATCACTTTAAATATGTCCTGCCAGTCCCTTCTGGCTTGCAGAGTTTCTGCTGAAAGATCAGCTGTTAACCTTATGGGGATTCCCTTGTGTGTTATTTGTTGTTTTTCCCTTGCTGCCTTTAATATGTTTTCTTTGTATTTAATTTTTGACAGTTTGATTAATATGTGTCTTGGCGTATTTCTCCTTGAATTTATCCTGTATGGGACTCTCTGTGCTTCCTGGACTTGATTAACTATTTCCTTTCCCATATTAGGGAAGTTTTCAACTATAATCTCTTCAAATATTTTCTCAGTCCATTTCCTTTTCTCTTCTTCTTCTGGGACGCCTATAATTCGAATGTTGGTATGTTTAATGTTGTCCCAGAGGTCTCTGAGACTGTCCTCAGTTCTTTTCATTCTTTTTTCTTTATTTTGCTCTGCAGTAGTTATTTCCACTATTTTTCTTCCAGGTCACTTATCTGTTTTTCTGCCTCAGTTATTTTGCTATTGATCCCTTCTAGAGTATTTTTAATTTCACTTATTGTGTTGTTCATCATTGCTTGTTTCATCTTTAGTTCTTGTAGGTCCTTGTTAGATGTTTCTTGCATTTTCTCTATTCTATTTCCAAGATTTTGGATCATCTTTACTATCATTATTCTGAATTCTTTTTCAGGTAGACTGCCTATTTCCTCTTCGTTTGTTAGGTCTGGTGGGTTTTTACCTTGCTGCTTCATCTGCTGTGTGTTTTTCTGTCTTCTCATTTTGCTTATCTTACTGTGTTTGGGGTCTCCTTTTTGTAGGCTGCAGGTTCCTAGTTCCCGTTGTTTTTGGTGTCTGTCCCCAGTGGCTAAAGTTGGTTCAGTGGGTTGTGTAGGCTTCCTGGTGGAGGGGACTAGTGCCTGTGTTCTGGTGGATGAGGCTGGATCTTGTCTTTCTGGTGGGCAGGTACAAGTCTGGTGGTGTGTTTTGGGGTGTCTGTGGCCTTATTATGATCTTAGGCAGCCTCTCTGCTAAGGGTGGGGTTGTGTTCCTGTCTTGCTAGGTGTTTAGCGTAGGGTGTCCAGCACTGTAGCTTGCTGGTCGTTGAGTGAAGCTGGGTCTTGGTGTTGAGATGGAGATCTCTGGGAGATTTTCGCCGTTTGATATTACGTGGAGCTGGGAGGTCTCTTTTGGACCAGTGTCCTGAAGTTGGCTCTCCCACCTCAGAGGCACAGCACTGACTCCTGGCTGGAGCAACAAGAGCGTTTCATCCGCTCAGAATAAAAGGGATAAAAAGTAGAAAGAAAGAGGATAAAATAAAATGAAATAAAGTAAGATAAAATAAAGTTATTAAAATAAAAAATCAAATATAATTATTAAGAAAAAAATTTTTTTAAAGTTAAAAAAACAATGTCGGACAGAACCCTAGGACAAATGGTGAAAGCAAAGCTATACAGACAAAATCTCGCACAGAAGCATACACATACACACTCACAAAAAGAGGAAAAGGAGAAAAAAATAATATATCTTGCTCTCAAAATCCACGTCCTCAATTTGGGATGATTCGTTGTCTATTCAGGTATTCCACAGATGCAGGTACATCAAGTTGATTGTGGAGCTTTAATCCGCTGCTTCTGAGGCAGCTGGGAGAGATTTCCCTTTCTCTTCTTTGTTCACACAGCTCCCAGGGTTCAGCTTTGGATTTGGCCCCGCCTCTGCCTGTAGGTCGCCTGAGGGCGTCTGTTCTTTGCTCAGCCAGGACGGGGTTAAAGGAGCAGCTGCTTCGGGGGCTCTGGCTCACTCAAGCCGGGGGGAGGGAGGGGCACGGAGTGCGGGGTGAGCCTGCGGCGGCAGAGGCCGGAGTGACGTTGCAGCAGCCTGAGGCGCGCCGTGTGTTCTCCCGGGTAAGTTGTCCGTGGATCACGGGACCCTGGCAGTGGTGGGCTGCACAGGCTCCCGGGAGGGTAGGTGTGGAGAGTGACCTGTGCTTGCACACAGGCTTCTTGGTGGCGGCAGCAGCAGCCTTAGCGTCTCATGCCCGTCTCTGGTGTCCGCGCTGATAGCCGTGGCTCGCGCCCGTCTCTGGAGCTCCTTTAAGCAGGCTTCTTAATCCCCTCTCCTCGCGCACCAGGAAACAAAGAGGGAAGAAAAGTCTCTTGCCTCTTTGGCAGGTCCAAACTTTTCCCCAGACCTCCCGGCTAGCCGTGGCGTACTAGCCGCCTTCAGGCTGTGTTCACACCGCCAGCCCCAGTCTTTTCCCTGGGATAAAACCGAAGCCCGAGCCTCGGCTCCCAGCCCCCGCCCGCCCCAGAGGGCGAGCAGACAAGCCTCTCGGGCTGGTGAGTGCAGGTCAGCACTGATCCTCTGTGCGGGAATCTCTCCGCTTTGCCTTCTGCACCCCTGTTGCTACGCTCTTCTCCATCGCTCCGAAGCTTCCCCCCTCCGCCACCCGCAGTCTCCGGCCGCGCCTGCGAAGGGGCTTCTACTGTGTGGAAACCATTCCTCCTTCACAGCTCCCTCCCACTGGTGCAGGTCCCGTCCCTATTCTTTTGTCTCTCTTTTTTCTTTTGCCCTACCCAGGTACGTGGGGAGTTTCTTGCCTTTTGGGAGGTCTGAGGTCTTCTGCCAGCGTTCAGTAGGTGTTCTATAGGAGAAGTTCCACGTGTAGATGTATTTCTGATGTATCTGTGGGGAGGAAGGTAATCTCCGCGTCTTACTCTTCCTAAACAACTCTTAAGTATCTCTCAAATTACAAATTAAATTAGCCCTTTCTTTTTCTTTTTTTTTTTGATAGAACCTAGTACATTAAGGCTTAAATTGTAGGAGATAGAATAAATGTTGGCAAAAAATATCTTTTCTGGGCTCATTATTAACAATTTTAGAGGAATGCACCCTGTTTTAATTATGTTAGGATTCCTGCCCTTCATCACCCTCCTCTTTCCCTTCTAAGTTGTACAGAGCTCTGACTGACTCATTAAACAATCTTTGGAAGGAGAGTCTGGGCTTAGAGGCAGAGATATGAGCTTGCCTGTGCACGTTAGTGAAAAAACACATTGAGAGCCTTGCCCACATTCGTGTTTCCATTACTGTTATTATTACAAATTCGGACTAAATGTGATGGCTCCTGCATGACCACATGTATACATCATATTCATGTGAGCGGAATAAGCTTAGGAGACAATAACTTATATTAACTAAATAGCTATCATTCTCATTTCTTTGTTAATAACGTGATTCCTAGAAATATTTCTTGACTCCAGCAGTTTTGCCTCCCTTACCCCTGCTAGTGATTCACACTTTGTATACAAGTGAATTTTGTCTGCTATTAGAATTTTGTTGCCCAATGAAGATCTATTGGAGAAGCTTTATTGCCCCTTTACGAGTAACTTTTTTGAAGTGTAATTTAAACAGCATAAAATTCACTTATTATAAGTCAATGATTTTTAGTAAATTTATATAGTTGTACAATCCTCACCATAATCCAGATCTAAAACATTTCCATCATCCAAAAAATATTTTCTGGGCCCATTTATAGTCAGTCCTCACTATAACCCCAAGCCATGGGGAATAACTGATTTTTTTTTTTTTAAAGAATATGTTGGGGGTAGGAGTTTATTAATTAATTAACTTATTTTTGCTGTGTTGGGTCTTCGTTTCTGTGTGAGGGCTTTTTCTAGTTGTGGCAAGCGGGGGCCACTCTTCATCGCGGTGCGCAGGCCTCTCACTGTCGTGGCCTTTCTTGTTGTGGAGCACAGGCTCCAGACGCGCAGGCTCAGTAGTTGTGGCTCACGGGCCCAGTTGCTCTGCGCCATGTGGGATCTTCCCATGGGCTCGAACCCGTGTTCCCTGCATCAGCAGGCAGACTCTCAACCACTGCGCCACCAGGGAAGCCCTGATGTGTTGTTTTATAGATTTGCTTCAACTAGAAATTTTATATAAATAGAATCGTACAGTATGTAGGCTTTTGTGTCTAACTTCTTTCATTGACAGTTTTTTTTGAGGCTAATTCATGCTGTTGTACGTGTCATGAGTTCATTTTTATTGCTGAGTACAGTTTTATCCCACTTTGTTTATCCATTCACCAATTTAATAGACATTTGGATTGTTTCCATTTTTTAATTTTTATGAATAATGCTCCTCTAAACATTTGCATGCAAGTCTTTGTGTGGAAGTACATTTTCATTTGTTGTGGGTAGATGCCCAGGAGTGGAATTACTGGGTCATATGGTAGGTGTTCGTTTAACTTTTAAAGAAAATACCAAAATGTTTTCCAAAGTTACTATACCATTTGACATTCCCACCAGCAATGTATATGATAGTTCCAGTTTCACCACATCCTTTCCAACGCCTAGTATTATCAGTTTTTTTGATTATAGCCTTTCTGATGTGTCTGTAGTGTTATCTCTTTGTGGTTTAAATGTGTATTTCTCTAATGACTGGTGATGTTAAGCATCTTTAATTCGCCCTTCCTATATCTTTTTTGGTGAAATGTCTGTGCAAATATATTGCATTAAGAAAACATTCAGATTTCTTACCTTTTCCTTTGTCTCTTAATGCCACTATTTTTCAGCTTCATAGGATGCCAATTAATTGATTTATGAGCTCTAAGAGTATACGCTTTTGAGGTATTTTAGTGAATTGAGGGGAGGTAAGAGAAACTAGCACTTTGGGAAAGTACTAACTTAAAGTTACAAAGCTATCTTAGTGCTTAATGTTTGACTATTTCAAGGAACCCACTTAGATGATTTCTTAAATACAGCTAGTAGATGCTGGAAAACAATTATGGTGCCAAAGACTTAAATCTCAAAAGAGTTTGTTTATCTCAAAAGCTGAATTTGAAAAAAATTCAGAAGGAATTTATCTGAATGAAGTCTGATTAAAATATAAGAACTCTCAAAGGTAATGAACTATCAAGCCATAAAAAGATATGGAGGAAACTTCCATGTGTATTACTAACTGAAAGAAGTCAGTCTCAAAAGGCTACCTATTATATGATCTAACTATATGACATTCTGAAAAAGGCAAAATTATGGAAAAAGTAAAAAATATCAGTGGTTATCAGGGGCTAGGGGGCAGGGAGGGGTGAATCGGTGGAGCACAGAGGAATTTTAGGGCAATGAAACTTCTGTATCATTCTATAATGGTGGATGCATGTCATTATACGTTTGACCAAACCCACAGGATATACAACATCAAGCGTGAACCCTAATGTAAACTATGGACTTTGAGTGATAATGATGTGTCAGTGTAGATTCATCAGTTGAAACCAATGTACCACTCTGGTGGGGATGTTGGTAATGTGGAAGCTACATATGTGAGGGGGCAGGGGGTAATGGGAAACCTCAGTATCTTCTGCTCACTTTTGCTGTGAACCTAAAACTGCTCTAAAAATAAAGTCTATTAAAAAAGTAAAGCTGCATATCTAGGTAAGATATATTCCTTCCAATCCAAGCAACTTAGTGTCTGGACCACCTCCTGTTTACTTTTCAAACTTACTTTGTCAAATTCTTCATTTTGTAGATAAGTCACTTAGATGGTTGTATCCACTAGATTCTTCAGCAGCCTGTAGTTTTTATTGGTGTGTTTATTTGTTTGTTTTTTAGTTAAACTAAAATAAAAAGATAATTCTTGCTCTGTAATCAAGGAGACATGGCTATATAACAATACTATCAATATATACCAATATTCTCTTTAGAAAAGTCTTAGTTTGGTTCACAAGCTTAGGAAATGCAGCAATACAGAATTTACTGGCCCACCATTGTTGGTTAGTTTTGCAAACTCATTCTTGGAAATTTATAAAGAAAATATTTTTTTCTTTTGACTTGTTAGCTAGGGTTTGTTCCCAGAATAACCTAATGGGAAAGAACTTGGACTCTTCTGAGCAGAACAGACTTGCTCGCAGTTAGAGGGATTTAGTACTGCTCCAGACTAAGTGTTTTGGCTCACTTTTCTCTGCCACATCTCAAGCCACAGTGAAGTTTTGAAAGAAGATGCCTATTGAAAACTGCCACACAATCCTGGGACCCCAGACTGTGATGCTTCTAAATATACTTGTTCTGTGCTTATAAAGCACAGACTGGCTCTGACTAATTTACAAAAATAAATCCCATTTCCATTGGACTGATTCTGTGACCTAATTCTGTGAGGACTAAGACCGTATCTCCTGGACACCCTTGTTTCCTCAGATCTTGGCAAACAGCCATGCTTATAGAATATATTCAGTAATCATTTGCTGATTAAACAAACATTGATTGTTACCTTAACATTGTTAAATGTTAACACTGTGAAATGTTGAAGGAATATCTGAATACCTCACTGGCTCCCTACTAGAGAGAATATCTTCTGGCTCAGTGTTTTCAGGTTTCTTTAAATTTATTCCTTTTGGTGCAATACAGTTAAAATGAAGAAACCAAGATTTTATGTTCTGGTATGGTGCTAACAACATTATAGACCACGTGGAATTACCAATACATAACTGTGCCATTTTAATTCCCCTGTAATTGTGCAAAAGTAGTTTATTCTACAAACATGCATTAGATTCATAATGTATAAAACTACTATGCCTAGAAAAGGAGAGTACACAGAGGTCAACAAATAATACAAGGGACTTAGTACAAGTGGAAGGAGTGAGGAAGGAAACGGAGAAAACGCTGATTGTGGAAAGAATCACCCAGAAACTTCCAAATGGGAAGATCAGTGATAAGGTCTACCTCAGTTTATATTCACAGAGGTGTAGAGCTGTGAGCAGAAAAGCAGATGGGGGCTTCCCTGGTGGCAATGTGGTTAAGAATCCACCTGCCAATGCAGGGGACAAGGGTTCGAGCCCTGGTCCGGGAAGATCCCACATGCCGCCGAGCAACTAAGACCTTGCGCCATAACTACGAGCCTGTGCTCTAGAGCCCACAAGTCACAACTACTGAGCCTGCGCACCTAGATCCCGTGCTCTGCAACGAGAAGCCACTGCAATGAGAAGCCCATGCACCGCAACAAAGAGTACACCCCTCTCGCTGCACTAGAGGAAGCACGCACGCAGCAAAGAAGAGGCAACACAGCCAATAAATAAACAAATGTATTGAAAAAAAAAAAGGGGGCTTCCCTGGTGACGCAGTGGTTGAGAGTCCGCCTGCTGATGCAGGGGACACGGGTTTGTGCCCCGGTCCGGGAAGATCCCACATGCCGCGGAGCGGCTGGGCCCATGAGCCGTGGCCGCTGAGCCTGCGTGTCCGGAGCCTGTGCTCCGCAACGGGAGAGGCCACAACAGTGAGAGGCCCGTGTACAGAAAAAAAAAAAAAAAAAAAAAAAAAGCAGATGGACAGAAGGAAATGATGCTCCTGAGTGGTGTACCTAATGTTCAAAGAGTGAGCCCTGCCCCAGCTCAAGGGAGCTGAAGTTGTTAGAATAACCTATACAGAGTTACAGACCTGTCACATGAAATTTTCTGAGCATAGATGTGTTAGTTTACCATATCACCTAAGTTTTTTCCAGAGTCTATTATGGGTTAAGATTTGAAGTTTATGGAAACCATGTTATTTTATTGGATAGAAATTAGATTGAAAATGTGTGGCTTGTATAAATAAAGATGTACCATTTTATTTTCTAATTTAGAAGAGTGTTATTCCAGAGGTTCACAAGTATTGCAGAAGACACCCCCCCCCATCTTTATTGTCTGTTAGTGAATGAAATTCGTCATCATTTAGTACTACCCTTTGGGAATAGGGCTACAAAGGCTGTTGACATTTTTTTCAATTCAAACTGCACATTAAATTGTTAACAATATATTCCAGCACTGATATTTTTAATTAAACTTTTATTCTGAAATAATTATAGATTCATAGGCAGTTGTAAGATAGTACGGAGAGGTCCTGTGTACCCACTTTCCTGCAATTGTTACATCTTACCTGGTTATAGTATAATATCAAAACTAGGAATTCAGCATTGGCACAATGTGTGTTTATAGGTCTGTCTTTTTCTCTCATGGGTAGTTTGGTGTAACCACCACTGCAGTCAAAACGCAGAACTGTTCTACCACCACAAAGTTCTCCCTTGTGCTACTGCCTGTTCGTCACAACCCCCCCCCCCCCGCCATCTCATACCATCCCCTACCCAAGCAACTACTAATTTGTTCTCTGTATTTATAATTTTGTCATTTCCAAATGTTTTGTGAATATAATCACATATTAGGAGATCTTAGAGATTGACATTTTTCATTCAGCATAATACCCTAGAGATTCACCCAACTCGTTGTGTGTATTAATAATAGCTTATTCCCTTTAATTTTTGCAGAGTGTTCCATAGTATGAGTGCATTGAAGTTTGTTTCACCATCGAGGGTCATTTTCATTGTTTCCATTTTTAGCCTAGTACAAACAAAGCTGTTATGATCAATTGTGTATAGGCTTCCTTGAGAACATTAGTTTCATTTGTCCGAGATAAATGTCCAGAGTGCAAATTGCTGTGTTGTGTGGTAAGTGTATGTGTAGTATTTTAAGAAACTGCCCAAGTGTTTTTGGAGTGACTGTACCATTTTACATTCCTACCAGCAATGTGTGAGAGATCCAGTGTCTCCACATCCTTGCCAGCTTTCAGTACCATTGCTGTTTTTCACTTGAGTTGTCCTAATAGGTGTATAATTATGGTGGCTTTACATTTCCCTAACAGCTAGTGATGTTCAACATTTTTTCATGTGCTTATTTGCCATCAGTATTTCCTTTTCAGGAAAGTGTCTTTTCATGTATCTGTCATTTTTTAAATTGATTTTTTTTATGTTGAGTTCTGTGAATTAGTTATGTGTTCTAAATGTGAGTCTGTTTTTGGATGTGTGGTTTGCAAATATTTTCTCCTAGTCTATAGCATGTCTTTTCATCCTTTTAACAGGGTTTCTTGGTAAAGCCAAGGTATTTAATTGTGATTAAGTTCAATGTGGAGATTGTTTTTAATAACTAATGCTTTTTGAATTATGTCTAAGAACTCTTCACAAATTCCTGGGTCCTGAAGATTTTCTTCTATGCTATCTTCCGAAAGTTTTAGATTTTCGCGTTTTACGCTGAAATCTATGGTTCATTTTAGAGTTAGTTTTTGTAAAAGGTGTGAGATTCACACCTTTTTTACATATAGATGTTCAGTTATTTTAGAACTATTTGTGGAAAAGTTTATTATTCTTCTGTTGAATTTTATTTGCACCTTTGTAAAAAATCAGCTGGCCTAACGAATGTGTTCCACTTATTTATGTGTCTACTGCTCTGCCAATATTGCATGATCTTGCTTACTGGAGCTATGGAATAAATCTTAAAATAGGATAGAGTAATTCCTCCCATTTTATTCTCATTTTTCAACTTTATTGAAAATAAATTAGTTCAAAATTATTTTCAACTATTCTAGTTCCTTTCCATTCCATATAAATTATAGAGTAATCCTATGTCTTTAGAAAATTTCATTGAGGTTTTAATAGAAATTGCATTAAACCTGTATATAAATTTGGGGAGAATTAGCGTCTTCACCATCTTGAGTCTCCCAATCCGTGACTATAGTATATCTATCCATTTATTTAGAGATTTTTTGAATATCTTTAATTATCATTTCAGGATACAAAACCTTATTGGATTTACATATAAGTATTTTTGTGTGTGTGATTGTAAGTGATATTGTATTCTTAATTTGGTTTCCACAAACTTGCTGCCATTGTTTAGAAATATAATTTATTTTTATGTTTATCTTGTATTCTATGACCTTGCTGAACTTACTCATTAGTTATAGGAGTGTTTTTATAGTGTCCTTGGGATTTTCTATGTAGACTATTACAGCATCTACAAATAAGGACAGTTTTACTTCTTCCTTTTTGATCAACCCGCCCTTTATTCATTTTCTTGCTTTACTGCACTGGCTAAAACAGTTGATGAGAGATGAAAGAACACATTGGGTGGTTAAGATCTTCTTCAGGGAGCAATGAGAAATTTAACTTGGCAAGAACAAAGGGTACATCTATGTTATCAAACTCTTGTATTAAACTCTTGATACAAGTGGAGGAAGGGACTGGAGAGGTGCTTTAGAGTTAGTTACAATGAGAAAGACCCCAAATGCCAGAACAAATGGTAGAAAGTAACACGACACGTAGTATATGATGGCTACAAACCAAAGCTTTTCATAGATTATTTTTCTTACTTTTTCCCTCAAATTGGAAGGTATCACCCATATTTTACATTTTGAAACTTACTAGAAATTTATTCCCAATTAACAGTCTAGATTCTAAGGTTTTTAAAAAGTAAAATAGCAGAAAGTTTTCTTTTTGGCACTGGTTTTGAAGTTTTTATATATTTTTTAAAGCAAAAACAAAGTATGATTTTCTACTTAAATTTATTATTTTTTTATTTTTCATTTTTTATATTCTCACCTTTGTTAAACAATAAATTCATACCTCCTTATAAATTCTCCTTGTCCAGAGTTATCAAATGTTTCTGTTATAGAGAAATCTATTAGAAGATGTTTGAAGGAGCTTCTTCAAACCAAATCAAGGATAAGTGACCAAGGAAAATATTTCTGAATAACATATAAAGATCGACAAATTTTAGTACCCCATTTTCTTACTCACTATAAATAATGGTTGGTAGAAGAAAGTTGAAAATAACTGCTACTTTTAGCGTATTTATTAAAGAGCTGTGTAGATGGAAATTTTGTCAAATGCTAAGAAATACAAATAAACAATAGACAAGCTGAAGAATGGGATTGTAGTGGGTGGTTGAAGCATCTTTCTGCTAAATCATGCCATGGATATTTCCTTCACATGCAGACTTGCATCATTTCTTGCGGGATTTTGTTGTCATGACAACAAGTTTTACAAGAGCATTTTCAGCTTCCATAGTTAGAAGTGCACAAAAAAGAGTGCACTGATACAATGCAATGATAAAATACAATATGATACAATGAACACAGGTGAGCCTTAGTTATTACATCTGAATAAAAGCCCCCTGCTTTATCACAGTCATATCCTTGAAAAAATTTTAAATGTGATACTTCTTCCCTTTTCAAAGAAAGGTCATTTTACTATAAAGTTTATTTCCTGAGAAAACGAGTTTAACAGGCTCCAGGTTTTTCTCAGTTTAAATGCTATTAGATTGAAAGGTAATTTATGAGTAAGACATGATGACACCTAATACCTGAGAGGACTTTGAAATTATATTCTATTTCTTGTAGAGATGAATTTTGATGATTACTAGTAAGCCTAATATAGTTGAAAATATAGGTTGAACATGAAAATACTATTAAGAATGTGATGGTAATCTGCACTGGGCAAATTATTTTATCTTACTTGAAAGTCTCATTAATATAAAAAAAAACCCTCTCAGGTTGTCTTGTTTCTCTTTTGCAAATAACTCCAAGATAAATGGAAAGTCTTTCTTTGTGTTAATTTTAAATGTGTACACCAATAGAGTGTTTTGTAGCTATGCATTAACAGATAATCATCTTCAAATAATCAACACATAAAGTTTTATCTTGGAATGTTCATTATCATCTTATTTCTAAATAGAGGTAATAGGTGAAAACTCAATATTTTGTGCTCTTTAAAAGCATTTCTTTAATATTCAAATTTCTTGAAGAATTACAAATCATTATTTGAACCAGGAGTATGACTGTATTATAGCAGCTTAACTGGGCCCAAATTTTAGCGCCTTTTTCTCTTCTTCATATTACTTTAAGAATGCTTTTTCTGACTCCAGCTATGTCTCCAATCTATCTTAATAAAAATACTAATATTCTGAAAGGATTCATTTTTATGATCATTCTAGCTTATCAATTAGAATATTATATACAGTGTATAATAAATTGCAGCTAGAACTTGAGGAAACTGCATAGCTCAGTGATTAAGAATGTTCACTCTGGGGTAAGTCTCACTGGGTTCTAGCCCTAGCTCTATCATTTAGTAGGATGTAATCTTAGGCAAGTCTTTTCACCTATAGGCATTTTGTTTCCTCTTATCCAAAATAGGGCTAGTATAGTTATTCTAGAGTCTTCTGGAACTCATGTTCCTTTTAGTTTTCAGATTCATCTTCCCAAGGTGGGATTTTAATTCTCATTATCAAAGATGGCTACTAGAGCCCATTTCATCTACATTCCAAGCAGTGGATGTAGGGGAAAGAAGGGAGAAGAAGACATGGGCCCCATACTTTTAAGGAAACTTCATAGACATACTATACAACACTTCTGATTACATCTCATTGGCCAAGACTGACTTACAGACCCTATTTAGGTGTAAGAATGACTGGGATATGTTGAATTTTAGCAGGGTGGCAATATGGTTGGCCAAATATACTGGGTTACTTTTGCTAAATAGAAATAGCAGAATGGATTTCGGGAGATAATTTCCAACACAAATTCCTAGTAAAATGTTTATAATGCTGCTTTACACTTAATATTCCAAAGTAGTATGTGAAATGACTGAATGCTTCAATTAGGAAAGTACTTGGTAAAACCATCTTTTTCCTCGGTGTACAAAGGCACAGAGCTGATTCCTTTAATGGGTTTGTACAAAGATATTTCTTCAAAATCTGTTATTTGTGAAATATTAAGTTTGATGCTGCTAGGGCTGTAATAGTAAGAGACACTCCCCACTTTTATTGGGGTGTTGGGTGAAATAACTAACCATTGTTTAAGGAATGATATGGTAAGTGCTATAAAGGATCTATAAAGGTTTGGATCTCAAGGGAAAGTAAGTGAAACCTGGAATTGGATGGATGGATTAGAATAGAATAGAATTCCAATGGCTATTGCATTGAAGGGTGGCATTGGGGGAGAGGTAAAGATAAAATATATAACATAAACACAGTTATGGATGTGGGAAATAATGACATTAATTTGGGGGAATGGCTTGACTACACCATGCATATATTGGAGAGGAAGACATAAAGCTTAGGGAGGCTAGAATAAAGAGGGCATTACATGCTTTACTAAATGGAAAATGTGTTCTAAATTCATTTTAAAAATGGTGAGCCATTGAAGGTGAAAGCAAGAGAGTGACATGATTAAAATTATGTCATAGGATAATGAATTTCACTATAATGTATAAAGCAAATTAGAGACAATGAGAAATGGAGGCAAATAAATAAGTATACACTTACCCGAATAGAAACGTACAGATGAGAAGTGAACAGGACTTGGATGAGTCAGGAAAGGTGCTGGAAATGATAGTCCAGACCAGGTTTACAGATGTTTATGGGGTCAAACTCTGTGGGTTCAAATCCTCCTTAGCTAATTACTAATGGAGTCAACATGGACAGGTGAATTAACCTCATTGCATCAGGTTCATCGTGCACATGACGATAGCACCTGCCTCATTGGGTTGTTATGATGATAACATGATTGAATACCAGTCCCTGACTTGTGGTCAGTAATTTGTGTTAGTCACCACGATTGATATGATAATAAGCATTATTATTTGTTAATTGTTAAGTGATTGTAGGGGTCGAGAAGATAGAGGCTGGCAAAGAATATGGAGGAAGAAGAGCAACAGAGAAGGAGCAATGGCTTAGAGTCCACGAGCAGAGGGAAACTTTGTTTCTAGAGTTATAACCTTCCTATGAAGAAGACCAAAAAAATGCCAATAGTTTTGGAAAATAGAACTGCTGAGGTAGCAGAGTCAGTAGAGAAGTTAATGGCAGAACCCAGACTTCGAGGGCTTAAGAGGTAAGAAGGTAGTGAAAAAGCAGAAGCGAATAAATTTATCCTATTTGTTTAAAAACAATTGGTACTTAAGGAAAGGAAAGGAATAAGATTAAGCAGCTAAAGCTGATAACAGAAGAGAGAGAAACTTTTTTAAGATGGGTTTATTTGTTTCTGTATGTTGGGAAAAGGTGAACATGTTGAGAGGTTGTATTATTCTGACAGCTTTTTTCAAGACTTTCCAGGAAAGCATTTTATAAGAGAACCTGGATGTACCCACAGAGGTTTTGCTTTTGTTTCTCGTTTTTTTTGTTGTTGTTGTTGTTTTTATGATTCATAGCCTTATCACCATTTAGAGGAAAGGCAAGAATATTGTTACCAATGGAGGCTTGTGATCATCTTGTGAAGTTTTTTGTATGCTTGACGGTTGTTAAATCTTTATTTTCAATAACATATGGATGATAATTTAGCAGTGTTCTGTTTCCACAGTTATTTTTCTTTCATCAACCAATAAATGTTCGTTGGTCCTTTATTCTGTGTAGGCAATGTTGGTGCAGTGGGAAACAGAAATAAAGGATCTCTGTTTCATTGTGTGTAGGAGACAGTTGGAATCTGGGTAAACACACTTCCTAAAACAGAGAAATATGCTCTAGAGTTTTTTCTAAAAAAGCACAATTTGTGTTATTTGTTTATTTTGGTAGGAAGTTCATGTAATTTGCTTAAAGCCTTTAAATTGTTTCAGCTATGTTTTGTCTGTGATTAATTTATTCCAAAAAATTTAAGAGTGTTACAAACAGACACACATATACACACTTCAGTAATGTGACTCATTTGAGAAAATTCCTGTTAGAATTACAGAATATTTTAAAAATGATATTCTTTTATTTTCAAATAACTAATATGAATGCAATTCACTGCTAAAAGCATTGATAAGTAGAAAACACACCAGACCCTATTTTTTTTTTTTTTTTTTTTTTGCGGTACGTGGGCCTCTCATTGTTGTGGCCCCTCCCGTTGTGGAGCACAGGCTCCAGATGCGCAGGCTCAGCGGCCATGACTCACGGGCCCAGCCGCTCCGCGGCATGTGGGATCATCCCAGACCAGGGCACAAATCCGTGTCCCCTGCAACGGCAGGCGGACTCTCAACCACTGTGCCACCAGGGAAGCCCACCAGACCCTATTTTAAAATGTGACTTTACCATTATTATCAGTTACCTACAAGTAGTTTAAGGCTGAATTACAGAGATACAAATATGGAATTTTCCTAAGTGACAGTGTCTTGCTGCATGTTGACATGCACAAGAGAAGTGTTGTGGTCCTATCTTTGCAGGTATGACTGGTTGTAATTATCATCTGTGTGTGAAACTGTGGATCAGATGATCAATACCAAGTGGGTGGGCCTCACCACACTGTACCCATCCTACATTGATCCTTGATTTGTGGTTGAAACCATTGTCCACTATAATTTTGCATCAGATAAATTGCATACATACTTTTGTGGTTTAGGGTTACTGATATGTCTTATTTAGAATCTGTATTCTCAATATTTACGCTGTGGAAGCCAGGTTGTAACCAAAACACTCTGTTGCTAAATATTCCTTACACCTCAGTGAGCAACAGGGCCATTAGGAAACCTGGAGATGCAGTCTTACAGACAACACAATATGCTTACCATCACAATTCCTACAGGCTTACTTGAGGCCAAAAAGTAAGGTCATACCATACATTCTGTCTGCTCAGTTGACTACTTCTACAGTCTCATGTCCAGACCTGAGCCTAGAAATGACTCTTAATTAAGTAAAGTATGTCTTTGGTTCTCCCAGGAGCTCTTTCTCCTCTTCATATCCTCTCTTTCTTATAATTTCCTATAATTAGCCAAAGGCTTAATTTCTATGTAGAAATTCTTGACACTACACAGAGGTATATGCCTTCTTAACAGAGAACATCTTTCATATATCTTGTGAAAACTAAATCAAACCAAACAAAGCAAAAACTATGGTTATTTTGAGTAGGCTGTAGTTTTCCACAGCTATATGTTTGTTGCTATATCTTGATGATATATACATACATTACTATATTTCTTCTTAACCTGAAAGCCCTAAATTCAACTTACTAAATCTCTGTACATCAGTATAGAGACATCTGAATATCTTCTGACCGCTTTCTTATACTTTCTTCATTGATAACCTTTACATACTTCAAAGTAGTTGTTTTAAAAGATGCAATTGGCAATTTTGTTTCTTGGTCTCCATTTTTATTTTTACTTGGAAACCCCATATTTCGGATCATCAAAATATGTAGAAATTCCTCTCCAGAATTTTAGGGAGGCAAACTTCTCCTATTTTCTGGACTCTTCATTCTTCTTTCTTCCTTAGTTGAACTCCTACAGCATGATAATGACTCCCTGGTATCTAGGATAAATCATGGCATTTGGCAAGAGAGATTTGGGAAGCTCTGATCTAATACCCTGGGAGACAGATGGAGGTCACCTAAGAGTCTTCTCTGACCTTATGTCCTAGTTCGTGCTCCCAAACTAGGTCACTCCCTGTTTCAATTTTCTCATTCCTTAAACCTGATTCCTGGGCTTGGTGTCCTGCCTTCATCCCTGACTTGATCTTGGCACTTTCCCATCAGTCATGTATTCTTGCCCTCAAACTCCAGGCTACAGCAATGGTCCTGCTATCTGTTCACAAATTCCACAGTGTCCCATTACCCTGTCCAAAACCTCATAGTGCTCTGTGTCTGTGTGCTTTTAAGAGATACTCTTTCTACTAGAGGCTGAGGCCAATATCTTACTACCTTTAGTTCTCCTTGTTCCCTCTCTTCACCTATTTAGTCAGTTGCCACATAGTGTAGGTTTTTTGTTCACCATCTCAAAGGTGTCCCTAACTTACCCCATGGCTGTTGCTCTGATTCAGGCCCCCATTATCTCTTATATGAATATTATAATACAAGTGATCTTATTAGCACTGATGGTCTCTCCTTTCAACTGCTGTAAGTCCATTCTTCTGTGAAAACATTCATGATCTTCACTGAAAGAAGTAGTCCCTTCTCCTTTGCTATCTATCTACGTAGTGTCTCTATGAGAGTAATAATTACACTGTATCAAAGCAGTATTTGTATGTATGTCTAGTGCTATTCTAAGAGCTTTACAAGTATTAACTCATTTATTACTTACGAAAACCTTATTCTACTTTTACATGTGAGAAAACTGAGGCATAGAGATGTTGTCATGTGTCCATGGTACCTACCTAATACCACAACAGAGTCACAATTTGACCTGGAAGTCTAACTTTGGAGACTTTCACAACCTCTCTAATTAAGATTAATTATTATATCCTCTTCAAGGATATTCATAAATATTCAACAAATTGTACATAAGCTGGCAAGAATAATCTGGGCTTCTTACTTTAAAGAAACTTTCTATTTTGAGTACTAGATGCTGTTTTAACAGGTTTGTTTTCTCTGCTTCAGTAGAGATGAAGTATCTTTGGATATTAGTTATATTAGTGATTTTTTCATCTAATCTAGGCAAGTTATTAATAGTTCAAGATATACTACCTTGAAATAACTAGTCTTCAAGAAGGAGAAAATAGAGTTAAGAATGGTGGAGGCGGCTATGAAGTACCAGAAGGCCTTGAAAGTAAGCACCATATTTTATGTGTATATAAGAAGAAGTAGGCAGAAGGTATCTGAGGTCAAAGACAAGGAGAGGCAGTAAAAATAGAGAGAGAAGGAGAAGCAAAGAGAAGGATCATTTCAGCTTGCTCAGAGGAAAGCAATGGATTGTAAACTGTGAACTCTGCATTTGTCCTTTTGGACTGGAAACGCCACTACTATTAATTGGACACTAGCATTTTATAAAGAATTATAGTAATTTAGTAGGATGTATCTTCTGTTGAGTTGGTGTAATGTCAAGAGATGGGGAGAAATGAGAGAAATGCATTTCTAAGGGAAAAAATTGTTAAGTAACCTCAAAATTTCTCCCATAATATTCACTCATGTGATGATTAACTATGACAAGTTTGAAACCTGAACAAAGTTTCAGTTGAATTATTTATCCAAATTTGGTCCAAAGGCAGATTAATATGTGAAACTCTTTCCATTGTCACCAAGAGAGAAATGTTACTCTAAAAATAGCGACTATTAAAACATGTGCTATACTGTGGATAGAAAGTGTCATTCTCCTTGCTGTGCTTTTAATATCTGTAAATATGATCCCCATGGCATATTATCCACCAGGACTATGTTATTTCACCATTGGTGACGTACTTCTTTACCTCCCATTGATTTATTTGATTAGTAAAAAAAATTGAGGGTTAAGGATGGCAATTACTATAAACATTGTCAATAACCAATACTTGAGACCCTTTGTACGTGAGGAAAGATCCTTCTAAAGAAGCCTTTTAATCATCTCTCTACTTCCTCTATTCATATGTAAAAGCATGGATTTTAAAAGCATAGAAGATGAAAGAAGGGGCAAATAAATAGAAGTTTTGCTCTATTAAACTATGATCATGACTTCCTTTTAAACTTTGTTTTTCCATAGGATATTGCACACCCCTATAAAATATAAAATGAAATGCTTTGGATTATCCTAGTAGCCATGCTTGTCTATGAGGCAACCAAAAGTGGCTCTATTTGCTGATTCCCTCTCATTAAATAAAAACACAACAAAAACAAACAAAAAAACTCCTGAATCCTGCATCTGCTCTATTTATATATCCTTTGTGTAGCAGGCATGCCCAACGTGATTATATCCTTATTCAAGGCTGATAATTCATTATTCGCAAAAGAAAATAGCTGTTTTTCAAAGATTAGTTCTTAGTATTTATTAAGTACATATTCTGATGCCAGAAAAAATGGGAAATACATCAAGCTGAACCGATGGTGAAAGGGATGGAGGTGAAAATCACAGATGGCATGAATCATTTGGATCCCTTGGTACCCCACAATCAGCATTCAAACAAGGGTTTGGGCAAACAGGCACCTCTCCACCTCTTCCTCCTGGATTCAGAATATCTTTGAACCACACTGGATGGTTTTCACAAAGCAGCTGGGCAAACTGCCTTCAATCAAGAAAGCTAGCCAGGGCTGCTAGGGGTGGTATAGTTCTGGTTTGTTCCCTATGCTGAAGTCTAATGAATGAAGATTATCATTTTAAGAAATCTTGGATCTTCCCTAAACAAAACTCAAATTATTGAGCATTTGGAACAGGCTAACTACTAAAAGTGATCAATTACTCATGGCATATGCAGAACTGATCACATCTATGCCTCTGAGGGCCCTTTCCAAGCTGGTTCAGTTTTATTTCTCTGGTGTGAGTGCCTGACATACTGTGCAAACAGTTGTGTCAAAACTTGGTTTACTTTAGACAGTGGTGTGCTTAGAGTAGTTGACCTCTGGAGCAGATCATTTTTTTTTAATACCTTATTCCTCTGTAGAACAAAAACTTTATGGTAATAATATAATAATCAAAAATAATTATTTTAAGATTCTTTCTTTAGTTTTATAACAAAAATTAACAATTAAAAGTGAAAGATAAAAACTAATTTAAAGAAATTATTCAAATTCAGTAAAACGTTTTACCTATGAACTAAAACTTGCTCTTAACAAAAAAAAATATTGTATCTCACATGTCACACTTTGTTTCACTGTTTTAAACTGTAAATGCAAATAAAAACAAATTACAAATATATTCTATGCATATAGAAAATATGTGTAAAACTCAATAGTAACTGTAGGATTTGTTTAGAACTTAGGTAAACAAAATAGTTTGTGAGAGATATATTTATCACTGATGTTAAGAATTGACAACGAATGGTGCTAATGAAATATAGACCCTATTTTAGTTGGTTTTATTATTATTTTTCAATTCTGTAGAGTCAAAGCGTCCTCTTATTCTCTTATTGCTGTGCCAGGACAGACCTCTCGAACACTAGCCTTGGTACCACTCGGCTTGAGAAGATTCCCAGTATCTCAAATTAGCATCCCCTATGCCCTTCCACATAATTGAAAGTACTTAAGGTCAAGTGAGTACTTTTTGGTGTGCGCAGCCTGTCATTCTTCCTCCTTGCCCATACACATCTCTTTCAAATGGCACTATAAATGATCTTCATGGGATCAGAACTTTTACTATTAACATTTCTTTCTGAAACACCCTGTGAGAACTGTAGTTCTCTTTGATCTAACAGCCAGCCTGAGGGCAATAGATAATACTGGCCATGATGTGATTTATCCCCACGTTTCTTTTAGAATTCAGTTTAGCCCAATTCTCTGCTGCACACCAAGCTTCAGGCCTAAGAAACCTAGAGATTTCTCTTTGCTCATAGCAGGACTAGAAGACAGGTTTTCCTGGTCCAGATTAAATGCATTAAAATTACACATAGATGAAAGTATAATGATCTAACATTCATTTTAAAGCTGTTACCTCCACTGAAGGGGAACAGAAAATAGACTATCTAAAGAAAGGAACATGCATAAATATCATGTTAATAGCTTTCTTGCTGGTTAGGACACAGTGAGCAAATAAAAGTAAGTATAATAATTCACTGTAAGACAGAGGATATTAAAATGAATCATTACCAAAATGGGGCCAAAGCCAGTACTGCTGAAGTAGATTCCTCTTGCAAACTTTATCATGTCTTGACAGTGAGAGTTTTTATTTGCTGAGTATTGAATATCTATATTTACAGAAATTGTTATTGTTAAGCATGGGATCTAATAATCCAAAAGGCCAGAAAGCTGCATGCTTTTCAAAAATCTCCATTCTGGCTATAAATAGCAGGTAATTGTGTGAGAGTCCTCTTGTACTTCTTTCAAACAAGTGTGTATGTTGGTGGGGGGCCAATGGGTAGAGAGTTGCGGCAGGATACACATCTGTGACCTCATTAACTTTGTTTTTTTTTTTTTGAATTTTATTTTATTTTTTTAAAGAGCAGGTTCTTATTAATTATCATTTTATACAAATCAGTGTATACATGTCAATCCTAATCTCCCAATTCATCACACCACCAACCCCCACCGCTGCCACTTCCCCCCTGGTGTACAAACATTTGTTCACTGCATCTGTGTCTCAATTTCTGTCCTGGAAACCGGTTCATCTGTACCATTTTTCTAGGTTCCACAGATATGCATTAATATACGATATTTGTTTTTCTCTTTCTGACTTACATCACTCTGTATGACAGTCTCTAGATCCATCCATGTCTCTACAAATGACTCAATTTCATTCCTTTTTATGGTTGAGTAATACTCCATTATATATCTTCTTTATCCATTCATCTGTTGATGGGCAGCCTAAAAGGCTGCTTCCATGTCCTGGCTTTTGTAAATAGTGCTGTATTGAACTTTGAGGTGCATGTGTCTTTTTGAATTATGGTTTACTCTGGGTATATGCCCAGTAGTGAGATTGCTGGGTCATATGGTAATTCTTAGTTGTTTTTTTTTTTTTTCGCTGTACGCTGGCCTCTCACTGTTGTGGCCTCTCCCATTGCGGAGCATGGGCTTCAGACACATAGGCTCAGCGGCCATGGCTCACGGGCCCAGCCGTTCTGCGGCATGTGGGATCTTCCCGGACCGGGGCACGAACCCGTGTCCCCTGCATCGGCAGGTGGACTCTCAACCACTGCGCCACCAGGGAAGCCCTATTTTTAGTTTTTTTAAGGAACCTCCATACTGTTCCCTATAGTGGTTGTATCAATTTACATTCCCACCAACAGGGCAAGAGGGTTCCCTTTTCTCCAGCATTTGTTGTTTGTAGATTTTCTGATGATGCCCATTCTAACTGGTGTGAGGTCATACCTCACTGTAGTTTTGATTTGCATTTCTCTAATAATCAGTGATGTTGAGCAGCTTTTCATGTGCTTCTGGGCCATCTGTATGTCTTCTTTGGAGAAATGTCTATTTAGGTCTTCTGCCCATTTGTGGATTGGGTTGTTTGTTTTTATAATATTGAGCTGCATGAGCAGTTTATATATTTTGGAGATTAATCCTTTGTCCGTTGATTTGTTTGCAAATATTTTCTCCCATTCTGAGGGTTGGATTCTTATCCTGTTTGCAGTTTCCTTTGCTGTGCAAAAACTTTTAAGTTTCATTAGGTCCCATTTGTTTATTTTTGTTTTTATGTCCATTACTCTAGGAGGTGGATCAAAAAAGATCTTGCTGTGATTTATGTCAAAGAGTGTTCTTCCTATGTTTTCCTCTAAGAGTTTTATAGTGTCTGGTCTTCCATTTAGGTCTGCAATCCATTTAGAGTTTATTTTTGTTTATAGTGTTAGGGAGTGTTCTAATTTCATTCTTTTACATGTAGCTGTCCAGTTTTCCCAGCACCACTTATTGAAGAGACTGTCTCTTCTCCATTGTATATCCTTGCCTCCTTTGTCATAGATTAGTTGACCATAGGTGTGTGGGTTTATGTCTGGGCTTTCTATCCTGTTCCATTTATCTATATTTCTGTTTTTGTGCCAGTAGCATATTGTCTTGATTACTGTAGCTTTGTAGTATAGTCTGAAGACTGGAAGCCTGTTTCCTCCAGCTCCGTTTTTTTCCCTCAAGACCACTTTGGCTATTCAGGGTCTTTTGTGCCTCCTAAAAATTTTAAGATTTTTTGTTCTAGTTCCGTAAAAAATGCCATTGGTAATTTGATAGGGATTGCATTGAATCTGTAGATTGCTTTGGGTAGTATAGTCATTTCACAATATCGATTCTTCCTATCCAAGAACACGGTGTATCTCTCCATGTGTTTGTTTCATCTTTAATTTCTTTCATTAGTGTCTTATAGTTTTCTGCATACAGGTCTTTTGTCTCCCTAGGTAAGTTTATCCCTAGGTATTTTATTCTTTTTGTTGCAATGGTAAATGGGAGTGTTTCCTTAATTTCTCTTTAAGATTTTTCATCACTAGTGTATAGGAATGCAAGAGATTTCTGTGCATTAATTTTGAATCCTGCAACTTTACCAAATTCATTGATTAGCTCTAGTCATTTTCTGGTGGCATCTTTAGTATTCTCTATATATAGTATCATGTCATCTGCAAACAGTGACAGTTTTACTTCTTCTTTTCCAATTTGTATTATTTCTTTTTCTTCTCTGATTTCACTGCTAGGACTTCTAAAACTATGTTGAATAATAGTAGTGAGAGTGGACATCCTTGTCTTGTTCCTGATCTTACAGGAAATGCTTTCAGTTTTTCACCATTGAGAATGACGTTTGCTGTGGGTTTATCGTTTATCGCCTTTATTATGTTGAGGTAGGTTGCCTCTATGCCCACTTTCTGGAGAGTTTGTATCATAAATGGATGTTGACTTTTGTCAGAAGCTTTTTCTGCACCTATTGAGATGATCATATGGTTTTTCTTCTTCGGTTTATTAATATGGTGTATCACATTGATTGATTTTCATATATTGAAGAATCCTTGTATCCCTGGGATAAATCCCACTTGATTGTGGTGTATGATCCTTTTAATGTGTTGTTGGATTCTGTTTGCTAGTATTTTGTTGAGGATTTTTGCATCTGTATTCATCAGTGATATTTTCTGTAATTTTCTTTCTTTGGAGTATATTTGTCTGGTTTTGGTATCAGGGTGATGGTGGCATCATAGAATGAGATTAGCAGTGTTTCTTTCTCTGCAATTTTTTGGAAGAGTTTGAGAAGAATAGGTGTTAGCTCTTCTCTAAATGTTTGATAGAATTCACCTGTGAATCCATCTGGCCCTGGACTTTTGTTTGTTGGAAGATTTTTAATCACAGTTTCAATATTATTACTTGTGATTGGTCTGTTCACATTTTCTATTTCTTCCTGGTTTGGTCTTGGAAGGTTATACCTTTCTAAGAATTTTCTATTTCTTCCAGGTTGTCCATTTTATTGGCATAGAGTTGCCTGTAATAGTCTCTTAGGATGCTTTGTATTTCTGTGGTGTCTCTTGTAACTTCTCCTTTTTCATTTCTAATTTTATTGATTTGAGTCCTCTCAGTCTTTTTCTTCATGAATCTGGCTAATGGTTTATCAATTTTGTTTATCTTCTCAAAGAACCAGCTTTTAGTTTTATTGATCTTTGCTATTGTTTTCTTTGTTTCTATTTCATTTATTTCTGCCCTGATCATTATGATTTCCTTCCTTCTGCTATCTTTGGGTTTTGTCTGCTCTTCTTTCTCTAGTTCTTTTAGGTGTAAGGTTAGATTTTTTATTTGAGATGTTTGTTGTTTCTTGAGGTAGGATTTTATAGCTATAAACTTCCCTCTTAGAACTACTTTTGCCGCATCCCATAGGTTTTGGATCGTCGTGTTTTCATTGTCATTTGTCTCAAGGTATTTTGTTATTTCCTCTTTGATTTCCTCAGTGATCTCTTGGTTATTTAGTAACGTATTGTTTAGCCTCCATGTGTTTGTGTTTTTTACATTTTTTCCATAATTGATTTGTAATCTCATAGTGTTGTGGCCAGAAAAGATGCTTGTTATGATTTCAGTTTTCTTAAATTTACTTAGGCTTGATTTGTGACCCAAGATGTGATCTATCCATGCACACTTGAGAAGAAAGTATAATCTGCTGTTTTGGGATGGAATGTCCTATAAATATCAATTAAATCTATCTGGTCTATTGTGTCATTTAAAGCTTATGTATCCTTATTAATTTTCTGTTTGGATGATCTGTCCATTGGTGTAAGTGAGGTATTTAAGTCCCACACTATTATTGTGTTAATATCAATTTCCTCTTTTATAGCTGTTAGCAGTTGCCTTATGTATTGAGATGCTCCTATGTTGGGTGCATATATATTCATAATTGTTATATCTTCTTCTTAGATTGACCCCTTGATCATTATATAGTGTCCTTCCTTGTCTCTTATAACATTCTTTATTTTAAAGTCTATTTTATGTGATATGAGTGTTGCTACTCCAGCTTTCTTTTGATTTCCATTTGCATGGATTATCTTTTTCTATCCTCTCATTTTCAGTCTGTATGTGTCCCTAGGTCTGAAGTGGGTCTCTTGTACACAGCATATATGTGGGTCTTGTTTTCATATCCATTCAGCAAGCCTGTGTCTTTTGGTTGGAGCATTTAATCCATTCACGTCTAAGGTAATTATCGATATGTATGTTCCTATTACCATTTTCTTAATTATTTTGGGTTTGTTGTTTTCTTCTCTTGTGTTTCCCACTTAGAGAAATTCCTGTAGAATTTGTTGTAGAGCTGGTTTTGTGGTGATGAATTCTCTTAGCTTTTGCTTGTTTGTAAAGCTTTTGATTTCTCCATTGAATCTGAATGAGATCCTTGCCTGGTAGAGTAATCATGGTTGTAGATTCTTCCTTTTCATCACTTTAAGTATATCATGCCAGTCTCTTTTGGGTTGTAGAGTTTCTGCTGAGAAATCAGCTGTTAACCTTATGGATGTCCCCCTGTATGTTATTTGTCGTTTTTCCCTTTCTGCTTACAATAATTTTTCTGTCTTTAATTTTTGCCAATTTGATTACTATGTGTCTTGGATTGTTTCTCCTTGGGTTTATCCTGTATGGGACTCTCTGTGCTTCCTGGACTTAGGTGGCTATTTCCTTTTCTATGATAGGGAAGTTTTTGACTATAATCTCTTCAAATATTTTCTCGGGTTCTTCTTCTCTCTTCTCCTTCTGGGACCCCTATAATACGAATGTTGTTGCATTTAATGTTGTCCCAGAGGTCTCTTAGGCTGTCTTCATTTCTTTTCTTTCTTTTTTCTTTATCATGTTCTGTGGCAGTGAATTCCACCATTCTGTCTTCCAGGTCACTTATCCATTCTTCTGCCTCAGTTTTTCTGCTATTGATTCCTTCTAGTGTAGTTTTCATTTCAGTTATTGTGTTGTTCATCTCTGTTTTTTGTTCTTTAATTCTTCTAGGTATTTGTTAATCTTTTCTTGCATCTTCTCGATCTTTGCCTCTATTCTTTTTCCGAGGTCCTGGATCATCTTCACTATCATTATTCTGAATTCTTTTTCTGGACGGTTGTCTATCTCCACTTCATTTAGTTGTTTTTCTGGGGTTTTATCTTGTTCCTTCATCTAGTACATAGCCCTCTGCTTTTTCGTCTTGTCTGTCTTTCTGTGAATGTGGTTTTTGTTCCACAGACTGCAGGATTGTAGTTCTTCTTGCTTCTGCTGTCTGCCTCTAGTCCAACTCATTTACTTTTAAATCGTATTTTATGAATTCCAGAAGTGTTAGGACCCGAAAGTTAAATTTAATCAATAAAATTGTTTATCTACATGTTTGTGGCAAAGAAAGAAGATTTAAGAAACTAGAAAAACACAACTTAATATGGGATAACGGATCTCTATAACTACAGATGAGAAAAGTAATACTTGGTTAAATAATATCTGTAAAATTATTTTACCCCAGTGTAAGCAGTGTAGGAAAAACTGATAGCTCTTTGAATTCAGGAACTTCAGTTAATTATTGAACAGGGTCATAGATGTATTTATCTCTCAACTCTACTAAATATAATGGTCATGAAAACAGGATACCTTATTTACATGTATAGAGTATATAAGATGTTGCTTTGTTAAGTACCTCATATATATACAAATATTTCATGTATGGAATTATATATATATATATGTAATCACAGGTAGGTCACTTAATAATTACCCATTTTTGAGTTTTAGTATTTATGTATATTTTATACACCTATTCACATACAGTTTGTTTTTCAAGCCTCACAGCTTGTCACCCCTTCTGGTTCTTCACCTCTTTCTAGCTGCAAGAGTCACTTGACCTCAGTGTATAGCACTGATGAGACCAGCCCTGAATTCTGGCTAGAGTGACAGAATATCAAGAAAATTCTTTCTGGTTCAACATCGAGCCGTTGTGATTTGCCTCTAATCTGGGTCTAAGCTTGAGTCTTCATGACTAACTGGATCTTCATCTTGCTCCTTGTATCTAAATTTCGAGATCAGACGTGGACTTAGATCAGACTTCACTGAGAAGCATTCTTTGACTCATCCAAAAAGCCCAGACCCTCAGGCAGAAAAGCTCATTCCTGAATTTGTCTTCCTGAATGTTCTTCCTGCTCCTTCAGTCCCTGAGATCTAGTTAACCCCTGTCACCAACAGTCCTCTAAAGTTGATGTTTAATGTGCTTTGGTTGGGGAGAAGGAGCCTTTATCAAGTTATGCTACACAGAGAAAATAGTACAAAGCTTGAATTTGGTGCCACAGAAACTTGTGTGGCTTTAGTACTTTTATCTTTTTTTTTCCAGTTTAATTAACAATGAAGCTTTGTGAGGTTTTAATTGGACAGTGTATAGCAATGCACCTATATACAGGTCCTGGCATACCTTCTGTCATTCAGGATTTGGTCAGAGCAGCAAAACCATCAGAAATGAGATAGAATAAGGGATTAATTAGAGGGGCTTGACATTGTGCAAGTGTGGGAGTTGGTTAAACAATTTATGTATGGCTGTTGGTTTTGCATCTGGTGCTGGACCTGAAGTGAGCAGGGAGTTGGAAAGGAGAGATGAGTGTGAAGTGAACAAGAACAAGGACAAATTGTAATACAGGAGGATAAGCGGGAACCAAATGATAAGCTGAAAATTGAGTTAATCTGTCACCACCGCTAATCCTATAATTTAGATGAGGCAGGTGACTTATAGGAGAGGCTGACACTCTCTTTCAGTATCCTAAAAATGCACCTGGCTCAGGTGTTGGAGAAACCCAAGGAGGAGATAAGACAGAAGCCAACATGGCGAACCCCATATGCACAACAACATAGTGAGCTGAACTCGCATCTGACCTGCCAAGCAAAACAAGACTCCTGATTCACTTCTAGAGTCCACTCCTTCCACGAATTTCCCTTGCCGTGAACCCTCACCCAGAATCGTAAAGAGAAGAGAATTCTAGGAAACACATTTCAAGCTTAGTTAAGCTGGCATAGTACAGAGACTCCAAATACCTTTCTTTCTTCCCATTTGTGCTTCAAGTCTGTATCTCAAAAGGTATGGTAAAAAACTATATGTAAACTCTTTAAGTCTTGTTTAAATGACCTAATTGAATTGGCAATCTCTGATTCAATCAACAAGGTGAGTTTATTCCATTTGTCAGGAAATTGGACATCTGCTCAACCCTATTTTTGTCTTTGTTCTTTAAGCCGGATGAAGTTATTTCACTTCTCTTTGCCACAGTTATTGTGTGTCTAAGATTTAACACTACTTTTGAGGCTATGACTATAGCAATTTTGTACTTCTTTCAAGCATGATGGGAGGATAATTGGTTTATGACATATGAAGCCCTTTTAAGCTTCTTCAGTGAGCAGGGGGGTGGGGGCATTACAGTACCAAAGTTCATAAAACTGTTCATTTAATTGTTTTTACTCTTCCAGACCCACTGCCAATAATCCTGATATGAACATCATGCATTGTTCTTTCAAGGGCAGGGTTATTTTAGATTTAGAAAGGTCTCCAAAGCTTTTTAAACCTGTTTGAGCACTAAAGGTCTGCAAGAGCAATGCATTTTCCACCACATTAAATAATACATTCAAGTGTAAGTGGTTTTCAAAGTGAGGAACTAAAGAAAAGGGCACCAGATGAAACTGCTCTTGCTGTGTCTCCAAGGTGACTGTTTGGCACGTAGCAATGGGCCTGGCCCCCTGACAAGGCTGGTAACAGTGGCCTTGGTGGAGAGTGACAGTGTAATCACTATAGCCCCCTTCAGAGCTGTTGCTCATAGACTAGACCTGACTAAATTCCTCAAAACATTGAGTTCAATGGTAGAAAAGGAAATAGCCCACTGCCTGTATCAACCTTGAAATTTAAAATCAAATATAATATATTAATGTTCAAAAGAAAGAATCTCTTAAGAACTCAGATTTGCAACATATGCAGGTGCTTGCAGGGAGGAGAATCTGGGAAACACATTCTTGACCAACCTCTAAACAACAGGAGGATAGAACTTTTAAATCCTACTTTAGCTATTAATATTTAAGGATCTCAGTATCCTTTTTCCTGAAAAAAAAAAGTAGCATTTCGTAGAATATTTGCAATGTCTAAGTGAAGGATTTATCTGTCATCCCTTTGAATATTGAATGTGTGTTTAAGCACCACATAGAAATGATTGGTAATTTTACTTCTAGTTTCTAAATTAATAGTTTCTGGATCTTCTGGCAACAGGTCTCTAATGTGTCGTCATTGATCAAAGATAGACTACTATATTAGCAATTAATTATGGCCAAACACAAACACAGTTAAGACCTCTAGTAATAGTCTAGAGGGAAATAAAAGGACCTGAAGTGTGGCAGTGGGGCCAGGAAGGAGGAGGTGGAATTGAGATTTCTTGACTTTGGTGGTCGGGGAATGTACAAAAAAGCCAATTTGGAGGTTTCTAGCTTGGGCCATTGGGTAGATGGTAATGCAGTGATCTGCGAAATAAAATGGAGGAAGAGAAGCAGGCAGGAGATGAAAAGATCAGTTTGTAGCCAATATCTGGAACTAACTGCTGCATCACTGGGTTCATCTGTGGAAGTTCTGAGTGGCTTTCCCATCAGTATCCATCCTCCTGAGCACCAACGAAAACAGTCTAACCTCTCTCACCATCTGCATTTAGTGAGGAGAATCGCAGCTGCTTTCCATGTTCCCACCGTTGGAAAGCCCCATGATGCTGTCAGCATTTCAGAGTGGTTGGTTGGCACTGGTTCAGTTTGCGGGTAGATTTTATTGTTGTTAATGATAGTGCTGTTGGCTGTTTTCAGGGCTAGTGATTTGTCCACTACTTGGCCTAGGATGCAAAATTGCTGAAATCAGGGCACCTGGGGGAGAATCTTAAAATCGTGCCCTTTTAAAATGTTAACTAATGAACTTCAGTTTGATATTTTACCAGAGCCCGTGGGATTATAGGTGATAAAAACTAAAAACATAAGGTTGATGTGCTGGAAGCAATGATAAAATTTGCTTTTATGCACTTTTAGAAAATGCATAAATGTTCCAGGTCAGGTGGCACAGTAGCTGTCATAATGTGTTGTCATCTTGTCACTCTTACACTTTATCCTCTGCATAGGATTGTGTTTGTTCAGACTCTCAATTGCATTAAGCTGCTCCTTATTAGAATAAAATATACTCAGTTCCATAAATACTGAACTAAATTCACTTGGGTATTTTAATACTGGTTTTTATGCCCAATCTTAATAAGCTCAGATGCACAGCTGCATTAAGTGACAATTGAGATGTCCTTTACCTTCTTATATAATGAGTAGAGAATGGGTTTTCATGAATACTGACTTTCATGAATATTGTGTGGGTGTGTTATACATTAAAATTTTTTTCCTGTCTACACAGGAAAAGTATAACTTTTAATAGAGTGGCTCTGTCCTTGCAGTCTTACTTCTGTATTATTCAGAATACCTGCCTACGTATAGAATGCATTCAGAATATTGGTTATAGTTGTTACTCTCTATTTGGAGGAAAATGGAACAAGAAGGAAAATCAGGCTTTCTAAAACATGTTTGGGAAAATTAAATGGATGTATATCTTTTAAGGTATCTGAACATGTCATCTTTTAAAACCTTAAGCCAACTCCCAGTTCTTGCCAAGATTATCTTACTATAAATAAAAATTTGATTTACTTATCTTTAAAGTTCTTTAAGGTTTGGTACTATGAGCATCCCTTTGCCTCACCCCTGGACAGTCTGCATCATTTAATTCTTCCTTCAAGTGGTCTCTCTTATCCATCCGTTCCTTTCACGTAGGTCTTCATCACATCACCTCTGAAATTACTGAAAGGCTTTATAGCAGGACTTCCTGTTACTAGTCTAGTCACTTTTCATTGTCGTATGCCAGTTTAATCTTCTTTAAAATAAATTTCTTCATATTATTCCTCTTTCAAAAACTGTGAGTTCCTTTTTCTTACTATGCAGATATGAAATTGAATCTTTTAGCACTCAAGGATTTTTCACAATCAGAATTATCTCCCTAATTCAATATTTGTATCATTCATCCATTACTCATAAACTGGCATTTTTATTGTTCAATGGCATATCCCTCTTTCCTTTCCCCATGATTTTCCCTTGTTGAAAGTGCTTCCCAACTCCTCTGCCTTTCTGAACTGTACCCACCCTTCCACATTCTGCCTCCAGTCCCACTCCCCTTTGACACTCCCCTGGAACCTTCTCTGACTTAATACTCTCTACCATGCAGTTTAGTATTTAATTAAATGCTATTTTAACATATAGAACTCTGAGGTATGAACTTTCACTGTTTAAAAACTTTAAATTGTGGAAAAATATTTCAACACGTGCAAAAGTAGACAATTTAGTAAAATAAGCATCTAAATATCCAATTGCCTGGCTCCAAAAAGGACCAACTCCTAGCTAGTCTTGTTTGACCTATGCGCCACCTCTTTTCCCTGCCTTAATATTTCAAAGTAAACATCAGAAATCATTGCATTTTATTTTTAAATATTAATAATGTGAAACAAACTTTTTGGCAGCACTGTCTACCTGTTTTTAATTGCCCTGGGCACCTGAATCTATCCTGCAATAATCAGGAGGTACCTACCCAATCCAAATAGCTATCTCTATCTTCATATTCATAACCATATCTATAACCTTTCTATATCTGTATCTATATTCACATGCATATGAATATATTTATATTCATATCTATATATCTATATCTATATATATAAATAGGTATATCTGAATCTGTAACTATCTCTATCTCTATATCATGTCTGTCTGTCTATATCAATCTATATACCAGAAGGGATTCACAACCAAAAGATCTGAACAAGCTGAAGCTGTGTTATGGAATGAAGAGACTTCACATTCTGCTATTCATTTAGCACAAGCATAAATAGCTATTATAAATGATATCTTTTCCACAATAAGTTTCTCATACTTGTTTGCTTCCTTATTAAAGAAGCATCTTCTCTTCTTATATAATTATACAGATGCTCTCTGAGAGTTCCATGCTGCATTTGACCCACATTAATCTATCCTGAGATGCTCAGTAATTTTATCAGGGCCCTTGCCAGGTATTCTTAACTGATACATGAACAAATATTCCCAGTTCACTTTTACACCTTCATCAACCACAATACTAAGGAAGCTTCAGGTTCCTGTAAGATGCTCTGCAAATGCCTGCCACTGATTACTATTGCTCTGGGAAGGAGTGCTCTCCTTGTATCTCACTGGAACCAAGGTTGATCTGAATTCTTTGAAGTCTTTGACCAGTTTCTTCTTTGTTCCACCTTTCTGTTTTTTGTAACTGTATTTTCTTTTCTAGTGGATAGGTAAGAGATACTCCTCTAGGCCAGATGAATAACTTCCCAATTACACTCAGCTGACAGTAGTTCTCGCATTTATTGGAAGGTAGAAATACAGATGTCAGGACACCACCATGACTGTTTCAATGCAGGGTATTCCTGTTAACTCACTCATGTGTAGACTTCCCTTAGGGGAAAATTTTGAATGGTATCCCCAGCTCCTTCTCTGGCAGCAACCATGTTTTATACTTCAATCCAAAGAACACTTCTGAGTACTTACCATGTGCCAGATATTTTATTAGATGTTGGGTCTTTTGGGGTTAAAAAAAAATCACTGTCCCTTCTACTGAGGGCCTTACAGACAAAGAAAATAATTTGTTTAATTATGCCATTTTTTCCCCATATCTCTCAATCCAACCATTCTGTGTTACACCTGTCCGCAGTTTCGTCTAACTTCTCTGATCATTCATATTTTGTTCCCACTGCAGGCTCCTTTTTTTCCATCAATTCCTCAAATGTTGATGTGCTCCCATACTCTGTATTTTGTCTTCCTCTCTCTCTGTTGTCCATATTCTCCCAGTGTGATCTCATATGCTCTATCCTGGTGATTAATAGTGGTACTCCTAACTAAAATATCTCCTTTGCATTCCAAACCCATATATTTCCAATTTGCTGGACATCTTTTCTTTTTCCACCAAATCTTTTACTCTTCTGCCACTGGCACTCCATACCTCCACCAAAGTCTGGCTGTTAGCCCAGATGCTCCTCCATTCACTCCCTATGTGCAGCACTGACAATTCTTTTTTCTCTTTCATTTCTCAAATTCATTTCTTCTCCCATTTTCCATTAACACTTCAATTTTACTAGTTGCAGCTCTCTTTTCTCTTCCCTGGGATATTAGCAAAACTATCAGATATTCCTGTCTCCTCTTGTCTTCTCTAATTCATTCTTCACACCACAACAACCTTCATATACTATCCCATAAAACATAAAGCACAAAAGGAAAGTATAATATTTCCCTGATTAAAAACTTTTAATGATTCTCAGTTGCCTATGTGATAAACTCATATTCCCTATTTAGGACAGGCTCTCCAAATTCTTACTCTGTCTGCTTCTCCAGTCTTATTTCATGATTCCACCTCTCCCTACTTTCACATCCCATCTCCACCAACATACAAACATTCACCCAAATCACATGCACGACTTCCCTATCTTTTCTCATGCCTGGGAATCCATTCTGGTACTTTCCCAAGAGAACATATCTTCATTTTCTAAGACTTTGTTCATTTATTTATTTTTTAACCTGAGGTGTTTCCTTCTGCTTATGTAGATTTGATTTCTCACATATTGTACCTCCACTGTGCTGTATACATAATTTCATAAGCACCAAAGCTGCACTATTGCATTGTCTGTCTGCACATATGTCTTGTATTATAACAGGTTAATTGAAGACAAGAACAAGGTTAAATTCATCTCTGAACTCCTGATACCTAACGGAGCACCTAGTTTATAGAAAACACTAAATGAATGTTTATTGACAGATGGGATGAAAGAATGATGCAAAACTTCCTATTTATTTAATGTTATTCAATTCCATATTTGTATGTTCATAAACTTTATCTTTCGAGGCCTTGATATTCGATTCTCTGAAGAATCTCTACCAGTCTACTCTCCTTGAAGTGACTAATATTGTGATATGATAGTTAACTTTGCTCCTTCAGATGTTAAAAGGAGCATGTTAAAAGTTAGCCATTTTGAGTCTAAAGGTTTTTTTTTTTTTTTTTTGCGGTACGCGGACCTCTCACTGTTGTGGCCTCTCCCGTTGCGGAGCATAGGCTCCGGACGCGCAGGCTCAGTGGCCATGGCTCACGGGCCCAGCCTCTCCACGGCATGTGGGATCTTCCCGGATCGGGGCACGAACCCGTGTCCTCTGCATCGGCAGGTGGACTCTCAGCCACTGTGCCACCAGGGAAGCCCGAGTCTAAACGTTTTGAAGGAAACATAATTCAAACTTCATGCTGGCTCTTACCACTGAGTGTAGTGGACATGTGGATTTTTTTTTTTTTTTTTTTGCGGTATGCGGGCCTCTCACTGTTGTGGCCTCTCCCGTTGCGGAGCACAGGCTCCGGACGCGCAGGCTCAGCAGCCATGGCTCAGAGGCCCAGCCGCTCCGCGGCAGGTGGGATCTTCCCGGACCGGGGCACGAACCCGTGTCCCCTGCATCGGCAGGTGGACTCTCAACCACTGCGCCACCAGGGAAGCCCCAACACGTGGATTTTTTGACTGCCTGGCATCTGCCTTCCTTTCCTATGTTTCCACTATATGTCTTGGTAGGAGGTAGCGCCTGAATCCTACCACAATTCCAGAAAGCCCAGTTAATTCAGGTTCAAGCTTCTCTCATGAATGAGATCTAGCCTTGGCTAACGAGATCAAGATCCTCCTGGCATTTTAAATTTGAGGGAGTCACACAAAATTCAGAGACAGCGGGACGCATTCATTTGTGCGGAAGCCACACCCATTTCCCAGGTTGGGTAGCGGCAGCCGTGTCCGTTTCATCTCCAGCGGCAGAGGAAGAAATATCTTCACATAACATTTCCTGTGGTCCTGGCACCGGCCTGATAGTTCCTTGCTCCTGCTTGTTTTCATTTCATTTGCTAGACTTCTGAGGAGTTTCTTAAATTAATCCAATCTTTTTGATAAAATCCTTCAGCTTCAATTGACCAGAGTCAATTTTTGTTTCTTTCTGCTAACAAAATTTACTAATAACTATTGGTGAATTTTATTTATGTAAAACTGTTTAAGTGGAAGGCTATGTGCTAGTATGCCTCTAATTTAAAATGGATGTATTTAATTCACTAAACACACTGAGCACAGTTATTCCAAGTAATGAATACAGAAGCAAAATATTCTAACACAACGCCAGAGAGCAGACGCTGTGGGTAAATGACGTAAGTAATTTATGGACAATAGCCACTGCTTTGCCTTCAGATATTTATCTCTTTTGTATGCCTTTCCCCAGGTGCCATCTGAAAGGGGAATAGTAGGCAGCTAATGAAGGTGTTCTCTGTGGTATTATAAGCAGTCTCAAGAATAAGGAATAGAGCAGTTGTCTGCAATCATAAGCAGATGTTGCAAAGCTCTATAAGCCTTAATGGCTGTTGTTCAATAAAGCTTTTTAGGAGGAAAAAAAATCAATAACACTAAAATAAATTGTCTATGGGAAACATTTACTCGCCATTTTTCATGAGAAAATTACTGTATGGAGACAAAATTATGCTCTTTGGATACAGTTTGAAAGTTGAAAAGCTAAAGGGATTGTGTTTATACTTGCATGTTTGGCTTCTGTGAGTTTTATGAATTATCATTGGGACATCTATAGAGCCTTTACAAGTGAAAACTACGCATGATGTTAGACTTTAAGCAACCTAAACAATGTGAAAGGAAAACTACATCCTGTTCAGCTGAAATCACGTAGTACTAAATGGAGATGTGGGCCTCAAGATTTGAATATGTCAAAACTATAGATTCTTTCCTCTCTCTTAAATTGGACCTCTGCTGGCTACAAGAAAAGTGAGCAATGTGTGTGAAGCCATCTAGATATTTTCCTCCTATTCATACAACAGATTCATGAACAGGCCAGGCTGTAAATTAACTAGGAGATGCTGGCATCTTAGCCATATTTTGAAAGTGAAACCTTGTAGTCTCTACCAGTGTTTCCCAAAGGATGGCCCTGTGACCACATACAACAAAGTCACTTGGGATGCTTATTAAAAGTGTAGATTCCTTATCCCCACCCTACAAACTCAAATTAGGAAGTAGTCTTTATATGTGTCTATGATGCTACACTCTCTAGTATTAATCATTGATAATGTCTCTCTCCTCTTAAATAACCTCCCTAGGACCAGAGTTAATTCTAATCAAAATGTGAATAAGTACAGATTTATATGCAGAACCTTATTTGCTGCCCAGTCCCCTCCCTTCCCAACTCATTTGGCAGGCATATCTTAGCCACTCCCTACTCTTTTCCACATAATCCATTATCTGGTGCTTCTCCTAATGCCATATGCTTTCTGTGACCCCAGGCACTCAGAATTTGGCCATCACATTCCTCAAATTCTATTCTTCCATTAAAACAACTCTCCTAAGTTTTCTCCCCATAGCCAAGTCATCCAAAGCAATAAGGAACTATTGACAATCTACTCTGTAACTAATTGACAGGGCTGAAGAAAATACGTAAATAATCCTTCCATCTTGAATGATACTCGAGTATTTAACAGACCCTCCCCTCTGCAAAGCACCTCATCAGTTGTCTCTTCCAAGGGAGTCAATAATCACATAACATTTTGCAGCTAGTGTTTTTTTAATAAATATTTATTAAAAGAATGATGGAAATTACAATCCAGGTTGAAGGGAATGGTAACATGGTGGTAAGCCTATGAGAGAAATAAAGCCACTAGTACCGGAATAGGAAGTGAAGAAGGCTTGCCAGTGACAGGTAAATGATTTAATAGAAGTGAAGTCAGAATGTACTGTGCTGAATGCTCCAAAAAAGTCATTAGCCAAAGAAAGCAGAGAGATATCTACTGCCTGTGTGAGGGGGTGGGTGGTGGGGAGTAGAGTGTGTGGTACGTGAGTGGTGCAGCAGGGCAAGAGAATTTTAAAATACATCTTAAAGTGCAGTGGTTGAGAGTCCGCCTGCCGATGCAGGGGACACGGGTTCGTGCCCTGGTCCGGGAAGATCCCACATGCCGCGGAGCGGCTGGGCCCGTGAGCCATGGCCGCTGAGCCTGCGCGTCCGGAGCCTGTGCTCCGCAACGGGAGAGGCCACAGCAGTGAGAGGCCCACGTACCGAAAAAAAAAAAAATCTTAAAGGAACTTAGGTAAGATTTCACTTGATATACCGAAAGGGATGCGAGATGGAGGAAACAGCACTGAACTTGGACCTGTAGAGGTCTAAACTGGAGGTGAGAAGGAGGGAGTTGGCACTGGAGTCATTAAGGAAGAGGAATCTAAAGTGAATTGACTACAGCTGTACACGGGTGTGTGGGAGGGGAAGCTGGCTCTGCTTTCAAGTTCAGCTGACAATAAATACGTTGGTAGTTTGAGTGTGATAATAAGCCTGTTATTTTCTCTGAAAGTCCTGCCCAGGTAGAGTTTTGTCCTCTTACACCTCCCATGCATTGGTGAAAACACAACTCCTGTTATCCGTTATTTGCTGAAAGTATCCACGTGGTGATTGTCTTAATACTGGAATTGCCCAAGTAACATTTTTGGGAAGTGGAGAAAGGATGTTTGAAAAATGTAGTCTGCTATTCCTTTGAAATGGGAAGCCTAACATTCTTAGTGATACTAGAAACCAGAGATCCTTAATTTGATTTCTTTCCACCACAGATAAAAACATCATGACTGTTTTGCTGCTTCAGTGAGGAGAAAGAGTTACCCATAGGCAAAAAACTGTAGGGGGAAAAGGCAGGAGAAAATTAGAGTTATTTTACAAATAAAGAAACGAAGAATCAAACGACATTTGGCAGGGCCAGTCATTATCCAGGAGGCATTTAGTGTTAAAGTGGTAGAGTCTGTATATCCAATAATAATATTTAGGAAGAAAGTGTAATATCTTTTTAACATAAATATATCTTCCTATCAGGGTAATTTTTTTGAATTCCTGAATTTTATTTAATTTTTTTTATACAGTAGGCTCTTATTAGTCATCCATTTTATACACATCAGTGTATACATGTCAAACCCAATCTCCCAATTCATCACATCACCCGAACCCCACCTCCACCACTTCCCCCATTGGTGTCCATACGTTTGTCCTCTACCTCTTTGTCTCAATTTCTGCCCTGCAAACTGGTTCATCTGTACCATTTTTCTAGGTTCCACTTATATGCGTTAAAATACGATATTTGTTTTTCTCTTTCTGACTTACTTCACTCTGTATAACAGTCTCTAGATCCATCCACGTCTCTACAAATGACTCAATTTCATTCCTTTTATGGCTGAGTAATATTCCATTGTATATATGTACCACATCTTCTTTATCCATTCGTCTGTTTTGGGGCATTTAGGTTGCTTTCATGACCTGGCGATTGTAAATAGTGCTGCAATGAATATTGGGGTGCATGTGTCCTTTTGAATTATGGATTTCTCTGGGTATATGCCCAGTAGTGGGATTGCTGGGTTATACGGTAATTCCATTTTCAGTTTTTTAAGGAACCTCCATACTGTTCTCCATGGTGACTGTATCAATTTACATTCCCACAAACAGCACAAGAGGGTTCACTTTTCTCCACACCATCTCCAGCATTTGTTGTTTGTAGATTTTCTGATGATGCCCATTCTAACTGGTGTGAGGTGATACCTCATTGTACTTTTGATTTGCATTTCTTTAATAATCAGTGATGTTGAGCAGCTTTTCATGTGCTTCTTGGCCATCTGTATGTCTTCTTTGGAGAAATGTCTATTTAGGTCTTCTGCCCATTTGTGGATTGGGTTGTTTGTTTTTTAGTATTGAGCTGCATGAGCTGTTTATATATTTTGGAGATTAATCCTTTGTCCATTGATTCATTTGTAAATATTTTCTCCCACTGTGAGGGTTGTCTTTACGTCTTGCTTATGGTTTCCTTTGCTGCACAAAAGTTTTTAAGTTTCATTAGGTCCCATTTGTTTATTTTTGTTTTTATTTCCATTACTCTAGGAGGTGGATCAATAAAGATCTTGCTGTGATTTATGTCAAAGAGTGTTCTTCCTATGTTTTCCTCCAAGAGTTTTATAGTGTACAGTCTTACATTTACGTCTTTCATCCGTTTTGAGTTTATTTTTGTGTATGGTGTTAGGGAGTGTTCTAATTTCATTCTTTTACATGTAGCTGTCCAGTTTTCCCAGCACCACTTATTGAAGAGACTGTCTCTTCTCCATTGTATATCCTTGCATCCTTTGTCATAGATTAGTTGACCATAGGTGTGTGGGTTTATCTCTGGGCTTTCTACCTTGTTCCATTTATCTATATTTCTGTTTTTGTGCCAATACCATACTGTCTTGATTACTATAGCTTTGTAGTATAGTCTGAAGTCTGGAAGCCTTATTTCTCCTGCTCCATTTTTTTCCCTCAAGACCGCTTTGGCCATTTGGGGTCTCTTGTGTCTCCATACAAATTTTAAGAGTTTTTGTTCCAGTTCTGTAAAAAATGCCATTGGTAATTTGATCGGGATTGCATTGAATCTGTAGATTGCTTTGGGTAGTATAGTCATTCCAACAATATTCTTCCAATTCAAGAACATGGTATATCTCTCCATCTGTTTGTTTCATCTTCAATTTCTTTCATCAGTGTCCTATAGTTTTCTGCATACAGGTCTTTTGTCACCCTAGGTAGGTTTATCCCTACGTATTTTATTCTTTTTGTTGCAATGGTAAATGAGCGTGTTTCCTTATTTTCTCTTTCAGATTTTTCATTATTAGTGTATAGGAATGCAAGAGATTTCTGTGCATTAATTTTGTATCCTGCAACTTTACCAAATTCATTGATTAGCTCTACTACTTTTCTGGTGGCATCTTTAGTATTCTCTATATATAGTATCATGTCATCTGCAAACAGTGACAGTTTTACTTCTTCTTCTCCAAGTTGTATTCCTTTTATTTCTTTTTCTTCTCTGATTGCCATGGCTAGGACTTCCAAAACTATGTTGCATAATAGTGGTGAGAGTGGACATCCTTGTCTTGTTTCTGATCTTACAGGAAATGCTTTCAGTTTTTCACCATTGAGAATGATGTTTGCTGTGGGTTTGTCATATATGGCCTTTATTATGTTGAGGTAGTTTCCCTCTATGCCCACTTTCTGGAGAGTTTGTATCATAAATGGGTGTTGACTTTTGTCAAAAGCTTTTTCTGCATCTATTGAGATGATCATATGGTTTTTATTCTTCAATTTGTTAATATGGTGTATCACATTGATTGAGTTGAGTATATCGAAGAATCCTTACATCCCTAGGATAAATCCCATTGATCATGGTATATGATCCTTTTAATGTGTTGTTGGATTCTCTTTGCTAGTATTTTCCTGAGGATTTTTGCGTCTATATTCATCAGTGATATTGGTCTGTAATTTTCTTTTTTTGTAGTGTCTTTGTCTGGTTTTGCTATCAGGGTGATGGTAGCCTCATAGAATGAGTTTGGGAGTGCACCTTCCTCTGCAATTTTTTGGAAGAGTTTGAGAAGGATAGGTGTTAGCTCTTCTCTAAATATTTGATAGAATTCACCTGTGAAGCCATCTGGCCCTGGACTTTTGTTTGTTGGAAGGTTTTTAATCACAGTTTCAATTTCATTACTTTGATTGGTCTGTTCATATTTTCTGTTTCTTCCTCATTCAGTCTTGGAAGGTTATACCTTTCTAAGAATTTGTCCATTTCTTCCAAGTTGTCCATTTTATTGGCATAGAGTTGCTTGTAGTAGTCTCTTAGGATGCTTTGTATTTCTGCGGTGTCTCTTGTAACTTCTCCTTTTTCATTTCTAATTTTATTGATTTGAGTCCTCTCCCTCTTTTTCTTGATGACTCTGGCTAATGGTTTATCAATTTTGTTGATCTTCTCAAAGAACCAGCTTTTAGTTTTATTGATCTTTGCTATTGTTTTCTTTGTTTCTATATAATTTATTTCTGCTCTGATCTTTGTGATTTCTTTCCATCTGCTAACTTTGTGTTTTCTTTGTTCTTCTTTCTGTAGTTCCTTTAGGTGTAAGGTCAGATTGTTTTTAGAGATTTTTTTGTCTCTTGAGGTAGGCTTGTATAGCTATAAACTTCCCTCTTAGAACTGCTTTTGCTGCATCCCATAGGTTTTGGATCGTCGTGTTTTCATTGTCATTTGTCTCTAAGTATTTTTTGATTTCCTCTTTGATTTCTTCAGTGATCTCTTGGTTATTTAGTAACGTATTGTTTAGCCTCCATGTGTTTGTGTTTTTTACATTTTTTCCCGTAATTGATTTGTAATCTCATAGTGTTGTGGTCAGAAAAGATGCTTGATATGATTTCAATTTTCTTAAATTTACTTAGGCTTGATTTGTGACCCAAGATGTGATCTCTCCTGGAGAATGTTCTATGAGCACTTGAGAAGAAAGTGTAATCTGATGTTTTTTGATGGAATGTCCTATAAACATCAATTAAATCTATCTGGTCTATTGTGTCATTTAAAGCTTTTTTTCCTTATTTATTTTCTGTTTGGATGATCTGTCCATTGGTGTAAGTGAGGTGTTAAAGTCCCCCACTATTATTGTGTTACTGTCGATTTTCCCTTTTATAGCTGTTAGCAGTTGCCTTATGTATTGAGGTGCTCCTATGTTGGGTGCATATATATTTAAAATTGTTATATCTTCTTTTTGGATTGATCCCTTGATCATTATGTAGTGTCCTTCCTTGTCTCTTGTAACATTCCTTATTTTAAAGTCTATTTTATCTGATATGAGTATTGCTACTCCAGCTTTCCTTTGATTTCCATTTGCATGGAATATCTTTTTCCATCCCCTCATTTTCAGTCTGTATGTGTTCCTAGGGCTGAAGTGGGTCTCTTGTAGACAGTATATATATGGGTCTTATTTTTGTATCCATTCAATGAGCCTGGTGCTTTTGGTTGGAGCATTTAATCCATTCACGTCTAAGGTAATTATCGATATGTATGTTCCTATTACCATT
The DNA here is from genome assembly GCF_964270905.1 of Leucopleurus acutus. Lineage (NCBI taxonomy): Eukaryota > Metazoa > Chordata > Mammalia > Artiodactyla > Delphinidae > Leucopleurus > Leucopleurus acutus. Next base: position 38,372,947 of record NC_139142.1, read on the forward strand.
TTAATTGTGTTTGTTTTTGTAGGTCATTTTCTTCTCTTGTGTTTCCCACTTAGAGAAGTTCCTTTTAGCATTTGTTGTAGAGCTGGTTTGGTGGTGCTGAATTCTCTTAGCTTTTGCTTGTCAAGCTTTTGATTTCTCCATTGAATCTGAATGAGATCCTTGCTGGGTAGAGTAATCTTGGTTGTAGGTTCTTCCCTTTCATCACTTTAAGTATATCATGCCACTCCCTTCTGGCTTGTAAAGTTTCTGCTGAGAAATCAGCTGTTAACCTTATGGGTGTTCCCTTGTATATTATTTGTCGTTTTTCCCTGGCTGCTTTCAATAATTTTTCTTTATCTTTAATTTTTGCCAGTTTGATTACTATATGTCTCGGTGTGTTTCTCCTTGGGTTTATCCTGTATGGGACTCTCTGTGCTTGCTGGACTTGGGTGGCTCTTTCCTTTCCCATGTTAGAGAAGTTTTAGACTATAATCTCTTCAAATATATTCTTCGGTCCTATCTCTCTCTCTTCCCCTTCTGGGACCCCTATAATGTGAATGTTGTTGCATTTAATGTTGTCCTAGAGGTCTCTAAGGTGTCTTCATTTCTTTTCATTCTTTTTTTTTTTTTTTGCGGTATGCAGGTCTCTCACTGTTGTTGCCTCTCCCGTTGTGGAGCACATGCTCCAGACACGCAAGCTCAGCGGCCATGGCTCATGGGTCCAGCCACTCCGTGGCATGTGGGATCTTCCTGGACCGGGGCACGAACCCGTGTCCCCTGCATCGGCAGGCGGACTCTCAACCACTGCACCATCAGGGAATCACATTCTTTTTTCTTTATTCTGTTCTGCAGCAGTGAATTCCACCATTCTGTCTTCCAGGTCACTTATCCGTTCTTCTGCCTCAGTTATTCTGCTATTGATTCCTTCTAGTGTAGTTTTCATTTCAGTTATTGTATTGTTCATCTCTGTTTGTTTGTTCTTTAATTCTTCTAGATCTTTGTTAATCATTTCTTGCATCTTCTCGATCTTTGCCTTCATTCTTTTTCCGAGGTCCTGGATCATCTTCACTGTCATTATTCTGAATTAGTTTCCTGGAAGGTTGCCTATTTCCACTTCATTTAGTTATTTTTCTGGGGTTTTCTGTTTTTCCTTCATCTGGTACATAGCCCTCTGCCTTTTCGTCTTGTCTATCTTTCTGTGAATGTGGTTTTTGTTCCACAGGCTGCAGGATTGTAGTTCTTGTTTCTGCCGTCTGCTCTCTGGTGGATGAGGCTATCTAAGAGGCTTGTGCAAGTTTCCTGTTGGGAGGGACTGGTGGTGGGTAGAGCTGACTGTTGCTCTGGTGGGCAGAGCTCAGTAAAAGTTTAATCTGCTTGTCTGCTGATGGGTGGGGCTGAATCCCCTCCCTGGTGGTTGTTTGGCCTGAGGTACCCCAGCACTGGAGCCTACCTGAGCTCTTTGGTAGGGCTAATGGCAGACTCTGAGAGGGCTCACGCTAAGGAGTACTTCCCAGAACTTCTGCTGCCAGTGTCCTTGTCCTCACGGTGAGAGACAGCCACCCCCTGCCTCTGCAGGAGACTCTCCGACACTAGCAGGTAGGTCTGGTTCAATGTCTATGGGGTCACTGCTCCTTCCCCTGGGTCCCTATGCGCACACTACTTTGTGTGTGCCCTACTACAGGGGAGTCTCTGTTTTCCCAGTCCTGTCAAAGTCATGCAATCAAATCCCACTAGCGTTCAAAGTCTGATTCTCTAGGAATTCCTCCTCCCGTTACTGGACCCCCAGGTTCGGAAGTCTGACATGTGGCTCAGAAACTTCACTCCAGTGGGTGGACTTCTGTGGTATAAGTGTTCTCTAGTTTGTGAGGCACCCACCCAGAAGTTATGGGATTTGATTTTACTGTGATTGCGCCCCTCTTACTATCTCATTGTGGTTTCTCATTTGTCTTTTGATGTGGGGTATCTTTTTTGGTGAGTTCCAGTGTGTTCCTGTCAATGATTGTTCAGCAGTTAGTTGTGATTCCAGTGTTCTTGCAAGAGGGAGTGAGAGCATGTCCTTCTACTCCGCCATCTTGAACCAGTCTCCCTCCCTATCAGTTCATTTAGCACTTCACATATTTCTGAGATTTGGATTTTAAAAAATCTATCTGCAAACAAATTCTGTCCTTATATTAAACTTGCCTTTTTGATCTCTGAGAAATTTTCTCATATGTACTTTGATTCAGTTACATTTCTTCCTGGATTATATTCTTTTTTTTTTTTTTTTCTGTATGCGGGCCTCTCACTGTTGTGGCCTCTCCTGTTGCGGAGCACAGGCTCCAGACGCACAGGCCCAGCGGCCATGGCTCACGGGCCCAGCCGCTCCGCGGCATGTGGGATCTTCCTGGACTGGGGCATGTACCCATGTCCCCTGTATCAGCAGGTGGACTCTCAAGCACTGTGCCACCAGGGAATCCCCTGGATTAGATTCTTGGAATGAACCAATCATACCTAAGTATCTTGAAGAAGATTGATATGAATCCACCGTATCAGTCACCTGGCCTCCCTTGTTTCAATTTAAACATATCATCTTTATCCTGTTTGCCAGTTCATCTCGCTATTTCTTTAGCTCTGCATAAAGAAATCAATTTTACTCCAGGATTGAGAAGAGATTGTTATCAAAGTATGCATATTTTTAGGTCCTAAATTGTATATGAAACAAGAAATTTGATTTTGTTTCCCTTAACACAGGTAATCATGTCTTATAAACTCAGTAAGAACACATAATATAAACAAGATAGCAAATAATCTACACATGACAGCATGTTGGCATTTATAATCTTTAAGACTTTCAACTGCCACAAAAATAAACTAAATCTTTTAGTAATATTTCTAATTCTCATTATAATTAAAGTTAATTCTTTACTCCAAAGGGTAGGGAAACATATATAATAATTCAACAGTGATATTAATTATTTAAGCTTCTATAACCCTTTAGAATTGTCAAAGTATTTTTCATGATTTTAAACTTATTTAATTTTCACAACACAAAAACTAGGAAAGCAGGACAGATATTATTTCCTTTTGATGCATGTCATAGCTGAGCTGCTAAATGACTAGGCTTAGGTCTGAAAGCTAGTAAGAGGCAAAGCCAGAACTCAAATCCTGGTGGGCTTCCGACTTCAGTGAGCAGTGTGCCAAAAGAGTGCATGAAGTAGTGTCTCCTGATTTTTATATAGGAATTCAGAATAAGGCTGTCACTAATGTAAAAAGGTACAAATATATTTCAGCAATGGATCTTTTTAATATATTCTAATTTTTGTAAAGTAGCTTGTAAGATAGTAAATATTTTTTTTTAATTTTCAAAAATTTTAATACAATTTTTAAAGGTTACTTTGCATTTATACTTATTACAAAATATTGGCTATATTCCCTGTGTGTGTTGTACAATACATCTTTGTAAATAGTAAATAGTTTTTTTTTGATAATAAAAATACAGCATAAATAGTAAAACAATAAAGTTAGGCAATTTCTTTTCAAACTTTATTACAAAATGCTTTGCAAATTTAGAAACTGGAAATCAGAATAAAAGCTTAATGACTAAAAGGTGTATACTGAATTAATATTAAGGAATTGAATAGTAAATTTTAATAGGATAGATCGATTTAAGTACTTATTCTTAAATGGGAAAAAGTAAGATAAAAAAGGAAGAAAACACTCATTTTATTATCACGTATTTTAGAAAACACTCATTTTATTATCACGTATTTATCACTGCAATTAGTATTAAAAAAATCATTATAACTTTTTAGTTTGTTTTCAACAATTTAAAATTTCAATTATTTGGAATACCCTGAATATAAAAATCAGCCTGAAGCCACCAATTCATGAAAAACTCAAGCAAAATCCTTCATATTTTAAAATTATGATATATTTTAGTACTTCTTAATTTAAGCAAGGAAAATTATCACCATAATATATGACTTGCCTAAAGCCACTTGTATCTTTCCATTGGAGCTTTTGAACAAAAAGAATGAATAAAGTTATGGATTGAAAATATGCTAATGTTTTATGAGAACACTAGAAGAAAAAAAAAATCAGAAGTTGATATGAGACTTCATGAAGGCTTCAAAAAAGTTTCATGACCAAGAGCACCAAAGCACCTTATTAACATAAGAAAGTACATACATATGTCAAGCAAAAAATATGCAGAATGATTTTGGTGTCACCTTCCAGTTCTTTCTGTCTAAGGCTACTTCAGTGTATTTAGGAGAAATGTGTCTCCTCATCTCATCAGATGTCTCTTCTTCCATGGTTCTGATTCTGAATTTCGGTGTTCTAAATTGACCTTCACTGGGATGGTCAATTACCTGGATAATGCTAGGACAGCAATTTCAAGGAAATTCTCAGTCTCTCTTTGCATTTTTATAAAGTTCACAGTTTAAATACATCATCTGTTTAATTCTTATTTTGCCTTTAATTTGCTCTTTACAGTTCTGAGAATTACAACTTCAGGAGACATGTAGCTTAACTCCTTCACTGTGTATTATCTGTAAAAATGTCTACAGAGATCCTATCCCAGGAAATATATATAGACTGTCATGCCTTTCAATAAAAAGAGCCTTTTAACCCCTATCCTCCACACCCCACCATACTGCAAGAGTCATAGAAACCTCATTACCTACCATGCTGCACTCAGGAAACCCTGTCCATCTTGAAGACCATCCTCCCATCGTCTTTTGATAACTGGAACACCAATAGGTTAGGAAAGGTATTGGCCTTTTAAGCAAGGCATTGCTTAGCCTAAAGAGGTGACGAATGATATTTTAGGCATTGGGGCATGGTGAATGGAAGATATTTATGAACAAAAAGGAAAAGCATTGCCACATATGGGTCACTTTCCATTCTTTTGCTAGATGCCATCTTTAGAAAAATCTTCCTGGTTTCCATGGCTTTGCCTTACTGGTTATATTTCCTCATAGAGATGTAAAGATGAATATGATAGTCACTGATCTCATCTAAACATTCAAGTTCTTTTCTTTCTAGACACAGAGCAAGATTAAACTTTCTTCTTTTGAAGTTAGGAGGGATTGTGTGACTTGCTTTGACCCATAATCTATGATCAGAAGTGTTATGAGTCACTTTCAAGCAGGTACCTTAAGGGTAAGCACACCAGTCACCATACTCCCTTTTCCCACCTTTGTAATCTTGGAAACACAGAGATAGATCACCTTAGTCTGAGTCCCTGAGTGTGGATGATATAGGGCAAAACTCCCTCCCCAGATGACTCAATGATAAGTAGCAAGAATATGCATTTATTGTTTTAAGCCAATGGTATGTTGGTGTGGTTTGTCCTTACAACAAAAGCTATCCTATCCTGACAGGTATAAGAATCAAGTTGAGGGCTTCCCTGGTAGCGCAGTGGTTGAGAGTCTGCCTGCCGATGCAGGGGACATGGGTTCGTGCCCCGATCCGGGAAGATCCCGCATGCCGTGGAGCGGCTGGGCCCGTGAGCCATGGCCACTGGGCCTGTGCATCCGGAGCCTGTGCTTCGCAACGGGAGAGGCCACAACAGTGAGAGGCCTGCATACTGCAAAAAAAAAAAAAAAAAAAAATAATCAAGTTGAATACAGTGTAGAACTACTTCAAAAATGTTAAAGCTCACATAAACATAAGCTACCATGGGAGATGCCTTTTGTTATTCATAAAACAGGCTCTAAGTTTCATCAGTTCATTGTAAGCAATTTGAGTTTTAAGTTCAGTCTTGATTTTTGTGCTTGATCAATCAATAAGAGTTTTGCTAGTAAATCTATTGATGAACAGAGAATTCTGGAAGCTGCCTAAGCAACTTCTTTTGTTTCATCATACTTTTTATTGTGGTAACTGGTTTGTAACATTATGTAAGTTTCATGTGTACAACAATATATTTCTACTTCTGTATATATTATAGCATGCTCACCACCAAAAAGTAGTTTCCATTTATCATCTTACTCTGGATCCCCTTTACCCATTTCAACCTCCCCTCCACCCGTTCCCCTTTGGTAACCACTACTCTGAGCTCTATCCATGTGTTTGTTTTGTTTGGTTTGCTTTGTTCATTTATTTTGTTTGTTTTTTTACATTCTGTATATGAGTGAAATCATATGGTATTTGTCTTTCTCTGTCTGACTTACTTCATTTAGCATAATACACTCAAGATCCATCCATGTTCTCCCAAATGGCAAGATTTCATTCTTTTTTATGGCTAAGTAATATTCCATTGCATATATATACCATTACTTCTTTATCCATTCATCTATCAATGGACACTTAGGTTGTTTCCATGTCTTGGCTATTGTATATAATAATGTGATGAATATAGGGATGCATATATTTTTTCAAAGTAGTGTTTTTGTATTCTTTGGATAAATACCGAGAAGTGGAATAGCTGGATCATATGGTAGTTTTATTATTAATTTTTTTTAAATTTAAAGTCGGACATTTTGTCACTTTAAAGAGAAGCAGAGAAAGCTATTTGGTGGATAATAGATAGTTCTAGGATAGGGATTGTCCTGATTTTCCACCCCAGGGATACATCAAGGTTCATTAACAGAGCAAGAAGCTGTGGACAGTTTTGCTGGCCATCCTGAGAACCCAAGGCAATTTGGCCCTCGTGTGTCTCTTTGTCCCATCTCATTGTCTTCAGGTTTTTTGCTTGGTTATACAATATAGGTCCTGATTAGGTTGGAACAGAGTTTAGGGTAAAAAGCAGTTTCCGTGGATTTCAGGACTGCAGTTCTAAGCTATATTTAAAGTCACAGGTATATTTAAAGTGACTATTAATAGTCCAGGCTATTTGGAAGCCTAGAATAAGTAAGAGTTGTGTAACAATATAATGACTGAGAATCTAATGATTTTAAAAAAATTAAAAATAAAATGCATGTCAAAACGATAAAAGGCCATAAGATGTTTTTCCAGTATGTGCTTCTGAAAGGCTAGTATTTTCTCCTTTCTTCTCTGTTATATTTCTCTCCATGTAATTGAATTCCATCCTTCTGCTCCATTAACTTTCAAAAGAAGCTATATAACCGGTGCTAGACTCAGGCAATGTCAGAGCCCTACAAAGATCCATTAAGTAAGAAACACTTAAAATATGTTAACAATTCATCAGTGCATTAAACATTTTGAAAAACGACTGTTAGTAATTAGTCATGTTAAATGTTCAGTATATAAGGAAAATGACAGTTGTAACTCTTCCTGCCACCTTGAAAATAAGCAATATATTTATTGATCTGACCTTACAAAGTGAACTAACCTAGAGTTAACTGTTTTGACTCAATCTATAGCGTTTTCCTATCATTATTTGATGTGTTTAATGGAACTTCTTATATCCTAATGTTAAGTGGTTGCTAAACTGTAAGTAGGCTTTTTTTCCCTAAAAAGGATCCCTAATTATGGACATTTTAATTTCTACAATAGCTCCTATGTGTAGAATAAGGTAGTCAATAAAAGCTTTCAAGGTCTGATCAGAAGAACAGTCGCTATTTTTCCTTAACCATACTGCTTGATTTACAAGAAAAAAGCTATTCCGTTTGATTATTTTCCTCCAAGGGTTATTTGCAGAGCATATGTGATGTAGGGCGCCCTATTTCGGGGCTTTTTAAGGACAGTATTCTGATCTCTTAGGCTTAACGAGCAGCGTTTTTTAAACTTGGGCAAGCAATAAAAGCATTCCTTCACTAGGGCAACCTGGGAGTCCAGGGAGTTCAGCTGCTTTCCCCTCAGAGGCATTCTGCCCAACCTGAAGTAAAATGCAGAATTAAGAGAATAAAACTACTGGGCTAAAGCAGGAGCAATGTACAAATGAAATACTCAGCTAACAAACTCAGTAGGAGAAAATATTTACACATTTTAATATGCTTAGTGTTTTATTTTTGTTTCTCACAGTACAACTGTGGGTGTGGAAGGTATCTGCTCAAACATGACCATCTGCTTGGAAGATCTATTTAAAATAAAGGTAAAATGCACGAGTGTAACTATATCAACACACACATGAAGACTGGTGTAGTTTTATTTTCTCTTGTAAAGTCTAAATTCCTAAACCTTTCTAATCCAACAAGCTGATAGTTTTTGACTCCAGACTTCCAGTTGACTGCCCTTCCTGAAATAGCCTTTGTGCTTCTTTAGTCTTTAAGCAGCTTGTGTTTTGCTTAGCTAGTCATCCCAGTTTTTTCCTTTTCTCCATTTCTGCTGAAAGAAAAATTGAGATGCGGCCAAACTCAATGATTCAGGGGACTCAGGGAGAAATGTTCTCACAAAATAGTCATTCTACTTCTTCAGACAAACCACTGGTGGTTCATTTCAGTGTGTGTCCAAGTTGCTATTGTCTTGCTTGGCAAAATCATCTGAATTTTGAGATGGAAAAGCATCTAAGTTGGGTACACAGTAAACTAGCCTAGCTAAGAAAAGAAAGTGAAACTGATCATGACAGTAAAAGCAGAAGAACATCATGAGAAAGGATTACAATTACTGAAAAGTTAATGTATCAAGCTAAAGAGATTGAAGACATTGACAAGTCTCATCACAACTCATTGGAAGGATTTTACTTGCTGATTCACTGATTGTTTCTCCCAAATGCTATTTCCCTACTCCAATAATGAGAATATTGTAAGCTTTAAACAGTGAAGTATCAATGTGAATAATAAGATTTTTAATAGATTCACTAAATTGTAAAAAAAAGGACCAGGTCATTATTATAGTCATCATATTGCAAATGCAACCTAAAAGCTATCACAAACATGAGACATATTGTATTTTTATTGGCTGTTGATATAGTAGGTAGGTCTGAGAAACATATCAGTTTAAGTGTATTATGTAATTATGGCAATTAAATATCTTCTGTGTTTAAGACAAAATGAAAGCTACTGTATGCTCCATTATCTGCACAAATAAAAACCCATAGAAACAATGTAGAAGCTAGATAAGTTTACAAAGTCCTCACAGCCAGCATTGACTCATTACTGGTATTAACTCAAACTCACAATCAAATTTTACTTTTCAAATAATTCTTGAAAGCAGAGCCAGAAAATAATCTGAAAAGAGAGGATAAGAAACTCTGTAAAGTAAACCTACAAAACTTAATTCAGTGTAATGGTTCAGAAAAGTACTGCTGATTATGATTGAGCTTATTCACAGCTTAATCACAATCATTGTACGAACAGTTGACAATAGAAATACTTGTTATTTACATTGATGAATAGCAATCATTACCTTGTAGGTATTAATTGTGCACTTGCCCTCTGAGCCTCATTTTCCTCATCTGTGAGGTGGGTAAAGTAATAATCCCTATTCCATAGAATTAATGTGAGGACCGACTGGAGTAATGCTCATAAAGTGGTAAGTCAAGTGTCTTGGTCATAGAAAGTTATTTAAAAATAGAATCCAAATCATTTCTATGTCTTTCTAATTGCACTGAGAATAAAAATCAAACATACTATCAAGGCTTTTTATACCCTAAACATCTGACACTTGCCTACCTATCTCTATCTCATACTCTATTCCCTTTGCTCAGTATGTGCCAGCCACACATGCTGGCCGCCTTCTGGAAGCTTGAACACACCAAAGAAATTCTCAGTCCAGGACCATTGCCCCTCTTGCTGCCTTTTCCTGGAATGATCATTCTCCAGGCCTTTGAGAGGTGATCCTTTCATCAGTCAGCTCTCAACTCATTGGCTCCATCCTCTAAGAGGTCTTTCCTGACCAGAGGTCTAAAGCTATCCAACCCCTCCTCCAGCTTCATCCCTCTATGTCTCACTAACCTGGCTTATTTCCTTCATAGACTTTAACCATTGTTAAAAGGTGACTTTCAGAAAAAGGTAAAATTATAACCCTCAGGAAGACATAAAAATAAATATTTAATGATTCTATTCTACTCCATACAGTGTTATAACCAGTTCAAAAGACAACCTGTAATAGGGAGGGTGGGAGGGAAATGCAAGAGGGAGGGGATATGGGAATATATGTATACTTATAGCTGATTCACTTTGTTATACAACAGAAACTAACACAACATTGTAAAGCAATTATACTCCAATAAAGATGCTAAAAAAAAAAAAGACAACCTGTAAATCAGACAAATTTGTAGATCAGGCATATTGAAATGAATTTGCAAATGGAGATGAAACTGACTTTTTTGGCAGGGGGAGTGGAAGGAAATGGGGAAGTCAACTGTACTTCTACTAGATGGGACAGAATTTGCAAGTGTACAAGAATAATTTTGCATTGCTATCAGTTGTCTACAATTTATAGAACTACAGTTACTGAAAGATGATGAATGATTAAAAGCAGATAAACTGGAGGGATATCCTCTTGACAGTGCATCATTTTCCATTGAAGCACAAGTATTTTCCATACTATATATTAATTCATTTATTTATTTACTTGTTTATTTTCTATTTAACCCACTTACTCATTTATTGAAGACTGTCCTCATTGCAAGCTTCCTCAGGGCAGGGATTTTGATTTGTATACTGATGAATCCCAAATGCCTGACATATATATTCTCTAAATACAGTTTTTAAAAAAGGAAATACTTGATATATGCTTGTTTTCACTGCTTTATAGGTACCATTTTCACCTTTCTTGAAATTTGTACAATCTGGTTCACATTTTTATTGTCTTCCTCTTCCCCTGCTAACTTCAATAGCCTTAGAAACATGGACGTTTAGAGCTGAGGGGGAAACTCAGAAATCAATAAACTTCAAAAACCTTGTTTTATGGGTAGCATAATTGATGTCTTGAGTGATTTGACAAATGTTGTTAGCAGAGCCAGGGCTAGACCCTGCTGTCCTGGTATTCAGCCCAGGTTTCTTCCCCAAAAAAGATTTTCTTAAATTTGAATAATAGAGTAGTTTCTTTTAATATGAATTAGAAGTCTAACTCAGAGAAGCACTGACTTATGAGCTCAGAGTATCAAAATATATTTCAATTATGCATTATCACCTTAAAAAACAAGTTTTATAATTGATAAAATATTAATTTAGATTATCATCAAAATAAAAACTACAGATTAAAAAAAAAATCCTCATCTCAAAAATCCTCAAGAATGTATGCATGGATTCAGGGTGAAGAAACACTGAACTCAATTATGACCCTCCAGCCAATCTGATATCACAGATTTGCAACGTTTTTTTCACTATCATTGCCTTCAAATAGATTTTAATTCTATAAATGTCTATAGTACTTGGATATTGAAAATAAGGTACAATGAGACAGCAAATATAAAAATTAAGAAGTTACAGTCATCTTGAAGAATTTTTGGTTTAATGAAAGAACTAAGACAAATATACAGTAATTAACACTAGGAAAAATATGTGTATTAGTCACAGTTCTCCAGAGATACAGAACCTACAAGATATACACATGGGAAGAGATTTATTATAAGGGATTGCTCATGGAGATCTGCATCTAGCAAGTTGGAGACCTGAGAGAGTCACTGTGTTACTGACCAGGGTTCTTGGCCTTCCCTAATCAATAGAAATTGAAAAGAGGCCAGACAAGAAATTCTGCCAAGGCTTTTTTGGGGCTCCTGCTGCAGCAGGGAGGAGCAAAAACAAGTAACAGGTTTCCTTGGTCACTCGCTTGCTGGGGGAGGTGGTGAGCTGGTTCCTTATATGGGGTGAGGGTAGGGGTGGGTCCAGGGGTGGGGCCAGAGGTGTGGCTTAGGTGGTTTGCCCACCCCTTTAGTGGTGTTGTGTGCAGGGGGCATGCGCAGTACCCTGCTTTTGCTCCTGGTACCATGTTTTTGCTCCCGACTCTTCAGAAGTGGCAGTTGGGTTTTTGGTCTTTTTTTGTAACTTTTTGTCCATGATTTTCCCCAGTGGTACATACATGCAGCTATTTGTAGTCCCTTAGAGTGTCTTTGTATTTTGTTGCTCGAGGAGATGTTTGTCCAGGTGCAAACACTGCAGCAAAGGGTCCCAGGTCCCAGATTCCAGCCTGTCTGAAGTGATATAGTTCCAGTTGGAATACATAGACCTGAGAATCAGGATTGCTGATGATGGTGTAAGTTCCTGTCCAGAATGGTAGGCTTGAGACCCAACAAGAACTGATTTTTCAGTTCAAGTCCAAAGGTGGGAAAAGACCAATATCCCAGCTCAATCAGTCAGGCAGGAAGAGTTCTCTCTCTCATGGGAGGGTCAGCCTTTTTGTTTATTCAGGCCTTCAACTGATGGGGTGTGGGTCCCCACATTAAAGAGGACAATCTACTTTACTCAGTCTGCTGATCCAAATGATAATCTAATCCAAAAACATCTGCACAGACACCAGAATAATGTTTGACGAAATATCTGCATACTCCAAGTCCCAGTGAAGTCAATACATAAAATTTCCCAATACAATTTGTAACTCGTTGTTAAAAATAAAACTTAATTGCCTCAAAAGGTTTGAAACAAGAGTTCACTTCAGAAAAGAAGTTATTGATTTCCCTCATTTATTCTTCAATCCTATTGTTCACTCATCTGGTATTTATTGAGCAGTTACATGGGAGAGATTCCATTTAAAGGCTGGGATTTCAACACAAAGCCCCACCCCTATAGAGAACGTATGCTCTGGCGATATGGACAGCACCTAGACCACAGAATCATGTAGCATTCCTGCCTGCTCTCCTGCTAAGATCTTGGCCTGGGTGTCTCCATTCCTGCACTTTCCACAGCTTTCTACCTGTCCTTTCTCTTGCTTGCCAATGTTCCTGGCAGATTAGCCATTGAATTCCTCCTCTGTTCACCCATTTCAGATATTCGTTAAGAAAGTTGGTGATTATTGGCTCAGCCTGGGCCTATGGTCCTGCTAAGCCTTTTAATCTTCCTCCTCCTTTATATTGTGCCCGCTGGGTCATGTCCATATCTTGCCGTTGACCTTCACTGCACCTGGACCGCAAAAGACCCTCACAGTCAATGTGGAAGCCACACACATAGCGTCTGTGTGGTCCTTGGTGCCCTATAATACCCTCAGTACTGTTCTACAGATTTTCTCTTTATGGCAGGCCCTGTGTCACATGCCTTACAGACATTATCACATTTTCATATCCTAGGAACCTTCAAGCTTGGGAGTTATTATGATCTCCATTTTGCATATGAGAAAATGGAAACTTTAAGAGGCTAAAAAAATCTTCAAGGTCACACATCTCAAAAATGATGCACCCAGAATTAAAAGTCCCATAGTCTAGTTCTGGATTCCAAATTCTTCCAGCTATGTAATTCTGTCTCCTCTGTCATTATCCTCCTTCTGGGATGCCCTCCAGCTCCCATTACTCCCCCTGGGCTTTTGCTTCTACCTATGTTTCCTTTTTCTATGTCTGCCTTCATTCTTTCTCTATTCTATTAACTCTTTCCTGACTCCAAACCTTCTCAGCTGTCTGTATCCTGGAGGGGGAAAAAAAGTCCTAAGTTAAACAAAAAAACACATATCTATTTGTTCAGTACACCTTTCAGTGAGGCACTGAGGCCTGCCAACTATCAGCCTATTTCTCTCCCTTCATGCCAACTTGCAGAAAAAGCAGCCAATTTCTACTTTAAAAAAAATCACATGTCTCTCTTCCTCTCAGACCTTGAGTGTAGTCTACATTACTCTCACTCTGCCAGAATCATATCTTTCCATCCCCTATGATGTGCACACTGTCAAACAGAATGTCTTTTTCTGAACCCTTATTCTATATGCCCCCCCTGTTCTCTTGGTACTGTGGACCACAGAGTCATTTGCAATATTTCAGCACAGGTTGAATCTCTAAATAGAGCAGTGGTTCTCAACTGGGCAGAGGTCAGGGGAGGGGAATTTTGTCCTCAGGGCACATTTGGAAGTGTCTACAGACGTTTTTTTGATGGACATGACTGGGGAGGAAGTCTACTGGATTCTAGTGGGTAGAGGCCAGGGATGCTGCTAAATGTCTTATAATGCACAGACAGCCCCTCATAACAAAGAATTATCCAGTTCAAAAGTTAATAGTGCTGAGGTTGAGAAATCTTTATAGTGAAAGGGAAAGAATTTTTGAAATTTTCTGTGTTTCAAACTCGAAGTAGATCCACCTGGTTTAAACTGCCATAATCGGATTATAGAAATGTTTATTCTACTTTTATTTTCCACTTTGGCATCTGGCACAGACAAAATGGTAAATGCAGCAGAGAGCACATCATGACCAGGCTCTGAGTGTGTGTCAGACTATAACACCGGGTGCTAACTACCAGCTACAAATTCCTAAGAGGTTTGCAGTCTGGACGCCTTTCAAAATCTACCCATGTGCCATGATATTCAGCTTGGCAGCGGTGTTCCTATTAGTAGTGCTCAAAATCCAGCTTCATGAAACTAATGACAGGGAATTTTCCACAAAGAGCCTTGTTCTCCATATTTCTCCTCATTTCTGTCTTGATTGGAAGAGCTTCCATTTTCTGGTCATCACTGCTCAGGCATAGAGGGATTGTAGAAGGAGTTGGTTGCAAACTTATTAAAAACAAGATTTTATTACATTGTGGAATATCTGAAAAATACTCAGTAAAGTATAGGAAACGTAAGCTTAATTCCTGATACAAAAATTGCAAATGTATTATACAGTTGTAGATTTTCAACAAGTATTTGTTGAATAAGCTACCATCTTTCCATTCTGATTCCATAGATTGAAACCATCAAATCCCCACCCTGAACTCCATGGTCCTCTTCAATTCCAGGACCTATTCAATTATATTAGAGCCTGACTCCAACTGACCTTCAAGTTTAATTTCTCAGTAATTTTGCCTATGAACCCTGCTGTATTCAAGCCAGTATAATTAAAGTTTCAAAAATAGTCTGTTCCCACAAGTCTCTCTGAAGTACAAGACTTGTTCAATAGAAAAAAAAAAAAAACTCTTCTAAAAATGTAAATTCTATGCAATGAGGCCCAATGGTTTTAATTATTTTTATAGGCAATATTGTAGTGTTAAATTTTTACAATATGGAAATTGTTTGTATAAAATGGAAAAAGTTGAGAACAAACTTGAGCTTCAATAAAAAACATAATATATAAAATAGGCTCCTATCCAGGGATCTGATGCTAGAACATGTGAAATCTTGCCTCTTAAACAAGTAGAAAAATCTTGCCAAAATGTCAAAATATGTTAACCACCCTTTTCTTTACCTACTCCATGGACTTCAGAAAAATCCCACAGTACAAAAAGCATTTAACAATCTCCATTTTTATTACAATATCACCAACCATTAGAATCTAATGCTACAAAGTTGATTTATATGTGTCATATTTAATACTAAATATACTTCATCATAATACCCTACCTCCACAAATGTCTGGAGGACATGAGTTCCTTTTTTGCCTTGTGTTGTGGAAACTCCTTATTCTCCTAAAATCTTATTGTCCTACCCAGTTTATCATTCTTAACTCCTCATTGCTATTGTTTTTCTTCTTTTCTCTGAAATCCTCTCCCTCCCTGGAAGCTAGCTCCTTTCATTCCAGCTGTGGTGAGGTGGTGTACCAAAGTGATTAAGAGCATTTCGGTTTTGGAATCAGACGTTTCTAGATCATAGTCCACATGTTGACACTTACTAGTTGATACTTGAGGTCTCTCACCCTCAGGGAAGATGGTTGCTGCTTCTTAGAGCATTACACCCACATTCCTAGCTTAAAGGAAAGGAAAGACCAAGAATGAAAATCCTTCTAACAAGGGGTTATCTTGGAAGAGATACTCTCTCCAGGTTTGGTTATATCTAATTGGTTAGAACAGTGTCACATGGCCACTTCTAGATTAAGAAAGAACTGGAAATTGGTTTATGTTGTTCCTCTTGTCTATATTAGAGGAAACTGAGTGATTGAGAAAGAAAGAGTTTCTAATAATGCTCACCCTTTACTCTTTGCCACGTGCAGTTCCACCAGTGCAGAAGGCTTGATGTGGCATCTTTATTCATTTGTTCAATTTCAGTGTATTGTCATGTATTTAAACTTACATACTCTTGGTGAGATGGATTTATGGGTTACATTATCTAATTATAACTGAATGAAATCTCATATAAAATATAAGTATCTTAAAAATGATTTGTCCAAGTAGACTATGATATGAAGATAATACTACTAATAAAAGAAACACAAACTACAATACAAGGTCATTATCACACACATTCTGTGACTAAAATGATCACAATCCAAACAGACCAGACTAGAAATCAGGCAAAAATGTTGAAATTGTCTGAAAGACTTAAGGATAAACTTCACCTAAAGTGTACATGGGATGTTGAGATGCCATATACATGAAACCATTGTGATTTGTGTGAAAAACACTCAGAATTTAAAACATACAACCTCCAAGCATGCAGAGTATGAAAACAAATCCTACAGCTTTTTAAAGTAATGTTTAAATTTATGTGAATCTCAGTCCATTACTTTAAATTTTTCAGTGAATTTGATAAATATTTAGAGTCATCTGTTGAAATTTTCTTCCCTAATAGGAGAAAACAAAGAGACATCAATAGGGAAATACTTACTTCTTTGCCACAGCAAAGTTGGCTGAAATGATATATGAAAAATAATGAGGATGGTGATAAACTGAAATGCATTTCTCTGTCAGCAAGTTCTGTTGGAAGACTTGTGGAGAGGGAGGGGAAACACTTCTCCTGCAGATTTGAGAACATAGTACTATATTTGAATAAATTATCCAGGGTGGGTGAATGACTATAGAGTTGGATAAAAGTATTTTTAGCATCTCTCAGCTCTTAAGCTGAGAGATTTTTTTAAAGATTCTTTTTTCAATCATGACTGTACAAATAACTGTATCTTTGTGTACCACTGAAAGAAAATGTACCATAGATTATATAGTCTCACCATAAAATGAATTATCTAATGTATTCACCAGGAGAGGCTGTGCTATAATTTAGTAACAAATTAAATCAAAATTACAAGGGCTTAACAAATTAAAAGTTTATTTCTTGCTTTTACCAGGTCTTCTATGTGTCTAATAGCTTCTTCCCAAGGGGACTTTCAAGCAATGACCTAGAGATCCAGTGTGCTTCCACTTTTGTACTCCATCCTCTCAGCACAAGGCTGCCAGGTCACTGTAGCAGGAAAAGAAATGGCTGGACCTTCATGCAGGGGCTTTTTACTGCCTTAGGCAGTAAAAAAAAAAAAAAAGAAAAAGTCACTTCCAATTACATTCCACTGGTCAGAAGTGGTTGATGGCTCCATTAATGGTAAAATGGTGGGAAGTGTCATTTCCTGTGTGCACAGGAAATAGAGATGAACTGAATAATGATGACCACTAGTACAGTTTTCCACATTTAATACACATAATTTTTAAAATTAGAAGTGTGTAAAAGTAAACATTATGGAGCAGTTTCTTTGATGGAATGAGAAAAGGATTCCAGAACAAGATTACAAAGGTAGCACTATATGTGAAACTCATTTACTGCATATTTCACAGACAATGTATTTTAGCAATGAGGTTGAAGCCAGAGTATTATGGATGAGGTTAATTTGAAAATTAGAATTTTCCATTATATTCTCACTAGTATGAAATATTAAATTTATCATCTACCAGGTTCTTATGTTTGCAGTGACCAGTGCTGTTTAATTGCTCTCTCTTAACTGTTGCAGCAGACCTGCATTACTTTTAGTTATTGTAAATTTCACATTTTAGCAACTGTAGGGCAAGCATTACCCTGATACCAAAACCATACAAAGATATCACACACAATAAAATTACAGGTCTATATCACTGATGAACATACATGCAAAAATCTTTAACAAAATATTAGCAAGCCAAATGCAATGATACATTACAAGGATCATACACCATGATCAAGTGTGATTTACCCCAGGGATTCAAGGATGGTTCACTATCTACAAATCAATCAAATATGATGCATGACATTAACAAATTGAAGAAAAGGATCATTTGATTGTCTCCATAGATACAGAAAAAGCTTTAGGCAAAATTTAACATCCACTTGTGATAAAAATTCTCAATGAAGTGGGTATAGAGGGAAAGTGTCTCAACATAATAAAGGCCATATATGATAAGCCCACAGCTAACATCATACTCAATGGTGAAAAGCTGAAAGCATTTTCTCTAAGATCAGGAACAAAACAAGGATGCCCACTCTTGCTACTTTTTTAAACGTAGTATTGGAAGTCCTAGCCACAGCAAACAGACAAGAAAAATAATAAAAGAAATACAAATTGGAAAGGAAGAAGTAAAACTGTCACTGTGTGCTGATGACATGGTATCTACTTTAGTACAAATCCTAAAGATGCACCAAGAAACTACTAAAACTCATCAGTGAATTTGGTAAAGTTGCAGGGTAGAAAATTAATATACAGAAATCCGTTGCATTTATGTGCACTAACAATGAACTATCAGAAGGGAAATTAAGAAAACAATCCCATTTACAATCACATCAAGAAGGATAAAATACCTAGGAATAAATCTAACTAAGGAAGTGAAAACTTGGAAAACTATAAGACATGGATAAAAGAAATTGAAGACAACACAAACAGATGGAAAGATATACCATATTAATTGGTTGAAAGAATTAATTTTGTTAAAAAGACCATACTAACTAACACAAACAACCAATGGCGTTTTTCACAGAACTAGAAAAAATAATTTTAAAATTTGTATGGAAACACAAAAGACCCTAAATAGCCAAAATGATCTTGAGAAAGAACAAAGCTCAAGTTATCATACTACCTGATTCTAAAACTACAGTCATCAAAACAGTATTGTACTGGCACAAAAACAGATCCATAAATCAATGAAAAAGAATAGAGAGCCCAGAAATGAATCCACACCTATATGGGCAATTAACCTACCACAAAGCAGGCAGGAATATACAATAGGGAAAATATAGCCTTTTCAGTAAATGGTGTTGGGAAAACTGGACAGCTACATGCAAAAGAATCAAACTGGACTACTCTCTCACACCATGCACAAAAATAAATTCGAAATGGCTTAAAGACTTAAATGTAAGACCAGAAAATATAAAACTTCAGGGAGTAAATATAGGTAGTATGTTTTTTGACATTGGTCTTAGAAATATTTTGGGGGGATGTGCCTCCTCAAGCAAGGAAAACAAAAGCAAAAATAAACACATGGGACTACATCAAACTCAAAAGCTTTTGCACAGTGAAGGAAACTATCAAGAAAATGAAAAGGCCACCTACTGAATAGGGGAAGACATTTGCAAATGATATATCCGATAAGGGGTTAATATGTAAAATATACAAATAACTCATACATCTCAACATAAAAAAAAACCTAATTAAAAAATGGGCAGAGTACCTGAATAGACATTTTTCTAAAGAAGACATAATGATAGCCAACAGCACACAAAAACATGATCAACATCACTAATCATCAGGGAAATGCAAATCAAAACCACAGTGAGATATCACCTCACACCTGTTAGAATGGCTATTATTAAAAAGACAACAATAACAATGGAATACTACTCAGCCCTAAGAAAAGAATGAAATCCTCCCATCTGTGACAACATGAATGGGCCTTAAGTGTATCATGCTATGTGAAGTAAATCAGACAGAGAAAGACAAATACTGTATGATTTCACATATATGTGAAATCTAAAAAAACAAAACAAATGAACAAACATAAAACAGAAGCAGAGTTACAGATACAGAGAACAAACAGGTGGTTGTCAGAGGGGGCGGGGATAGGAAGACGAAATTAATAGGTGAGGGAGATTTAGAAGTACAAACTCTCAGTTGTAAAATAAATGAATCATGGGTATGAAACGTACAATGTGGGGAATATAGTCAATAAATATGTAATGTCTTTATCATGACCTATGATTACTAGACTTATCGTGATGATCATTTGAAATGTATAGAAATATTGAAACACTGTGTTGTGTAACAGGAACTAACATAGTGTTGTAGGTCAATTATACTTCAAAAACAAACTCATAGAAAAAGAGATCAGATTTGTGGTTACCAGAGGCAGGAGGTGAGGGAAGGGAAAATTGGAGGAAAGTAGTCAAAAATTATAAACGTTCAGTTACAAGATAAATAAGTATTAGGAATATAATTACAGCATGATAAATATAATTAACACTGTTGTATGTTATATATAGAATTTGTTAAGAGAGTAAATCCTAAGAGTTCTCACCAAAAGGAAAATTTTTTCTATTCCTTTAATTTTATATTTATATGAGATGACAGAATCTTAGTAAACTTGTGATAATCATTTTGTGATATACGTAAGTCAAATCATTATCCTATACACCTTAAACTTATACAATGCTGTATGTCAATCAGATCTCAATAAGACAGGAAGAAAAAATTCAAAAAAGAAAGCCATGGAAATAGGATATATACATTATTTCAAGAGTCCAGGTAAGAAATGATGGTGTCTTTTTTTTTTTAACATCTTTATTGGAGTATAATTGCTTTACAGTGGTGTGTTAGTTTCTGCTTTATAACAAAGTGAATCAGCTATACATATATAAATATCCCCATATCTCTTCCCTCTTGCATCTCCCTCCCTCCCAGCCTCCCTCTCCCACCCCTCTAGGTGGTCAAAAAGCATGGAGCTGATCTCCCTGTGTTATGCAGCTGCTTTCCACTAGCTATCTATTTTACATTTGGTAGTGTATATATGTCCATGCCACTCTCTCACTTTGTCACAGCTTCCCCT
The DNA here is from genome assembly GCF_964270905.1 of Leucopleurus acutus. Lineage (NCBI taxonomy): Eukaryota > Metazoa > Chordata > Mammalia > Artiodactyla > Delphinidae > Leucopleurus > Leucopleurus acutus. The sequence continues at coordinate 38,393,565 of NC_139142.1, forward strand.
TCCCCCTCCTCATATCCTCAAGTCTGTTCTCTAGTAGGTCTGCATCTTTATTCCCGTCTGGCTAGGTTCTTCATGACCATTTTCTTTTTCTTTTTTCAGATTCCATATATATGTGTTAGCATACATTATTTGTTTTTCTCTTCCTGACTTACTTCACTATGTATGACAGTCTCTAGGTCCATCCACCTCACTACAAATAATTCGGTTTTGTTCCTTTTTATGACTAATATTCCATTGCATATATGTGCCACATCTTCTTTATCCATTCATCTGTCAATGGACACTTAGGTTGCTTCAATGTCCTGGCTATTGTAAATAGAGCTGGAATGAACATTGTGGTACATGACTCTTCTTGAATTATGGTTTTCTCAGGGTATATGTGCAGTAGTGGGATTGCTGGATCGTATGGCAATTCTATTTTTAGTTTCTTAAGGAACCTCCATACTGTTCTCCACATTGGCTGTATCCATTTACATTCCCACCAACAGTGCAAGAGGGTTCTGTTTTCTCCACATCTTCTCCAGCATTAATTGTTTATAGATTTTCTGATGATGGCCATTCTGACTGGTGTGAGATGATACCTAATTGTAGTTTTGATTTGCATTTCTCTAATGATTAATGATGTTAAGCATTCTTTCATGTGTCTGTTGGCAATCTATATATCATCCTTGGAGAAATGTCTATTTAGGTCTTCTGCCCATTTTTGGATTGGGTTGTTTTCTTTTTGATATTGAGCTGCATGAGCTCCTGGTAAATTTTGAAGATTAATCCTTTGTCAGTTGCTTCATTTGCAAATATTTTCTCCCATTCTGAGGGTTGTCTTTTCATCTTGTTTATGGTTTCCTTTGCTGTGCAAAAGCTTTTAAGTTTCACTAGGTCCCATTTGTTTATTTTTGTTTTTATTTCCATTTCTCTAGGAGGTAGGTCAAAAAGGATCTTGCTGTGATTTATGTTACAGAGTGTTCTGCCTATGTTTTCCTCTAAGAGTTTGATAGTGTCTGGCCTTACATTTAGGTCTTTAATCCATTTTGACTTTATTTTTGTGTATGGTGTTAGGGAGTGTTCTAATTTCATTCTTTTACATGTAGCTGTCCAGTTTTCCCAGCACCACTTATTGAAGAGGCTGTCTTTTCTCCACTGTATATTCTTGCCTCCTTTATCAAAGATAAGGTGACCATATGTGCATGGGTTTATCTCTGGGTTTTCTATCCTGTTCCATTGATCTATATTTCTGTTTTTGTGCCAGTACCATACTATCTTGATCACTGTAGCTTTGTAGTATAGTCTGAAGTCAGAGAGCCTGCTTTGCCAGCTCCTTTTTTCTTTCTCAATATTGCTTTGGCTATTCAGGGTCTTTTGTGTTTCCAGAAATATTGTGAAATTTTTTGTTCTAGTTCTGTGAAAAATGCCAGTGGTAGTTTGATAGGGATTGCACTGAATCTGTAGATTGCTTTGGGTAGTAGAGTCATTTTCACAATGTTGATTCTTCCAATCCAAGAACATGGTATATCTCTCCATCTATTTGTATCATCTTTAATTTCTTTCATCAGTGTCTTATAATTTTCTGCATATAGATCTTTTGTCTCCTTAGGTAGGTGTATTCCTAGATACTTTATTCTTTTTTTTGCAATGGTAAATGGGAGTGTTTTCTTAAATTCACTTTCAGAATTTTCATCATTAGTGTATAGGAATGCAAGAGATTTCTGTGCATTAATTTTGTATCCTGCTACGTTACCAAATTCATTGATTAGCTCTAGTATTTTTCTGGTAGCATCTTTAGGATTCTCTATGTATAGTGTCACATCATCTGCAAACAGTGACAGCTTTATTTCTTCTTTTCCAATTTGGATTCCTTTTATTTCTTTTTCTTCTCTGATTGCTGTGGCTAAAACTTCCAAAACTATGTTGAATAATAGTGGTGAGAGGAGTGGGCAACCTTGTCTTGTTCCTGATATTAGTGGAAATGGTTTCAGTTTTTCACCATTGAGAACGATGTTGACTGTGGGTTTGTCATATATGGCCTTTATTATGTTTAGGAAAGTTCCCTCTATGTTTACTTTCTGGAGGTTTTTATCATAAACGGGTGTTGAATTTCGTCTAAAGCTCTCTCTGCATCTATTGAGATGATCATATGGTTTTTCCCCTTCAATTTGTTAATATGGTGTTTCACGTTGATTGACTTGCATATATTGAAGAATCCTTGCATTCCTGGGATAAACCCCACTTGATCATAGTGTATGATACATTTAAACAAATTTTTTTTGGCAGTACACGGGCCTCTCACTGTTGTGGCCTCTCCCGTTTCAGAGCACAGGCTCCAGACGCGCCGGCTCAGTGGCCATGGCTCACGGGCCTAGCCGCTCTGCGGCATGTGGGATCTTCCTGAACCAGGGCACGAACCCGTATCCCCTGCATAGGCAGGCAGACTCTCAACCACTGTGCCACCAGGGAAGCCCTAGTGTATGATAATTTTAAGGTGCTTTTGGACTCTCTTCGCTAGTATGTTGTTGAGGATTTTTAAATCTATGTTCATTAGTGATATTGGCCTGTAGTTTTCTTTCTTTATGACATCTTTGTCTGGTTTTGGTATCAGGGTGATGGTGGTCTCGTAGAATGAGTTTGAGAGTGTTTCTCCCTGTGCTATATTTTGGAAGAGTTTGAGAAAGATAGGTATTAGCTCTTCTCTAAATGTTTGATAGAATTCGCCTGTGAAGCCATCTGGTCCTGGGCTTTTGTTTGTTGGAAGATTTTTAATCACAGTTTCAAGTTCATTGCTTGTGATTGGTCTGTTTATATTTTCTATTTCTTCCTGGTTCAGTCTAGGGATGTTGTGAATTTCTAAGAATTTGTCCATTTCTTCCAGGTTGTCCATTTTATTGGCTTATATTTGCTTGTAGTAATCTCTCATCATCCCTTATATTTCCGCAGTGTCAGTTGTTACTTCTCCTTTTATCATTTCTATTTCTATTGATTTGGGTCTTCTCCCTATTTTTCTTGGTAAGTCTGGCTAAAGATTTATCAATTTTGTTTATCTTCTCAAAGAACCAGCTTTTAGTTTTATTGATCTTTGCTATCGTTTTCTTCATTTCTTTTTCATTTATTTCTGATCTGATATTTATGATTTCTTTCCTTCTACTAACTTTGGGGTTTTTTGTTCTTCTTTCTCTAATTGCTTTAGGTGTAGGGTTAGGTTGTTTATTGGAGATGGTTCTTGTTTCTTACGGTAGGATTGTGTTGCTATAAACTTCTCTCTTAGAACTGCTTTTGCTGCATCCCATAGGTTTTGGGTCGTCGTGTTTTCATTGGCCTTTGTTTCTAGGTACTTTTTAATTTCTTCTTTGATTTATTCAGTGATCTCTTGGTTATTAAACAGTGTGTTGTTTAGCTGCCATGTGTTTGTATTTCTTAGAAATTTTTTCCTGTAATTGATATCTAGTCTCGTAGCATTGTGGTTGGAAAAGATACTTGATACAATTTCAATTTTCTTAAATTTACCAAGGCTTGATTTGTCACCCAGGATATGATCTATCCTGGAGAATGTTCCATGAGCCCTTGAGAAGAGTGTGTATTCTGTTGTTTTTGGATGGAATGCTATGAATATCAATTAAGTCCATTTGTTTAATGTGTCATTTAAAGCTTGTGTTTCCTTATTTATTTTCATTTTGGATGATCTGTCCATTGGTGAAAGTGGGGTGTTAAAGTCTCCTACTATGATTGTGTTACTGTCGATTTCCCCTTTTATGGTTGTTAGCATTTGACTTATGTATGGAGGTGCTCCTATGTTCTGTGCATAAATATTTACAATTGTTATATCTTCTTGGATTGATCCCTTGATCATTATGTAGTGTACTTCTTTGTCTCTTTGAAATAGTCTTTGTTTTAAAGTCTATTTTGTCTGATATGATAATTACTACTCCAGCTTTCTTTTGATTTCCACTGGTATTGAATATCTTTTTCTATCCCCTCACTTTCAGTCTGTATGTGTCCCTAGGTCTGAAGTGGGTCCTTTGTAAACAGCATATATACGGGTCTTCTTTTGTATGCATTCAGCCAATCTATGTCTTCAGGTTGGAGCATTTAGTCCATTTACATTTAAGGTAATTATCAATATGTATGTTCCTATTACAATTTTCTTAATTGTTTTGGGTTTATTATTATAGGTATTTTCCTTCTTTTGTGTTTTCTGCCTAGAGAAGTTCCTTTAGCATTTGTTGTAAAGCTGGTTTGGTGGTGCTGAAATCTCTTAGCATTTGCTTGTTTGTAAAGTTTTTAATTTCTCCATCAAATCTGAATGACATCCTTGCTGGGTAGAGTAATCTTTGTTGTAGGTTTTTCTCCTTCATCACTTTAAATATGTCCTGCCACTCCCTTCTGGCTTACAGAATTTCTGCTGAAAGATCACCGGTTAACCTTATAGGGATTCCCTTATGTGTTATTTGTTGTTTTTCCCTTGCTGCTCATAATATTTGTTCTTTGTATTTAATTTTTGATAGTTTGATTAATATGTGTCTTGGTGTGTTTCTCCTTGGATTTATCCTGTATGGGACTCTCTGTGCTTCCTGGACTTGATTAACTATTTCCTTTCCCATATTAGGGAAGTTTTCATCTATAATCTCTTCAAATATCTTCTCAGTCCCTTTCTTTTTCTCTTCTTCGTCTTGGACCTCTATAATTGGAATGTTGGTGCATTTAATGTTGTCCCAGAAGTCTCTGAGACTGTCCTCAATTCTTTTCATTCTTTTTTCTTTATTCTGCTCTGCAGTAGTTATTTCCATTATTTTATCTTCCAGGTTACTTATTCGTTCTTCTGCCTCAGTTATTCTGCTATTGATCCCTTCTAGTGAATTTTTAATTTCATTTATTGTGTTGTTCATCACTGTTGGTTTTCTCTTTAGTTCTCCTAGGTCCTTGTTAAATGTCTCTTGCATTTTCTCTATTCTATTTCCAAGATTTTGGATGATCTTTACTATCATTATTCTGAATTCTTTTTCCGGTAGACTGCCTATTTCCTCTTCATTTGTTAGGTCTGGTGGGTTTTTGCCTTGCTTCTTCATCTGCTGTGTGTTTCTCTGTCTTCTCATTTTGCTTAACTTACTGTGTTTGGGGTCTCCTTTTTGCAGGTTGCAGGTTCATAGTTTTCATTTTTTTTGATGTCTGTCCCCAGTGGCTAAGTTTGGTTCAGTGGGTTGTGTAGGTTTCCTAGTGTATGGGACCAGTGCCTGTGTTCTGTTGGATGAGGCTGGATATTGTCTTTCTGGAGGGTAGATCCACGTCTGGTGGTATGTTTTGGGGTGTCTGTGGCGTTATGATTTTAGGCAGCCTCTGTGCTAATGGATGGGTTTGTGTTCCTGTCTTGATAGTTGTTTGGCATAGGGTGTCCTGCAGTATAGCTTGCTAGTTGTTGAGTGGAGCTGAGTCTTGGCGTTGAGATGGAGATCTCTGGGAGATTTTCGCCATTTGATATTACATGTAGCTGGGAGGTCTCTTGTGCACCAGTGTCCTGAACTTGGCTCTCCCACCTCAGTGGCACAGACGTGACACCTGGCTGGGGCAGCAAGAGCCTGTCCTCCACATGGCTCAGAATAAAAGGGTGAAAATAAAGAAAGAAAGAAAGAAAGAAAGAAAAGAAAAGAAAATGAAAAATAATTATTAAGAAAAAATACTTTTAAGTAATAAAAAAAAATGGACAGACAGAATCCTAGGACAAATGGTAAAAGCAAAGCTATACCGACAAAGTTACACACAGAAGCATACACATACTCACTCACAAAAAGAGAAAAAGGGATAAAAATATATATATCGTCGCTCCCAAAGTCCACCTCTTCAATTTGGGATGATTCGTTGTCTATTCAGGTATTCCACAGATGCAGGGTACATCATGTTGATTGTGCAGCTTTAATCCACTGCTCCTGAGGCTGCTTGGAGAGATTTCCCTTTCTCTTCTTTGTTCACACAGCTCCCGGGGTTCAGCTTTGGATTTGGCCCCGCCTCTGCATGTAGGTCGCCTGAGGGCGTCTGTTCTTCGTTCAGCCAGGACGGGGTTAAAGGAGTAGCTGCTTCGGGGGCTCTGGCTCACTCAAGCTGGGGGGAGGGAGGGGTACGGATGCGGGGCGAACCTGCAGCGGCAGAGGCTGGCATGACGTTGCACCAGCCTGAGGTGCACCGTATGCGTTCTCCCGGCTAAGTTGTCCGTGGATCCCGGGACCCTGGCAGTGGCGGGCTGCACAGGCTCCTGGGAGGGAGGTGTGGACAGTGACCTGTGCTTGCACACAGGCTTCTTCGTGGGTGCAGCAGCAGCCTTAGTGTCCCATGCCCGTCTCTGGGGTCTGCGCTGATAGGTGATGCTCGCGCCTGTCTCTGGAGCTCCTTTAAGCAGTTCTCTGAATCCCCTCTCCTCGCGCACCCGGAAACAATGGTCTCTTGCCTCTTCGGCAGCTCCAGACTTTTTCCCAGACTCCCTCCCGGCTAGCCATGGCGCACTAGCCCCCTGCAGGCTGTGTTCATGCCGCCAACCCCAGTCCTCTCCCTGGGATCCGACCTTCAAAGCCCGAGCCTCAGCTCCCAGCCCTGCCTGCCCCGGCGGGGGAGCAGACAAGCCTCTTGGGCTGGTGAGTGCCGGTCAGCCCTGATCCTCTATGCGGGATTCTCTCCGCTTTGCCCTCCGCACCCGTTGCTGTGCTCTCCTCCGCGGCTCCGCAGCTCGCCCCTCCGCCACCCGCAGTCTCCACACGTGAAGGGGCTTCCTAGTGTGTGGAAACCTTTCCTCCTTCATAGCTCCTTCCAATTGGTGCAGGTCCATCCCTATCCTTTTGTCTCTGTTTATTCTTTTTTTCTTCTGCCCTACCCAGGTACGTGGGGAATTTCTTGCCTTTTGGGAGGTCTGAGGTCTTCTGCCAGCATTCAGTAGGTGTTCTGTAGGAGTTGTTCCACGTGTAGATGTATTTCTGATGTATTTGTGGGGAGGAAGGTGATCTCCGCGTCTTACTCTTCCGCCATCTTGAAGCTCCTCCTGATGGTGTCTTAAAACATTTGGTTGCAGGAGAATTAAAAATAAACAGATTCTGGAAATATTTAGAAAAAAAGAGCAGATATGATTTACTCAAAGGTGTAATAAACAGTGTGAGTGAATGTGAGTGTAAAAAACAAAGTCAAGGACTTGGGCCTGAATGACTAGAAAAAAGCTGTTTCCATTTCTGAGACTGGAAACACTAGGAGAGAGGCAAGTTTGAGATGAGTAAAGAGTTCAGTGTAGGAAATATTAAGTTTGAGAGGCTTGATAGAATGGAGTGAAGTGGAGATGTCAAGTAACCAGTTTTATATATTAGAGAGTGAAGCTCAGGGTAGAAATTGGTGCTCAAGGTGTACATTTGAGAATCATTACCAAAGTGATATTATTAAAATTCATGGGACTGAATGACATAATCAAAAATATTTATAAAAAAAGAGAGGTGTAAAGCTAAGACCTAGGGCAAACGAATGCTTAGAGGGCTGAGAGATGGGTAAGTATTCAGAAATGTGTCTAACAAAACTTAGGATGTGATATGAAAGGGCAAAGAAAATGGTATTCTGGAAGCCAAGTGAAAAAAATCAGCCACTGTGTCTATAAATGGTTGGCTGATAGACTGAAGAAGATGAGACCTGAGAAGTCATATTGAAACTGACATAGAATTTTTGTGGGGAGTGGTGGTGATGATGAAAGCCTGCTTGTGGTTGATTTAAGAAATATTGGGAGGAGATGAAGTGGCAATGGTAGCTAGGGTTTTGCTGTAATAGGAATCACAGAAATGTGTAATAGCTGGGGTAGAATACGGGATCAAGGCAGTTTTCTATTAAGGTGGGATATATTAGAGCATATTTTTATAACTTTGGAAATGATGCAGCAGAGAGGTACAAATTGAGATGCAGGTAAAAAGTGACAACTGCTGGGGGATATGAAGTTGAGTGCTTGGGTAGAGATGTTTGACATTGTGATTTATGAAAGAAGGAATGGCATAGTGCATGCAGGTAGGGTCATTGATTTGAGAGTGGAAGCATCTTGACATTCTCTTTTTGTTCCTTTTATTTTATCAGTGAAATAACAAGGAATTTATACCAACTGAGCTTGAAATAGAAAGCAATATGTCCAGAAAAGGGGAGAAAACATGAAATAACCTATTAGGAGAGTTGGGGAGTGAATAGACAAAGGAATTTGGGAAGATATCTAGGTAGCACTAAGAGCTTTGTCCTTAGACCCTTTAGCTTAGTTGTGTGATTTCTCCTGTCACATTCCTCTACTCAAGTGCAGGTGTGGGGTAAGTAAAGAGTTGGATCTAACTAATGATGACAACTATTATGGTAAGAAGGAGAAGTAACAGAGTGAAGAGGATGCAAGAGAATCATTAGAAAGATAGACCGCATAATATAAACTGGGCAAAGAGAGAAGTGAAGAAGAGAAATGGGTTCATGAATGAAAATGTAATAGTATTTATGAAGATATAGACCAGTAGTTTGAAAAATGTTTTAAAACTGCATTATGAAGGCTGTTTTCTGGGTCATAGTCAGCATTCACAATGGAAGGGGATGGAACTGAATACAAAATACCAGATAGCATCACAGGTAATAAATGTAAATATTATTTCATAAAATGTTTGTTTTAATTATATACATGTGTATATGTATATATGTTTCTGTATGCTAGGCTACAATGTAAAATTATTTTTTTAATCTGGGTCCTGGTCAAAGCTCTTTGTAGTCTTATTTAAGAGACATGCTGGGACTTCCCTGGTGGCTCAGTGGTTAAGAATCCACCTGCTGATGCAGGGGACACTGGTTCGATCCCTGGTCCAGGAAGATCCCACATGCCATGGAGCAACTAAGCCCGCGTGTCACAACTACTTTTGTTTTGGAAACAAAAGCAATCAACATTTTCAACTTTATTAGGCTGTGAATTATGGGATTCTTATTCAATTTAGATTGCAGGCTGGGGCAGAGAACAGCTCTCTTAGCAGTGCCCTATTTCTTTCCATCTTAGCTTTTTGACTGGTGAGGTCTAATTTGTGTTCATATTTCTCTATCAAGACATTTTTGCTGAAAATGACAAGATATAATCAGCATACACCAAAGAAATCTGGATTTCCTGCCATTTCCCCTAACACTGCAGACTTAATAGGAACAAGGCTTGTGTTTCAAGTTACAGCAGGTGAAAAAGTGGCCAAATATTTCCCCACCACATAACGAAGGTCACCAATTCTCCATGACAATATGTGTGTCATCCCTCTCAAGGTCCTTATAAGTCAATTCTGTATTCTAGCATCTTACTTCCTCTTACCAAATTCTATTTAAGGCAAGGATGGTAATTAGCCAAATGCAGCAGAGAATACAAATAATAGCTATTTAAACAAATGAGAATTTACCTTATTTTTCATGTAACAGAATAGCCCAGGGCTGCTGAAGCAACTTCTCCTTGCCACCAACATCCCAAAATGTATCTTTCCATCTAGTCATCTTTGGTTATTTATCTGTTTTCTACCAGCTTTATGCCTATTCTTCTCTACTCTGCTGTGAACTACTGGCAATGGGACTCTGCAAGCTATGTTTCCCAGATTCTTTTGGCAGCTGGCTTCTTGTTAAATTTTGCCAAAAAGAAGTCACTGATGGGAGATTTTAAAGTAGGAGAAAGGAAGAACAATTCTGATTCTGGCTCTGAAAGCACGGGCAGTTGCTCTAGTAGCTCTGGTGGTTGTACGGGTAGTGGAGACCAGATGACCATGCGTTTACTGTAGCAGGTCAGCTTTTCCTGCATTCCAACTCTGGCAGGTGTAGCTCCATTTGGAAGTTCTAGCCCCTGTGTGCTAGAAAGTGCAGGTAAATGGGCTCCACTGCAGAGATGATAGTGGTTTTCTGATTTCCGAGTGACATCTTTTCTTCCTTCTGCTCCTCTAGTCCTTTTCATACATTTTAACTGTTTTCCTGTATTCAATTCTCTATGCTTGAAGTATCTAATTTTTTGTCTTGTTTTGTTTTCCTGAGAAGATCACAACTACTTGATCTCAGGAAAAAGATTATCAAACATAAGAATCTGAATGGTCTTGAACAAAATGATGAGTGCATTGCCAGTGAAAAGTGTAATACTGATAACAGTCCATGGCATGGTTAATGTTTGCAATTACTTTAAGTATAATCTGTTTGAGCCAGAGAAAGAATGTATATAGAAGACAGAGCATGGGAAACCAACTGAACACTTGAAGATCCTCTGAAGCAGGTGTCTTGCAGGAAGATGCTCATTCTCCCCTAGTATCACCCCACTACTCCTAATTACTTCTAGACCCATAACTTAGAGCCATAGTACAGGAAGTTCTAGAAGGAAACTTAAAACCTCTAACCAGGATAGAGTTGAGTTTGAACTAAACAAGAGAAAGTGTTAATGTATAACAGTAGAAACCTGGAAACTATGTGTCAAAATGGATTCTAAGATCTTAGTGAGGGTTTATGGAGATCAGCTTTTAAATGGAGTTTGTTTAGAGTCTCTCTCACAGTGGGCCCAATGGATCTAACCATCATGTGGTTATTTCCTCAGTTCCTAACTACAGAATTAGAATAAACACACTCAGCAAATGACAAAATCATCACATTGGTTCAGGAACTCCCCTTCCTTTTTGGTGTGTAAACCAGAGCCAAGGCTTCGGATGTGGGAGTACTACAGAGATTAGTGCTCTCATTAAAGACTTGAAAGTTGCAGGGGTGATGATTCCTGTCTTGTTCTCATTCAACTGCCCTGTTTGGCAAGTCGATTCTAGAGAATGACTATGGAGTATCATATATGCAATTAGGTGTAGCTTCATTTAGAGCTCAGGATGTGGTATATTTATTGAAGCAAATTAAACAGCCCTTGACAGCTGATATACATATTGATCATATTGCTTTTTTCCCTCCATATAAACAACAAGGACAACCAGAGGCAATTTTTTTCACCTGGTGGGGAGAGGGTCCTATCAACCCTTCTCCTCTTAGTTGTAATAGACTGTGGAGAACCTTGACCCTCCTGACATCACATAGATCACTCATTATATTGACTGGGCCTGAGGAGCAGTGCAAGACAGAAATCCTAGAAGCCTAAATAAGACAAATATGTCCCGAGTGTGGGAAATGAACACCATGAAAATTCAGGGCTCTGTTTCTTTAGAAAAGTTTCTAAGAGTTCAGATGTGTGGGGCTTGTTGGGATATTCTTTCCAAAGTAAAGGATAAGTTTCCTACCATTAAGAAAGAGGCACAATCATCTCTTTGAATTTTAAAAGCAGGATATACCATTATGAGTGTGTTCTTCTCACTCATTAACTTAGTACCTGACATTTGGGTGAGTCCTGAAGCAAAGCAAGGTCTGAAGCAGGCCAGGCTGCAGTGCAAGCTACTCTATCACTTAGGCCTTTTGACCCAGCTGGTGTCATGGTGCTGAAGTCTGTGGCCATCAAGGATGTTGTATAGACCTCTGGTTCCTGCTTGCTACTTGCCCAGATAAATACTTAATGACTGAATAACGGGGTACCAGGTGGTCACACAACCTGAGTTACCCATCATGAACTGAATGATATATAATCCACAAACCATAATGAAATCTATGGACATCAACACTGTTATTAAGTGAAAGTGGTATATATGTAATGGACCAATGACTAGAGTGTGGTACTTTTTAATTCCATAGCCAAAACACAACAAATTCAGGAATCAAAGGGTGGAAGTGGAAGAGATTCCTTCCTTCACTACTTTTAATAACCCACTCCCCAAAGTGTTGCTTCCTGTCCCCCAAAATTTGAAATCTACTCATTCAGAGATCTTAGTTCCTAAGAGAGTACATGATAGTTTGTATTAAGTTCTTTTTTTTTTAACATCTTTATTGGAGTATAATTGCTTTACAATGGTATGTTAGTTTCAGCTTCACAACAAAATGAATCAGTTATATATATACATATATTCCCATATCTCTTCCCGCTTGCGTCTCCCTCCCTCCCACCCTCCCCATCCCACCCCTCCAGGCGGTCACAAAGCACCGAGCTGATCTCCCTGTGCTATGCGGCTGCTTCCCACTAGCTATCTACCTTACGTTTGGTAGTGTATATATGTCCATGCCTCTTTATCGCTTTGTCACCGTTTACCCTTCCCCCTCCCCATAGCCTCAAGTCCATTCTCTAGTAAGTCTGTGTCTTTATTCCTGTTTCACCCCTAGGTTTTTCATGACATTTTTTTTTCTTAAATTCCATATATATGTGTTAGCATACGGTATTTGTCTCTCTCTTTCTGACTTACTTCACTCTGTATGACAGACTCTAGGTCTATCCACCTCATTACAAATAGCTCAATTTCGTCTCTTTTTATGGCTGAGTACTATTCCATTGTATATATGTGCCACATCTTCTTTATCCATTCATCCAATGATGGACACTTAGGTTGTTTCCATCTCTGGGCTATTGTAAATAGAGCTGCAATGAACATTTTGGTACATGACTCTTTTTGAATTATGGTTTTCTCAGGGTATATGCCCAGTAGTGGGATTGCTGGGTCATATGGTAGTTCTGTTTGTAGCTTTTTAAGGAACCTCCATACTGTTCTCCACAGTGGCTGTATCAATTTACATTCCCACCAACAGTGTAAGAGGGTTCCCTTTTCTCCACACCCTCTCCAGCATTTATTCTTTCTAGATTTTTTGATGATGGCCATTCTGACTGGTGTGAGATGATATCTCATTGTAGTTTTGATTTGCATTTCTCTAATGATTAGTGATGTTGAGCATTCTTTCATGTGTTTGTTGGCACTCTGTATATCTTCTTTGGAGAAATGTCTATTTATGTCTTCTGCCCATTTTTGGATTGGGTTGTTTGTTTTTTTGTTGTTAAGCTGCATGAGCTGGTTATAAATTTTGGAGATTAATCCTTTGTCAGTTGCTTCATTTGCAAATATTTTCTCCCATTCTGAGTTTTGTCTTTTGGTCTTCTTTATGGTTTCCTTTGCTGTGCAAAAGCTTTTAAGTTTCATTAGGTCCCATTTGTTTACTTTTGTTTTTATTTCCATTTCTCTAGGAGGTGGGTCAAAAAGGACCTTGCTGTGATTTATGTCATAGAGTGTTCTACCTGTGTTTTCCTCTAAGAGTTTGATAGTTTCTGGCCTTACATTTAGGTCTTTAATCCATTTTGAGCTTATTTTTGTGTATGGTGTTAGGGAGTGATCTAATCTCATACTTTTACATGTAGCTGTCCAGTTTTCCCAGCACCACTTATTGAATAGGCTGTCCTTTCTCCACTGTACATTTCTGCCTCCTTTGTCAAAGATAAGGTGACCATATGTGCATGGGTTTATCTCTGGGCTTTCTATCCTGTTCCATTGATCTATATTTCTGTTTTTGTGCCAGTACCATACTGTCTTGATTACTGTAGCTTTGTAGTATAGTCTGAAGTCAGGAAGCCTGATTCCTCCAGCTCCATTTTTCGTTCTCAAGATTGCTTTGGCTATTCGGGGTCTTTTGTGTTTCCATACAAATTGTGAAATTTTTTGTTCTAGTTCTGTGAAAAATGCCAGTGGTAGTTTCATAGGGATTGCATTGAATCTGTAGATTGCTTTGGGTAGTAGAGTCATTTTCACAATGTTGATTCTTCCAATCCAAGAACATGGTATATCTCTCCATCTATTTGTATCATCTTTAATTTCTTTCATCAGTGTCTTATAATTTTCTGCATACAGGTCTTTTGACTCCTTAGGTAGGTTTATTCCTAGGTATTTTATTCTTTTTGTTGCAATGGTAAATGGGAGTGTTTTCTTGATTTCACTTTCAGATTTTTCATCCTTAGTGTATAGGAATGCCAGAGATTTCTGTGCATTAATTTTGTATCCTGCTACTTTACCAAATTCATTGATTAGCTCTAGTATTTTTCTGGTAGCATCTTTAGGATTCTCTATGTATCGTATCATGTCATCTGCAAACAGTGACAGCTTTACTTCTTCTTCTCCAATTTGGATTCCTTTTATTTCCTTTTCTTCTCTGATTGCTGTGGCTAAAACTTCTAAAACTATGTTGAATAAGAGTGGTGAGAGTGGGCAACCTTGTCTTGTTCCTGATCTTAGTGGAAATGCTTTCAGTTTTTCACCATTGAGGACGATGTTGGCTGTGGGTTTGTCATATATGGCCTTTATTATGTTGAGGAAAGTTCCCTCTATGCCTACTTTCTGCAGGGTTTTTATCATAAATTGGTGTTGAATTTTGTCAAAAGCTTTCTCTGCATCTATTGAGATGATCATATGGTTTTTCTCCTTCAATTTGTTAATATGGTATATCACGTTGATTGATTTGCGTATATTGAAGAATCCTTGCATTCCTGGAATAAACCCCACTTGATCATGGTGTATGATCCGTTTAATGTGGTGTTGGATTCTGTTTGCTAGTATTTTGTTGAGGATCTTTGCATCTATGTTCATCAGTGATATTGGCCTGTAGTTTTCTTTCTTTGTGACATCCTTGTCTGGTTTTGGTATCAGGATGATGGTGGCCTCGTAGAATGAGTTGGGGAGTGTTCCTCCCTCTGCTATATTTTGGAAGAGTCTGAGAAGGATAGGTGATAGCTCTTCTCTAAATGTTTGATAGAATTCGCCTGTGAAGCCATCTGGTCCTGGGCTTTTGCTTGTTGGAAGATTTTTAATCACAGTTTCAATTTCAGTGCTTGTGATTGGTCTGTTCATATTTTCTATTTCTTCCTGATTCAGTCTTGGCAGGTTGTGCCTTTCTAAGAATTTGTCCATTTCTTCCAGGTTGTCCATTTTATTGGCATAGAGTTGCTTGTAGTAATCTCTCATGATCTTTTGTATTTCTGCAGTGTCAGTTGTTACTTCTCCTTTTTCATTTCTAATTCTATTGATTTGAGTCTTCTCCCTTTTTTTCTTGATGAGTCTGGCTAATGGTTTATCAATTTTGTTTATCCTTTCAAAGAACCAGCTTTTAGTTTTATTGATCTTTGCTATCGTTTCCTTCATTTCTTTTTCATTTATTTCTGATCTGATTTTTATGATTTCTTTCCTCCTGCTAACTTTGGGGTTTTTTTGTTCTTCTTTCTCTAATTGCTTTAGGTGCAAATTTAGGTTGTTTATTCGAGATGTTTCCTGTTTCTTAAGGTAAGATTGTATTGCTACAAACTTCCCTCTTAGAACTGCTTTTGCTGCATCCCATAGATTTTGAGTCGTCGTGTCTCCATTGTCATTTGTTTCTAGGTATTTTTTGATTTCCTCTTTGATTTCTTCAGTGATCACTTCGTTATTAAGTAGTGTATTGTTTAGCCTCCATGTGTTTGTATTTTTTACAGATCTTCTCCTGTAATTGATATCGAGTCTCATAGCGTTGTGGTCGGAAAAGATACTTGATACAATTTCAATTTTCTTAAATTTACCAAGGCTTGATTTGTGACCCAAGATATGATCTATCCTGGAGAATGTTCCGTGAGCACTTGAGAAAAATGTGTATTCTGTTGTTTTTGGATGGAATGTCCTATAAATATCAATTAACTCCATCTCATTTAATGTATCATTTAAAGCTTGTGTTTCCTTATTTATTTTCATTTTGGATGATCTGTCCATTGGTGAAAGTGGGGTGTTAAAGTCCCCTACTATGAATGTGTTACTGTCGATTTCCCCTTTTATGGTTGTCAGTATTTGCCTTATGTATTGAGGTGCACCTATGTTGGGTGCATAAATATTTACAATTGTTATATCTTCCTCTTGGATCGATCCCTTGATCATTATGTAGTGTCCTTCTTTGTCTCTTCTAATAGTCTTTGTTTTAAAGTCTATTTTGTCTGATATGAGAATTGCTACTCCAGCTTTCTTTTGGTTTCCATTTGCATGAAATACCTTTTTCCATCCCCTTACTTTCAGTCTGTATGTGTCTCTAGGTCTGAAGTGGGTCACCTGTAGACAGCAAATATATGGGTCTTGTTTTTGTATCCATTCAGCCAATCTGTGTCTTTTGGTGGGAGCATTTAGTCCATTTACATTTAAGGTAATTATCGATATGTGTGTTCCCATTCCCATTTTCTTAATTGTTTTGGGTTCGTTATTGTAGGTCTTTTCCTTCTTTTGTGTTTCTTGCCTAGAGAAGTTCCTTTAGCAGTTGTTGTAGAGCTGGTTTGGTGGTGCTGAACTCTCAGCTTTTGCTTGTCTGTAAAGGTTTTAATTTCTCCATCAAATCTGAATGAGATCCTTGCTGGGTAGAGTAATCTTGGTTGCAGGTTTTTCTCCTTCAACACTTTCAATATGTCCTGCCACTCCCTTCTGGCTTGCAGAGTTTCTGCTGAAAGATCAGCTGTTAACCTTATGGGGATTCCCTTGTGTGTTATTTGTTGTTTTTCCCTTGCTGCTTTTAATATGTTTTCTTTGTATTTAATTTTTGACAGTTTGATTAATATGTGTCTTGGCGTATTTCTCCTTGGATTTATCCTGTACGGGAGTCTCTGTGCTTCCTGGACTTGATTAACTATTTCCTTTCCCATATTAGGGAAGTTTTCAACTATAATCTCTTCAAATATTTTCTCAGTCCCTTTCTTTTTCTCTTCTTCTTCTGGAACCCCTATAATTCGAATGTTGGTGCGTTTAATGTTGTCCCAGAGGTCTCTGAGACTGTCCTCAGTTCTTTTCATTCTTTTTTCTTTATTCTGCTCTGCAGTAGTTATTTCCACTATTTTATCTTCCAGGTCACTTATCCGTTCTTCTGCCTCAGTTATTCTGCTATTGATCCCATCTAGAGTACTTTTAATTTCATTTATTGTGTTGTTCATCGTTTCTTGTTTCATCTTTAGTTCTTCTAGGTCCTTGTTAACTGATTCTTGCATTTTGTCCATTCTATTGTCCATTCTATCTCCAAGATTTCGGATCAACCTTACTATCATTATTCTGAATTCTTTTTCAGGTAGACTGCCTATTTCCTCTTCATTTGTTAGGTCTGGTGGGTTTTTATCTTGCTCCTTCATCTGTTGTGTGTTTTTCTGTCTTTTCATTTTGCTTATCTTACTGTGTTTGGAGTCTCCTTTTTTTGCAGGCTGAAGGTTCGTAGTTCCTGTTGTTTTTTGTGTCTGTCCCCAGTGGCTAAGGTTGGTTCAGTGGGTTGTGTAGGCTTCCTGGTGGAGGGTACTAGTGCCTGTGTTCTGGTGGATGAGGCTGGATCTTGTCTTTCTGGTGGGCAGGTCCACGTCTGGTGGTGTGTTTTGGGGTGTCTGTAGACTTATTATGATTTTGGGCAGCCTCTCTGCTAATGGGTGGGGTTGTGTTCCTGTCTTGCTAGTTGTTTGGCATAGGATGTCCAGCACTGTAGCTTGCTGGTCGTTGAGTGAAGCTGGGTGCTGGCGTTGAGATGGAGATTTCTCGGAGATTTTTGCTGTTTGATATTATGTGCAGCTGGGAGGCCTCTTGTGGACCAGTGTCCTGAAGTTGGCTCTCCCACCTCAGAGGCACAGCACTGAGTCCTGGCTGCAGCACCAAGAGCCTTTCATCCACAGGGCTCCTTAATTTGGGATGATTCGTTGTCTATTCAGGTATTCCACAGATGCAGGGTATATCAAGTTGATTGTGGAGCTTTAATCCGCTGCTTCTGAGGCTGCTGGGAGAGATTTCCCTTTCTCTTCTTTGTTCTCACAGTTCCCAGGGGCTCAGCTTTGGATTTGGCCCCGCCTGTGCGTGTAGGTCGCCGGAGGGCGTCTGTTCTTTGCTCAGACAGGACGGGGTTAAAGGAGCCGCTGACTCGGGGGCTCTGGCTCACCCAGGCCGGGGGGGTAGGGAGGGTCACGGAGTGTGGGGCGGGCCTGCGGCGGCAGAGGCCGGCGTGACGTTGCAGCCTGAGGCGCGCCGTGCGTTCTCCCGGGGGAGTTGTCCCTGGATCCCGGGACCCTGGCAGTGGCCTGAAGAGATTTCCACGTGTAGATGTATTTCTGGTGTATCTGTGGGGAGGAAGGTGATCTCCACGTCTTACTCTTCCGCCATCTTCCCGGAAGTCCTACCTCTGTATTAAGTTCTTTAAAGGCGCTCAGTTAGTCCCACAACAGCTTAGTGAGGTAAGTAAAGAAGTTCCCTTCTTAAGATGAGGTTCAGTAATCAGCCAGAGGTCACCCAGCTGTTAGTAGGGGGTAGTGCTGGAATCTGAACTTAGATTCTTCTGCTTCCAAAGCCTGTGCTCTTTCCCACTACATAATTTTAGCCTCAAAGATAACTGCAAAACGCTACACCTTATCCCTAGCACAATGGGAACCATGTCTTGTTGGCAATAAGGAGCCATTTGTCTGCTTACCATTGCTGTGGAATAACCACCCTAAAACAATCACAGCTTTTAGTTTGTTCGTGGATCTGAAGTTTTGGCAAGGCTCAGTGGAAATAGCTCCACTCCACTAATGGCAGCTTGAAGCTTGAAGGCTAGAATCATCTGAAGGCTTGTTTACTCACATATCTACCAGGGGATGCTGGCTATCACCTTGGACCTTACTGGAGCCAAAGGCTGAAACACATATGCATGGCCTCACCACAGAGCCTGGGCTACCTTACAGCATGATGACTTGTTCTCATGGGTGAGCATAGTAAAGTAGAGAGAAGCAGGTGGAAGTTGTATGGCCTTTGATGACTCAATCTCAGAAGTCACACAGAGTTATAGTCACCCCTCTGTATCTTTGAGTTGCACAGGTATGGATTCAACCCACTACAGATCAAAAATATTTGGGAAAAAAATTCTGGAAAATTACAAAAAGGAAAACTTGAATTTGCCTCATGCTGGCAACTATTTATATATCATTTACATTGTATTAAGTATTATAAGTAATCTAGAGGTGATTTAAAGTATACAGGAGGGTATGTATAGGTTATATGCAAATACTGTGCCATTTTATATTAAGGGACTTGATCATCCACAGATTTTGGTATCCCAGGGGTCCTGGAACCAATCCCCTGAAGATACAAAAGGATGACTGTACTGCTGCATTCTATTTATCCCACAAAGTCTGGCCCACTTTCAAGAGGAAAGCTGAGAAGATGAGTCAATTGCTTATAACTTGGAGAGCAGATTAGGCCTATATATTTTTAGCTTGTAAGAAATTCCTTAGCAACTCACCACCCACTCTCCCCACCACCATAAAAAAAGAGCCCACTCTACTCAATGTATCATGTCTGTTGAGTATTCTGCCAAAGTGTCTCTGAGTACAACAATGAATCTTTACTGCCTTCTTTGAGTGGGTTAATACCAAATGTCATGAAGACAATTTTTATGAGGAAATAGCACCTTGTTCCCACTTTGTCATAATTTTATAAATAAAGTGATTATTAATTACCAAACCACTTTATACAGGCAGAAAAGTTGAGAAGAAAATATATGAGGAAGTCATGTTATATAGAGAGGGTAAAAGTCAGTCTTACTTTGTGTCCTTGTTTTCTCCCAGAAGTTGAAGGAGAAATGTAATAGTTTGATATATGATATGCTACATGAGCACTGACACACTAAACAAAGAACAGGGATAGGACAGCAGTACAAACTAGTGAATGACACTCAATGGTTACCTGAGTAATTCCTTGACTTGGTGATGCCAAGTTTCTCAGGGCCTCACTGGCTCATTGACCTTTGGCAACCTGCCCCATACAACTACTTAACCCCTGTTCCATCATGAGTGTCAGGAGTGAGCCCAGGAGTGAGGGTGGGAGGAGAGGATGCTTGATGTCTTTATAGACTGTTTTCTCATGTTCTACCTCCTTCCTGCGAAAACTCTCATTTCCACACCAACATTGTTATCTCCCCACGCTCCCCAAAGAGTAAGACCCCTTCCTCACAGGGCCTGTGCTGGGTGATATGTGAAGCACAAGAGGAGATCTCTGCTAACCATCCCATCACATGCAGCCACTTGACCTCTCACCAGCACCCCAGGAAACCAATTTCTTCAGTTTCCCCCTCCATTAACCTGGCACACATTCAATAGGTTGGACTAGAAATTGATGGCAGAGATAAGCACTTCCAGACTATTTGTCCCCTGGGCACCTCACAGGCAACACCCATGTTTTCAGCTATGCCCAGATGAGTAGGAATCTCAGTATAGGCTTAGTATTGGGCCTCTATTATAAATACTTCATTTTGCAACCCTTTTAAGTCTTTGCAATATCCCCTAAATGTCATGTTATGTCATGGGTAGTGATGAGATTTGGTGAGTCAGGCAGGACTCATGACCTAGAAGAAGAGTCTGGACTGTGGACTCAGGGATTACTCTGGGGGGAAAAAAAAGCTGGAAATAAGGACAAGGCAGAGGTGGGATTGTTGAACATGTAGCCTGAAGCCTGATCGGATATGTAAGAACCAGTCACTGAATAATTACTTCCATTTCCCCTCAGACCCATTTACTTTCATCATGGAAGAGCTAGATAGGGACAGAAGTGGATTTATTGATTACAAAGATTAAACATTTCTAAAGCCTGAATTTTATTACCTCTTTTCTTGATTTAAATCTTTTGGTAGCTCCCCATTGTTTTCTGAATAAAAGCATAAACTCCTAAACGTGGCATATAAGGACCTCACTAATCAATTCCTTGCCTTTTTAGCCTCATCTCCTGTATTAGTTTGCAAGGGTTAACAAGGTACCATAGGTTGGGTTGTTTAAATACAAGAAACTAATTTTCTCATGATTCTGGAAGACAGAAGTCCAAGATCAAAGTGTGGTCATGACTGGTTCTTCTTGAGGCCTTGCTTCTTGGCCTGTAGATGGCCTTTTTCTCCCTGTGCCTTCACATGGTCTTTCCTCTCTGTGTATCTGTACTAATTTCCTTTTATGATAGGGACACCAGTCACATTGATTTAGGGCCCACCATAATGACGTCATTTAAACCTAATTACCTTTTTAAAGATTCTACCTCCAAATGCAGACATACCTCATTTTATTGTACTTTTCTTCATCACACTTCACATGTACTGCATTTTTTACAAGTTGAGGGTTTGTGGCAACCCTGAAGCATTGAGCAAGACTTTTGGCACCACTTTTCCAACAGCATTTGCTTACGTTGCATCTCTGTTTCACATTTTGGTAATTCTCACATTATTTCAAGCTTTTCCATTATTATTATATTTGTTATGGTGATCTATGATTACTGATCTTTGATGGTGTGGTTGCCACTGTTTTGGGATAAGATGGTGAACTTAATCGATAAATGTTTTGTGTCTTCTGACTGCTCCATCAACCAGCTTTTCCTCCACCTCTCTCCCTCTCCTCAGTCCTCCCTATTTTCTCAGACACAGCAATATCGCAGTTAGGCCAGTTAATAACCCTACAATGACCTCTAACCATTTAAGTGAACAGAAGACTTACATGTTTCTCAGTTTAAATCAAAAGCTAGAAATTATTAAATTCAGTGAGGAAAGCATGTCAAAAGCCAAGATAGGCTGAAAGGTAGCGCTCTTGTGCCAAGTAGTTAGACAAGTTGTGAATGCAAAGGAAAAGTTTTTGAAAGAAGTTAAAATTGCTACTCCAGTGAATGTGCAAATGATAAGAAAGTAGAACAGCCCTATTTTTGAAATGGAGAAAATTTTAGTGATCTTGATAGAAGATCAAACCAGCCACAACATTCCCCTAAGCTAAGCCTAATCCAGAGCAAGGCCCTAACTCTCTTCAATTCCTTGAAAGTTAAGAGAAGGGAGAAAACTGCAGAAGAAAAGTGTGAAGGTAGCAGAGATTGGATCATTAGGTTTAAGGAAAGAAGCATCTCCATAACATGAAAGTGCAAGGTGAAGCAGCAAGTGCTGATGTAGAAGCTGCAGCAAGTTATTCAGATGATCTAGCTGAGATAATTAATGAAGGTGGTGACACTAGATAATAGATATTCAATGTAGACAAAACAGCCTTCTGTTGGAAGAAGATGTCACCTAGGTTTATCATAGCTGGAGAGGAGAAGTCAATGCCTGGCTTCAAATCTTTGAAAAACAGGCTGCCTCTCTTGTTAAGAGGCAAATGTGGCTGGTGACTTGAAGTTGAAGCCAATGCTCATCTACCATTCAGAAAATCCTAGGGCCCCTAAGAATTATGCTAAATCTACTCTGCCTGTGCTCTATAAATGGAACAATAAAGCCTGGATGATAATGTATCTGTTTACAACATGGTTTACTAAATATTTTAAGCCACCATGAAGACCTACTGCTCAGGAAAAGAAAAAGATTTCTTTCAAAATATTACTGCTCACTGACAGTGTGCCTGGTCACCCAAGAGCTTTGATGGAGAGGTACAAAGAGATTAATACTGTTTTCATGCCTACTAACACAATCCATTCTGCAGCCCTTGGGTCAAGGAGTAATTTTGACTTTCAGGTATTATTATTTAAGAAATACATTTCATAAGTCTATAGCTGCCATAGATAGTGGTTCTTCTGATGGACCTGGACAATGTATATTGAAAAACTACTGAAAAGAATTCAGTATTCTAGATGCCACCAAGAACATTCATGGTTCATGGGAAGAGGTCAAAATATCAACATTAACAAGAGTTTTGAAGAAGTTGATTCCAACCCTCATGGATGACTTTGAGGGGTTCAAGACTTTAATGGAGGAAGTCCCTGCAGATGTGATATAAATAGCTGGAGAACTAGAAGTGGAGCCTGAAGATGTGACTGAATTTCTGCAATCTCATGATAAAACTTGAACTAATGAGAAGTTGCTTCCTATGGATGAGCAGAGAAAGTGGTTTCTTGAAATGGAACCTACTTCTGGTGAAGATACTGTGAAGATGGTTGAAATGACAACAAAGTGTTTAGAATATTACATAAACTTAGTTGATAAAGCAGTGGCAGAGTCTGAGAGGATTGACTCGCTTAATTTTGCAAGAAATTCTACTGTGGGTAAAATTCTAGCAAACAGCATTGCATGCTACAGAGAAATCATTCCTTTATGGAAGAGTCAATTGATGTGGCAAACTTCATTGATGTCTTATTTTAGGAGATTGCCAAAGCCACCCCTACTTTCAGCAACCAACAGTCTGATTTGTCAGCAGCCATCAACATTGAGGCAAGATCCTCCACCAGCAAAAATATTACAACTAGCTGAAGGTTCAGATGATGATTAGCATTTTTAGCAATAAATTATTGTTTTAAATTAAGGTATACACTTTTTTAGATATAATTCTATTTCACACTTAACAGACTACAGTATATTATAAACATAGCTTTTATATGAACTGGGAAACCAAAAAATTCCTCTTACTTGCTTTATTTTAATATTTTGCATTATTGCAGTGTTCTGGAACCAAACTGGCAGTATCTCTGAGGTATGCCTATATAGTCACATTCTGAGATTCTAGTTGTTAGGACTTCAACATAAGTTTTGGGGATACACAATCAGTCCAAATATCTATTAACCCTTTTTCTCCTTTTCCTTCAAAACACACACACACACAATCCTTTAGTTATACCTAAAATTACCGTGGATTCTTTTTGCAAATATTGTAACTGTGTTGGAATGCTCAATAAGTCCACTAAACTCAGCTTCCTTAAAAGGCTTCACTGCAACTCTGTTCCTCAGATTATGTTCGCATAGAACCTTCTTTAAAGTTCTATCATGTTGTCTATCACATGGAATTTTTTCTTTGTCCAGGGCTAGGATAAGTGCTACAAGGAATAGAGGTAAAAGGTTGTCATGAAATGCAGATTCTGGTGCGTAAGAGTATGGTAGGGGCCAAGGCAGCATGGAGGTTGGAGCAGCATGGGCTCAGAGCAGGCAAGTCTGGGTTCTAATGGTGGCTCTAACTCCCCAGCTCTGCTTACTTTGTGCCTGCAGGTAAGTTTCTTGACTTCTCTGAACTTAGTTTCCTCACAATAAAAGTGGTGTTAATAATGACTATTTTGAGTTGGTGTTGTGAGAATTCAATGAGATAACATATACAAGTATGTAAAATAATCATTATTTAACCTTTAAAAAGATATTGATATGTAAGTACCCTAGATTTGTAAGTGCATTATTAAACATAAAATTCACATATCGTTGTATGGAATTTGCAGGAAGAACTCCTGACTGCAAGGAACCTCATTTTGACATCAAAAATCAAGGTCAAGTCTAAGCTGCAAGTATAGGTTCTATGAGTGAGTTTCTATGAGTAAGGAAAAAATGGAGTTGCAGTACTTTTGAGTCTTATTACACTGTGATTGATGAAGGTCTTAAGCATTGGGATGTTCCTCTTCACATCCAAATCTTTGTGTCATATCATCACAAATAGAAAGTGGAATACTTAAACTTGAGGAATTAAGCCAGAGAAGAGTTGTCTCTTTTATGTGTTTCAAATACCAGGCAAATTGTGCTCTGTGTCAATGGTGACACATTTAAATATAGTTAACCCTCTGCCCCAAGTACATACACTCTTAAGTAGAAAGTGTTCATTTTGGTCCAATCTGGTTACAGCTTAAGAAAATGGGCTGGCTTTGATGTTTCCTATGTCTCCAATAATGTCAATGTCATAGCATAGAAGGTTGGGGCCTGATCTCACTTTTTAGTCTTCTAGTTTCAACTTATAAATAAATAATTAAGGTGATAGGATTTAGCAGATGAATAAAGCTTCAT
Source organism: Leucopleurus acutus (assembly GCF_964270905.1). Classification (NCBI taxonomy): domain Eukaryota; kingdom Metazoa; phylum Chordata; class Mammalia; order Artiodactyla; family Delphinidae; genus Leucopleurus; species Leucopleurus acutus. The sequence goes on from NC_139142.1 coordinate 38,418,123, forward strand.
AAATTAAAAATATAAAAAGGATATTGATGAAAAAAGCTTTAATGACATGGAAACATTTTAATAATTAATAGACAATAAAATTTTTTTAAATTAAATCTAAAATATGAACTCAATTATGTAACAAAAATTAGACACATACACACAAACACAGACATTTAGAAAAAAAAGACTGAAAGCAAATATTCCCTTATGTTAGTTGGTTCATACAGGAAGCCCACGTCATGATGGAATTAGGAGTGTAAGTGCTCTGTTTGTCAGGGGAGTGAAAGATAAAAGGAGGAAGCAGGATTGGGTAGAAGTAGCCATTAGACCACTATACAGATCTGATACCTGTGACATGGGAGAGTAGAGAAAGCCCTCTTCACAAAGCAGATCTGACCATCTCTGCCAACCCAAAAGAGAGCTCCAGAGCAAAGGTGGACCATTAGAGGAGTTTCATGTTAGGTGGAATTAGCTAGGATGTGGTACATCCACCATGCTCAGTTATTGGCTGGGATGAGCATGGCCTCAGCTCCAAAGCTGAGGAGGATCTCCAAGCTGTTAGTGGCTGAAGGCTGGCAGCTAACTACATTCCTTGCAGCTGCACTGAGAGTTCTTTCTTGAAGGGAGATCCAAGTGACTTATCTTCATAGCTGCCACACCAATTACTCTTTTTTTGTTTTTCAAGTATATAGTACAGTTTTATTACTATAATCATTATATTGTACATTAGATCCCCAGTGGTTCTTCATTTATAACTGGAAGCTTGTAGTCTTTGACCAACATCTCTCCTTTTCCCTCAACCCCCAGCCCCTGATAAGCACCATTCTAGTCTCTATTTCTATGAGTTGAGCTATTTTAGTTTCCACATATAAGTGATAATATACAGTATTTGTCTTTCTCTGTCTGACTTATTTAACTTAGCCTAATGCCCTCAAGATCTATCCATGTTGTTGCAAGTGGCAGTATGTCCTTCTTTCTCATGGCTGAATTATATCCCATTGTTATAATACCGTCATTCCCAGGTATCTATGGGGGATTGTTCCAGGACCCGCTGCAAATACTAAAATCTGCAGATGCTCAAGTCCTGTAGTTAGCTCTCCATATCCCCAGTTCTTCCTCCATGGATTCAACCAACCATGGATCGTATTTATTGAAAAAAATCTGCATATAAGTGGATCCACACAGTTCAAACCCATGTTGTTCAAGGATCAACTGTATATACCACATATAACACATCAACTGTATTATACAACAGATGAATCTTTATCCATTCATGTGTATTGATTTTTAAGAAGAGAAAGAACTATTTCCATTTCCTTCCTCATAATCGTCTCTATTTTTAAAATTTCTTATACTTTATCATTCATTCTCTTTTAGTCAGAAACATATTTTAAATTACGCCCAGAAAAAAAACTTTCAACTTCTTTTATAAATAATAAGACAACCTGTAATGCTAGAACAGTAGTAGTTTTAATAATGATATGTGTAATAACTAATATTTTATTAATTGTATATTATAGGCCAGTCAATGCATTAAGTGCTCAATCTGTGTTTTCTTATTTAGTCCTTGTGATTGTATTACTTTTCACATTTCATCTGTCAGCATTCTTAGAGGAAAACAATAGAACCTGACTTGGGTTAGCTTAGAGAAGAACTGCGTTGGATGGACATGGGGAAGCTAACAGAGTCTTCAGGAAGGCTGGAGGATGGGGTAGGGAGCTGGTACACCAGGGGTGGGAGGAGGCAGCCAGCTCAGATATTGCTTAAGGCTTCTGCTCCTGGATGCCCCAGGCTGCCTCTGCTGTGCTTTTAGCATCATCCAATTCTCATCTCTCCATATATGCGTGCACTCCTCCTTCCAGAGGCAAAGCCTCAGCAGGAAGAATTGTTGGCCACATGCTGTAGTCTTAACCAATAGGATGGGGGTGGGGTTGGGTTGAGAGGATGTCTGGCCTCTTTGACCTCCATGGTGGGAAGACATACAAGTGGTAGATTCCTCAGAAGGAAGCAAAGGAAGGTTGTGTGATGCCAGCTAAAAAGAAGGAAGGGAAGGATAGAGAAAAGAAAGAACACAAGAGAGAAAAAAGAAGTGGAGAAAAAAATAGGAGAAAAATTCCTTCTGTTTCTATTTTATAGATGAGATAACAGAAGTTAAATAACTTCCTCTCAGACTTACAGAGGCTAAGTAATAGAGCCAAGATTCAACACCAGGCAGCCTGATTTCAAATTTTGTGCTTTTAATCATGCTGCTGTTCTTGCACCCCAGACTCTGACAAGCAAGAAACATAGAAGAGAATGTACTAAATACAAATTTCTGCTTTCCCAAGGTCACCTTACCTCCTAGACTCTGGAGCATTCCAGACTGAGTGCATAACTGCATACTAGTTGGATGTGAGCACTACCTCTGCTCCTTAAAGAAACCTTGTACTAATTGAGAAAACAAAGACCCCTGTACACTTGAAGCAAGCCAGAAAGAAAAAAAAAAAAGGCTGATCCCAGCTGCAGACTGGGATGTCTTAAGGTAAAGCACATGTGCTGATATGCAACTTTTCTTAGGTCTAGCTCACAGCCCTTCTTTCTGTCCCCCGTTAGGCAGGAGCAAAAGCTGACTGGGACTGTTGCTTTAACACCTCAACTCTGGTCCTTGTGTGAGCTACAAAAAAAAAAAAAAAAAAAAAAGAAGCCTTTTTATCCTTCAAAGAGAAAGACTTATTCTGGGGTTTTATTTTTCACATCAATACAATAATCTAACTTCCTGAAGGGTTTACACTAAATGCTCAATTTTCTAAAATGAGATCTTCCACTTGGACAGTGACCTGCATGCTTAACAAAAATATTCCTCATCTCTTTCACTAAATGTATTGCTTCCTATAGATTTTTCATTCAGGATCCTATCTGTCACTTTGTATTGCTCAGTTGCCTGGACACTCATCTCATAAAGAGACTGACACTGGCCATTTGAATTTCTCTCTCCTTCTAAAAGACAGTTTCACGCTATCTGTACAATGTGGCTCACGTTTTGCTCACCACGAGGTTCCAGAAAGAAGAGAATTGTTCCTGAAGTGCTCAAAGATCAGATGGCAACTAAAATGAGGATCTTAACAATCATCCAGGAACTGGGGTGATGAATGCCTCCAAGGGGTGAACACTATGACATGGTAGAAAGAGCTCCTGCTTTGCGTTTAGGAGAGCTGGGTCTCAACCCCAGAACCATAATGTATAAACTGTGTGACCTCGGGCAAATCATGTATCCTTTCTGAGCCTTGATTTCCCCATAAATGAGAATACTCAATTGTGCATGCCTGGGTGGAGGTAAAGTTCAAGCTGGATAATGTGCGAGGATGAGCTTGGAACTGGCCAGTTATATGTAAATGATGTTATCTTTTTGCTGTGGACAGTCTGGAAAGGGTCTTGGAAGCTTAGAAAAGTAAGTTTCAAGTCTTCTTGTCTTTCAAGAAATATCAAGTTTTCTTTTGACAGACCTGAAACAGACCTTCCCAGGCAGTGGCCTATCATAGATAGTTCCAGGCCAGGGCAGGGGGCATGCCTGGCTGTCAGACAGCAGGGTGCTCATCCAGCTGGTTCCTGGCCAACACACCAACGCACCTTGACTCAAGCAAAACAATAGGCTGCTCTGCTCACACTGGGGCTGAGGAATTGTCAGCTCACACCATTTCTGGGAGCACTGCTACGCCAGGTGAAAGACGGGGAGGAGATGCCTGCTTAACAATTTATGTTCTTACATTCTGCTCCTTACTTCATATCCTTTAGCATAAATTATAATCAGGCTTATTTTTATGAGAAAATGTTTAATGCTGATCTCTATTTCTATAAGTTCATTAAAACATGGAAGTGGTCTATTTTTAGCACTTTTGAGTTCTCAGCACCACACCAGTGTCTGTCATAGTCACTTGAGAAGAAGTTAGTGAATAAATTTATGAATAATAAAGTATTCTTGGGAAACTTAGCAATCAAATGTGGTACCACAGTGACTATCATCTTGTGTAGGAATATTTCCTTCCCTTTCAGCATCCTGTAAAAGTGGAATCATAGGAGAGGGAGTTAAGAATTGATATGTATACAAGGTTCTATGGAAACATTGTATTTTCTCCATTTCAAATGTAGTCAGTTATTTGAGTAGCTAATATTGACTGAGATAATGTATTTTGTTTTTCCTTTTTTAATCTCCTTTTTGATTTCTAAAGAATAATACATAAATGAAGTGTTCAAGCTTTGCTTCGTTCTTCAGAGATCCTTTGGGAACACTGTACTTTTAGATGAGACCCCAGAATCTCGGGGACACCACTGTGTAAGTACGTGAATGACATTCATCTCCTTAGTGAAGAAAGAGACCAGCATAGAAACAGTTGGGAGCCATTTTTGAGACGTGCATAAACATTTCCCAACTCACTTTCCTTTTTCTGTGTACAGACAATTCATGCAGCTAATGACAAATGTAAATTTTGGAGAGCTGTTTTCTGCAAGACATTTCCAGAGACTATCTACAATTTACCTCATCAGGCAAGAAGTATGAATTTTCTTTTCTTTTTGATTGTTAAGAACAAAAAAGATGCTTTCTCAAATTCACTCTGGCATTGACTGGGAGGAAAAATGAATTTTAGTAGCTCTGAGATACATCGCCCCCAACCATCACTATTAAAAACCCATCATAAATTCAGAACTATGGTTGTTGCATGCATTGAATCAATCATGCGATCATTGCACAGTGCTTTGCAGGCAAGCCCAATAACTAATGGTTTACAGCTGTCATGGCACTCCAGTGAGGGTTAATAAGAAACACTCTAGGATGTCTATGAAAGCAACTGGAATGCAAAATAAGCAAAGCAAGCTGAGTATTCTGTCAGAGAGAGGGACCTCTCTCTGTGTACAGACATAATGAAATGAAATAATGATAATGAAAGTGGATGTAAACAAACACTACAGCATGTGAAAGGGGAGCTAGACTAGACCAAGTTCTTCATAGAGGGAAGAGGTGTGTCTTCATCTTTGTATATCTTTAGCTCTTAGCCCACTGCCTGGCACATGTATTCAGTTCTTCATAAATACTGAAATTGGTGAGAACAGAGATGCGATTAAGGACCTTTAGAATATAGGAGTTCAACTTTCCAGGAAGTGACAATTGAACAGAATTGTTGATGACAGAGACTAAACAAGCAAAGAAAGAGACCGAGAATATTCTAGGCAGTGAGAAAAGTATGTCCAAAGGAGAGGAGTGAGAGTGGGGCAATTTCCTAGAACTGCAAAACAGTATTTGTTACACCTGCAGGACAAGATGAATGGTAGGGAATAGTCAGACGTGGGGCTGGACAGGCTACAGGGACCAGATCTTAGAGAATGTCATGCTGAAGAGCTTGCATTTTAACCCTGAGGTGATTGAAAAACCACTGAAGCATTTTAAGCAGGGAACTGACATGACTGGATTTACAGTAGTAAAAGGCCACTATGATAGCTATATGGAGGATCACTTAGAGGGGCGATAAAATTGTAGGCAGAGTGTGATAGAGAGGCTTTGAAATGATCTAGACAAGAATTGATGGGGACTTGATAAATAACGGTGGCTGTGAGGATGGAGATAGGTGGACTGATTTGAGAGATATATAGGAGGTAGAACTGGCAAACCTGGTGATCATAGGCAGAGGTGAGAAAGGAAAAGGTGTCAGGAAAAATGCTGAGGGTTCTGACTTGGGCACTGAGGAGAAGGATAACACCGTTCATTGATTGAGGTGGTGAACATTGAAGGGGAGAGATTTGGCCGACATAGATAATAGTGGTTCTCTTATTTATGTGATGAGCTTGAGAGTCTGGGGAAATTCAAATGGAGATACCCAATAGGTTGTTGAATATTTAGGTGTATAGATCAAAAGAGAGCTCTAGACTAATGATATAACTTTGAGAGTCGTTGACTTGTACGACTTGTAATTCTAGCATAGAGACTGGATGAGATCCTGCAGAAGAGAAGGTAGAATGAGAGGAGAGTCTGCAGAGGAAAAAGAAAAGTTCCTCTGAGTAGCTTGTTTAAAATAAGAAGCTGAACAAATAGGAAAAGAAATAAGAAAAAAAGGTGAGCATCTAGAGTATATGCATATCCACTAAAGAAGCAGCACTCCAAAAAAAAAAAAAGAAAGTAAATAAAGGATAAAGGATGGGTCAACATCTTGTCTCTAAGAATATTGCTTCATTTTACATTTATTGTCTCCAACATTCAGCATTCCCAAATAATAAATCAAACATACCAGAATTGTACATTCTTTTTTTTTTTCCTGTGCAAAACGAAAATGTACCTGTTCGATGATAATATCATGACAGGAGAGCCCCAGAGAAAAATAGCTCCCATTTGGGAATCAGGGTATAATTGCAGCTCACTCCCATCTCTCCTGATAAAGCTCCTGTTGCTTATTTTGGGATACGTGTTGTGATGGTGATGGAGGTGGAGTGAGTGGAGTCTAAGAGGAGGAAATCCTGAAAGATGACATAAAGTGTAAAAGGATTTAAGCTTTATAGAGCTTTGAAAAAGTGTACTCCCTGCAAAGGTTGTATTGATTTGTTTCAGCTATGCCTGAGGTGGTGATGGGCACCACACTAGCAATACGATTTCCGTCATCACCTCTGACACTGGGGGTTTTATGGCTTTCCTTTAAATCTGTTTTCTGAGGCTCTGTTTTTATAATGCTCTTCCTCTAATTAACTTGGTTATTTTGAGGATGTAAAAGTCCGCTTTACTTGTCAGCTTTGGTGCTTAATTTGGTGCCTAATTCCCACTTTCAGTGGCATCGGCAATCATCTTTAAAATGCCAATCACCAAAATGGATTCAGAGTGTCCACCTATTTCCTGTGTGCAGCTGAGGGGCCTAAAATGGCCTAGCTCAGGTCAGATCCAGTGTTGATTAAAACGTAAGTTATTCCTGCCTCATCCTATTAAGAAGTAAAATGCTTATTTATACTTGTTTCTGGATATAAACATTTTAATGTACACTTTACCTACAACAAAAAGCAGCATAGTCTAGATATGCATTAAAGTGGAATAGTGAGGCCTTGAAAACAAGAAGGAAAGAAACCTACAAATCTTCCTCCAAGGAATAAACTCAAATGAAAGCACTTTGATATAAAGCAGAAACTAACACACCATTGTAAAGCAATTATACTCCAATAAAGATGTTAAAAACAAAACAAAACAAAGAAGCAATAGCTTTATTTTCAAAGAAAACCACTTTTAAAAGTCCTTTCACACTGATTACTTTGTTGCCTCACTACCAATCCTTTCAACGCAAGCATTATCATCCCCACTTTACAGATGAAGAACCTGAAGTAGGTGGAGTAAGTGACTTAACAAGGTCAGAGCTAGAGAAGAGATCAGAAATAAAACCCAGGTCGTCCATAGTCACCTGCCAGAAATCATTCTTTATTCCATGGAAATGGAGAACCGGTGATCTGCAATTCTGTTGCGTAAGAAATGATTGGGAAATCATACACTTGCAAAGTGCATTGAAAGCCTCTGGATTACCATCCTTAGGAAACAATCTTGTCCAAATAAAGACACATTTAGTGTTTGTGTTTTTGCACTTGGTGTTCATTAATTAAAAATTTCTTAACAATTAGTATATTTCACAGGTGAAATTGAACTGTTCTGACAAGAACATTGATTAAATAGTGTAATAAGAGTCCTAGTTTAATTTTTTTCCTTTTCAAACAATGCAGTAAGCAAAACTTACTGTTTCTTTTCTGGTTTGTTTTGGTTTTATGAACTTATCTGATGTGAATATTCCAGGGTAGGCAATTTATCGAGTTCACAGTGAGCTCACTAACAGCCAGTATGATCAGGCCATCAAGATGGCTGTTCTCCTGTTCTCTTTACATCCTCTGCCTGACTAGTCCATGCTTCACCTACACCCTACTCACATAACTAGCCAATCCTCTTAATTATAGGGCTTAATCAGTAATTGCCTACAGGCTTGCCTCTGCCCCAGCTGCTGGTTTCTCTGGTAACTGAGGAGCCAACCTGACCTCAATTCCCCATCTAACTAGTAGCCTCCTTCTTCCCTCTCGGTAGCGAAGGTGCCGCAATGTCCTGCCTGCCGTCTGCCGTGGCAGTGTCGGTGCAGGACTTTTGCTTCAAATGTGTAAGATTACCTATCCAATACATTGTGGGTGTCTCCAGGCTCTTTCTTCAGTCTCGCAGCTGGGATATTACAAGGTTTGCAGGCCTGAAGGGTGCAGCCAGACACTTTCACTGGAGCATATTTTAATGAACATCTTTTGGTAAGTGACAAACATTTTTTGTAGCTAGATGTGAAGGTTTTCTTTACACATATATGTAATTCACATGTAATATATATGCATATTCTTTACTTATATATAAATGTACATGTATTGGCAAATTGATAAACAAGTGAATATATATATATATATATATATATATAGAGAGAGAGAGAGAGAGAGAGAGAGAGAGAGAGAACAGAAACTCAAAAGATAGAAGATCCTGAAGCATTCTTCCTTTATTCTAAACAGTTTCTAATTCTTCTAACGGGTCAGTCAGAGCTATTCTGGACCAAAACTGAATTGAAGAAAGTCTAATTGGATTCTACACTGAGATTGAGATATTTGTTCATTTCCATGTGAAATAAGGTGTATGATATATTTTAGAGCAGGCTTTTCAACAAGCCTTTGTAAGAGTTTTAATACTTAATTCAAAATATATAGTTTAATAACTCTGAACTGCACTAAAGAGCAGTCCAAATTTCTGCTCATTTAAAAATCAATCCAAATTTATGCTCATTTGACTCATGGCTGACCAGGAATTTTTACATTAACTTGTCTCCCAAGCCTTCTATATAATCCAGGAAAATGTTTCAAATTTAACTTAAGTTAAACACACTTGTGTAATTGTGTTATTGCAATGTTTTATCAAGTCAAGCATAAGGTATATACTGCTAATAGTTAATGGTAGGAATATTCATACATTAAATATCTCATTTAATATATTTTATATTGAAGTTTATCAATCCTGTTTCCTCAGAAATATAATCTTGGTTTAAGATGACATAATATTCCTAGGTATTTTATTCTTTTTGATGTGATGGTAAATGGGATTGTTTCCTTAAATTCTCTTTCTCATCTTTCATTGTTAATGTATAGAAATGAAAGAGATTTCTGCATATTGATTTTGTATCCTGCAAATTTACCAAATTCATTGATGCGTTCTAGCAGTTCTCTGGTAGCATCTTTAGGATTTTCTATGTATAATATCATGTCATCTGCAAACTGTGATAGTTTTACTTCTTTTCTAATCTGGGTACATTTATTTCTTTTTCTTCTCTGATTGATTTCCAAAACTATGTTGAATAAAAGTGGCAACAGTGGACATCCTTGTCTTGCTCCTGATCTTAGAGGAAATGCTTTCAGCTCTTAACCTTTGAGAAGGATGTTTAGCTGTGGGTTTGTCATATACGGCCTTTATTATGTTGAGATAGTTTCCCTTTATGCCCACTTTCTGGAGAGTTTTTAATCATAAATCGGTGTTGAATTTTGTCTAAAGCTTTTTCTGCATCTATTGAGATGACAATATGGTTTTTATTCTTCAGTTTGTTGATGTGGTGTATCACACTGATTGATGTGTGGATACTGAAGAATCCTTGCATCCCTGGGATAAATCCCACTTGATCATGGTGTATGATCCTTTTAATGTATTGTTGGATTTGGTTTGCTAGTATTTTGTTGAGGATTTTTGTGTCTATGTTCATCAGTGATATTGACCTGTAATTTTCTTTTTTTTGTGGTATTTTTGTCTGGTTTTGTTATCAGGGTGATGGTAGCCTGATAGAATGAGTTTAAGAGTATTTCTTCCTCTCCAACTTTTTGGAAAAATTTCAGAAGGGCAGGTGTTAACTCTTCTTTAAATGTTTGATAGAATTTGCCTGTGAAGTCATCTGGTCCTGGGCTTTTGTTTGTTGGGAATTTTTAAATCACAGTTTCAGTTTCAGTACTTGTGATTCTGCAATCCCACTCCCAGGCATATATTTGGAGAAAACCATAATTTGAAAAGATACATGCACCCCAGTGTTCATTACAGCACTATTTACAATAGCCAAGACATGAAAGCAACCTAAATATCCATTGACAGAGGAATGGATAAAGAAGATGTGGTACCATGGGCTATTAGCTATAAAAAAGAATGAAATAATGGTGCAAAATGGTGCCTTTTGCACCAACATGGATGGACCTAGAGATTAACATACTAAGTGAAGTAAGTCAGGCAGAGAAAGACAAATATCATATTATATCACTTATATGTGGAATCTAAAAAAAAAATGATACAAATGAACTTATATACAAAACAGACTCACAGACTTCAAAAACACTTATGGGGCTTCCCTGGTGGCGCAGTGGTTGAGAGTCCGCCTGCCGATGCAGGGGACACGGGTTCGTGCCCCAGTCCGGGAAGATCCCACATGCCGTGGAGCGGCTAGGCCCGTGAGCCGTGGCCGCTGAGCCTGCGCGTCCGGAGCCTGCGCGTCCGGAGCCTGTGCTCCACAACGGGAGAGGCCACAACAGTGAGAGGCCCGTGCACCGCAAAAAACAAAACAAAACAAAAACACTTATGGTTACCAAAGGGGAAACATGGTGGGGAGGGATAAATTAGGAATTTGGGATTAACATATACACACTACTATATATAAAATAGATAAATACACACTACTATATATAAAATAAATAATCAACAAGGACCTACTGTATAGCACAGGGAAATCTATTCAATAATCTGTAATAACCTAGATGGGAAAAGAATCTGAAAAAGAATGGATATATGTATATGTATAACCGAATCACTTAGCTGTACACCTGAAAGTAACACAACACTGTAAACCAGCTATACTCCAAAAAAAAATTAAATTTAAAACATGTACATTAAAAAAAAGATGATATAATAAATGTTATTTTAATACATGGACTTCTTTATTTCAATTTGGAGATTACCGCTTTGCCAGGTTATTGTTATCCTTATATTTCAGAATTGTTCTGGATATTCTTGTTATTTTTTCCATGTGAATTATAGAATATCTTGTCAATCTTCTCACCCCCAAAATTTATACTAGTGTTTTTTAGAGTCAATTTTATTGAAGGATAATTTACATAAATTGTACTCACTTAAATGAACAGTTGAGTAAGTTTTGGTAAATATGTGTAACTGTATATTTCCTTTACCCCACAAAGTTCCCTAATGCTTCTTAACAGCAATTCTCCTAACCTGGCCCCAAGCAACCAGTGATCTGCTTCCTATCACTATAGATTAGAATTTCATGTAAATGGAATTCTACTATATGGATTCTTGTGTCTAGCTTATTTTATTCAGCATATTGGTTTTGGTAGCCATTCATGATCTTGGTATAGAGTAGTTTGTTTCTTTTTATTGCTGAATATCAGTCCATTATATAGGAGTACCACTTCTTTTTTTAATCCATTCTGGAAGCACAAGGGAATTTTTTTCTGATTTTTCACAGTGAGAACCCATTGGGGTTCCTGGAGGTAAATCACATGAAAGTGTGGGGATCCCTTAAGAATGGGCCCCCTTGGAAATATCAACACTCAGACTACCCTACACTGAGCCTCCAGTAGTTCATCAGTTACAGTTTGAAGTGTTCCCACTGATAGGGGCTTCTGCTCTCTACACATTGTGATTCTCTGTATCTGCATGTCTGTCTCTCCGAATTTCAGAGCAGTAGTTTGTCTTGTGACCTCAGTTCTCTGATGGTTCTAAGAAGAGTTGTTGATATTCAGTTTGCTCAGTTTTTTTTTCTTGTTGTGAGGATAGGAATGACAACTTCTAAGGTCAGCTTGGAAGCTGGCAGTGCTCTTGCTATACACTTTTTTTTAGTAATTCACCTCCTTATTGAGTAAAAGAGTTCTTTATATTTTGTGGATAAAGGTCCTTTGTCAGATACATGGATTTCAACTACTTTCTCTTTTAGTTTTATTTTTTAATTGTTCATTGTTAATATAGACCCCCCCCAAAAAAAGAAAAATGAAAAACCTCATCCATATGGAAAACTAATTTACGACAAAGGAACAAAGAGCATACAATGGAGAAAGGGCAGTCTTTTCAATAAATGGTGCTGGGAAAACTGGACAGTCACATGAAAAAGAGTAAAACTAGACCACTATCTTTTACAGCATACACAAAATTAATTCAAAATGGATTAAAGGTCTTGAATATAAGACCTGAAACCATAAAATTCCTAGAAAAAAAAGTAGGGTAACCTTATTGACATTGGTCTTAGTGATGCTTCTGCGGCTCTAACTTCAAAGGCAAGGGAAAAATAAACAAATGGGACTACATCAAACTCAAAAGCTTTGACACATCAGAGGAAACCGTTATCAAAATGAAAAGGCAACCTACTGAATTAGAGAAACTGCTTGCAAATCATATATCCAATAAGAGATTAATATCAAAATATATAAAGAACTCGTAAAACTCAACAACAAAAACCAAAACAACCCAATTAAAAGTGGGCAGGGCATCTGAATAGACATTTTTTCAAAGAAGATATACAGATGGACAATAAACACATGAAAATATCTTCAACATCACTAATTATTGAATCAGAAACACCTCACACCTGTTAGAATGACTGTTATAAAAACACAAGAAATAACAAATGTTGGAAAGGATGTGGAGAAAAGGGCACCCTCATATGCTGTTGGTAGGACTATAAATTGGTGCAGGCACTGTGGAAAGCAGTATGGAGATTCCTCAAACAATTAAGAATAGAAATACCATATGACCCAGACATTCCACTTCAGGGCATTTATCCAAAGAACACAAAATATTAATTTGAAAAGATATATACAGCATTATTTGCAATACCTAAGATAAGGAAACAACCTAAGTGTCTATGGATAGATGAGTGAATAAAGAGGATATGGTATATATACAGTGGAATACTACTCAGCCCTGTAAAAGAATAAAATCCTTCCACTTGGGACAACATGGATGTAACTTGCAGGTATTATGCTAAGTGAAATAAGTCAGAGAGAGAAAGACAAATACTGTATGATTTCACTCATAGGTGGAATCTAAATAAACAAAACAAACAAAAAAAAAACTATAGATACAGAACAGATTGCTGGTTATCAGAGGGCAAGTGGGTTAGGGTCTAGGGGAATTGGTGAAAAATTGGTGAAGGAGGTCAACTGTATTGTAATGGATGGTAACTAGACTTACAGTGATCATTTTGTAGTGTATACAGATGTCCAATTACAATGCTGTACACCTGAAACTTAAAGAATAAAAAACCCTGATTTTTGTATGTTGACCTACTATCCTGAAAACTTGATATATTATTAATTCTAATAGCATTTTTGTAGATCCTTTAGAATTGTTTATATACACAATCATGTTGTCTGCAAATACTGTTTTACTTATTTTTTGCTATCTGTAGGTATTTTATTTCTTTTTCTTGACTTGTTGCACTGTCTAGAACTTAGTCTACAGTGTTGACGGCATGAGAGCATACATGTTTGCCCCATTCCCAGTCTTAAGAAGGAGAGTTTCTCTTTCACTATTAACTACCAAGTTTGCATGGATGTCCTTTATCAGGCTGAGTGTTCCCTTTTATTTCTAGTTTTATGAAAGTATGGGTTTCAATTTTGACTAATACTATTTTTCCAATAATTTTGTTTCCTTGATGAATTGACACTTTATCATTATGAAACGTCACTTTATTTTGTGTTGTAGTATTCTTTGTTCTGTAGTCCTCTTTGGTATTGATATAATGACTCCAATTTTCTTATGTGTTTTTATGATCTATCTTTTTTTATATTTTACTCTTAAGCTCTATATTTATTTATATTTAAAATGTTTCATGTAGATAGCATATTTGAGTCTTTTTATATCCTGTATGACAATCTCTATCTTTTAATTTGAGTGTTCAGAATATTTATATTTAATGTAATTACTTACATGGCTAGGTTCTAAGTCTATTATCTTGATATTTTTTCTATTTGCCCCGTATCCTTCATTTTATTTTTCCTCTTTTCCTATGTTATTTTGGATTAAGTTAGTATCTCTTAGTATTTCACTTTCTCTCATTTTGGTTTATTAGCTATACCTATATCCATTAAATTAGTGGTTGCTCTGGTGTTTAAAATATGCATATTCAGCTTATCATGATATATCTTCAAAGAATAATATACCATTTCCCAAATAATACATGGAATTTAGAGCAGTATGTTACCCTTTACCCCTCTTATTCTTTGCAGTTTCTTTTCATACCTTTTACTTCTACATATGGTTATATAGCCAAAATACAGTGATAATATTTTTTTGCTTTCACAGTTATCTTTTAAAGAAACTTAGAAAGGAGAAAAATTGGGTTTTCTTTAAATTTTTTTTAATTTTTAAAAAAAAATGTACTTTTGGCTGCGTTGGGTCTTCATTGCTGTGCGCAGGCTTTCTCTAGTTGCGGCGAGTGGGGGCTACTCTTCGTTGCCATGCACGGGCTTCTCATTGCGGTGGCTTCTCTTGTTGCAGAGCATGGGCTCTACACTTGCGGGCTTCAGTAGTTGTGGCATGCAGGCTCTAGAGCGCAGGCTCAGTAGTTGTGGTGCACGGGCTTAGTTGCTCCGTGGCATGTGGGATCTTCCCGGACCAGGGCTCAAACCCATGTGCCTGCATTGGCAGGTGCATTCTTAAGCACTGCGCCACCAGGGAAGCCCCACTGTGCTACATATCCTATACCAACTATTCCAAAATGTCTAGAAGCACAAGTCTCCCTGTTACTCTTATATTTCTATATATTTAAATTGAAAAAAAATTTCCCAAAATATGTTTAATTTTTAATTCATATTAGGATGTATAAATATGAAAGAAAAACACTGTGCAGCTGGAAACAATTTGTATGTCTATTCATAAATATACCTTTATGTATTAAAATATTTTGTATTATGTATACATGCCAGTTACCTTTCATTAACAAATACAAAACCAAAGGTGACCAAATATTTGAGGAAAATAAATAGAACGAAATTTATATAACGTGAAGTAACAAAAAAAATGCCCCTGAAAAAATTAGAGATTACTACAAGAAAGAAAAATAATTCTAATTGGTATCCTCACAGTGATTTGAAATGATACTGCATTTGTAAAGTAAGAACTGACTGATCTGAAAAAGAAGTTATCAGGAAACAAAACAACAACAAAAATTTTTGAAATTAAAATATTGGGAAAAAATTCAACATGCGGGATTAAAAAGTACAGATGAACTGCTCTAAGGATTATTTCAGCATCCTATTAATGCCAACCACCTAGTAAATATGGCAAAATGGTCACAACAGGAGACAGATTTAGTGGTCAGCTCAGCTCAATGTAAAAGTATTATCATCTTTATTACTATGAAAATAATTACAAAATTCTCTCAGCTGTCCAAAGCATCATTTTGGTAAAGAAAGGACAACACATTGCAAGGTATTATGAATAATAAAGTTTTCTCCTTAAAACCATGCTTATGCTATATTTCCTAGCTGTGCATGCTTTGAACTGTTTCTAATTCCATTGTCCTGGTTAGAAAAGAGAAGTCTTTCAATATTTAATTAACACCAGGAAAGTATTAGAATCCACTTAAGACAAAGGAAAATAAGCTAGAGTTCCTTATCTTGACCAGCATTGCTACATCATGAATCAGAAATTCAGATTAACCTTTATTTAATTGCCTGTACTTTTAGGAGTAAGTTTTTACAAGTAAAATTGAATAGCAGAACTGAAAATTTTGCTTGTATATGATACAATTATAAAATTAGAGTCAGTACATTCATAAATAATTGTTTGAAGGTTGACAAGAGATACAATAAATGAATTTGATTGTCTGGACCAAATTATTGAGCATGGAAAGTTTGCTTTGCATAAAAGTAACTTACATAAACAAAGCACTGATGAATGGTTAACACCAGGCTGATGTTTACACTAAATCAAACAAGTTGGGCTACTGTAGACACAAGCTAATACAGTAGAACAGGCTTTGTTTCTTTAGGGTAATTGGTATAAGAATGTTTATTATGTTAAGTATGACTGACAGTTACTTTTTATGAATCATAGTAATGAGCTTAAGTCATCAAAATGTCTCAGATAATCAACATTATCATCTGGCATTTTGTATATCCAAGATATTTGCAGTCAACATGTTTTTCTTTCAAATTACTGTTCAGGGCATTCTTGTGTTTTTGTCCGATCTCGTTACTGCTGGTTTCCAATATACACGATGTTATTTTGCACAAGTTTGTTTATAAGTTACGGGTTTGAAATGATAAACAACGTTAAAATGGTGACTTTATTCAAGAGTTTTCTCACCACCATTGTGAAAATAATATGGTTGAATACTAAAAATGTTATTCTCTTTCTCTTTGGGATATTCAAGGCTAGTGCCGAGCTCTTCTAGAAAGAGTGGCAGTCATGTACTCTCTTATTTCTATTGATCCCAATTATGGAGTTATTTTTATTTTAAAAGATGTTCTAAATTGCCTTTCTAACCAAACAATGGAATATCTGGCATCAATGCCAAATATATGTCAGGTTGACTATAGGTTTGTGAGGAAGCAACAGTCCTTACGATTATCCTTGAAACATGGGCACAGTTATTTGGAATGTTGTAAATTAAAAGAAATGTGCTTTTTTTAAAAAAACAACTTTAATTCCTTGGAGAAGGGAAGTTGAAAGACATGATCTGCAAAGAGAGAAGCTGTAAACCAGGTAGTTGCTGGGAGTAATCCCTTCAAGTCGCAGCCTAGGATGCTAGCTTCCTCTGCAAGAAGTCTGACTTCTGGCCAATGTCCCTCTTTTCAGTCTTTTCTACAAAACTTCATCTCTCTACCCTGAATTTCCTCATATTTTCCTTGTCCTCAATCCCTCTTGTCTCCCTTCCCTGACAAGTTATGTTAAACAAAATCAAATAAGACTATCACTATGTCAGCAAGTTAAGTTTATAAATTAAATAAATATTTATTTTCTTCTGAAGCAAAAACCTGAAAGCATAAATCACTTCCTCAAGTCTTTTCACTCTCTGCTTTGTTCTCAAAATCTTTTAAATGTCACAGACACTGAGCTGATTATCTCTATGTCCTCTCCTCTTCTCATTCCCTCCACTTCTCTCCAATCTGGTATATTTACTTATGGTGTCTGTCCCTATTTGCATAGCATGGTGCCCATGTCACCATTGGAAAGACTGAAAATTGGACGACCAACCCATCGGAGCTAACCAACATCTTTTACTATCTCAGGTATTTAATAGTTAGTGCATATTGTGCTGACTAATCACAATAGAGGAGTCTGAAGTAATCCAGGATCTCCACTTGGGAATAGTCAGACAGGCAGGTTAAGAAGCATAAGAAGCTTAAGTTCAAATCCACAGGGAAATAGAGCATAGGGTGGGAGAGCCCATAGTGATTTCAGGCTGTTAGAGAGATAGGTCCAAATTTCCACATTTTAAATATGTGAGGGGGCACGTCTGTGTCATTTCAAATAACTAGAGTGCTTCTATATAAAACACCAAACTAGGTGTTATGGAGGACAAGAAGAGAAAAGGAATATGGAATCTTTATCTATGAAGTGCATGCTGTGTAGTTGAAACATTGAGATGTTTAGTCAAATGGTGTAATACAATATAAGAACATGTCAAACAAAATACTACTAATTTTCTATGGTTTTAATAAGAATAGAATTTTATCTGGATAGCAACTGTTTTATATTACATATCTCCACTGATTACAGAGTAAGAAAAAATGAACATAAATTTAAGCCAATGGGTTTGATTATAAGGAGTATGTCATGAAAAAAAGACGGTGACTTTTTTTTTAAACAAAATAACAGTGGCTCTGCTTTCATAATGGAAATTGGGAAATACTATTTCATGGTTCCTTTCAGTCCTACGTTTTAGATAATAATAACTATTAATTATTTTCATTCTCATCAGCATTTTTATTTATAGATGTATTTTATCAGCATATTTCCACAGTAACAAATATACTGGCAATTGAAATGCATTAGTTAACCATGTTATCTTTCTTTAGTGTTTTTAACTTGTAAAGGCATTAAGTACTATGTTACAAAGCAATAAACTATGAAGTATAAGAGTCATAATTAGCATTATGATAAAATAAAATGATTAGACAAATATAGCACACATTTAATGACATGCAATTATCATAATATAAATGCAAAAATATAGATGGTCCATAGTCCATGTAAGTGGCAAATTTGTATTTCTTTTATGTGATCAAATAGTTAGTTAAGCAATCATGTTTCCCCTATATCTCTCTCTCTCTCACACCCACTCACACAACACAATTTTGAAAGCAAAACATCAAGAGCTAGCAACCATAAGAAGTTTGCAATCATTTTATTTTTTTCAGATAGACATATCTAATTCTTCCATAACCTGTTCATTTTAATGTATAGATTTTATGTATTTATATTTCTGTTACATTCCAGTAGGTAGATGTTGAAATCTAAGAGACAAACACCCCTGTCTTTAGGTTGGCCAAGTAGATTTATGCTTAGTTCTGATTTTACTTCCACACTGAATTCTGATTTCAAAATATAGCTAGGAATAAAAATGATCTAGTTTTGACATAATATTCTAATGGTATAAATTGAGACCAATATGAGGAAAACAAACTTTGCTCTGATTATCTGTGTTTCTTGATAAATCCAGGTAATTCCAATCAATGTTTCTCTAAATTCTGAGCCTCTCCTAAATGCAAATCTCCAGTTTAGTCTTAGAGTCAAAATATAAAAATAGAGAGACGAACTCGTGGTGAGGCACAGCATACAGTGCTATTGTGGTTTTCAGCATGGTTAGAACACAGTTTCTATTTATTAGAGACCTAGTACTTACACTAAAATTTTTTTTGAGCAAAACTCTGGACCAATGTCAAGGAAACAGGCTAAATCAGGAAATAAAAGAGTGGGAGTCAAGACTGGCATCATGTGGGATGCAATGCAGAAACAGAACTATCAGATAAACACACATATCAAAGAAAAAATGAGTCATGATGACTGGGGTGAGCAATTTTCTGAGAACCAAACAAACTATAAATAAAAAAAAAAAAGCTAGCTAGAAAACTGACTCAAATAACAGTATTAAGATGAGGTACTCAAATGAGGCAGTTGTTCTGGCTTGAGTTATGTGCTTTTATCCCTATTACTCAGAACTGCATTGTCCAATATGATAGCTACTTCCCTTGTGTGATTATTTAAACTTAAGTAATACTTAAAGGTCCAGGTCTTCAGTGTCACTAGCCACATTTTAAGTGCTTGGTAACCGTATGTGGCTAGTAGCTCCTTTATTGGGTAGCAGGGGTGTAAAACTTTTCCATCATTGCATAAAGTTCTCTTAGATAGCACTGACCTAGAAATATGAATCGATCCCATCACCAAATCTAAATGGTTATAAAGAAAAAACTCTACTAGACTCGTCCTCTTCTTGTAAATAGTCATAAAACTGAACAAAATATATGAAGCAATAGCATTCGGGCACTGTACAACAGGCAATACAAAAGTGCAGTCCATGAGAGCTGAGAAACTGAAGGTGAGATCTGTAATCAGAGCAGCTACCTACCTGGACATCATATTCTGACCACAGCACACTGAGCCAGAGTACAGCATGGAAGTCATGCTGAATTTAGGAGTCAGATATCAAGACCGCCTGGCAACTTAAGTCATTGGAATATGTGGGGAAAGACATTGGAGATTAGGCAATTGTGTAGAGGGTTTCCCAGTGGGTTCTTGGCAGTGGGGCGAACTGTGCATGGGCAGGGCAAGACAGCATGGGGCTTACTGGATTACAGCTGGTATGGAATTGAGCTCAGCCAGAGTGTAGAAAACTTGTAAACATTCTTCTAACACGGTGGACATTCAGCTGAGACATCAGAAACCCCTATCTTTAAAACAAACAACAACAAAAAGGACCTACTCTAGATCTGCCCTAATAAAGGCTAAAACCCTGCCCTGGCCACATATACAGGGGAGGCAGTGTTTAAATATTGAGTCCTATCAAGTTAGAAGGGCTTGGGAAATGTAGTAAGCTTCTTAGAGATCCCCACTAACAACATGTAAAACAGCATACACAAGTTCATGATGTTCAGCCAGGAACTGAACATTGAATTAGAACAATAATCACCTTCCAGGGGAAGATAACAGACTTCAGAGTTTCTAAAAATGTCTCATTTACAATGTCAAGTACAAAAGAAAATATTAGTAGACATTTAAGAAATAGAAAACTATGACTTAGAGTCAATAGAATAAAAAGTAGTCTATAGGAACTGACGCACAGTGACTCAGATGTTGGATTAATCAGGCAAAGACTTTAAAGCAGGCTATGATAAACAAATAGGTTCAAAGAATTAAAGACAAAGATGTTTAAAGGATTAAGGGGAAGAAGTAAGTCTTTCCTCAGGGTGTGCTGGCAGCTATCACCCTGGTAAGGGGTGGGGTTGGAGATGAAGGGGCTAGAGCTGACGCCAGGTGCGGGGCAGGACTTCCTCTCTGTGGCCATCACCACCCTATTGGTGGGGAGGCCTAATCCCAGATTTCTGGAGCAGAAGCCCTAAGGGTCAGGCCAGAACTGGTTTTGTTCCCTCTAAGTGTCTGTTTTGCCCTCTCCCTGAACCCGGTGGGAAGTGCTAAAGCACTGGGGCCTGTGCAGGCTTCGGCTCAAGTCAGTCACAGGCTGAGATCCAATGCCCGGCCCGGGCAGCCTCAGGTGCAAGTCCCCTTTGTCCCTCACAGCCCATCACTGCCCTCACCTTCCGCCACCTCTGCCCTGTCGTAGAACCGCCCGCGGGGCAGGTGGGGCCCATGTGGGCTCTCAGCATGTACTGGGGATGGGTGAGCTGTGGTGGAGGGGCGCTGTCAGAGGTCTGGGCTGCTTCCGAGGCGCTGCTTGAATAAGCATCAACAAGGGCTACAGCCGCCCACCCAGCCTCTGCCCCAGGATGGGGTTACCTCTGCATCCCATGGTCAAGTCTTTGACCCATGGTCAAGCCAGTCCCATGGGCGTGGCTACCAAGATCCAGTACTGCACTGTGGCGTACAGTGAGTGGAGCCGGAGTGTTTGCTTGGCACAGCCTGTGGCACTCAGTGAGTCAGTTGTGGGAAACCCTGCAACCGCAAGCATAGACTCCTCTCTGCCCTGCCTGGGAGCAAACCAGCGAGCGCCAGTCCAGGCTTCTTACAGCCCTTCTGTTAGTCACAGTGGTCCTCCGACCAGCCAAGGAGGCTTGTCTCTCCCACATGGGACCCCAGGACGGCAGCACTCAACCTGCAGCTTGAAATGCTCACTCCTCAGGTTATGTGTCCACCCATATAATCTCCCTTTTTCTCTGAGTCCCCTCCCAGGGGCACAGGTCCCAAATGGATTGCTTTTCTCCTCTTCTAACCCAATTACCTGTGGATCTTTCTTAAAGCTTTGGTCTTACAGAAGTCCTTCTGCCAGTTTCCAGTTAGTTTTCGGTGAGAATTGTTCTACACGTAGATGTATTTTTGATATGTTCATGGGCAGAGGTGAGCTCCATGCCCTCTTACTCTGCCACCTTGATCAGAATCCCCCTGTAGTACTTACTTAAACTATATTTTGTGTAATTCAGTGTCGTTTGGGCACGATAAAAAAACACCCATTTATTTCTTGACTCATCATTTAGTCATTACTTGGAATTGCTGTTTTTACAACAATTTTCCTGTAATTTTATCTAAATGCTTGTACTTGCCGTTATTTGAAATCTTTGGGATTGTTTTTATCATACAGATCTCTACATTGAAAGCTGCCACTTGAATCCCACTGGCAGTTCAAATTTTATTTATTCAAAATTGTATAAATGTACTCTTCTTTCCACATCATCATCTCTCTGAAATCCCCACATTCCCTAGCATCCCATGTCCAGTCAGTCTCTGTTACGTTCCTCAAAACTGGTCTGTCCTTTCTTGTCCCATTTCATTAATTCAGACCCCATTTTTATCTGGACCCTAACTATCATAATGGTATTACTTCCAATCTATTAATTTTCATACTGTTTTATTTCTTTGTTTCAGGATGCACCCCCCTAATGCCCACCTTAATCATTACAGAAGGCAACAATCTCTTTTACTAGGTATCGTTTGAGACTGGGTGTTATAGATACTGTTATTAGGAATCCACGTCACAATGTGTGATATATAGTAGGGAAAGAGAGGCCATTCCCATTTCTCCAAGGTACATGGCATGGCTCCAGCATTCTGAATCCTTCAGGGAATGCTTCGTTATTTTGTCAACTGAAAGATTTTGAAGGCTTAGAAATAACCAGTGTATGAATACCCTAGTGAATAAGGAAATAGATTTCCCCAATATCTGTGATGGTGATTAGGCAACAGTGAGATCTGTCTTCAGGTAGATTTTTAGGTGGTGAACATTTAGGATTATCCCCTTCTCTACCATCAGTCCTCACTTAATGGAACTGTCTTCCAACGATTACAGGCATAGCTAGTTTTATTGCGCTTCACTTTATTGTGTTTCATAGATGTGACATTTTTTTTTAATTGAAGTTTTGTGGCAGCCCTGTGTCAAGCAAGTCTAACAGTGCCATTTTTCCAACAGCATTTGCTCACTTTTGTCTCTTTGGTAATACTCACAATATTTCAAACTCTTTCAAAACTATTTTTTTAAATATCTTTATTGGAGTGTAATTGCTTTGCAATGTTTTGTTAGTTTCTGCTGTACAACAAAGTGAATCAGCTATATGTATACATATATTCCCATATCCCCTCCCTCTTTAGCCATTATATTCGTTATTGTGATCAATGATCTTTGATGTTACTACTGTAATTGTTTTGGGGTGCCGTGAATTGCAGCCATATGAGATGGTGAACTTTATTGATAAATGTTGTGTGTACTCTGACTACTCTCTCCACTGGCAATTCCTCCATCTCTCTCCCTCTCCTTGGGCCTCCCTATTTTCTGAGACACAACAATATTTATATTAGGCCAATTAATAACTCTACAGTGGCTTCTAAGTATTCGAGTGAAAGGAAGAGGCACATGTCTCTCACTTTACATCAAACCTACAAGTGATTAAGCTTTGTGAGGAAGGCATGTCAAAAAAAAAAAAAAAAAGGGAGGTTGAAAGACAGGCCTAAAGAAAGGCCTCTTGTGCCAAACTGTTAGCCAGGTTGTGAAGGAAAAGGAAAAGTTCTTGAAGGAAATGAAAAGTGCTATTCCAGTGAACACACGAATGATAAGAAAGAAAGAAAACAGCCTTATTGCTAATGTGGAGAAAGATTTAGTGCTCTGGATAGATCAAACCAGCTGCAATATTCCCTTAAACCAAAGCCTAATATCCAGAATAAAGGCCTAACTCTTTTCAATTCTATGAAGGGGGAGAGGTGAGGAAGCTGCAGAAGGGAAGTTTGAAGCTAGCAGAGGTTGGTTCATGAGTCTTAAGGAAAGAAGTCACCTTATAATGTAAAAGTGCAACGTGAAGCAGCAAGTGCTGAAGTAGAAACTGCAGCAAGTTATCCAGGAGATCTAGCTAAGATCATTAATGAAGGTAGCCACAGTAAACAATAGATATCCAATGTAAACGAAACAGCCTTCTACTAGAAGAAGATGCCACCTAGGACTTTCAAAGCTAGAGAGAAGTCAGAGCCTGGCTTCAAAGCTTCAAAGGACAGGATGCCTCTCTTGTTAGAGGCTAAGGCAGCTGCTGACTTGAAGTTGAAGCCAGTGCACATTTACCATTCAGAAAATCCTGGGGTCCTTAAGAATTATGCTAAATCTACTCTTCCTGTGTTTTATAAGAACAACAAAGCCTGAATAATAGCATGTCTGTTTGCAACGTGGTTTACTGAATATTTTAAGCCCACTGTGGAGGTCCACTTCTCAGAAAGACATATCTGTCTTAAAATATTACTAGTCACTGACAATCCACCTGGTCACCCAAGAGCTCTGATGCAGATATACAAAGAAACTAATCTTGTTTTCATGCCTGCTAACAAAATATCCATTCTGCAGCCCTTGGATCAAGGAGTAAGTTTGACTTTTAAGTCTTATTCTTTAAGAAATACATTTTGTAAGGCTATAGCTGCTAAAGATAGTTATTGCTCTGATGGAATGGCAAAATAAATTGAAAACCTTCTAGAAAGTATTCACCATTTTAGATGTCTTTAAGAATATTCCTAATTCATAGAAAGAGTCTAAATATCAACATTAGCAGGAGTTTGGAAGAAGTCGATTCCAACCCTTATGGATGACTTTGAGGGGTTCAAGACTTCAGTGGAGGAAGTCATTGCAGATGTGGTGGAAATAGCAAGAGAACTAGAATTAGAAGTGGAGCCTGAAGATGTGACTGAATTGCTGCAGTCTCATGATAAAACTTGAATAGATGAGAAGTTGCTTCTTATGGATGAGCAAAGAAAGTGGTTTCTTGAAATGGAATCTACTCCTGGTGAAGACACTGTGAAGACTTGAAATGACAACAAAGGATTTAGGATACAAATAAGTTGGTAAAGCAGTGGCAGAGTCTGAGAGGATTTGACTTTGATTTTGAAAGAAGATCTGCCATGGGTAGAATGCTATCAAACATCATTGCAATGCTACAGAGAAATTATTCCTGAAAGGAAGAGTCAATGGATGTGGTAAACTTCATTGGTGTCTTATTTTAAGAAATTACCAGGGCTTCCCTGGTGGCGCAGTGGTTGAGAGTCTGCCTGCCGATGCAGGATACACGGGTTTGTGCCCCCGTCCGGGAAGATCCCACATGCCGCAGAGCGGCTGGGCCCGTGAGCCATGTCCGCTGAGCCTGCGCGTCCGGAGCCTGTGCTCCGCAACGGGAGAGGCCACAACAGTGAGAGACCCGCGTACCAGAAAAAAAAAAAAAAAAAAAGAAATTACCAAAGCCACCCCAACCTTCAGCAACCAACAGCCAACACCCTGATCTGTCAGTAACCATCAATGTTGAGGCAGGATCCTCCACCAGCAAAAAGATTATGACTCACTGAAGGCTCAGATGATGGTTGACAATTTTTAGCAGTAAATTATTTTTTGACACTTAACAGACTATAGTATAGTGTAAGCATAACATTTATATGCACTGAAAAACTAAAAAATTTGTGTGACTCACTTTATTGAGATATTCACTACTGTGGTTGTCTGGAACCAACCCATAATATCTCCAAATTATGCCTGACCAGACTATGCTCTAAGGTCGTAAAATTATCCATCTTGTTATGATGATGTTGATGGTGGTTAAAATAAAGCATTGAAGAAGGTGCCAGAGTGTTTAGCAATAAACACATAAATAAAAAGAAAATTAAGAAAAACCAGCTTTATCTAAGAACAGAGTAAAAATGCAAATACATATAGATCTTTTTAACACAAAATTGTTGTTAACAAGGTACAATGGAGAGGGAATATCTAGTCTCTATAATGAAATAAAATGAAAATTGAAGAAGCCGTAAGTACAAGCCAAATATTGTAGGACAGAGGGCACTATATAACCATAGCAAGTGAGGTTTTGGTAAAGGACCTGGTTGTAGTGGCTGAGCAACTTAGGAAGAGGGGACTTTTGATCTAAATTTAATGTGCAAATCCAATCGATATGTCTCAGAACCATTTAGGTACTAGCTACCTGTCATTTCTCAAGTAGACTTTAGTTGGTTAGATATAGGACATGAATCACTAAGTTACTATATCCACATTGCCTGACTTATGCTACTATTCAGCATTGTTGCATGAAAGAAATAGTCGATTTGAAAATGGGAAATGCTCACTTTCTTGGTGCACCGGATTAGTTAGTCTTCAATCTCAGTAGTCTAGACCAATGCTGCTCAACATATGGTCTGTGAATTGATAAAGGCCACCAACTCTGTTGCAGATCTGCAAAAAGATAAGTACTATAAGTGAGTGTAAGCATTTATATTTTTTATAGTAATTTGACATTACTGTGACATCCAAAGGCATGATAAATGGATTTGCCTTTTTGAATAAGATCAGACCAGTTCAGCTGTTGAATTCGTGGTATGATTTTCATATGGTGAGAGGTGCCTACTACTATGCCTTATAAGACAATATAGTGAGATGTGATGTTTGAAGGTGTCTGTCGTTGCTATTTCAAAAGATTTCAGAATATAAGAAAATATAAGCTTTTATGTTTATGACAATATTTTATACTTTTGATCAATCAAAAATTTTTTTTCTAAATTTAATATTTATAACTCCTAACAAAATTAAGGAAGCCAGTTTTGAATTATTTATTTTAAAATATAACTTACATGTGGCTAAACAAACTTCATCATACTCTTTGTTAAGCAAAGACACCCTTTTTCCTAACATGGCAATAGTAATGAAACAAATGATAAAAATGGAAGTGATTCTGAAAAAATACAAAAAAAAATTCATGCAGGTTATATTTAATTTTGTTTTGTAAACATATTTGATGATGAAGTGAGAAAACCACAGAGTATTATTTGCAGAGATATACTATCTAATGAAACCATTAAAACCTAATTGGAATTTTCAAACAAACCGTTACAAATAAATTCACCTAAAAATAATAATTTGAAAGGAAGAATATTGAATTATAAAGTCAACAGAAGATGTTTATTATGTTATATGTGAATATGAATAATCTAAAAGGCACTCTTTCAGTGAACAAATATAGCTTTTATAATTATTTTCATTTTTTAAAATTGTATGTTCTGATTACACTTTTGAAGGTGATTCTGTGTCTATTGAATCTAATAAAGATCAGGATTTTATATTGTATTTATTTCATTTTAATATTAAGACATTTTTATTGTATGCTAAGTTATATTGGTCTACAATGGATATAAACCACACACAAACAAAAAATTAAAAATATTCACAAATAGTTTAAGAAACTCTTCTCTAGGCAGCCTATATTTTAGCCTAGTGTTTCTCAGACTTTAAAGTGCATGCGAATCACCTGGGGATCTTGCTAAACTGAGCATTCTGATTCAGTATATTCATAAGACCTGGTGTTCTGCATTCTAAAAGGTTTCCAGATGATGCTAATGCTGCTGGTCCATAGATCACAGTTTGAGTATCAAGCCATTATAATTTTCTCTTATATGCTCTCCCACTTTACTAACACCTATGAGTATGTGTATGCCCCCCACCCCAACAAAGAGAACAGGAAGCCAGTAGCTATAATGGAAGTTTTGAATGTGGATATCTTAATTTGACTTGGTAAAGAAATATTATCAGGAGATATCTGGAGTTTTCTTATAGGGGTAATGATTCTATGCAGATACCCTAAAGGAAACACTCTTACACACTTTTTTCAGGCAACAAGGGTATGCTCTGTCCAGATACACCAGTGCTCTTTCACCTGTGAACCTCTGACTTAAGTGCTGGCCCCTCTTGACCTGAAGAGGGAATCTCAGCACCCCTGGAGACTGCTGGCTGCCTCTGTCTGTAAATAACTCCCTCAAGGGTGAGATTGTGGCACATAATCTTATTGGTTCAAGTGCTGGAACTAAACAACAATTTTAAAAAGGGGGATGGGGTTATATTTCTTGTTAACAAGACTAAGCATAAAATAAGAGGCAGGTCCATGGCATGAATGACAGCTTCCCTGGCCTTCACTATTATAACATGTGATATCCACAAAAAATGGTAAAGGGGGCTTACAGATTCCAGTAACAGCAATGTGGAATGCTGAGACTAAACCTCTAGCAGATACAGCAGAAAGAGATACCAGATATAAAATCAAGGTCAAACATATAACATCACCCAACTGTATGAAGGCACTGGATAGTGATCAAAATCAGGTAGAAACTGGATGGGAATCTTCCTTTGAGAGACAGGAAAGATAAGATCCTGGCAATATTTGTAAATTTAAAACTTTTTTGTCTGATTCATACCCCAATCTTCCCATGGCTCAAGACATCAGAAAACTGTTCAGGGTGTCAGAAAACTTGAGCTTTACTAGCTTTATGTATCAGAAGACAACGTTTGAGACTGGTAGAACAAAAATTAAGGGGCAGAGAATCTAGGAAGGAGGAGGTCCCACAGATGGAAGCCCCAAAATCTGCATGTAAAATCACTGAAATTTTTGGCTAATCGAGAAACTGTGCAATTGCAGAGGAGACACCAGTGTCTACAGTAACTTGAAGGTGGAAGAACTGATCAGAGATTTCAACTGCTGATCTAAACAAGAAACCTGAATTTGAAATTTGACCTAGTTGAGTTAATTGTAGGGTAGAATAAGAATTAATCTCGAGACAAAGATAACTAAATTCAGAATCTCTACAATGTATCCATCATAAACTTTAGTATCCACCTTAAAAAAAAAAAACTAAACATGTGAAAGAACAGAAAAAATTGACTCATACAGAAACAAAAAAGTCTGGGCACCCAGTGTTAGACAAGATAAATTAACAACAGTGCACCCTATTCATTCAGAAATTTAAAACTAAAACCCTGAAAGAAATAAAAAAACTATCACAAGTCTTTGAAAGTGGGAAAAGGAAGTCAAATTGGCTGGAACCTTGAGACTCAATGGATAATGTTTCAGTGAGTTTCCTAGGGTAAGCATATATTTGTCTCCTGGTAACTAAAGCAGCTTGCAACTCAGAAACAACAATCAATGCAGACAAAATTAGCCTCAAGGAAAGCTCACACCCTAGCCAAGGGCTGAGAAGAGGACTGACCTACAGAAGAGTACCCTTTGGACTATCAGACCTATTATAGGCAAGTTCTACAGAAGGAGTTGGACCCCACCCTCACACCAA
The DNA here is from genome assembly GCF_964270905.1 of Leucopleurus acutus. Lineage (NCBI taxonomy): Eukaryota > Metazoa > Chordata > Mammalia > Artiodactyla > Delphinidae > Leucopleurus > Leucopleurus acutus. The sequence continues at coordinate 38,446,891 of NC_139142.1, forward strand.
TGGGGTTTTCAGAGACTGTGGGACAGAGCCTTGCCAATCATGAAACCCATCTTTAAATATAATGCTATAGATGGGTTTTCTAAAAAAGCATTATAAAAATATAACCTGTAAGTACTAATCAAAAGAAATCTTCAGTGGTTTTATTAACATCAGATTAGTGGACTTCAGGGCAAACAAAATTATGGCTAAACGTGGCAGTTCACCAAGAAGACAAAACAATCCTGAATGATGGTGCACAAAATAAAGATCTTTGAAATATGTATAGCACATGTATTTATGTAATATACATAAAACCTGAAAGAACTGAGAGAAGAAATTAAAAATACCCTTAAAATTTAAGAAGACTGAAATCATTTCAAGTGCCTTTTCCAAACACAAAAGTATGAAACTAGAAATCAATAACAGGAGGAAAACTGGAAAATTCACAAGTATGTGGAAATTAAACAATACAATCCTGAACAACCAAATTGTCAAAGATGTACTCAAAAGGGAAATCAAAAAATATCTTGAAACAAATAAAAATGGAAACACAAAATATCAAAGCTTATGGGATACAGCAAAAGCAGTGGTAAGAGGGAAGCTGACAGTGATAAGTGAGCACATTAAAAAAAATCTCAAATAAACAACCTAACTTTATGCCTTAAGGAACTAAAAAGAAGAAAAAACTAAGTCCAAAGTTAGAAGAAAGGAGATAACATAGATTAGAGAAGAAATAAGTAAAAAGCTCAATAAAATTAAAAGTTGGTTTTTGAAAAGAGAAACAAAATTGACAAACCTTTAGCTAGACTTTTCAAAAAAGACAGTGAGGACTCAAAATTAGGAATGAAAGGGGAGACATTACAACTGATATTACAAAAATGCAAAGGGTCATAAGAAATTACTATGAACAATTATATGCCAACAAACTGGATAACCTAGAAGAAATGGATAAATTCCTAGAAAACATATAACTTATCAGTATGAAATAATAAAGAAATAAAAAGTCTAAACAGATCAGTAATGGATAAAGATATTGAATCAGTAATCAAAAACTTCCCAGCAAATAAAAGCCCAGGACCAGATAGTGAATTCTACCAAACATTTAAAAAAAGAATTAATGCCAATCTTACTCAAACTCATCCAAAATATTGAAGAGGAGGGAGTACTTCCAAACTTATTTTATGAGGCCAACATTACCCTGATATCAATGCTAGATAGTGATACTGAAAGAAAAGAAAACTATAGGCCCATATTCTTGATGAATATAGATATAATAATTCTCAATAAAATACTGCCAAACTATATTAAACATAGTACTGTAAATCCTAGCCAGAGTAATTAGGCAAGAAAAAAGCATCCAAATTGAAAAGAAAGAGGTAAAATAGTCTGCTGGTGACATGATCTTGTACATAGAAAAAGCCTAAACTCCACCAAAAAATTGTTAGAACTAATCAATGAATTCAGTGAAGTTGTAGGATACCAGATAAATATACAAAAATCCGTTGCATTTCTATAAACTAATGATGAACCATTTGAAAAAGAAATTTAAAAATCTCATTTACAATGACTTCATAATAAACTATTTAGGAATAAACTTAATCAAGGAAGTGAAAGATTTATACACTGAAAATTATAAGATTGATGAAAGAAACTGAAGACACAAATAAACAGAAAGATAGCCCATGTTCATGGATCAGAAGAGTTAATATTGTTATGATGTTCATACTACTCAAAGCCATACATATATTCAATGCAATCCCTATGAAAATTCCAATGACATTTTTACAGAAATAGAAAAAACAGTCAAAATATTCATGTGGAATCACCAAAGACCACAAACTGACAAAGCAATCTTGAGAAAGAACAAAGCTGGAGGCATTCTATTTCCTGATTTAAAAGTATATTACAAAGCTATAGTCATCAAAACAGTATGGTATTGACAAAAAACCAGATACATAGACCAATGTAACAGAACTTAGAGCCCCAAAATAGACCCTCACATATACAACCTACTAATATTTGCCAAGGGAACCAGGGATATACAATGGGGAAAGGATAGTCTCTTCAATAACTGGTGTTGCTAAAACTAGATAATCACATGCAGAAGAATAAATTTGGATGACAATCTTACACCACTAACAAAAATTAAATTGAAATGGATTAAAGATTTAAATATAAGACCTGCACTGCAAAATTCCTAGAAGGAAACATAGGAGAAAATATCCTTCATACTGGTCTAGGCAAATTTTTTTTTTTTGGATTTAAGCACAAGCAACAAAAACAAAAAGAAATAAGTTGGGCTACATCAAACTAAAAAAGCTTCTGCACAGCAAAAACAAACAAACAAACAAAAAACAAACAATCAAAAAAACAAAAAATCAACCTACAGAATGGGAGAAAATATTTGCAAACTATCTATCTGATAGGGGTTACTAATATCCAAAATATATAAGGAATTTATATAACTCACTAGTTTAAAAACAATTTGATTTAAAAATGGACAGAAGACATTTTCCCAAAGACAACATACTGGCCACACAAATGGTTAACAGAAACATAAAAAGATGTTCAACATTGCTAATCCTCGGGGAAACGCAAATCAAAACCACAGTGAGATATCACTTTACACCTGTTAGAATGACTATTGTTAAAGAGACAAGCAATAACAAGTGTTGGTGAGGATGTGGAGAAAAGGAATTCTCATGCAGTGTTGGTGGGAATGTAAATTGGTGAAGCCACTATGGAAAACAGTAAGATGTTCCTCATAAATTACAAACAGAACTACAGTAGGATCCATTAATCCCACTTTTGTGTATGTATGCAAAGAAAATGTAATCAGGATCTCAAAGAGATATCTGCATTCTCATGTTCATTGCAGTATTATTTGTAATAGCCAAGATATGGGAACAACCGAAGTGTCTCCTATGGATTAATGGATAAAGAAGATATGGTATATATACACAATGGAATATTCAGTCATAAAAATAATTAAATCCTGCCATTGTGCCTTATGCTAAGTGAAATGCCAGAGGAAGACAAATAATGTATGATCTTACTTATATGTAGAATCTAAAGACATCAAATTCATGAAAATAGAGAGTAGATTGATGGTTGCCAGGGTCTGGGTTGTGGGTAATGGGGAGACATTGATCAAAGTGTATAGACTTTCAGCTACAAGAGAAATAAGTTCCAGGGATCTAATGTACAGCATGGTGACTATAGTTAACAATACTATATTCTACACTTGAAAGTTGCTATACATGTCGATCTTAAATGTTTCACCATTTAATAACAACCCAAAGATGTGAGGTCAAGGCTGTGTTGACTAATATTTTACATTTACTAATTTTTAATGTTTACCTTATTGTGGTAAACATTTTTCAATTTAGATGTATCAAATCATTATATTGTACACCTCAAATTCATATGATGTTATTTGATGATTATATCTCAATAATGGGAAAAAAATCAGTCAATGTACTCTACATCTTATAGTCCAAGGAAGGAAACATTCATGATCATATTATCAGATGCAGATAAATATTTGAATCCCCATTTATGATAAAAACTCTCAATAAAACAAGAAGAGAGAGGAACTTCTTCAAACTGATAAAAAGCATGAACAAAAATCCTACATCTGTCATCCTACTTAAAGGTGGAAGACTGAATGCTTTCCCCATAAGATCAGGAACAAGGCAGAATGACTACTCTCACCATTTCTATTCAGCATGGTATCGGAAGTCCTAACCAGTGCAATAAGTCAAGATATGGAAATAAAATGCATATATAGTATAAAAAAAGAAATAAACACTTTTCCAATTTGCACATGTTAAGAAATTTAAAATATCACAGTCTACAAATAATCTGGAATTTATAAATGATTTAGCAAGGTCAAAGGATGCAAGGTCAATACACACAAAAAATCAATCATATTTCTATACATTAGTAATGAAAATATTGTTAACTAAAATTAAAAACACAATACCATTTGAAATAGTACCCTTAAGATATATAATACTTATATATAAATCTAACAAAACAAGTACAAGACCTATATGTTGAAAACTGAAAGTAGATTAAAATAAATGGTGACAAGTACTGAGTTCATAGGTTGGAATAATCAGCAATGTAAATAAACAATTCTCCCTAAATTAACTATAGACTTAATGTAAGCTCAATCAAAGTCCCAGCAGAATTTGTGCTACCTATAAATAAGCTGATTCTAACATTTAAATGGAAGGGCAAAGATATTAGAATAGCTAAAACAATTTTGAAAGAGGACAAAGTTGGAGGAATCATACTGCTTAATTTTAAAACCTTAACATAAACCTACAATACCCCCAACATGGGTATATTGACGAAGGGAAAGATACTGAGATCATGGTCCAGAAATAGACCCTTACACATATGGATATTTGGGGGTGTTTTTTTAAGTTACAAAGGAAATTAAATGTAGAAATGATGGTCTTTTCAACATATGGTGTTGGAATAATTGCACATCCGTATGCAAAACAATGAATCTCAATCTAAATATCATGCCTTATACAAAAATTAACTGAAAATGGATCATAGATCAAATGTAGAATTACACATTTTTTAGAAGAAACCATAGGAGAATATCTTTGTGACCAAGGCTACATCAAAGAGTTTGTAGACATGATACTAAAGCACAATAAAAAATAATAAATTGGACTTTACAAAATTTAAAACCTCTGATCACCAAAATTCATCATTAAGAAAATATACAGGCAAGTCACAGACTGAGAGAATATATTTGTGAAACATATATCCGAAAATATCCTGGTATTCAAGATAAAGAACTCCTACAATACAATACTAAAAACATAAGAAAAAATTGGCAAAGTTTTGAACAAACACTTCATAAAAGTATGCACGTAAAAAAATGGTCAGTGTCATTAATTTACATCAGGAAAGTGAATGCTAAAATCACAATGAAACACGACTACATATCAACTAGAATGGCTGAAAGAAAAAACCTGTCTAGAAATATTATTTGTATTTTATTGTATAGCCAAAAACTGAAGAGTCCAAGTGTTCATCAATAAGATATGGATAAACAAACTGTAATATAGACATTCGGTTGGATAATACTTAACAGTAAAAGGAACAAACTATTGTCTTATGCAAAAATATCGGTGAATGTCAAAAACATTGAGTAAAGAGGCATTACACAAGAGTATAGATTGTACGATTTCATTTATATGAAATTCTAGAACAAGCAAAACTAATCACTGTTAAAAATATATATAAGAACAGAACTTGCCTCTAGGAAACGGGAGGGACTGAGAAAGGTCAGGACGAAACTTTCTAGGATATTCTATAATGTATCTTAAAAGGGATAGCAGTTAGATAAACCCTGTTTACAAAACTTATAGAATAGTACACTTAAAAGTATTCATTTCCTTGTATGTAAATTTTATCTCAAAAGAAAAAGAAATGTGAACGAAGATGGAACTTAGGTTAGTGTGAGCACATTGAAGTACTATGGGATACCTGCACTGATGTTTCACTTACTTGGAAACATATCAAAAATAGATGGACTTATGTGTGGGCAGACAGATAAATAGGTGGACTGGTATGTAATAAATAAATTACAGTGTATAATGTCAAATATAGAATCTAAGGGTTATGTATATGGTTTTCATTGTAATATTCTTTAAACTAATTTTTTTACATTTGAACACTTAATATTAATTATTGGAGGAAATGCTATTCATCAAGCTTTATTATACAATGAAACTACATTACAAAAGAAGAGCTAAGTTCTGAGGGGATTGTTAGAACACCTGTCAGGGAAGACCTTTCTGTAACATGGGGAAATATTAAAGTGGCAGGCAATATTACTGCATTGTACACCTCAAGGGGAGACTTGTGCAACATGGCAGCCCATACAGAGGAGCTAGATTAGGGAAGGTAGGAAGGTACCATAAACCATTCACACTCCCATATTTTTGTACCACTAGGTAAGAATTTTTATTTCCATAAGCATAATGCCATGGGTTCAGAATAATACCTTTTTATAAATTTGACCAAAAAGTCAATTTCTGTTTGCCCATTTTTAAAAATTCAGTTTCAGATGAGTTTTACTAGAAGGGCACAAATTCATATATGTAGCTAAAATAATTTATGTATAGACATTTATAATTCTTTTAATTCAATGCATATATATCATACAATGAGAAATAACTGAATAAAATAACTTTTATTTTTTACATTATTTTGCAATCATCCTGAATACTTGAATTTAGTATTAAGTAAAAATGGTTTATAACCAATGCATTATTGGATCAGCAGTTTTAAAAAGATATATTTACAACCTTCCAGAAAAAGTGAATCCTCAAATTGATAATGACATATTTCCTTGTGCTTGTTGACAGGATTTCTGTTCACTGCTTTCTTTCTTAGATGTAAGTACATGTACCTTCAGACTCAAAAGCATGCATCAACAGCATCCTTTCATGAATAATACATTAACAAGCTTTCAGATGTTTATAGTCATCTCTCCCACTTAAAAGTGAGAAGAGAAGGATCAACTAATTTGTAGAAGGCAAAATTTCTGGGCTCTCTACTGACTCACTTTGTGAATTCATCCTTCCAAGCCTGTCTCTGGTTATACAATGTAATGACATATACTACCTACATTACTATTGAGTACAAAGCTTTAAAACAAAAAACTTGGCTTCAGGGATGCTTTTGTCTTCAGAGAAACCTAAGTCTGTTGCACAAAGTGATAAAGTTTTTCAAAGATGTCTATCAATATTTATGTGTACTTGCTGTAAGGTAGGGTGTATGTTATAGAAACCTGCTATATTGTACAAATAAAGTGCATGAAACAGCAACATAGCACATTTACAGAGCAATACATGTATAGGGTTATACAAAAATACAAATCTGTACAGAAAAATATATTGACATTAATTTTTTTAATTTATATTTTTCTTGTCTCCCCGCTCCGCCCCCAGTTTCATGCTAAGTGGGCTACAGAGAAGCCCAATTGCAAGGAATAACTTGAAATGAAAGGCCTCACCAAGCCTGGCCTCCCTGGAATTAATTATACCAGAAGGCAACTGATTCATGGGACAGAGTGAAGCACAGTGGAAAGGAAAGGGCAACATATGAGGCAAAGTGAACAAAGATCAGGAGTGTTCAAAATGGAGGCTTCTCTTTAGTGAGGTACATAAACTCACGTTCCCCAAAACTCCTACAATCCAGGATGAGGTATCTGAATTCTGTGAAATAGGCTACCAAAGATCCAGTGAGGGAATTGCATGAGGAAGTGACTGTGCTATAAGATATCCCCCTGGAGGTCGCAGATACTTAGGTTCCCTGCACAATGCAGAGGAGTCGGAGACCGCTGATCTCAGCCCAAGCTCAGCCCAGAAAATTTTCACAAAGAAGTTATAAGTTCAGTATTACTTTAACTTCTCTAGTCTCCTACCTATTTCCTTTTCCCTCATATCACCATGGATTTAACATTAACATGGGGACAAGAAGATAATGATGACCTTATTCAGAATTTTATTTATTTAAAAACTGTTAAATGCTTCTATTCACTGTGCACTTGATTAAGTGATGGAGACATGATTGTGAGCAAAAAAGAAGCTCGATCCATGCTTTCATGGAGCTTTCTGGGAGAGGGAGAGAGATTAATAATAAAATCTTGCTAATAAATAATTACAAATTTAGATTGTCCAAAGGAAAAGACATTATTCTATGGCAGTGAATTACATGGAACCTGATTGAGACCATGGTAGTATTAAGTGACCAGATAGGTTACTAAAGGTGAGATTTGAGGATGGCTAAGGATTAATGAGGTGAGGGCTAGTGGGGAGAAGTACTGAACAAAATATATTAAAGTTCTAGAGCAGGAGAGAGCATGGTTCATTGAGAAGCTGAGAAAGACCGCAGTTGTTAGAGAAAAGATATAAAGAAAAACTGGCACAGAGTGGAGAGGTATCTAATATCTATACCATTAGATCATTTTGACCTTGCTGAAGATTGAAGTCTTTGTCCTGAGATCAATGGACAGCCCTTGAAATGTTTTAAAAGATAATGGATGCATCATGATTTTTGATTTCTGTTTTGAAAAGATCACACCTGCTGTAATTCAGAGAATGAATTGTGATGGGGAAGGCTGTCAGAATAAAAACTGAATTACTAGTTAGTAGGTTCTATAATAATCCCAGCAAGAGAGGATGATGTCCAGGACTAGGGGACAGTGGATAGAGCCGAGTGGAATGGATTGGGAGTTAGTTGGGAGATTAAGCTGGACCAGTTTTAGAAATCAGTGCATGATAGCAAATGAGGGAGAGAGCAATATTACAAATGCCCTCCAAATTTCTGATTTTCACTTGGATGATTTGTGGAGACTTTCATTAGTACAAAGAATAGTAGAAAAGGTCTTATTAGATTTGGGGTGGAGGAGAATCAATTGACTTCCATCCTGAGTACTTTGAATTTGAAGTACCTATGTGACATCCAATAAGAGACATTAGTAGATGTTAGACATATATGGTCCAGAGCCAAAGATATACTTTGGGAGCTATTGGTGTAAGGGGAGCATTTGGAATCATGGGTTGGGAGAAATTGCCTAAGGAGTCTCCATAGAGTGAAATGAGAATGCAGCCAAGAACCCATGCTTGAGGAACTACAACATTTGATGCCTGAGTGAAGGAGGACAATCCTGCAAAAGAAACTACAAAGGGAGCCTGTGAAAGAAAGAAGGAAATCTAGGAGAATGTGGAATGGTTAAGATCAAAAGAAGTTTCAAGAAGGAGAGAGCAATCAACTGCGTCAAATACTCCTACCAAATCAGATACAATAAGCAATTCATTAAACTGGCCTTTTGAGGAAGATAGAGGTCATCTGTGATGTTTGAAAGAACTGCTTTGGTGAATTGATAGGGGGGTGGATTGGGGAATAAGTATAAAATAAGAAAGTGAGACAGAAAATATGTACGTATTTTCTGTACATATTTTCTGATCTTCTCCCCTGTGAAGGGGAGAAGATCAGTGAGGCAATAGGAGGAGGATTTGTGATTGAAGGAAGGTTTAACTGTGAGAGCTGTACATGTTTTATGTAACCAGCAGAAGGATCACTACAAAAGAGACAAGGGATAGTGGAGTGAAATTCCTGAGAAGGGCAGAAAGGGTCATATCTAAAGCACCAGTGGAAGAACTGGATTTAGGTAGGAAAAGGGACTCATCTGATGAAACAGGAAAAAAAAAAGTAAGAGATGATGAGGACAGATGTACGTAGGTTTGTTGGTTTGGAGGCAGTGAGCTGGCAAAGTTTCCATCTGATAGCTTCAGTTTTCCAAGTGATGTATGAACTGAGGCTATCTGTCAAGAATGAGGAAAAAGCTGGAGAGATGGTATACAATTCTGAAAAGAATAGAGAATGGTGTTACTGTTGAGAGTGGAGCAATGAGTTGATCAGAACAACATAGTAGGACAGCATGGCATTACCAAGCATTTATTCGGGTTGGTTATTGTGATTTTGAAAAGAAGCTAATAGCCCTGTTCTGAGACTTTCTTAGCAGAGGACTGGTCTTATTCTCTGAAAGACCATTGTATACCCTCCACACACTAAGCCAAAACCATTCTCCTTGGCTTTCTCTTCCTTATGTTACAAAAATCATCATCACCATCATCATCCTAAATCACATATATCCAGTGAATAGGAAAAGAACATGCCTCATTCTTCTCCTTTTATGACACGTATCTTATTCACTGGGATCATCCCTCCCCTAGCTCAGAAGCCTTCAGACATTAGCAAAGGCATTCTAAAGTGGTTATGGCATAGACACTCCTACATTTTTTGGCTTTGCCCTTTTTATCCCCTCTCACACATCTTCTCTCCTTTTCCAGATAATTGCTTTTCATGGTCATTCTCTTATTTCCTCACTCCTGAAAGAAATGATAAGAAAGCTATTATGTAAATTGTGATTTTTGGAAGGTTACTTTAATTTAAGGAGATAATGTCCTAGCAGGCAAGGTTGGGGGTTGGGTGGCAGGGAGGAAGACCCAAATGTTTTCCCATCAGATTTCAGTCAAGTTCACTCTAAACGTTAGGTCTTCTTATGCTGCTTTATATCCAGTTTCTGCAGTACTACAGCTCTGCAACATTTTAAAAGTAAGTCTTAAAAATCCTACAACACAGGTAAAATGCAAAAAAAAAAAAAAGAGAGAGAGAGAGAAAACACAAAAGAATGAAATAAAATGCCCTTTTAAGTTCTAAGTTGTTAAAGGTAATTAACTGGCTACAACCCAGCTCTCCAGTCCATAATCCTTAGCCTTTGAAAGAGTTGATTTTTTAGAAGACTTTAATTTTGCTTCTCTCCTCACAAGTGCCGAAATCAGAGAAAAACACAGGGAATAGAGTAAAGGAAGAGTCTCATTTCTGAGAATATATCACTTTTAAAAAACATTTTGAAAACAATATTTAATAGGTTTGTAATGAACTATTTTATACATATAAAGAATTATACATAACATACATTGTGCAAAGAATTTAAAACCTGAACATTCATGAACATACCACAGCTAAAAAAATAGAGCACTCTGTCCTTTTTCACTGCCATCTCTGAAGATATCTTCAGAGAAAAGGAAAAAGCAAGATTTAAAGAAATGGAATTACCTCAAACCAACTCCTGCCCACATGAAGGTGACCTCAATTACCCAAGGAAGCTCTCAGCTTAACCTCCAAAATAATATGGCAGTCTTCTTAAATTACACGCCTGAGACAGAACCCTGGGGAAAGAACCAGCCTCAGAAGATGGGCCCCTTGAAGCTGAAGAAAGCACTGAGACACTCAGCCCCACCATTTTTCAGATCTTAAACAACTTGGTAAATAATAAATTTCAGGTGAGACTCAACAGAAACCGTCCCTTGATGCTGGTCCTGCCAAAAGAAGCCAGGATGAAGTGCTGTGTTAATGACTTTAACATACTCCCTGAAGAATGCTGTCTTTATTGCTGCCCAACCTATGACATATCTTCTTTCCTATTAAATGAGAATGAAAACATGTCAGAATTTAATAAAAGTTTGTCTTTACCTATAAACAATTCTAAACCAAATGAAACAACAGTCCTACTCTGGCAGATGTTACTTAAGCTCTTCAGAGATGTTAACCCCAAAGTCCTCACAAGCCAACTTGCAAAAGAAAAGTTTGTATTTCAGTTGCTCATGTAGGACTGAATCATTGAGCCTCAAATTAAAACATGCCTCAGGCGACAAGAGAATTTTTGTGTTGCTAGTCTCTCTACTGCCTGACTGTAATGTGGTATATGTCAGAAGCTTCTTGAATATCCAGACTGCAAGTTTCAACTAAGTAATTAATGCTATCAAAGTGTGGTTTCTTTTCTCTCCAGTAATTCTTCTGAAGTCTGATTTTTTTGCCAGACTGAAGCACTTTTCCCAGGGTCTAGCGTTGAGGTAGCTGGAAGGTGAAATTGATAATGCTCATACTGCTGCAATAAAAGACTGTCTTGGAATTCAAAGGAACATGTAATGGACATTGAGATTTTATTAAAACTCCTTATAAACAATAAATTAATGTATAAATATTAGACATTAAACTTAACCGTTTATAAAAATTGAGCATTGAAAAGATTCTGCTCTTCCATATTTTCACTCCTTTGAAAAATAAAACCTAAAACCTTTATATGAACAGAAAGACAACATGATGTGAGAACTGCAACAGAAATTGCTCTGTATCCGGATTTAGAAGATGAGAATCTGTGTGGTCAAAACCAGTTTCTTCACTGAAAGAATAGGGAAAATAATTCCTGCCTGAGTGATTCCAGAGCTATACTGTATGGCTCAAAGAAGATCACCATAGTATGTAAAAGTGCTTTGACCACTGCAAAAATACAACATACATGTGACCTATTAGACTTCTCTTTTCCATTTTTATGCCTTAACTTTTGTCCTTGTCAGTTAAATTAATTCTTATTGTAATAACTTGATTTAAGTGACTTGAAGATACTTCTTCAAATGTAATCTCATTTCTGAATAAATAAGCAGGAAAAGAAATTGATATTAAATATTTATAGGAAGGAAAATGGATATATGTGTATATGTATGTATATCTATGTATACACATACAAACATACTCTAGGTATACTGGTAGAGATGGTGTATTAGTCAGGGTTCTCCAGAGAAAGAGAACAATGGGGAATAGATGGAAAGATAGAAAGATGGATGAACGGATGGATAGATAGATGAGTCTGAGAAATGTCCTGATCTTCTGTCTGCAAGCTGGAGACCCAGGAGACCTGGCAGTGTAATTCCAGTCTGAGTCCAAAGGCCTGAGAACCAGAGGAGACAGTGGTGTAAATCCTAGTCCAAACGTAGGTGAAGACTGATACCCTCGATCAAATGGACAGGCAGAAAGGGAACAAATCCTCCCTTGCTCTGCTTTTTGTTCTATTCAGGCCTTTAACAGATTGGATGATACCCACCCACACTGGGGAGGGCAAGTACCTTCACAGACACACCCAGAAATAATGTTTAATCTGGGCACCCCACGGCCCAGTCAAGCTGATACGTAAAATTAACCATCACAGATAGAAGCACCTATTAGTTATCAGGTTTTTCTCTTCCCCGAATCGGCTTCTACTTAACTTAACCAGATCTCCTTACATAAATTTCATTCAGCCTCATTTCTAATCCTTTATTCCTTATTACAACTGGATCAGGCTTGGGCTTGGCCATCCCTTCAAACTGCTGTACTTTTTACTCACTGGACTTGTAGGCTTCATTCTCACCCACCTCAGTATCTTCTGCATTTTTAAACATTCTATCTTGCCATGGCCAACCATATAATCAGTCCTCTTATGTGCTCCCCTTACTCTTCTTAGATCCTCTCCCTCACAACTTTATTCTTCAGGTTTCTTTCTCCAGGTCTCCAGGACACACATTCTCTTGTGTCCTCACTCCTAAAAACATCACTTTTGCCTCTGCGTCCCATTCAACATACTCTCCCATGCTAAACTAATGTCACAAAAAGTCATGTCTGTTCACTCTCTCCATTCTTTTTTCTTTACTACCCAACCTTAGGAAGTTTTAATTTGGCCATTACATTGTCTCTGACTCTTCTCTGCCAATGGTCACCAATGCCTACAAATCATCAGGACCAACTCCTGCTTTTTGTACTCCATCCAACTTGGCTTCCCTAAAGCCTGGACCACTCCTGCCTCTTCTTGCCTTTTTGGTTCACTATGCGTCCTCCCTTGATGCTTCCACTTCTTAAGCTATTAAACACTGATATTTCACATGGTCCCCTCCTTAGTAATTGCTATATTTTCCTTTTCTGGACACCTTCATCCACTGCTATAAACCCCAAATTTAAATTTGATGCAGAGGACTCCCAGATCTACGTTACTAACCTTGGCTTCTCTTGACCTGAGTTCAGAGTTTCCAACAGTTATCAGGACATCTTCACATCTAACCAAAAACTCAATCTACTAACAACCAATACTAATTCTATTTCTTCAGTGTTGCTGATTTCTCTTTCCTCCCTCATCCCTATTGCCATTGTACTCACTTGAGGACCCGTTACTTTTTGTTTGGACTATTGTGACAGCCTTTAAACCAATCCTATCTCTCTGTCCCCACTATAGCCACAGGCTTTATCTTCCTAGAGCACTATTGTGATCATGACCCACTCCTGCTCAAGCACTGCTAATGTTTCCTGATTTGCTACAAAAATAAAGCCTGCGTTCTTTAGCATGATATTTGTGGTCACTCACTTCATTTTTATCTCCCATTAAAATCTTCCCTTCCCCCACCCCCACTTATACCCTCAAACGAGAATACTAGTTGTCATTCCCCAAATTTTGTAGCCTCTGGGCCTTCATTGCTTCTATTGGTCCTTCTGCCAGAATATTCCACCCTAATTTATACAGGTTCAACTACGATGCCGTTAAGTCATTCCCTAATTGCCCAAGTTGGGTTTTATTTTCCTCTGTTCTGTGCTTATAGGACATTTTTACCATGAAAGCATAATTGTGACTTGAATTTCACTGTCTATATGTCTACTTTCTTCAGCAGATTCTCATCATTAAATTCCTCCACAGCACACGTACTTTGTGCAAAATAGTAATTTGATAACTGTATTTGAGTTTGAAATGTTTCTCATGGAAAGATTTTTATATCCCTGAGCAGTACCACCAAATGACCTTAATCAACAGTAACAGCTGCCTGTTAGCGTGCGTGTAGAAATGCTAAATGCTGAATTCAAACTTTTTTTGGTTACGGCACATCAAAATTTCCTTAACTTACAAAGTTCTTTACTTTTTTCAGGAGCATGTTAGCATTGCTGTTAATATTAGTAATTGCTCAACAAATACTTGTGGGATGAATGTCAAATGAATATATTGGTATAGATGTTCATTTTTTTTAGTTTTTAGAAAGTGAAAAATTATATTGCCTAAGAGAGGCTTAAAAGGAAACTTTCCGCTCAAGTTCTAGAGGAGGCAGCTCCTTTTACACCTGACTAATAAAGTGCTGCAGGGCTGGCTTCCAAGACCTGTTTTCCTTATCCACAGGGCAGCTACTCACCAGAGAATGGCTTCATTTCCTAACAGCTGTCATCTTTTAACCTTATTTTTGAAATCAGATCTATGGAAAAAAACACCTGCTTTTCGAGCAGGTGCATGGGGACATGCTTTAGTGGGAACCAGCAGGAGTGGCTTCCCAATGCCATTATTTCACGTAGATTAGCCAAGACTACAGAGTGGTGCCCTCACCTTTCAGGTACCATTTAATCCAGAGTGTGCATTTCAGAGCCAGTCCATTGTAGCAGTCACTGTGACATCTCATATCTGCTTAATTACCAGGTTGAAAATGCACCGTATTTTGAGTTTCTGGTTAAGTCCAAGTCGTTTTTCTTCCAGCCACACACTGCTTGACAGCAAGGAAACATTTCATTAGCAATAAGAATGACTTTCATTTTTTCCTTTCATTTTCAGCTTTTTGAAGAATTCCTTAAATGAAAATGCTAGCAAAACTTGATTTTCATTTCAACTCATTGTCACTTTGATTTATTCTCTAAGCAACCAATGAATGGGAACATAGAGCAAGCAATAAAAATGGCATTTTTCTTCTTCTTCTTTTTTAAAGAACACTCTCATTTTTGCTCAAGGAAGCTTCTTCTCCAATAAGCCAAAGTATTGATCTGTTGAGTAGATCTGAAATTAAAGTTACCCATGACAAGAGGATTTTACCTGTCTTACTACTAAGAGATTTCTTTTTCTATTGAGAGTCGATATTTGTGTGTGTCTGTGTGTGTTTCATACGTGGGTATAAGTGTGTGTATATATGTATATATTTACACACTAAAACATATTCACACTATTTCATACTAAGACAGATTTCAAATAAACTAAGTTAAAATAAGACAAAAATATTTATCTGATCCACCCTATTTTTAATTCTTCTCACAGCCCTTATTTATTATTCACTGAAGATCTTTACAAATCGGAGATGAAGAAGTACAAAATAGGAGTTAAGAACAATCTTGGAAGTTAGACAGATCTAGGTTAAAATTCTGATTGCATTATTCCCTAGCTCTAAGGTCTTGGACATTTTGCTGCTATCTCAGAATCAGTTGCTTGATCTATAAGAGAGGAATAATTTTACTTACTGCATGGCATTTTTATGAGAATTATGTGGTAACATATTTAAAGCATTAACATCAAGCCTAGAACACAGGGGTAGCCAGAAGTGATAATGATTATATTTAATCAAAGCACTGTCATGTGAAATTGGAAAAATTAATGAATAACATGCATCCAGTATAGATGGAGTCACCATCCTCGTCCCAACTACCCTCTTACTGAGTGGGCTCCTCAATTCCTGAGACTGACTGACCAATAGCAGAGTAGCTGCTCTACTCTGAGCATTAGGGTCATAGACAGTCAAGTTGTCCAAGAGCTTAAAGATCATTTAGCTCAAACACCTGTCTACTCTCTTCTATTTAAACATAAAATAAACTTTTCTCAATTGAAGATTTGTCATTCAATCAATAGAGTTAGGTTTTAAAAATAAAAGTAAGAGATCATGAAGAAACCTAAGAATTTGTCCTGATTTCTTTTTTCCAGCACCTCTATCTTCCATCCAACAGCTAGTACTATTAGCTATCCCTCCAAAATGCATTGATAACCTTTCTCATCAATTCTACTGCTACCATTCTAGACAAGGCTACAACTGTCTCTCATCTGTGCTTCTGCAACAGGCCCCTAACTAATATTTCTTTTTCCAGTTTTGTCTCCCTATAGTCCATCTAACTACACAGCAGTAGAGTGATATTTTTAGAAAATAATTCAACTTTTTTTTTTGATTGAAGGTTAGGTGATGTATAATATAAATTATAGGTGTACAATATAGTGATTCACAATTTTAAAGGTTATGCTCCATTTAGAGCTATTATAAAATATTTGCTATATTCCCCCTGCTGTATAATATATCCTTGTAGCTTATTTTATACATAACAGTTTGTACCTCTTAATCTCCTACCCCTATGTTGCCCTGCCCCACTGCCCCTCCCCACTGGTAACCACTAGTTTGTTCTCTATATCTGTGAGTCTGCTTCTTTTTTGTTATATTCACTAGTTTGTTGTATTTTTTAGATTTCACACATTTGTCTCTCTCTATTCGACTTATTACACTTAGCATAATACCCTCCAAATCCAACTGTGTTGCTGCAAATGGCAAAATTTCATTCTTTTTTATGGCTGAGTAGTATTCCATTGTATATACATATATACCACATCTTCTTTATCCATTCATCTGTTGATAGACATTTAGACTGCTTTCATATACTGGCAATTGTAAATAATGCTGCTATGAACATCGGGGTCCATGTAGCTTTTTGAATTAGTGAGGTTTTTTTCCAGATATATACCCAGGTATAGAATTGCTGGGTCATATGGCAGTTCTATTTTTAGTTTTCTGAGAAGCCTCCATTTTGTTTTCTATGGTGGCTGCACCAATTTACATTCCTGCCAACAGTGTACAAGGGTTCCCTTTTCTCCACATCCTCGCCCACATTTATTATTTGTGTTCTTGCTGATGATAGCCATTCTGATAGGTTTGAGTTGATGTCTCAGTGTGGTGTTGACTTGCATTTCCCTGACGATTAGCGATGTTGAGCATCTTTTCATGTGCCTATTGGCCATCTGCATTTCTTCTTTGGAAAAATGTCTACTCAGGTCTTCTGCCCATTTCTTAATCTGTTTTTTTTTTTTGATGTTGAGTTGTATGAACTGCTTATATGTGTTGGATGTTAGCCCCTTATTTGTCATATCATTTGCAAATATTTTCTCCCATTCAGTACATTGTCTTTTTGTTTGTTGATGGTTTCCTTTGATGTGCAAAGTCTTTTAAGTTTAATTACATGGCATTTGCTTATTTTTGTTTTTATTTCTTTGCTTTAGGAGATGGTTCCAAAAAATATTGCTACAATTTATGTCAAAGAGTGTTCTGCCTATGTTTTCCTCAAGAAGTTTTGTGATATCCAATCTTACATTTAGGTCTTTAATTCATTTTGAGCTTATTTCTGTGTATGGTGTTAGAGAATGTTCTAATGTCATTCTTTTACACGTAGCTGTCTAGTTTTCCCAGCACCACTTATTAAAGAGACTGTCTTTTCTCCATTGTATATTCTTGCCTCCTTTTTTGTAGATTAATTGACCTTAAGTGCCTGGGTTTATTTATGGGCTGTCTATTCTGTTCCCTTCATCTATTTTTCTGTTTTTGTGACAGTACCATACTGTTTTGATGACCATAGCTTTGTAGTATAGTCTGAAGTCAGGGAGCCTGATTCCTCCAGCTCTGTTCCTCTCCTCAAGATGTTTTGGTTATTTGGGGTTCTTTGTGTTTCCATACAAATTTTAAAATTATTTGTTCTAATTCTGTGAAAAATGTCCTTGGTATATTCATAGGGATTGCATTGAATCTGTAGATTGCCTTTGGTAATGTAAACATTTTAACAAAATTTATTCTTCCATTCCAAGAATACAGTATATCTTTCCATCTGTTTGTGTCATCTTCAATTTCTTTCATCATTGTCTTATAGTTTTCCAGGTATAGGTCTTTTACCTCCTTAGGTAGGTTTATTCCTAGGTATTTTATTCTTTTTGATGTGACAGTACATGGGATTTTTTCCTTAATTTCTCTTTCTGATAGTTTGTTGCTAATATATAGAAACACAATAGATTTCTGTATATTAATTTTGTATCCTGCAACTTTACCAAATTCATTGATGAACTCTAGTAGTTTTCTGGTGGTGTCTTTAGCGTTTTCTATGCACAGTGTCAAGACTATGGCAAACTCTTAACTGCAAGCTTCTAATAACTTTCTGTGGTACTTAGAGTAAAATCCATACCCTGACCATAGCTTACCACGTCCTATGAGATTAAACATCTGCCCCCCTCATTCTTATTTGTCCCATCGTATGCTTCATTCACCTAATCTAAACATTCAACTTTTGGGGACTTCCCTGGTGGTCCAGTAATTAAGACTCTGCCTTCCAGTGCAGGGGATGCAGGTTCAATCCTTGGTCAGGGAACTAAGATCCCACATGCCGCAGGGCAACTAAGCCTGGGCACAGTAACTACTGAGCCCACGCACTCTGGAGCCCGTGCACCACAACTACAGAGTCCATGCATTCTGGAGCCTGTGTGCCACAACTAGAGAGCACACATGCTGCAACTATTGAGCCCGCATGCTCTGGAGCCTGTGCGCCACAACTGGATGAGAAGCCTGTGCACCACGACTAGAGAGAAGCCCATGCGCTGCAGTGAAAGATCCCGTGCGCCACAACTAAGACCCTACACTGCCAAAAATAAATAAATATTAAAAAAAGAGAAAAACTTCTCAACTCTGCTCCTTACATAGGCCTAGCTTATTTCTGACTGATCTTTCTTGACTATCAATTTAAAGTTCTCTTACAATTTCAGTCTCTATCGTATTACTCTATTTTATAGTCTTTATCTTGTTTATATCTTTTTATTTATCTTTCTTTCTTGCAGAATGTACGCTCTTGTTCCCCAACTGTGACCTCAGCACTTGCAGCAGTACCTGGAACAGACAGTGCTTAAATATTTGTTCAATTAATGAATATGTAAATGCTTTACATTTTAATTAATAATACTTTCCTAAATCCCTCAAAGATAAACATTATATTTCATCCATCTATGGATCTCTAGCTGCTGTGGTCCCTGCTCTCATGAAACATATTCTGTGGAGGAGATAGAATGTAAATGAGTAAACAAATGAGGTAACTTTCAGATGGTGAGAAGTACTAGGGAGAACATAGTTTCCTAGGTCTGCTTTTACAAAGTACCAAAAACTCGGTGGCTAAGAACAGCAGAAATGTATTGCCTCACAGTCCTGGTAGCCAGAAGCCCATACTGAAGGTGGCTTGTGGCAGCATAATTCCAATCTTAACCTGGTATTTTCCCTGTGTTAACATAGGGAAACATAGTTAACTTTCCTTATATACTTGTACTCTCTTCTCAATTAATTTGTAAACATTTCAAGGCGAAAGACCAGGTTGATGGTCTCACATTCCATGTATGTGATGTTCAGACTTAATATATAGCTAGAAGTAAATGGGCCCATTTTATTAGAGAGCAGTCAGCAATAGTAGGAATGAACTTGTTATTCATTCCTAGAGTGAATAGATCTTTTAAAATCCCATGCATTCCTACTGTTAACTGACCCCAGAGGAAGCTGGAAATAAATTGTTTATTAAGGGAAATAACATTTTATGGCCCAGAACTTTGCTTTAAACATATCTTAGCATATAAATTTAGATATTAGGAATAGTCACAGTGGTATACACAGAAAAGACTTGTCAAATGGAGCTATAATACAGATATCAAAAAATAAAAACTTCTCAAAAGGACATTCTGTACCTTCAACCTTTCTTTCACCTCTCAGTTAACTAACCTGATAATGGGGTTCTGCTACGTCAGTAATTAGAGCTATATTGGAGTAATAAGCCTGCCGTCTGTTTCCCTACCATTTCACTGCATTTAATATGCTATTGCTGATGTTTGGCTTTATAACTCTTTGGAATGACCTTTACCAAAGATGCGGGACTGAGAAGATGGCACAGTGAGGACTTTTAAGTTCAGAAGCTCACTCTAAGTGTCTGAGAATAGAATTCCAGTTTTACTTTAGGCTCTCCTGTGACAGTCTTCAGAAGACAGCACATTAGCCACAGAGTTATGCTGTGCTATGGAGTGATTTCCTGCACATCCTAATCAAGGTACTTAAACTCTGAACTCAAACAGCATTGTCAGTTGATAGTTCTACCAGTTGTACATAAGTCTGGAAACTTAGATAATTTTTTTTCTGTATGCATGCATTTACAGTTAGAAAATGTCTTTCATGACATTCTATATATTTGATTATGTTTCCAGACTTTATGGACCCTCTGTTTTCTCTTGGGATTTTTCTGGACTCTCCAGAAAGTTGTAGAGATATAGGATCTTCTTAAGGAAAATTGACATTTTTGGTACAATTTTACTTCTAAGAGTTTCTATAGTGTTTGTTGAATCCTCAATGTCTACTGTCTTTCTCGAGGAATTTTGGCAATATACATCAAAAGCTTTAGTGTTTTGCATCCTATGAATTTATAATTCTATCTTTAGAAATTTATCATAAAGACATAATCATGAATGTGAATAAAGACTTAACTGTGTAAATGTTCATCAAAGCTCTGCTTGTAAGAGGGGAAGCATAAGTTGTATTTTGCTGCAAGGCACAGAAAATCATATTAATAGTGTGGAAATAGTCTACTCCTAGTTTGATTTTGCAATCCGATTGAGAAACTAGGCTCTTTCTATCCTTCTTCTCTGCCATCCTCATTGGGCAGCATTTTTTTAGTCCTCTTTCTGTTGGCCATAAAATTATGGCCACAGATCCAAGCAGTAACCTGGAGAAAATGAAGTAAATGATAAGTAAAGCTCTCCATTCATCATGGGGAGGGGTGATATTTCCCAGAAGTCTCCCTGTCTCAGTAGATTTGCCCCTACCTGTCATTGGCCAGAAGTGGGACATATGGCAAATTCTAGATGCAAGGAAGCTGGGAAAGTAGGTACCTGGAAAAAGAGATAGAATTTCCATGATTTATATGGAACACTCTTCAATCATTTCCTAGGGGATAAATACACTGCAACCCCAAGAAAAATCGGGGTTAAATTGACAGGAAAAGGAGAAAATATGGCCATTGGGTAGGTACTAACATTCTTGCCACTCATGTGAAATAATTAGGTATAGACGCAATGAAACTTTCAAAGTTATGTTATAAATTTACTTCATACCATGGAAAGTAATTGTTAACTTATAAATATTACAGTTCTCTGTACTTTGGAAGATTAAAAAAAATTCCTGGACTCAAAATATGGAAGGAAGACAGTAAGGCTTTGCACTAAAGTATTCCAAAATTCATCTCTGGGTATAAGGAATTGTTAGGAATCAGAGTGAGCTTAGAGTTTTGGTAGGTAATATTTGACCAGGTAATCAAGTACTACTGGACTTCCATCCCATATTTCAGCCATTCTTCTACACAAATCCTCCAAGGAACAAATTTGTTATCTGGCAGTATATCTAACATCCCAACAAGCTGGTGCCCCAGGATAGAGATATAAATAATCTCTTCTAAATCTAATGCTCTCTCAGCCCCCATTTCCCTCTACTCCCAAGTCCAGCCTTCATCTTGGGACCTCTCTTTTCTCTTGTTGCAGAGAAAAGAGAGGGGAACAGACAGGGTCTCATGAAAGGCCTGGATTCAATTGCAACTACTGCCTCCTATTTGGAGGTGTGAAGAGGGGAAAAAATTTCATCCAGTGTTTAACTTCTTAAAATATAATGACTCTGACCACTGGAAAATATACCCTAGCAGCATTCCAATCTATAGCCTATAATGTTAAATCTCTATTTCAGAAAGTGAAAGAGGAGGAAGAGAGGAGAGAAAAAATGTTTCCCTCTCTTGGTCCACAGGATAATTTACATTTCATATGAATCTTCTAAATTTTCTACAATGAACATATTTTAATTCTATAATAATAAAATATTATAATAGCATGACATTTTTGACATAAGTTGCATATTTAATGAGGTGTTATTTCCTGAAAGACTGTTTTCCACTCTTTTAGTTTCATAGGTCATAACTTTTGCTGCAGTAAATAACATGCAGTAGTCAATACTGGGGAAGTGATTTTTTTTTATAACTAAAAGGAATAGGATCAGGAAAAGGAATATAAACAAAAAATTAAATGTGATAGAAAAATAATATCTTAGATTTGAAATGAAGCTTAGAAGTCATCTACTTATTCTAATTTTTCACTCTCAAAAAGCAATCACCTCTTGACATAGTCACTTAAGTTCTGCTTGAATGCTTTCAGTAACACAGCATTCACTATTATTTATATTAGTATAAGTTATATTACCACTGTTTAGTTATTACCAGCCATTTCTTGTGTTGTACCAAAAACTTTTGCTTTAAGATCCCACCTCCTCTTCATCTCATGGTCTAAACTTGCAAACTTCCTGATATGTGTCTGGTGAGATGGATGCAGATGGATCATGTTCTTTCTAAAAGTTTTACATTATTTATTTTTACTCAAAAGATCATAATTTCTATCTATGATCCTAATAGTATTTAAACCCCCATATTTTCAATGTTAGGTGTAATTCTAATATTCCCTACTCATTCATTAATTGATAATTCTCTTGATTTTCTTATCTGAAGAACTTTTCTTTTTATGTGTCTTGCAAGTTCTGTCTCCCTCTTTATGATACCTTTCCTAATTCTCTATCTGACTCTGTGCCACTTTTTTATTCTCCTTCTTGATGACTTTATTCTATTGGTTGCTATATTACTGTGTGGCTATATCACAATACAAGACAAAAGTATTTAAGTTTCTCTTTCTATAGAATTCTGAATTATTCAGATAGGCCGTATGTTACAGAGGTAGTTCTACTATGTTTCATCTGCTCTTAAAGCACAGGTGGAAGTCTCCATGTCTTATACAAATTTGTGTCATCCAGTGCTTAACAGAGAACCTAATTGTAAGGTCTCTACATAGGGTATGCAAGGAAGCATACTATATCCTTCATCTATACTATAAATATTAGCTATATGTGTATATACAATATTGATAAAATCAGATATATATATGTATATATGATAATGAAAAATTTATAGTGAATCTAGTACACTGAAACTGTCTTTTGAACCTTTAAGAAGCCTGACGGTAAGCAATACTAAGACCATTGGCTTTCTCATCAGCTGACTCTTGAACTAGTTAATAGTTCTTCCAGAAGCGAGCTTCTTGTTTCTGCTGATAATTTCTTGGGAGTACTGAAAAAAGCATTTTTAAAAAGCTAGTATTACAGAAAAGACTGTTAAGTGAAAGAGTGATTACAAAACTATGGAAACAAGAAGAAATTTTGAGTTACAGCCATTCACCCGAGTGCAGGATTGATCTTCTCGCCACACTTATGCTCTGTCCATCTTGTGCAATTACTGTTTTTTCACATAAATAGGATCCTTTTTGGAGTATGCCAAGAAGGATGCTAATCTATGCTTTTACCGATAATGGTGTATTTGCTCTTAAAAGACAAATACAAAATTACTTATCTTCATTTCTCGTGCATCATCACACAAATATAACCAGTCTGTCTGGTTTTAATTAGTGATTCAGATAAGAAACAAATCGATCTTAAAGAATCTTTTAGATTTTCTGCTACTGAATTTCCATTTATGATGCAGACTCCAGAAGTCACCCATGACTTCTCTTGATGAATTTTATCACAGTTTTAGAAGAATGTAGAATTTATCTGCTGTAATTAAAGATTTTACACTCAGTCTTTTTCCTCCGAGCAAATATTTAAAATTCCAAATATCCACAAAATGTAAATTTTTGTTAGTTCTCCTTCCTTTGAAAGAAATCAGTGAGAAAAAAGATACGTAAAGGAACATTACCTAGCAAATGAGAAATACATAATTTAGAAAGTGCACTAATGGTATTGCTTTTGTAATTGACATAAAGGCAAAGTGTATAGGAAAGTTTATTGTTTTTGAGGTCACTCACACCTGATTCAAACTCCAGGTCAGTCCATCACTTTCTAGGTATGTAATCTCATGATATTTATTTAGCATCTGCTTCATTCTTCTTATCTCTAAAATGGGGATGATAATATCTATCTTTTAGCATTGTAATGAAAATTAAATGGAAACATGTATATGAAACACTTAGCTTAATATCTGACATATATATTATTATTATTAATGTCAAATATAGTTTCTCTTCAATTCAACATTCTATTGGAAGTTCTAGCCAGAGCAATTGGAGAAGTAAAAAAAAAAAAAAAAAAAAAAACCATAAAAGACATCCAAATTAGAAAAAAAGATGTAAAATGATTTCTGTTCACAGATGACATAATCTTATATGTAGAAACCCTAACTATTCCACAAAAAAGTTAGAGATAATAAATTCAGAAAGTTGTAGGATATAAAATCAGCATGCAAAAATCAGTTGTATTTCTATACATGAACAATGAGCAATCCAAAAAGGATATTAAGAAACAATTTCATAAAAATAGCATCAAAAAGAATAAAGTACGTAAGAATAAATTTAACCAGGGTGGAAAAGACTTGTACACTGCAAACTACAAACCATTCCTGCAATATATTAAAGAAGACATAAAAATAAACTTAAAAAGTCCCACATTCATGGATTGGAAGACTTAATATTTTTAAGATGGCAATACTATCCAAAGCCAGCTGAAGATTCAAAGCAATTCCTAACAAAATGTCAACATGTTTTTTGCATAAATAGAAAAATCTATCTTTAAGTTCATTTGTAATTTCAAGTGACCCCACATAGCCAAAACAATCTTGAAAAAGATAAAGTTGGAGAACTCATACTTCTTGAATTCAGAACTTGCTACAAAGCTACCATAACAAACAGCATGATTCTAGCATGGGAAACAGATACATAGATAAATGAAATCAAATAGAGAGTCAAGAAATAAACTATTGCACATATGGTAAATTGATTTTTGACAAGGGTGTCAAGACCATCAACAGAGAAAGGACAGTTTTTTCAACAAAGGGTGCTGGGAAAACTAGATATCCATATGTAAAAGACTGAAATTATACTCTTACCTTACACCATATACAAAAATTAACTCAAAATGGACTAAAATCTCAATGTAAGAACTAAAACTGTGACAACTTTATTAAAAAAAAAACCTAGAGGAAAATATTCATGACATTTGTTTTGCCAATGATTTGAATATTGTCATAAAGTACAAGCAACAAAAGCAAAGTAGATAAACTGGACTTCATTAAAATTTAAAACTTTTGTCCATTAAATGACATTATCTAGGGAGTGAAAAAGCCACCCTCAGAATGAGAGGAAATATCTGCAAAGCATTTATTTGATAAGGGATTGATGTCCAGAATAAAGAACTCCTATAAGTCAGCAACTACTAAAAAATAAACAATTTAATTTAAAAAATACATAAGGACTTGAAAAGACATTTCTCCAAGGAGCATATGCAAATGACCAGTGAGCACATGGAAATATCTCAACATTATTAGCCATTGGGTAAATTAAAATTAAAATCACAATGAGATACTACTTCACACTCATTAGCATGGCTATTATAAAAAAACAGGAAAATAAATATCAGTGAAGATGCTGGAGAAATTGGAAATCTTGTGCATTCTTGAAGGGATATAAAATGGTTCATCCACTGTGCAAAACAGTTTGGTGGGTCCTCATAAAGCTAAAATAGAAGAATTACTATATGATACAGCAATTCCACTTCTCATTATATACTTAAAAGCTTTATTCAAACAGATACTTGAATGCCTATGTTCATAGCAGCATTATTCACAATAGCCAAAACGTTGAAAACAACCCAAATATCCACAGCAGGTAAATGGATAAACAAAATGTGGCATATACATATAATGGAATGAAATGGTTGAAAGGGATAAAATTCTGATACATGCTACAACTTGGATGAGCCTTGAGAACATTTTGCTAAGTGAAAGAAAGCCAGACACAAAAAAACAATCGTATAATTCCACATATATAGGGTACCTAGGATAGGCAAATTCTTAGAGACAGAAAGTAAAACAGATGTTATTAGGGGCTGTGGGGTGGGGAGAGTGGAGAGTTATTGTTTAATGGGTACAGAGATCCTGTTTCGGATTATGAAAAAGTTATAGAGTTAGATGGTGGTGATAGTTGCACAACATTGTGAATGTACTTAATGCCACTGAACTGTACACTTTAAATTGGTTAAGATGGTAAATTTTATTTTATGAATATTTTAGCACAATAAAATATTTTCAAGGAACAGGATACAAAAAGATATCCCATATATACACTAATCAATAGAAAGCTGGAGTAGATATATTCTGTCAGAAAAGTTTATATTGAGTCAAGTAAAATTACCAAGAGTAAAGAAGGAAATTACAGTTAACCCTTAAACAACATGGGTGTTAGGGGCACCAACCCTAGCACAGTCAAAAATCCACATATAACTTTACAGTCGGCCCTCCATAGTTTCAGTTCCGCACCCAGATTCAACCAAATGTGGATTATGAGTATGTATTTATTGAAAAGATTGCATATAAGTTGACCCACACAGTTCAAATCCCTGTTGTTCAAGGGTCAACTGTACATACAATCAAAAGGTCAAGTCAGGGCTTCCCTGGTGGCGCAGTGGTTGAGAGTCCGCCTGCCGATTCAGGGGACACCGGTTCATGCCCCGGTTCGGGGGGATCCCGCATGCCGCGGAGCGGCTGTGCCCGTGAGCCATGGCCACTGAGCCTGCACGTCCGGAGCCTGTGCTCTGCAGTGGGAGGGGCCACAGCGGTGAGAGGCCCGCATATAGGAAAAAAAAAAAAAAGTCAAGTCAGCAAAAAGACACAAAAATCCTAAATGTGTTTGCATATAGCACATACCAATAGAATTTCAAACTAGAAGAAACAAAAACTGATAGAACTAAAAGGAGATATAAACAAACCAACAATAATAGTTTGGAGATTCAAAACCCCTTTCTCAGTAACCAATAGAAAGTCAATAGGATATAGAAAAAGAACCAGATAACACCAGTAACCAACACACATGGCATTTTGAAAACACCCCAAACTAACAGAAGAATAAACATTATTTTCAAATCCTATGGATCATTTGCTGAAATAGAGAAAAAAAAAGACAAACTATATCTTAAAACTACTATATCATATATTCATAAATTTATGGATCCTCAAAGTACTCAAGATATATCCCAGAATGATAATGGCTCATTGGATTTCTTAAAGATCAAATCAAATCTTTATAAAACCCAAGAATGAAGAAATGCCACTGTCATATTTTCCCAAATTTATTAATACTATTCACATACTATATTACTTTCCTTGTGTGGCCAAATATCTAACCATTTAGAACACATATTCTCAAACTTTAACATGCCTCAGAATCACCTGGAAGGCTTATTACAACCCTATTTGCTGTACCTTACTTCCAGAGTTTCTAATTCAGTAGGTCTGGGGTGAGGCCCAAGAATTTGCAATGCTGACCAAATTCCCAAGTGAGGCTGAGGCTGATGATCCAAGAACCACACTTGGAGAACCTCTGCTTTGGAGAATTGGAGCCAAATTGTTCCAGATTTATATAGCCATTTCACTATAATCTATAAAAACATTCTTTGACTTTCTTACGATCAGGTGGCAAAAATTATACATTACAAAAACGAATTAAGACCAAAATAGCCATAATATTTTCAAATAGATGTTATTTTGAAATAAAATATTATATTAGAAGTACTATACTGAGAAAATATGTAGTTTTTTTTAACTCAAATTAAAATCTGATAAAACTCTTATATAGATCAATTTTGTAATACTTATCACTATTATATTTAAATGATTAACTAATTGCATACCTAATATCTCTTTTCTCCACTTGATTTCTCTCACTTGCCCATAAGGGCAAGGACTATTCTTTCCTCTATAGTTTACTGTTGTATCTCTATTGCCTAGTGCAATGTGTAATACATAACAGGTATTTTAAAAATAATTGTTGAATAAATGAATAAATAAACTTTAAAAAACTACTATATCTTAAACCAAACATTAACCAAATTTAACATAATTGAAATTATGCAAATTATGTTCTCTGACCATATGGAATTCAACAAGAACTTAATAACAGAAAGATAACAAGAAAATCTCCAAATACTTGAAAATTAAACAACATATCTAAATGATACATGGATTAAAAAGGAAGTCACAGGAAAATTAGAAAATATTTGGAACTGAATGAGTATGAAAGTCCAAATAAATGAAAGTTTGTGGGATATATCTCAGGCAGTGCTTAGAGGTAAATTTATACCCTTAAATGCTTATATTAGAAAAGAAGCAAGATCTCAACTGAATAATCTATTTTTTCACCTTAAAAGCTGAAAAATGTAAAATAACCCAGAGTAAGTAGAAGAAAGGAAATAATAAAAACCAAATCTATTCAATAAAATTGAAAAGAGAAAATCAGTGACCCAAGGATGATTCGTTGAAAATATCAATAGAGAAAATCAGTGAAACCCAAAGATGATTCTTTGAAAACATCAATAATAATAATAAATTAATGCTAACTTCTGCCAAGACATACAAGTAAACTATAGACAAGTATTTCTCTTAAATACAAACACAAAAAATCTTCAATAATATACCAGCAAATCTAATCTAATTACATATAGAAAAAAGAGTACAACATAACTGAATGATGTTTAATCCAGGAACAGAAAGTTCGCTCAATATTTGAAAGTCAGTCAATGTAACCCACCATATTAACGCAATAAAGAAAAAAATCACATAATCATATCAGTTGATGCAGAAAAAGAATGTGACAAAGTTCAACATCACAAAAACTAATCACACTGGGAATATAAGGCACTTCCTCAACTTGATAAACAACATCTACAAAAACCTACCACAAATATCACTTAATAGTAAGAAACTAAATGTGTTCATTATAACCTTGTGAATAAAGCCAACTGTCTACCCTCACCACCTCTAGTCAACATTATAAGTCATAGTCAGTACAATAAGGTAGAGAAAAGAAATAAAAAGCATATATATCAGAAATAAAGAAATATAACTGTCCCTATTCACAAATTACATGATTGTCTAGGTGAAAATGTTCATGGAATCTATCAAAAACTTTCTAGAACTAATAAATGTTTTGGAAAGCAGCAGGGCGTAAGGTCAACATACAAATATCAATCTTATTTCTATGTACTAGCAATGAATAACTGGAAAATGAAATTTTGAAAAATAGTATAACTTACTTTAGCACCAAAACTTGAAATTTGTACGTATAAATCTACCAAAACATGTGCAGGTTCGCTATGCATAATGCTATGAATCACTAATGAAACAATTCAAGGATGATGTAAGTATATCAGAAGGTATACTATGTCTTGGACTGAAATACTCAAAATAGTTAAGATGATCTTACAATTTTCTTTGTCAATAATACCTCAGCAAATCTGAAAAAAAAATAGTTAAGATGTCAATTTTCTCCAAACTAATCTACTTATTGAAGAAAAATCCCAACCGGAATTTTTGTAGATAGATACTAGACAAGTTGATTCAAAAATGTATAGGGAAAGGTAAAAAAATAGAATAACCAAAGTAATTTTGAAAAAGAAAAATAAAATCGAATGACTCACATTACCCAATTTAAACACATATAAAAATCTAAATAATCAAGACAGTATGGTCCTAGTGAATGAGCAGATACAGATATCAACAGAACAGATAGATGTTTCATTGAACATAGAATCCATAAATAGTTCCCCATAAATATGACCAACTGATATTTTATTGTGGGAAAATACACATGAAGTTAATCACATTTATGCTTTTAAATGTACAATTCAGAAGAATTCAGTTCATTTGGCCAACTGATTTTTGACAAAGTTGCAAAGGCGATTTCATACAGAATAGATTGTCATTTTGACAAATGGTGTTGGGATAATTTGACATGCAAAAAAACAATCTTGACTCAAACCTCATCCCTTATACAAAAAATAATTCAAAATGAGCCATAGAACTAAATTCAAAACATAAAACTATAATAAAACTTTAAAATAGGAGAAAATCTTTATTACTGGGATTTAGGTTAAAAGTTCCCAGACACGATTTTAAAAGAACAGTCCATCAAAGAAAAAAAAAGATTGCCAAATTAAACTTCATCATAATTAACATATTTTTCAGTGGATACACTGCTGTGAATACACAATGAAATACTGCTAGGAGAATAAAAAGACAAGCTGCAGACTGGGAAAAATATTTGCAAATCTGATATCCAACAAAACATGTGTATCCAGAATACATAAAGAATATGTAAAGAACTCTCATATCTCAACAGAAAGGAAAAAAACAACCCAACTAACAAATGGGCAAAAGGCTTGAAAAAACACTTTACCCAAGAGAATATACAAATGGAAAATAAGAACATTAAAAGTATCACATGCTAACCAGAAACAAAGATGAAAAAGGAATTCTGGGAACTCTAGTTCAGCATGACCAAGTTGGCACATAACAAAAACATGACAATTGTTAAGTAGTATTCTATGATATGGATATACCACAATTTGTTCTTCCATTTGACAATTGACAGATATTAGGGATCTTTTCACTTTTAGACTTTGATGAATAAAATGGCCTCAGAATTTTTTGTTCAAGTGTTTTGATTGAGCTGTGTTTTAATTGCTCTTGGGCAAATATCTAGGCATGGGATCCCTGGATTCTATAAATGTATATTTAACTTCACAAGAAACTGCCAAACTGTTTGTAAAGTAGCTGTACCATTTTGCATTTCTAGCAACATTTATTCAACATTCTTGTCAACACTTTGCATTGTCAGTCTTTTTGATTACAGTCATTCTAGTGAGTGTCTAGTGGTATTTCATTGCAGCTTAGTTCATACTTCCTTAATAGTTAATAGTGTTGGTAATCTTTTTATGTACTTATCTGCCATCTGAACTTCTTTTCTGAGGGTCTTTTCAAATATTTTGGCCATTTGTTTTGGATTGCTACTTCTTTACATTTTAAGGGCATCTTTTAAAAATAAACTTCTTACTTTATAATAGGTTTAGATTTACAGAAAACTTGCAAAGAGAGTACAGAGAGTTCCCATATAGCCCCCACCTAGACTCTGCCATTATTAACATCTTACTTTTAGTATGGTGCATTTGTCACAATTAATGAACTGACATATTAACTAAAATCTATACTTTATTCATATTTCCTTAGGTTTTCTTAATGTCCTTTTTCTGTTCCATGTCCAGTTGAGGATTCCACATTACACTTAGTCATTCTGTGTCTCTTTTGTTCCACTTGGTGGTTACAGTTTCTCAGACTTTCCTTGTTTTTGATAACCTTGATAGTTTCGAGGAGTACTGGTTAGGTATTTTGCAGAATGTCCCTCAATTGAGATTTGTCTGATTTTTATATCATGATCACACACGGGTTATGGATTCATCTGAAAATGCCTTTATTCCCCCTTTCTGAAGGATATTTCCCTGGACATAAAATGTGCCACTGGCAGTTCTTTCTTTTTCATAACTTTAAAAATGTTGTGTCACTTCCTCCTGGTCTCCATTTAAATCAGTGTTCCCCTATAGATACTGTGGGCTTTTTTCAGGCTGGTTGTTATCTTTGTCTTTAGCTCTCTAAAATTTACTGATGATGCATCTTGGTTTATCCTATTTGAAATTAGTTTGGTTTCTTGAATCTGTAGGTTTATGTCTTTTGCTAAATATGGGAAGTTTTCAGCTGTTATTTCTTTGAATAATTTTTCAGTTCAACTCTCTCTCTTCTCCTTCTGGCACTCTAATGATATAAACATTAACTTTTTTGTTATTGTTCCAAAGGTCCCTGAGACTCTGTTCATTTTTAGAAAATTTATTTTCTCTCTGTTGTTCAGACTGGGTAAATTCTATTGTTGTATGCTCAAGTTCACTGATTCCATTCTCTATCATCCCCATTCCATTATTTATCAAGTTTTAAAATTTTGGTATTTATATTTTTTAGCTCTACAGTTTATATTGATTATTTTTTATAGTTTCTATTACTTTGCTAAGATTTTCTAATTTTTAATGTATTTCAAAAGAATATGTAATTGTTTATTAAAGCATTTTAATGATGGCTGCTTTGAAATCTTATCAGATAATTCCAACAATTAAATCATCTCCTGATTCTTGGTATGTGATTTTTATCTACTGTCTCCTGGATATTTTGGATATTATGTTGAGAGACTATGGATTCTATCTTTTTATCATCTTTTATTAGTAGGCAGTCTTCATGTTGAAATATAGCACTAGAGCCAGTTGGATATGTATAGTCAACTCCTCGCCCTTTGATATCAGAAGAGGAGAGGGGAAAACAGAATGCCAGCTAGCCCTGCTTCCCACACCTCCTTCTACTTCGTTGATGAATAATTGTATAGTATCTTAGTTACCCCCTTGGCCCTAAATGGGTGGGGGAGTAAAGCCTGATGGTGCCGAGTCCCACCTCACACTGCTTTGCGAAGCTGGTTGCTGCTGGGTGGGAATAGAAGTTCAGTTGCTGCTGAACCCCACTGACAGCACCTTGCTAGGGAAATTGGAGCACAGCTTTCTGTAGGCCAGCAAGGATGTAACATCAGCTTCCTGCTTGGCTCATCACAGCATAGGACAGGGGAATCAGAGTGCTGCCTGCTTCTGTCAGACTGAGGAGTGCGTGAAAGATTAATTTCCACTTGGCCTTTCTGAAATGACAGTGGGCGGGGGTGAACTTTTTCCATTGGTATTTGATTGGAGTAGGGTGGGAATTGCCAATAAGTTTATCCTTTTTGGGTCACCCTATTGTGGGCACTTAAACTAGAGGTAAGGGTTTACTTGAAGCCTTTTTAACCGTGCCTATTGGCATTCAGAGTTGGAGGCTTCTGCAGCACGCTGTCCAGAGATATATGGAAGGCAATGAGGAAACAAAAGAACTCACCACTGTTGTTCCTCAAGTCCCCAGAAGCCTAGGCTGTTCACCTCCTTTTTTCTACCTTTCAAACTTTCTTTGCTTGTTGTGTTATCCTGTCTGGGATTTCTCAGTTTTTCCAGTTGATTTTTGATACAGCGATCCAAACAATTCAATGGAACAATTCAATAAAAATTCAACCATTTGCAACTAATGGGTTTGAATATGATTTTGTATTACCGAAAATATGTATAAAAAAAGTAAGCCTCAACTCCAATGTCTCACTATATACAAAAAAAGAAGTTTGAGAAAGATTATTGACCTAAAACTAAAAGCTAACATTATATAACTTCTAGAAAAAAGACATGAGAATGAGAATATCTTTGTGACCTGGGGTTAGGTAAACATCTCTTAGGCAGACACAGAAAGCAACCATAAAAGAAAAAAATGTTATGGTATACTTAATCAAAATGTAAACTTCTACTCATAAAAATAGAGCTTTAAGAAAATGACCAAGCAAATATTTATATAACATATATATGACAAGTTATATGCAGAATATACTAAGAATTCTTATAAGTCAAGAATAGACAAAATCCAGTTTTAAAAACATATAAAGGACTTGATAAAGATGAATGCCCGATAAGCACATGCAAGCTTGTATTAGTTTTCAGGACATTAGATATTAAAACCATAATAGCATGTCACTTCAAGTCCCTAGAATGCCTAAAATTAAAAAGGCTGTCAGGGGCTCCCCTGGTGGCGCAGTGGTTGAGAGTCCGCCTGCCGTTGCAGGGCACATGGGTTCGTGCCCCGGTCCGGGAAGATCCCACATGCCGCGGAGCGGCTAGGCCCGTGAGCCATGGCCGCTGAGCCTGCGCGTCCGGAGCCTGTGTTCCGCAACGGGAGAGGCCACAACAGTGAGAGGCCCATGTACCACAAAAAGAAAAACAAACAAAAACAAAAACAAACAAACAAAACCAAAAAAAAAAGGCTGTCAGTACCAGTCTTTGGGGAGATTGGATAACAACAGAAACTCTTATATGTTATTAGTGGGAGAGTAAAATGATAAAAAACAGAAAATTGGAAAACAGTTTGGAAGTTTCTTATAAAGTTAGATATACTACTACTCTATGATCCAAAAATTTCAGTCCTAGGCATTTACCCAAGAGAAATAAAAACCTGTCCACATAGATACTTGTACAAGAATGTTCCAGCAGCTTTATTCACAGTAGCAATAAAACTGGAAACCATGTAAATATTTATCAACAATAAAATAATCAAATTCTTGTTTAATCATGCAATGGACTACTTCTTAACAACAATAAAAAAATTACACACAACAATGTGCAAGAATCTCATAAACATTATACCAAAGGAAACAAGCCAGATCTAAAGGCTGCATGCTGTGTGTGATTCCATTTATATGAAACCCTAGAACAGGCAAAACAAATCAGAAAAACAGTTGCTTTTAATGGGGAGGAATTACACAGGAAGAGCATGAGACAATAGTCTGAAGTAAGGAAAATGTTTTATATTTTAACATGAGTATGAGTTACCCAGGTGTATGCCTTCTTCAAAACTAATAGATTTGTACACTTAAGACAGAGGCATATCACTGTATGTAAATTTCACTTCCAAAGAAAAAAGAACTGTAATTAAATTTTGAAATAGAGAATTTTCCCCAGCTTACCCTTCCCACTCCCCGTAGGAGGGAGATGCAAGAGGGAGGAGATATGGGGATATATGTATATGTAAAGCTGATTCACTTTGTTATAAAGCAGAAACTAACACACCATTGTAAAGCAATTATACTCCAATAAAGATGTGAAATATAAAATGGAGAATTTTTAAATATTAGGACAATGGGTTGAAAGTTCCTGTTTAAAGTCGTTGAGGTAAGTTTAGGGCGAAAGAAGAACATGCTACAAATTTTTCAATGAGAAAAATGTCTATTAATCTCATTCCATCAAAAAGTAATCTAGAAAGAAAAATGTGAATATATTAAAAAGGATATATGCTGAGAGACAAGCATTTACCTCTCAGATTTGTGTGAAGATAGTCCTTCTAGTCTGAACTGGATCACCTCATCTGACAGTTCTGTTGCCAATAATGATGGAAGTGCTGTCAAAGTATGGAAGAGGAAAACAGATCGTACATGGAAGGTGGGTTGGTCCAACAAAAGACTGAAGAACCCTGGCCTCAGGAGCTATTTCCTCCAGAGCCCTTTTCAAATATGCTTCATGTGTTAATTTTCATTTGGAGATGGAAGAGCAATGTACTGCTAACAATCTGTGTATGTCAAAATCTTCTCTTTATTATGCTGAGTAACAGTGAAAAAGGACTTTTACTTAGACCTACAGGTTGTTGATTAGATGAAAACATTTCCTAGATCTAAAAGCTGTTGAATATTTTGTGGGAAAAATAAACAATTTATTAGAATCTCCAGTTTCTCAAATAGCGTACTTACTTAACTTCAATGCTATCTAATGCTTTGGGACTGGCTAGACAATCTCAGAAAGAACATTTTAGCTCTGGGATTCTTAAGCATTTTTTTAAGTGTTTCCAGTCCTCATAAATATTTGTTGTGATAATCAGAATTTCATCTTCTCCCCTAGATACAATTCAGCAGATTATTTTTATACTTTGAAGCATCAATGCAAAAATTCACTGTCAGAGTGTCACTTAAGACTAAACAGCACAGTACAAAGGCCATGGAGTAATATTTTAACAACTGATCTATTTCTTCACATTTCTTCTAGCTGTGCTGCTAATATACATTGCCCTCAAGTCCAAATCAAAAACTGAATCATGAGTAAATATTTGAAATAACCACCAAAATGTGGTACATGGGTCACAATTTTACCCTCTAAATGTGCCACTAGTAAATTTTACTCTCTGAATGTGCTACTAGTAAGTTGAAGACAAGTGTGGGCTGTCCTTGGAAGTTCTCTTTGTTATGTTTTGCATTTTTTTGTTCTGACATAGAACTAGATCTCATTAACGGTAACAATAGTGCATTAGGTGATATTGAAATTTAACTTTCCATCACATTCCCATTAAAGTGTCACTTCTAGTCAATTCTTTGTTCTTATGAAACATTCAGTTATAAGGATGAGCTTAACTTGAACCATTATAACACTGCTAACATTATAATGCTGCTAATAATTGTAATGGAAACTGCTATAACCTTTTATAATTGTTACATTATAGTTAACATGCTGAACCACAGATGATAAGTAATAAAAATTAGGTGGTAGATGTAGCCATTATTATTATTTTGCTTTGGGGAGAATCCATTTTGTAATATACAAAGTTTATCTGAACAGGAACTAGCAGGCAGTGTACTATGCTATGACCTTAAAATGCTATCATCTCAAGGACCGTCAGAAATATTGTAAGTTCTACAGGATTCTAAACTATGTTTTATTTTTTAATATAGGAAGGTAAACTTCTTATGATAAAGCATTGTTTATTAGAAGGATACAAAGTAGCGCAGGAGATTTCACGTCAATATTTTAGTCTGGCCCACAGCCTGAAACTTGGCTTCAGAAAGTGCTGGAGGCAGTGAGAGGAAGACGTGAAAACCAGGCTCCACTAAGTCCTAAAACTGACATTCCCTTCACCTGCCAGGAGCTTCAGTTTCTCCCTCGGCCGACTTTGGTTTTCAGCATGAATAAAGGCAGAGTTTTTCTTGTCGGTAATAGAAGAACATTCGCTCCACTTCTTATTTATATACTTTGTTTTGGATGCCAGAAAGTGAGTTAAGTAGTATATCGTAGGTTTCGGATGTGAAAGCAGCTGCTGAAGGAAATTACCAGCATGAGGCTTCTCTCCTGTGCAGCAAATCCATATTCTTATCAATCTTATATCACACGTGATATAATAGTCAACTTATGGTAATTCTTTAAATGATTGCAAGCAGCTGGAGTTTTTCAAGTTCTAATGTGCTTAAAGATACAGTAACTATGGCAGTGATCAAGCTAAATACGGTAGAAATAAAATAACATAAGAAACTATACTTACAATCATTTCAAAGCTCTAACTAGAATTAGAATGATGGAAGAGAAACTCTAAACTTACTCTTGCAGCTTTCTCTAACTTTGTAGAACAAAAAACTCTGAACTCTCACCTAAAGGGTAAACCCACCTGATGTGAGATGCTTTTAATTAGATTGAGCCAGACCCCAGAGTAGGTCAGCAAGGAAAAAAGAGGAAAAATGTTCCTCAGAGCTTTTCTTCTACCACTGTTCTCCTGAATAGGCCTAGAAAATAGTCCAAACTTTCTCCCTGGGACAAAAACATAAAGACATAACTTGTTTTTGAAAATAGTGCATGGTCTTTACATGATTTTCAACTCCATTCAACCCTCTTTGAGTACTATTCTATGCTAGGTACATATGTTAGGCCCCAAACCTGGGCCCTAAATATGAAAAAGACACAATTCCTGAGCCTAAAGAATTTAGTCCATTATGGGAGACGAACCCTTTAGTACTAACTATAAAGCAAAGTGATGGCGATGTTTGAAAAAAGCAAAAATGCATGTCTGTGGATCCCAAATGACTTCATCAGCCATCATTCATTTAAAGGCTTTTTCCTTTGTCACATTGTTTTTATGCTAATGGGAGGATTTATGAAGCTGTGCTGGAGAAAAAAAAATGTTAAAGGCATACCTATACAGAGCTAGCAATATCTCCTTTGTCAATAACAAATCTAGGTAATTTTAGTTCCTGCTCAATTATGCAAAAGGAAATTGATAGAAAACAGTATAAAACATAGATGTGAATAATACTGAGGAACTCAAGGAGACGGAAATGGAGCGGATTATTCAGACTTCAAACAGGACTGCTAACAAAGATGGCTTTTGTTTCTTGCCACTTCCTTTAGAGCTAGAGAGAACAAGATGATTTTACGTATTGGAAGTATAAATTGCTTGTACATAGAGTTCCCCTTTTCACCCTCAGATTGGATGAAAGGAAAACTATGCCAACTGAAAGCAGGCTTTAGAATCTCAGACTCCCTGTTATCTTTTATTTGATTTTGTCATGTTTGACTTTCACTAGCCATTGTTCTTCCAAACCCTTGATTCAGGCAGTTTTTCTGGACCTTTCTTCTGAAGTACGATATGCCCTTTATTTTCCATTTTTGTAATGAATTGACTTATCAGGAGTCATTCTAAATTAAGCCTAATAACAGTGGAATTCTACATGAAAGACATTCTGGATTTCTGAATGCGCACCAAGAAGAATGTCATTTGAAATAATTAAAAGTAGAATTTCCTATAATAAATCTACCTTGTAGATCAAGTATGAACATGCTTTTTGCTGGTTTCTGTTTCAACCATGACTTGCTGCAGACATTTATTTCTTCTGAGGACTCAGTGTTACCGCTTAAGTTAGGACCTTAAATATATAAATATTCTCACAAAAGATAGAAGTCGTTGTCCATATAACACAGATGACACTCCAAATTCAACCTTATCTGGAAATAGGGATTTTTGCAGAAATCATTAGATAAAGTGAAGTCATTCTGGATTAGTGTGGGCCCTAAATCCAATGACTCGTGTCCTTAATAACAGGAGAGGACACACAGAGATTTCCACAGAGGCAGGACACCCTGTGAAAACAGAGGCAGAGACTGGAGTGATGTCTTCACAAGCCAAAGGATGCCAAATGATTGCTGGCAGAGAAGGGCTGGGAGAGAGGCCTGGAACAATTCTCCCTCAGAGCCTCCAGAAGAAACCAATCTTACCGACGTCTTAATTTTAGACTTCAAGCCTCCAAAACTGTGAGAGAATAAATTTCTGTTGTTTTGAGCCACTCAATTTGTAGTAATTGGTTATGGCAGCCCTATAAAATTAATATTGTTTCCAATTATTTTTCTAACCAAAATGCCCCAAGCCTCGTTAACATCTGGGCAGGTAAAGAGTCACACATGTAGTAATAACTCAGACTTAATTGGGACTTGCTAACACTTTCTGATGCGTAATATTCAGGCCCTTTGAAAAGGTTTCCCCCTCCTCACAATCAAAACCCTTTATTTCTCGGTATCTCCAGGGAGAGTTTCTCGGGTACGGACAAATGTCTGCCCCAGTAGAACTTTTCATGGCCCCTTTGGATATCGCTCTTTGCCTGGTACTATCAATGAAAAACTGAAGAACACAAGGTACCAAAGTTTCTGGGGGGTTCTGTGACACAGGAGGGAGGTAAGCTTCTCTAACCCTTCTGTGTTACATTGAGATAAAGGGGTTCTAAAGCATTACTGATTTAGTAAAATAGCTTTTTAAATTTCTAAGTGTCTTTCTCTCTCCCTAGAAACTAGGCAAGGGGCTATGAAGAAAACGGGAAATTCAAATAATATCCATCAGACTGAACCTATTACTGCCTCTCCATCAGTTAAGGAAGTTTTCCTTTCATCCAATCTGAGGGTGAAAAGGGGAACTCTATGTACAAGCAATTTATACTTCCAATACGTAAAATCATCTTGTTCTCTCTAGCTCTAAAGGAAGTGGCAAGAAACAAAAGCCATCTTTGTTAGCAGTCCTGTTTGAAGTCTGAATAATCCGCTCCATTTCCGTCTCCTTGAGTTCCTCAGTATTATTCACATCTATGTTTTATACTGTTTTCTATCAATTTCCTTTTGCATAATTGAGCAGGAACTAAAATTACCTAGATTTGTTATTGACAAAGGAGATATTGCTAGCTCTGTATAGGTATGCCTTTAACATTTTTTTTTCTCCAGCACAGCTTCATAAATCCTCCCATTAGCATAAAAACAATGTGACAAAGGAAAAAGCCTTTAAATGAATGATGGCTGATGAAGTCATTTGGGATCCACAGACATGCATTTTTGCTTTTTTCAAACATCGCCATCACTTTGCTTTATAGTTAGTACTAAAGGGTTCGTCTCCCATAATGGACTAAATTCTTTAGGCTCAGGAATTGTGTCTTTTTCATATTTAGGGCCCAGGTTTGGGGCCTAACATATGTACCTAGCATAGAATAGTACTCAAAGAGGGTTGAATGGAGTTGAAAATCATGTAAAGACCATGCACTATTTTCAAAAACAAGTTATGTCTTTATGTTTTTGTCCCAGGGAGAAAGTTTGGACTATTTTCTAGGCCTATTCAGGAGAACAGTGGTAGAAGAAAAGCTCTGAGGAACATTTTTCCTCTTTTTTCCTTGCTGACCTACTCTGGGGTCTGGCTCAATCTAATTAAAAGCATCTCACATCAGGTGGGTTTACCCTTTAGGTGAGAGTTCAGAGTTTTTTGTTCTACAAAGTTAGAGAAAGCTGCAAGAGTAAGTTTAGAGTTTCTCTTCCATCATTCTAATTCTAGTTAGAGCTTTGAAATGATTGTAAGTATAGTTTCTTATGTTATTTTATTTCTACCGTATTTAGCTTGATCACTGCCATAGTTACTGTATCTTTAAGCACATTAGAACTTGAAAAACTCCAGCTGCTTGCAATCATTTAAAGAATTACCATAAGTTGACTATTATATCAGGTGTTTAAATACAGCAAATAGATCTTGTTTAGTCCACCTGCCAATGCAAGTGTTTCCAAATTTTAACTATGGATGAATGAGATGAAATCCTCCCTGAATGTCTGGGTGATTCTAGAGTAAATCTAACCTTTCCTTTCCTCAAAAGAAAATGTTTTAGAACTCTCTGTTATTTTCCATGTTCTCTCCTCTCATGAGATTCTGTAGAGGTTCTGATATAATATTATGACAGGTTTTTCTTCAACCTGCCCCTTTTCTCAGGTCCAGTGGGGGGTGGAAGCTGAGTGAAGAGAAAAAAAGTAGGTCAGCTCTTTCAAAAAAAAGTAGCAGCCATTAAAAGTAAATATTACCCCAGCTACAGGCTCAGGTGCTGACATTCACTCACATCAGCTTCCCCTCTGCTCCTCCACAGCAAACTTGAGAGCTATTGTTACTGACCAGGGAATATTTCCTGTGTAACAGTCAGTCTTGCTGATTTGTTCTCATATCAGGTACTGCTAGACATGATGGAAAATATGCTAAAGAGATCACAGTTCTGTACTGAATTTTATAATTTTAACAAATCCCTCTCAGTGTATAGCAGTTGGGAAGAATGGCCTATATGTGGTCTTGGTGGGTAACTCTGGGATAGGCCTGAAAGTGTAAAGGTGCACTGGAGTAAGCTCCAAGGCTTTGATCCTTCTCTTCAGTTCCTACAGTATTTGATTCTGACCCTGTCTCTTTTTAATTCCAATCTCTAGGCTCTGTGTAGTAATGACCACCATTTATTTTGTTTTTTTGTTTATTTTAATTGAAATTTTTATCGAGATATTTGAAGATTCATGTGCAGTTATTTTTTCTTTATAGGTTTCTTTTATAATTTATTCTTTAAAAGATTTTTTTTACATCTTTATTGGAGTATAATTGCTTTACAATGTTGTGTTAGTTTCTGCTGTACAACAAAGTGAATCAGCTATATGTATACATATATCCCCATATCCCCTCCATCTGGCATCTCCCTCCCACCCTCCCCATCCCATCCCTCTGTACCATGCAGTCCTCTGTAGGGTTTGAGTCTCATTTCTCCCTAATAGTTCTTCCAAAAGGTCATGGCACATGGGGCTCTCTGTCCACACTTGAAAACAAAGGTTGCCTGAGGAGTTTGGGCACCTATCTTTCATTTCTACCTTTATCCCCATTCTTCATCTTGTTTGTTCCTTGTTTCTGTGTGCCTGAATTCTCACTTTCTCTCTAGTCCCTTGGACTCATTTAGAAGAGCTGTCTCACAGGTTTTCTTTCTTCCCCAGGACCTTCTGTCTTGTACATCTCCTCTAGGCTCTACAAACTGCAGCTGGGAGGCAATGGAACACACAAACTTTAGGCTTTCCTATCATTCCTCAGGCCCAGGTTCCCCTTAATTGGGAGATGGAGAAAAATCAGGATAAAGGGCACCTTGGAAATAAACAGAAGATAAATTTTTCTATAATTCATTGTTTCCTAAAGATTTAGATTTCTCATCTAATAAGTCTTGTTAATGGGCTAGAAAAATCATAAATGAAGAGGATGAAGGTCCCTGCATATTTAATAGTGCTTTATTCCCTGGTCAAGCACTGGATTTTCACATGGTCGTGGATCCAATGGCTCAACACAGGGATATAATTATTTTCACTGAAGCAAAGTAACTGATGACAATTAGATAATCAATCTAATCCTCATGACTATTGTTATGATTGTAGTTACTTACTAAGGTCTGCCTAAAGAGAATAGTTTATTGAAATAATAGCATAAATGATGAAAGGTAGTGAAGATCAAAGCAAAGGTTAATTTTCTATTGAAATGTGCCTGGTGCATAAACAACATACAAGATTCTTCTTCTTCCTTGTTGAGCAAGTTGATTTTACCATACCACTGTAGAAGTCATCACATTTCAAGTGGATTCGATTTTTTTTCTTGTGGTTTGTCTTCCAAGTTCTGCTTCTCTGTGGACAATGCTAGACATCAGCTTACTGTTGGACATTAGCCTTGGCAAATGTACTGGGAGAAGACTTAAGTTGGGAGACCCAGATTCTATCCTACATCTCCCTACATTGGC
Source organism: Leucopleurus acutus (assembly GCF_964270905.1). Taxonomy (NCBI): domain Eukaryota; kingdom Metazoa; phylum Chordata; class Mammalia; order Artiodactyla; family Delphinidae; genus Leucopleurus; species Leucopleurus acutus. The sequence goes on from NC_139142.1 coordinate 38,489,522, forward strand.
TCTGTACTGGGTCAGCTTAGCTAAGCTAAACTATGTTTTTTTAGAGCTCCTCTGCATGATTCTGGGTTTGCATGGTCCATAGGAGATATTGTGCACAAGATTTGGTAGATGGAAATGAGGCAGCTCTGAAGGTTGGTGCAGGGCCCCAGGCAATTTGGCTTATGCACAAGAGCATGTGCAACTATGTAGTGAAGATGCCAGCTTGTGCTATATACCCATGGCATTGAGGTTGGGTATGGTAAGACACAGACCTGAGTTCCAGTTTGTTTTCACAAGTTCCAGTTGCCATTCTTTGTCTCCTTCTATTTTTGCAAGTTCCAGTTTGTCCTTGCTCTCATTCACATCCAGTTTTCCAACTGCCCCTCTGGCTAACCTATAGTGACTTGAGGTTCAACATTAGACACAGAAATAATAGGCTGCTCCAACAACTCCCATAATTGTATGATGTCCAACCCCTAAAATAAATTATTCATTCTGTATCACTTGTAGCAGTTCTGTTTCTATGATAAAAACCTGACTGGTATATTCTCTAATTAGGTAAATTTAGGTATGCTTTAATTTCTAAAATTAGGATACATACTTGGTTTATATTTATCCTAATTGCTTTGTGAGAATCAACAGAGAAATCTCATATGAAAAAAATTGAAGAATATTTGGCGTACAAATGAAAGGTATATATGTGTGTGTGAACAGACACAGGTATACATTTTTACATACTAATTGGTATATTGTCAGTGAGTTTTGCTTTATCTAGGAATAAAATAATTATTAATTTAATTAAAGCTTTTAAAGGTGCAAATTAATTTTAAGACTTCCAAACAAGTGCTCCAGGCAATTTACTTGACACATGCAGATAATATTGAAGTTAATTACGGAAGATAATGAAATGCTATAGAGATGTCTGGAAATGCAAAATATTATTCAATTAAAATATTTTTTTTCTTTTTATATCAAATTTGACTCTGCAAACTAATTGCATTCAGGTTTTGATTTCTGATGTTAAAAGACAGCCAGTGTTCCTGAATTTTCCTTCTAGGACTTTCTGGAAGACAATCAAAATCCATTTTGTCTGATCTCTCATCTGTCCTGAATGGAAGAGACGAGATCTTTGTAATTGTTTAAAGTCAGAATGAGCACATATGGAAGGTTCTCTCTGCATGGAACATGATTTATACTACATAATGTTTGTTGAATAAATAAATGGATGAATGAACCAATCAATCAATGAGAACATGGTCTGCACATACTGATGTCTTCTTACATTGCAGAAGAAGGAAAAGCACCTAACTTCTGATAGATTCCTGCCTCATTTTCTAGGTAGAAGCTTTGCCTGTTTCCACAGATTTGCTTTAGTTAACCTGGTCAGAGGGTAAAAACTAGAGACAACTATGCCAAGTGGTACTCCAGTTAACAATATAGGCCATAAGGCTAAGAGAAGTTGATAGTAGCAATGTATTTTCTTTTTGGTTTATCCTTTATGTAGTTAATTACACCTACTAAGATTCATTGGTGGCTTCTGTTTGATAGTATAAAACACTGAGATGAGAGGCCAGGCTGTACTACCTCGTACATCTGACGAGCTGATGAATTTCATGAGTATGAGTTAAGAGTATTTTAGAGTCAGGTAACTTTTGAATGAAAAAGATAAAGATCTTCCAACATGCCAATTCCTCTGACTCTAACTACCTGGATTTTTAAAATTTTATATTATGAGAAAGTCAGAGTCATGGAAGAATTTAGTCACCCCTTAATTAAACATGTAGGTAGATCCAGTTCTGGCCAATCACGTGAGATTATCAACTGGAAATGAAAGTGTGTGCTCTTGTTAAACGAGTATAATTAAAGGCCAGGTAGATTGAGATAGATTAAGTACCTCCACTTTAAATCTGTACTCTGTGTTCCTGTTGTGATACCATGATGGCTGTGATGGATGATGGGTAGTGAAATTGACTTGCAGTGTACACGTAACCCAAGAGTTTTACATAATGACATAATATTTAAAGACTGTTCCTAAGGAATGAGCAGTACTTCAACTATTTAAGGGTTTATTTTCATGTAAGACTGAAACTCCAATCAGCTTTTCAAATAAAAACGACTAGAGGAAAAAACCTCAAATTTTGTCTTAATGACCTAGTGTTGTTAAAAACATTTTTATTTGCATCTTGATGTTTTGTATTCCCTTAGGCAGAAATAAGATCAAGAGTATGGAAATTGAATACATCAGGATCGCATTATAGCCTGTTAATATTAAGCAGCCAAAATGTCCTCTTTCCCCTGTTATAATGACTGCATTACTCCAAAGAGATATTTGTGCTAAGTGATAGATATAATGAAATCTTCAATTTCAGGTCCTTTATGGGGGCAAAGAAGTTAACTGTATAATGGAAAAACTCTTCAGAGCAGAAGGTCATGTTTTTCACTCAAAGATCATACCATTTAGTGTAATTGATTTAAAATATCTTGTTTTAATTGGCAATGGTCAGAAAAGGGGAATAACTGAGCAGAACAGAGCAAAGCCTTCATCTATAGGGAAGCTAGATTATTAGAATTTGAGTCATTGTTTTAGAAGGGCAGAAAGGACAAAAACAAGATGGTTAAGACACCCTAGTGCCATGTTATTTGGTGCTTAAAAGTCCATGATTTAGCTATTCAAATTAATTCTATGATACTTTCATCCCAAGATGAGAATTGTATTCCTGAAAAATTTGTGTAGGAGACTTAGACTTTGTGGTTAAGAAACAAGACCTTTAACAAGCATGATTAAAATAAGCCAAATTCATCGTGGCAGTTTTAAAATATAGCCCCCAATTCATTGAGAAGTAGGGTGTATATTTCCCCCTCCCCTTGAATTTGGGAGAATTTGTGACTACAAGAGAAATGATGGTAAGTGGCTTTTTGAGCTAGGTCACAAAAGGAAATAAGACTACAGTCTTGCTCACTGGAGTACTTGTACAAGAGCCCTGAGGTTGCCATGCTGTAGAAGTCCATAGAGCCCATGCAAAATCACAGGGGCAAGCCTGAGACTGAGTGAGAGAGCCCTAGCAGGTGCCAGCTGCTCCAGCCCCCTTCTCTTCCAGCTCCAGCTACCATCCAAGTTCAACCTGATGAAAGACACCAAGGCAGAACATACTGCCATGCTCTTTAGGAATTCTTGACCTGCAGAAATTGTGAGACATAACAAAAATGATTGCTATATTAAGCCATTAAGCTTTGAGTTAATTTTTCATGTGGTAACAGAGAAAAAGAACATAATTTGGTATCTGGAATTGGACTGTATCTGTAACACAAACCTAAAACAGCTGACATTGGCTTTGGACTCCAGTGGTGAGCAGTTGAGTGGACTTGAGGAGTCTGTAAATAGAAGCTAGATAGGCCCAAGGAGATTGTTAGTGAGGACTTAAAGGAAATTAAGAAAAATGTTATTTGAAGCTGGAGGAAAGGAGATTCATTTCATGTAGTGCAGAATGTTTCACAAAACTCTTAATTATGGAAATATTAAAAATAGAAAATGTACCTCATGAACTGATAGATCTAGCTAAGATTTTTGTGCAGAATATTGGAAGTATAAGCTCTTTTAGCCATGTATAATAAGTTATAAACAGATGAACCACAAAAAGGAATTACTCATTTTTCAAGCATAATTTGGAAGAAATATAAAGGATCCAGGGCTTTCTGGGTGTTAAGATAAAATCATTTCTCAGTGCCAGTCTCTCCAGATGGCAAAAATAAAATAATATAACGTTTAAATTAAGAAATAGCTTCAGGGTAAAGACCAAATCCTGGGTGGGCCTATAAGATTCCTTGTTAAGACCTCAGAAAAAGTTAACTGTCACATAAATCCTTTCAAACAGAAAAAAAAGCCTAAAGATTTTAAGGGCATCCCTGGCAGACCACACCCCCTCACTGGTAAACAATAGGTCCCTAAGAATCTTAGGAGTGTTTTCCCATAGAAACCTCGCAGGGAACTCAAGGTAGAAAAGTGTTTATCTTGAAAAGATTTGTGGGTTTGATCTCTGTCTAAAAGAATCAGTTATAAGTTGCTACACAGAAAGCCCATATCATTTTGAATGTAATTGTGTTAGTGTGGACAGAATGGGACAAAGACAACACAAAATGCAAAAGAACATTTGGATCTTTGAGTCTCTACAGGCAGGAGACAATCTGAGAAAATGACTCAGTTGCGTACACAGCCTCCTTTTCATGGGAAAGGAAGGATAACTCAAGTGGCGGAACAAGGATCCAATAAGATGGAACCAAGAACTCTGAAGAATCAGTCCCAGGTTGCAGAACTGGCTCCTAATCAAGGAACTGCAAACGTGTCTGACTGGGTTTCAAAATTGCTGTGTATCAGTGAACTTTGTGCCTCCCATTTCCACCTCCCCTTTCCTTTTGAATAGTTGTGTCTATAGCACTTATCCTATGCCTACCCCACCAGTGTATATTGGATGTATAGGAGGAAAATAACTTTTCATTTTAATTCACACATCTTAAAATTGAGAGAAACCACACCTGAGGAGATGCATCCAAGGAAACTAATCCAGGGACCCGCGTGCCCTTCTGTAATGAGGTCTTGGGCCTCAGCCCTGAGCCTGAGGCTGCAATGAGATCAAACCTGTGGAGGCTATCAGGAGAGAGTGACTGTATTTTGAAAGTGGAAATAACGCAAATAATTTTGGACCAAAGTGCAAATTGTGGAGGTTTAAGAATATGACCCCATATTATTTGGCACTCCATTATTGCAAAATGGCTATATTCCCTGTGTTGTACGATATATCCTAGTAGCGTATCTATTTTATACATAGTAGTTTATACCTTTTAGTCCCCTAATCCTAACTTGCCCCTTCCCCCTTCCCTCTCCCACTGGTAACCACTAGTTTGTTCTCTATATCTGTGAGTCTGTTTCTTTTTTGTTATACTCACTACTTTGTTTCATTTTTTGGATTTCACATATAAGTGATATCACACAGTATTTGTCTTTCTCTGTCTGACTTATTTTACTTAGCAAAATACCCCCAAGTCCATCCATGTTGTTGCAAATGGCAAAATTTCATTCTTTTCATGGCTGAGTAGTATTTTATCATGCATGTGTGTTCGGGGGACATCTTCTTTATCCAATCATCTGTTGATGGGCACTTAGGTTGCTTCCATATCTTGTCAATTGTAAATAATACTACTATGAACATTGGGGGGCATGTATCTATTTGAATTAGTGTTTTTGAGGTTTATTGAGTATATACCCAGGAGAGGAATTGCTGAGTCATATGGTAGTTCTACTTTTAGTTTTTTGAGAAACCACCATACTGTTTTTCATAGTGGCTGCACTTCCCACCAACAGTGTACTAGGGTTTCCTCTTTTCCATATACTCACCAACATTTGTTATTTGTGTTCTTGATGATCATAGCCATTCTGACAGGTGTGAGTTGATATCTCATTGTGGTATTAATTTGCATTTGTCTGATCAGTAACAGTGTTGAGCATCTTTTCATGTGCCTGTTGTCCATCTGTATGCCTTGCTTGGGAAAATGTCTATTTAGGTCTCTGTGCATTTCTTTTTCTTTTAAGATTTTTTTTGGATATGGACCATTTTTAAAGTTTTTATTGAATTTGTTACAGTATTGCTTCTGTTTTGTGTTTTGGTTTTTTGGCCACGAGGCATGTGGAAACTTAGCTCCCTGAATAAGGATTGAACCCGCACCCCCTGCATTGGAAGATGAAGTCTTAAACATTGGACTGCAAGGAAGTCCCATTCTTAATCAGGTTGTTTTGTGTGTGTGTTGAGTCGTATTAACTGTTTAGATAGTTTGGCTATTAACCCCTTATCGGTCATATCATTTGCAAATATTTTCTCCCATTCAGTAGGTTGTCTTTCCATTTTGTTGATGGTGTCCTTTGATGTGCAAAAGCTTTTAAGTTTAATCAGATCCCATTTGTTTATTTTTGTTTTTATTTCCTTTGCTTCAGTAGATAGGTCCAAAAAATATTGCTATAATTTTTGTCAGAGTGTTCTGCCTATGTTTCCTTTTGGGAGTTTTATGGTTTCTGCTTTTATATTTAGATTTTTAATCCATTTTGAGTTTATTTTTGTATATGGTGTTAGATAATGATCTAATCTCATTCTTTTACATGTATCTGTCCAGTTTTCCCAGCACTGCTTATTGAAGAGACTGTCTTTTCTTCATTGTATATTCTTGCCTTTTTTGACATAGTTTAATTGACCATAAGTGCATGGGTTTATTTCTGGGCTGTCTCTTCTTTTCCAGTGATCTATGTATCTGTTTTTGTGTTAGTACCATACTGTTTTGATTACTGTAGCTTTGTAGTACAGTCTGAAGTCAAGGAGCATGATTCCTCTAGCTCTGTTCTTCTTTCTCAATATCGTTTTGGCCATTTGAGGTCCTTTGTGTTTCCATACAAATTTTTAAATTAGTTTTCCTAGTTCTGTGAAAAATGCCCTTGGTATTTTGATAGGGATAATAAGAGCTCATTTAATTAAGAGACTACCAATTATACTGTACATATCTTAAATTAGAAATGCTAATTATTATCCAATTATTTTTATTTATCATACATTGCTCACTAAAACTCTTTTAACATGATTCTGTAAATCCTTTTTGTATCTGTAGAAATATACAAATCATAGGTATATTTTTAAAATTTGTTATTAATATTTTTTATTGGAGTATAGTTGATTTACAATGTTGTGTTAGTTTCTGCTATACAGCAAAGTGAGTCAGTTATACATACACATATATCCACTCTTTTTTAGATTCTATTTCCATATAGGTCATTACATAGATATATTTTAATGTGTGTAGTTCTCCATGCAAATACTTAGCGTATTTCTTTCTGACTTCCTCATTTGGATACATTAATGACTGACTCAGGTTACAGGACTCAGAGATAGTAATTTAGAGGTTGTTAATGGAAAAGCCATTAAAATATTTACAAGTTGTATCCCAATAGAAATGTTCTGAATTTCAAGTATACTAGAACTGAAATCCTGGTAAATGAGAGATAGTCATACAGAAGTTTGTTTGTTACATGAGCTAGAATTTTGCAAAAGAGAAATCCAAAGTTACAAAGGGATTGATGAATCATGTCTAATAAAGTTTCAAAAGTTTATCTCTATAAATTGTGAAAACTAGGATCCCTAAACCTCAGTAGTGTTGAACAGCCCGTATCTATCCACCTTTTCCCCTGACCAAAAGAGGGGATAGATATGAGATGGGTGTCTCAGAGGCATGCAGGGATGAAAGGAGATGCAGCTCTGGAGGGGTTGTGGGGTGGCTAAACTCTCCCTGGAGAAGTGGGATATATATGCTTTCAGGCTAATATGGTACAGTAAATGTGTTTCTTAAAATGTATTTGCCCCATTTTGAAATGGTGTGATAGCAGGTAATGTTGGTCTGTCTCCCTGAGGGACAAATAGGAAGAGGCAAGAGAAAAACACTCCTGATGGTGCTACTTCATCAGGGACTCTAAAGAGTCAGTGTGCGGAATGTAACAGAAAAGTGTCGGCATAGCAGTGAGAAGAGTAATGTGGTTGGTGGGTGCAGTCCAGAGAACTAGGGTAAGTGTGATGTTTGTGAGGTTAGCATGAAACTGTGGGAAAAAGGAGGATTACTGAAATCCTTCCCACCTCAGCAGAAAGAGTATCTGGATTGGGATGAGAGGAGGAGGAGGGAAAGGGAATACTTATATCCCCCTGACTTTCTTTTTGGCTTAGGAAACTCTATGACACTAACACATAGAGAAAATAAGTGTTTTTCCTTCTTCCTGTCTTAACTGCACTAGAGGAATGGATAGAAAGCCCATGGGAAAAACAAAGGGAAAATCTTGGGAAACCATCCACCCAGATCACGAGTCCTTTAACATCAAAATTCACAGTTATCCCTTACCAATGTAACTGAAAGTTAGTGAGGAGACTTGCTTTCCTGTTTGATGAGTAGTTATTTTAAGTTCCCCTTATTCTTTTTTTCTATTATTCTACTGTGCCTTAGATGTATATAGCAATTTATGTCCACAGAGCTCAAAATATTATATGAGTTATCTCATTTATCTTCAATCCCTGGAATTTTATACCCATGTGAAATTTTCCTAGTCAGATTCTATAAATTCAAAGGTATAAATTTGGGTACATTTTACCCAGGGGGTTTTAGATGTTGAGAACTGTCAGGGGCTATTTTTAGACTAGAAGGAATGCAGCATTTCTAAAAATAAGGATTCCATCGACTAGAGCCCTGTGCATTGCTGAAAGCAGCCTTTTGAGCAGAATCATCAGCAGGAATTCGATAATCCACTGACCCTGTCTCTTGGGAATTGGTAAGTGAGGCAGTTGGCTCCAAAGTTAAAGGCATATTCTGCCCTATATTTTTGTACTGATGGTACAAAGAAATGGATATATCAATTTTAGGATGGCCTCTAAAGCTAGCTATATACTACAATTGGATTCCATTTAGCAAGAAGGAAGCTAAATATGTTAGAAAGTTTGGACCTTCATGAGTGCTTTAACTCTTACCAGCCCTTTTTAAAAAGAGACAGAAGTATGAAATCATGCATCTTAGAGTTATGCCAAGGGACTTGAATTGCTAGAGCACAGGGCGAATGTGGTGAGGATGAGTGGTAATTGAAGACGGAGAGGTAAGGCTGTGGCCAGACAATATATGGTGTGATGAAAATTCTGGATTTTATTCTGAAACAAGGGAAGTTAGCGGAGAGTTTTCAGCCAGGAAGTTCTAGTCTACCGGTTGGAAACAGAGACTAGAGTAATCCTGAGAAACAGCTAAGAGACATATCTGCCCAGCCCCATGTACATCCTTACATTTCTCCATGCAAAACACACATAAACATCCTGCCTCTATCCATTAAGTCTCTTGGCTAAATAGGTTCAGTTCATAAATTTTTTCATTAATGTGCTTTTGAATTCCCTCATTTCCCAGCTTTCCCTTCTTTGAATAAAAGTTAATCTTTGGGCCTCAGCATGCATGTTGGCTCCCTCTGCTGTGGGCCAACTTAGCACCAGGCTCTCCTCGAGGCCTCTCACTGCATGGTAGAAGGTGATGCCCCACCACCACCTGTGTCCCTGCCACCTACGGTCCAGCTGTATGATTAGACCACAGCCTTTAATGAGTATTCCTTTCTTGGCCACATTTATGGAGTTTCTGACGGCCAGTGGAGATTCTTCCAGGCACAGCATGGCCTCTCTGGAGACAAGTGAAATATAGAAATTCATCACTATTTCACCAAGAAGCCCCCATAAGAGCATTTAACCTGGACACAGAGTGTTGCATTGAAATCTGCAGAATATTTGCAATGAGTTCTGACCTAGATGGGATAAAACTCAGTGTACTTCCTATCCACTGCCTCAGTATACTTCCTATCCACTGCCTCAGTATTACTGGATTGAAAGATTTCTGCTTCTTGTTAGGAAGTTCACTTCATTTCCTATTACTTCCAGCTTCACACTCAAAGCACTGAGAATTTCAAGTGGAGTATATTAAAATAGACCAGTTTCTTTATGTCATTTCTTTATTCAATTTAAAAAAATTTTTTCATAACCTTATTGGATGTTTTTAACTAAATTAACATAGCTTGAATAAACCTTCCAGATCCTGTGGAAGTCTCATACAAGAACATGAGATTTCCCATTACATTCGGTCTAACAAATGCAACCTTAAACATTTTATGGAGAAATTTAAGAAGTAAGGAGTTATCACAACAGGATAGCACTGCCCTTGTGAAGAAAGAAGGTATCCATGTTCACAAGTGGCCTTTTGATGACGGTGTCCCGCCATCCAGCCAGATTGTTGATGACTGGTTAAGTCTTGTAAAAAGTTAAGTTTTGTGAAAAACATGGTTGCTGTGTTGCTCCTGAGTTGCAGGTCTTAGCAGAGCTCCAGTGTTTGTCGTCCTGGTATTAACAGAAGGTGGAATGAAATATGAAGATGCAGTGCAGTTCATAAGACAAAAGTAGTGTGGAGCTTTTAACAGCAAGGAACTTTTGTATATGAAGAAATATTATGCTAAAATATGGATGTGCTTCAAAACTCCAATGACCTTAGAAACAACTATTATAGTCAACAAAACCAGGATGCCTGATGCTGTTGCCTTAGAAGTGGAACTTGAGACAGGTCCTAATTTGACGTCCATACTAGCCAACACGGTGGCTTAGTGAGCAAGTCTAATGAAGCTTCCATAGCAGGCCGAAAAGTAGTTTTACCAGATCGCAAGCTTGGCATAATTATAATCTCTATGTTTCAATTACAGTCAACCTGTTTGGATGCTTAACGAAAGGTTCTCACTGTTCAGCATTTAAAATGTACTTATTTTTTGTACCAATGGAATGTTCCTTTCCTGAAATCATGCAGAATTATGTTGTCTTTAAATTGATTCTCATGCCAGAATCTTATCAAAGTATAAAAAAATTAGGGATATCAGGTGCCAAAATATCCAACACAATACTTGTATATTTTTAGTATCACGCAAACATTCTAGTACTTATGTGGTTCATTTCTTCAGTCATTTCAAACACTGAAAGTAGGGCCTATATGGTTATTTGCCTGCTCAATTTATGTTTACATCTCCCATATTTGTACCAGTCCACATCAGGTTCATACAACCATTGGTATTTACTGAATTTTTACCAAATCTTATGTTGATTATTTAACACCTTCATATGCATCTCCTTTTATGTTCTTTTTTTTATATATAAATTTCTTTCTTTCTTTCTTGATTTATTTTTGGCTGCATTTGGTCTTTGTTGCTGCGCACGGGCTTTCTCTAGTTGTAGTGAGCGGGGGCTACTCTTCATTGCGGTGCATGGGCTTCTCATTGCGGTGGCTTCTCTTTGTTGCAGAACACGGGCTCTAGGCGTGTGGGCTTCAGTAGTTGTGGCAGGCAGGCTCCGTAGTTGTGGCTCACGGGCTCTAGAGTGCAAACTCAGTAGTTGTGGCACACAGGCTTAGTTGCTTCGTGGCATGTAGGATCTTACTGGACCAGGGATTGAACCCGCGTCCCCTGCCTTGGCAGGCGGATTCTTAACCACTGCACCACCAGGGAAGTCCTCCTTTTATGTTCTTATGGAAAATCTCCATTTTGAAAATCTACATTGTACAGAAGCACATGTTTTTAATGACTCCAGATAAAAAAACCTTACAGCTTATGTTTGTACTTTATGGCACAACTTAACAGGGAGGGTCTGAAAAAATCAGTGGGAGGGGATATTAAATATTTTTCATAAAATGTTGCCTTTGTCTTGTATGGAACATGTAGGATATATCCTTTAATTTAGTGAATATTTTTAAAGGGTAGGGTGCTTTATCATGCTTAAAATAATTTTCAATTATCAAATTTCTGAAATTCTTATAATTTTCTTATGAACACTGGAAGTTGCTCACCAACTATTATTCTTCTTTGAAGTGTTACTTTTTTCCCTTCTCTTGCCAATGTCTCTTGCAAAAAAAAGTGGGTTTCTGCTAATGAATTGAGTAGACATCTAATAATTTATATCTTTTGCATTGTGCAACCAAATATTTGGATACTTGGTCATTGTTTTTTTTTGGTTAACTGATAAAATTATGAGGTATATTAATGTTATTTCAACCATATATTTATACTGTCTGGGAAAGTGTGGTTAGAGTTCTATGGAAGATATCATTTGTCAGTGTTCAGCAGCTTGTAAAAACCCTAGTGTAAGAGCTGAAACATCTAAATAAATAATAACATACAAAATATAAAATAAAATAAAATCTAAAGAGAGCTACTCTTTGCACCTTATTACAGTGAAGCACCCAAGTTTATTCAAGAATTTTATTTTAACCTCTCATCCAGGGCTTGAGCCCCATGGACACGTCCTCTCTAAGGCAAATATTTTTGATCTCCTTTTTCCTATTACAACTTCCTATCATGTCTCTTATACTCTAAATGCTCAGCTCTCTGATACTGATAGAATAATCCTTTCTAAGGTTTCAAATTCTTGTTTTCTTTCTGTGTTTCCTTTTAGATAGTTTCTTTTGTTATGTCTTCAAGTTTACTAATCTTTCTTTCTGTAATGTCTAATCTGTTTTTAATCTACCCCATGTACTTTTCATTACATGCATTGTAGTTTTCATCTATACAAATTTGATTTGCAACTTCTTCCATGCCTCAATATCTAGAATGCAGTTAAAATAACTGTTTTAGGGCTTCCCTGGTGGCGCAGTGGTTGAGAGTCCGCCTGCCGATGCAGGGGACGTGGGTTCGTGCCCCGGTCCGGGAGGATCCCACATGCCGCGGAGCGGCTGGGCCCATGAGCCATGGCTGCTGAGCCTGCACGTCCGGAGCCTGTGCTCCGCAACAGGAGAGGCCACAACAGTGAGAGGCCCACGTACCGCAAAATAAATAAATAAATAAAAATAAATAACTGTTTTAATATCTTTATCTGCTAATTTTAGTAATTATTATTGGTTCTGGATCTGTTTTGCCATTTTTCTCCTCATTATTGGTATTTATATGTTTTTTCCCATGCCTGGTATTTTTGATTGGATATCATTTATTGTGAATTTTGCCTCAGTGAGTATTGCATATTTTTGTGTCCCTATAAGTTTTCTTGAGCTTTGTTTTGGGATGTAGTTAATTTATTGGTAACACTTTGATTGTTTTAGGTTCTCTTTTTAAGACTTATTAGGTTGCAACCACAGCATTGTTTAGTCTAGGGCTAACTAGTCCCCAATACTGAAGCAAGATGCTTCTGACTCCTTTACCTAATACTCTGTGAAGTGAGATATTTTCCAACCTGGAAGATGGGAACAGGCATTATTCATGGTCCTAGATGAGTGACACATTCTGTTCCCTCTAATTCTTTCAGTTAGCTCTTTTCCCAGCCTCAGGTAATTCCCTCCCATGCACATGCATATTTTAATTAAGACTCTAGGTTGAAAAAACTGAAGACTGACCTTATGGAGATTTTTGGAGTTCTTTCTCTGTGCTGCTGTCCCTATTCATTTTTGTGAACTGTAGTATCTTTAGTTTCCTGGATTCTCAGCTCCATTTCAATTTGAGTTGTATAGGTAAAGTGACCAACTGTCCTAGTTATCCCAGAATTTGGGTGGAAGGAGATCATGGGATGCAGAACTTTCACGTTTAAAATTGGGAAAATCTTAGGCAAATTGGAACAAGTTTGTCACCCTCTGCCATTTTCCTCCCTGTGGTGTTACAGCCTGGAAACTCTCTCAAAATAATAAAATGGAGAACCTATAGGATAACCTCTTTGTTCCAGTGTCTTGGGGGTCACTGTCCTGCATTGCCTGAAATCCAGGGTCTTAAAAACCGTTGTCCCATATTTTGTCTGTTTATTTTTTTCTCTTTTGATTGTTTCAAATGGGATAGTAAATCTTCCATTTTGGCTAGAACTGAAACTCATTCTCTCTTGATTTCAGTCTATCAGGTTTTCTTCACCATCTCTCCCCTGAAAGTGCCCTAATTGGAAGTCACCAATGGGCTGGATGCTGCAAAAGTACAATGATCAGTTTTCAGGTTCATTTTACTCAACCAATCAACTGTAGTTAACACTCGATTACTAATTTTCTTTGAAACAACTTTTTCAGTTCGCTACCAGGATAAAATTATCTTGGTTTTCCTTTAACAAGTTACTCCTTCTTAATCTCCTTTGCTGAATCATCCTTATGTCCCCAACGTCTAAATGTTATAGTGCCCTGGGGCTTAGTCCTAGGACATCTCCCTGTTTCCCTCTACATTCATTCTCCAGGTGATCTTATCAAGTCTCAAAGTTTTATATATCTTTAAACACAAACTCCTAATTTATATCTCTAGCTTTCCAAAGTTGTGTACTTAAGGGCCTACTCAAAATTTACACATGGAGGGATGTCCCTGGTGGTGCAGTGGTTAAGAATCAGCCTGCCAATGCAGGGGACACGGGTTCAAGCCCTGGTCTGGGAAGATCCCACATGCTGCGAAGCAACTAAGTCCGTGTGCCAAAACTATTAAACCTGCACTCTGGAGCTCACATGCTACAACTACTGAAGCCTGCGTGCCTAGAGCCCGTGCTGCACAACAAGAGAAGCCACCGCAATGAGAAGCCTGCTCACTGCAACGAAGAGTAGCCCCTGCTCACTGCAACTAGAGAAAGCCCTCACGCAGCAATGAAGACCCAACACAGCCAAAAATAAATAAATTTAACAAAAGAAGGAAATGATGACAGAGGACATAAGTGCCTTTAAAAAATAATTTACCCATGGAGAAAGTATCTCAAACTTAATATTTTCAAAACTGAACTCTTAATTCCCCCCCAGTCCCTGAACCTGTTATTTTCAGATCCATCTTATTCTTAGTAAATGGCAACTCTGTTCTTCTGATTGCTTAGGCCAAAGTCTTGCCATCATCTTTGACTACTTTTTCACACTTCTAATGCATCAGCAAATCTAGGCAGTTTTGTCTTCTCACTATCTTTACCTGTTTACATCCTATCCAAGTCATCATCATCTCTCACTTGCATTATTGCAAGAGCCCCTAGCTAGTCTCTCTGCTCACACACCTGTGTGTATTTTTCATGTGGCTTCCAAATTATTAATTTCAAATTGTGAACTGAATTGTGTTACTCTGCTTAAAATGCTGCAGTGCCTGCCATATCACTCATATTAAGACATAGTCTTTACTTTGACCTTCATGGAACTTTATGCCCTAACCAAATATTATAAGGACGACCACCCTTCCTTTTTCTCTACTCCATCTACAATGACCTCCATATTTTCTTCAAATATGTAAAGCATATTCCTGCCTTCAGATCTTTGACCACTGTAACTTACTCTTCCTGGAGTGCCTCCCCTGAGATGGGTGATTCACTCCATTATTTCCTCCAGATCTTGGCTCAAATGTCACCTTATCAGAGGGTCTTCCCTGACCATCTAATATGAAAGCACATTCTCTAACACAGTCCCCACCATCTCCCTTAATTATTTTCTTATATTTTTCTTCATAGTACATATTACTGTCTGACATGCTTCTTGCACTGGGTTATTCCAAGAGAAGAGGGATGTTGTTTGCAGAGACATGCCTAGTACCGGCGCACAGTGGATACTCAATAGGTATATATTAGGTGAATAAATGAGTGAGTGAAACTCTGTAGTTATGGACATTTCTTATTTAGGACACTAAACAACGTAGCTGATTTAAAGTGAGCACAGATTACAGGTAACTTTTCAGGTTGAATGTAGCAACATTCTTCAGAGGCTCTCTCAGGTATGCTTGTAAGATATCAGTTAGTTAAGCCTTATATGTATATGTCTTTTATTTTTTATTGGAACATCATAGGATATAAATCAATTCAAAGAATCATCATACATAAAGACTTCCTTCTCATAATTTTAAGGAAAGGAAAAAGCTTCTTTCAGATGAATAAAGTTTGAACTTTAAGTTTCCAGGGGATGAAAAAGATATTATTTACAGCTATTTTCTAATGTTTTGATTAGAGCAAAATGGTCCAATTCCTTCCAAAAGCATTATTCACCTGGACACATGATGACAGTATTTCAATGACACAAAAATCATACATTTTCCTCATTCAGTTTCAAGCAGAAAATGAAGTTTCACTTTTTCAGAAAAAACAGCCCCATAAACCTGATTCCGTTCCTTTTATTTCCAAAAATATTCTTTCAATTTAGGTCTTACAGTTTATGAAACATTGTTTAAATATTTTTTATTATTTTTTGGTTAATGAAAATCTTCCTCCTCAATTTTAGCAATAGAATTTTTTACCAAGACAGTATTTTACAATATTTTAACAATTGTCCTCTGGACCAGGAATTATATGGTTTCTTCTGTCGTAATGGGTGATTTTTGCTGCATCTCACATAGAGGTGGTCTCAGTAACAGTGATTATAAGGGACGACAGGTTCAACTACCTACTTACATACACTTTCACATCTACAGGAGAATTTTCGGAGTAAAATATATTTTTGCCTTTTATATAAGAATTTATAGATATGCCTACTCTTTTGTAGAAAAATGTATATGGTATATTTCAAAGTCATAGAAGGAGATAATAATATTACAGCATATATATATATATATATATATATTTGACTAAGAAGCTGATTAAAATAAAAATTTAGTTCATTGTAAGGAATCATCATAATCTCATAATTATAAGTAAAGGTCACTTTAATATGGAATTATTTTACTTTTAGAAACCCTATTCTTATCTAACATTTCATTTTCTCTCCATCTAAATCTTGTAAGGAAGCTAGCACAAGATATCATTATTCCTATCTTACTGATAAAAAAAACATGTTTAGCTAGGAAAAGTGATTCTCCCAAGGCTTCATAATTAGTCCCTGCTCTTTACAAATGATTATGGAACATGTTTTTCTGTAATATGCAGAAGGAGTAAGCAAAGGGAAGACGAGAACATAACAGTAGATGTCAGGATCTTTTTTTTTTTTTACTTTTTATTTTATTTTGAGAACAGTTGATTAACAATGTTGTGTTAGTTTCAGGTGTACAGCAAAGTGATTCAGTTATATATGTACATGTATCTATTCTTTTTCAAATTCTCCCATTTAGGTTGTTACATAATATTGAACAGAGTTCCCTATGCTGTACAGTAGGTCCTTGTTAGTTATCCATTTTATTTTATTTATTTTATTTTTTAACATCTTTATTGGAGTATAATTGCTTTACAATGGTGTGTTAGTTTCTGCTTTATAACAAAGTGAATCAGCTATACATATACATATATCCCCATATCTCCTCCCTCTTGCGTCTCCCTCCCACCCTCCCTATCCCACCCCTGTAGGTGGACACAAAGCACCGAGTTGATCTCCCTGTGCTATGCGGCTGCTTTCCTCTAGCTATCTATTTTATATTTGGTAGTGTATATATGTCCATGCCACTCTCTCACTCATCCCAGCTTACACTTTCCCCTCCTCGTGTCCTGAGGTCCATTCTCTACATCTGCATCTTTATTCCTGTCCTGCCCCTAGGTTCTTCAGAACAATCTTTTTTTTAATTCCATATATATGCATTAGCATACAGTATTTGCTTTTCTCTTTCTGACTTACTTCACTCTTTATGACAGTCTTTAGTTCCACCCACCTCACTACAAATAACTCAATTGTGTTTCTTTTTATGGCTGAGTAATATTCCATTGCATATATGTGCCACATCTTTATCCATTCATCTGTTGACAGACACTTAGGTTGCTTCCATGTCCTGGCTATTGTATATAGAGCTGCAATGAACATTGTGGTACATGATGCTTTTAAATTATGGTTTTCTCAGGTTATATGCCCAGTAGTGAGATTGCTGGGTAATATGGTAGTCCTATTTTTAGTTTTTTAAGGAACCTCCATACTGTTCTCCATAGTGGCTCTATCAGTTTACATTCCCACCAACAGGCAACAGCGTTCCCTTTTCTCCACATCCTCTCCAGCATTCGTTGTTTGTAGATTTTTTGATGATGGCCATTAGGACCAGTATGAGGTGATACCGCATTGTAGTTTTGATCTGCATTTCTCTAATGATTAGTGATGTGGAGCATCCTTTTATGTGTTTGTTGGCAATCTGTATATCTTCTTTGGAGAAATGTCTCCTTAGGTCTTCTGTCCATTTTTGAAATGGGTTGTTTGTTTTTTTGATATTGAGCTGCATGAGCTTCTTATATATTTTGGAAATAAATCCTTTGTCATTTGCTTCGTTTGCAATTATTTTCTCCCACTCTGAGCGTTGATTTTCATCGTCTTTATGGTTTCCTTTGCTGAGCAAAAGCTTTTAAGTTTCAATAGGTCTCATTTGTTTATTTTTCTTTTTATATCTATTTCTCTGGGAGGTAAGTCAAAAAGGATATTGCTGTGATTTATGTCAAAGAGTGTTCTGCCTATGTTTTCCTCTGCGGGTTTTATAGTGTCTGGTCTTACATTTAGGTCTTTAATCCATTTTTGAGTTTATTTTTGTGTATGGTGTTAGGGAGGGTTTTAATTTCATCCTTTTATCTGTAGCTGTCCAGTTTTCCCAGCACCAATTATTGAAGAGGCTGTCTTTGATCCATTGTATATTCTTGCCTCCTTTATCAAAGACACAGTGACCATATGTGCGTGGGTTTATCTCTGGCTTTCTATCCTGTTCCCCTGATCTATTTCTGTCTTTGTGCCAGTACCATACCATCTTGATTACTGTGGCTTTGTAGTATAGTCTGAAGTCTGGGAGCCTGATTCCTCCAACTCCATTTTTCTTTCTCAAGATTGCTTTGGCTATTTGGGGTCTTTTGTGTTTCCATACAAATTGTGAAATTTTTTATTCTTGTTCTGTGAAAAATGTCATTGGTAGTTTGATGGGGATTTCATTGAATCTGTAGATGGCTTTGGGTAGTATAGTTATTATCACAATGTTGATTCTTCCAATCCAAAAACATGGTATATCGCTCCATCTGTTTGTATCATCTTTAATTTCTTTCATCAGTGTCTTACAGTTTTCTGCATACAGGTATTTTGTCTCCTTAGGTAGGTTTATGCCTAAGTATTTTATTCTTTTTTTTGCAGTGGTAAATAGGAGTGTTTCCTTAATTTCTCTTTCAGAATTTTCATCATTAGTGTATAGGAATGCAAGAGATTTCTATGCATTACCTGCTACTCTAACAAATTCATTGATTGGCTCTAGTAGTTTTCTGGCAGCATCTTTATGATTCTCTATGTATAGTATCTGCAGACAGTGAAAGTTTTACTTCTATTCTAATTTGGATTACTTTTATTTCTTTTTCTTCTCTGATTGCTGTGGCTAAAACTTCCAAAACTATGTTGAATAATAATGGTGAGAGTGGGCAACCTTGTCTTGTTCTTGATCTTAGTTGAAATGCTTTCAGTTTTTTACCATTGAAAACGATGCTGGCTGTGGATTTCTCACATATGGCCTTTATTATGTTGAGGTAAGTTCCCTCTATGGCTACATTCTGGAGGGCTTTTATCATAAATCAGTGTTGAATTATGTTGAAAGCTTTCTCTGCATCTATTGAGATGATCATATGGTTTTTCTCTTTCAACTTTTTCATATGGTTTATCACATTGACTGATATGTGTATATTAAAGAACCCTTGCATTCCTGAGATAAACCCCACTTGATCATGGTGTATGATACTTTCAATGTGCTGATGGATTCTGTTTGCTAGAATTTTATTTAGGATTTTTGCATCTATGTTCATCAGTGATATTGGCCTATAGTTCTCTTTCTTTGTGACATCTTTGTCTGCTTTTGGTATCAGGGTGATGGTGGCCCCGTAGAATGGGTTTAGGAATGTTCTACCCTCTGCTATATTTTGGAAGAGTTTGTGAAGGATGGGTGTTAGCTATTCTCTAAATGTTTCATAGAATTCACCTGTGAAGCCATCTGGTCCTGGACTTTTGTTTGTTGGAAGATTTTTAATCACAGTTTCAATTTCAGTGCTTGTGATTGGTCTGTTTATATTTTCTATTTCTTCCTGGTTCCTTCTCAGAAGGTTGTGCTTTTCTAAGAATGTGTCCATTTCTTCCAGGTTGTCCATTATATTGGCATATAGTTGCTTGCAGTAATCTCTCATGATCCTTTTTATTTCTGCAGTGTCAGTTGTTACTTCTTTTTCATTTATAATTCTATCGATTAGAGTCTTCTTCCATTTTTTCTTGATGAGTATGGCTAGTATTTTATCAATTTTGTTTATCTTCTCAAAGAACCAGCTTTTAGTTTTATTGATCTTAGCTACTGTGTCCATTTATTTTTCATTTATTTCTGATCTGAAATTTATGATTTCTTTCCTTCTGCTAACTTTGGGGTTTTCTTTTCTTCTTTCTCTAATTGCTTTAGGTGTAAGGTTAGGTTGTTAATTTGAGATATTTCTTTTTTCTTGAGGTAGAATTGTATTGCTATAAACTTCCCTCTTAGAACTGCTTTTGCTGCATTCCATAGATTATGGGTCATCATGGTTTCATTGTCATTTGCTTCTAGGTATTTTTAGATTTTCTCTTTGATTTCTTCAGTGATCTCTTGGTTATTTAGTAACGTATCATTTAGCCTCCATGTGTTTGTATTTTTTACAGATTTTTTCCAGTAATTGATATCTAGTCTAATAGCGTTGTGGTCAGAAAAGATACTTGATATGATTTCAATTTTCTTAACTTTACCAAGGCTTGATTTGTGACCCCAGATATGATCTATCCTGGAGAATATTCCATGAGCACTTGAGAAGAAAGTGTATTCTATTGTTTTTGGATGGAATGTCCTATAAATATCAATTAGGTCCCTCTTGTTTAATGTCTCACTTAAAGCTTGTGTTTCCTTATTATTTTCATTTTGGATGATCTGTCCATTAGTGAAAGTGGGGTGTTAAAATCCCCTACTATTATGTTACTGCTGATTTCCCCTTTTATGGCTGTTAACATTTGCCTTAGGTATTGTGATGCTCCTATGTTGGGTGAATAAATATTTACAATTGTTGTATCTTCTTCTTGGATTGATCCCTTGATCATTATGTAGTGCCCTTCTTTGTCTCTTGTAATAGTCTTTATTTTAAAGTCTACTTTGTCTGATATGATAATTGCTACTCCAGCTTTCTTTTGATTTCCATTTGCATGGAATATCTTTATCCATCCTCTCACTTTCAGTCTGTATGTGTCCCTAGGTCTGAAGTGGGTCTCTTGTAGGCAGTATATATATGGGTCTTGTTTTTTTACGCATTCAGCAAGTCTGTATCTTTCGGCTGGAGCATTTAATCCATTTACATTTAAGGTAATTATCGATATGTATATTCTTATTACCATTTTCTTAATTGTTTGGGGTTTGTTTTTTTAGGTCTTTTCTTTCCCTTGTGTCTTCTGCCTAGAGAAGTTCCTTTAGCATTTGTTGTAAAGCTGGTTTGCTGGTGCTGAGTTCTCTTAGCGTTTGCTTGTCTGTTACATTTTTAATTTCTCCATTGAATGTGAATGAGATAGTTGCTGGGTAGAGTAATCTTGGTTGTAGGTTTTTCCCTTTCATCACTTTAAATATGTCCTGCCATTCCCTTCTGGCTTGCAGAGTTTCTACTGAAAGATCAGCTGTTAACCTTATGGGGATTCCCTTGTATGTTATTTGTTTTTTTTCCCTTGCTGCTTTTAAAATTTTTTCTTTGTATTTAATTTTTGATAGTTTGATTATATGTGTCTTGGCATGTTTCTCCTTAGATTTATTCTGTAAGGGACTCTGTGCTTCCTGGAGTTTAATGACTATTTCCTTTCCCATATTTGGGAAGTTTTCAACTATAATCTCTTAAAATATTTTCTCAGTCCCTTTTTATTCCTCTTCTTCTGGGACCCCTATAGTGAGAATGTTGGTGCATTTAATATTGTCCCGTCTCTGAGACTGTCCTCAATTCTTTTCTTTCCTTTTTTTTTTTTTTTTTTATTCTGCTCTGTGGTCATTATTTCCACTATTTTATCTTCCAGGTCACTTCTCTGTTCTTCTGCCTCAGTTATTCTGCCATTAATTCCTTCTAGAGAATTTTAAATTTCATTCGTTGTGTTGTTCATCATTGTTTGTTTGCTCTTTAGTTCTTCTAGGTCCTTGTTAAACGTTTTTTGTATTTTCTCCATTCTATATCCAAGACTTTGGATCATCTTTACTATCATTACACTGAATTCTTTTTCAGGTAGACTGCCTATTTCCTCTTCATTTATTTGGTCTGATGGGTTTTTACATTTCTCCTTCATCTGCTTTGTATTTCTCTGTCTTCTCATTTTGCTTACCTTACTGTCTTTGGGGACTCCTTTTCACAGGCTGCTGGTTCGTAGTCCCATCGTTTTTGGTGTTTGCCCCCGGTGGGTATGGTTGGTTCAGTGGCTTCTGTAGGCTTCCTTGTGGAGGGGACTGGTGCCTGTGTTCTGGTGGATGAGCCTGGATCTTGTCTTTCTGGCGGGCAGGACTGTTTCTGGTGGTGCATTTTGGGGTGTCTGTGAAATTCTTAAGATATTAGGCAGCCTCTGTGATCATGGGTGGGATTGCATTCTTGTCTTGCTAGTTGTTTGGCATAGGGTGTCCAGCACTGTAGCTTGCTCGTCATTGAGTGGAGATGGGTCTTAGCATTGAGATAGATATCGCTGGGAGAACTTTTGCCATTTGATATTACATGCTGCTGAGAGGTCTCTGGTGGACCAATGTCCTGAACATGGCTCTCCCACCTCAGAGGCTCAGGCCTGACATCCAGCCAGAGTACCCAGACCCTTCAGCCATACAGCTCAGAAGAAAAAGGAGAAAAGAATAGAAAGTAAGAAAGAAAAATAAAGTTATTGAAATAAAAAATAAATATTATTAAAAATAAAAGGGTAATATAAACAGAAAGAAAGAAAAGAGCAACCAAACCAAAAAACAAATCCACCAATGATAACAAGCATCAAAAACTATACTAAAAGAAACAAGCAAAAAAAAAAAAAAAACAGACAGAACCCTTGGACAAGTGGTAAAAGCTATACAGAAAAAATCACACAAAGAAACATACATATACACATTCATAAAAAGAGAAAAAGAAAACATATATGGAGAGGAACCAAGATTGCGGAGTAGAAGGATGTGCTCTCACTCCCTTGTGAGAACACCAGAATCACAACTACGTGCTGGACAATCATCAACAGGAAGACACTGGAAATCACTGAAAAGATACCCAACATCCAAAGACAAAGGAGAAGCCACAATGAGACAGTAGGAGGGGCGCAACCATAGTAAAATCAAATCCGATAACTGGTGGGTGGGTGACTCACAGACTGGAGAACACTTATAGCACAGAAATCCACCCACTGGAGTGAAGGTTCTGAGCTCCATATCAGGCTTCCCAACACAGGGGTCTGGCAACGGGAGGAGGAATTCCTAGAGAATCAGACGTTGAAGCCTAGTGGGAATTGATTGCAAGAATTCGACAGGACTGGGGGAAACAGAGACTGCACTCTTGGAGGGCACAAACAAAGTAGTGTGTACAGCAGGACCCAGGGGAAGGAGCAGTGACCCGAGGGGAGACTGAACCAGACCTACCTGCTAGTGTTGGAGGGCCTTCTGCAGAGGCGGGGGTGGGGGTGTGGGCACTGTGGCTCACAGTGAGGACAAGGACACTGGAAGCAGAAGTTCTGGGAAGTACTCCTTGGCCTGAGCCCTCCCAGAGTCTGTCATTAGCCCCATCAAAGAGCCCAGGTAGGCTCCAGTGTTGGGTTGCCTCAAGCCAAACAACCAACAGGGAGGGAACCCAGCCCCACCCATCAACAGTCAAGTGGATTAAAGTTGTACTGAGCTCTGCCAACCAGAGCAGCAGTAAGCTCTACCCACCACCAGTCCCTCCCATCAAGCCTCTTAGATAGCCTCATCCACCAGAGGGCAGACAGCAGAAGCAAGAAGAACTACAGTCCTGCAGCCTGTGGAACAAAAACCACATTCAAAGGAATATAGACAAGGTCAAAAGGCAGAGGACTATGTACCAGATGAAGGAACAAGGTAAAACCCCAGAAAAACAACTAAATGAAGTTGAGATAGGCAACCTTCCAGAAAAGGAATTCAGAATAATGATAGTGAAGATGATCCAGGACCTCGGAAAAAGAATGGAGGCAAAGATCAAGAAGATGCAAAAAATGTTTAACAAAGACCTAGAAGAATTAAAGAACAAACAAACAGAGATGAACAATACAATAAATGAAATGAAAACTACACTAGAAGGAATCAATAACAGAATAACTGACTCAGAAGAACGGAAAAGGGACCTGGAAGACAGAATGGTGGAGTTCATTGCTGTAGAACAGAATAAAGTAAAAAAAATGAAAAGAAATGAAGACAGCCTAAGAGACCTCTGGGACAACATTAAATGCAACATCATTCATATTATAGGGGTTCCAGAAGGAGAAGAGAGAGAGAAAAGGACCAGAGAAAATATTTGAAGAGGTTATAGTTGAAAACTTCCTTAACATGGGAAAGGAAATAGCCACCCAAGTCCAGGAAGCACAGCAAGTCCCATACCAAATAAACCCAGGAGAAACACACCGAGACACATAGTAATCATATAGGCAAAAATTAAAGACAAAGAAAAGTTATTGAAAGCAGCAAGGGAAAAATGAAAAATAACATACAAGGGAACTCCCGTAAGGTTAAAAGCTGATTCCTCAGCAGAAACTCTACAAGCCAGAAAAGAATGGCATGATATACTAAAGGGAAGAACCTACAACAAAAATTACTCTACCCATCAAGGATGTCATTCACATTCCATGGAGAAATCAAAAGCTTTATAGATGAGCAAAAGCTAAGAGAATTCAGCACCACCAAACCAGCTCTACAACAAATGCTAAAGGAATTTCTCTAAGCGGGAAACACAAGAGAAGAAAGAACCTATGAAAACAAACCCAAAACAATTAAGAAAATGGTCACAGGAACATACATATCGATAATTACCTTAAACATGAATGGATTAAATGCTCCAACCAAAAGACACAGGCTTGCTGAATGGATACAAAAACAAGACCCATATATATGCTGTCTACAAGAGACCCACTTCAGACCTAGGGACACATACAGACTGAAAGTGAGGGGATGGAAAAAGATATTCCATGCCAATGGAAATCAAAAGAAAGCTGGACTAGCTATACTCATATCACAAAAAAATAGACTTTAATATAAAGAATGTTAAAAGAGACAAGGAAGGACACTACATAATGAACAAGGGATGAATCCAAGAAGAAGATATAACAATTATATATATGCACCCAACATAGGAGCACCTCAATACATAAGGCAACTGCTAACAGCTATAAAAGAGGAAATTGAGAGTAACACAAATATAGTTGGGGACTTTAACACCTCACTTACACCAATGGACAGATAATCCAAAATGAAAATAAGGAAACACAAGCTTTAAATGACACAATAGACCAGATAGATTTAATTGATATTTATAGGACATTCCATCCAAAAACAGCAGATTACACTTTCTTCTCAAGTGCACACGGAACATTCTCCAGGATAGATCACATCTTGGGTCACAAATCAAGCCTCAGTAAATTTAAGGAAATTGAAATCATATCAAGCATCTTTTCTGACCACAGTGCTATGAGATTACAAGTGAATTATAGGGAAAAAACCATAAAAAACACAAACACATGGAGCCTAAAGAATACGTTGCTAAACAACCAAGAGTTCACTGAACAAATCAAAGAGGAAATCAAAAAATACCTAGAGACAAATGACGATGAAAACATGCCAATTTAAAACCTATGGGATGCAGCAAAAGCAGTTCTAAGACGGAAGTTTATAGCTATACAAGCCTACCTCAAGAAACAAGAAAAATCTCAAGTAAACAATGTAACTTTACACCCAAAGGAAATAGAGACAGGAGAACCAACAAAACCCAAAGTTAGCAGAAGGAAAGAAATCATAAAGACTAGAGCAGAAATAAATGAAATAGAAACAAAAAGCAATAGCAAAGATCAATAAAAACTAAAAGCTGGTTCTTTGAGAAGATAAACAAAATTGATAAACCATTAGCCAGACTCATGTAGAAAAAGAGTGAGAGGACTCAAATCAATAAAATTAGAAATGAAAAAGGAGAAGTTACAACAGACACCACAGAAATACAAAGCATCCTAAGAGACTACTACAAGCAACTCTATGCCAATAAAATGGACAACCTGGAAGAAATGGACAAAGCCTTAGAAAGGTATAACCTTCCAAGACTGAACCAGGAAGAAATAGAAAATGTGAACAGACCAATCACAAGTAATGAAATTGAAACTGTGATTAAGAATCTTCCAACAAACAAAAGTTCAGGACCAGATGGCTTCACAGGTGATATTAAACATTTAGAGAAGAGCTAATACCCATCCTTCTCAAACTCTTCCAAAAAATTTCAGGGGAAGGAACGCTCTCACACTCATTCTATGAGGCCACCATCACCCCGATACCAAAACCAAAGATACTACAAAAAAAGAAAATTACAGACCGATATCACTGATGAATATAGATGCAAAAATCCTCAACAAAATACTAGCAAACAGAATACAACAGCACATTAAAAGGACCATACACCATGATCAACTGGGATTTATCCCAGGGATGCAAGGATTCTTCAATATACACAAATCAATCAATATGACACATCATATTAACAAATTGAAGAATAAAAACCATATGATCATCTCAATAGATGCAGAAAAATCTTTTGACAAAATTCAACACCCTTTTATGATAAAAACTCTCCAGTAAGTGGGCATAGAGGGAACCTACCTCAGCATAATAAAGGCCATATCCCACAAACCCACAGCAAACATCATTCTGAATGGTGAAAACTGAAAGCATTTCCTCTAAGATCAGGAACGAGACAAGGATGTCCACTCTCACCACTATTATTCACCATATTCCATAGCTTTGGAAGTCCTAGCCACAGCAATCAGAGAAGAAAAAGAAATAAAAGGAATACAAATTGGAAAAGAAGTAAAACTGTCAGTGTTTGCAGATGACATGATACTATACACAGAGAATCCTAAAAATCCAGAAAACTACTAGAGCTATTCAATGAATTTGGTAAAATTGCAGGATACAAAATTAATGCACAGAAATATCTTGCATTCCTATATACTAATGATGAAAAATCTGAAAGAGAAATTAAGGATACACTCCCATTTACCATTGGAAGAAAAAGAATAAAATACCTAAGAATAAACCTACCTAGTGAGACAAAAGTCAGTATGCAGAAAACTGTAAGACACTGATGAAAGAAATTAAAGATGATACCAACAGATGGAAAGATATACCATGTTCTTGGATAGGAAGAATCAATATTGTGAAAATGACTCTACTACCCAAAGCAATCTACAGATTCAATGCAATCCCTATCAAATTACCAATGGCATTTTTTCTGGAACTAGAGCAAATCATCCTAAAATTTCTATGGAGACACAAAAGACCCTGAATATCCAAGGCAGTCTTGAAGGAAAATAACGGAGCTGGAGGAATCAGACTCCCTGACTTCAAACTATAGTATAAAGCTACAGTAATCAAGACAATATGGTACTGACACAAAAACAGAAACATAGATCAATGGAACAAGATAGAAAGCCCAGAGATAAACCCATGCACATATGGTCAACTAATCTATGACAAAGGAGGCAAAGATATACAATGGAGAAAAGACAGTCTCTTCAATAAGTGGGGCTGGGAACACTGGACAGCTACATGTAAAAGAATGAAATTAGAACACTCCCTAACACCATACACAAAAATAAACTCAAAATGGATTCAAGACCTAAATGTAAGACTGGACACTATACAACTCTTAGAGGAAAACATAGGAAGAACACTCTTTGACATAAATCACAGCAAGGTTTTTTTGATCCACCTCCTAGAGTAATGGAAATAAAACCAAAAATAAACTAATGGGACCTAATAAAACTTCAAAGCTTTTGCACAGCAAAGGAGGCCATAAACAAGGCGAAAAGACAACCTCAGAATGGCAGAAAATATTTGCAAAGGAATCAACGGAGAAAGGCTTAATCTCCAAAATATATAAACAGCTCATGCAGCTCAATATTTAAGAAACAAACAACCCAATCCAAAAATGGGCAGAAGATCTAAATAGACATTTCTTCAAAGAAGACATACAGATGGCCAAGAAACACATGAAAAGCTGCTCAACATCACTAATTATTAGAGAAATACAAATCAGAACTACAGTGAGGTATCACCTCACAGCAGTTAGAATGGGCATCATCAGAAAATCTACAAACAACAAGTGCTGGAGAGGGTGTGGAGAAAAGGGAATTCTTTTGCACTGTTGGTGGGAATGTAAATTGATACAGCCACTATGGAGAACAGTATGGATGTTCCTTAAAACCTAAAAATAGAATTACCTTATTATCCAGCAATCCCACTACTGGGCATATATCCAGAGAAAACCATAATTCAGAAAGACACATGCACTTCAATGTTCATTGCAGCACTATTTACAATAGCCAGGTCATGGAAGCAACCTAAATGCCCACTGACAGAGAAATGGATAAAGAAGATGTGGTACATATATACAATGAAATATTACTCAGCCATAAAAAGGAAAGAAATTGAGTTATTTGTTGAGACGTGGATGGATCTGGAGACTGTCATACAGAGTGAAGTAAGTCAGAAAGAGAAAAACAAATATCGTATATTAATGCATGTGTGTGGAACCTAGAAAAATGGTACAGATGAACCAGTCTGCAGGGCAGAAGTTGAGACACAGATATAGAGAACAAACGTATGGACACCAAGGGGGGAAAGCCGTGGTGGGGTGTGGATGATGGTGTGCTAAATTGGGCAATTGGGATTGACGTGTATACACTGATGTGTATAAAATTGATGACTAATAAGTACCTGCAGTATAAAAAAACAAACAAAAAAACAACCAATACTATAGTTTCTTTGGTTATTTGTATGGAAATATGTTAATATAAATGTTTCAGACATTACATGAAATTTCTAAAACTCTTATATGTTCTGGTATAATGTTATAAGTCATGATTCTCATTATTACTTTAAAATGTATATCTCAGAAATAACTAAATTTCTTTGTCAATTGCTTTATTATGAACTTTCATCAAATCTTTAACCGTGGTCATTTTTAAGTGTTTTGTCATTTACAGACAGTTCTGGGTGTACTCTGATGCTTTTGCAAAAAAGTTCCTATAAAAGGGTTTCATCTTCAAGGAATTCATGGAAAAGACTCTGACAAGTACAGGTTTCTGGTAACTGACTATACTGCTGAACTGAATGAATAAGCATTTTCATAACTCTAATGGAAAACTGATGAATTCATAAAAGTACTAACAAATGATCAACATAAAAAAAATTAATTACATGGGACTGAGTTAATTGATGGGGATGATTATAATTTTTGTGACTTTCTGTTTGAATAAAAAAAAATCGCACAGGGACTCAGAGGCAAAAAATATACAAATCAATTTTCACTGCAAAGTAAAGGAGCTGTTACAGTGGAGAGTTACGGGACTGAATGTCAATATTATGACATAGTACGAGTGTGTATCGTGTTTGGTAATTGCAATCATTGTTGCTTTTGTTGTGGTCATTCATTTACAAAAATGAAATATATATATATATAAATAAAAGAGGAAAGGAGCAACCAAATCAATAAACAAATCTACCAATGATAGTAAGCTCTAAATACTAAACTAAGATAAACATAAAACCAGAAACAAATTAGATGCAGAAAGCAAACCCCAAGTCTACAGGTGCTCCCAAAGTCTACTGCCTCAATTTTGGGATGATTACTTGTCTATGCAGGTATTCCACAAATGCAGGGTACATCAAGTTGATTGTGGAGATTTAATCCGCTGCTCCTGAGGCTGCTGGGAGAGATTTCCCTTTCTCTTCTTTGTTCTCACAGCTCCCGGGGTTCAGTTTTGGATTTGTCCCCACCTCTGTGTGTAGGTCGCTGGAGGGCGTCTGTTCTTCGCTCAGACTGGACGGGGTTAAACGAGCAGCTGATTGGGGGGCTCTGGCTCACTCAGGCTGGGGGGAGGGAGAGGTATGGACTGCAGGGAGAGCCTGCAGCGGCAGAGGCCGGCATGATATTGCAACAGCCTGAGGCATGCCGTGTGTTCTCCTGGGGAAGTTGTCCCTGGATCACAGGACCCTGGCAGTGGCGGGCTGCACAGGCTCCCGGGAGTGGAGGTGTGGATAGAGACCTGTGCTCACACACAGGCTTCTTGGTGGCTGCAGTTGCAGCCTTAGCATTTCATGCCCACCTCTGGTGTCCGCGCCGATAACCACAGCTTGTGCCCGTCTCTGGAGATCATTTAGGTGGTGCTCTGATTCCCTTTCCTCCCGCACCATGAAACAATGGTACCTTGACTCTTAGGCAGTTCCAGGCTTTTTCCCGGACTCCCTCCCAGCTAGCTGTGGCGCACTAGCCCCCTTCAGGCTGTGTTCACGTCACCAACCCCAGTCCTCTCCCTGGGATCTGACCTCTGAAGCCTGAGCCTCAGCTCCCAGCCCCCACCTTCCCCGGGCGGGTGAGCAGACAAGGCTCTCGGGCTGGTGAGTGCTGGTCGGCACCAGTCCTCTGTGCGGGAATCTCTCCGCTTTGCCTTCTGCACCCCTGTTGCTGTGCTCTCCTCTGTGGCTCCGAAGCTCCCCCCCACTCCACCCCCCATTTCCACCAGTGAAGGGGCTTCCTCGAGTGTGGAAACCTTTCCTCCTTCACAGCTCCCTCCCAGAAGTGTAGGTCCTGTCTCTATTCTTTTGTCTCTGTTCTTCCTTTTTTCTTTTGCCCTACCCAGGTACGTGGGTAGTTTCTTGCCATTTGGGAAGTCTGAGGTCTTCTGCCAGCGTTCAGTAGGTGTTCTGTAGGAGTTGTTCCACGTGTAGATGTATTTTTGATGTATTTGTGGGGAGGAAGTTGATCTCCGCGTCTTTCTCCTCCACCATCTTGAAGCTATCCCTGGTTATCTATTTTAAATATAGCAGTATGTGCGTGTCAATCCCAAACTCCCTACGTATCCCTGGCCCCCACCCTTCCCCCAGTAACCTTAAGTTCGCTCTGTAAGTCTGTGAATCTGTTTCTGTTTTGTGAATAAGTACATTTGTATCTTTTTTTTATAGATTCCACATATAAGCTTATCGTATGATATCCGTCTTTCTCCGTCTGACTTACTTCACTTGGTGTGACAATCTCTAGGTCCATCCATGTTGCTGCAAATGGCATTATTTCATTCTTTTTCTCTTTAATAGATTGCAGGACCAGCTCTTCTCAGGCTTCTTTTGTTCATCAACATTATGATCCTTTGCTTTGATGAAAATAGGGAAAACATTTACAAAACACTTTTGACTTTGCCTCAGCAAGACTTAATGAATTGCATCAGGTAAAAAACCAAAGGAGAAATGTTGAGATTTGTAACATGCATGTTTGCCTCTCTCTAGTTCCCAGTTCTTTCTCTGGTAAGGAAACAATCCCAATAATGAGACCGTTTTCTCTGCATCAGACTGTAAATATAGAATCACAAGCTGGTAGTTCATGAGCCATTGCTAGTCCCCAAATGTGTGTGCTTGATGTGTCAAAGTCCCTAACATTCCATGTTATGTTACACACACTGTTCTACAAACTTGCATTGCTTATGTGGCCCCTGAAGGTGTCTGAGTCTGGCCCAGAAGACCCATAAACCTTCATCACTGCTGCTCTCTGTTTTTCCTCACTGGGCTGCAGATCATCTCTCCCTTACCTTTATTTTACCCATGACTAGAGTTAATGCCAGACTGTTGACTGTACATCTATTAGGAGACTCCATTCCCACACTCTATAAATGTCAGCTAGAATGCCTCCCTCTAGCATTACAGAAAGCTCTCTCTGAACAAAACTTATTTTTAGAAATGCAACATAGTGATTTTTTTCTAAAAGTAAAGTTTGAATTTCCATTTTATTTAGAAGCCTTAAGGACATTATGGCTGAGGAAATGCATCCTTTAGCCAAGAGGCTTGATCATATTGTCCTTACAAGATGACAGTGGGTATTTTGCTAGAGTAAGGCAAAGGAAATTAGACCTGTCATTCTTGCTTAGGTATCTGAGAAGTAAGTGTACAGCATGAATGATGCTGGCTCAGGCTTTTAGACCTGAACCAAAGGAGCAACAAGACTCCATTTTCAGTACTATCTGGACTTAGCGCCCATTCTGGGCAAAACCACTGTTCAAGGTCACAGTCTCAGACTTTCCTCAAACATGTCACAGTATGTTGAGATTTTAGCATCTCTTTTGGATCTATTCATAGTTATCATTTTTCTATTCCATCCAAGTCTCCCCAAATACAAAGTGAGTCCTGGATGAGTCTCCACTGTACCTAGCTTACCTGTCATTAACAACCACTCAAAATAAGCCTTGAACCTGCACTTCACTCTAAACATTGCCTTGATATCAGGACTGGTCCACTGGAAGAAAACACAGGAGTTTGTTTTCAGAAAGACTGGTTATCAGGCAGGAAAAAATATTCAGGCAAGATTAAGAGAGATACCCAAGCAGGATTGGAGCCTCAGTGGGCACCCTTATTTATATGCTTAAAAAAAAAACAAAACTCCAAAAAGTTTAACAATACACATTTCTTCTCATTGCCATGGTTTGAGTTACTTTCAAAATAAAGATTTTTCTATATAAATGTATGATTTTTACAGTGCAAATATTAACTTTTTTTTAATACTCTCCCATCCCATACTCAGGACTTTACTCAAGTAATACAGAAATATGAAAGAGAGGCTGGCACATGAAGACTAATGTCCAGTAAACATACCGCTCCCCACCCCCCATTTTATAGCACACATAGCTTGTTTTAATTCTTACCTGGTAAATGATGGTGTTCTTAAAGGGATTGTGGCTTTTATTACACTTCAATGTTCCCATAGGATCATGAGTTTGCAAATGATACTTCTTAGTGCCTGAATATTAGCTCACTGATCATAACACCGTCCCTGTGAATGTGTCTGAGTTTTATCATTTTGCAAGTGGACGTGCTTATTTTATCTCTCAATTCTGAGAAATAGGATTTTCAATAATAATTTTGTTTGGGTCTGTATAGTTAAGACTCTACTTAAAAGACTGTGTTTTAAGTTAGGACTTTATAAAGAGAACATGTTAATTAAGAAAAACTAAATTCATGATAGAATCAACCATGAGCACAGAAATAGAAAATGCCAGCAAATTTCTGGATATGCATATGCATGTATACTCACACACTAATACATTACAATAAACATGCAGTCTGGGAATTCAGAGAGAACCACACATCTCTCTTCACTGCTGCATCGATGAGTCCCTGCATTGACTGCGTAAGGGAAATTACTTTTTTCCTCATTATCCTTGTTCTGGTATCCATTTATCTTCCACTGTATCTGCGGAAGCCCAAATAAGATTCATAACTTCCTTGCATTAGAAAATATATGTCAATTCTAAGATTGGTTAGTTTCTGTTACAAGTGCTTACAGTTTTGACTTTTTAAGGACAAATGATTTTAAAAGGTCTAACTATTTCTGTTTCTGTTTGAGAATGTGAAGATCTGAACAAGTACAACTTCAGGTTACAAGGCTCTCTTTTACTTGCTGCAAAATGTCTTTTTTCTTTTTTCATGTTATGCATTGGGAGGAATTCATACTCCTCCCTGGTTCTCGACAGGACAGGAAAAACATTGGTTTCAGAGTTCTCAAGAGGGGAGTTACCCCGTTATAAGCATTTTTTAAAGTTATTTGCTTTATAATCATTCCCATCTATTTCTTAATTATTTTTTATATCACCTCCCCCTGACCAAACAGTAGTAGCAGTTGGGATAGAAAACTGTCAGATTTATACCTCCAGATTGTTTTGCTATTTAACAATTTTGTTACAGGTACAGAACTTATCTTCCAAGCAGTTTTAGCTTCTAAAAACTTTTAAGGCCAGAGCATAATTTAAGAGAGATGGCAGTCTTTCCTGGGAAATCCTGGCACTGTCCGAGTAGGGTAATGGCCTGAAAAAACATTTACAAAGATGTTTAGGCACAATATAAATTTTCCTCTTCCTGTCTCTTCCTAACGCTTCCTCTACTCCCATCATCTTGGAACCCCAGATAACAAGAGACAAGAGCAGTTTCTGGTACTTCTCTAACCTAAGAGCTTTTACATCCTTTAAGAATTATAACTTTGCCAAGTCAACTACAGCTAGATTACTGAGTCTCCCAGGCCATGAATTTAAAATCCCAACTCACCCATGTTTTGTATATTAGAGAGAAGAAACCTGCATTCTTCACTTTTGTCTGTACATTTGCACATCTGTAGCTGATTCCAAGAGCGAATAACTTCAGACCCACGAGAGGCATTCATTCTGAAACGATTAGCTGGAAACTAAAGGAACAGTATGTCCCTGTGTTATAAGTATAAGGCTATTAGGCTTTAAGGAGACAATGAAATGTCAGGTCCTTAAGAGAAAATGGAAAAGAGGCATGTGTGATCAGACCACCCATGATGGCAGTTCTCTTGCTCTCTGTATGTTCCCTGCTCAAGATCAGTCCCTGCTTCACCTACACTCAACTCACATGACTGACCTTCCCTCTTAATCATAGGGCTTAATGTAAATGCTATGTATTTGTCCCTAGCCCCAGCTACTGATTGTTCTAATCATTAGACTAGAACTATCTCTACTATAATAGTTTATCAAAGGGACAGTGAGGGACGTGCTCCTCTGCTTGATTTCCCTGGTAACTGATGAGCCAACCTGATATCCGTTCCCTCTATAACCTCCCTCTGCCCACAGTGAAGACAGCTGCTGTGTCCTGCCCCCCGTGTGCTGCACATGGTGTGTTGTCGCTCCAGGATCTTTCTTCAGATGCGTAAGATTCCCCATCTATTAAACCACTGATGTCTCTGTCACTGTCTCTGGGCTCTTTCTTCGTTCTTGAGGCTGGGCAAATACAGGGCTTGCCGGCCCGTGGAGTGCAGCCCAACAGGGCAGATTCAAATGTTTCCTTTTCTCATTCCATTTTACTATTAATCTTCCCATTTGATTTGAATATGCTTTTGTTTCTCTACAGTTACTCACTGTACTTTATGACTCTCATACTCTCAAACATGGTCCATATAAAACCTTACTCAAAAGGAGCAATCCCTTCTAGATGGAGGATATCAAGTAGGGCAGAGTTGCAAGAACCTGTAAACATTTGTCTGAAAGCAAAATCTGCTTACCTTGCAGGCTGGTCTTTTAAAAACTTTCTTACTCTGAATTCAGTAGAATTGACATGATCCACCTGTACACCAAGACTAAGGCTGTAGTAGTGCTTTGGTGTCTGTTTCAATTATTTTCCAAAAATTTAACATGTCAGACAAACCCATAATGACACTCACTGTGCATCTCTCCTCCACATCTCAATCATTTGCCACTGAAAAGATTAAATGCTCCATACACATCTATAATTTACATTCCTTGCAGTGAGTCACCTGTTTTCTGTCCTACAGGCATTTTCTTTGAGCACTCACCCTGGCTGTCCATTGAAGTTCCTGTGTTGGAAATAATTCAAGTATTGAGGCAAAATTCACTTCCCTGAAATGCAAGATATACTAAGTATTGACAGAAAAGTTCTGAGTAATAAACGTGAACCTTCAATCACATGCCCACTTAATACATGTTTAACAGAGGAATTGTCAGCGTTCTGGACTTAGCTGGGTGCCTAGTTCTGGACAAGGAGATGTTCCACAACATGAAATGCTAATAACCAGGACAGACTACCTCCCCATAACACAGCTATCTTGATTTATTTTCTTGATTTCATAAAATATGGAGGGTGCCAATGACCAAAAATTTCTTGTTGAAATAGAACCTATATCCCACCTCTGTGAAAATTAATGCTGTCAAAACAAGGCCAGCCTCCTTAACAATCAGTTTCATAAAGGAGGTGGAGGCATTTGATAAGCCTAGAACTAAATAAAATATTCTCAGTCAGATTCAGAATATATTCTGAGGGATTTACCTCTAAAAGAGTTATCCAGGGTACTGACCCCTCTATTTCTGGGATTCTGAATTAGTGCACTGGAACCTCTGTGTCTAAATCTGATTTACTGCTTCTTCTTTAGCCTTGCCCTATAATTTTCAACTCTTCTCATTTTAGCTTTTTCTTTGACCTTGTAGTGTAAGCCCTGACAGTTGGGTTTTCTGTCTTTTTTTTTTTTTTTTTTTTTGTAATGGAAGTGCCTGATTTAAGCTTCGATTGCCCAGGCATGTAGTTCAAAGATGGCTATCTTGAATAAACACATGGCCAGCCACAGGACTAGATGAAGAGCCAGGCCACCCCGCCCCCACTCCCAAGGCTCCTTTGTTTTACGTATCTTGGCTGATTTCAATAACAACAATTTGGGCCACTTGTTTTACTCTTCCTGTGCTTTAAATTCCCACTCATATGTTTTAAATTTACCAATAAAGAGTGAGCACGTGAAACCCTAGGCCTCGACCCTTGACCCCAATAAAACCAATAAAATTGGAAGCCAAAGCCCGAACTCTCTCTCAGTCTCCGCCTGCAATCTTGCTGTGTGGCCGCAGGAGTGCTGTGTAATTTCCAGGACTTGTAAGTGATAAACGTTTTTTTCTTTTTTTAAAGTTTCCTAATGGTTATAGTGGAGGGCATCTTGCAGTCATGATAAGAACCATGAAGGCCAGTCTAGCCATAGCATTGTTTACTGATAGGCTAGAGACTGAACCCAACACAAAATAGACCTCATCCTTTCATATTTCAGATACTTCAGATAACTTGTAAATCATCCCTCTGCCTTAATGTCAAGCCATCTAGACATCTAGTGTAGCTTACTTATACCTAGTACCAGCAGATACTAAGAGTTTTATTAACTGAGAATACCATCTCTCTTACCTCCCTATACCAACACCCTGCTCCAACGCCACTATCTTAAGCAACATCTCTGACTCTCCTAGAGGTTAAAGGGGATTAAAAAGGAATCTGAATACCTAAAATACAGGCGTATGTTTCATTTATGGTCAGCAGTATATCCTTCAACTATCCAAGGAAAATAAGCCACCTGAACTACCCCAGAAGATTTCTAATTCTGTACTTCAAGGAGTAAATCCTCGGTCAGGCTGACAAAAATTTAATTGGACACAAGGATTTATTTAGAGTGGGTTTGTCAGTTTACAAAAGTACTCCTAAATAATCCTAAATTCTCAGATTAAAAATACAAACTTCACAATAAGAGTCTTGCACTTTCTCACTTGAATAAAGAGACGTAGATAATGAGATTGTGGCTCTGAGGATTTCTGAGGTACTTTATTGTGTGGGGCTCTCTTGAGTTAGAGAAGAATCATGGAGCTGACCAATGGAGGCCTAGAAGCGATAAGATGATCCTCCAGCTGCGACCTAAAGGCAAATATCCATGCGTATAATGGAACACAGAGATCAGCCAGGACAAGCTTTCACAAGCAAAAAAGGGAGAATAGGACAGGAATCTCAGTATCTGTGTGAGCAAATACATTCCTGTTGAGATCATCAACTGAGTACTAGTTTGCATAGAAAAATATCTTGGTATTTGACACTGATGAGCATTCAACTCTTCTCAAACTTATTTTGAAGAGTTGTCCTTGTACTTACTTGCGCCTCCTGAGAGTAACTTTCAATGTCCAAACAAATGTCTTTTGTGTTTATAATTTAAATTATATTCAGAGAGTTAAAGCAGGAATAAAGTAGATAGGTACCAACAAAACTTATTGGTGTTGTGAAACCATTGCAGCTGAACATCGTATGAAAGCTAATAATAGTACTAGTGTTACTGTTACTAAAACAATTTGAAAACTGAGTGCTTTGTAAAATGCAGTTGGTTAAACTGTCTTCAAAGTTGTTTGTACCCCTCTAAGTCAAACGGTACAATCAGCATAGCTGTAGAAATGTTTCAACTTGAATGAGTCAGGTGAAATGTGAAGACTGTTAACTTACAGTAACTCCCTACATAGATTTAGTTGAAAATTTAATTGACTTCCCTAAGTGCTTAGGTCCATGTATACTGCAAAGATCCTTACATTCGGTTGATACTGACTTTAAAAAAAGATGGATGGAAATCACCTTTCTCCACACCGGTATATCATTTCAACCTCATTAAGAGTTTCTCCTGAGGGGACTGCGTTCTACTTTGGTGGGAATAAGACTGAATTGACGCCCTGCATTCAGTCTGTGCTTTTCCTGGAGTTTCTTTTCTGAGGAGAAGGGCCGAGAAAGGGCCCTTCCAGGGCGCGGCGCTGGGTTGCCACATTTGGGAGCGCCGCCTGGAGTTGGGCGCACAGCCTCCCGCCGCCCTGCCGTTGGGCTGGTGGAGGCCGCAGCGCTGTTAGGGTTGCATCAGTTTTCCTGTTTGCACTATTTCTTTTTGTAACCATGGCCCCGTTTTAAGTATTTCCAATTGAGAAACGAAACCTCAGGAAACCGAAACTTAACCAGCCGCTCTCGCTTCTGTAACCACGCTTGCTGACCCCCCCCTTGTAATTAACCAACCAATCAGACGGCGACTAGTGTCTTTGTTTAAAGGTTAACCAATCAGTACTCCCCACCCCTGGAAAGTCCCGAACTTGATTGTACCTGTCTATAAAAGAGCTGAACTAAACTCCATCGGGACCTCTTAGCGTCACCGGCAACGAGTGCGCAGAGGTCCAGGTTCGAACCTGCAATAAATGACCCTTGCCGTTTGGCTTTGACTCTCGACTCTGGTGGTCTTGTGGAGGGGTCTCGCGACCGTGGGCATCTCACTCCTTTTATCTATCCAGGGATAAAGGCTTAGCAATATTATAAGGGATTGTTTTGAAAAACTTTTCATTTTAGCCAGATACCTTACTGTGGAACAGGCATTAGAGTCGAGGAACACATTGCTTATTGATCTCTGGACTATCAGGTTCCTTGCCAAACAATGTGTTGCATGCACTGTTGGTTTCTCTTATTAGAGTATGTATCATCTAAGGGAGGAGAGACAGGGTGACACTCCTACAGAAATAGTGCTGATTAGGAGTTGCTGTTCAGTTTAAGGACGTTTCCAAACTAAGTGTGATAATGACTGATACAGTGCAGTATAACATGTAGCTCTTAAATACTAAGGGAACTCAGAAGTTTGTTTCAATTGATTAACGTAACAATATTCACTTTTCTAATCCTTTGCAGACTGTGATGTGGAGGGTGTTACATTTAACGACCTTCCTTATGATCTTAGAAAAAAATGTCTAACTTAAGTACTTCAAATGACTTGTGTCTCTGTTTTGCTCTATAACAGCTTTAGAGTATCATTTTCACAGTTTTCTCGTGAGATTAGAGACTACACGGCACAGATGTTTTCTCTTTCAAATACTCATCAAGTAAACACATGTACCTGGCACCACACTGTTTTTCCTCCCGTTCCACTTCACCAGTTGAAGGTCCATTTGATATGAATTGTGATGCTAACATATCAGGTGGGACAAATTACAAAATACAGCAGGCAATTACAAGAGACTTCTAGGAACAAGTGGTCAAATGCTTCATTCCATCCTAAGAATTTTTGGTGTGCTTTGGAGCAAGTGGCTGGCTTGAAGGATAGGTGACCTTTCTTGGATTGATACACCCATGTACTCACTGAAAAAAAAACATCTTTATGTTGTTCAGAATAGGGCAAACTGTAATCACACACTTGAATGAGATTAAAAGATTGCTTTTCTAACATTTCCACTGTCTTTATTATTTTCTTCTCTTGTTTTGACAATCTCTTAGATATTGTTTACTAGACCATCGTCTCTCATGAAACATTGGCTAGTTGATCTACTTTACCCTCAGAATTTCAAATTACTGAATCTCTAGAATCTTTTACTTCAAATTCAACTTACACCTTTAATTTCACACTATCTGTTAAACACGTAGGTATTCCCTAGCCATTGTGACCATGAGAATAAAGCAATCTAAAACTTAAGAGTGGAAAACTTCAATTCAGAGTCATTCCCGTGGTCTAGAGAGAGATGATCACCAGAACCAGGGTAATAGAAGTAAGAATGGAAAAGAGGATATGGGTGAAAAAAAAATTCATAAGATTGAACTCTTATGACTTCAAAGACTCTTAGATATGGAAGAAATGGAGAGGAAGAGGAACGGGCCTGTGATGATCACAAATTTCTGACTTGGCAGCCTGAATGGGTATAGGGAATATGGGGAGAAAAGATACAAGAGGACAGGACAGATAATAAAACCATTTCTGGAACTGGGGACTGAGACAACTTCAGGATATACAAGTGAAGATATCTCTTAAGGAACAGAATATAGGGGCCTGAAATCCAGGAGAGAATTCTGGGCTTGAGCTGAAATCATGGGCATGGAATATAATACCCTGAAAGAACATGTAGAAAGAGAGGAAAAGATGATGAGTAAAAATCCAACACAGAATTTCTTGTCTTACTATACCTTCATAGGAATCACCTAATTGATTTTAAAAGGTTGTAATTGTCTATATTTTTCAAAAAATCACAAATTATAAACATATGATTAAGAAAATGAATAAAAATCTAGCCTTTTCAAGTATTGTAATATTTACAATAGGTAATAAAATTATATATATAGTATATTTAGAGTGTATATATATATATCAGAATTAGATACAGCATCTTTTACCAATCTTTTAGAGTCATATTCAATTTTGAAAGAGAAATGAAGTGATACATTTACATACAGTAGTTTAAAATGCTGAAAAGTGTTTGGTAGGCAGTAATTAGATCAGAATTATCTGGTTTGGAATTTTACAGGCCACTGAAGTTAACATTCCCCTTATATCTAGGGATTCAGATGAATCACCAATATCAACAGAGGCAAAAGCAGCAAACTAATTTAGGCATCTTTGGGGTAGGCAGTATTACTATCGGCATACTCACTCACGCCATCTGCAATAAGGAAAGGACATAAGTTAAATGCAAAGGGGATGCCCAGAAGATTTGAATACTTTTTTATTCAGGTATGTAATAGATGGTCTTTTAATGCTAAGCTTCTGAAATGGTAAAAAGATGTTAGTGTCCCCATAGCATTGGCTTCATTCTCTCTATAAAATTGTTTAAGAAGAGCTCTGTCATCTCTGATAGCACATCAATGCCTTTGGATAAATTGGCCCACTCAGGGCAATGGAAATTGTTTGCATTTTCCTCATAGCCATAGATGTACATGTTGCCCACTTTGCTTTGAGAATTATCTTCTATGGTTGAAAAGAAAATTTAAAACCACAGTAATTTTGTTTAGGGTAGATATAAGAATACATCTGGGATTATTAATACCAAATTTGATATACTTTGCACAATAAAGATTTGACATTACTTTTGAAGTCATAGAATTTGCAGATATTCTAGGCAGCTTACTTCAATGTTTTGCCTCTTCCAATCTGTAGATTTAGAACCCCACTTGCCTTATTTACTACCACGTGAGTAAATTTTATCCCTTCTTCTTATTTACTATTCATATATATATATATATATATATACTGTAAGTAGCATACATATTAGAAGCAATATTTCCTCAGCAGTTCACACCCTCTAGACCATAAACAGACTGGACAAGGGACTATGTCTTTCTCTTCTTACTTCCCCAGAATATAGAACATAGCATACAGTAGGTGGTAAATATGTGTTTGTTGAAATGAAAAATGAAATGCATACTCTTATTTTGAAAGTATAAAACTGAAAATGAAAGTATTCTGGAATGAAATCTATATTATGGGAAGCTTAAGCTAGATAACATTTGAGAAAAATGAAGCAGATAGAAAATAATACATTTTCAAAGTGCAGACAAATAAGCTAATTCTGAAATATATTACTGTTCATATCAGTTTCACTTGAATAAGTTGTTTCAGAGAGGTGAAATTTTAAAATATATTAGTGTTATATTTTCTACTATTTGGTCTTGACTTTTTTAGAAATGTACGTGAAATGTAGCTGGGGTATCAGTTTCTTATTATGATATAGGTAGAAATATCTGTAATTAATTCAATTTAGACATAGTTGAGCTAATTCTGAGTGGGAAAAAAAAAGAAAAAAATCCTACCTGCACAAAAGAGCTCTCAAATGGTATGCTTTGGATACAGATGTGCTTACAGATGTGCTAAGGAGTTGATTTCCTGGGTCCATGATGTAGCCACCATCCAGTTACCTCAGTGTAATCTATAAATATTATTTTCTACATGGGCCAAAATATGAAAATGGTTGAGAATCACTTCTTTGTGGCATAAGAGTAAATCATGACGTTGGCCTAAGTCATTTATTATGAATAGCAAAATGTTATAAACAACAATTATATTGATATTATCCATTTGTACATGAAGAGAAACTTTAAAAATCTTTGTGCTATTTGTTTATATTGACAACATAATACGTGGTTTATATTGGCAAGAAACCAGCATGACCTCAGTAGGCATCAAGTTTAGGCACAATATTAGGAGTAGTTGTCTTTCAGGTATTATATATTCTTTACTTAAATTAATTATCCACTTTAATGAAGTCAGTTACACACTAGGGGTTCATGGCACCAGACACCAAACTCTGGTATCAGGATCAGGGACAAATAGCAGGTTTGGAACTGTTATTCCAAACTAAGGATTGAAAAAGGCCAGTAATAAGGAGAAGCTGAAGTTTAACAATCTGAGTCATAGGAGTTCTTATTCAACCAGAGTTCAAGCAGTTGGGAAACTCAGACAGAACACAGCCATATGCCTGTCTCTACAAATGACACAATTTCATTCCTTTTTAAGGCTGAGAAATATTCCACTGTATATATGTACCATATCTTCTTTATCCATTCCTCTGTTGATGGACATTTAGATTGCTTCCATGTCCTGGAATAGTGCTGCAGTGTCTTTGAAATATGGTTTCCTCTGAGTATATGCCCAGGAGTGAGATTGCTGGGTCAAATGGTAGTTCTATTTTTAGGTTTTTAAGGAACCTCCATACTATTCTCCATAATGACTGTATCAATTTACATTCCCACAAGCAGTTCATGAGGGTTCCCTTTTCTCCATACCCTCTCCAGCACTTATCGTTTGTAGATTTTTTGATGATGGCCATTCTGATCAGTGTGAGATGATACCTCGTTGTAGTTTTGATTTGCATTTAGTGATGTTGAGTATCTTTTCATGTGTTTGTTGGCCATCTGTATGTCTTCTTTGGAGAAATGTCTACTTAGGTCTTATGCCCATTTTTTGATTGGGTTGCTCATTTTTTGATATTGAGCTGCATGAGCTGTTTCTATATTTTGGAGATTAATCCTTTGTCAGGTGCTTCATTTGCAAATATTTTCTCCCATTCTGAGGGTTGTCTTTTCATCTCATTTATGGTTTCCTTAAACTTAAACAGAAGCTTTTAAGTTTAATTAGGTCCCATTTGTTTATTTTTGGTTTTGTTTTTATTACTCTAGGGGGTGGGTCAAAAAAGATCTTGCTGTGGTTTATGTCAAAGAGTGTTCTGCCTATGTTTTCCTCTAAGAGTTTTATAGTGTCTGGTCTTACATTTAGGTCTTAATCCATTTTGAGTTTATTTTTTTTGTATGGTGTTAGGGAGTGTTCTAATTTCATTCTTTTACCTGTAGCTGTCCAGTTTTAACAGCACCTCTTATTGAAGACACTGTCTTTTCTCCATTTGTATATTTTTGCCTCCTTTGTCATAGATTAGGTGACCATAGGTACATGGGTTTATCTCTGGGCTTTCTATCTTGTTCCATTGATCTATATTTCTGTTTTTGTGCCAGTACCATACTATCTTGATTACTGTGGGTTTGTAGTGTAGTCTGAAATCAGGCAGCCTGATTCCTCCAGCTCTGTTTTTCTTTCTCAGAATTGCTTTGGTTATTTGTGGTCTTTTGGGTTTCCATACAGATTGTAAAATTTTTTGTTCTAGTTCTGTGAAACATGCCATTGGTAGTTTGATAGGGATTGCACTGAATCTGTAGATTGCTTTGGGTAATACTGATGTGGATTGAGCTAGAGAGTGTCATACAGAGTGAAGTAATTCAGAAAGAGAAAAACAAATACTATATATTAACACATACATGTGGAATCTAGAAAAATGATATAGATGATCTTATTTGCAAAGCAGAAATAGAGACACAGGCATAGAGAACAGATATATGGATACCAAGGGGGAAAGGGGGGGTGGG
Source organism: Leucopleurus acutus (assembly GCF_964270905.1). NCBI lineage: Eukaryota > Metazoa > Chordata > Mammalia > Artiodactyla > Delphinidae > Leucopleurus > Leucopleurus acutus. The sequence goes on from NC_139142.1 coordinate 38,533,161, forward strand.
ATGAATTGGGGGATTGGGATTGACATTATACACTATTGATACTATATATAAAATAGATTACTAATGAGAACATACTGTATAGGACAGAGAACTCTACTTAATGCACTGTGGTGACCTAAATGGGAAGGAAATCCAAACAGGAGGGGATATATATACATGTATAGCTGATTCATTTTGCTGTACAGTAGAAACTAACACAACATTGTAAAGCAACTATACTCCAGTAAAAATTAATTAGAAAAGAGACACACCATGAGTATCACCTCACACCTGTTAAGATGACTATTATCAAAAGACAAATAATGTGTTGGTGAGGATGTGGAGAAAAGGAAACCCTTGTGCACTGTTGGTGGAATGTGAAGTGGTTCAACTACTATGGAAAATAGTATGGATATTCCTAAAAAAATTAAAAGTGGAACTACCACAAGATCCAACCATTCCATTTCTGGGTATATATCAGAAGAAAATGAAAACACTAATTAGAAAAGATATATGCACCCCCATGTTCATTGCAGCAGTATTGACAATAGCCAAGACATGAAAACAACCTAAATGTACACCAATGGATGAATGGATAAAGAAACTATTATATATATATATATACACATATATATATATGGAATATTATTCAGCCATTAAAAAGAATGGAAACTTGCCATTTGCAACAACTTGAATGGGCCTTGAAGGCATTATGAAAAGTGAAATAAGTCAGACACAGAAAGACAAATACCATATGATCTCATTTATATATGGAAGCTTAAAAAAAAAAAAAGAGTTCATTGCTACAGGAACAGATTGGTGGTTGCCAGGAACAGGAGGTGGGGGTGGAGGGGGTGGCAAAGTAGATAAAGAGCATCTAAAGTTACAAACTTCCAGTTAAAAAATAAATAATCATGGGGATGTAATGTACAACATGATGACTATAGTTATTAATTCTATATTAATAATACTATATCGCATATTTGAAAGTTGCTAAAAGTAGATCTTTAAAAAAATTTTTTAACTATGTATGGTGACAGATGTTAACTAGACTTACTGTGGTGATCATTTCCCAATGTATACAAATATTGAATCATTATGTTGTATACCTAAAACTAAAATAATGTTATATGTCAATTATACCTAAAAAAAAAAAAAATCCAGAGATCAGGATCCAATTAAGAATAGTAAGGTCAAGGACTTAATTTAGAGGTCAGGGAGGCTGTCTATAGTAACTAGTTGTCGGGGCCAGAGGTCTGGGAGCCAATCAGTTGCCTGGAGCATAAGAAGAGGTCAGAGGAAACATGAGGTCCAAAATTCAGACCCAGAAAGCCTGAATTAGTGAGACCAATACCCAAAGAATTGACATGATCTAAAGTCAGCACTATTTTAACTTAAGCGTTCTTGATGATTTCTTCCTACTTTCTGTCGGGACAGGGGTAGGTCTCAAAAGGCAGAGATAGCCTAAGATCCATTCCTATAGTCTATTGATTTGATGTGATTCATCATATCATTGTCCTCCTTCTCTAATATTCATTCCCCTAATATCTCTGTGGTAGCCTCACTGCGCTACTAGCTGATCTTTGAAAATGTCAAGCACTCCAGGGGATTCAGATTTGCTGTTGCCTTCAAAAGCTGTCTCCCAGACATTTGAAGCATTTGCTTTCCCATTTTGTTCAGAGGTCTGTTCCAATAACACCGTCTCAGCGAGGTCTTTCTTAACAACCCTATGTAAAATATCAATAGTACCATATATCACCTTCCATCCTTTAACTATTCTCATTTTCATTCATAGACCTTAACCCTATAATACTGCATTGCATCTTATTTTTTATTTGTAAACAGGATAGAAGTACCATAGTGGTAGAAAACGTGTTGTGTTTCCCATCTTATCACCAGAACATAGAATAAAGCCTAACACATTTATGAAAGAATAAGTAAGTGAATGAACAATTTGAGTAGAAGCTACAGGTAGTTGGAAACTTAAATGAGAAGATGGAGTTACAGATAATTTTGTAAGCTCACTGATGAAGAGGATTCTGTCCTTGGGTATAACTAGTGTGACCATATGTTAGAGTCTGAGCAGGACAGTCTTGTTATATAATTATTGTCCCAACAAATTACTGATAGGACTGTGTTTCTGTTTATGCTCATAATATTTTGATTTGGATGATAATTTAAGATCACCCTAAGGGGACATTTGTATGGGAAGGGAACAAATAATGGGTGAATTTAGACAGTGGTAGTCTCACCTGTTTTAAATTACAAGCACCTGAGGGGAAATTATATGATCATCTGTTTTGATTGGGTTTTTAGCCATTGAAATTGCATGTGCCTCTATTGGAGGCCAGTCTCTAAGGTAATAGCTTTAATCTCAAATGCTTCAGGAGATAGCCAGGTAACAGGAGTGTGTGGAGTGGGCAGAGTGAAAGACAGTGGCGAGCTGTGAAGACTACATGAAGCTAGATTTCCATGTCCCATAGAAAGAGGGAAGCTGCTCTGTAACCACAGCCAACTGTAATTCCGTGTCAAAATACAGGTCCAATAGTGCAGTCCTTACTCATTTAAAGAAAAAATATAAATCCAGGAGAGGAGATCATGATGGTGGAGTAGCAGAGTGTGGAACTCACCTTCCCCAACAAACATATCAGAAGTACATTTACATGTAGAACAATTCTCACTGAAAACTAACTGGAAACTAGCAGAAAGATTCCTGTCCAGCCAAGGTTGTAAGAAAGATCCACAGGGAATCGGGTAGAAAGGGAAGCAAGAGATCAGGTTGGGGCCTGTATCCCAGGGAGGGGACTCAGGAAAAGGGAGATTACATGGGTAGAAATTCTCCCTGGGGTGTGAGTAGTTCGAGTCCCAGATTGGGCACTCCTGCCCTGAGGTCCAATACCAGGAAGATGAGTTGTCTCGGCTGGTTGGAAGGGTGGTGGGACCAAGAGGAGGGCTATGGGAAGCCTGGGTTCTGTTCCAGAGGAGCATGTACACCCTTGCTTACTCCTGAAACACAGCAGAGAGCAGATTGAAACTGCATGGACAGCCGACTAGTTTCCCACGACCACCCTAGCACATGCCCCGCACTGAGCTAAGTGACTGCTCTGCCTTGCTTGCTTTGTGACACAGCTCCACACTGAGGCAAGGGCTCCTGCAGCCAATAAGAAAGCTCAGCTGTGAGACACAAAAGCAGCTTAGACCCAAAGTGATGTATGAGCAGGGCGGGGGGCAGCCATTACTTGCACTTACCTAGGCAGTGTATCAGGAGCCGCCCCAAATTATGTCTATGGCTGGACCACCATCGTCTGCGTCCTGTCCTATGCCAAAAGCCCACACCAGTGCTGCCTGCCCTGCGGTGTGGCCCCACATTAGGGTGAGAGTGGCAGAGGCCAAGGGAGAACCCAGCAGTCAGGGACAAAGGCAGATCAGACCCAAAGCTACATTTGAGCAGGGCCAGTATGGGTGCATACACAGGCAGTGAATCAAGCAGTCCCAATCTCTGTCTGTTGATGGACCATCACAGCACGTGCCCAGACCCACACTGAGTGCACACACCAGGCCCTCTTGCCAGAGCACTTCTTCCCTCTGGGGTGAGGGTCCTGGTGCTGGGAGGTAGGAGAGCTTGAACCTGACCTGCAGGGCTTCTGCTCCAGCAACTTGGGACCTGCCCTCACCCCAGATAGGGTGATGACAGCCACTGCGAAGAGAAGCCCCAACTCACATCTGGCTCCCTCCATCTTCTCCCTCCATCTTCAGCCTCGTCTCCTACCAGCGTGATAGCTGCCAGAGCACCCTGAGGAAAGACATGACTTGTGTTCATGTCGGATTCAGCTCTCCCATCAAAGTCACTGTTCTCACATAGACTCTATAGGGATGCTCCCACACAAGGACACCACTTCAAGACTGCAATAGGTAACTATTTCAGCTAATTTCACAGAGACAGTGAAAATTAAGCAAAATGAGAAGACAGGGGAATTTGTTTCAATTGAAAGAACAAGAGGAAACTGCTTAAAAACAACTAATGAAACAGAAATAAACAACTTACCAAATCAAGAGTTCAAAGCATTATTAATAAGAATGAATGCTAACTAAATTAGAGAAAAAAATATATGAACACATGTGTCCTAGCCACAACAATAAAATAAAGAAAAATAAAAGGCATCCATATTGGAAGAGAATAAGTAAAACTGGCACTATTTGCACATGGTATGATACTATACATAGAAAACCCTAAAATCTTCACCAAAAAACTATTAGAACTAATAAATGAATTCATTGAAGTTGCAGGATGTATTAATATACATATTACCCAGCTATAAAAAAGACTATTACTCAGCCATAAAAAAGAATGACATTCTGCCATTTGCAACAATGTGGATGGACCTAAGGAATATTATGCTTAGTGAAGTATGACAGAGAATGGCAAATAAACGCTATGTTATCATATACATATACGTGGAATCTAAAAATTAAAACAAATTAATATAACAACTTATTCTGGCAAACTTGGTGATAGCTACATGCAATCTACAGAAATAGCAAAATAGGTAGACTGATTCTAGTCTAGCATGTGATTGGGGACATTATTATTGGCTTGATAGCCGATTAGCCTGATCTGGCCCATCCAGAGATTCTGAGAGCTATATAATATCAATAAGTTCCCCTTCAGCTTAACATAGTCAATTTCTATAGTTTTCAGTTAAAAAGCCTGATTAACACCACCCTTCCAAAATAGTGCCCTTCCGTTTATTCTTTATTTTTTCCATTTACTTTTTTTTTCATGGAAAATAATTTTATTTTAAATATAGCAGCGTGTACATGTCAATCCCAAACTCACAGTCTATCCCTTCCCCCACCCTTCCCCCCTTGGTAACTGTAAGTCTGTTCTCTAAGTCTGTCTCTTTCTGTTTTGTAAATAAGTTCATTTGTGTCATTTTTTTTTTTTTAGATTCCTCATACAAGTGATATCATATGATATGTGCCTTTCTCTGTTTGACTGACTTCACTTAGTATGATAATCTCCAGGTCCATCCATGTTGCTGCAAATGGCATTATTTCATTCTTTTTAATGGCTGAGAACTATTCCATTGTATATATATACCACATCTTCTTTACTCATTCATCTGTTGATGGACATTTAGGTTGCTTCCATGTCCTGGCAATTGTAAATAATGCTGCAATGAACATTGGGGTGCATATATCCTTTTGCCATGTTTTTCTCCAGATATTAGGTATATATCTGGAGAAAATCCATCTACTCTTTTAAATAACTAATGTTTTTGAAAACTTGCTACATATTTGCCATGGTGCTAAACATTTGGATTCCATTACTTCAATTAATTTCTTTGATTTAGGTGCAAAATTACTCTTAACTTCTCACTATATGGCCTCTCCAAGACCTATGCATGATTGACATGTATGTGCTTATGGTGTCTATGATGGTGGTTTGCACTGAGTAGGCACTCAATAGATATTAATGATGAACTAAAATTTTTCATAGAGGTTTTGTCTTAATCTTCACAGGATGCCATAATGATACCATAACTGAATCTTATTTTCTCACATTTCTGGAGGCTGGAAGTCTGAGATCAGGGTGCCACTATGGTTGGGTTCTGATGTGAGCTCTTCTCCTTCCTTGCAGGTGGCTGTCTTCTTGTTGTATTCTCACAATGCAGAGAGAGAAAGCAAGTACTCTTTGATGTCTCTTCTTATAAGGGCACCAATCCCATAAGACCAGGGCCCCACCCTCATCACTGAGTTACCTCCCAAAGACCCCGTCTCCAGATACCATCACATTGGAGGGTAGGACTTCAATGTATTAATTTTGAGTGGACACAAACATTCAGTCCATAGAACTTTGAATAAATGGAAATTTTATGGTTTTTACCTTTGGGTAGAGGCAGTAGAAAGTTAACCTATGAGCTGAGACAGAAAATGGAATCCAATGGAAGGAAACTTCTCTTTGGAGAGGTGGTTTGGGAAAATGTGAAGACAATAATACAGTTACTTTGATGAAATAGCTGTAAAAGCTTGCAGATTAGTGGACCTACAAAAGAAAAAGAAATGATCTTAATCTTATTTCTATTGCTCAAATTAATGAAGTAAACTTTGTTATGAAAAGATTACCTGCAGAAATAATGCTATTATTTTGCATACCTCTCATTGTGAGTCTCCATTTATTTTGGGTTTGCTCACCAGATGCTCTTTTAGAAGGATCTGCAGGTATATTAAGGGAAGCTTTTGAAACTTCCTTAGGGAGTATAAGAGGAAATGGAGGAAGAGTTAAACATCCATCCCTGTGCAATTTTTGCTGTTCATCCTATTTGCTTCTCCTGTGGCTTTTGGCTCTCTCTTCTACTTGAAGACTTGGATTAGATAATATCCTCTGACCTATTATTTAAATTCATTATTTAGTCTTATTCCCACCCCTGGCTTCAATCTAGGGAGCTAGAGAAGGACAATGAATAGAAATTGGGATTTGTTAACACCCGTGGCTCTGCATTAATGAGGCAAGATTCTGGAGCTTTGAACCATCACTGGCTCAGGAGGGGAGAACAGCAGTATCTGCTCACTGAGTGTGTTCTGACAGCAGCTCAGCCAAGTCACAGTGTAGTTCTTCCAGCTACCCCATGACATGGATCACAGGGCAAGCTGTCAGAGAAACAGGCATTTCACAGACTTAAGCTGGAAAAAGTTTGAGCATTCCCTATTGTGGTGACGAGAATGGGGCTTACAGCAAACTTCATTTCAAATCCCAACTAAGCCCCCAACGAATTGTGAACAATTCATTCATGGCCCTATGGCCCAGGTTTTCTTTAATAAATGGAATCATTCTTCCCTTCCTTCTAGGGATGTTGTGAAGATTAGATGTGATAATGCACTATGGAACATACTGTGAAATAGGGGCTTAAAACATGTGATTTGAGTGGATTAATGAGTGGACATGTGTAGTGTGTTTAGTATACTACCTTGTACTTTTGCTCAACAAATGGGAGCATTTGCAGGCCAGAGCTGGGGAAGGATCCCATCTCCTAGCCGTATCTTTGTGGTTAACGTCCTCAAATGGAGGAAAAATTCATTCATCTGCTTCCTCAGATTCCAGCATGCCCAGTGAAGCCCCTGAGTGTTGTAAGAGACAGCACGTGAGCAAGCTCGCTTCTCTTTTCTATATTCCATGTCACCAGAGTAGTAGGTGGCGGGCTGCTCTCTCCATGTCTCTATTCGGTGTGTCAGGAAAAACAAAGGTATGTTGGCTCTGAAGCAGATCTAGGACGCTTCTTTTTAGTTTGTTCCTTCTGTGCAACTGGAATAAGATAGGGTATGGATTTCAGCTAGTGGGTGAGAAGGAGGCCTCTGGGCCCCTATCCTAGGCCACATGTTCCTCTCCAGCTTTCCTTAGATTCTTAGGTACTGGATATATCTGGAATATTGTGAACCCTCTTTCTCTTGCCATTAAGTTGAATTGCAACCACTATACTTAACTAAAAATACTAGCTTGGATCATATAAAACTGCTGATAATCAAACATTTTTGATCAACAAAAGCAGTGATTTCACGAAGTTTAATAAAAATAAATAAAATGAGTTACCTCAAACAAACTCCCAAAGCATGATGCATATTTACTGAACAGATTTTTTTCAGAAGACGGAGGGGGTTAATTTTCAGAGCAACATTCCCTGATAAACCCTTTTAGACCCCTCCCCCAATCCCATTCTCTAAGGCTGTTCTCACATCTCTCACCCCCTTCATCTCTTTCTTTCTCTGCCTCTCTCTACCATCACTTTTCCAGGCCCCCCAACCTCCATCTTTTAACCCTTATCTTCCTCCCATCCTGGGATTAGGCAATTTTTTTCTCAGGTAGAACAATTTGGCCTTTTTAGCTTCCTAATTTCTCCTCCTCATCTCTCACCCCACTCAACACAATAAAATCCAATAATTACAAAAACAAAGAATTCTCTCTCTCCACCAAAGAGGAGGGTGATAGGATTATAAACACTTATAATTTAATATATCTCCCTGACACATAAGAAGATTTCAGATGGAATTATAAGCATCTTCCTATTTGTAAGAAGCATATTTAGCTAGAGGGGAAACAACAAACCTGTTTATTTTCAAAGTGTGAAAATTGTTGCTTCTCTGTTGCACTTTGTGTGATGAAACTTTATTAGCACAGTGAGAGAAGATGGCTGTGGGGCTCCTGAAAAATGACAAACTGTCATTTTTTATGTGTAATGATTGTGGGTAATTAAAAATCTAACAATTTTATTATTTTTTTTTTTAATTTTTTTTTTTTTTGCGTTATGTGGGCCTCTCACCGTCGTGGCCTCTCTTGTTGCGGAGCACAGGCTCCGGACGTGCTGGCTCAGCGGCCATGGCTTATGGGCCTAGCCGCTCCGCGGCATGTGGGATCTCCCCGGACCGGGGCACGAACCCGTGTCCCCTGCATCAGCAGGTGGACTCTCAACCACTGCACCACTAGGGAAGCCCAAAAATCTAACAATTTTAGAAAGAAAAGTATATTTGCACATGGAAATGTGTACAACACACCCACCCATATGTATGCATATATTCACATTACCTCATTGTTACAGGCTGAATTGTGCATCTCCCCGCCCCTCCATCCCATTCCAATTCATATGTTGAAGCCCTGACTCTCAATATGACTCTATTTGGAGATAAGGAGGTAATAAAGGTTAAGTGAGGTCACAACGGTGGGGCCTTAATCTGACAGGACTGGTGTCCTTATAAGAAGAGGAAGAAACACTGGGATGAGAGCACACAGAGAAAGGCCATCTGTAAGCCGAGAAGGGATCTCTTGCCAGAAACCAACCCTGATGGCATCTTGATATTGGACTTCTAGCCTCTAGCACTGTGAGAAAATGAATTTCTGTTGCTTAAGCTCCCCAGTCTTTAGAATTTTGTTATGGCAGCCCTAGCAGACTAATGCACTCGCAAGTCCCAAAACATCAATGGTGACCACACATTCTAGATTTGCATGTACGGCAGCAGGGAAGACTGGGGGTCTATCAATTAAAGCCTCCAGCAACATGGAAAAGTCATTGTACCTGTCTCATTTTAGGAGCGTGTGGTCAAAAACATAGTCTCTTAAGTCAGGTTTTACAGATAACATGATGCTGGTGCTTGAGACTCTTGAAATACTGCTGTGTGGGAGCAGGAGAGGTGAGAGGTGGCTGTAACATTTCAACTAGTACTTTTAAGGTGAACTGTGTTGCAGCCTGGAAGGTTGTTCTGGACTTTAAAACTATCCTTATACCTGTCCTGCCCTACCCACTGGATTTATTTGGAGTACCCATGATTCCTCCTCCAGCCCCTATTTGGTAGAATTCTTGCCACTAAATGACTTTGACTCTGGGTCTCTTCTCAGCTCTTGAAGCTTTCCCTCCTTCTACCTGGCCATCTATGTTCGGCTTTGTCCCCTTTCTACTGGCCGGGCCTCTCGGCCAGGTCTGCACGTTTGCATTCTGTTCTCCAGGCAACCCCCTGGATTCCACTCTGCTTTGCCCCTCTGCAGCTGGTATGATATGTGATCGGGAGGCAAAGCTTTGGGTCCAGTGAATTCTTGGGACATCAGAAGTCCCGAAGGAGTAAAAGGATTCCAGGATCAGACATTCTGTATAAGGTCATCACCCACTTTCTCTGTGGTCTGGGGTAAGGGAGAGGAATCTGTTAATTAACACTGAGCAGGGGGCTCAAAGAAAAAAGTAGGAGTTCCCAGGATGTCAGTTTCAAGTACAGAAATTTGCCTACCATCTTTCTCTTGAGGCACTGCCCTATTGGTCTGCCAAGGCATATTGTCATTTCAAGCACAAGATCCAACTAACCTCTTCTACCCTCTTCCCTTTCTGCCCACTTCTTGATCTGGGTGAGATTTAACATCAGGAGAACTGAGGACTCAGAAAGGCATCACTTCTTGATGACTTTTTGGGTTGGTCTTATGGTCTAACCAACTATTTACTCATTCAACAAATATTTGTTGAGCATCCGCAATGCACCAGACATTGTTTTATTTAGGCACTTAATTTATATCACACTGAGGTGTAGAAAGTTGTTTATCAGAGAAAGGAAGTTCCCTGGGTAACCTGGGGAAGGAGGTGATTTGCAACTTAAAATTGAGTGGTCAGGGAATTCCCTGGCAGTCCAGTGGTTATATCGCAGCGCTGTCACTGCTGTGGCCTGGGTTTAATCCCTGGTCAGGGAACTAAGATCCTGCAAGCCATGCAGAGCAGCCAAAACAAAAAACAAAAACAAAAAACTGGGCTTTCCTGGTGGCGCAGTGGTTGAGAGTCTGCCTGCCGATGCAGGGGACACAGGTTCGTGCCCCAGTCCGGGAAGATCCCACATGCCGCGGAGTGGCTGGGCCCATGAGCTATGGCCGCTGAGCCTGCGCCTCCGGAGGCTGTGCTCTGCAACGGGAGAGGCCACAACAGTGAGAGGCCTGCGTACGGCAAAAAAAAAAAAAAAAATTGAATGGTCAAGGTGGGTCTCTTTTGAAGGTGGCCTTTGGGCAAAAGTTTGAAGGAGAGAAGGGAGTTAGTTGACCACATGTGTATCTTGAGGAAGAGCAATTCTGGGCAGAGGAAACATTAGTGCAAATGTTGAGGCAGGAGTATGTCTGGTGTGTGAAAGACCACCAATAAGACTACTGTAGCTGGAGTGAAGTGAACGAAGTGGATAGTAGGAGGAGAAGAGAACAGAGGAGTGAGAGGGTAGCAGGGAGGGCGGTGAGCCAGATCATGAAAGGCTGTGCATGTACAGCATCATCACATATGGGAAAGATTGACCTTTGTTTTCATGCAGCCTCCTCCAGATTCTTTCTCTTAATGTGTGGTTCCTGAACCAGTGCATTGGAATCACCTGAGAGCTATTTAGAACTGCAGAATCTCCAGCCCCATCCTGGCCCTACAAATCAGATAATGAATTTTAACTAGATTCTCTGGTGGTTGATACTTTTATTAACATTTGAGAAACTTCAGTAGAAATCTCATCTATCGTTGTAGTAACAACAATCATATCCACACTTTAAAATTTTGTAAAGGTGCCACTTTTGGAGGATATGCTCCGGGGACCCATCCATATACTCCTGCCCTGGCTACCCCAGTTTATAGGGTATAGTTTGCACATCGGTGGTGGAGATTTGTATTCCTTCTTCCTTGACGTGGATTTGTGGCAGGGAGGCGTGCCCCCCAGCCAGGGAAAGTATTTTCTGGTCTTCTTTGCGCCTAGATGTAACCTATTCACTTGTTCTCAACAATGAAGTGGAAATGTGTGCTACTCTCGAGCCAAGGATTTTAAGATGATAATAGGGGATTCTCTACTCTTTTTCTCCATCCATCAGAACTACGCAGAGAACTCTGAGGCCATAGTTGGATGGAAGAGATTCAGGATGGAAGGTATCTGGCTGCCTCAGTCATCATGTGGGAAGAAGCTGGTCACTGCTACACTGAGCTGTTATGTGAGTGAAAAATAAATGTTTATTATGTTAGGTCGCTGAAAATGAAAAGTTTGTTTGTTAGAGTGGATAGAATGATCCTAACTCAAAGATTCTGCAACTTTAGGGTATATCAGAATCATCTGGAGGGCTGAATAAAGCACTCATTGTTTGACTCCAGAGTTTCAGATTCTGTAGGTCTGGGGTGGGGCCCCCAAATTTTCACTCCTAACAAACTTCCTAGTTGATGCTGATGTTGCTGGTGTGAAACACTTTGGTTTTTCAAATGTGAACTTTCTAATGAAATAGGGGACATTGAAAAGAGCGTAGGATTTAGAATCAGAAGACTTTGCTGTGTCACTTCTTAGCAAGTCCTTTAGCTCTGTAATGATGGATACCTTTGTTTCTGTGTGCAGTTAAGCTTGGGGGTTAAGGGCCCATTCTGCAGGCAGACTGGGCTAAACTCTTGGTTCTTTCATTTACTAGCTGCGTCATCTGAGTAAAAAACAATTATTGATTATTACTGCTCTGGCTAATAGCCATGGGAGTGTGGGAAAGCTCATGACCTCAAAGGATATATCACAAAATAAAATATGTGAAATTAAAAGTAAACCAACTTAGCCCTACCGGGGACCATTTAGTGCTGCTGTATCGGTTGATTTTACCTAATGTCGCACTGTACCATATTCAGTTCAAAAATGGATATAGAAGGGAGAACTGAAATTCATTAAGCTTAATTTTGAAGGAATGATTTAACTGATACTAGTATCCCTGATTTTCTAATTTTCCCACCTTTCATTCTGCTCTTCCAGTCCCTGAAAAAAGTAAGCAGTTGATTTATGACCCAGGTATGACCCAGGTAGTCTTGTTTGCATTTGTGGGAATACTACTGAGCTTTGGGTGACAGGTCCTTGGGTCCTCTGCCTCTCACAGAAGGTGAGGGACATACAGCTCTTTTCCTGGCTCTGCCTTTAAAAAACCGCCCCAAAATTTCCCTGTCACTTAGTGTTATAATGTAAGTTTAAAGGAATTTGCCTGTCTCTGTTGGAGTATTCTGGGCTAGGCTGAAATGAATTAACTTCTTCACTTAGGAAAACTTGTTTCACTTTTGGAAGGAGTTACTGTAGGTCTTTCCAAATTGGACTTAGACCTTTTAAGGTGCCTCATATAAATTAAGCCTTGGAATTCTTCAGAGAAAATTGTGATTTGATAGCTCCTCTCATCCAAAGTACTATTATTAAATTACCACCCTGGATTGCTTCACTGACAGCTCTACTTCTTAAAATAGAGATCAGCTATATCCTTAGACACTAGCCTCAAAAAGCTGAATCTCAAATTCTAGTTTCCAAATGGTCGCTGGTTTCTAACAACTACTTTTCTATTGTACTTTCTAAGTTCACTTGATTTAGAAGACATGGCATGTTTCTTCTCCAAATATCTTTTGTGCTCAGTACCTACACATAATGTGTACCATTTTCATTTGCCTCTCTGTTGCTAATTGGTGCCTGGGCTCCCTTTTCTTTCCTAGGTGTTTTACATCTCTAAATCTCACTTCCAGCCATATTGATGTCAGGGCAGGTTTGTAATGGGCTTGCTTTGACAATGCAAATGCCCTCATGTATAACCTGGATGGGTCCCACCTTGGGAAATGCAAAAAGGCTAGATATCTTCCTTCCCCTCCCGCTTTCCTTGTTCCCTCCCTCCCATGTTCAATCATTTATTTACCACCTACTCTATGCCAGGCTCTGCTAATTCTTGAGTGAACAAGGTGGACAAAATTATGAACCTTATATTCTAGGGGAATATAGGAGACAATAAAAAATTGAGCAGAGAAAAATGTTCAAATAGCATTAAATGTTCTGAAGAAGATAAAGCAGGGTACAGTGACAGCCATGTACTGGGTCTAGAGTGTTCTGGGTGATAGAGAATGGTTAAGGAAGTCTTACTTGAAAAGGTGGTATCTAAGCTGGCCGATGGATGATAAGTGAGTCACAGGAAGATCTGAGTAAAATGTGTTCCAGGCAGAAAGAAAGGTAAGTGTGAAGGGTATGAGTTGGGAGCCATTTTAATGTACCTGGGGAACAACAAGGAGATCATTGTGGTTGGAATCTAGTCAACAGGAAGTGGGAGGGGCATTGTCTGATGAGATTGAATCTGGCAGAGGTCAGATCACAGGACCTTAATTAGTGAATTCCTTTAAATCATAATTTCAGTTAAAATCTTGGTAGTTAAAAGGACTGAATTTTTTCATTATTTTTATTTGTGCAACCTGTTTAATTAGCTGCTTCATTTCCTAAATGGTGCTCTGTCTTAATTAGTGGGTGTTTTGAGAGAAAAAACCTGCTTTAAATTCTGGTACCAGCATTCTTAAGTACTCCTGTTTCCCTCTCCTTTCTGTTTTGGGGACCAGGGGGAGGACAACTGATTCAACCCAGCAGGTTGAATGATGCTGCATTGGACCGGCACTCAAAGTTATCTTTGTTGGAGTGATGGAGATTGGTTGAAGGAAGCTGACAGGGTCATTCTAGGAAAAGCAAATGAGTAAAGATTTCCTAAGGAGAAATTTCTAGTTGTCAAATGCAAAGAATTTTTAATTTTTTTGTGATTCTAGCAAATGTTTCCATTGAAAATGAAACATTTCTTTTCCAAATTGACTCAAGTTAATTTGAAAATAAAATGTGAACTTTCTAATGAAATAGGGGAGATTGAAAAGAGCGTAGGATTTAGAAAAAGAAGACTTTGCTGTGTCACTTCTTAGCAAGTCCTTTAGCTCTGTAATGATGGGTACCTTTGTTTCTATGTGCAGTTAAGCTTGGGGGTTAAGGGCCCATTCTGCAGGCAGACTGGGCTAAACTCTTGGTTCTTTCATTTACTAGCTGTGTCATCTGAGTAAAGAAACAAAACCTCTCAGTGACCCTGGTTTCTTACCTATAAAGCGGTGAGATGTTATTGAAAGGATTAAATTATGTAATTCAAGAAATGCATAGGGCACAATATCTAGCTCACGGTAAATGTTATTATTGCCATTATTGATACTTTATGTACTATACTAAGCACTTAATTTAAATTATTCTCTAACTAAAAATTTACCAGAGTAATTAAGTGACATAGTTTAAACAGTCAAAATACAAGAGGACATTTGACAACAACAAAAATCTCTTGCTCCCAACCCACGGCACTCCATTCCACTCGTTAGAAGCAACTCCTTTCAACTTTTTAAGTTGTTTCTTCTGATTTTTATTACCGTATATCTAAATGTTGTAATTTTTTTATTTGTACACCTAATTATTATCTGTAGACTTTTACATTGGTGAGTCTACTTTCCCCCCTGTCCTCTCTTCCCCCAGCACTTCCTCTCCATCCAATATGGGTATATCCCAACATAGTTATATCAATATCATTACTATACAGAGACCATTTCCTGCTCAAATAGTGTATTCTGATTATGCCTTTTTTTTTTCCAAACAACTTTATTTTTTTCCCCTGAAGCTGTTAAGTATCTTTTTCTGTTTGGTGCATCTCTCTCTCTACGTTGGTGTGCTTAGTTTTCTATTTCCATAACTATCATTAATTTTTCACAAATTCCTTATTAGAATTGTAAAACCCCATGGAATTATGTTTCTTATAAGATCAAACAAACGAGCTAATCTATCCGGTTTTGTTTTTTCTTTGGAGTATACTTCTGGAATTTTCTGTACTCTTTAACATGACTAGTTGTTAGCTTGACCTGGTACACATGCAATCTCTGAGGACCTCCATTTTTTGGTTTCCTGGGTTCAGTGTCTTCCTCTTTTGTCTGATTAAGCATTTCCTGCTGTAACTTCCTGAGAAAGTGTACGTGGGATGCAGTTAGAGATGTTGACCATCCAAAAATGTCTTTGTTCGATCCTCACACATTGTTGATCTCCTGGTCAGGTAGAAATTGGAAATAATTATTTTCAGAATATTTTAATATATTTATTACATGTTTCATAATACACAAACATACATGCTTAAGCTCGCATACCCATGCATATACTTTTACCTCAATGTATCAATGTGATGAAAGCACATGTGCTTTTTGCTGTGTGAGCTTTTTGTTTGATCTCTTCCCTTTTGCTTGGGTATCTGGCTCATTCACCTACTAATTTTGGAGTTGTTTGTTTGTTTGTTTTTGTTTTCCCGTTGTCTTCTAACTCCGTTGTTGCTCTTGTGGAGCCATACTGACACATTTAAAACATTCTACTTCCTTGTATATAGTCTGTGATTTATACTCTGAATCTTTTAGAATCTTCTTTTGATCCCTGGTGTTCTGAAATTCATTGACAGTGTGGCTTGGTATGGTTTTTGTTTTGTATCAATTCATATGCCAAGCACTTGGTGAGCCCCTTTAATCTGGAAATGCATGTTCTCTAATTCTAGGAATATTTCCTGTAACTGTTCTTTGACAATTTCCTCCCATCTATTTTCTAAATTTTTCCGGTTTTTTTCTTCCTGAAGCTCCTATAAACTAGTAGTGGGACATCTTAGGTTTTGTTGTTATTTATTTATTTATTTTTAACTCTCCCTAACTTTCTATTTTTTTTTCTCCCCACCCCCTTTTGGGAGAAATCCTTAAATTTATCATTCGATCTTTCCATTGAATTTTAGTATTTTCTTATTCTCTATTCAATAAAAGCATTCCTTTTTATATGGAATTAATGGCTTTTCACTTCTCTGAGGCTACTAAAATATTTTTAAAATATTTTCTTTATTGTCCATGCTTTTTACAATTGCTGTTTTCTTTTTTTTTTTCCTTGTCTTTAGCTTTCATATTGGAGGTTTCACTCAAATAGCTGTTAACCTTGGTTCTACTTTTTCGTTTAAGAGTAAGTTACTGTAAAGTTTAAAAGATTGTGACTACCCAATGTTGGTAAGGATATGGGGGAAGAGGAAATTTCTTGGACTATTTTGGGGAAGGTAAATTGGTACAAAATGACTAGGAAAAAGTAGCTTCCATATAAAGTTGAAAATATGGACACCTATGATGCAGTGCTTTCACCTTTAGGTAAAAACCCCAAAGGGATGCTTGTACATGTGCATAAAGAGATACATGCAAGAATGTCCAAAAGCATCAGTATTCATAATACATAGAAAATAGAAAAATATGAAATGTATATCAATAGTAGAACTGATAAAAATGTGTTCTTATAATGGAAAAAATTGAAAAAATTTTTGAAAAAATTGTACTATAGTTATCTACAATGAAAAAAAATTGTACTATAGTTATCTACAATGACATGAAAAATGGACTATAGTTAACTAACAAGATGGATAACGGACTGTAGTTGTCTGCAACAAAAAGGGTAAATCTTACAAATATAATGTTGAAAACAATATATGATGGCAGTAGAGTAGATATATTGTGGTATTGTCATCCAAGAATATTATACAGCAGTATAAAACAAACTCTAGATGCTTCCAAACTCATAAGTCAATCTCCTAAGCATAATGTTGGGGAAAAGAGGCCAGACAAAAAAGAATATATGTGTTAAATATGTCCATTTAGGTAAGGTTCCAAAACAGGCAAAACTAAACTGTGATGTTAGAATACAGAATAGTAGTTATCTTTGAGAGGCAGCAGGGATTGTCCTTGGCCATGGAGGGTGGAGGGTGGTGGTTTCTGAGTTGCTGGAAGTGTTTTATTTCTTGACTTGTCTAGTGACTACGTAGGTGTTCACTATGTGATATTTTATTGAGTATATTAACTTATGTTTTAGGCATGGTTCTGTATGTGTGTTGTATTTACAATAAAAATCATTTTTAAAAGAATGAAGAACTAAAAAAGACAAATTCTATGGCCATGTTCAAAGCTGGACAACTTGTAGCCTTCAGTGAAGATCTAATGGGCACGGATATAGAAGTTTCCTAAGGGGACCCTACATTTTAATATTTATTAACCTGTTTTCCCCTTCTTGGATCTATTCAACTATTCCAGAGAACAGTGTAACAATTACATGCCTGAGGCAGTATTTGCCTGGCTGCCAGCATTCCTAAAGCAGAATATAGAAAAGAGGTGGGGGTCCTGTCATTTGGTTGCCAATTTTAACTCAATCTGACTATTTTCAGTAACGTGTCTCCCCTCCCCCAATCCTCCCTGTGTTTAGAATGTTCATGGTTCATTTTCTCCAACAAATAAGTCCTGTTTGTGCACCAGAGAATGCCTGGGAATATAACTACTTCTAATATATATTTTCAAATAAATACCTTGTTTCAACCCTTTGCTTCTTGTCCCTCTTTTGGAGAATGAGTTACCACAATTTCCAGAGCTTTCCCTGGTATTCATTGTTTGAAATGCCTCATTTCTTGTTTGTATCCATTTCCCCACCCCAGACCCCATGTGCACTTGACATTCAGATTTCTTAGATCTTCTATTCTTCTGTCCATAGTTTCACCTTCTAAAGCTCTGACGTTTTTTTCCATTTTTTTTCTTTGTGGTTTGAATTTATGAGTTGAATAGTGTCTTCCTAAAATTCATATGTTGAAGTTGCAACCCAGTACCTCAGAATGTGACCTTATTTGGAGATAAGGTCTTTACAGAGGTAATCAATTTTAAATGAGGTCATTAGGATGGGCCCTAATCCAATATGATTAGTGTCCTCATAAAAAGGAGAAATTTGGACACAGACACACACATAGAGGGAATGCAGTGTGAAGAGACATAGGGAGAGGACAGCCATCTACAAACCAAGGAGAGAAGGCTAGAAGAGATCTTTCACTCACAGTCCTCAAGAGCAGCTATCCTGATGACATCTTAATTTTGAGCTTCTAGCCTCCAGAACTGTGAGACAATAAATTTCTGCTGTTTAAACCCCACGTACTTTGTCTGGCACCGGTAGCAAAGCTAATACAATGACGAATTATTTGTCATCATTATAGTAGCATTTAATTTTTTTAACATATTTATTGGAGTATAATTGCTTTACAATGGTGTGTTAGTTTCTGCTGTATAACAAAGTGAATCAGCTATACATAAACTTATATCCCCATATCTCTTCCCTCTTGCATCTCCCACCCACACTCCTTATCCCACCCCTCTAGGTGGGCACAAAGCACCAAGCTGATCTCCCTGTGCTATCGGCTGCTTCCCACTAGCTATCTATTTTACATTTGGTAGTGTATATATGTCCATGCCACTTTCTCACTTCGTCCCAGCTTAACCTTCCCCCTCTCTGTGTCATCAAGTTAATTCTCTACGTCTGTGTCTTTATTCCTGTGCTGCCCCTAGGTTCATCAGAACCATTTTTTTTTTTTTTTTAGATTCCATATGTATATGTTAGCATGCGGTATTTGTTTTTCTCTTTCTGACTTACTTCACTCTACATGACAGTCTCTAGGTCCATCCACCTCACTACAAATAACTCAATTTCGTTTCTTTTTATGGCTGAGTAATATTTCATTGTATATATGTGCCACATATTCTTTATCCATTCATCTGTCAATGGACCCTTATGTTGCTTCCATGTCCTGGCTATTGTAAATACAGCTGCAAAGAACATTGTGATACATGACTCTTGGAATTATGGTTTTCTCGGGGTATACGCCCAGTAGTGGGATTGCTGCGTCATATGGTAGTTCTATTTGTAGTTTTTTAAGGAAACTCCATACTGTTCTCCACAGTGGCTGTATCAATTTACATTCCCACCAACAGTGCAAGAGGGTTCCCTTTTCTCCACACCCTCTCCAGCATTTATTGTTTCTAGATTTTTTGATGATGGCCGTTCTAACTGGTGTGAGGTGATACCTCATTGTAGTTTTGATTTGCATTTCTCTAATGATTAATGATGTTGAGCATTCTTTCATGTGTTTGTTGGCAATCTGTATATCTTCATTGGAGAAATGTCTATTTAGGTCTTCTGCCCATTTTTGGATTGGGTTGTTTGTATTTTTGTTATTGAGCTGCATGAGCTGCTTATAAATTTTGCAGATTAATCCTTTGTCAGTTGCTTCATTTGCAAATATTTTCTCCCATTCTGAGGGTTGTCTTTTTGTCTTGTTTATGGTTTCCTTTGCTGTGCAAAAGCTTTTACGTTTCATTAGGTCCTATTTGTTCATTTTTGTTTTTATTTCCATTTCTCTAGGAGGTGGGTCAAAAAGGATCTTGCTGTGATTTATGTCATAGAGCGTTCTCCCTATGTTTTCCTCTAAGAGTTTGATAGTGTCTGGCCTTACATTTAGGTCTTTAATACATTTTGAGTTTATTTTTGTGTATGGTGTTAGGGAGTGTTCTAATTTCATACTTTTACATGTACCTGTCCAGTTTTCCCAGCACCACTTATTGAAGAGACTGTCTTTTCTCCACTGTATATTCTTGCCTCCTTTATCAAAGATAAGGTGACCATATGTGCGTGGGTTTATCTCTGGGCTTTCTATCCTGTTCCATTGATCTATATTTCTGTTTTAGTGCCAGTACCATATTGTCTTGATTACTGTAGCTTTGTAGTATAGTCTGAAGTCAGGGAGCCTGATTCCTCCAGCTCCATTTTTCATTCTCAAGACTGCTTTGGCTATGTGGGGTCTTTTGTGTTTCCATACAAATTGTGAAATTTTTTGTTCTAGTTCTGTGAAAATTGCCAGTGATAGTTTAATAGGGATTGTATTGAATCTGTAGATTGCTTTGGGTAGTAGAGTCATTTTCACAATGTTGATTCTTCCAATCCAAGAACATGGTATATCTCTCTGTCGTTTTTCCCTTGCTGCTTTTAATTTTTTTTCTTTGTATTTAATGTTTGATAGTTTGATTAATATGTGTCTTGGCATGTTTCCCTTTGGAGTTATCCTGCATGGGACTCTCTGTCCTTTCTGGACTTGATTGACTATTCCCTTCCCCATATTCAGGAAGTTTTCAACTATAATCTCTTAAAATATTTTCCCAGTCCCTTTCTTTTTCTCTTCTTCTTTGGGACCCCAGTAATTCAATTGTTGGTGTCTTTAATGTTGTCCCAGAGGTCTCTGTGACTCTCCTCAATTCTTTTCATCTTTTTCCTTTATTCTGCTCTGCAGTAGTTATTTCCACTATTTATCTTCCAGGTCACTTATCCGTTCTTCTGCCTCAGTTATTCTGCTATTGATTCCTTCTAGAGAATTTTAAATTTCATTTATTGTGTGTTCATCATTGTTTGCTCTTTAGTTCTTCTAGCTCCTCGTTAAACATTTCTTGTATTTTCTCCATTCTGTTTCCAAGATTTTGGATCATCTTTCCTATCATTACTTTGAATTCTTTTTCAGGTAGGCTGCCTATTTCCTCTTCATTTGTTTGTTCTGGTGGGTTTTTACCTTGCTCCTTCATCTGCTGTGTATTTCTCTGTCTTCTCATTTTCCTTAACTTACTGTGTTTGGAGTCTCCTTTCTGCAGATTGCAGGTTCATAGTTCCCATTGTTTTTGGTGTCTGCCCCTAGTGGGTAAGGTTGGTTCAGTGTCTTGTGTAGGCGTTCTGATGGAGGGGACTGGTGCCTGTGTTCTGGTGGATGAGGCTGGATCTTGTCTTTTTGTTGGGCAGGACTACATCTGGTGGTGTGTTTTGGGCTGTCTGTGGCCTTATTATGATTTTAGGCAGCCTCTCTCCTAATGGGTGGGTTTTGTTCCTGTCTTGCTGGTTGTTTGGCATAGGGTGTTCAGCACTGTATCTTGCTGGTCGTTGAGTGGAGCTGGGTCTTAGTGTTGAGATGGAGATCTTTGGGAGAGCTTTCACTGTTTGATATTATGTGGTACTGGGAGGTCTCTGGTTGGCCAATGTCCTGAACTCGGCTCTCCTACCTCATAGGCTCGGGCCTGACACCTGGCTGGAGCGCCAAGACTCTGTCAGCCACCCGGCTTTTGGGAAGTCTGAGGTCTTCTGCCAGCGTTCAGTAGGTGTTCTGTAGGAGCTGTTCCACATGTTGATGTTTTTTTGATGTATTTGTGGGGAGGAAGGTGATCTCCATGTCCTACTCCTCTGCCATCTTGAAGGTGGTCCTTGTATAGTAGCCTTTTAGAAAGGAGCAGAGCAAATCTATATTTAACAGGAAGTTCTAACAGGCATTTTACATGTATTATTTCACTTAGTATAGGTGCTGCTCTATAAAAAACGTTTCTATCAAGGATAAGACAGATGGAGAATATAAATTGAGGTGTGCTGAATTCAAGCCTTAGGCTCTTGGTTACTCCACTAAATCTCTCTGAGCTTCAACTTCCTCATCTTTTAGACAGTGTTAACATAGATCTTGTTTATGAATTTGATAGGCAAAAACTAAATATGTCAGTGAAAGTGCTTTGTCCACTGTCAGCTATATCAATGATAATTATACTTTTTATTCTTTAATGTAGGAGAGAAGAAAGGACTTATATTGGTTGAGTTCTTACTATATGCTTTATTTACATAATTTTTTTTTGATCCTCAACATAGCACTATTGAGGATTGTATAATTATTACCTTTTTAGAGAACTGAAAGTCAGAAAATTTGTCTTAGATTGTAAAGTCAGAAAATGGGAGAGATGGAGTTTAAAGGAAAACTTGGATGCCACCTTCATCACACATTTTCAGTTATATGCTCTGCAAGAAGAGATGCAAGTCCTGTGGACAGACTTGGGCACAGACTTGGGCACAGACTGTGGGCAGATCCAATGATACTCCAGAGACCAGGCTGTCCCATTATCTTAAAGTACCTGGAGGTACTACATCCATTGGTTTGTGATGATTTCACTGATCTGGTACTTTGGTACTCAATGCGTGGTCTATGGATTAGTAGCATCAACATCACCTGGAAGCAAAATTTGACATATCCCCAGACTTCCTGAATCAGAATCTGCATTTTAATAATATTCTTCTTCTTCAGGAGATTAATATGCACAATTAAGCTTGAGAAACACTTAGGATAACATTGGGTGGCCTGAGGGCTGAATTAATATTGACTGAACCCTGTTCTTCAGTAGACTTATCTCTTTTCTGTTTGCTCATTGCCAGTTCTTCATGGTTTCCTGTTTTCAGTAGATCTGTCACTGGCATTTCTTACTCTTTTATCCAAATCCCTCAATGACTTACTAGTATATCTCTGCTCAGCTGCTCTTGAAAAAGTCCTTTATCGAGTACCCTCTGGACTATAGGCCTTTCTAGTCCCTCAGGCTCACTCTCACCCTATCTTGCTGCGTATTCTATTTCTCTGAGTGTTGCTAACTGCATTGAATAATTTGGGGTCTCTCTTAGTTTACTACTTACCATGTCTATGAAATTTTCCATTCCCTGAGACTCTACAGTCATCTCTTCCTCATTAATGAAACTCCTCCTAAGGAAGAAATAACCCAAGGTTCTCCATGATGAGGAACTTTTAAAACAATTATTTACAAACTGGAGTAGAGCTTGATATTCCTGTTTAAGTTCTCACTTATTTTCTTCTATTTCATCAAGGTGTGGAATACCTGCACAACTTGTACCTGCACCATCAGTGTTTCTTGTTTTCCTATTTCATGACTCTAAGCAATGACCTTCTGTCTTCATTGCCTCATCCTTTCTGCATCCTGAAATGTCCTATATGCCAGAACCATATGCTGTATGCCACTAAATATCCTATCTACCGTACAGATTTGCTTCCTATTGGTTTAGGATGGGTAGTTTTTGTTTAGTGGTGGGGGTAAACTGAATGAGCCCAGTCATCTTTATATCAGTGGTAGTTCAATTCTGACAAGAGAAGCTGTAATTATTGTGGGTTCTTATTTGGATCTGTTGCTGGGAAAGGTTACGCATACTCAAAATAGACCTTTGAATCTTCTGATGTTTAAAAGTCTTCACGTTATTTCCTCTGTCTAAAGAATAAAAGAGACAATACTGGCTGTGTTAGAAAATGAATGAATATTCAAAGGGTCTTCAGGGATAGTGAAAGACCTATCTTATTAAATAAAGAAGTCATTTTTAGTACTTTATTTTATGCTCTCCAGCCTACCTCCAATAACAGTACCTAATTAATGGGATTAAAACCATATATTTAAATTTCCCCATTGTACAACGCTTCCAAGTCCAGTTTCTGTGCCTTATACTTGATGTAGATTGAAAATTCTGTAGGCAAAGAGCTGGAACCCACAGAACAAAACTGAAGATTTATGAGGCTTTGCAATCCTTTGGAAAAAGGATCAAATATTTGTGAAACATCTTAAAGTTTTACTTTCATGCTCTTCTCCAAAGCTTGTTTTAGGAAATTACATCTTGAAAATTCAGTCCAAATACAAAAGAAAAATCCTTTCTCTTTGAAATTGTGTAATGAAATCTGGCACAGTTTTTATCAAAGGAAAATACCAGAGGCAGGCACAGAGAAAAGAGGTTGGATTTAGCAGAAATAGAGTCCAGGAAAAGTAGTCCTGGTCTTAGGGTCTTGGTTGGGAGATTTGATATGCTGAACCTGGTTTTTAAACAATACACTGAGTTCCTAAATTCTATAAGGTTACAGCACACCTATCATTATATCCTTTCCTTTTTGATATTTCTCTGATCTCTTCTGCCCAATACTTCCATTACCCATCCCTTCTTCATCTTCTGTTTCCAGACCTTATCTCCTCCTCCTCCTTCATCATTACTTACCTCACATGAGATGCTTTGGCCTCACCCAGAATCAAAATCAGTGGATCAGTTTTAACTTTTTGCAAAACACACCCAGATTTCTTTCTGAGCTAAAATTTCACATTTCCAACTGAGAATATAGCTCCTATGAGGAAAACTCTGACACTTTGCCTCTGGTGGAATTATGAAATTTTGTGAATTTGCCACAGGCAAAGCTTACTGTTTCTGCAGAGCCTAAACATCTCTATCGTTTTTTTTTTTTTCAGTCAAAAACCAAAGTTCATGATACTTTTCTAGTAAAAAAAAAAACAAAACCATGCAACATGTTTTTCATTAAGGTGTTGCAAGTTTTTCTAAAACAGCGAAATTTTTGGAAGACTCTTTTCAAATGTCTTTGTTTTTCTTTCTGATCTGTAGGACAACAGGCAGCATGGACTTCCTTATATATTAACTGAGCACCTACTCTGTGCAAGGCAATGGTTTCAGTAGATATTATTTCTTCACCTCCCTTATGTCATTTACCTATTCTATTTGGGTGAATGCTTCATGTATTTTCCTGAATTCTCTTCCTAGCTAGTTAATAGTCTTTTAAAATTAAGAGAAAAATTCTTTTAAAGAATTGTGGAAAATGCATTACACTGACCTGACAACTTTTGAGCCAGCTAAAGCATGGTCAGACTTTAGGATGTTTGCTTTTTAACCCTGGTCTTTTATTTTTTTAAGTATAGTTGATTTACAATTTTATATTAGTTTCAGGTGTACAACATAGTGATTCAATATTTTTATAGATTATATTCCATTTAAAGTTATTACAAAATAATGGCTATGTTTCCCCATGCTCTACAAGATATTAATTTTATACATAGTAGCTTGTGTCATTAATTTTATACATAGTAGTTTGTGTCTCTTAATCCATACCCCTACCTCCCCTCTCCCCACTTCCCTCTTCCCACTGGTAACAACTAGTTTCTTCTTTATATTTGTGAGCCTGTTTCTGTTACATTATATTCATTTGTTTGTTTTTATTTTTTAAATTCCACATATATGTATATGATAACATGTGGTATTTGCCTTTCTCTGTCTGACGTATTTCACTAAGCATGCTACTCCCTAGGTCAACCCACGTTATTGCAAATGGCAGAACGTCATCGTTTTTTATGGCTGAGTAATATTATATATACACACACATCTTCTTTATCCATTCATCTGTTGATGGACACTTAGGTTGCTTCCATATCTTGGCTATTGTAAATAATGCTCCTATGGACATTGGGGTGAATATGTCTTCATGAATTAGTGTTTTTGTTTTATTTGGATATATACCCAGGAGTAGAATTGCTGGGTCATATGGTGGTTCTATTTTTAGTCTTCCGAGGAACCTCCAGACTGTTTTCCATAGTAGCTGCACCAATTTATAATCCCACCAGCAGTGTATGAAGGTTCCCTTTTCTCCACATCCTCAAAAATATTTGTTATTTGTGTTCTTTTTGAGAATAGCCGTTCCAACAGGTATGAGGTGGTATCTCACTGTGGTTTTAATTTGCATTTCTCTGATTAGCAATCTTGAGCATCTTTTCATGTGCCTGTTGGCCATCTGTATATCTTCTTTGGAAAAAAGTCTATTTGGGTCTTCTACCCATTTTTTTTTTTTTTGTGGTACATGGGCCTCTCACTGTTGTGGCCTCTCCCATTGCGGAGCACAGGCTCTGGACATGCAGGCTCAGCGGCCATGGCTCACGGCCCCAGCCGCTCCACGGCATGTGGGATCTTCCCGGACTGGGGCACGAACCCGTGTCCCCTGCATCGGCAGGTGGGCTCTCAACCACTGTGCCACTAGGGAAGCCCCTTCTACCCATTTTTTAATTGGGTTCTTTATTTTTTAGATATTGAGTTGTATGAGTTGTTTATAAATTTTGGATATTAACCCCTCATTGTTCATATCATTTGCAAATATTTTCTCTGATTCCATAGGTTGTTTTTTCATTTCGTCAGTGGTTTCCTTTTTTTGTTCAAAAGCTTTTAAATTTAATTAGGTGCTGGAAAAATGGACAGCTACATGTAAAAAATAAGATTAGATCATTTCCTCATACCATATAGAACTCAAATAAACTCAAATTGGAATAAAAACCTGCATGTAAGACCTGAAACCATAAAACTCCTAGAAAAGAACATAAACAGAACACTCTTTGACATAAATCATAGCGATATATTTTTGGATCTGTCTCCTAAGGCAAAAGAAATAAAAGCAAAAATAAACAAATGCGACCTAATTAACCCTGGTCTTTGTGGGAGTCTTAGGGCACCCTAGAACACCCAGCTAGAGAGTAAGTCATGGATTACTGCTGGGTCCTAAAAGGTGCCCCATGCCTTTTGAAAATATCCTTTCCTGGTTATTGATACATTCATCCCAAATTCCAAAACATTAGTTTAGCATAGGTTTTACTTGACATTTAGTTTAGCTTTATAGTTAAGTAGCATAGCCAATTTTCTCACCCTCGCCAAATATTTCTCTCCCTAATCTTTCCTTCATTCCAATTTGAAATAAGATTTACAATGCAAATACTATGGGAGGAAGTACCATAATATGAATAGCTATCATTTATTAGGATCCTTCTGTACAAGGCTACTTCCTAGTTACTCCTTTAAACCTCATAACTACGCTCTGCAGTGGGTATGATTATTCATTATCCCCATGCCAGATAAGTAAACTGAGGCCTAGAGTGATTAACTAACTCACTCCAAATCACACACGGAGGCACATCAGAGCTAGGATTCAAATATAGGCCCTCTGGTGCTGGCAGTGCAATACCAGTGCTTCTAAATGATGACTACAGTTTCTCCTTGGCTATAAATGACTTATACTATAGATATTTTGGGATCCAGTTTTGAAGGGATCCTGGATAGGGAAGAAGGCAAAAGAATGAGGCAACTACATGAAAGTGGGGAGGAGAAGCAGAATTAAGGAAAAGGTCTAGGAAAGAAACATATTCTGGTTAACATTGTTCAATAGAACTCATCCTGGGCATAATAAGACAGTATTGTTTCTTACTTGTTAAGAACAACTACCAATTACAGTAGTCCCCCCCTTATCCATGGAGGATACATTCCAAGACCCACAGTGGATGTCTAAAACCACGGAGAGTACTGAATCCTATGTATACTATGTTTTTTTCCTATACATACGTACCTATGATAAAGTTTAATTTATAAATTAGGCACAGTAAGAGATTAACAAAAACTAATAATAACATAAAGCAATTATAGCAATATACTGTAGTAAAAGTTAAGCGCATGTGGTCTCTCTCTCTCTTATTGTATGAATTTAATGACTTTTCCATCATAGCTAAGCACTTATTGCACACTGTGACCTTAACTTTTGTGAGAAGAAAACTAGCATGAATTTCTCTCTTTCTTCACAGATAGATTTGTTCTCATCATAAATCTTGGCAATCTCAGCATACGTTTTTTTTTTTTTTCTTACGTTGAGAACTTTCACCTTTTCACTTAAAGGAAGTGCTTTTCGGCTTCTCTTTAGCATATCCAAATTGCCAGCATCACCACTCTTGTGCTTTGGGGCCATTATTAAGTAAAATAAAAGCTCCTTGGACACAGCACTGTGATACTGACACTGCAGCAGCCCATCTGATAACCTAGAGGGCTACTCAGTGACTAACGGACAGGATATTTCACAAAGGATAATTCACATCTTAGCCAAATTTTGCAAGACTTCATCATACTACTCAGAACAGTGTGCAATTTAAGACTTATGGATTGTTTATTTCTGCGACTTTCCATTTAATATTTTTGGACCCAGTTGACTGCAGGAAACAAATCATGGAAAGTGAAACCGCAGAGAAGGGGAATAACTACATCCATGTGAATGAGCAAATGACATAGTAAATTCAATAGAAATGATTAGGGACCTTCATTAGATTCCTTTTTCTATCATCCTTCACGTATATATCCTGTCTTCTAGAAGAATCAGAGGTGATAAGAATGAATTTCCTTTAAGTTGCCTGTCATGACAGTGCAATGCCTGAATGGCATGACAAAAGAAAAAATGGGAAACAGCAAAGCTGCAGCTGATTTGCAAACTCATTTATCATACCAATTAATAGAAACTCTCATGACTCTAATGTTACAATTCAACTATACATTAAAAATATTTTTAATTCATTGGTGGGAAAAATTTCTAAGAATATCTATGTGTTCTGTATTTATGCATAGCGTGAGATCTAAAGGTTTTTTTTTACTTGTTTTCCATCCCTGGGGTGAAATAGGTCCATCTCAACCTTTGCCTTGATTCTTCAGCATTTATTTCTTTTTTTTTTTTTTAACATCTTTATTGGAGTATAATTGCTTTACAATGGTATGTTAGTTTCAGCTTCACAACAAAATGAATCAGTTATATATATACATATATTCCCATATCTCTTCCCGCTTGCGTCTCCCTCCCTCCCACCCTCCCTATCCCACCCCTCCAGGCAGTCACAAAGCACCGAGCTGATCTCCCTGTGCTATGCGGCTGCTTCCCACTAGCTATCTACCTTACGTTTGGTAGTGTATATATGTCCATGCCTCTTTATCGCTTTGTCACCGTTTACCCTTCCCCCTCCCCATAGCCTCAAGTCCATTCTCTAGTAAGTCTGTGTCTTTATTCCTGTTTCACCCCTAGGTTTTTTTCAGCATTTATTTCTGTGTGATTCTTTGTGCATTTTCTACCTCACACCCAGCGTTTGCAAGTTTCCTATCTCTGAGCAGCAATGCTCTTATTAAAGCTACTATTTGACATCGCCATTCTCTGCTGACATTCTTGGAAGCTGTTTGAGCAATGTTTGTACAGCTATACTCTGTTTTCCAATCAAGAGAGGATAGGGAATATGCTAATGAGCTTTCTGCACAAATCTAGAGAACATGCCCAGGTAAGGATCACGTGGCTTGAATTTCTATTTTCATTTCTTTCTGACATAAATTCTTTAACCAGGCAAATGTGTCAATTTGGGTACCATCAATGTCAGCAATATACTTCCTGTACTTTTTGGATTTTATTTTCAAATATTTTGCCAGAGGCAATTAAGGCAGAGTTTTGTTTTGGAAACACTGGAGAGTTCTGGCCAAAATTCTGCAGGATGAGAATGCCAGGCACAGAGTTCCCAACTAAATTTATTTCTAATGAAATATAACAACTAGGCATACAAAATGCTCCTGAGAGGCGTGTCTGCCACATAACCACCAGGCAGAGCATTACAGAACTCATCCACCCGCCTGGAGGCGTCTCAGGTCTCCCTGTACCTGTGTGCTCACTGAGACAGGAAAGAACAGAGAAATTGTGTGACTGAAGATGAACACTAGAGTAAAGGGATGAGCTAGCATGACGGAGAGAAACTCGGGCAGGAAATAGGAAGTCACCAACTGTTGAGGTTTTAGAGGACCAACTTCAGACCCAACTGTGAGAGGCATCAGCAGAAAGCTAAAATATCAGCCCTGCTACTGGTAAAGTTGGATTGAAGAAGTTGGCTTTGATGTGAGGCTGTAATGAGCTTCCTAACACTGTACCTCAGAATTAGATGCACTGTACTAGTCATGGGCAGTGCTGCATAACTTCTGGTCTCCTTCACAAAGGCAGGGCTTGCCTCTATAAGATCGCCACGTAGAGGAGCAGGCTGGCTGAAAAAACAGAGAAAGAATGAGGAATGTTATCCTACCAGAGACCCCTCTGCAGGATGACATGAGGTGAGGCTCATGACACCAACTACAAGGTTTATCACAATGGCATCTTTTAAACTTCACCTTAAAGCCAGAACTGCTTAGTAGGGCACAGCCCACAAGGCTCTTTAAAACCTTTTGCATACCTACCTGTTTCTAATCTTTTCACATTCCTCCAGTCTCACCTTGTCCACTCCCCCTGACGTGAACTCTGTGTTCCAGTCATACGGAACTGCTTGCAGTGCTAGGAATGCCTCTGTGTCCTTTGCTTGGAATGCTCTTCCTATCTCCCCTTTCTTTCAGTGCATCCTCTCAGTGTGTACACCCCAGTTGTTCTTGGGAGCATTTCAATACTAAACTTAATTACCCTTTCCTCCAGAAAAACTTCCGTGATCTATGTTGGCTAATCCTTTTGGGGTTTCCATAGTTCCTGTGATAGATACTACTAGTTGTCTACCAAATTGTACTTCTCCACTTCTTCCTCATTTATCAGAAAACATCATGGTACAACTAAAGAACTTATCTTCCCATACTACCTCACTGATAGGTGATGGAACCGTTTCTGGCCACTAAATTGTGGAAGGTTCTAGATAAAGCTTCTGGGAAAATTTTTTTAAAGTGACAGATGGACGGTATGCTTCTCTTTGGCTTTTGTCGCTTCCTTCTTTTTCCTGACATGTGAATATAAGGTGTGGTGCTAGTTATACCATTTCGTGACCATGAGATTGAAACTCATATCCAAAGGATGATGGAGTGAAAAGATAAAAAGACCCTGGGTCCCTTATGCCATAATTAAGCCACAGAATCAGCCCTGGGCTGACTATCCCCAGATTTTTTGTTAAATGGGCAAATAAATGCCTTCCTCTTAAAGCCACTGTTAATTGGGTTTTAGGTTACTTGTTGCCAAATACCTTTCTGACCAGTAAGTACCCATCATTGTGTTTTTAATCACTACTCATTCTTTGGTTCCATAACTAGTGTGTGAGCATTTTGAGATAAGGAACTGTGCTTTATTCATTTGTTTGCTCAGCACTGAGCAAGCTTTCTAGTACAGAGCAGGAGCTCAAAACATCTTTTTTGCACCTGAGATTTGTAGTATTACTAAAAAAGCCAATATTCTCCTTGCTGATGATCATAACTATATTTATTATTAATATTACACTCATATCCATAAAACCCATAGCTTTCAAGTAGCTGAGAATAATTCATTGCAATAAGATAGGAATTTAAAATCATGAGATTGATTTTTATGTGTAGATTTTGTTATCAGCCTCAGTTTTATTTAAAACCTGTCACTGTTGAATCTGATGGTGAATATTGGCGGCAATCCCAATAAATGAAAGAAACACAAGATTAGGCATTTATCTTAGAAAATTACCTTCTTTTTTTGAAGTCAACGAATTCAGACTTGGGGGAGAACTTTGAATAAACTTAATTTTTAACTTTATGTAGGGTACTGATCACAGGCCCCTTCCCCACCAAAAGAAATCCTAAATAAATGAATGCCTTTCCTGTTTGCTTATTGGTGATACACACATACATGATATAAAATCTTGATCCACATTTTGGGTTTGCTTTCTTTCATCAGAACAAGCAACCTGAGGCCTATTTTCCCCAAGACCAAGTCTTCTCTGTTTAAAAAGTAGCAAAAATAGCCTCGAATCTTGATCACTGGCCATGATTCACACTCACAACATGGTCATGAAGCGTGTGCTTGTGGGGTTAGTGAGAGGTTCCATCTTCAGTGAGGCTTCTAAGCAGGTTGATTCTTCCTTCCAAGTTCACTCTCGGGCAGGGCACATGGAGCAGTGGCAGAAGCCAGAATCGCAAGATGCTGATCTCCACCGCAAGCACACAAGGAGAGGGAGTTCAGATAAAATGCACAGGTCCAGCACTACACAGGCGTTTTCAGTATTAACTACTCAATAATCAAGGATTGTACAGAGTCACTGCATAAGCAAAGACTTGGATGTAGTTAATAGGGGCCCTGACATAAGAAATTGGCATCTCAACAAAGATCAGAGCTCACTTAGGACAGGAATAATGAGAAACACACAGGTTGGATCGATGTAGAGACAGTTACCCTGGCCACAGTCTCTGAGTGATGGTGAACTGCAATCTGATATTTGAATCTATTCTAAAGCATTTTAATTATAAAGTGCATATAATTGACCTTACATTTCTCATTACAGAATGAGAGATTGCCATTCTCAACAAAGTTTTTAGTCATATTTTTTAAAAATCCCTGTTAAAAATCACTCTTAAGTTCTTTGTGTAAACAAGGTAACTCCAACATGATAATTACCACCAAGACATAGGTGCCTAGAGTGGGTCAAATCAGATGAAGAGGCCATCTTGCATACATATGTCTTAATGAAGCCCATTTTTCTATATATGCTACAAATTAATTATAAAAACATTATTGAGATTTTTGTTTATTTTTCTTCTAATCATTACTCTTGGTGAGCTGACCCCAATACATGGTGCAATGCATAATAGCTCTGAAAATCTGTAGTTATCTTAAATAAAATTGTTGGAAGATTTCCTATTTGCAGAAGTACCTGAAGCATGATTCATTGCTTTATTTGGGAAAAGTAGATTTTTTTTCTCCCAATGGAGTGAAAAAAGTAAGGGGCAGTGATGGGTGGGAATCTTTTCTAGGGTGTTTTATTTTTATCACTTCCCTACATGATGGATCACATTTTAAGGGTTCTGATATTAAAGTCAGGGCAAGAAAAGACTGTGTTGCATGTGTTGGTATGTAGATATGGATAATCGCCCTTTCTTTACACAGTATTACTCAATATCTTTTATTGTAGATCTGATTACAGATTGATTGATTTTATCTTTCTGCTGGGACATAACCACCATCCTTGAAGGATGGAAGGGATGGTTACAATCTTAGAGCTGAAAAACCACATGCTTGTCAGAATGTGAATTAGACAATTATTTATTTTTACACAAAGTGTCATGTGAATAATGAAATGAGTTTTCCTGGTTAATCCCTCTGACTTTTAGGGGAAAAATGGAGCCATCTGTGTCATTTGGATCCATCTGTGTCACTGTGCTATTGGTTCATTCTTTCAGGAGACACGGCAGACCTAGCAGGACAATCACACACGCATTATAATACCTGTCTGGGCTTCTCTTTTCCAGCTTCCACCTTTCTGGCAGACATTCCAAGGGCTGGAGTTCTGTTACCCTGACGATCTCATAGGACTTGGGCCCTTTGCTCTCAAGTATCTCTCTCTTTTGCTTTATTTCTTTTTAGGCAACCCTTTGGAAACCCTCAATTTGCAAATTCCTTCTTTTTTTTTTTTATTCTTGCTTTTCCAGGGCGGCTTACGATGTCTTAATTAATGTTTTTATCTAGTCACTATTGTGACTGCTTTCCAGGGCAATGGTAGGAGGGGAACTTTATAAATAAAGTGATTATTCCCTCAAAATCAAACCAGGCAGGATTTAGCCTCCCTTGTGTGGATGGACTGCTTCCTCAGGGGCATCCTCCAGCTGAAATCTGCATCCACGAACATTTCCTTGCATGTGTGTGTCGGAGGGGTCGAATCGCACAACCTGTTTACTTGAGTTGGTTGACACTGTTGGGATGCTGTTGGGTGGCCTCACAGCTGCTGTTTGGAAGCTGCCACAGCAGGGAAGAAACTACACTAAACAGTAAGGAACAACCTGTACCAAAGTGGGAAAAAAATGGTACAATTGACAAAACTATTCAGCCCCAGAAATAGCCACAGAAGCTGGACGGTAGCACCAACAAGCCTCCTCATTTGGAGAGTGTCTGGGGATAGTATGGCCTCATGGTTTTCTTTGACTTCTGCCACAGCAAGTTTTCAAATGGTATCGGGTAAAGGGGACACAGAGCACAGATTCACAGCTTCTCTGGTCCCCATCAAAGGCACTTAGAGCCCTGCATCTCCCATGCACAGTGATAAAGGTCCCTAGCCTGACAGGCCTCTGGGGCTGCAAACATTGAATGTGGAAACTGCATTTTGAGAGAACACCATATTTCCTTTGGCTTTACTTTGGAGCTGTGAAAATAATCTCAGCATCAGCGATCATCACTTAAAAGGAGGGAGGAGACGATTACGTCATTGAGTGTTTGCTACATAGTTGAGTTTGGCTTTTAATTACAAAGAAAGGTCATGTGGTAAGAAAGTAACTGTCACTGCAGTGCCCCCTTCGCCATTGAGTTCTGCCAGTTTTGGCAAACACTGCATCCAGTACAAAAGCTCTGGCTGAGTTATTAATCATGTTTGTCAGGTAAGCTGCAGTAATCTGCTGCCGGGATACAAAGCCAAGTACAGAGTCGCTGGAAGGATATGATGATAAAATACTTGATACCTCTCATTTTCAGACTCTGCTACTGCTAAGGATTTTTTTTTTAATCTGCATTTAATTAAAGGGGGTAAAAACGGAGAGAAGGGATTTCAATGTTGTCTCATACTCTCAGCTGTCATGTTCTCGTTTACAAAGAAATAGATGACGTGAAGGTTGGCAGCACTGTTTGGATGTAGGGCACATGGGCTGTGGGCTACAGAAGGAAGGAACCCAGGGCTCCTACAGACAGGGGGATGAAGAATAGAGCTTTCACATCCAGCCAAAAGCCCCCTTATAATTTCTGTCTCTTTTCAAGGGGGCTTCTGATGTTTTATCAAACTCTGCTAACTGAGTTGGGGGAGAAGAGTCAACACTTACTCACTGGCCATTAGAGGTGGCCCTCAAGGTAGAATAAAAGTTCTTAACTGCCCTTATCTTTAGGAAAGCTCTGTAATCTGATTTAGAGCAAGCAGCTATAATGTCCATGGTATCCAAGATTGAATAATGATCATCAATTAAGTTATTCAAGCGCCGAGTACTCGAGAGGTCCTCTCCCTAGCCAGAAAAGCCTTGACTCGCATAAAATGACCTCAAATAGTTCATAGAATTAAAGGGACTACTTCTTTCATCAGAAGCAGCAGTTCTCAAAGTGCACACCTTGGAAAACTGATTCTGTGGATGTCAAGGGCTCAATGGTAAAGAAGGTTAAAAAAAGTGAAATGAAATAAGCTTTTAGAATCTTTACTATGCTAACCAGCATTTCTGAGTCTCCAAAACGGAGACACGTGGTTAATATTTCATGGGATAGGGTATATTTTATAGGGCACACTTTGGATAAAATTGTTCTACAGAATGAACGTACTAAAGCCTTAAAACATCTTTCCTCTTGTTCTCTATGGCCCAAGAATTTTCACTCTGGAATTTAAACTTCTACTCTTATATCTTACCTTCATCTATAGTTTAAATGGTTAATAATGCAGTCTTTGAACTCATGTCATCCGGATAATGTTACAGTGGTCACTTGCCATTCTTTTGGATATCTAGCATCTGAATCCTGTTGACTGTTGACTGTGGGGAATCCCCCGTTGTGTGGCTATGAGTAAGGGGCCAGGAAACCTCTCCTTGTTCCATGGCAGGCAGGATGGGCTACGAATGAAGCTTAGCCAGTTAGATATTTCTGCCTTAGAAGGGTGAATCTTAAGTGTGTAGCACAAGGAAAAAGGGTGGATGAGACTGGAATTGAGGCAGCATCTAGCAGTGGTGATACTGTGAACATCTCTACTGTGAATAGTCTCAGGTTCCTGTTTGTTTCTAAGCTGGGTCATCCTGAATCTTATATCCACATATTTCAATAAATACCCTTTTTTTAAAATTAAGACAGCAGAGCGTTTTCTTTTACATGCCAGCACCAACTGACTGGCCCAGAACTCTAACTATATGTATCTGAAGTCTCTGCTCAAGACAAACGCAGTAGAAAAAGATACCTTTGCTTTAATGCCTGTCCTGTCTTCTTTAGGAGAATGAGCCTGACTGAGCTCTCTTATCAGGAGTGTATATGAGCAGTATGTCATTGGGTGTTTACTGCTTATTCATTTTTTCCCCCTGAGTCTTGAACCTCAACTAGAAAAGGCCAATAATTCTAACATGGAATCCTCCAATACTCAATTTAACAAAGAATCTACAAATTACAAAAACGATTAGATTAGGTACCATGCATAGGTTAATGTGTGTGCCTGTATTTGGTTTATGTTCTGGGTAGAGTCAACGGCAGAGTGGCCTGAGCCAGGAGACCTGCATTCCATGCCTGTCTCTCTCATTATATTAGTCAGGTTACTTCTCTGGGTAAGGAAGAAGAATTTGACAATGAGCTCATTATTTCAAAAAGCTGGAATTTTTACAACCATGTAAAATCACTGATATAGTTGATTTTTCGGCAAACTAAAGCTCAATTTCTTTTTTTTTTTTTCTTTTTTTTTTTGCGACACGCGGGCCTCTCACTGTTGTGGTCTCTCCCGTTGCGGAGCACAGGCTCCGGACGCGCAGGCCCAGCGGCCATGGCTTACGGGTCCAGCCGCTCCGCGGCACGTGGGATCTTCCCAGACCGGGGCACGAACCCGTGTCCCCTGCATCGGCAGGCAGACTCTCAACCACTGCGCCACCAGGGAAGCCCTAAAGCTCAATTTCTTGAAAATGAAATTAAATGTGTAAATTAAATTTAAAAACATAGGTGGTGTAGAGCTTTGTTCCTAGAAGGAGAAGTAAACCAGATGATTGTTTAGCAAATTGAATCCTGCCAAGCTCTAGAATTCTGGTGTAACATCTCAGGGGCAGCTTGGAGATGGCAGTGGGAGGTTGGATTTTTGGACAAGGTTTCAGGTCCATCCCACAACTTTTCTTATTGTATTGGATTTAGATATTGAGCTCTTATTAAAGATTTATTTGAACAAAGGTTAGAAAAGCAGCAAATGGGGTGATCCCTAAGGGCCACTCTGTAAATCTGAATTAGCAAAGCATCCTCTATGATGCTCCTTAAATTATTAATTCCTTCCATTTGTTCCATCACACCCTCTGTTCTCTTTGTTCACACGTGGAAAAACAATACCCTCTGAGGCTCCAAGGCACCTTCCCCCATCTTCACAACTCTCCTGAAGAGCATGGGGTTTTAGGTTCTACCCTTTCTAAATGCACTCTCTGCATAGAAAAGGTATATTCAAAAGCCCCATTAATTATTAAGCAATGCTTAATAAACACCCTCAAGTGCTTGGTGATAAATTGATGCTTTCCAAACCTGGAACGGGAGGAGCCACATCTGTAAGAAACTGACATTCAATTGCAGGCTCTCTGCTAACCTGCTGTGATCCTCAAATCCCTCTCTCCTGCATCCTTCTCCACCTTCCCAAGGCCCCACTCCCTCAGCCCCACCACCATGTAGGAACAGTTGTAGAGTGAAGGAAAACAAGGAGAAAA
The DNA here is from genome assembly GCF_964270905.1 of Leucopleurus acutus. Lineage (NCBI taxonomy): Eukaryota > Metazoa > Chordata > Mammalia > Artiodactyla > Delphinidae > Leucopleurus > Leucopleurus acutus. The sequence continues at coordinate 38,570,139 of NC_139142.1, forward strand.
GCCAAAATAATACTAAGATGCCTAGAATTTTTTTTTAAGTTTTGGATTTGTTTTCGACCCAAACACATATTTTCTTATACTCTATGGTTTGTTGGCTCTGCTTATTACAAATTCTCACTCTCTTGGTATAACTACACAAGTCAATTTTCAGAGATCACTTGTCCCATAAAAATTGTGTTGAAAGTCAGTCGATTTTTGACCACACATGCTCCGGGTTTAGCTTCATTGTCACCTCTTCCCAAGCATCTGCTTTTATTTCCCAGGATACGTAGTTCACCTCTGTGTCCCATAGCATTGATGCAAACTCCTCTGCTGGTATTTATCCTGCTTGCTGGTGTGTCTGGGTCTTTCTGTGTAGACTGAGTTCTCTAAGGGTAGGGACATGCCTGTCAGGTTCACAGCACTTCCATAGCAATTAGTACAGGGGAGCTTAATGCCAGTACTATATAATGTGCACCATGGTGGTATATACCCTCACCTCACAGTCAACAGGATTCTCTGCCTCATCCCTCTAAAATCCATAGATGCACACAGCCCTGGGAGCCATTACCTCTTATCCAGTCCTCCCATGTCACAGAGGAGACACTAGTTTTGGAGAACTTAAATGACTCGCGCAAGGTCACACAGATAGGACATTCAATTCAATCAGATTGAATCACGGACTTCAATCCAGATTAGTCATTCCAGTGTACTTTTCTTCCTATCTCCCTACTTCTCCCCTACCCTTGAAGCCTACAGATAATTTGTGGCCAAAATTTCTTCAAAGTACTTCACAAGTAATATTAAGTGGCTACTCCCTGGGGGAAGGCTGGGTGGCTGAGTATCTTTAGTGAAGTTTTGCTGCATAAGACTCTTTTCTTCAGTGTCTTAACATAAAGAACACCATTATGCTAGTTCCACTTTACCTTTGGCCATTAATTTTTTACAAATTTCATTATGTGGGTGGCAAAAAAGGAGAACCCCTTCCTTCTCCTCCATTGGGATATGATCATGAACAACAAGCACAGTTTAAGTTGAAAGAAACAATGTAAATGTGTCCCAGAAGAAATTTTACGGTACCTGGCCCATTACCTACACCTGGCTCTTTTAACCCTGGGTCAGGACTAATAGACATTAATACCTTAATTTAAAAAAATCTGAAACACTGCTATATTTTTGCTTAATTGTTTTACTTTTTTATTTTTAATGCTCTGTTATCCCTATAAATCCAGCCTATATATATGTGGCCAGCCACACGCAAGTCCCTGCACAGCAAGGAGAGAACGTTTTTATAGAGGGGAAAAGGAAGTTGGAAGGGCTATAAACGAAGAGTCTATGGCTTCTCATTGGCTGAGTCCTTGCCGGGAAAGAAGAGAAGTCTTTCTTCTTTCTGTTGCTCAGCTATGGCCACGGGGCACAAGAGCCCCCCTTTCTGGTCTTCCAACTCTATTTAACTGAACTTTCTGTTGATTATTTCTTACACTCTGTTGAGAAACAATATAGAACAGGAAATATAAAGAATAGTATTAGATTTCAGTATTTTTACTCTTCAAATGTGTCACAATTTCTTAGTTAATCCTTTTTGGCTTGATTTCCAAGAAAAAAAACTGTAAGATTCCAAGCTTATCAGTTCCTCACCATATAACCTTAATGTTTGTTCTGAGTCCTGAATCAACAGGGGCAGTTACTTTGAGATATGTGGCCTTTTACGTGAGCTGTATCTGGAGTAAAGAAAATCTATCACTAGATTTTATTAAAATAATAGCTTTTGGGCTTCCCTGGTGGCACAGTGGTTGAGAGTCCACCTGCCGATGCAGGGGACACGGGTTCGTGCCCCGGTCCGGGAAGATCCCACATGCCACGGAGCGGCTAGGCCCGTGAGCCATGGCCACTGAGCCTGCGCGTCCAGAGCCTGTGCTCCGCAACGGGAGAGGCCACAACAGTGAGAGGCCCGTGTACTGCAAAAAAAATAAAAATAAAAAAAATAATAGCTTATTTTTTTTTCCCGTTACCATCTAATCTACAAATGGTGTGCTTTTCATTGATTCAGGGTAAGGGGTTATTTTATGCAGCAGTACTCAGTGGTCTACACAGCTTGAGGGTAGGAGTGATGGAGAGTAGAGAGCAGAATTTCTAGGGATCCACACACAAAACCTCTACCTCAAAGTGCCTCCAGGGCAAGCATTACCCTTGGCCCAGAGAGCTCCCTGCTCACATCACCCTCTCCTCCATCACAAACACTGATTTCAGGGCAACTTTGCGTAGTTTCTCTCACTTATCAGAAAGTACCTCCTTAATCTTGTAACCCTTGATATGCTTTAGACAACCATAAACTCATTTATAATTAAAGATAGAGTTTTAAGTGCAGATAGTCTGGGAATGGTAAGACATTGATAAATTTAAGGCATAAATGGAGATCAGTTTTCAAACAAGTAGTATTGCATGGGGGCGGGGTGGGCAGAGCATAGGAGTCTCAAAACCAGTTGAATGTGGTTCTGAATTCTGACCCCACTTTTTACAGCATGGCCTACACCTCATACATCAACAGGTTGGCTCAGGAGGTTCAGAACTGTCTTTACCACCCCTGCATGCGCGCGCGCGCGCACACACACACACACACACACACACACACACACACACACACACACACACACACACACACACACACACACACACACACACACACACACACACACACACACACACACACACACACACACACACACCCCACCTTGTACTTTCCACCCTCCGATGGAACTGCGGTTTTAGAGCATGAAATGCCCAAGTGGGAACGAGGGGAAACAAGTCAGACCTGTGCTCACAAATCTGTGCTTGCTCTGTCTCGTCTACACAGGATACAGTAGTTCATGTGCAGCAGTTGGGTTGTCAGAGCTGGAGTATTCCCTAGGGCTTGGTGAACCTGGACCATTATTCAGGCATCAGTACGGTGAGGGCTGGGCAGTGATTAGAGGTGGAGAGAGGGGAAGGAGAGGAGCAAACATTCATGGAGCACCTTCTTTCTGCCAGTGCTCATTACATCCATTGTTTTATTAATCTTTATAACTGCTGTGTCTTTATGTCAACTTACAATGGAGGAACTGAGGCTTGGTGAATGCAAACCATCTGTTAACACAGCTACTAAGAACAGGGATTCCAGTGTGATCAGTTTGATTCCACTGCAGCATGGAGCAGAAGGGCAGCTGGGGAGGTAAGAAAAGGACGGCTGGCTGAAGTTAAAAGATGGCTGAAGTTAAAAAGGCTGAAGTTAAACCAGATTTTGGAAATTAGTGCAAGCTCTGTACCTCCCTGCCCCAATTTGAGTGCTCTTGTAGAATTCCTTCCCAAATTCTTACCTGTTTTTATTCATTTTTACTTGCTTTCATCTGTGTGGTATACTTGAGGGGTCAGAATGAAAGCAGGATTGGCACGTATGGAGTTTTGCTTGACACTGTGACCCTTGGGAAAAATATGGCACCAGACTTTCTCCCATCTCATCCCAATACGCCCACTTACTTTTAGTCCCTACCCTGTCCACAGGACTTTTCTACTTTTGCTTGCTGGTCTGTTCACTGTCCCCAGCACTTGCCTTGGCTATGCTTGATGAGACCAGACTACTGGTCTGGTCTACTGCCCCACCAGGGCAGGGATTATATCTGTTCTGCCCACCCTTGTGGGCCTGTGACCTAGAGAAGGGTGTGGCAAGGAGTACAGTATACACTTGATTAAAATTAGGTCCATGGACATCCCCCTCTGAGAAGTGTTTTCCTTTCTCCTCTACCTGGACAAAGTCTAGCCAACTTTAAGGCCCAGTTTTTAATCTATCTTCTGTGATGCTGTTCCGTATTCCATATAGACATTTGCCCCTAATGCATTCATCTTTTTTTCTGAACTCAACTGTGGAAATTCCTCAAGTGATGTTTTAGACACTCTTATAATTTTGGTTAATTTACTATTCAATTCTTGTATTATGTTAAACTTTTCAGGCTATATGACTTATTTCATTACGAGATAGCACTTTCTTTGTGGACAGATACTACTCTATCCCACAGGACACAATTCTTCGGCAAATGGAAACTCAATAAATATTTGGCGGTGATGTTTTCACCCATCTGTAAAATTACTGCCCAAATAGTCCTATAGCAATTACTTAAAATAAGCTTGGGCTTAGTTTTTTCTTTATTTGTTCAGTTTTGTGTTTTGAAAATTTTTCATAAAAATCACCAAATGATAGTGTTTCACCATTAAGTATTTTGAGTTAAACATTTTGAGTTAAAATTTTGTGGGTTTGGAATGGTCTTTACCACCAACATTTTTACCTAATGAAGATTCAGCTTAGAGTGGAACCACAGTTTGTGCACAAGGCTGTAATGAGGTAATTCTCCAATTAGCAACGACAGTAAGAAAACAACAAAGTGAATCATCCTTGCCAAGTATGAAGAGATTACATGTTCCCATTTATACAATTTCCTTTATACAAAGGAAATACTAAATATAGATGCACCCCCATTGAGTTGCTGCATCAGAAAGAAGAGAGAAAATGCACACGAGAGAAGGAAATGGGGATGGGTACAAGATCTGACAAATCAGAAATTTCTATAGAGCATCTTGTCTTCCATGATCACAAACTTCTTTGACTGAATTCTGCCTCCTTTCTCAAACGTTTCCCAAGCAGCATACTGTGGGCTATTTTGGGGAAATATTTGCACAAAATATCTAAACCTTATGTTTGCTGACAGGCTATGAAGTCTATGTTTTTAGTTAAGAAAATTTCATTTTACACTAGAAATTTCTGATCCAACTGACACCCCTGCTTCCCATGAATCTTGAAGAAACAGATGGAAGTGGGAACCTGATTTTAACTGAGATTTAATCCTGCCTTAGGAATAATTTTTAAAATCTCTTATCAATATTTTACTAGCTTCTGAGGTTTTGGTTTGAGTAGACCGGCTCCTCTCAGGAAAATCTGAAAGAGAAAATCACAAAAATGAGAGACTGCTTTTAATGAATAGCAATACATATTAAGTAAAAATCAGTTTCACCAAGTGAGTTCAATCACTTATTAAAAATGATAATGAACATGAGAGTATGTCTGTAAAATATGACACAGATGATAGTAATACTGTTGCTACCATTAGTACATTTCCTGAGAACATGAAGCAAATTGCATCTTGACCATCTTGTTCTATAAATAGGTTGCCTTTGCCCTATTTAAGCCTGGGCCTAGTGGCTTCCTCTTTCCTGACCAAGAAATCTTTTACTACCTGAAGAAGAGAGGTTGGGATATTTGGTGGGCATGGACAACATCAGTGGAAATTCAGACCCTGGAGTGTTTTGGCTAGTTGGATCTCAGCAGGAAAATCTAAGTTTCTCCATTGTATGAAAGTACAGATTAGATAGAAGAGATGAAATGCACTTTGTTGCCCTTTCTACACTCAGGGCACTAAGGCCTGGGTTATGATTCCTTACTATCAATTGATATTGAGAAGTTAGAGAGGAAAAAAAAAAAAACATGGACACATATTTTTCCCCTAAATGTTGAAACTCAAGCGGGGCTTTTCCCTGGGTCCCCTGATGTATGTTCCTTTTGTCTTTTCCAAAAACGCCAATCATCTGACAATTTTATTTAAATCTCAGTCTATCTGCTTAGGGCAGTTGACTAGTAAATCTTAGGAAGCTAATACCTACATGTTATTCTTTCAAAAATACACATACTATTTTGGAGACTTGAGCAGGCATTATGGTAAAACTATAGATTTTTCAGAGCTGGAAGAAACCTGAGAGGATATTCAGTACAATCATTCAATTTTATAGATCATTAACAGCTTATATAGCCAACTTTGGCTCATGTTTTCATTTACAGAATTTAATTTGAGGTAGACTGGGAAGATATAATTCTCATTTTATACAGGGAAAGTGTACTTAGATTTCAAATGACCTTTAAAAAACTGAGACTGCAGGTTAGTTTCAAAATCAACTTTAGAACCAAGGTTTCCTGCCTTCTAGGCCAATTTTCTTCCTATAGTTGTATTACCTATGCTGGGCCCAGAGCAGCACATTTCTGGCCCTTCATCTCAAGGACCAGATTTCAACCGGTCCACCTAGTTGTCCTCAGGCTTTGCGTCAGAACTCTCCAACTTTTGCAACTTTACTGTCCCAAGCTCAAAGAAAAATGTCATAAACTGCAAGTTGAAGAATAGGCTTTTCAGTAAGTGTGTCCCCAGAAAAGGACCAGCATTTCTCTGTCATATGTTTTATTTAGCCCAGAAGAAAATCCATCTCCTCTGAAGCACCTATGAAACCTTCCTTTTAGTAGTTTGTATGGACTTCTTTATTTATTCATCAAATCTTTGTTAATAGACTAATATGTTGTCCGTCCTGCGTTGTTACTTTATTATTTCAGACCATTCTGTTTAGAATGCTTGCTAACATATTACTCCGATAGATATGCTTAGGTGTTTAGTAAATGTTGCTAAATTCCCCAAAGGATATTAAACAAACACATATAGAATTGTGTTGATTACTTCAGAGGTGTCTTATGTTTTTGATGGAAGTTTTGGATGGAAGGAACTGTGATTGGTCTTGCCATGAGTTTTCTCACATCTGTACTCCACTCTTTCATCCATCACAGTAGCAGTCATAAAAGCATAATTAAAACGTAGTGGTAATTCAAGATTGTATAAGTATATACAACTTTGGTGGCTGTGTTGACGTCAGGATTTCCCATGAAATAAACTACCAATGCAAAACAAACATTGAAAATACCTTTGAAATATCACATTGAGTTAAATATAAACCTGGAGGGTTTTAGTAAGAGATTTGCCTAAGCCATAGTTTCTCAACCTTGGGACTGTTTTGGGCTAGATAATACACTGTTGTTGGGGGCTACCCTGTGTTTGTTTCAATGTTTGGATGAAAGAGTGGAATACAGATGTGAGAAAACCTCGTGAGAAGACCAATCATTTAAGTATCATTGCTAAAAATTTACTGTTTACCTGCTATAAAAATTTGAATGAAACAAGTAAATCATACTGGGTAGTTGACTATTATTTTATATTGTCATTTTTAGATCACGCATATTATTTGGATTGAGAATATATATGCCTAAATAAATTAAAGAGCTAACACTGAGATTTAAATAGCTAATAGTAATGTTTATGTAACATTAATATAACTGGTACCCAGTTTTGCATCTGAGGTATGTTTATAGAAGTTACATACAGAATATAGAAATGCTTTATACAGCATGGACCTATTTGAATGAGGGGGTTTGAAGGTTCAGAGAATGAGATACACAGGATTTGTGAGTGGATAGGGTGACTGTGTAATTTATCACCCACACGAGTGTTCCTTTGAGAATGGACCACTATTTATAACTAATCCAAAATAACAGTCTTAAACAGCTCTTTGGGGCAAGCCAAGATGCATGGTCACTCTATTCATGAATAATGCCTCAGATTTGGAGAAAATAACAGAGGATGATACTGAATTTAATATAGTACCATCAGGGATTTAATACCTAGAAAAATATTTTTTAAATTCTTGGATATAGAAAGACTCCCAACACAGGCAAAGGCCACAGCTTTGGAGATAGAGGCTTTGGTGCTAACGAGGGTGCCTTGTCTGCGACAGTAAGTTGCTTTGATGTGGCCTTAATAGTACCTTGGGCAGGGATTGTGGCTTTTCAGCAATGGACTTTACCAAAGGAAGATGAAACAAGAGAGGGGAAAGAGCATGTCCCATATGCTATTTGGGGGGACGGTTTGAGAGCAGTGGGAAGAGCTCCCTAGAGAGTTGGGAAGAGCCCCTGGCTGAGGAATAAGGAAAGGTGAATGGAGGTTTGGAATGAGGGTCAGAGTTCACTTATACTTCTGCAAGCAAAACGAGAGCAAATGTATTTACTACAGATACTCTTAATTCAATTTTTATCCTTCTAGTGATTTGCAGGGAAACCCTGGTTATACTGGGCAGATGATATGACCTGGAAAAAGTAAACTGATGTTCCCCACGTGAGATGACCAATCTCGAGCTTTAGGAAAACTTCTGTGCAGAGAGCCAGAGGACATTTAGGAGAGGAGCAGTCTAAGGCAGGTGGCCACAGGGCTGTGGGCCCAGAAGAGATGGAGGCCATTTCAGGAGAATTCTGAGGAGATCTAACAGAGCAGGGACTTAGGATTAGAAGCCCGGGAGAGAGGCAGTTTCAGCATGAAACATGAACGTGAACTCATCTGAAATGGAGACTGTATGTCTGTAATGTTGGTTCCTGGACCCAATTTCAACATGTTGGAGAGGGAGGTCCCCACACATGCAACAAGCAATTTCATACAACACCTGGGTGTCCTACAATTAAACTCAATACTGACACTATCTACCCAGAGACAGCATCAGATTCCACAAGTAAAGGGCTCAGTCCTACAAGACTGCCCTTCCTCACCCCTACTTCAGATGCTAGTCACAAGTTTGTGTTGTCAGCTGTGCTTCTGACCAACAACCTCCTCCAACTCAAGATGCCAGTCACAAATCCAGGTTGTTACCTATACTTCTAACCAACTGGCTATAAATCAGAGGTTTCCTCCTTGGGTTCAATTCATTTGCTTGAGCGGGGCTCGTGAAACTCAGAGAAAGATTTTACTTACTAGATCACTGGTGCATTATAGAAGGATATAATCAGAAACAGCCGGATGGAAGAGATGCACAGGACAAGGTATGGGGAAAGGGCTCTTCAGGGCCCTCGATGAACTTGCTACTCTCTCAGCACACCCATGTGTTCACTAACCTGGAAGGTCTCCAAACCCAGTCCTTTTGGGGGTTTTATGAGGTCTTCATTACATAAGCATGATTGATTCAAACATTGGCCATTGGAGATTGATTCAGCTTCCAGCCCCTTTTCCTTCCCTGGAGGTTAGGAGTGGGAACTAAAAGTTCCAAGCCCCCAATCACATTGTTGACTCCCTTGGTAACCAGCCCCCATCCTTACGTGCTCTCCAAAAGTCACATTGTTAACATAACGAAAGACACCTTTATGGCTTTCATCATATAGGCAATTCCAGAGGTTTTGAGAGTTCTGTGCCAGAAATGGGAGGGAGACCAAATATAAATTTTTTATTACAAATCACAATACCACAATGCCTAATTGAGGCTTTAATTGTACATAAGGGCTATCAAATATTCCAACATCAAGTGTTAATGTAATAATCTCATTATGGAGATTTGTATGGAGAGCTCATACAATTTATATGAGCTCTACTGTGTACTGATTGAGCAGTTCCTTGAAAGCATCCAACGGTTTTGTGACCCTTACCTTTATTCATTCTGCCTCCAGGTCCTTCTCCCATCTCCTTGTTCCTCTGGGAATTGGTGGCTTATCTTTCAATAGTAGCCCAAGGTATACCTTTTCACTGGAGACTTTTTGATGTCCAGGAAGTACATCTTTGAGTTCCTCGTTTACCTTATATAGAGGTTCTAAATGTTGGAATGTTTGACTTTTGAGAAAGACAATTTCACACATCAGTCACGACATATACCGCTAACAGTTCAGTGTTATGGTGCTGGTTTAGCCTAGAGATGTTTGAGCAGGGTTTGACTATTTTGTTTCATCTGCTCTTATCACTTTATAAAAATGAGAAGAAATGGAGAGGCAAAAATGACAGTTTTATAAACTTTATTTAGTTGAAACCAGGTTGAGATTTACTAGTGTATTGGCTGATAATGGCAAAACTCAAGCCTCCACTGGATGTTCATAGGTTCATCATTTGTGGACAAGAGCACAATTTTAAAAGCACATGGAATTCTGGATGCATTTTGTTTAAGAGTACGCCATTGGTACGTTTTACTTAAAAACACTTAAATGAACTCTGCTTTGGATGTTAGTGAATTTAAAAGGTCATTGTGGTGAATGCCAACTAAAGACTGTTGCTAGCCATCAGGCTCTACAATGATCAGGTCATTAGTCACTGCAGTAAGTGACCTCTAACACACCCTGTGAGGTATTCAAAGTGAAGATCAGGAATGAGGCACTCTGCTCTGAGGAAAATTACTAGAAGAGACCTTCTGATAGTTAGATATTTTCAGGAAAAAATTTTATGAAACCCATTTCTTACAACTTCTCATACCTAGAAAAGCACTAAAATCATCAGCGGAGACATCTGATCCTCCTAATTAGCAGTAGCCTTCTACAGAGATGTGTGCTTGACTGTGCGTATCCCCCTTCACCAAATTCATTTATATATACTGACCTCCCAGACCACACGGCTTTGGAACAGTTTCTCAGAACCACCTGAGAGGCTGTTTTCTGGGCTATAGTTGTCAATAAGACACTGAGCAAACTCACAGCTTTTATGTTTATGTGTGTGTGTGTGTGTGTGTGTTTCAGTCAACATGAAATAAGTTTGAAAACAATGCTAGGTCAAATCAAGTGTGCAAGTTTCTCTTTTACTACAGGCCTTTCAGAGCAATAGATATGCTGATGTTCATGGTGATTCTGCCAGGGAGGATGAATGTTAAGCATTTTCAAAATATGTTTGACCAAAAGATTTTTCTTTTTTGGGGGGGGGATAAAGCCAATTTTACGATTACAATTTAATGAAACAATAATTTGGGGAGAACAGAACCTGCTCTCCAGGTATTTATTAGGGGTTCTTTCCTCCCTCCCTCCCTCTTCCTTGCTCTTTATCCCTGTCCTTCCACCCTTCCACCCTTCCTTCTTCCCTTCCTCCCTCCCTCCCTCCCTTCCTCCTTTCCTTCCTCTCCCCTTCTTTCCTTCTCTTTCCCTTTCAAACCACTCTCTTTATACCCCCCTCATTGACTCCCTCCCTCCCTTCCTCTCTCTCTCTCTTCCTTCCCTTCTTTTGTGAGTTCTCAAATTTGCAAATACCTTTATCACATATGCTATTTGTTATAAAATACAGTACTCTTTCCCCATGTGTACTTTATAGTTTTCCTCACTGGAAAAAGTATAATGAGTCTATCCATTAGGAAGTTCCACTCTTCAAGTCACTGAAAACTTTCTTATTTTGACTAAGAAATATCATTTTACTAATTTTCCTTCATTTTCTTTTTACTTCTGTCACAACATGATCAGTTGGAGTTTTTTGTTTTTATTTTGGGGAAGCAGGGGGCATTTTTTCACTTAGAAATAAAGTCTCTATCACATTATATCCCAGGATTTAACAACCAGGAGGTGGTAAGCAGGGGAATAAAAGCCTCATTGAGATGTGCATAGGTCCTTAGTAGGCTTACTCACTGGCTGAATATCTCGTTTCTGTACACTCCGGGAATGCAAATTCATTTCTTAATAAAAACAATGACATGTTACTATTGCTCAAGTAGAGCTACTTCCAATTAGTTGAAAGAACTTTTCTTTCTAGGAATGTCAAGGGTTTCCTGTAGTAAGTTTATACTGTTTTACCGTTTAGTCTTTGGTGAGCTTAGTTGTTTTTTATCTGCCCTGAGACAAGATCCTATTTTCAGACACTGGCCAAATTGCTTCTGGACTTGGGAAGCTGAGAACTTGACTCTCTATCTGTAATGACTTCCTGGAAGACCTACCAGCAGCTAGTCCCTCAGTGGACAGCACTTCCCCTGCCACATGCCACATGTCCATGGCCTCACCATTGCCATCCGCCCAGTAGACTACTCCATACCAGTGCTATGCTGGACTCTCAACATTTATTTCTTCCTTGGAACTCAACACTGAAGGCCAGAGTGTAAAAGTTGTTGGCTCTGTAGGCCAGAGTTTCTACCACAAGTATTCAAGTCTACCGTTGTGACATGAAGGCAGTTATAGACAATTTGTAAACAAATGGGTATTTCTGTGTTCCAATAAAACTTTATTTACAAAAACAGGCCATAGACTGGATTTGGCCCACAAGCTGTAGTTTGCTGACCCTCATTCAAAACCACCCTCTGAGGTAGGTACTGTTATCTCCATCTTACAGATGAAGAGACTGAGGGGCATTGAGTTTAAGATCCAGGATCATCATGTTGGTTAACAGGGGAGCTAGGATTTAAACCTAGGCCAGCCTGGTGGAAAAGCTCATGTTCTTTCTACCTTATAATCTTGCCCTTGCACAAGAGGGTAGGAGTTACATGTCTAGAAAGGAAGGAGAGAGAGCTTATATCCAGTAGGAGGAAAAAAAGAAATCAAAGACACAAAAGGTCATGGTCCATTTTGGTGGAAATAAGTAGATGAACTTGCCATAAAAGGGGCTACTGCAGAAGTGAAACAGAAGGTGTGGTTGGGGAGGAAGGCACATGTGTCTGTTAGGATCATGTTTGTCTGGGAGTAGAGAAAACTGATTAACAATGGTTTAAAATAAAGATATGTGCATGAGGAATCTGGAGATTGGCAACCTGGAACTGGTGTAGCATCTTCACAGTGCCATCAGGAAACAAAGCTTGCTCTGTATTTCTGCTTAGCTATCCCTGGCATATGTCTTTAGTCCATAGCCTTCCTGTCTCATGGTTATATCAAGAAATAAGTACAGCATCAGGCCCACATTCCAGATGGTAAGATGGGGGAGGGATAAAAGTTAAAACATGATTTCAGCAGAGTCTTCTCCTTTTTAAAGAGCTTTCATGGAAGTCCCACCTTGCAACTTCTGCTTACACATCCTTGTCCAGAAAGTGTTACATGGCTACTTCAGCTGCAATGAAAACTAGGAATTGTGTGAGGCTAGCTGCTTAAAACAAAATCAAGTTTCTATTAGTAATGCATAATGGATGGGTATCTAGCATTGACTGCCCCAATATAAATATCTATAGAATGGAATGTAAAGTATACACACATACACATAATCCCTTGAAGAGAAAGATAAATATGCTGTTGGGTGAATAATGAGTTAGATGCAGATATATCAGAATGAGAAAATATAGCTATGAGATTATTGCGATTGTTAGTGAAGACTTAAGGTGGATGGTATGCTGGGCGCTAGATCATGAGATTTTGAAATTAGAGGGCATGGATGCACACTCTCTAGAACATAGCATGAAGCCTGGCTGATAGCAGATGCTCAAAAGATGAATGATTGAATAAGTACAAGGAAAGGGAAACTCAAAGGTGTGCTGATGTCTCGATGAATCAAGATGAATGGGAACATAGTGGAAACTTGAAGACAAATAGAGAAGGAATGAAGTTGGAGTTGTTTGAAGATTTTGCTCAACTACAAGCAAATACTAATTTGTTTTAGATGTGTTGAACTGTGCGATAGAGCCGATGTTTGGTCCTTTCTCACCTTTCTTGTAACTTCCATTCTCCTTCTTTTGGATGCCCCATTCTCCTCTAACCTGGTTTGCCAGTGTCCAATACCTGAAAACTTTTGCTTATAGAAGTTATCATCTAAGTAGGGTATTAGTGATGGCTTACAATTAAAACCCTAGGGCAGGGGTTCCCTGGTGGCACAGTGGTTGAGAGTCTGCCTGCTGATGCAGGGGACGCGGGTTCGTGCCCTGGTCTGGGAGGATCCCACATGCCGCGGAGTGGCTGGGCCTGTGAGCCATGGCTGCTGAGCCTACGCGTCCGGAGCCTGTGCTCCGCAACGGGAGAGGCCACAGCAGTGAGAGGCCCGCGTACTGCAAAAATAAAAAACAACCAAAAAACCCTAGGGTATTATCAGAGATAAAAATAACCAGTTACCAATTTCCATGCATCTCTTCCCTCATTTAATTCATTCCCTGGCTGCCACCTTCACATTTGGAATAAATAATCAGTAAAGAAAGGTCAGAGCTTCAAAAAGGCCTTGGTTGCTATGAAGATGAATTCACACTATGATATTGATAATAAGAAGAGGAAAAAAATCCATGACCTTTGGAATTCTTTATACATTAATTTAACAAGTGTTTATTGAGAGCCAGTCATGTGCCAGATACTGTGCTGGACACAGAAGATCCAACAGGGGCACAATAAAGACATGGTCATAGCTCCCACATCTGGAGATCTAAAAGCTCGGCTTAAGAACTGGGATAAATCTTAGCACCAAGGAAGCTTTTACTTTTTCATTTTATTCAAATGCTTGCACTAACCACCGGAAGTTTTGTGTATACTCCTGTGAAGGTTACAGGATGATCTGTTCTCCCTTTCACAGGCCTTTCCTTTAAGGCCAAGTTTTATGATTTAATATTTCTTTAGCACCATGGGCTTGGAGGTGATACGGTAAATGGAAAATAATCATAGTTTTTGCCTTGTAGGCTTGAAATTTATTAAACATTATTGTCTCTCTTTGTACTCGGAAAGTTTAATGTCCTGAAGCCAAATGTAACAAGGTCATTTTAAAATAAAAGTATTGAGGCTGGACCTTCAAGATGGCAGAGGAATAAGATGTGGAGATCACCTTCCTCCATACAAATATATCAAAAATACATCTACATGTGGAACAACTCATAGAGAACACCTACTGAATGATGGTAGAAGACCTCAGACTTCCCAAGAGACAAGAAGCTACCCATATACCTGGGTAGGGCAAAAGAAAAAAGGAAAAACAGAGACAAAAGAATAGGGACAGGACCTGCACCTCTGGGAGGGAGCTGTGAAGGAGGAAAGGTTTCCACACACTGGGAAGCTTTGGAGCCACAGAGGAGAACGCAGTAACAGGGGTGCAGAGGACAAAGCAGAGAGATTCCTGCACAGAGGATCGGAACTGACCAGCACTTACCAACCTAAGAGGCTTCTCTGCTCACCCACCAGGGCAGGTGGGGGCTGGGAGCTGAGGCTGGGGCTTCGGAGACCAGATCCTGGGGAGAGGACTGGGGTTGGCTGTGTGAACACAGCCCAAAGTGGGCTAGTGTGCCACAGCTGGAACCAGGAGGGAGTCCAGGAAAAAGTCTGGAACTGCCTAAGGGTCAAGAGACCATTGTTTCAGGGTGCACAAGGAGAGGGGATTCAGAGCACTGCCTAAACGAGCTCCAGAGACGGACACGAGCCGCAGCTATAAGAGCAGACACCAGAGATGGGCATGAAACATGAACACAGCTGCCGCTGCAGCCACCAAGAATCCTGTGTGCAAGCACAGGTGACTATCCACACCTTCCCTCCTGGGAGCCTGTGCAGCCCGCCACTGCCAGGGTCTTGTGATCCAGGGACAACTTCTCTGGAAGAACACACACAGCCTCAGGCTGTTGCAATGTCACACTGGCCTCTGCTGCTGCAGGCTCACCCCTCATTCCATACCCCTCCCTCCCCCCGCCTGAGTGAGCCAGAGGCCCCTAATCAGCTGCTACTTTAATCCTGTCCTGTCTGGGTGAAGAATAGATGCCCACAGGTGACCTACACGGAGAGGCGGGGCCAAATCCAAAGCTGAACCCCAGGAGCTGTGCGAACAAAGAAGAGAAAGGGAAATCTCTCCCAGCAGTCTCAGGAGCAGTGGATTAAATCTCCACAATCAACTTGATGTACCCTGCAACTGTGGAATAGATGACAAATCATCCCAAAATTGAGGCCGTGGACTTTGGGAGCAACTATAGACTTGGGGTTTGGTTTCTGCATCTAATTTGTTTCTGGTTTTATGTTTATTTTAGTTTAGTATTTAGAGCTTATTATCATTAGTAGATTTGTTTATTGATTTGGTTGCTCGCTTGCTTTTTCTTTTTTTTTTTTTTTTTTTTTTTCAGTACGCGGGCCTCTCACTCTTGTGGCCTCTCCCATTGCAGAGCACAGGCTTCAGACATGCAGGCCCAGCGGTCATGGCTCATGGGCCTAGGTGCTCTGTGGCATGTGGGATCCTCCTGGACCGGGGCACGAACCCGTGTCCTCTGCATCAGCAGGCGGACTCTCAACCACTGCACCACCAGGGAAGCCCCTTAATAATATTTTTAAATTTTTATTTTAATAACTTCCTTCCTTCCTTCCTTCCTTCCCTCCTTCCTTCCTTCCTTCCTTCCTTCCTTCCCTCCTTCCCTCCTTCCCTCCTTCCCTCCTTCCCTCCTTCCCTCCCTCCCACCTTCCTTCCTTCCTTCCTTCTCCCTTTTCTTCTGAGCTGTGTGGCAGACAGGGTCTTGGTGCTCTGGCCGGGTGTCACACCCAAGCCTCTGAGGTGAGAGAGCCAAGTGAAGGACATTGGTCAAGCAGAGACCTGCTGGCCCCATGTGATATCAAATGGTTGAAGCTCTCCCAGAGATCTCCATCTAAACACTAAGACCAAGCTCTACTCAACGACCAGCAAGCTACTGTGCTGGACACCCTATGCCAAACAACTTGCAAGACAGGAACACAACACCACGCATTAGTGGAGAGGCTGCCTAAAATCATAATAAGTTCACAGACACCCCAAAACACACCACTGGACATGGTACTGCCCAACAGAAAGACAAGATCCAGCCTCATCCGCCAGAACACAGACACCAGTCCCCTCCACGAGGAAGACTACACAACCCACTGAACCAACATTACTTACTGGGGCAGACACCAAAAACAATGGGAACTACAAACCTGCAGCCTGAAGAAAGGAGACCCCAAACGCAGTAAGTTAATGAAAATGTCAAGACAGAGAAATACACAGTGGATGAAGGAGCTAGGTAAAAATCTACCAGAACAAACAAATGAAGAGGAAAAAGGCAGCCTACCTGAAAAAGAATTCAGAGCAATGATAGTAAAGATGACCCAAAATCTTGGAATTAGAAAGAAATGGAAATGGAAAAAATAAAAGAAACGTTTAATAAGGAGCTAGAAGAACTAAAGAGCAAACAAACAATGATGAATAACATAATAAATTGAAAATTCTCTAGAAGGAATCAATAGCAGAATAACTGAGGCAGAAAAATGGATAAGTGACCTGGAAGATAAAATAGTGGAAATAACTACTGCAGAGCAGAATTTTAAAAAAGATGAAAAGAATTGAGTACATTCTCAGAGACCTCTGGGACAACATTAAACACACCAACATTCGAATTGTAGGGGTCCCAGAAGAAGAAAAGAAGAAAAAGGGACTGAGAAAATATTTGAAGAGATTATAGTTGAAAACTTCCCAAATATGGGAAAGGAAATAGTCAAGTCCAGGAAGTGTAGAGAGTCCCATAAAGGATAAATCCAAGGAGGAACATTCAAGGACACACATTAATCAATCAAAAAGTAAATTCAAAGAAAAACATATTAAAAGCAGCAAGGGAAAACCAACAAATAACATACAAGGGAATCCCAATTAGGTTAACAGCTGATCATTCAGGAGAAACTCTGTAAGCAAGAAGGGAGTGCCAGGACATATTTAAAGTGAGGAAAAGGAAAAACCTACAACCAAGATTACTCTACCCAGCAAGGATCTCATTCAGATTAAATGGAGAAATTAAAACCTTTACAGACAAGCAAAAGCTAAGAGAATTCAGCACCACCAAACCAGCTTTACAACAAATGCTAAAGGAACTTCTCTAGGCTGGAAACACAAGAGAAGGAAAAGATCTACAATAACAAACCCAAAACAATTTTTAAAAATGGTAATAGGAACATACATATCGATGATTATCTTAAATGTTAATGGATTAAATGCTCCAAGAAAAAGACAGATTGGCTAAATGGATACAAAAACAAGACCCATATATATGCTGTCTACAAGAGACCTACTTCAGACCTAGGGACACATACAGACTGAAAGTGAGGGGCTGGAAAAAGATATTCCATGCAAATGGAAACCAAAAGAAAGCTGGAATAGCAATTCTCATATCAGACAAAATAGACTTTAAAATAAAGACTATTACAAGAGACAAAGAAGAACACTACATAATGATCAAGGGATCAATCCAAGAAGAAGATATAACTATTGTAAGTATTTATGCACCCAACATAGGAGCACATCAATACATAAGGCAAATGCTAACAGCCATAAAAGAGGAAATCGATAGTACCACAATCATATTAGGGGACTTTAACACCCCTTTCAACAATGGACAGATCATCCAAAATGAAATTAAATAAGTAAACAAAAGCTTTAAATGACACATTAAACAAGTTGGACTTAATTGATATTTATAGAACATTCCATCCAAAAACAACAGAATACACTTTCTTCTCAAGTGCTCATGGAACATTCTCCAGGATAGATCATATCTTGGGTCACAAATCAAGCCTTGGTAAATTTAAGAAAATTGAAATTGTATCAAGTAACTTTTCTGACCACAAAGCTATGAGATTAGATATCAATAACAGGAAAAATCTGTAAAAAGTACAAACTCGTGAGGCTAAACAATACACTATTAAATAACCAAGAGATCACTGAAGAAATCAAAGTGGAAATCAAAAAATACCTAGAAACAAATGATAATGAAAACACGATGACCCACAATCTATGGGATACAGTGAATGGATTTCTAAGAGGGAAGTTTACAGCAATACAATCCTACCTCAAGAAACAAGAAACATCTCAAATAAACAACCTAACCTTACACCTAAAGCAATTAGAGAAAGAAGAACAAAAAAAAAAAGAAATCATAAAGATCAGATTAGAAATAAATGAAAAAGAAATGAAGGAAACAATAGCTAAGATCAATAAAACTAAAAACTGATTCTTTGAGAAGATAAACAAGACTGATAAACTATTAGCCAGACTCATCAAGAAGAAAAGGGAGAAGAGTCAAATCAACAGAATTAGAAATGAAAAAGGAGAAGTAACAACTGACACTGCAGAAATACAAAGGATTGTGAGAGATTACTACTAGCAACTATATGCCAATAAAATGCAAAACCTGGAAGAAATGGACAAATTTTTAGAAAAGTACCACCTTCTGAACAAGGAAGAAACAGAAAATATAAACATACCAATCACAAGCACTGAAATTGAAACTGTGATTAAGAATCTTCCAAGAAACAGAAGCCCAGGACCAGATGGCTTCACAGGCAAATTCTATCAAACATTTAGAGAAGAGCTAACACCTATCCTTCTCAAACTCTTCCAAAATATAGCAGATGCAGGAACACTCCCAAACTAATTCTATGAGGCTACCATCACCCTGATACCAAAACCAGACAAAGTTGTCAGAAAAGAAAGAAATCTACAGGCCAATATCACTAATGAACATAGATGCAAAAATCCTCAACAAAATACTACAAACAAAATCCAACAGCACATTAAAGGATCATACACCATGATCAAGTGGGGTTTATCCCAGGAATGCAAAGATATTTCAATATATGCAAATCAATGAATGTGATAAACCATATTAACAGTTTGAAGGAGAAAAACCGTATGATCATCTCAGTAGATGCAAAAAAAGCTTTTGACAAACTTCAACACCCATTTATGATAAAAATTCTCCAGAAAGTGGGCATAGAGGAAACTTACCTCAACATAACAAAGGCCATATATGAGAAAGCCACAGCCAACATGGTTCTCGATGGTGAAAAACTGAAACCATTTCTTCTAAGAACAGAAACAAGACAAGGTTGTCCACACTTACCACTCTTATTCAACATAGTTTTGGAAGTTTTAGCCACAGCAATCAGAGAAGAAAAAGAAATAAAAGGAATCCAAATCGGAAAAGAAGAAGTAAAACTCTCACTGTTTGCAGATAACATGATACTATATATTGAGAATCCTAAAGATGCTACGGGAAAACTACTAGAGCTAAACAATGAATTTGGTAAAATACCAGGATACAAAATTAATGCACAGAAATCTCTTGCATTCCTTTACACTAATAATGGAAAATCGGAAAGAGAATTTAAGGAAACACTCCCATTTACCATTGCAACAAAAAGAATAAAATATCTAGGAATAAACCTACCTAAGGAGACAAAAGATCTGTATGCAGAAAACTATGACAAACTGATGAAAGAAATTAAAGTTGATACAAATACATGGAGTGATATACCATGTTTTTGGATTGGAAGAATCAACATTGTGAAAATGCCTATACTACCCAAAGCAAGCTACAGATTCAATGCAATCCCTGTCAAACTACCAATGGCATCTTTTCACAGAACAAGTACCAGAAATTTCACAAAGTGTATGGAGACATAAAAGACACTGAATAGCCAAAGCAATCTTGAGAAAGAAAAACAGAGCTGGAGGAATCAGGCTCCCTGACTTCAGACTGTACTGCAAAGCTACAGTAACCAAGACAGTATGGTACTGGCAGTAAAACGGAAATATAGATCAATGG
Organism: Leucopleurus acutus; assembly: GCF_964270905.1. Classification (NCBI taxonomy): domain Eukaryota; kingdom Metazoa; phylum Chordata; class Mammalia; order Artiodactyla; family Delphinidae; genus Leucopleurus; species Leucopleurus acutus. The sequence goes on from NC_139142.1 coordinate 38,590,194, forward strand.
AACAGGATAGAAAGCCCAGAGATAAACCCATGCACATATGGTCACCTTATCTTGTTAAAGGAGGCAAGAATATACAATGGAGAATAAACAGCCTCTTCAATAAGTGGTGCTGGGAAAACTGGACTGCTACATATAAAATAATGAAATTAGAACACTCCCTAACACCATACATAAAAATAAACTCAAGATGAATTAAAGACCTAAATGCAAGGCCAAACACTATAAAACTCTTAGAGGAAAACATAGGCAGAACACTCTGTGACATAAATCACAGCAAATTCCTTTTTGACCCACCTCCTAGAGAAATGGAAATAAAAACAAAAATAAATAAATGGGACCTAATATAACTTAAAAGCTTTTGCACAGCAAAGGAAACCATAAACACAATGCAAAGACAACCCTTAGAATGGGAGAAAATATTTGCAAATGAAACAACTGACAAAGGATTAATCTCCAAAATGTACAAGCAGCTTGTGCAGCTCAGTATCAATAAACAAACCACCCAATCCAAAAATTGGCAGAAGACCTAAAGCGACATTTCCCCAAAGAAGATATACAGTTTGCCAACAAACACATGAAAGGATGCTCAGCATCACTAATTATTAGAGAAATGCAAGTCAAATCTACAATGAGGTATCACCTCACACCAGTCAGACTGACCATCATCAAAATATCTGCAGACAATAAAAGCTGGAGAGGGTGTGGAGAAAAGGGAACCCTTCTGCACTGTTGGTGGAAATGTAAATTGATACAGCCACTATGGGGAACAGTATGGAGGTTCCTTAAAAAACTAAAAATAGAACTACCATATGACCCAGTAATCCCACTACTGGGCATATACCCTGAGAAAAGCATAGTCCAAAAAGAGTCACATACCACAATGTTCATTGCAGAACTATTTACAATAGCCAGGAGATGGAAGCAACCTAAGTGTCCATTGACATATGAATGGATAAAAAGACATGGCACATATATACAAGGGGATATTACTCAGCCATAAATGAAACGAAATTGAGTTGTTTGTAGTGAGGTGGATGGACATAGAGTCTGTCATACAGAGTAAGGTAAGTCAGAAAGAGAAAAACAAATACTGTATTCTATCACATATATATGGAATCTTAAAAAAAATGGTTCTGATGAACCTAGGAGCAGGACAGGAATAAAGATGCAGACGTAGAGAATGGACTTGAAGGCACAGGGAGGGGGAAAGTTAAGTTGGGACAAAGTGAGATAGTAGCTTGACATATATACACTACCAGATGCAAAATAGATAGCTAGTGGGAAGCAGCTGCATAGCAATGAGAGATCAGCTCTGTGCTTTGTGACCAACTAGAGGGATGGGATAGGGCCGAGAGATGCAAGAGAGAGTGGATATGGGGATATATGTATACATATAGCTGATTCACTTTGTTATACAGCAGAAACTAACACAACACTGTAAAGAAATTATAATCCATTAAAGATGTTAAAAAAATGTCAAGCATAGTTTATGGTTTAAAAGGAAGATTCAATTACTTCAGTATAGGCATACCTCATTTTATTGTGCTTTGCTTTATTGTGATTCACAGATAATGTGTTTTTAACAAATTGAAGGTTTATGGCAACCCTCCATCAAGCAAGTCTTTCAGCATCATGTTTTCCAACAGCATTATTTTTTTAATTAGGGTACATACATTTTTTTTATAGACATAATGCTCTGGCACACTTAATAGACTACAGTATAGTGTAAAGATAACTTTTATATGCACTGGGAACCCCCAGAATTCATGAGGCTTACTTTATTGTGATAATCGCTTTATTGCAGTGGTCTGGAGCCAATCCTGCAGTATCTCCAATGTATGCCTGTACAATCCCTAGTTCCCTATCTCACAGGTAACATCTGTTTTCTGTTTGGTATATATTCTTCTAAATTTTCATATGAGGATAGTTTTAGATGCTTAACATGTACATATTATTTAAAACATGTAAAATGGTACCATATTACAAATACTGTTTGCTGCATACTTTTTACATTTAATAATAAATTTCTGGTATTTCTGTCAGAACAGAGAGCAATCATTTGTTTGACTGCTACAAAATATTTTATACATGAAGATAATATAGTTTATTTAATCAGGCTGTTATTGATGGGTATTAATATCTTTTCCAAATGTTGCTGTTAATAATAATGTTGGAATGAGAAGCCTCACATTATTTTGTTGGGGCAAGGGTGACTAAAAATATAGGATGGTTTCCAAAAATATATAAGTATATAAATTGGAAATTTTAATAGATTTTTCTCAGTTGCCCTCCCAAAAGGCTTTAATAATCTGAAGCCTTAAAAGTATAAAATCCTGTTTCTTCATACTCTAGTCAACACTGAATATGATCAACTTCTGCTTTTATCTTTGTTACTTCTTTTTACTTATTAAGAGATATTTATTTGTCTATATTCCTGGTTTTAAATTGAATATTTTATTTACTTTTGATCTTTCTTAATTTCTAATAATTACATTAAGTCTCTATGATTTCTTTTGAACATCAATTAAGGTGTACCCTAGATTTTAGCCTATGGATAACATATTGTCTTTAATTTTTCTATAGTGTATAATTCTGATACTGATTTCACCACATATAAGTGATATCATATGATATTTGTCTTTCCCTTTCTGACTTACTTCACTTAGTATGATAACCTCTAGTTCCAGCCATGTTGCTGCAAATGGCATTATTTCATTCTTTTTTAAGGCTGAGTATTATTCCATTGTATATATGTACCAAATATTCTTTATCCATTGATGGACATTTAGGTTGTTTCCATGCCTTGGCTATTTTGAATAGTGTTGCTATGAACATAGGTGTGCATGCATCTTTTTGAATTATAGTTTTGTCTGATATACTTCCAGGAGAGGGGTTGCTGGATCATATAGTAATTCTATTTTTAGTTTTTTGAGGAAGCTCCATACTGTTTTCTGTAATGACTACACCAATTTACATTCCCACCAGCAGTGTAGGAGGGTTCCCTTTTCTCCACACCCTGTCCAGCATTTGTTATTTGTAGACTTTTTAATGGTGGCCATTCTGACCAGTATGAGGTGGTACCTCATTGTAGTTTTAATTTGCATTTCTCTAATAATTAGAAATGTTGAGCATCTTTTCATGTGCCTCTTAGTCATCTGTATGTGTTTATATATATATATATATATATATTTATTTATTTATTTATTTTTGGCTGCATTGGGTCTTCATTGCTGTGCATGGGCTTTCTCTAGTTGCGGTGAGCAGGGGCTGCTCTTCGTTGTGGTGCATGAACTTCTCATTGCAGTGGCTTCTCTTGTTGCAGAGCATGGGCTCTAGGTATGCAGGCTTCAGTAGTTGTGGCACATGGGCTCAGTAGTTGTGGCTCATGGGCTCTAGAGCACAGGTTCAGTAGTTGTGGCACACAGGCTTTGTTGCTCCATGGCATGTGGGATCTTCCTGAACCAGGGCTCAAACCCATGTCCCCTGCATTGGCAGATGAATTCTTAACCACTGCACCACTAGGGAAGTCCCCATCTGTATTTGTTCTTTGGAGAAATGTCTATTTAGGTCTCCTGTCCATTTTTCAATTTCTTTGTTTGTTTTTTGTTTTAGAGTTGTATGAGCTGTTTGCATATTTGGGAAATTAAGCCCTTGTTAGTTGCATTGTTTGTAAATGTTTTCTTCCATTCTGTAAGTTGTCTTTTCATCTTGTTTATGGTTTCCTTTGCTATACAAAAGCTTGTAAGTTTGATTAGGCAGCATTTATTTATTTTTTTTATTTCTATTGCCTTGGGAGACTGACCTAAGAAAACACTGGTACAGTTTATGTCAGCGAATGTTTTGCCTATGATATCTTTTAGGAGTTTTATCGTGTCATGTCTTATATTTAAGTCTTTAAGCCATTTTGAGTTTATTTTTGTGTATGATGTGAGAGTGTGTTCTAACTTCATTGATTTACATAAAGCTGTCCAACTTTCCCAGCACCACTTGCTGAAGAGACTCTCTTTCTACCATTATATATTCTTGCCTTCTTTGTTGAAGATTAATTGACCATAGGTATGTGGGTTTATCTCTGGGCTCTCTATTCTGTTCCATTGATCCATATGTCTGTTTTTGTGCCAATACCACGCTGTTTTGTTTACTGTGGCTTTGTAGTATTGTTATTTTTAAAATGTTTTTTAATGTTTTCTTTTCTAGTATTCCCCCTGTCTTTCCTCTCTTTAGCTGTAATGATAAGTTTTCTCTATCTCTTTCCCCACCTCATGGTTATAAATCATATTTGCATTTTTCTCATGGTTATTATTTCATTTTAAACAAGTATTATATATTTGATGAATATAGATAATTGATGAAGCTATATAATTTCTCCTGAAGAAGATAAACTTCTTAGCACTCTTGTACTTTCTTGGCCCCCACCGTGTACATTCTGTTTCCCTGAAAACACTGGGATTTAAGCTCTAGAATGTTCTTATTGTTTTATTATAATTCTAATTCCTTATAAGTTATTTCTTAACAATTAGGTTTCACAACTCCAGACAGTTGCTTAGAATTATCTATATCTTATTTTGTTAAAAAATTTATTATTATATTTAGTTTCTCAAGTCTTTCTTAGATTAATTTTTCATTTGACTGGAACACATCCTTAATAATTCTTTCAGAATTTTTTGTGGTTTTGAATTCTTTTTTCTAAAATGTTTTAATTTTGCAAACACACTGGAATGCCTGTTAGTTATTTATTTCTCCATAACAAATCACCACTAAACTTTGGGGCTTAAAACAACAAACATTTGTTTTTCACAGTTTCTGTGAGTCAGGAATATGGGTGTTAATTCACTGGTTTCCTCTGGCTCAGAGTCACTGAAGAGGTTGTAATGAAACTGGCAGCTTGGGCTGTCGTTACATCAAAAGACATCACTAAGGGAATGATTCAATTCCAAGCTCAATGACGTGGTTGTTGGCAGGTTCAATTCTGGCTCTTGGCTGGAAGCCTCCTTTCTTTCCTTGCTAAATGAATCTTTCCATAGGGCATCTCACAGAATGGAAGCTGGCTTCTCTCAGAGCAAGGCACATGAAAAGGAAAGAGACTGCCCCTAAAACAGATGGCAAAGTCTTTAACCTAATCATAAAAGTGACATCCTGTTACATCTGTGTTCTGTGTGTTAGAAGTGATTCACTAAGTCCAGTTCACACTCAAGGAGAGGGCAGTTAGAGAAGAGCGTGACGACTAGCACATGGGGATCAGTGGAGGCCATCTTAGAGGCTACCTGCTATTATTTTCCCTCAGTATTTTCAAGACATTGGCTCACCGTTTTCTAACATTTTTTTTTCTCCAAATAAAAAGACTATTGACCTGAAACAAAAGACTTCCAGGTACTTCTCCAGCAATGAGTTTATTTGGTATCAAGGGAGAATTGAAATTCAGGGTCTGCAATCATGGTGTATCCCATGCAAGCTCCCCTGCAGAAAGGGAAGGAGAATACTTTTATAGAGGGGAAAAAGGAATTTGGGAGGGCTCTAGTAAGCAAAAAGTCCATGTATTTTCATTGGTTGAGACCTTCCTGGAAAAAAAAGGAGTTTTTATACTTCCTGTTGGGCTCTGCTATTATCACAGGGAGTAAGGGGTTCTCTTTCTGGTCTCCTGACTGTATTTAATTGAGGTTTCTGTTTACTAATTTTTGCATGACTTATGTCAACTGATTTTTGTTCCTTTATAGATAACCAATTTTTCTCCAGATGAATTTATTATCTTCTTTTTATGTATGGAACTCTGGACTTTCACTGAGGTGTTTCTAACTTTCATAGCTTCTCATTACTCATGATTATCTGTTAATATTACCTTTAAATCTGAAGATGTGAGCTTTTATTTAGTTTAGATATATTTTTTCATGTTATTTCTTCCCCTGTGGTTGACTTATGGAAATCATAAGATAGTTATTGGAATCTCTGTATTTATTTTCTATTCTGTTATCTGTTCTTCCATATTTTTTCATCTTTGTGCCCATGGGATCATATTCTGAGTAAATATTTCAATTCATTTTTCCAGTTTATTAATTTGATTCTCAATTCTCTGCTTTCTGCTATTTTGTACATCTATTTAATTTTCTTAATTTGAAATGAAAATGTGACCAGAGACTCATAGGAACCTAACCCCAAATTTCCCCTAGGCACAGTAGTTCAGCAGTTGCTGACTCAGCATTTGCCAGTAACTTTATAGAACATAACTAATCACAAATAATGAGAAATGACTATACTTCAAAGGAGCTTGGTTTTGGAAAGGAGGAAGGAGAAATAGTTGTGTTCAAGTGTTAAGGAGGATATCTACTCACATCTTTTTCCTGAAGCCTGTCTTGGGAGGGTGTCAGCAGACATCATGGGCTCAGGAGACTTCCACGTTTTCTTCAAGGCAAGGAGGTGAAGGGTGTATTTAGAGAGGAGCTTGAGGTAATAGGAATGTTCACTTATTTTAGATCAGGAACAGCAGAAGACACACTGAAAGATTTGGAGAATTGTAGATTGTTATTAAGTCAACCTTTTAGGGCATGAACACTGACACTGCAGTATAGGGATGAGAGTTAGTGGATGATCTGGATAACAGATTTTTTGGAAGTGATGAGGTAAATAGGAATGTGAGATGTGATAGGAGATTAGCCTGATGGTTTATTAGAGAAAGGTGAATAGCCAGTGCTTCCTTATTGGGAAGGAATTGTGGATTGTCATACTCTAGTTGTGGGTTAACAGTGGTCGGGGCTGATGTTGCTGAGGTTGTACTTAGTCTAGGATTATGCCTGAAAATTTCACTTTTTGAAGTTCTCTCTTCTGACAGGGGTTATGGATTTTTCTCCCCAGACCTGTGGGTTTACATTATCAATTTTTCTTTATCTTCATTATACCTTCCTGCAGCTCATAATATATGGTATGTTTGGAAGTGGTACCACTATATTAGCTTTCTCAAACTGTAAGATTTTATTTTTGTTGTTATATATTCCTTTTGTCATTTTTATAGTTCTTTGGGAAGATAGTGTGCTAAGCAAGCCATCTTGAACTTTAAACCTATGATGATCTTTCTACCATTTCTGTTCTAGTCTTTTATTCCCCTTTCTATTACCACATTAAAAAGTTGGAATATCAAGAGAGGAAATATTATTAAATAACTTTAAACATTGGGAGAAGGAAAGTGGAGTTAATTTTCTACCTTTAATACAGAAAAGTGCCTATCACACTTAATGTATTGATGTGGGGGAGGGGAATAGATTTAAGATATTAATACAACTATCTATATAATAGTAATATTTAAATATGACTACCAAATACCATTCCTTTAGCTATAGGGATAAATGTGTATCAGCTTCACCTTTAACACTTACCCTGCTGCCTTCCGACTATCAAGGTATCCAGAATGCTCCAAAGCATTCTAATCCATTCCCACAATTAGAGAAGTTCTCTTAATGGACTTCAGTGCAATACTAAAGAGAAATTAACTGCCTACCACGATCCTTTAATGAAATAGAGTTACGACTTAATTTCAGGAAGACTTCTACTGCATTTCTTTGCTGCTATGAAGCTACTCTACATTTTTAAACAGACCTCTCCCTGTCACAAGAAGCTATGGAGGCAAAGTACTTTTATTTTTTTTAATATTTTCTAACGTCTTTATTGGAGTATAATTGCTTTACAATTTTGTGTTAGTTTCTGCTGTATAACAAAGTGAATCAGTTATATGTATACATATATCCTCATATCCTCTCCCTCTTGCACCTTCCTCCCACCCTCCCTGTCCCACCCCTCTAGGTGGTCACAAAGCACTAAGCTGATCTCCCTGTGCTATGCGGCTGCTTCCCACTAGCTATTTTACATTTGGTAGTGTATATATGTCAATGCTACTCTCTCACTTCGTCATCCCAGCTTACCCTTCCCCCTCCCCATGTCCTCAAGTCCATTCTCTACATCTGCATCTTTATTCCTGTCCTGCCCTTAGGTTCGTTAGAACCATAAAGTACTTTTAGGAAAAGGTATTTGACTTCCAACAGGGAAGAGGATATGAGGGAGGTATGGAATCAGAAGTACATATAGTGAGCACAGGGCAACTTATTTAGCAAATCTAAGTTGCAGGACTCTTTCAGAACTACAGAGACAGGGTTTTCTAAATTGCTTTCCTCGACATTTAACATTAGAAAAAAAAAAGTTTGACAGTGTTTTAAATTTCAAATTTAAAAGATTTTTCTTTCTGTATGCAAAAGAAAAATTCTATTTCCATCTTGTGAAATTATTTATATCTCAGATGTGAAAATGTGTTTCTGGATTTGCTACAGTGCTGTCCTAGGCAAAAAGTGAGGGCATTTAATGTCACCACAATTCTTGTTGTCTTTCATACTTATAAAAATAATTACTGTAGAAAAGTATAAAGAAGATAATTGCTTACAATCTTACTCTTCATTTATCCAGATTGTATTTCATGGGAGATCTTTTAAAAAGGAGAACGAGTACTACAATAAAATGTGGACATACTGTACATATTTAGTTTTTCTCCTGCTTTTATCATATATGTATTTCAAATAGTATTTGAAATAATTAATTTTCAAATTTCTATGTCAAAACCAAAATAATTTTCATTCATAGTTACAAGTAATAGCTGATATAGCTGATAGTTAAGCTTCTATAATTATGCTGTCTTGCTATTACTCTCTAAAACTTAATGGTCATTTTATTTTTCACTTTTGCTCTATGGATTATCATCTATTTGCTCTTATCTTCAGGTATGTGGAAGGTATAGATTGTCTTTAATTCTACTAGTTGTTACCTATAAAACCCTTTAAAACAATGTGTCTTGAAAATAACACAGTAAAAAAAATAAAGCAATACACCCCTGTACAAAATGTTTTCATTTACAGCAGTCCAGCTAAGTTACTGGATCTTTTTTTTATTATTTTACATTTTTTTCACTGAAGTATAGTTGACTTACAGTATTATATTAGTTTCAGGTGTACAACATAGTGATTCATTATATATACATTGTTATTTTTTGTGGTACGTGGGCCTCTCATTGTTGTGGCCTCTCCCGCCGCAGAGCACAGGCTCCGGACGCGCAGGCCCAGCAGCCATGGCCCACGGGCCCAGCCGCTCCGCAACACGTGGGATCCTCCCGGACCGGGGCACGAACCCATGTCCCCTGCATCGACAGGCGGACTCTCAACCACTGTGCCACCAGAGAAGCCCGTGATTCAATATTTTTATAGATTATACTTTATTTAACTGTAAAATATTGGCTATAATCCCTGTGCTATACAATATATTCTTGTAGCTTATTTTATACATAGTATTTTATACGTAGTATAGTATTTTATACATAGTTTTTTTTTTTTTTTTTGGCTGTGCTGGGTTTTCTTTGCTGCGGCTGGGCTTTCTCTAGTTGTGGTGAGTGGAGAGCTACTCTTCATTGTGGGCTTCTCATAGTAGTTTGTACATCTTAATCCTTTACCTGTGTGTTGCTCCTCTTCCTTTTCCTCTCCCCACTGGTAACCACTAGCTTGTGCTCTGTATCTGTGAGTCTATTTCTGTTATGTTATATTCATTTGTTTGTTTAATATTTTAGATTCCACATATAAGTGATACATAACAGTATTTGTCTTTCTCTGTCTGACTTATTTCACTAAGCATAATACCTCCAGGTCTATCCACATTGTTGCAAAAGAAAAAATTTCATTCTTTTCTATGGCTGAGAAGTAATCCCTTGTATATAAATACCACTTCTTCTTTATCCATTCATATATTGATGGACACTTACATTGCTTCCATACCTTGGCTATTGTAAATAATGCTGCTATGAACATTAGGGTGCATGTATCTTTTCCAATTAGTGCTTTCATTTTCTTGGGATATAAATCCATGGGTGGCATGGCTGGATCATATAGTAATTCTGTTTTTAGTTTTTTGAGGAACCTTCATACTGTTTTTCATAGTGACTGCACCAATTTACATTTCCACCAACAGTGAACAAAATTCCCCTCTCTCCACATCCTCACCAACATTTGTATTTGTGGATTTTTGATGATAGGCATTCTGACAGGTGTGATGTGATAGTATTTCATTTTTGTTTTTTTTATTTCTCTGACAATTAGTGATATTAAGCATCTTTTCATGTACCTGTGGCCATGTGTCTGTCTTACTTGGAAATATATCTATTCAGGTTTTCTGCCCATTTTTAATTGGATTGTTTGGCTTTGTATGAGCTGCTTATATATTTTGGTTATTAATCTCTTATCTGTCATATCATTGGCAAATATTTTCTCTCTTTCTGTAGGTTGTCTTTTCATTTTGTTGATGGTTTCCTTTGCTTTGCAAAAGTTTTTAAGTTTAAATATGTTCTATTTGTTATTTTTGCTTTTATTTCCTTTGCCTTAGACAACATTAAAAAATTACTATAATTTATGTCAAAGACTATTTTGCCTATGTTTTCTTCTAGGTGTTTTATAGTTTCCAGTCTTACATTTAGTCTTTAATCCACTTTGAGTTTATTTTTATACATGGGGTGAGAAAATGTTCTAATTTTATTCTTTTACATGTAGCTATCCGGTTTTCCCAGCACCATTTATTGAAGAGACATCTTTTCCCTGTTGTGTATTCCTGGCTCCTTTGTCATATATTAATTGACCATAAGTGTATGGGTTTATTTCTGGGCCCTCTATTCTGTTCCATAAATCTCTGTGTCTGTTTTTGTGCCAGTACCTTGCTGTTTTGATTACTGCAGCTCTGTAGTATTGTCTGAAGTCAGGGATGTAATACCTCCAACTTAGTTCTTTTTTCTCAAAATTGCTTTGGCTATTCAGGGTCTTCTGTGCTTCCATATAAATTTTAGAATTATTTGTTCTAGTTCTGTGGAAAATGTCATGTTTTTTTTTTGATAGGGGTCACATTAAATCTGTAGATTACTTTGGGGTATGAACATTTTAACAGTATTCTTCCAATCTAAGAATATGGGATAACTTTCCATTTATTTGTATCATTTTCAAATTTCTTCATTAATTTTTACAGTTTTCAGAGTATAGGTCTTTCACCTCCTTGGTTAAGTTTATTCCTAAGTATATTACTCTTTTTGATGTGATTTTAAACAGGATTGTTTTCTTGCTTCCTCTTCTTCCCTTCCAATTTGGCTGCCTTTTTCTTTTCCTTGTTCAGTTGCTGTTGTTACAACTTCCAATACTATGTTAAATAGAAGTGGTGAGAGTGAGCATCCTTATCTTGTTCCTGATTTTAGAGAAAATACTTTCTTCTTTTCATCATTAAGTATGCTATGGGTTTGTCATAATGGCCTCTATTATGTTTATATATGATCCCTCTGTACCAACTGTGATGAAAGGTTTTATCATGAATGGATGTTGAAATTTGTTAAATGCTTTTTGTGTCTATTGAGATCATCATGTGATTTTTATCCTTCCTTTTGTGAATGTTGTGCATCACATTGATTGATTTGCAAATATTGAAACATCCTTGCATGCCTGGAATAAATCCCACTTGATCATGGTGAATGATCCTTTTTATATATTGTTGAATGTGGTTTGCTAATATTTTGTTGAAGAGTTTTGCATCTATACTCATCAGAGATATTGGAGCGTAATTTTCTATTTTTGTAATAGCTTTGTCTGGTTCTGGTATCAGGGTAATTGTGACCTCATAGAATGAATTTGGTAGTTTTCCTTCCTCTTCAATTTTCTGGAATAGTTTGAGAAGGATAGGTATTAGCTCTTCTTAATTCCCCTGAGGAGTTTGGTTTAATTCCCCTGTGAAGTTCTCAGATCCTGGAATATTTTTTCCTGGGAGTTTTTTTTTTTAATTACAAATTCAATTTCACTAATAGTGATTGATCAGTCTATTCAAATGTTCAGATTGTTTATTTCTTCCTGATGCAGTCTTGGAAGATTGTGTGTTTCTAGAAATTAATCCATTTCTTCTGGGTTGTCCAATAAGTATTCATTTGTGATATTTTGTATCTCTGTGATATCAGTTGTTATTTCTCCTCTTTCATTTCACACTTTTTTAAATTGGGTTCTCTCTCCTTTCTTTTTGATAAGCCTGGCTAAAGGCTTATCCATTTTGTTTATCTTTAAAAAAACAAAACAAAACAAAAACAGGACTTCCCTGGTGGTGCAGTAGTTAAGAATCTGCCTGCCAATGCAGGAGACACAGGTTCAAGCCCTGGGTCCGGGAAGATCCCACATGATGAAGAACAATTAAGCCCGTGTGCCACAACTACTGAGGCTGTACTCTAGAGCCCACAAGCCACAACTACTGAGCCTGTGTGCCACAACTTCTGAAGCCCATGCACCTAGATTCTGTGCAGTGCAACAAGAGAAGCCACTGCAATGAGAAGCCCATGCACTGCAACAAAGAGTAGCCCCCCCTTGCCGCAACTAGAGAAAGCTGTGCACAGCAACGAAGACCCAATGCAGACAAAAAATAATAATAATTAATTTTTAAAATAACAATAGAAAACAAACAAAAAACAGTTCTTGTGAACAATTTTGTTTTTATAGTATGGACTCTTCAATAAACATGACATGACTATTTACATAGGTTTTTCTTAAATTATAGCTATGTGTTTTCATTTTGATATAGGGACCTTACCTATCTTTTGGTTAATTTATTCCTCAGCATTTCATATTTTTGATGTTAATGTAAATTGTATTGCTTTGTTAATTTTGTATTTTATTTTCCAATTGTTCATTTCTAGTATATAGAAATATAATTAATTTTTACATAGTGAGTTTTTATCCTGTGATCTTGCCATATTAACTTTGTAGTTCTAGTGGAGTTTTGTTTTGTTCTTTTGTAGATGCTTTAGGATTTATTTATTCACAATTAAGTCAACTGATAATAAAAATAGCTATCCTCTTGCTGAGTAATACATGTTTTATTTCTTTTTCTTGCCTTATTGCACTGTGTAGATCCTCAAATAGAATATTAATTGGGAAAGATGAGAGCTTGCATTCTTGCCTTGTTTTCATTTCGGGCAGAAAATGTTAACTATTTCACCATTAAGTTTCATATTAATGGTAGATTCTTATAGTAACCTGTAGCTGCCCTTAATCAGGTTGAGAAACACTTTTTTTAATTTCTAATTTTTTTATGTGGCTCTTTTTTTTTATCATGAATGATTGTTGAACTATGTCAAATGCTTTCTCTGCCTCTATTGAGGAAATTTTATTTTCCTTTATTCTGTCCGTGTGTGAATTACATTAGCTTGTTTTTCAAACATTAATCTTACATTTATGGGATATGCATCACTTAATAACATACTTTTAGTGAATTTTTAAATTAATTTTCTAATATTTTAACTAGAATGTTGTAGCTATGTTTTTAAGGAATAGAGTTTTGCAATTTTTTCTTGTCATTGTCTGGTTTTGCTATCAGGGTAAATACTGGAATATGATTCCTCTTCCTCTATTTGCTGAAACATTTTGTGTAAGATTGGGTTTATTTATTCCTTAAATAGTAAATAAAATTCCTGATTGAGGCCAACTAGGCCTGATGTTCTTTTTATTTTTTTATTTTTCTTTTTATTTTTTCTGTTCTATTTATTTTTCTTTTATTTTTTCTGATGTTCTTTTTATTTTTTCTTTTATTTTTTCTGTTCTATTTATTTCTTTCTATTTTTTCTTTTTATTTTTTCTTTTTATTTTTTCGGGGTGGTCATCAAGTTTTTAAATTATAATTCTGGTACTTTTTGTGTTAAAAAATAAAAATATCCATTGCATCTGAATTGTTGAAGTTTTTGACATAAAGTTGTTTACTGTATTTTTTAGGGATGGTAGTTGCAGTAATTGTAGTCTGTAGGGTCATGTTGATTTTCCCCCAGTTTTACTGGTGATTTTGGAAACTTATGTCTTCTTCCCCTACTTTTTCTTTTTCAATAAATTAAGCTAAAGATTTATCATTTTTATTTCTTTTCAAAGAAACTACCTTTGTTCTTACTGATTCTCTCTCTTCTGTTCTGTTTGCTATTTATTGATTATGCTCTTAAATTGTTCCCTACTGTTTACTTCAGCTTTCATTTTGTCTTCTTTTTCTAGATTTCTATTGTAGAAGATTATGTGATTCACTTAAAACTTTATATTTTTTTTTACTTTTTAACTATGCATGTAAAGTTATAAATTTTCCTCTATATTTTCTGCCTGCCTCTTCCCCGCCCCCCCCCGGAACTCCAATTATGCATATATTAGACCTATTAATATTGTCTCACATGTCAATGAAACTGTCATTTTTTCTTATAGCTTTTTTTCTCTGTGTACTTCAGTATTCATGGACCCTTTTGCCCTGTTTTCAAGTTAACTTTACTTCTGCGATGCTAATTTGCTGTTAAACCCATCGGTGAAAATTTCATTTCAGATACTACATTTTTTTGCCCCATACCTCCATTTTTATAGTTTCTGCTTGATTTCTCATGTTCATGTTTTTCTTTATATTATTGAACATATTTATAATACTTAAATTATTTGTTTGCTAATTTTATCACATTAGCATTTTGGTTTTATTTCAGTTAAGTTTTCTCCTGGATATGGGTTATATTTTACTGCTTCTTTGCATGTCTGTCTGTCTGTTTTGTTAGATTCTGTACAGTTTAAATATTACCTTGTTGCATGTCTGTTTTCAATCCCTGGTTGGTCTCAAATACCTTCGGGCAGAAAGCCAGGTTGATTATACAGCTCACTTTGTTACTTCCCTTCTTTTAGGGATCATAGTCCTGTAATCTCTGTGAACTATTGTTTCACAAATTTTGTCCAGTATTTTGGTTGCTTATGTCAAATGGGCTAGTATAGTGCATATTATACTATCGTGCTCTGTAGTAGAAGTATGCATTCACTTTTGTAACTGATTTTTTACCAGATAGCTGGACTTAATTTTATGATTAGTGACTTTTCTTTTCATATCAGTATTTCATAACATTTAAGTTCTTTTTATTTTTCTCGCAGTTGGTTTGGGTATATTTTAAAGCACTTTTTGAAATGTTTTCTAAGAATATCTTTCTGTTGTTTTAACGAGAAAGATAATTGACATTATGCTAAGTGAAATAAGTCAGAGAAAGACAAATACTATATAATCTCACTTATATGTGAAATCTAATGAAGCCTGACTCATTGAAACAGAGAACAGAATGGTGGTTGCCAGGGTCTCGGGAGTGAGGAAAATGGGGAGATGTTGGTCAAAAGTTACAGGCTTCCAGTTATAATATGAGTAAATTCTGGGAATCTAATATACAGCATGGTGACTATGGTTAATAAAATTTATTATATACTTTAAAGTTTCTAAGAAAGTAGATCTTTAATGTTCTCACCACACACACACACAAAAATAATTATATGAGGTGATGGAGAAGTTAACCAAACCTATTATGGTAATCATTTTCCAATATTTATGTGTATCAAACCATCACATCATACCTGTTAAACTTATACAATGTTATATGTCAACTATACATCAATAAAGCTGGAAAACATTTTATTGGGTGTCTAAACTTTGAAAGCAACTAGTACAGGTATATAGAATATATATATATATATATATACACACACACACATAGTTTGTATATATTATTGAAAGTTTTATTTTATTGTTTGAAGCTTATGATTTTCAGTGACATAATTGTAATGGGGGGATCTCAAAGTATTGATGCTGACAAATATTAAGAGAGTTTTGCTGATCTCTGTACCTACCAGAAAATCCAGAGGAGAATTTTTGTCTAATATTGTTCAGAATAAAAATCTAATATAATGAAACAAAGGGTGCTATTAAAATTAGAAGAAATAGAATGGGCTAACTGTTTAATTTTAAGGGTGACATAAATGTGATAATTCTGTAACTCCAGAGTGTTTACTTTTAAGCAACTGTAAGGTAGAAATGAGCCAATCGTATCATGGAGCTGATTCATCCATTTGAATCTGACAGTTCCTGAACTTAATGGGATGTTGTTGTTAGGTCAATGGTATAATGAGAAAACCCACATACAAACAAGAAATAATAATTGGAGATGGATTAGCATGTATTGTAAATAATTCCCCCTTCAGAATTAAGGGGTTGTCTGGTAAGTATTTGGGAGAAGTCTGTGTAAGGAAGAAGGATAGGATCACAAGCAGCTCTGGCATTCCATTTCTATAGTCTTTGAATTGTTAAAATGCTTCTGTACTGTTGGAACAAAGTTCCTGCCTTGAGCTTCTGTCTAAAGGGACATCCCTGGACTTAACCATGATCCAGTAATGAAAGGGTTAAACTCTTACATAGCAGCCTTATAGTTCTCTTCTCCAACATTAGAGCCTGCATCCATTTTGACTGATACCAGTGCCTTTGTCCAAAATCACCCTGTACAAAGGGGTGGACTTGTGCTGTTAATGAGGGGAATTAAATTTGAGAAACTCTTGGGCTTTGTAGACAGGTGTTATCTTCAAATAACATGATCATAGTGTATAAATATATTAGGCACTAGCTCATTTACATCTTCTCTTCCACCTGGTAAACATGGCTTTAAGGGTGAAAACCAAGCACTAGGAAATGCTTGGCTTTCCAGGTTGGAGTGGCTAATTTTCCAGGCTGGAGTGGATTTGTAAATTGGATTGGATTGCTAGGCATTGAGTCAGAGACCCAGATCACTCTGCCTGCCATTCCCACATAAAAGGTGTGGAATAGGGCTTCCCTGGTGGCGCAGTGGTTGAGAGTCTGCCTGCCGATGCAGGGGACATGGGTTCGTGCCCCGGTCCGGGAAGATCCCACATGCCACGGAGCGGCTGGGCCCGTGAGCCGTGGCCCCTGAGCCTGTGCGTCCGGAGCCTGTGCTCCACAACGGGAGAGGCCACAACAGTGAGAAGCCCGCGTACCTCAAAATAAAAAAAGGTGTGGAATAAGCACAAGTGGGAGTCAACAAGGATGATCTTTTTTTTTTTTTTCCTTTCCCAGTAGGACAAATCAGAGGAACATGCCATGTGCTAGTTACAGGAATAGCTGATGATTTTATTTTTCTCGCAACAACTTTTACATATTTAGATGGCATATGTTGTTACTTCTCCTGGTGAGTGCCTTTTCACAAAGTTTATTCAAGGTGAAGCTTCCTAGTTTAAATACTGACTCCTGCTGGAAAACTGTTCTAATATCATTGTAATAAAGTTGCTTATGGAGGGCAGCAAGTTATTGAACAAGATACAGCTTTAATGATTTTTGTTAATGTTTTTTCTGAGATATAAATTGCAGCAGAAAAATATCAGAGCAGGAAAATCACTGTAGTACAGTAAAATAAGGCTTTCTCCCTAAACCACCAGTCTGTGGTAGAAATGAAATGAGCACCATAATTTCTTCAACAGAAACATATGTTAAGTACTTACTTGATGGTGGGAGTATAGAGAAAATGATTATATTTCATATCTAATGCAAACTGGATAAAGTAAATATAGGTCTGTTGTTGGGGAATCTCTCGGAGAGACTAACAAGCTGGCAAATTACATTTTCTCCACTTGTATAGAATTTAAATTGGGAAGATATAAGTGAAGTTCTAGTTAGCTGCATAAATCCTTGACTATGTACCAGGAGTGTCTTGGCCTCATGTGTGCCCATGCCTGTCTCCACACATACACGCATAGCCAGCTCTAGCAATATCTAGGGACAGGTAGAGGAGCATGGGATTAACTTTTATCATTTATATCAAAAAGCAACTTTTGAATTTAATGTCTAAGTGGAATAGTCAGATCTATATTTAGGTTTGAGATTCAGCTGAAAAAACAACATCACCAAAAATGATGAATTTCCTAGGTTACTCTTCATTCTTACCAAGGATAGGAAAATCATCACAGAGGAAATGAGACTCAAAGTTTGCCAGATGATCTAATCAATATTTTTCTCTCACCCTCAATGCACTTCCTTACCAGTACCAGTAAAAAGAAAACATTCCACAAATGTGGAGAAGTTATAAAGAACCCTGGAGGCCCAAGTTCTAATATTGACCCAGAATTCAACTACTGGGGTGACATTGCTGAGTAATTTACCTCTTAGCTAGTTTCCTCATCAGCCTTAGATTCTTATATTGAAATGTCATGGAATTTTCTGAAGTGTTCTTTTTTTTTTTTTAAACTTGTAAAATGCCTGCTCATAGTCAAACTTCACCATGTCTAATTTATAACTGAGGTTACTTTTACATACTGGTCTCCGCTGGATCCAGTGTCATAGATTCAGAAGTGAGTGACGCAGTCCTCCTTCAGTTTCTATGATCATATTGTGGGCAAGAAAATTCAGGCCATTAACAACAGAGTTTTAATAAGAACCACACCTCCTATATGTATTAAGCCCTTTCTAACTGCACTATGCTAAGTGTCACTTAATCCTCACGTCAACTTTATGAGATGAGTATGGTCAATACCACCCCCATTTTGCTTCAAAGGAGTGATGTGATGTGTGCCAGGTCACTCTTCTGGTAAGGGAAGAAAGACCTGGAATTAAAACATAACTAGTCTGATCCCAGTGCTTGCTTTTGACCTTTCTGTTCTACTACATTGGCGGAGTACAACTCTCCCTTTCTGCATCTTATAGCATAGCTACAGAAATAAAGCATTTATAAGCCTTTCGAGGGTTTTCCCTACTATTCTTCTATCCAAATGCAAAGCTTCCATTTTGACATAAATATTTGGAGTGATTCTCGCTTGTATCTTTTCTCTTCCCACTCTGTCCCACAAACCTACAAACATGCTTAAATCTCTCTGGCCCTAAAAGATATCCTTCAATCCTCTTCCCCTCCTCCAATGCTAGCTCCCGTGGCTCTTTGCTTTTCCCCACCATGGTTCTCATAAGGCAAGTTGCAGTAACATGCATCCCATTTTGCATCATCTACTTGCTCTTTACTCTTTGGCAGTCAGGCTTCTTCTTCCTCAACTTTATGGGAAGTGCTCTGTCGAGTATGACTGATGATGGTCAAATAAAATGGCCTTTTCTCAGTCCTTATTCTTCCTGAAATTTTCTACAACATAATTTAATTCCCCTCATTCATTTTGAAATTCTCTTTTGAGATGCTGTATTATCATGGTTCTCCTGTCTAAAGCAGGAATTGGCAAACCGAACCACAGGACAAATTTGGCTTTCTGCTTGTTATTTAGGTAAACCATTATTGGAACATAGCCATGTGTATGTAGTGTCTATGGCTGATTTCACACAACAGTGTCAGACAGTAGTTGTAACAGAAGGCTGTATGAGTAGCAAAGCCAAAAATATTTCCTAAAATATTTCTGGCCACTTACAGAACAAGTTTGCTGGCCCCTGCTCTAAATGATCATTTTAAGGTTTTCTATATCCTTTCTGTGCTATAAATATATACAGACCACAAAGGACCATTTCTGGATCTTTTCTTTTTTCTATACCATGTCCCACAGAGATATACTTCATTTTCCTAATTCTGTCCCAACTTTTCTGCGGCCAGTATCCAAATCTCCCTCTAGTCCTTGGTACTCCCTGAAATTCCAGACCTGCACCACATTTTTATCTGTCTTAGGGATACTACCACATAGGTGTTTCACTGACTCCTGACACTGAAATATGTACATAACCTTCCCTATGACAAAGGTCACCTCCTAATTTCCTGTCAAGTCTACCAGTGTCTATTAATGATGCCAGCAGCCATTCATTTGTACCATACTTTATAGCTTACAAAACATAGTCACGCTTTTATCTCAGTCCTCCCCATTATTCAATCTTATTCCCTCTGTCCTTTTCTCTTTTCCTAGATTCTCACATTCATTAAATTCCTCTGGCTCATTCTTATACTCACCCTTTACTTTTAGTCCCATTGCCTGATTCAAGCCCTTATAACCTCTCCCCTAAAACGACAGCTTCTGTTTCCCTCCACAGTGCTTGCTTCAACACCTCAGAATTAATCATTTTATTAAGGGCAGTTGTGATCAGATCTTTTCCCTGGTCAATAAGCTTCAGTTTCTATTGCTTATCAAATTATGTACACTCATGAGCCTGCTGTTCATTTGTACTCGCCTGACCCTTCTACCTTCATCTCTCTATTTTTTTTTTCTTCTCTATTTAAGTGCACTTTGTGTTCCGGCTCAAATGGACTGCCCCATCTCCCCAGAACACATCCACTTCTGCACGGTTTTCCAGACTCTTCCTTCTGCCTAGAATGTCATTCTCTAATCTGTTCAGATCCAATTCCTTTAAGGCCCTTTTTGGACATAATCTACTCTATGACCGTTTTGCTGAACTCCCCAAACAAATGAGATCTGCTCTTGCTTTGAATCCCTGAAGTACTGGGATTATTATTTTGTTTGACCTTTGCATTTTCTTTTCCTATTAAGTATGCATTTGCATACTTATTTCCCTTACCACACTCGAGGTCCTGCAGTTGGGGACTGGGTCTCAATTATCTAGAAGGTCCAATTTTAACCTAGTATGTGAATATAGATAATTCCAAAGGAAGTCACCTTAAATCTTTTCCGGAACAGGTTCAAAAATAGAAATAAAATATAAGTCCAAGTGCATTTGGAGAACAAGTACTTCTGAAAAAATTAAAATAAGTTCTTTCACTTTTAATTTTAATTTTCCTTATCATTGTGTAACTATAATCTCTAAGGTTGCATAATAAAACCACATTCTCAAAATGGCCTCACACGGTTAGTAATGTTTAGGTTTCATTAATATGCCAGACACATGGTCAAGTGACCAGAGCGTGAGACTGGGGAGTCCCACAGATGAATGTGAGGAAGGCAGATACCATCCACACACAGTGTGCTTCACCACGGCACTCTTTGTTTATGTTATGTCAATCTTTGTGCTTTCACAGTTAGGTTTTTCTCATGCTTTCATTTTACTATCATCGTTATGTCTGTCTATGCTTATGAAAGCTGAAAATATAAATATCACCTAAAGAACCATTTAGCCAGTAGATATGCTTCTATCTATACTTAGATATATCCAAATTGGATAAACATATGACCTTATGCCTCTATATTTCCAATTAATTACTAAAGTCTTCACCTACCCTTAATGGAAAAAAGACGCTCTGGAAGATTGAGCTGTCTAAAAATAATTAGGACAGGGGTGTAGAAGAAATAGACTTTCTCATCAGTCTATTTACAACTGCTATTGCTTCTCATGCCGTGTGGTTCCACTGTAGAAACCTGTTCTATTATAAGCAACTCTGCAACCATGTCCTTGCTGGTTCAGGCCGCTATAGATTTTATGCATACACCACTGTTGGGCTGGGGCACTGTTTCCCAAAGTACAGCAATATCTCCTGGTGTCTGGATTGTAAGAGCCTTTTGAATCTGAACCATATTATATGAATATATTGTATCTGAACTAGTTTTCCCCAAACACACTCTGGTCACCCTTCAGGTCTCCTTTTGCAAGGGGTGGTAGAGTCAGAGGAACTCGAAGCTACCAAGAAATGTAGGCCACATCTGGAGAAGGTAGGGGAAGTTAGGTGGAGTATAAGGAAGCGGTCCACTGTGAGGGCTCTATGTATAGCAGATATATTGGGTACTTTACTAAACTGGGGTCAGATCAATCTATGGGATCTCATCCCCACTTAGAAGAACTATCCATAGACAGTTGCCTGTCATTAGTCCTTTCACATTAATCTCACTCTCATTACTCTCATCTCTCTCATTTAGATGTGAAATATGAAAGTGCTTTTTTGATAAACTGCATCTACTAATAATGAGAGTCCATACTCTGGTCCAGTTTAGAGTACTGGGTGTTTTTTTTGTTTTTTTTTTTTTAAATCTTCAATTTGTCTTGTATTTTGGACAGAGCACTTAAGTTCAAAAGTGAGAAGTACTTGTGACCTCCCTCCAGGCATCCTGCTGGGATGGTAACTTCATTAATATAAGCATTCAGAAACTGCTTTTAAGCAGTTCTCATTAGGGACTTAATTAAGCATTTGATCAGTCCCATCGTTGACAGTGCTGTCCCTTATTCAATAGTGTAATTGATGGTGGCTGGACTCAGATGAATCAGCCTTCCTCATTGCTCCTACAGACTTACTACAAGCTCGTTAATGTCAGGTTTGGTGGGCTAAACAATGTCTCATCCTCCACCACAATGCCACAGAAAGGAAATGAGCATCGAGGAAATGTGCCCTTCAGACGAGCTTTGTAGAGCAAGATGACAACCAGGGCCACTCTCATGAAGGAGTGGAGGAGCACAGTCCATGGTGGCTGCAGGGAGAGCACATTAAATACTTGGATATGGTAAAAGAATGACTTTCAGAGCAAAGGAATAATAAATTTCAGAATGAATTTTTAGGGTGGAAATTAGATGAGGCCACACTGTGGTTGTCAAGTTAGGAAGAGCAGAGGTATTATAAGAGCGTAGCGGTAGAAAAGAAAATATCAAAAGAAGGAAGGCCTTTGGTATGAATTAGGGTTTAGCCTTGTTTTCAAATCCAAAGAACTTGCTTATTTTTGAATACTTAAGTCCTGGAAGGAATGGCAGGGATATGAGTAGAATAAGGGTAGTTAGTAAAAAGGCTGAAGAAAAAAAATAATTTGAAGTAGAACCCTAGGGTAAATGAATGGGTTTTGTTAATAATATCAGATTACAGTGTCTGAGCTGTTTCCTGTGTGCATGATTCTTTCACACACTTGACTCTCGCAGCCAATTTGTAAGATAAGGAGGGCAGAGAATCTTAGCCCCTTTTAAATGAAAAAGTGGAGAGACTGGAGCTGAAAGAGAATAGGATGACTTGCCCTAAGTTATATAGCTATTCTTACGATACTTCTTAAGACACTGTGATTCACTAGCTAATTTTTTCCCAAATATCTCAGGAATTTCATTTTCTGTTGCTGTTAATGGAGTCCACCTCCCTTCACCAATGCAAATCCACACAGATAATTGGCAATCTAAACAGAATCAGTAAAGAGTGTTAAAATCTGTGATCAAATGTGAGAGCAAAGATTAGCTGGACTGGAGTTTAAATACTCAAAATCTATAAACCCAAAATAATAGGCTCAATGTAGTCTCTTCCACACTGCAGTGAAATAGTATATAGAAGTGTCAACTTGACTAAAATTTGTTTACTACAAAAGGTCATTAGCTAGTTTACAAAAAATGTCTTTCAGCATTGTTGTAATGGCATTATAGTAGACTGTGATGAGATTGCAACTCTTCAGGTTTCTCTGTGTGTAAGTACAATCTAAAGCTTATTAAACTGGCTTTTTTTTTTTTTTCTGACCAGGACATTTTGTTCTCCTTTGTCTCTTTGGGAGGATCCATTAAAGGGGATCAGCAGGTTCATTTACAAACTGGTGAGAGATTGTAATAATAAGTAGAGTTGGGACAGAGTCAAGGCTGACTCTGGCTCCTTAGCACTCCACACAGGGAGCCAGGCTTAAAGGCAGCCTGTGGAAATTCAGATGCTCCCAGTTACGTTTACCTGCTGTGTACTTCCTTCCCCCAAAGTTTAATGTGTCCTGTGTCCTAAAGGCATACATAGGGAGTAATTCTCAGGTAATATTAATTACCTTAAAGTAAAATGTGAGAATTTGACAAGAATCTTCTGTTCTCAAAATTGTCTTGAAGTTTCCAAAAGCAAGAAGGAGAATTTAGAGCTAAAGAGAGAATGAAGGAGGTGCTAGAAGGAGTGATTGAATGGTGGGGTTTAGAGCTAAGTCTTGGCCATGTAATTGGGCTGCAATCTGCCTAAGAAACTCTTAACATGACAACATCTGCCATGCCTTTGGGTAAATGACATCTTTTTTTCCCTGTTATTGTTGAACTTGAGGCAAGGAAAATAACAAATGAAAGTGTGACTGGTGTTACACTTTTGGTAGTGCTTATCAATTTTGTCCTGTTTTCACATATTTAAAGGGAATTCATACAAGCAATTTCCAAAGCAGGAGTGATTCAACTTGACAGAACCCCTAGAAATCTCTGCCTCTTCAAGGAATTTTTCTTTTTTTTTCTACAGAAAGCATTACTATTTTGGACTCATGTTTCTGTCTTAGCATTTTAATTCTGATCCTGATTCCACTGGGCAGGGCCTGAGTCCAGTTCTATGTCCTGTTTTGTGTGCTGAATATGTTTGGCACTTGCTGGTGTTGTTATTGTTAATGATAAACATGATGGAGATATGTTTGGACAGAGATTCTCAGCCAGCTTCTATTCAGAATCATCCAATTAATGAGCTACAGAACTGGAGTGCAGGAGATAGTGGGAGTGACAGATATAGTGGTTGAAGAGAAGAATATGTAAATGTGACTGAGGGGAGGCTAAAGAGTCCTACCTGAAATGGTCCTGACACTGGCAGACTACCAGAACGGCCTGGAACTTCACCAAGTTAGAGTTGGAAATGTTATGGTGTTTCCATTTTAAATTGGAAAATTTTACATCTGCAAGTTCAAAAGTGGCCTGATTCATTTTTCTTACCAATTGACAGCATTTTAAAATGACAAAAGTGCGAGGGGAGTTTCATCAGTAAGAGCAAGATCTCAGCCATCTTTTAGGTTAGTGTCTGGGGCAATAGCACATAATTTTTGTCATGTTGGTACAAAACACCAACAGGATGTAATGAGGTCAGAGCTGCTGTAGTTGGGTTTCTCACTGTTCTGGTTGGAGTTTCCATGGCAGTCTTCCAAGATGTCTCTGATAATTAAAGCAGCTCTATTCTTGTTTCTTTAGAGTTTGCAATTCCCATTAATGTGAAAAGAAGCCCATGTAGAACTGTCTATGGTCCTGACAGAGGGTTACTTATGCAAAAGGTGCTCAATGAAGTGTCCCCACGGCCCAAGCATTAGATTATAACCCAAAGTATAAAATATACATGCCTATATTTTGTATATTGTATGAGTATATTGAGGAGAATAGACAAAGTTCTCCTTCAAAAGAATTACAAATACTTTATGTACATACTTTGCCCTCAAGGATGTGAATCATAACTCCTCGCTCCTTAGGTGTTGACTCCGCATAGTGACTGCCTTCCAAAGAAATACAGTGTAGAAAAGCGGGAAAAGAATAACTTTGCAGTGGAGAAACCTGATAAATACTACCTTAGTCACATGATCAAGGTTAACATCAACAGTTATGTGTCATGCTGATAGTATGTTCCCTTGATATGATGTAATGAGAATGGCACTATACCGGGGTCCTCTTTCCAAAAACTCTCAACTGCAGTCTAACCATGAGGAAAGTATCAGACAAATCCCAAATGTGGGAAATTACACAAAATACTGACAAGTACTCTTCAAAACTGTCAAAGTCATCAAAAATAAGGTCTGACAGCCAAGAGGAGCCTCAGGAGACAGGATGACTAAATGTAATATGGTAGCCTAGATGGGATCCTGGAGTAGGAAAAGGAAATTAGGTAAAATCTAAGGATATCTGAATAAAGTATGGGCTTAAGTTAATACTAATCTATTAATATTCGTTCATTAATTGTGAAATGTGCCATACTACTGTAAGATAATAATATTGATAAAAGGAAAAGTTTGATGTGAGAACTCTCTGTATCATCTAACCTCAAAAATTGTTTTATTAATCTAAAACTTCTAAAATGAAAAGTTTATTAAAAATCAAAGCTAGGAAAGAGTTAAAATGAAAGGTGATATCTTATTATTCAAATAGGTATTAAATTATCCCTTCTTCCATATCACTACACTCAAAAGAAACAAAGGAGAATTAAGCGTTTTATACAGTGTTGAGAAGTTGAATTTTTTGTAACCTTCTTAAATTCAAAATATTAGTGATACATGTATACTGGTGAAAAAAATTAGAGTGACAGAAGGACATATAATGAAAAGCCACAGTTCCCTGCCCCCGTGGAATCCTGCTTTCTAGGAGGACTGATTTAACTCTTATTCTTGAGTTTATCTCCATGTCTGGGATTTTATATATTGACTCTTGCTTTACAGATCAGGAAAACATTCACTTAGACCTTCCAATGCTTCTCATTTCTTCCTTCCTATATATTTTTATCACTGTTTTTAGTTCCTTGACTCTTCACCATTGTGACTTGAGGTAGTGCGCATATATATTTATTTCTTGCTTTATTTCTGTATCATTCACTTAGTTAATCATTTCTTTTTTTCAACCCTCCTTTCTTTTTCCACTTCTCATTTTTTTTATTGGAATATTATTTTATTGATCTTTTTAATTATATAATAATACATGACCTCTGTTAACTTTGAATGTTATTTAAATTCAAAATCTTGTAGATGATATGAAGTTCCCTTTGATACAACCGTGTTCTAACTGTTCACAGAAATAACCCTTCTTAGCAGTTTGATAAGATACTTTTTTATGTATTAAAAAAATTTTAAAGTAAGTTATGGGGATGTAATGTACAGCATGGTGACTATACTTCCAGATACCTTTTTATGTATTACTATGCCTATATATTTATATTCTATTTGAAAATACAAAATGTTGTTTTGAGTGTTTTTATTTTTCCTACAATTCTATAGCTTGTTTTTGTATTATTCTGTGACTTTTTATTTTTTAATTAACAGTGTGTTTTAGATACCTAACTTATTAAATGTGGAACCACTACAAGTTTTCCCCTACTACAGTAAATATTCCACGGTATAGTTATATAGTGCTATTCTCAATCAACAAATATTTAGGTCACTTTTAATTTTTTTATTAGTACAAAAAATACTGCAATAAACATTTCAGTATAGAGTGTGTTGTACACATGCGTACGTGGTTTTCTAGATTAGATATGAAACATGGTTTAGCTGAGGCATGAGGTGAGGATAAGCATGTATTAAATTATCAACAGATATTGCCAAAGTGGATTTGTTCATATTTTGTTAAGAAATTTTTGTCTATGTTCATGTCCTTTTCTTTTATTGTAATATCTTTGTGAGATTTTTGTATCTGGGTTATACTTCCCTCACAGAATAAGTTAGGAAGCATTTGCTTCTCCTGTATTTTCTAAAAGGGTTTGCATAAGATAGCTATTCTTTCTTTCTTAAATATGTGATAGAATACATCAGAGAAACCAGTTAGAAGTAGAGTTTCCCTTTTAGGGAGGTTTCTGATAATGAATTAAATTTCTTTAAAAATTCAGAGTTGTTCAGATTTTCTGTTGCTTGTAGGGTCTGTTTTGATAAATTGTGCTTTTTGAAGAATTTGTCCAGTTCATTTACGTTATTGGATTTACTAGGAGAAACTTACTCATCACACCCTTACTTATCCCTTATTGTCTATAAGATCTCTAGCAATGTTCCATATCATTAGTTTTTCTTTTTGAAAAAAAATTCTCTAATTAGTCTTGCCAGGAAGTTATCAACTTTTATTAATCTTTCAAAGAACCAATTTTGGTTTTGTCAACTTTCACGATTGTTTGCTTTCTATTTTATTGATTTCTGCTCTTATAATGTATGTTTCCTTCTACATATGTGTTAAATTGATCAATCACTTTAGCTTCATAAGAGAAACTTTGATCAATGATTTTAAGCTTTTCTTTTTTTAATATTATTATTCAAATTTATAAAGTACTTTGTAGACACTGATTAACTACATTCCACAAAGTTTGACATATTTTCTATACTGTTCCATTTGCAACATATAATAATTTACTTGTGAATTTCTTTCTTTAACCCAAGCTCTGCACTAACTTTCTAGGTGGGTGAGTGAGTCAGCATGGAAGTGGATCTTCTAGCCCGGACAAACCTTCAGACATCTGCTGTCTCAAAGTCTATTTGGAAGTGTGCTTTTTATTTAGAAGTGCATTATTTGCTATTCAAGTACTTGTGACTTTTCTAGACATTGTTCAGCAGTATGTCATTTAATGCTTAAGTAGTTGACACTTCTGTTGCTATATTAATCTTTTGTGGCACAAAAATTACCCCCAAACGTAGCAAAATGCAAACATTCCCCCAGTTTCTGGGAGTCAGGTCTGGGAGGGACTAGACTTATTTTGGTAATCATTTTATAATATATACAAATATTGAATCATTATATGATACACCTGAATAAAGACAAACTTTATTTGTAAAGGCCCTGCCAGGTGTAACCCACAGCTGACCTTCCTCTACCGCTCACTGTTCCAGCATAACGGTCTTATTTTAGTCATTCACATTCTCAGGCTCTTTTAGACTTCAAGGTCTTTGGAAATGCTCTTTCCTTTGCCTGAGACTTTCATTTTTCTTAGTTACCTTGTAGTCATGTGTGGGGAGGACAACCAAATAAGAACAAACAGATGCTGTTTATTTAGAACTCGCTATAGTAGTGGAGTCAGCCACCATCGCTTGTACTTGGCAGAGACTCAAAGGCAGGCAAGAGAGTAGGGAAACTTTATAGTGAACATAAAGGGAAAGCATGATCAATTCAGGCATGATCTAATTGGAGGCTGTGGCACACGGAAGTTGAAAGTGGGCTAACTAGCAGCGGGGCTTCTTTCTTTTTATGAGGTATAATTGACATACAGTGTTAATTTTAGGTGTACACCATTATGATTTGATATTTGTATATATTGCAAAATGGTTACAATAAGTCTAGCAAACATACATCACCTTAAATAGTTACAGAAGTTTCTTCTTATTATAAGAACTCTTAAGTTCTACTCTCTTAGCAACTTTCAAATACGCAACAAGTGTTAACTATAGTCACCATGCTGTACATTACATCCCCATAACTTACTTATAACTGGAAGTTTATACCTTTTGATTCCTTTCACCCATTTTGCCCACCCCTCACTCCTCACCTCTAGCAACCACCAATCTGTTCTCTGTCTCTGTGAGCTTTTTTTCTTTTAGATTCCACATATAAGTGAGATCATACAGTATTTGTCTTTAGAGAAAGACATTTCACATAGCAGTTCACATAGCATAATGCCCTCAAGGTCCATCCATGTTGTCACAAATGGCAAGAGTTCATTTTTCATAGCTAAATAATATTTCAATGTGTGTGTGTATATATCACATTTTCTTTATCCATTCATCTGTCGATAGACACTTAGGTTGTTTTCATATCTCGGCTATTGTAAATATTGCTGCAATAAACATGGGGGTGCATATGTCTATTCCAGTTAGTGTCTTCATATTCTTTGAATAAATACCTAGAAGTGGAATAGCTGATTCATAGGGTAGTTCTATTTTGAATTTTTTGAGTAATCTCCATACTATTTTTCATAGTGGTTGCACCAGATTACATTGCCGCAACAGTGCTGTTTTCTCCATATTCTCACTAACACTTATTTCTTGTTTTTTCAATGATAGCCATCCTAACATCTGTGAGGTGGTATCTCATTGTGGTTTTGATTTGCATTTCCCTGATGATTAGTGATGTTGAGCATCTTTTCATGTGCCTGTTGCCCATGTTTATGTCTTCTTTGAAAAAATATCTATTCAAGTCCCCTGCCCATTTCTTAATCAGGCTTGTTTTTTGCTATTAAATTGTATGAGTTCTTTCTATTTTTTGGATATTAACCCCTTAACATTTTGAAATATTTTCTCCTTTTAGTACATTATCATGGAGCTTCTTATTTGATTGTTTGGGGAACACATTTGACTTTTTCTGGTCGGTCCTGAGTTGGAAGCCAGGACAAAAATAGAGAAATCATTGAACAAGCCATGACTGTTCTGGGTCTATTGTAATAGAGATAGTAGTTTAGCTTCCCAAGTTGGTTGCTGAAGAGATTGTGGGCAGAGTTCTATTGTCATATATTGTCTGGCCATTGATTGTATATTTTGTCCATCAGTTCCCCCTTTGGTCATTCTCTTAATTGTGAAAGTTTGACCAATTCAGGGAATGATAGAGATTCAGATCTTCACCACTCAGCAGTTGTTTAGTTTCTCCAGAGTCAACTGTATTGTGAGGTCTTCCTGATTTTTTGTTGTTGTGTCACTGTGGTGATCTGTAATTAAAGAGTGGCTGCACAGAAGCATTAGAGACCCTGGGTGGAATTCACCAGATGAGCATTTTGATCACTATGACAAAAAACAAAACAATACTCCCTGTAAGATGCTTCGAAACAGGAACTCTAATTTCTCAACATAGCCCAAGAGAACAAATTTGGTAGGACATGAGGCTCAACCTAAGCCAAGTAGTGTTTCCCTTTAGGTATTTTATAGCCTGTTCTACCTTATCTGTTTCATTGATCCTAATACAGCAAGAAATATTTTCAGTGGGACAGATGCCATCAGTACTAGCCAAGAGGAAATTTAGAGCATAGTGACTCTCCATCACTACTTATATCAGTGAATTGAGTCTGATCAGTAGTCCATCTAGGGAAGAAGTGGTATCATTAATAACTTCTGCTGGAGTTTGTGATACATTTCTTAGAGGTTTTTTTTTTTTTTCCTTTTTAAATGATTCCTACTCTTGGTAACAAGGCTGTGATTGTTTGCATAAACAATGAGTCAGTAATTCCACCAGGTTGAATGCCTGAATAATCAAGGATGGCCCTGTTGTGGAGTTTTTATCTGATTTGGAATTTCCAGCCTTGGTGATTTATAGAATGAGGGCTTCTGTGTTCAGACAGGTCTTAGAATATTCTTCCTAAAGTGCATTAAGTGTTAGTCTGGGGAAAATGGAACCAGATATCCTGGTTATAAAGGAAGCAACATCTGATAGTTACACGGAGAACCAGAAAAAACAGTAGTTGTTCACGATATGAGGTCAGAACCAAAGTCTTGCATTAGATGGATTACATATTTGAATCCTGGTGGCAAGCAATTGGCTTATTGCCCTATGAAGGTTGTTGAATTCAAATTAAAATCACCTATGGTATGATCAATAGATTGTACTGATTCTTTTTCTGAGACAGAGGAACATTAGCAAAGTCTCACAGATTAATTTTTTAAGGTCATTTGTCCACATAGGTGCAAGTGAAAATACTTTCAGGTATAATTCCCTATGGTTTCACTTAATTAGACTGGAATTACCCAGAGGTTTTTATAATTGGGGTCTAGTGATGAATGACATATCCAGCAGTTGCTAAGTTATCAGTAACTACTGTTTGAAATAATCTGAGAGAGACATTAGAAAGAATATGATCTTACCTAATGATCTTACCTTATGATCTTACCTAATGATCTTACCTAATGTCTTACCTTATTAAAATAAAGAGGAGAGAGAAAAATGGTCAATGTGGGTGGACAAAAACTAGAGATCTATAAAATAAGAAGAAGAATGATTATAAGTAGATGAAAAACAAAGTAGGAATTAGACAGGGATGTTAGTCTGATGTACTGGAAGCTGACCACTATCGGAGGTCATCTGCTTGTTTCAAAGATCTTGGGTTATCTGTCTACTTCTGAAGATCAGCCTCTAGGGAATCTCTAAGAATCCTGAGTTTGAATCCTCAGTTCGAGTAGTCTTCCAACCATGTGAAATTCTGGATTGTTTCTTTAGTTGTGAAACGTGAATTCAAGGATAGACTCTATGGAGTTTCACTGCTGTATTGTTGTTAACAGCACTTCCAACAAGGTTTAAGAGAAGTTTTTCTCTGATGTCTTTTCAAGCAGATGAAATCTTATGGTTAAAGATCATACAGAGGCTGTTTAGGAAGATGTAGGAGGGCAGCCTTAATCTGTTGGTAATAGGAATGTGTAAGTAAGTGAGTCTCTTGCAGTTTTTTTTTGCCATGGCTGTATGCAGCAGGAAAGAGTCTAGTATCAGAGGAGAATTCCCTAAACACATGGTTTATTATGATATCTAAAACTTCATGTGCTCCGTGATATCTTTGAGTGTCATGGGGCCCCACAGGCCTAGCTATGAGCTCCTCTGTTCTTTCTAGATATGCCCCTCCATGTAGCAGGAAAGGCTCTCCACTCAGCTAGTTCCCCTATCAGCTGGAAGAGCTGTAGCCCATCCAATCTTCAACTTAATGAATTTCACCTCCCTGACAGCCTTTGAAATTATTCAAACAAGCCAATCCTGTGACAGCCTGTGAAATTATTCTAACAAGCCAATCACATCTTCCTGCAAGAGCAAAGGGTCACCTAAACGGCTTGCCACTACAAAGCCTACCTTTCACCGTTCCAGACGGTTTCCTCTGTTCCCAAGTCAGCTCCCATATGGTCCTGCATGGAATGTGATATCTTCCTTCTCCAGGCTGTAAGTATATGTGACTAATATATCTGCAAATCTCATTTTTCAGTGCTGAGTGTTAAGTCACTTCACATTATTTAGGGCAGAGGATCCCTCCTTGACCAATGGGGTGAATAGGAGGTGATCAGAGCATGTGGGTCTTCCAGTTACCACTTCATAGGCAGATAACTGTGTGTCTCTGAGGGCCATTACGGGTATGGGAATGCTTTTGCTAAGGGAGCTCAAGGTTTTCTGAGAGTTGCCTAATTTTATTTAAGGATAACACTGGTTCTTTCAACCTTTCCAGAAGATTACGACTGATAAAAGGAGTGTAGTTCTGGAGTAAGTGGTAAAATATTACAGAGTTCTTTTATGATGGTTCCTATAACGTATGAGCCTCAGTCATTTAATATAAAAGTCAGTACACCATTGATACAGCCACTATGGAAAACAGTACGGAGGTTCCTTAAAAAACTAAAAATAGAGCTATCATACGACCCAGCAATCCCACTACTGGGCATATACCCAGAGAAAACCATAATTCAAAAAGAGTCATGTACCACAATGTTCACTGCAGCACTATTTACAATAGCCAGGACATGGAAGCAACCTAGGTGTCCATTGACAGATGAATAGATAAAGAAGATATGGCACATATATACAATGGAATATTACTCAGCCATAAAAAGAAATGAAATTGAGTTATTTGTAGTGAAGTGGATGGATCTAGAGTCTGTCATACAGAGTGAAGTAAGTCAGAAATAGAAAAACAAATATTGTATGCTAACACATATATATGGAATCTAAAAAAAAAAAGGTTCTGAAGAACCTAGGGGCAGGAAAGGAATAAAGATACAGACAAAGAGAGTAGACTTGAGGACGTGGGGAGGGTGAAGGGTAAGCTGGGACGAAGTGAGAGAGTGGCATGGACATATATACACTACCAAATGCAAAATAGATAGCTAGTGGGAAGCAGCCACATAGCACAGGGAGATCAGCTCTGTGCTTTGTGACCACCTAGAGGGGTGAGATGGGGATGGTGGGCGGGAGATGGAGAGGGAGGGGATATGGGGATATATGTATACGTATAGCTGATTCACTTTTGTTATGCAGCAGAAACTAACACATTGTAAAGCAATTATTCTCCAATAAAGATGTTAAAAAAAAAAAAGTCAGTACACCTCAGGCTGGAAATGCAAAACCAATCAGAATGTTAGTGACTGTAAGGGCTGTAGCTCTTGGACAAGAAATAGACCAAAAAAACAACAAAAATCCCTGAAACATTTTGGAAGATGGAAGCTAGCAACAATCTATTGGAAGGTGTTTAAAGGGCCCTTGTAGTTCCTGCCCTAACTCTACAGTTTTTCCAGGATTATATTGTTGACAGGTGTTTCCTTACCTGACCAATAACCTTACCTGTCTTTTTTAAGTTCCCGCAGCAGTATTGATTTAAGATAGTAACAATGATGGTGATGAGTAGTTTCACGAAGGAATTTAGCTAATATTCATTGAGATCATCTGTCATCATCAAGTGGCCATCTTGGGAGACTCAGAGATGATCTGAGTGAAGGGTACAACCATATGTTTTTCATTCTTCATTTTGGAATCAGGAGCCATTTTATAAATGACCTCTTTGAATCTCTCCATGGATTTATCCTTCGAGAATTTACTTAGGATCAAAACCTTGGGTAAGGCTGTCTTTTGGGTACAGTCATCTTCTAGAGCTTTTCTTTTATTTTCCATATTATTTATTTTTGCATGGTCCTCAACTTTTATAATAGCCCTCTCTCTAGGAAGTAAGAGTACAGCTGCATGAAGAATCATTAGTTCAAGTGAGAATCCTAGAAGAAGCTCAACAGAAGCATCAATAAATTTTACAGCAGGAGCTAGTGCTGTAAGACAAGAGGCTTAAGCCTTTGCAACTGAGTCAAGGGTGAGGCTATATTAAGTGGTGGATTTCTGATGGGTTTTATAAAAACTCCTAAGAGCTTGTCCAGATTACTCATGCGTAAGGAGACAAGTGCTTTTAGTACTTCAGGATGTCTAGGGAAGTAAACTGTTGTTGAAAAGCCTTCTTCAGGTTATAGAAATCCTGTTTACATTTGGGCTCCCAAGGCAGAAAGGGTCTCTCACTGAGGATTTAGTCAGTTAATAAAGAGGTATTGCAATCTCAGAAAAATTTGGCACCCAGTTGTCTGCAAAATCTAGTTAAACCTAGAAATCCTCTGAATTGTCGTTTTGCGAGGTGTCTAGGAAAAGTTTGGATATCTTTATCAGAAGACAGTGATTCTCTACCTTAGTGGGTCATGTCTGAAATAATAGACTGAGTTTTGACAAAATTGTACTTTATCTTTTAAAATTTTGTCCTTTTTCTGTTATGACTGAGAGCAAGTAAATAGAATTCTTGTTACAGGCTGTTTTTCCCCAAAAATAAAGTAGGAGATCCATCTACATATTGTAACAGAACTAAATTACAAGGGAAATTTAGATAACTTCTAAGTCTCATTTAAGGTCCTAGGAAAAATTGGAGGGGGCTTCAGTGAACCCCTGGGGCATGCTTGTCCAGGTATATTTTTGTCTTTTCGTGGTGAAGGAAAAAAGGTATTGACTGTTCTGGTTTAGGAGCACACAGCAAAGATCAACTAATTATAATAAAGCAAGTAGCTTCAGGTAGAATTGATGACAGATGTTTATTTGGGTTAGGTACTACTGGGAGTTGAGGAATAATAATTTAGCTGATGGATGGCCCTGAGATCTCAAAAAAATGTCCTCATCCCTTTGGTTTCCCTACTTGCAGAGTAAGAATGTTATAAGAACTAGTGCAGGGTCTGAGAATGTCTTGAGGCATAAAGCCTTCAACTGTAGCTGAGTCCTTCTTTTGCTTCTGGCTTCAAGGAATACTAAGGAAGTTTGGTAACAAGTTGGTGGAACCCCTATGAATTTTAGCGGGTTCTTCTCTGATTAGTTTTCCTATTTCAGTGGAATTTTTAACACGTAGAGTCAGGTATGGTGCCAAGACCTTTATTTTGGAGATGCATCAAATATAATGGAGCAGGCAAAGATATATCCAGAGCAAACATCACGTGATTATGAATGAAGGAGTCCTCTGAGCTCTAGAGATAGTCCCTTTGGTGTGCATTTGCTATTTAATTCCACTTGCAAAATAAGTCTCTCCATATGAAATTTGCAGGTCTGGAATCACAAAGTAGGAAAGAATGTTTTTCAATCAAGGGCCCAGGGGTTAGAGTTAAGGGCTGGGCAATAGAGAAAATCTGGGGGTTATTTGAAATACCTACCACCTGTTTGGCATGTTTGCTCCTGGGAAGAGGTTGAGCAACAATCTTAGAGTTTAATGTAGAGTAGCAGATATATCTACAAGGAATTGATGTGGTTGAGCATGCGTATTCACAGTTAACTCTCTGAGTATTTAAAGTGTTAGGCAGGATATTGGATGTGTTCTTCCTTCCACAGAGCACTCTCATTGATAGAAGTGGAGGGATTTTGTCTTGGTTTGTTCCATCTGACAAAAGAAAAACAATCTCTTTTTTAGTGTCCTTTTTGTTTGCAATATCTACAAGTGTCCTTGTCAATAGGTGGTTGGTTGGGAATTGGGCCACCTGTTTGATCTGCAGGGGCATAATGTTATTTTGGGTGCTGTCTTGTTTTTGTTCTAAAGCCCTTTCAAAATGTTCTGCCAGGTGTTACATGTGAAGCACCATGGTGAGCACAATATAAATATAAGTGAGCAAATATAAAATGAACAAGATATCATCTCTGTTTTCCAGGACCTTAACATCTAATAGATGCATTCTAAAGCTTTTTTAGTTGGAGGAAATGCAGAATGGACAGATAGATTTGGACCTTGATCAAGTTAGACTTGGGCTTAAGAGGTAGACAGGCTTAGTGGTCAGAAAACAAGTCGTGTATCTGGTGTAAGTGAACGTGTAATTCATAAAAAAAACTACCTTAGTAGGACCATAATGTGTTCACGCTCAGCTGTATCCATTTCTATATTTTTAAACAAGGTGTCTCATGCCTTGGACTTTGCTTTATTTCAGTGGTTCACATCCAGAGGTTATTTTTCTCCCCAGGGGACATTTGGTAATTTCTAGAGACATTTTTGATTATCACAACTGGGAGGTGCGGGAGGAGGGGTTACTAGTGACATCTGAAAGGTAGAGGCCAGGGATTCTGTAATGTGAAAGACACCCTCTCCCCAGCAAGGAATTATCCAGCCCAAAAGGTCAATAGTGCTAAGGTTGAAAAGACCTGCTTTGTTTAGAAAAGGTGATGGAATTCTGAAAGCAAATCTCTCAATCACCTATTTTCTGCCTATTTGCCAGTGCCAGAGGGATAGCTTGTGAGTTATTTTAACCTCATGCAATTTAGAATGGAGGCTGGGCTGTGTGGGCCAGAGGAATCAGGGGTGATATGGGGTGGGAAGATGATGACTTCAGCATTAATTTATTAAAAGAGTAATTTAATTCTTTGAAAGGAAGAAGAGCTACTCTGTAAGACCTAGGTTACCATGGTAGCACATGGCTTCAATCCCTCCTGATTAATTTCCAGCAATTATGATAAAGGGTGAGCCCTCACTTAAATCTCTTGTCAAGACAGAGAAGTAACATCAAGTGAATTATTCTAAGAAAGAGGGTCTGACGCAGTCAATTTTAAAAGCTGGAATTTGTTTTAATCCCATACCTGGCTCGGAAATGACAATACTGTGTCTGTACACTATGAGAGCCCCTTTTCCATATGCTTATGATAAAATGATTACTGTTGGCATCATTGGACTATCTGCTCCTGGAATTTCAGACTGTTAAGGTGAAACTGGCTTAGAGTTGCACCAAGGATACTAGAGACTCTCCTTTTTTATTCTACTAGTGTGCTCTTTGTGTTTATTTTCAGCTGCTGAAAGAGTAGAAAATATTCGCACTAAATTTTCAATGCCTATTTATTTGCTGTCTATATTTGTAACAGATTGTCAGATCCTGATAAGTGTTTACATCCTTGGTGCTGTGGGTAAGGTCATTTTCATTTTAAATGTTTTATTTATTGTTCAAATTTTGCAACATCTCTAGAAATAAAACATCCACAGTACCAATATCCCTTAATCAAATGTATTTATTAATATTCTGGTCCAGTATTTTTTATACAAATATATGGCATAGTACAATTTTGTGCTATTCTTTTTCACCTACTTATAAGAAATTCTGTTTTTCCTCAGTTTTCATAATTATTACTTTATATCTGAGGTTTTTCTGAAGTAAAATTTCTGAAGTCTTGGGGGAAATGCATTGTTTACTACAAGCTTGTCTGACTGGATCATCTCTTCTGAGTAAGGGCAAGACCCAGTGCAACACTCCATCCCGCGGTACCTCTGAACATCCCGACACGACCTATGAGGACCAGAAAGACTATTTCTGTTAAATATACTTTCTATAATTGCTGTAGTTTCTTAGACAAATATGTATTGAGTGTTCTGTGGCAGGCTCCGTGCTGTCCATGAGTAAGAAGTGAACAATGCCAGCATGCAAGAACCCCGTCTTCTTGTTCATGCACTAGTGTGATTAAAGTTAGGAGTAGGGGTGATAAACAGGGTAGCCTGAGAGAATGCAAGAGGAACATGTAATGTAGTCTCAGGAGATCCGGGAGCAATTCTTCACCTCACTTTCAGAAACTAGATAAGGCCATGGTAACTGTGGATCTGAACCTGCATGTCCTGCCCTCCCTTTTCACTATGCTGATTATACAATTGACAAACAAATAGAATGCATTTTGGGGTTTTCATTTTGTTACATTCCTATCACCTAGCAGATTGCCCGCTCCGTTTCTCATGAGACCAATTCCTTAAAAAGGTCAGCGACTTAGTGTTCCATTACAGAAAGCCTTCTGACAAAAACCTGGCTTAGAGGATCTGTTTAATATATTAAACCTGTTGGATCCAGAAGTAACAAAATATTTTAATTCAAACTTCAGTAGTTTGAAGTGGGTGATGATTGCATCTTTCCACACTTGATTTTAAGCATGCAGCTGAGAGGGTGATTAACACAGTCAACTGCCTTTTTTTTTTAATACAGCAGGTTCTTATTAGTCATCAATTTTATACACATCAGTGTATACATGTCAATCCCAATCGCCCAATTCATCACACCCCACCCCCACCCCCTGCCACTTTCCCCCCTTGGTGTCCGTACGTTTGTTCTCTACATCTGTGTCCCAATTTTTGCCCTGCAAACCGGTTCATCTGTGCCATTTTTCTAGGTTCTGCATATATGCGTTAATATATGATATTTGTTTTTCTTTTTCTGACTTACTTCACTCTGTATGACAGTCTCTAGATCCATCCACATCTCAACAAATGAGCCAATTTTGTTCTTTTTATGGTTGAGTAATATTCCATTGTATATATGTACCACATCTTCTTTATCCATTCGTCTGTCGATGGGCATTTAGGTTGCTTCCATGACCTGGCTATTGTAAATAGTGCTGCAATTAACATTGGGGTGCATGTGTCTTTTTGAATTATGGTTTTCTCCGGGATTATGCCCAGTAGTGGAATTGCTGGATCATATGGTAATTCTAGTTTTAGTTTTTTTAAGGAACCTCCATACTGTTCTCCATAGTGACTGTATCAATTTACATTCCCACCAACAGTGCAAGGGGGTTCCCTTTTCTCCACAGCCTCTGCAGCATATGTGGTTTGTAGATTTTCTGATGATGCCCATTCTAACTGGTGTGAGGTGATACCTCATTGTAGTTTTGATTAGTGATGCTGAGCAGCTTTTCATGTGCTTCTTGGCCATCTGTATGTCTTCATTGGAGAAATGTCTATTTAGGTCTTCTGCCCATTTTTGGATTAGGTTGCTTGTTTTTACAATATTCAGCTGCATGAG
This sequence comes from Leucopleurus acutus, assembly GCF_964270905.1. Lineage (NCBI taxonomy): Eukaryota > Metazoa > Chordata > Mammalia > Artiodactyla > Delphinidae > Leucopleurus > Leucopleurus acutus. The sequence continues at coordinate 38,629,091 of NC_139142.1, forward strand.
CTGTTTATATATTTTGGAGATTAATCCTTGGTCCATTGATTCATTTGCAAATATTTTCTCCCATCCTGAGGGTTGTCTTTTCGTCTTGTTTATGGCTTCCTTTGTTGTGCAAAAGCTTTCAAGTTTCATTAGGTCCCATTTGTTTATTTTTGTTTTTATTTCCATTACTCTAGGAGGTGGATCAAAAAAGATTGTGCTGTGATTTATATCAAAGAGTGTTCTTCCTATGTTTTCCTCTAAGAGTTTTATAGTGTCTGGTCTTACATTTAGGTCTCAAATCCATTTTGAGTTTATTTTTGTGTATGCTGTTAGGGAGTGTTCTAATTTCATTCTTTTACATGTAGCTGTCCAGTTTTCCCAGCATCACTTATTGAAGAGACTGTCTTTTCTCTATACTTGCTTACTTTGTCATAGATTAGTTGACCATAGGTGCATGGGATTATCTCTGGGCTTTCTATCCTGTTCCATTGATCTATATTTCTGTCTTGATTACTGTCACTTTGTAGTATAGTCTGAAGTCTTGATTACTGTCACTTTGTAGTATAGTCTGAAGTCTGGGACCCTGATGCTTCCAGCTCCATTTCTTTCTTTCTTGATTACTGTCACTTTGTAGTATAGTCTGAAGTCTGGGACCCTGATGCTTCCAGCTGCATTTCTTTCCCTCAAGACCGCTTTGGCTATTCAGGGTCTTTTGTGTCTCCATACAAATTTTAAGATGTTTTGTTCTAGTTCTGTAAAAAATGCCACTGATAATTTGATACGGATTGCATTGAATCTGTAGATTGCTTTGGGTAGTAGAGTCATTTTCACAATATTGATTCTTCCAATCGAAGAACATGGTATATCTCTCCATCTGTTGGTATCATCTTTAATTTCTTTCATCAGTGTCTTACAGTTTTCTGCATGCAGGTCTTTGGTCTCCCTAGGTAGGTTTATCCCTAGATATTTTATTTTTTGTTGCAATGGTAAATGGGAGTGTTTCCTTAATTTCTCTTTCAGATTTTTCATCATTAGTATATAGGAATGCAAGTGATTTCTGTGCATTAATTTTGTATCCTGCAACTTTACCAAATTCATTGATTAGCTCTACTACTTTTCTGGTGGCATCTTTAGGATTCTCTATATATAGTATCATGTCATCTGCAAACAGTGACAGTTTTACTTCTTCTTTTCCAATTTGTATTCCTTTTATTTCTTTTTCTTCTCTGATTGCCATGGCTAGGACTTCCAAAACTATGTTGAATAATAGTGGTGAGAGTGGAAATCCTTGTCTTGTTCCTGATCTTAGAGGAAATGCTTTCAGTTTTTCACCATTGAGAATGATGTTTGCTGTGAGTTTGTTGTATATGGCCTTTATTATGTTGGGGTAGGTTCCCTCTCTGCCTGCTTTCTGGAGAGTTTTTATCATAAATTGGTGTTGAATTTTGTCAAAAGCTTTTCCTGCATCTATTGAGAGGATCATATGGTTTTTATTCTTCAATTTGTTAATATGGTGTATCTCATTGATTGATTTGCATATTTTGAAGAATCCTTGCATCCCTGGGATAAATCCTACTTGATCATGGTGTGTGAGCCTTTTAATGCGTTGTAGGATCCTGTTTGCTAGTATTTTGTTGAGGATTTTTGTATCTATATTCATCAGTGATATTGGTCTGTAATTTTCTTTTTTTGTAGTACCTTTTTCTGGTTTGGAATCAGGGTGATGGTGGCCTCATAGAATGAGTTTGGGAGTGTTCCTTCCTCTGTAATTTTTTGGAAGAGTTTGAGAAGGATGGGTGTTAGCTCTTCTCTAAATGTTTGATAGAATTTGTTTGTTGGAAGATTTTTAATCACAATTTCAATTTCATTACTTGTGATTGGTCTGTTCATATTTTCTATTTCTTCCTGGTTCAGTCTTGGAAGGTTATACCTTTCTAAGAATTTGTCCATTTCTTCCAGGTTGTCCATTTTATTGGCATAGAGTTGCTTGTAGTAGTCTCTTGGGATGCTTTGTTTCTGCGGTGTCTGTTGTAACTTCTTTTTCATTTCTAATTTTATTGACTTCATTCCTCTTCCTCATTTTCTTGATTAGTCTGGCTAATGGTTTATCAATATTGTTGATCTTCTTAAAGAACCACTTTTTAGTTTTATTGATCTTTGCTATTGTTTTCTTTGTTTCTATTTTATTTATTTCTGCTCTGATTTTTATGATTTCTTTCCTTCTGCTAACTTTGGGTTTTGTTTGTTCTTTCTGTAGTTCCTTTAGGTGTCAGGTTAGATTGTCTATTTGAGATTTTTCTTGTTTCTAGAGTTAGGCTTGTATAGCTATAAACTTCTCTCTTAGAACTGCTTTTGCTGCATCCTATAGGTTTTGGATCGTCGTGGTTTCATTGTCATTTGTCTCTAGGTATGTTTTATTTCCTCTTTGATTTCTTCAGTGATCTCTTGGTTATTTAGTAACGTACTGTTTAGCCTCCATATGTCTGTGTTTTTTACGTTTTTTTCCTTCTAATTCATTTCTAATCTCATAGTGTTGTGGTCACAAAAGATGCTTGATATGATTTCAATTTTCTTAAATTTACTGAGGCTTGATTTGTGACCCAAGATGTGATCTATCCTGGCGAATGTTCCATGTGCACTTGAGAAGAAAGTGTAATCTGTTTTTGATGGAATGTCCTATAATTATAAATTAAATCTATCTGGTCTATTGTGTCATTTAAAGCTTGTGTTTCCTTATTTATTTTCATTTTGGATGATCTCTCCATTGTTGTAAGTGAGGTGTTAAAGTCCCCCACTATTATTGTGTTACTGTTGATTTCCTCTTTTATAGCTGTTAGCAGTTGCCTTATGTATTGAAGTGCTCTTATGTTAGGTGCATATATACTTATAATTGTTATATCTTCTTCTTGGATTGATTCCTTGATCATTATGTAGCCTTATTCCTTGTCTGTTTTAACATTCTTTATTTTAAAGTCTATTTTACCTGATATGAGTATTGCTACTCCAACTTTCTTTTGATTTCCTTTTGTATGGTATATCTTTTTCCATCCCCTCACTTTCAGTCTGTATGTGTCCCTAAGTCTGAAGTGGGTCTCTTGTAAACAGCATATATATGGGTCTTGTTTTTGTATCCATTCAGTGAGCCTGTGTCTTTTGGTTGGAGCATTTAATCCATTCACATTTAAGGTAATTATCGATATGTATGTTCCTGTTATCATTTTCTTAATTGTTTTTGGTTTGTCCTTTTCTTCTCTTGTGTTTCCCAGTTAGAGAATTTCCTTTAACATTTGTTGTAGAGCTGGTTTGGTGGTTCTGAATTCTCTTAGCTTTTGCTTGTCTGTAAAGCTTTTGATTTCTCCATCGAATCTGAATCAGATCCTTGCTGGGTAGAGTAATCTGGATTGTAGGTTCTTCTCTTTCATCACTTTAAGTATACCATGCCACTCCCTTCTGGCTTGTAGAGTTCCTGCTGAGAAATCAGTTGTTAACCTTATGGGAGTTTCCTTGTATATTATATGTTGTTTTTCCCTTGCTGCTTTCAATAACTTTTCTTTGTCCTAACTTTTGCCTATTTGGTTACTATGTGTCTCAGCATGTTTCTTCTTGGATTTATCCTATATGGGACTCTCTTGCTTCCTGGACTTTGGTGGCTATTTCCTTTCCTGTGTTAAGGAAGTTTTTGACTATAATCTCTTCAAATATTTTCTCTGGTCCTTTTTCTCTCTCTTCTCCTTCTGGGACCCCTATAAAGCGAATGTTGTTCCTTTTAATGTTGTCCCAGAGGTCTCTTAGGCTGTGTTCATTTCTTTTCATTCTTTTTTCTTTATTCTGTTCCACAGCAGTGAATTCTACCATTCTGTCTTCCAGGTCACTTATCCATTCTCCTGTTTCAGTTATTCTGATACTGATTCCTTCTAGTGTATTTTTCATTTCATTTATTGTATTGTTTATCTCTGTTTGTTTGTTCTTTAATTCTTCTAGATCTCTGTTAAACCTTTCTTGCCTCTTCTCGATCTTTGCCTCCATTCTTTTTCCGAGGTCCTGGATCATCTTCACTATCATTATTCTGAATTATTTTTCTGGAAGGTTGCCTGTATCCCCTTCATTTAGTTATTTTTCTGGGGTTTTATCCTGTTCCTTCATCTGGTACATAGCCCTCTGCCTTTTTATCTTGTCTATCTTTCTGTGAATGTGGTTTTCGTTCCACCGGCTGCAGGATTGTAGTTCTTCTTGCTTCTGCTGTCTGCCCTCTGGTGGATGAGGCTATCTAAGAGGCCTGTGCAAGTTTCCTGATGGGAGGGACTGATGGTGGGTAGAGCTGGCTGCTGCTCCGGTGGGCAGAACTCAGTTAAATTTTAATCCACTTGACTGCCGGTGGGTGGGCCTGGGTTCCCTCCCTGTTGGCTGTTTGGCCTGGGGCAACCCAACACTGGAGCCTATCCAGGCTCTTTGGTAGGGTTAATGACAGACTCTGGGAGGGCTCACACCAAGGAGTACTTCCCAGAACATCTGCTGCCAGTGTCCTTGTCATCACGGTGAGACAGAGCCACCCCCTGCCTCTGCAGGAGCCCCTCCAACACTAGTAGGTAAGTCTGGTTCAGTCTCCTATGGGGTCACTGCTCCTTCCCTTGGGTCCCAATGCACCCATTGCTTTGTGTATGCCCTCCAAGAGTGGAGTCTCTGTTTTCCCCAGTCCTGTCAAAGTCCTGCAATCAAATCCCACTAGCCTTCAAAGTCTGATTCTCTAGGAATTCCTCCTCCCATTGCCGGACCCCCAGGTTGGGAAGCCTGACTTGGGATCAGAACGTTCACTCCAGTGGGTGGACTTCTGTGGTATAAGTGTTCTCCAGTTTGTGAGTCACCCCCCCAAGAGTTACGGGATTTGTTTTGATTGTGATTGAGCCCCTCCTACTGTCTCATTGTGGCTTCCCCTTTGTATTTGGATGTGGGGTATCTTTTTTGGTGAGCTCCAGTATCTTCCTGTTGATGATTGTTCAGCAGTTAGTTGTGATTCTGGTTTTCACAAGAGGGAGTGAGAGCACTTCCTTCTACTCCACCATCTTGAACCAATCCACATTAGATATTTTATGGAACCATAATTCAAAGCAAGGCTTTGTTGTCCTAGAATCTACTTATAACCACCACACTCTGCTACCTCTCTGGAGATGTCAGACACACCTCTCCTAAGCTTCATTCAGTCCGGGCATCTGTTCTTTATGAAAACACCTTCCACCTGATATTTTCTTTCTTCACCTTGATTGGTAATTCACCAATAATTCATGTTCCCTTGGGCACAACTCTTGGGATCAACATAATCCTCAGACATCTGGGAATAAGAAGACTAAACATGTCAGGAAAGCACAGGCAACCACAAGCAGACTGGCACAGTCTCAGAGTCCATGAGAGCCAGCTGACAATCTGACATGATTGCCCTGACTCACTATTGCCAGTTCTCTCAACTGCCTTATGAAAAACCTTTCCAGCAACTGGAATATTTACACACAGGTATTCAGAATACTTGGTCTTATCATCCATTAAAGCATGTCCATAAGGCTCTAGAGCAGTTGCCTCTGGTGCCCCAGTTACAGCCCCTTAACCCACCTCTAATTTCAGCTACAGGGCCTGTTTCAATTAACTTCATGTTGACAGCCTCCCATCTTGAGTGCTTAGTGCATTTTCATACTTGCTGCTGCACAGCCTTCCTGAAGTCAGGGTGTCTGCTTTTCCTCCTCCCCAGGCTATTCTCCTGGCATCCTCACTTTCCTTTCCTAGGATCAATTTCCACCAAAACCTACTGCCATCCAAGTCCTAGTCTCAGGCTCTGCTTTCAGGACGAACTAAAACTCAGATAGCTCTCCACTTAGAATTTCAGTGTTTGCCTACTTGTATGAAAACAATGAAATTATAAAATGATTTATTTAGTGTATTTAGGTTCAGAGATCTTCATAGCTTCAGCCTGGCCTTACCCAAATTTATCTGACTATATAGGTTATTAATATACTTGACTTTGGATTTACTTGAATTCATAGGAAGAAAACCTGTTTGTTCTGTTTCTTTTCTAATCTCACCACAGACTCTCCCTCTCTTTATGTAGTTGGACGCATAGAGCTAATATTAGTTAGGGCTTTTATGAACTAAAATCATCTTGGCTTTAAAAAAAAATAAGTGGAAATGGTAGTGAAGTTGTAGTCATTGAATCTGACACTTTATAGTAAGTGATTCTTAAGCTGAACTTTGGCCTTCATAAGGCAACTACTATGCACTCTGTTACAATTTATGGAAATGGATTCAAAGTGAATGTTCACACACCATTCTCTAGGGATATGAAAGCTATCTGAAGTTCAAAGGCTATAGTACTCAATATAAATCTGAAATTTCTAAGCCTTCTTTCTAACATTTATATCTGCTATTGCTGGTCTTTAAGTAAAAAGGGAATATACATAACAAGTTTCTTATATGGTCATAGTAAGCTATTTTTAATCAAGGACATCTTTGAACCTGAACTCTGTGATATATAAATGAGATAGAATTTCTTTGCCCTTCACATCTCCAGAGGGCTCTTTCTTTTGACATGATTCCCATATAACTTAACTGCCAGGAATTCCCAATCCCACCATAAACTCAGGGAAGTTCCACATTAGACTAGTTAATTCATCCAATGACTTCTGACATGTTTTAGATGATACACTTAAGGTGCATGGAGCCTGTTAAATACTGTCTCCAGAAGTCCCATTTAGATGATTTCACTGTAGGCAATAGGTGACTGATTCAGTAGAATTCAATCCAAGGTTTCCATGCCAGGTTAGTCTATTGTACACCCTGATTCAGAAAGTATTGCACAGAATAACTGGGTATGGGTTAAGGATAGGTTTCATTGGTAAAGCAGAAATTCATATAAATCAAGGGTAAGCAGGAGAAAAAAATGTCTTTTTCTACTCTACATCTCCTCCTCATCTCACAGTGAGGTATGCCAAAACCAGGGCTCTATGCATCCTTACTTGTGGGTCTGTTCCGTGGGATGAGACCTCCCTTCTCATAGCAATCACTATGTGCAAACACAATAGCAACCTTGTTGGAGAGAGGGTAGACTGCTTGTTGCAAGAAGTCTACGTTTGGGCTACTGAGTTTTACAGTAAGAGCCCATAGCTTCACAACACCTAGCCAGAGGCCTGTTCTGAGGATTACTTTCTCCTAGTGGTCTGTTTTTCTTGCCTTTACATGTGTGTCATAAATTTTTGTTGAAAGCTGGGCATCTTGTATAGGGGAAGAGATACTGAAGTAAATATTTTTTATGCCTGGAGACGAGTGTACCTTACCTTCTGCTAGACCTTTAGTATGGAGGTGTGTGTTAATCTTGACAGGAGTTAGTCAGGATTTGAGGTTTTTTTGGTTGCTATGGTTACCAGAGACTTCAACTTTTTCCAGTGATACCTATGTTCAGGCTGTGGGCTGCTTTGTAAGAGATTATTTTCTCAATATCTGCTTACTCTTTGTGTCTTCCCTTTGGACTGTGCTCTAGAAAGAATCTGTCTCTTGCCATTGTCCCCACTGTGTTCCACTGTTATTCTTAATTCATGTTTGTTAGCCTGCTGGTAGAGGTTAGAACAGGGGAGGATTCTCTGATGTTCCAATTATGTCTATGGCTCCTGAAATCACTGTTTACTTGAGTTTCAGGGATTTTGTGTTCACAAGTGTTTCTGACTCTCCTCCAGACCTAGTCCCAGGTTTGTCATGTATTCTATCCCTTCCACAATGCTTGAGCTTTTTCCATTTTATTCTTTCTCCAGCTTCACTGAGTTTCTACCAGTGCTCTAATACTATAGCTTTTGTTGCTCTTACCCATGTAGATTAAGTCTTTTGTTCAGTAAGCGGGATGAGAGAAGTTGTTCTGGGAAATGTTACATCAGTGGTTGCTGTTTTCCTTCCTTAGCCAACACCAGGAGGGAAGCTCTTCCAGAATTCTCCCATATTTTCCCTTTGAGTGTTTTATGGGGTTCATAGAAGATAAGCTTGCAAGTGAGTGTTAATCCCCCTATACCTGTGGCTGCCAGGGCTTCATACTTCATACCTGTAACCCACAACTGGCCTTTAGTTTTCAGTTAAAATTTTACCTGAGTTGTTCTTTCCAGCTAACATGGTGTTTGGGCCTATGTGCCCCAGGTAAAAAAAAGCTTAGGTCCTGTTTCTCTTGTAGATGGTTATCCTTCTCCAGATTTTTGGTTAGTTGTTTGATCATTGACATCAGTTTCTCTAATGTGATCAAAACAAGTTGTTAATTAGCAGTTTGTCCAGCTTTTTTTGTGTTACAAGTGTAGGAGTAATGCTCTTTTCAGCTTTTCATAGCTCTGAACTAAAACTAGAATCACCAATGTCTATTGGAAAGTAGAAATTAAAAGTTTTCCAAGTTCAGGGGCTTCCCTGGTGGCACAGTGGTTAAGAATCCGCCTGCTAATGCAGGGGACATGGGTTCGAGCCCCGGTCTGGGAAGATCCCACATGCCGTGGAGCAACTAAGCCTGTGTGCCACAACTACTGAGCCTGCGCTCTGGAGCCTGCAAGCCACAACTATTGAAGTCCACATGCCTAGAGCCCGTGCTCTGCAACAAAGAGAATCCACCACAATGAGAAGCCCACACACCGCAACAAAGAGTAATCCCCCACTCGCTGCAACAAGAGGAAGCCTGTGTGTGCAGCAACAAATACCTAATGCAGCCAAAAATAAATTAATTAAATTAAAAAAAAAGTTTCCCAAATTCAGGACTGGAAGACTCAACATAGAAAAGTTGTCAGTTATTCCCAAATTGATCTATAGATTTATGTAATTTATAGTAAAATCCCAGAAAGGACTTTATTCTAAAATTTTTATGGAAAGACAAAATACCTAGAATATAGCTAAAACAATTTTGAAAAAGAAGGAAAAAAGTAAAAGGAATCACTCTACACAATGTTAAGGCTTACTATGAGCTACATTATTCAAGATATTGTGGTATTGCAGAGGGATAGACACATAGATCAATAAAACAGAATAGAGAACTCAGACCCACACAAATACCCCCAGCTGAGTCTTGTTTTGTTTTTTAACAAAGACACAAAAGCAATTCAATAAACTAAGGATAGCCTTTTCAAGAAGTGACACTGGAGCAATCAAATATTCATAGGCAAAAAAACGAACCTCTTCCTAAATGTCATGCCTTATACAAAAATTAACTGAAAATCAGTCATGGGGGCTTCCCTGGTGGCACAGTGGTTGGGAGTCCGCCTGCCGATGCAGGGGACACAGGTTTGTGCCCCGGTCTGGGAGGATCCCACATGCCGCGGAGCAGCTGGGCTCGTGAGCCATGGCCGCTGAGCCTGCGCGTCTGGAGCCTGTGCTCCGCAGTGGGAGAGGCCACAACAGTGAGAGGCACGCGTATTGCACAAAAAAAAAAAAAAAAAATCAATCATGGGCTAAAATGTAATGCAAAACTAAAAATGTTAGAAAAGAATAGGATAATCTTCAGGCCCTAAGGCTAGCCAGAGAATTTCTATACCTGATACCAAAGAACAATCCATTAAGTAAAAATTGACAAATTGGATCTAGTCAAAATAAAACTTTTGTTCCAGGAAAGAAGTTGTGAAGAGGATGAAGAAATAAAGTACAGACTCAAAGAAAATATTTTAAAAATTACATACCCAATGAAGACCTTGTATCTAGGCTATAAATAATTCCAAAAACTCAACAGTTAAAAAAAATTCTGTTAGAAAATTGGCAAAAGAAATGAACAGACATTTCACTAAACAGCATGCAAACAAATAAGCACGTATTGATACAAAGGTGTTCAACATTATTAGCCATTAGGTAAATGCAAATTAAAATCACAATGAGCTATCACTACACATCAATTAGATGGCTAAAATGAAAAGGTGTAATGATATCAAATGACACCAAATGCAAGAATTTGGAGAAACTGGATCACTCATACATTACTGATGGAAATGTAAAATGATACAGTCATTTTAGACAACAGTTCCACAGTTTCTTATAAAACTAAACGTTCATTTACCATATGATTCAGCAATTTTATTCTAAGGCATTTATCTCAAAGAAATGAAAGCTTATATTCATACAAAAACCTGTATTTGAATGTTCATAGTAGCTTTACTCATAATAGCCAAAAGCAGGAGGAACTTCCATGCCCTTCAACCTGTGAACACTTAAACTGGAGTATATCCATTCCATGGGATATTATGCAGCAACGACCAGGAATGAATTATTGACATATGCAACAACCTGGATCATCTCCAAAGGATTATGCTGAAAGAAAAAAAGCCAATCTCAAAGGTTATATACTGTGTAATTCCATTCATATACCATTATTGAAACTAAAAAACTATAGAGATGAAGGACATGTTAGTAGTTGCCAAGTATTAGGAATGGGGTTGGGAGGCTGGTGTGGCCATAAAGTAATAGCAGGAGGGAGACTTGTGTGATGGAACAATTTCATATCTTGATTGTGGTGGTGGGTACACAAAGCTACATGTGTAACAAAATTGCATGGGGCTATATGCATATGCTCATGTGCATGCAGACACACACATACACACACAGAAATGGGTACATGTTGAAATCTGAATAAGACTGGTGGATTATGCCAGTGTCAGTTTCCTGGTTTTGATATTGTGCTGTAGATATGCAAGGTGCTGTTATTGAGAGAAGTTAGGTTAAGTGTGTCCAGGGCCTCTTTGTACACTGTTCTTGTTTTTGTAACTTCCTTTGAATCTCTAATTATTCAAAATAAATACTTTAAGAGAAGGTCAACACAGATTATATAGATTATTCTTTTCCAACCCATGTACTTTATGTATAATTTTAATCATGAAACAAGTAATCTAAAAGTTCATTTGCATTGAAAAGATAGACTCAAAGATGAAGTAGGTTTATTACAGTATAAATAGCCATATAACATATTTTACACCAAGGAAAATTATTCAAACATTCAAAACGTGTAGAAAATTCAAAAGAAACATTCCTGAAGGGCTAATTGGTAGATTTGAGTACTTCAGCTAAAAGAAACGTTTAATGATAGCCGAATTCAAATAAACATCTAAAGTATTTTCAAATCTAGCTCTGGGTTTATAAAGGTGTTAAACACTTTGTAAGCTAAGCAGCTGGTTAGAACGTGGAGAAAATAAAGACATTAAAAAACAAAAATAAGGCAAATGTTTTAAAATACTATTGATAATGTATAAAGATTAGGTGAAATATAATTCCACTTAACACTTGATCTCCTGCTCCTGATAATCTATAAATAATATTGTCTCTCCAAAGAGACTGAACATTTCTTGAAAATGAGTCCATAGCTTTTATCGATACATATACTTTACATGAACTAAAAAATTCAAACTTCTGTTTATTAAAACCTTACTAAATAACAGATGATTTTGCTTATTATTGAATGTAATTTTTTAAACAGTTCTGTAAGGTCGTCATTAGTATCCCTATTGTGCAAGTAAGAGAGCTGAGACTCAGAGAGGTTAGATGCTTTGCCCAATGTCACACAGCTACTAAGTAGTAGATTCAGGATTCAAACCCTAGTCTGATTCAGAAGGGAATGTTCTTTTTACTACAACACCACCTTTTTTCTGTCACTTACCATAGAACCCTTCACAGTGGTGGTCAGATAGAAAGCTCTCAGTGGTATTTGTTGGTTAATGAGTACTGTGAATTTAATCTTCAAGTGCATTAGTTCAATAACTTGAGTTCCCTGGCCTAGGACTCTTATCCACTGCCATAGTAACAATGAGTACACATGAATCAGGGCATTTTTTTCAAAGCACACCAATGCTATAATCTGTGGGTCATCTGTGATCTCCGCATTCTGGGATTTTCTTACAGGAGACAGTTCTCTAATAACCAATGCAAATTGGAACTCTTTCTACCAGAGACAGATATAAAGCCACAGGATCCTTTTGGGGCATGGTTTTCCCTATGGTGAGCCATCCTGCAAGCTTCTGGCGCTTGATAGCATAAGAACTAATTGAAAATGATTGAGCGCTCACAGTGCCAGCCTAATTGCAGACTAAGGCTGTTTCTTCCCTATTTGTGAAAGGGCCAATACTGAGCAGTGACTCAGAGGCAGCAGGGCAAGTGGTACCAGGGTGAGTGATTACTGTGGTAGGGAAGGGTCTCGTCTGTGTTTCTACGTAAGCACAGCATCAACTTTCTAACTGAACTGACTGTGTGATCAATCACTGACAGGTACCCACTAACTGACTTGATTGAACTGTCATTTCACTAGAACCACTTAACTGGCTATGTTGTAGGCACATTTGTGGTCCCTAAGTACCACCCTTCCCAAATGTAGACACATCTCTGGGGATCTGCACCACTGACAGTTGGCCATCCCGTGCATTGTCTGTTGTATGTGCATTTAAGAACACCACATTTAGCACATGCCTTCCCACAAAGAGAGTTTTATATTCATGGCTTTGAATGAAGAATGGATAGTCCAAAAAAGTTAAGAGCTTTAAAAAAAAAAAAGAGTTAAGAGGATAAAGAAATCACTCTACTTCAGCAAATCAATTCAGCAAATATTAAATGCCTAATATATACCAGGCAGACTACTACCAGCTCACGATAAAGGTTTGCAAAAGACAGATGTGAATACTTTACTCACAGAGTTTATATTCTCCTTACCAAGGTGTACTTTCTCTCTTCTCCTTCTAGTTTACCTTTGATTCTCCCCCCAGGACTGAAGTTTATGGGAGAGACCCTCCAAAGAACAGAGTAGGGTCTAAATAGGGAGCCCATGTTGCATAGCAGTTCAGCCTACCCATCTTAGACTCAAAGCAGATGTGGCTTTGAAATGTGACTTATCTCTCATTTATAAGCTCTATGATTTTAGGCAAGTATCTCAAGCCCTCTGAGTTTTAGCCTTCTTATATATAAAATGAAAGTATGATGCTAATTTAAAAAATAATAGCTCAAAGAGTAGAAATGCGGGTTATAAAAGAGTGTACAATTGAAGTGCTTAGCCCAGCGTCTGGTATATCTAGTAAGTATTCAATAAATATTAATGATTATTAGGTACAGATGATTCCCTCCTGTGTGCTTCGGCACAATAAGAGTGTGTAAAGCCTCGTTCTGCTGCTCTCCGTTGCCTCTGTGTTGCATAGCAGTGTTCTTCCTCCAACACTCCCTACTGTGCAAGCTGAGAACCAAGTGCAGGAGATGATTACAGAAAATAGGAGCGAATTGTTCAATATTTATGTGCTTTAACTAACAGTGTCCTCTTCTGAAGCTCTTGTGCAGTTTGAAGCGAAAATAAGTGATGGGGGTGGAGAATCAAATGTTTCCCTCTTTTTATCCTTAATTAAATATTAAAGACAAAGACTAACTGATACCAAGGGATGGCGGCTTTTGGCCTGAGCTCCCAGTGTTACCCAAAAAAAAAAAAAAAAAGGGAAATCAAGGGTTTGAAAAATGGTGCTGTTTAGGAAGTTGAATCATCTAAATTTCAAGGGTCTGTGAACATCCAAATCTCAGTGATTCCTTGGGTGGAGAAGTTCTCCTTTTAGTTTAAGTTTAATCTTGCTGAGTAAATACTTATAAGTTTGGAGGTATTACAATTTCTTTTTTAATAGTTTTATTGAGGCATAATTGAGAAATAAACTTCATGTATTTAAAACGCACAATATGATAAGTTTGGACATATGTATACATCCTTGAAATAATCACCATGCTCAAGATAATGAACACATACAGCACCAGAAACTATTTCCCTGGGCCCCCATTAAGGCCACCCTTCCCTCCTCTGTCCCCCATCCTCAGGCACCCACTCACTAACATATTTTCTGAAAGATTAGTTTGTACTTTTTGGATTTTAAATAAGTGGAATCATAAACTGTGTACGCATCTGGCTTTTAAAAGTCCAATGTTATTATTTTGAGAATAATCCATGTTGTTGAGTGTATCAACAGTTCATTGCTTTTTTGTTCTTACTTCTCTTGCAAAATATTTTTTAGTTTTATTTTATTTATTTTATTTTTATTTTAATGGATTATAGTTGATTTACAATGTTGTGTTATTTTCAGGTATACAGCAAAGTGATTCAGTTATACATATGTTCAATAGTTCATTGCTTTTTGATGCTACATAAAATCCCATTGGGTGGATATACTGTAATTGATGTTTACCTGTTAATGGATATTTGGGGTGTTTCTAGTTTTTGGCTATTACAAATAAAGCTGATTTGAACATGTGTAAACAGTCATAAAATGGAGATATGCTTTAATTTCCATTGGGTAAATTCTTGGGAGTAGAATGACTAGATCATAAATTGTGTGTTTAGCTTTATAAGAAATGGCCAAACTGTTTTCCAAATTGAATATATCATTTTACATTCATACCACTGGTGTATGGGCTTTCTAGTTCCTCTTCATCCTCAGCAAACTTTGTATGATCTGTCTTTTAACTATTTTAATGTGTGCAGTGGTATCTCATTGTGGTTTTAATTTGCATTTCCCTATGGCTAATGATGCTGAGCATCTTTTCAAGTGTTTACTGGCCATTAGTATAATCTGCTTTGCTGAAATGTCTGATTATATCATTTGCTTATAATATTACTGAGTTGTTTTTTTTCTTATGGTTGTGTTTTAAGAATTCTCTATATAATTTTAGAATACAAGTTCTCTATTAGATATGTGATTTCCATCTATAGATTGTCTTTTCATTCTCTCAACAGAGTTTTTCACGAGTAAATTTTGAGTTTAATAAAGTGTTACTTAACGACTATGGATTATGTTTTGTTGTTGTAACTAAAAACTTGTCACCAAACCCGAGGTCACAAAATTTTTCCTATGTTCTCATCTAGAATTTATACTTTAAAATTTTCCATTTAGACATGTGATCCATTTTGACCCAATTTGTGTAAGATGTAAGATATATGTTGAGCGTTTTTGTTATTGTCTATTATGTCCAATTGTCACAGTATAATTTGTTGAAAAGACGATTCTTGATCTTTTCAATTAAGACTATTCAATTTAATTGAATTGGCTTTGCACCTTTGTCAAAAATAATTGATGATATCTGTGTGAATCTGTGTGAATATATTTCTGGACTCTATTCCTGTTCATTAATAGATATATATATATATATATATATATATTTTTAAGACGATGTTGGGGGAGCTTCCCTGGTGGTGCAGTGGTTGAGAGTCCGCCTGCCGATGCAGGGGGCACGGGTTCGTTCCCCGATCTGGAAAGATCCCACATGCTGCGGAGTGGGTAGGCCCGTGAGCCATGGCCGCTGGGCCTGCGCGTCCGGAGCCTGTGCGCCGCAACCGGAGAGGCCACAACAGTGAGAGGCCCATGTACAAAAAAAAAAAAAAAAAAAAAAAGATGTTGGGGGTAGGAGTTTATTAATTAATTTATTTATTTTTTCTGCGTTGCGTCTTTGTTTCTGTGCGAGGGCTTTCTCTAGTTGTGGCAAGCGGGGGCCACTCTTCATCACAGTGCACGGGCCTCTCACCATCGCGGCCTCTCTTGTTGTGAAGCACAGGCTCCAGACGCGCAGGCTCAGTAGTTGTGGCTCACGGGCCTAGTTGCTCCGTGGCATGTGGGATCCTCCCAGGCCAGGGCTCAAACCCGTGTCCCCTGCATTAGCAGGCAGATTCTCAACCACTGCACCACCAGGGAAGCCCCATTAATAGATATTTCTAAACATTCGTCAATGCCACACTTTCCCTCTCTTTTTTTATACTTTAAATCTCATACAGTTTTGTCCATTATACCTTAATAAAGCTGAAAAGAAAAAAGAATTCACAAAAGAGAAAATTTTTAAAGTATTTGAAAATATATTTTGTAATTATAATATGATAGTAATTTAAAAAGCTAATAAGGTTTTTCACATGAAAAAGGAAGTTAGGACTGTAAAGCAGAGTATTTGAGTTCATCTTGACTCCATTGATGATATGCCTACATAAGTCTGGGTGTGTCATTTCTTTTTTTGTCCCTTCTTTCCCAAGTTCATTGTGAAAATCAAATGAGATAGAATATATAAAATGCTGAGAATTTTAAAATGCAGTATTACTAGGGTATTATTATAACTATTCTTTTTTTTCTAGTTTTATTGAGATATAATTGGTATACAACACTGTATAAGTTTAACGTGTACAGCCTAATGATTTGACATACATAGATCATGAGACGATTATCACAGTAAGTTTAGTGATCCTCCATCTCACATAGATACAAAATTAAGGAAAGACAAACATTTTTCCTTGTGATGAGAACTCTTAGGGTTTACTCTCTTAACAACTTTCATGTATAACGTAGACCAGGGCTAATTATATTTGTCATGTTGTAATAAGTATTGTTACCCCAGCTTTCACTTCATTTCCATTTGCAAGGAATACCTTTTTCTATCACCTCATTCTACATGTTTTTAGATCAGAAGTGAGGCTCTTGTAGGTACCATATATATGGGTCTTGTTTTTGTGTCCTTTCAACCATTCCATGTTTTTTGACTGGAGCATGTAGTCCATTTACATTTAAAGTAATTATACATATGTATGTACTTAATGCCATTTGGTTAACTGTTTGGGGATTTTTTTTTCTTTTTTTTAAATTTTATTTATTTTTAACATTTTTATTGGAGTATAATTGCTTTACAATGGTGTGTTAGTTTCTGCTTTATAACGAAGTGAATCAGTTATACATATATATATATATATATATATATATATATATATATATCCCCATATCTCTTCACTCTTGCATCTCCCTCCCTCCCACCGTCCCTATCCCACCCTTCTAGCTGGTCACAAAGCAGAGAGCTGATCTCCCTGTGCTATGTGACTGCTTCCCACTAGCTATCAATTTTACATTTGGTAGTGTGTATATGTCCATATATATACTACCACTCTCACACTTTATCCCAGCATATCCTTCCCCCTCCCCGTGTCCTCACCTCCATTTTCTAGTAGGTCTGCATCTTTATTCCAGTCTTGCCCCTAGGTTCTTCATGACCATTTCTTCTTCTTTTTTTTTTTTAAAGATTCCATATATATGTGTTAGCATACAGTATTTGTTTTTCTCTTTCTGACTTACTTCACTCTGTATGACAGACTCTAGGTCCATCCACCTCACTACAAATAACTCAATTTCGTTCCTTTAATAGCTGAGTAATATTCCATTGTATATATGTGCCACATCTTCTTTATCCATTCATCTGTCAGTGGACACTTAGGTGGCTTCCATGTCCTGGCTATTGTAAATAGAGCTGCAATGAACATTGTGCTACGTGACTCTTTTGGAATTACGGTTTTCTCAGGGTATACGCCCAATAGTGGGATTGCTGTGTCATATGGTAGTTCTATTTATAGTTTTCTAAGGAACATCCATACTGTTCTTCATAGTGGCTGTATCAATTTACATTCCCACCAACAGTGTAAGAGGGTTCCCTTTTCTCCACACCCTCTCCAGCATTTATTGTTCGTAGATTTTTTGATAATGACCATTCTGACTGCTGTGAGGTGATACCTCATTGTAGTTTCGATTTGCATTTCTGTAATGATTACTGATGTTGAGCATCCTTTCATGTGTTTGTTGGCAATCTGTGTATCTTCTTTGGAGAAATGAATATTTAGATCTTCTACCCATTTTTGGATTGGGTGGTTTCTGTTTTTTTGATATTGAGCTGCATGAGCTGCCTGTATATTGTGGAGATTAATCCTTTGTCAGTTGCTTCATTTGCAAATATTTTCTCCCATTCTGAGGGTTGTCTTTTGTTCTTGTTTATGGCTTCCTTTGCTGTGCAAAAGCTTTTAAGTTTCATTAGGTCCCATTTGTTTATTTTTGTTTTTATTTCCATTTCTCTAGGAGGTGGGTCAAAAAGGATCTTGCTGTGATTTATGTCCTAGAGTGTTCTGCCTATGTTTTCCTCTAAGAGTTTGATAGTTTCTGGCCTTACATTTAGGTCTTTAATCCATTTTGAGTTTATTTTTGTGTATGGTGTTAGGGACTGTTCTAATTTCATTCTTTTACATGTAGCTGTCCAGTTTTCCCAGCACCACTTATTGAAGAGGCTGTCTTTTCTCCATTGTGTATACTATTTTTTTGAATTTTATTTTATTTTTCTATACAGCAGGTTCTTATTAGTCATCAATTTTATACACATCAGTGTATACATGTCAATCCCAATCGCCCAATTCAGCACACCACCATCCCTGCCCCCACGTGACTTTCCCCCCTTGGTGTCCATACGTTTATTGTCTACATCTGTGTCTCAGCTTCTGCCCTGCAAACCGGTTCATCTGTACGATTTTTCTAGGTTCCATATACATGCGACAATATATGATATTTGTTTTTCTCTTTCTGACTTCACGCTGTATGACAGTCTCTAGATTCATCCACATCTCAACAAATGACTCAACTTCATTTCTTTTTATGGCTGAGTAATATTCCATTGTATATAGGTACCACATCTTTATCCATTCGTCTGTCGATGGGCATTTAGGTTGCTTCCCTGACTTGGCTATTGTAAATACTGCTGCAATGAACATTGGGGTGCATGTGTCTTTTGGAATTATGGTTTTCTCTGGGCATATGCCCAGTAGTGGGATTGCTGGATCATATGGTAATTCTATTTTTAGGTTTTTAAGGAAGCTCCGTACGCTTCTCCATAGTGGCTGTATCAATTTACACTCCAACCAACAGTGCAAGAGGGATCCCTTTTCTCCACACCATCTCCAGCATTTGTTGTTTGCAGATTTTCTGATGATGCCCATTCTAACTGTTGTGAGATGATACCCCATTGTAGTTCTGATTTGTATTTCTCTAATAATTAGTGATGTTGAGCAGCTTTTCATGTGCTTCTTGGCCATCTGTATGTCTTCTTTGGAGAAATGTCTATTTAGGTCTTCTGCCCATTTTTGGATTGAGTTGTCTGTTTCTTTAATATTGAGCTGCATGAGCTGTTTATATATTTTTGGGATTAATCCTTTGTCAATTTATTCATTTGCAAATATTTTCTCCCATTCTGAGGGTTGTCTTTTTCTCTTCTTTATGGTTTCCTTTGCTGTGCAAAACTTTTTACGTTTCATTAGGTCCCATTTGTTTATTTTTGTTTTTATTCCCATTACTCTAGGAGGTGGATCAAAAAAGATCTTGCTGTGATTTATGTCAAAGAATGTTCTTCCTATGTTTTCCTCTAAGAGTTTTATAGTGTCTAGTCATACATGTAGGTCTCGAATCCATATTGAGTTATTTTTTGTGTGTATGGTGTTACGGAGTGTTCTAATTTCATTCTTTAACATGTAGCTGTCTGGTTTTCCCAGCACCACTTATTGAAGAGACTGCCTTTTCTCCATTGTATATCCTTGTCTCCTTTGTTATAACTTAGTTTACCATAGGTGTGTGGGTTTATCTCTGGGCTTTGTATCTTGTTCCATTGATCTATGTTTCTGTTTTTGTGCCAGTACCATATTGTCTTGATTACTGTAGCTTTGTAGTATAGTCTGAAGTCAGGGAGCCTGATTCCTCCAGCTCCACTTTTCTTTCTCAAGAGTGCTTTGGCTATTCAGGGTCTTTTGTGTTTCCATACAAACTGTGAAGTTTTTTGTTCTAGTTCAGTGAAAAATGCCAGTGGTAGTTTGATAGGCATTGCACCGAATCTCTAGATTGCTTTGGGTAGTATAGTCATCTTCACAAAGTTGATTTTTCAAATTCAAGAACAGGGTATATCTCTTCATCTATTTGTATCATCTTTAATTTCTTTCATCAGTGTCTTATAATTTTCTGCATACAGGTCTTTTGTCTCCTTAGGTAGGTGTATTCCTAGGTATTTTATTCTTTTTGTTGCAATGGTAAATGGGAGTGTTTTCTTGATTTCACTTTCAGATTTTTCATCATTAGTGTACAGGAATGCAAGAGATTTCTGTGAATTAATTTTGTATCCTGCTACTTTACCAGATTCATTGATTAGGTCTAGTAGTTTTCTGGTAGCATCTTTAGGATTCTCTCTGTATAGTATCATGTCATCTGCAAACAGTGACAGCTTTACTTCTTCTTTTCCAATTTGGATTCCTTTTATTTCTTTTTCTTCTCTGATTGCTGTGGCTAAAACTTCAAAACTATGTTGAATAATACTGGTGAGAGTGTCTTGTTCCTGATCTTAGTGGAAATGGTTTCAGTTTTTCACCATTGAGTACGATGTTGGCTGTGAGTTTGTCATATATGGCGTTTACTATGCTGAGGTAAGCTCCCACTATGCCTACTTTCTGGAGGGTTTTTATCATAAGTGGGTGTTGGATTTTGTGCAAAAGCTTTCTCTGCTCCTATTGAGAAGATCATATGGTTTTTCTCCTTCAGTTTGTTAATGTGGTATATCACATTGATTGATTTGTGTATATTGAAGTATCCTTGCATTCCTAGGATAAACTGAACTTGATCATGGTATATGATCCTTTTAATGTGCCGTTGGATTCTGTTTCCGAGTATTTTTTGATGGTTTTTGCATCTACGTTCATCAGTGATATTGGTCTCTAGTTTGCTGTTTTTGTGACATCTTTGTCGGGTTTTGGTATCAGGGTGATGTTGGCCTCATAGAATGAGTTTGGGAGTGTTCCTCCCTATGCTATATTTAGGAAGAGTTTGAGAAGGATAGGTGTTAGCTCTTCTTTAAATGTTTGATAGAATTCGCCTATGAAACCATCAGGTCCTGGGCTTTTGTTTGTTGGAACATTTTTGTTTGTTTGTTTGTTTTTGCGGTACACGGGCCTCTCATTGTTGTGGCCTCTTCCGTTGCAGAGCACAGCCTCTGGATGCGCAGGCTCAGCGGCCATGGCTCACTGGCCCAGCTGCTCCATGGCATGTGGGATCCTCCCAGACTGGGGCACGAACCCGTGTTCCCTGCATCGGCAGGCGGACTCTCAACCACTGCGCCACCAGGTAAGCCCTGTTGGAACATTTTTAGTCACAATTTCAATTTTAGTGCTTGTGATTGGTCTGTTCATATTTTCTATTTTTTCCTGTTTCAGTCTCAGAAGATTGTGCATTTCTATGAATTTGTCCATTTCCTCCAGGTTGTCCATTTTATTGGCATATAGTTGCTTGTAGTAATCTCTCATGATCCTTTGTATTTCTGCAGTGTCAGTTGTTACTTCCCCCTTTTCATTTCTAATTCTATTGGTTTGAGTCTTCTCCTTTTTTCTCTGATGATTCTGCCTAATGGTTTATCAATTTTTTTAATCTTCTCAAAGAACCAGCTTTGAGTTTTATTGATCTTTGCTATCGTTTCCTTCATTTCATTTTCATTTATTTCTGATCTGATATTTATGATTTCTTTCATTCTGCTAACTTTGGGGATGTTTTGTTCTTCTTTCTCTAATTGCTTTAGTTGGAAGGTTAGGATGTTCATTGGAGATGTTTCTTGTTTCTTAAGGTAGGATTGTATTGCTATAAACTTCCCTCTTAGAACTGATTTTGTTGCATCCCATATGTTTTGGGTCATCGTGTTTTCATTGCCATTTGTCTCTAGGTATTTTTTGATTTCCCCCTAGTTGTCTTCAGTGATCTCTTGGTTATTAAGTAGTGTATTATTTTGCCTCCATGTGTTTGTATTTTTTACAGTTTTTTTCCTGTAATTGATCTCTATTCTCATAGCGTTGTGGTCAGAGAAGATACTTGTTATGATTTAATTTTCTTAAATTTACCAAGGCTTGATATGTGACCGAAGATATGATCTATCCTGTAGAATGTTTCATGAGCATTTGAGAAGAGAGTGTATTCTGTTGTTTTTGGATGGAATGTCCTATAAATATCAATTAAGTCCATCTTGTTTAAAGTATCATTTAAAGCTTGTGTTTCCATATTTATTTTCATTTTGGATGATCTGTCCATTTTCGAATGTGGGGTGTTAAAGTCCCCTACTATGGTTGTGTTACTGTCGATTTCCCCTTTTATGGCTGTTAGTATTTGCCTTATGTACTTAGGTACACCTATGTTGGGTGCATACATATTTACAATTGTTATATCTTCTTCTTGGATTGATCCCTTGATCATTATGTAGTGTTCTTCTTTGTCTCTTGTAATAGTCTTTGTTTTAAAGTCTATTTTGTCTGATATGAGAATTACTACTCCAGCTTTCTTTTGATTTCCATTTGCATGGAATATCTTTTTCCATCCCCTCACTTTCAGTCTGTATGTGTCCCTAGGTCTGAAGTGGGTCTCTTGTAGACAGCATATTTATGGGTCTTGTTTTTGTATCCATTCAGCCAGTCTATGTCTTTTGATTGGAGCATTCAATCCATTTACATTTAAGGTAATTATCGATATATATATTCCTATTACCATTTTCTTAATTGTTTTGGGTTTGTTATTGTAGGTCTTTTCCTTCTCTTGTGTTTCGTGCCTAGAGAAGTTCCTTTAGCATTTGTTGTAAAGCTGGTTTGGTGGTGCTGAATTCTCTTAGCTTTTGCTTGTCTGTAAAGTTTTAATTTCTCCATCAAATCTGAATGAGATCCTTGCTGGGTAGGGTGATCTTGGTTGTAGGTTTTTCCCTTTCATCACTTTAAATATGTCCTGCCACTCCCTTCTGGCTCGCAGAGTTTCTGCTGAAAGTTCAGCTGTTATCCTTATGGGGATTCCCTTGTGTGTTATTTTTCCCTTGCTGCTTTTAATATTTTTTCTTTGTATTTAATTTTTGATAGTTTGATTAATATGTTTCCTGGGATGTGTCTCCTTGGATTTATCCTGTATGGGACTCTCTGCGCTTCCTGGACTTGATTGACTATTTCCTTTCCCATTATTAGGGAAGTTTTAAACTATAATCTCTTCAAACATTTTCTCAGTCCCTTTCTTTTTCTCTTCTTCTTCTGGGACCCCTATAATTCAAATGTTGGTGTGTTTAACGTTGTCCCAGAGGTCTCTAAGACTGTACTCAATTATTTTCATTCTTTTTTATTTATTCTGCTCTGCAGTAGTTATTTCTACTATTTCATCTTCCAGGGCACTTATCCATTCTTCTGCCTCAGTTGTTCTGGTATTGATCCCTTCTAGAGAATTTTAAATTTCATTTATTGTGTTGTTCATCGCTGTTTGTTTGTTCTTTAGTTCTTCTAGGTCCTTGTTAAACATTTCTTGTATTTTCTCCATTCTATCTCCAAGATTTTGTATCATCATTACTATCATAATTCTGAATTCTTTTTCAGGTAGACTGCCTATTTCCTCTTCAGTTGTTTGGTCTGCTGGGTTTTTACCTTGCTCCTTCATCTGCTGTGTGTTTTTGGTCTTCTCATTTTGCTTAACTTACTGTGTTTGGGGTCTCCTTTTCGCAGGCTACAAGTTCATAGTTCCCGTTGTTTTAGGTGCCTGCCACCAGTGGCTAAGGTTGGTTCAGTGGGTTGTGTAGGCTTCCTGGTGGAAGGGCCTACTGCCTGTGTTCTGGTGGATGAGGCTGGATCTTGTCTTTCTGGTGGGCAGGTCCACGCCTGGTGGTGTGTTTTGGGGTGTCTGTGACCTTATTATGATTTTAGGCAGCCTCTCTGTTAAGGGGGGGGGGGTTGTGTTCCTGTGTTGCTAGTTGTTTGGCATAGGGTGTCCAGTACTGTAGCTTGCTGGTTGTTGAGTGGAGCTGGGTCTTGGCATTGAGATGCAGATCTCTGGGAGATTTTCACCGTTTGATATTACGTGGAGCTGAGAGGTCCCTGATGGACCAATGTCCTGAACTTGACTGTCCCACTTCATAGGCACAGCCCTGACACCTGGCTGGAGCACCGAGAGCCTGTCATTCACTCGGCTCAGAATAAAAGGGAGAAAAGAAAGAAAGAGAGAGAGAGAGAGAGAGAGAGGGAGGGAGGGAGGGAGGAAGGAAGGAAGAAAGAAAGACAGGAAGGAAGAAGAAGGGAGGGAGGGAGGGAGGGAGGGAGGAAAGAAAGAATTAAAAGTTATTCAAATAAAAAACAAAAAATAATTATTAAAACATTTTTAAGTCATTTAAAGAAAAAGGAAGAAAGAAAAGCCAAACCAAAAAACAAATCCACCATGATAACAAGCCCTGAAAACTATACTAAAAAAAGAAAAAAGAACGGACAGACAGAACCCTAGGACAAATGGTGAAAGTAAATCTGTACAGACAAAATCACACACAGAAACATACACATACACACTCACAGAAAGAGAAAAAGGGAAAAAATATATATATATCGTTGCTCTCAAAGTCCCCCTCCTCAATTTGGGATGATTTGTTGTCTATTCAGGTATTCCACAGATGCAGGGTACATCAAGTTGACTGTGGAGATTTAATCTGCTGCTCCTGAGGCTGCTGGGACAGATTTCTCTTTCTCTTCTTTTTTCACACAGCCCCTGGGATTCAGCTTTGGATTTTCCCCTGCCTGTGTGTGTAGGTCACCTGAGGGCATCTCTTCTTCACTCAGATAGTTCGGGGTTAAAGGAGCAGCTGCTTTGGGGGCTCTGGCTTACTCAGACCTGGTGGAGGGAGGGTTATGGTGTGTGGGGTGAGCCTGCGGCGGCAGAGGCCAGCCTGACGTTGCACCAGCCTGAGGCGTGCCATGTGTTCTCCTGGGGAAGTTGTCCCTGGATCACGGGACCCTGGCAGTGGCAGGTTGCAGAGGCCCCCAGGAGGGGAGGTGTTGATAGTGACCTGTGCTTGCACACAGGCTTCTTGGTGGCGGCGGCAGCAGCCTTAGCGTCTTATGCCCATCTCTGGGGTCCGCGCTGATAGCCGCGGCTCGCGCCCGTCTCTGGATCTCCTTTAAGCAGCACTCTTAATCCCGTCTCCTTGCGCACCAGGAAACAAAGAGGCAAGAAAATCTCTTGCCTCTTCGGCAGCTCCAGACTTTTTCCTGGACTCCCTCCTGGCTAGCTGTGGTGCACTAGCCCCCTTCAGGCTGTGATCATGCAGCCAACCCCTGTACTCTCCCTGGGATCCGACCTCCGAAGCCAGAGCCTCACCTCGCAGCCCCCACCGGTCCCGGTGGGTGAAAAGACAAGCCTCTCGGGCTGGTGAGTGCTGGTCGGCACCAGTCCTCTGTGCAGAAATCCCTCTGCTTTGCCCTCTGCGCCCCTGTTTCTGCGCTCCCCTCCGTGGCTCCGAAGCTTCCCGCTGTCTCCACCCGCGAAAGGGCTTCCTAGTGTGTGAAAACCTCTCCTCCTTCACAGCTCCCTCCCACTGGCGCAGGTCCCGTCCCTATCCTTTTGTCTGTTTTCTCTTTTTTCTTTTGCCCTACCTAGGTACGTTGGTAGTTTTTTGCCTTTTGGGAGGTCTGAGGTCTTCTGCCAGCGTTCAGTAGGTGTTCTGTAGGAGTTGTTCCACATGTAGATGTATTTCTGATCTATTTGTGGGGAGGAAAGTGATCTCCATGTCTTACTCTTCCACCATCTTGAAACTCCTCCTGGGGATCAATTTTGTAGTTCTTTTTTGTTCCATTCTTCTTTTGTTCTCTTCCCTTGTGTATGTGTGTGGTTTTTATCTTTAGTGTTACGTTTGGATTCCTTTCTCTTTTGTGTGTATGTATCTATTATACATTTTTGCTTTGTTGTTACCATGAGGTTTATATATAAATATAGACATGATATATAGATATATCTATACACAGAGATATAGATATCTATATACTTGATTATTTTAAGTTGCTGATTTCTTAAGTTCAAATGCATTTTAACAACCCTGCATTTTTAACTCCTTCTGCAGCATTTACTGTTTTTGACATTGTAATTTACATCTTTTTGTTTCATGTATCCCTTAACTACTTATTGTGGTTATAGATGATTTTACTATTTCTTTTTTTTTTAAAACTTCCTGCTAGTTATATATGTGGTTGATCTACTACCTTTCCTGTATATTTTACCAACTTTACAAAAATCTTTACCAATGATATTTTTCCTTTCATAATTTTCATATTTCTAGTGTGGCCTTTTCTTTTTCACTTAGGTAAGTCCCTTTAACATTTATTGTGAAGCTGGTTTAGTGGTGCTGAACTCTTTTAGTCTTTGCTTTTCTGTAAAACTTTCCATCTCTCCATCAAATTGGAATGAAAGCCTTGCTGGACAGAATATTCTTGGTTGTAGGTTTTCTCCTTTCAGCACTCTAAATTCATTTTCCTACCCCCTTCTGGTCTGCAGAGTTTCTGCTGAAAAGTCAGCTGATAGCCTGATGGGAGTTCCTTTGTATATAACTGTGACTTTTCCCTTGCTGTTTTTAACATTATCTTTAATTTTTGCCATTTTAATTACAGTGTTTCTTGGTGTGGTCTTCTTTGGGTTGATACTGTTTGGGACTTTATGTTCTTCCTGGACCTGGATGTCTGTTTACTTTTTCAGGTTAGGGAATTTTTCAACTATTAATGTCTGGCCCTTTCTCTCTCTCTCCTCTGTCTGGGACCTCCATAATGAAATGTTAGTATGCTTGATGTTGTCATAGAAGTCTCTTAAGCTGTCTTCATCTCCTTTTATTCTTTTTTCTGTTCAACTTCAGTAATTTCCACTACTGTCTTCCAGCTCACTGATCATTCCTCTGTGTCATCTAATCTACTGTTGAATCCTTCTAATGTATTTTTTATTTCAGTTATTGTATTCCTCAGATTTGTTTGGTTCTTCTTTATATTTTGTAACTCTTTGTTAGCTTTTCATTCCATTCATCCATTCTTCTCCTGAATTTTTGGAGCATCTTTATGACTATTACCTTGAATTCTTTATTGGGTAGATTGTTTATCTCCACTTCACTTAGCTTTTCTTCTGGGGTTTAATCTTGTTCCTTCATTTGGAACATATTTCTCTGTCGCCTCATTTCGCCTAATTCACTGTTTTTATTTCTATTTGGTAAGTTGGTCATGTTTTCCAGTCTTGGAGAAGCAACCTTATGAAGGAGATGTTCTGTGGGAGCCAATAGCACACCCTCATCTGGGGACCAGAGCTCTATGCTCTAAGGGTGCCTTCTATGTGTGCTACATGGGTCCTTTTTCTGTGGTTCACTGACTATTGTGGGCACACCAGTAGGTGTGGCTGGCCCCTGGTCTGGTCGGTTGCCAGGCCCTGCCTTGTGTAAAGGCTGCTGGTGGAAGGGGTTTGGTCCTGGCACAGCTGGCTGCACAGTTAGTGAAATCCAGGGTCTGATGCTATCCTGCTGTTGGGTCATGGTCATGAAGTAGATTTCTTCCTAGCCCCAGAGGTCCTATGGCTAGTTCTGGCCCAGTGGTGTTTGGATCCAGGTCCCTACATGGTTGGCTGCACAGCTGGGGGTCCCATGGTTAGTTGGCCTGTTGGTGGCCCATTACGATCCAGGAGCTGATGTTGCCCTGCTGGTAGATGGGACCAGATCCCAGGACACTGGCTGAGGGACCAAGTTGTCCTGGGGCTGGTGTCCACCTACCAGTGTGCAGAGCTAGGTCCTGAGTCTCTGGCTTTAGGGCCCTGGATGTCCGGTATTTGGGGTTGAATTGCTGGTGGCCAGTACAGGGTAGTTTCAGAGCTGGTTCCCACCCACTGTTGGCCATAGCCAGGTCCTGGGGTCTCTGGCTGCAGGGGACTTTGGGTGCTAGAGCTGGTCTTGGCCTGCTGGTAGGCCAGGCTAGGGCACAAATGGTTCTGGGAAAGGTGCTCTCATGCTGGTGGGCGGGCTGGGTCCAGATACGGCTGCTGTGGGGCCATGGTGGTCCGAGGGTTGGTATTCACCCACTGGTGTATAGGGCCAGGGCCCAGGTGAACCCTAGGGCTGGTGTCCACCAACTGATGAGTGAGGCCAGTCCCGGGACTAATGACCACCCATTGGTGGGCAGAGTTGAACAGCACACTCTCTTGATTACTGAAAAGTCTGTATATTAAGTCTTGTAATAGATTATGGTTAGTCCTCCCATGTTCTTTTTTTTTTTTTTTCCTGAATTGTATTGGATATCTAGTTCTTTTGCCTTTCCAAATAGATTTTAGAATCAAACTGTTGATGTCTACAAAAGAGTTTGCAGAGATTGTGATCAGGATTGCATTTGATATTTTCTCAAATTGGGGAGGATTCACATATTAATAATGAGACTTCTCATCCATGAATATGATACCTATTTCCATTTCTTTGGAAAATCTTTTCTTTCATCAGTGTCTTGTAGTGTTCATACAAATTGTATGCAAATTTGATTAGATTTATACTTAAGTATTTAGTTTTATTTTGTGCTTTTATTGCTGATTATTAATTTAGATCCACGTGGTGGTTTTTAAATTTTAAAATTTGTTACAGTTTTCCATTGCAGCTACATAGGTATATGACCTTGTGTCCTGTATTCTTGCTAAATTCACTTACAGGTTCTAGGAGATTTCTTGTAGCTTCTTTGAAATTTTTGAAGTATAAAATCACATTATCTAAAATAAAGAGACTTTTATTTCTTCCTTTTTTTTAATTAATTTATTTTTTGGCTATGTTGGGTTTTTATTGCTGGGTGCAGGCTTTCTCTAGTTGCAGCGAGAAGGAGCTACTCTTCGTTGCGGTGCACAAACTTATTGCGGTGGCTTCTCTTGTTGCAGAGCATGGGCTCTAGGCACGCGGGCTTCAGTAGCTGTGGCGTGCAGGCTCAGTAGTTGTGGCTCATGGGCTGTAGAGCACAGGCTCAATAGTTGTGGTGCATGGGCTTCATTGCTCCACGGCATGTGGGTTCATCCCGGACCAGGGCTCAAACCCATGTCCTCTGCCTTGGCAAGCAGATTCTTAGCCACTGTGCCACCAGTCTCTCTTCCTTTCTTATCTGTATGCATTTTGTTTATTTTTATTGTCTTGTTGCCTATGAGGACTTTTTATACAGTATCAAAGAAGATGGGTGAAAACAAACATCCTTACCTTTTCCTAAACTTAGGGGGAAACATTCAGCATCTAACCATTCAATATGATATTATCTGTAGGATTTTTATTTTTAGCCACTTTTAGTGTAGGGAGATTTACTTGTATTCTTATTTTACTGAAAGATTTTATTAAGAAAGAACTAAGAATTTTTTAAAATGCTTTTTCTGCATCTATTGATATCATTATGTGGTTTCTTTACTTAATCTGGTAATAGAGTGATACTTTTATTTTTTAGAATATGGAAAATTTTAGAATTTGCATTTTTGGGATGAATCCCACTTCATCATAATGCTCAATCCTTTTTATATAATGCTGTCTCTGATTTGCTGGTAGGTTGTTGAGACTCATTGTGTCTGAGTTACTGAAAGATATTGGCTATTAATTTAATTTTCTTAAAATGTCTTAGGCTTTAGAACCAGGATGATGCTGGGTTGATAAAATGAGGAAGTGTTCTTTCCTATTTTAAGGAAGTCATTTGTAGAATTGATATTCTTGCTTAAATGCTTGAAAGAATGTGTCAGTGAAACCATCTGTGCCTGTAGTTTTCTTTTTTGGAAGATACATAACTTTACATTCAATTTATTTCATTCTGTACGTGACTGTGGGTTATTTATTTATTCCTGAGTGCATTCAGACAGACTAGAAATGGTCTAGTTCATCTAAATTATTGAATTTATCAGCATAGAGTTATTTGTACAATTCCCTTATCCTTTTAATTTCTGTAGGATCAATAATAATTTCTCTTCATTCATTCATGGTATTGTTAATTTTTTCTTAGCCTGGCTAGAAGTTTATAAATTTTATTGACTCTTCAAAGAAAAACTTTTAGTTACATTGATTTTCTGTTTTTGATTTTATTGGTATCTGTAAAATTTTTCATTATTTCCTTCCTTATGCTTATTTTATGTTTAACTGCTCTTGTTTTTCTCATTTCTCAAAGTATAAACTTAATTTATGGATTTTAGATCTATCTTGTTATCTGATGTACACATTTAATGCTGTAAATTGCCCTCTGATGGCATCACACAAATTTTGATATATTGTATATTTATTTTTATTCCATTCAAAATATTTTTAAAATTTCATTTAGTCTTTTACTTTGAACTATAAATTATGTAGAACTGTACTACTGGGTGTCCAAATATTTATGGATTTTCCAGTTATCCTTTGATTTCTAGTTTAATTACCTTATCTATTGACCTCTAGTTTAATTGCAGTGTGAATATGTGTTCTGCTCTTGTTGTATTCAGCTTTCTATTAATGTCAGGTTTATTTGGTTGATAATTTTGCCCACATCTTTTCTATCCTTAATGATTTTCTTTACACTTATTCTATCCATTACTGAGAGAGGAATTTTTACATCCATAAGGATAATAGTAGATTTGTCTATTTCTCCTTTCTGTTCTATCAGTTTTTGCTTCATTTGAAGTTCTGTTGTTTTTTGAAATACACATCAGTATTTTTCATATATAATATTTTTTAATTCTGCAACTTAGTATGTCTCATATTATTATAGCCACCCCAGCTTCCATTTTCATTAGTGTTGGAATGGTATATGTATTTCCACCTCAGCACTTTTAATATGTTTATGTAGACACACTATAATGGGTCTTGCTTTTTTATCCAATTTGAAAATTTCTGTCTTTTAAATCATTAGTATAGACAGCTCATGTTTAATATAATTATTGACATTGTTGAATTCCACCATGTTACTCTTTATTTTGTGTCACTTTCGTCTTTGTTATTTTCTCTTTTTCTCTGCCTGATTTCAAATTAATTGTACATTTTTATGATTTCAATTTACCTCCACTATTGGTTATTATCACTGTTTATACCTCTTGAGAAAAATAATTTTAATAGTTCTTGTATGGTTTATAATACACATTTTTAATATTATAGTTTACCTTTAAATATTATACTTCTTAATATATAGTGTAAGAACCTACAATTTATTTTTTTCAACAATTTATTTTTAATTCATTTATATAATCTTTTTGACATTATTTTATATTTTATTTTTGTATGTGCCATAAGTCTATAATATATTGTTGCTATATCTGCCTTAGACAATTATCTTTTAAAACACTTAAAAATGGGGCTTCCCTGGTGGCGCAGTGGTTGAGAGTCCACCTGCCAATGCAGGGGACATGGGTTCGTGCCCCGGTCCGGGAAGATCCCACATGCCACGGAGCGGCTGGGCCCGTGAGCCATGGCCGCTGAGCCTGCGCGTCTGGAGCCTCTTCTCCACAACGGGAGAGGCCACAACAGTGAGAGGCCCGCGTACCAAAAAAAAAAAAAAAAAAAAAAAAACTTAAAAATGAGAAAATAATATGTTTTTATATTTACCTTTATTTTATAGATCCACATTCCTGCCTGGTATAAATTCCCTACTGACTGAAAATCTTTCACTAAAATTTCTTAATGCACAAATCTCAAAGCAATGAATTCTCCCTTCTCTGTTTTTTTGAAACAGCTTTTATTTTGCAGTCATTTTTGGAATATATTTTTGCTGAATATAGAATTCTCAGTTGATAGTTTTCTTTCATTACTTTAAAAATATCATTCCTTTTTCTTCTGGCTTGATTAGTTTCTTACAATAAGTATGCTGTAATTCCTATTTTTGCTTCTTTGTAATGTTTCTTTTTTTTAACATCTTTATTGGAGTATAATTGCTTTACAATGGTGTGTTAGTTTCTGCTTTAAACAAAGTGAATCAGGTATACATATACATATATCCCCATATCTCCTCCCTCTTGTGTCTCCCTCCCACCCTGCCTATCCCACCCGTCTAGGTGGTCACGAAGCACTGAGCTGATCTCCCTGTGCTATGTGGCTGCTTCCCACTAGCTATCTGTTTTACGTTTGGTAGTGTATATATGTCCATGCCACTCTCTCACTTTGTCACAGCTTACCCTTCCCCCTCCCCATAGCCTCAAGTCCATTCTCTAGTAGGTCTGTGTCTTCATTCCCATCTTACCCCTAGCTTCTTCATGACCTCTTTTTTTTCTTAGATTCCGTATATATGTGTTAGCATACGGTATTTGTCTCTCTCTTTCTGACTTACTTCACTCTGTATGACAGACTCTAGGTCTATCCACCTCTTTACAAATAGCTCAATTTCGTTTCTTTTTATGGCTGAGTAATATTCCATCGTATGTATCTGCCACAACTTCTTTATCCATTCATCCCATGATGGACACGTAGGTTGTTTCCATCTCTGGGCTATTGTAAATAGAGCTGCAATGAATATTTTGGTACATGACTCTTTTTGAATTGTGCTTTTTTCAGGGTATATACCCAATAGTGGGATTGCTGGGTCGTATGGTAATTCTATTTTTAGTTTTTTAAGGAACCTCCATACTGTTCTCCGTAGTGGCTGTATCAATTTACATTCCCACCAACAGTGCAAGAGTGCTTCCTTTTCTCCACACCCTCTCCAGCATTTGTTGTTTCTAGATTTTTTGATGATGGTGTGAGATGTGTGAGATGATATCTCATTGTAGTTTTGATTTGCATTTCTCTAATAATTAATGATGTTGAGCATTCTTTCATCTGTTTGTTGGCAATCTGTATATCTTCTTTGGAGAAATGTCTGTTTAGATCTTCTGCCCATTTTTGGATTGGGTTTTTTTTTTTGATATTGAGCTGCTTGTATATTGTGGAGATTAATCCTTTGTCAGTTGCTTCATTTGCAAATATTTTCTCCCATTCTGAGGGTTGTGTTTGCATCGTGTTTATGGTTTCCTTTGCTGTGAAAAAGCTTTTAAGTTTCATTAGGTCCCATTTGTTTATTTTTGTTTTTATTCCATTTCTCTAGGATGTGGGTCCAAAAGGATCTTGCTGTGATTTATGACACAGAGTGTTGTGCCTAGGTTTTCCTCTAAGAGTTTAATAGTGTCTGGCCTTACATTTAGGTCTTTAATCCATTTTGAGCTTATTTTTGTGTATGGTGTTAGGGAGTGTTCTAATTCCATACTTCTACATGTAGCTGTCCAGTTTTCACAGCACCACTTATTGAAGATGCTGTCTTTTCTCCATTGTATATTCTTACCTCCTTTATCAAAGATAAGGAGACCATATGTCTGTGGGTTTATCTCTGGGCTTTCTCTCCTGTTCCATTGATCTATCTTTCTGTTTTTGTGCCAGTACCATACTGTCTTTATTACTGTAGCTTTGTAGTATAGTCTGAAGTCAGGGAGCCTGATTCCTCCAGCTCCATTTTTCGTTCCCAACATTGCTTTGGATATTCAGGGTCTTTTGTATTTCCATACAAATTGTGAATTTTTTTGTTCTAGTTCTGTGAAAAATGCCAGTGGTAGTTTGATAGGGATTGCATTAAATCTGTAGATTGCTTTGGGTAGTAGAGTCGTTTTCACAATGTTGATTTTTCCAATCCAAGAACATGTTATATCTCTCCATCTGTTGGTATTATCTTTAATTTATTTCATCAGTGTCTTATAATTTTCTGTGTACAGATCTTTTGTCTCCTTAGGTAGGTTTATTCCTAGGTATTTTATTCTTTTTGTTGCAGTGGTAAATGGGAGTGTTTTTTTAATTTCACTTTCAGATTTTTCATCATTAGTGCATAGGAATTCAGGAGATTTCTGTGCATTAATTTTGTATACTGATACTTTACCAAATTCATTGATTAGGTCTAGTAGTTTTCTGGTAGCATCTTTAGGATTCTCTATGTATAGTATCATGTCATCTGCAAACAGTACAGCTTTACTTCTTCTTTTCCGATTTGGATTCCTTTTATTTCTTTTTCTTCTCTGATTGCTGTGGCTAAAACGTCCAAAACTATGTTGATTAATAGTGGTCAGATTGAGCAACTTTGTCTTATTCCTGATCTTAGTGGAAATGCTTTCAGGTTTTCACCATTGAGGATGATGTTGGCTGTGGATTTATCATATATGGCCTTTATTATGTTGAGGAAAGTTCCCTTCTCTGCCTACCTTCTGGAGGATTTTTATTATAAATGGGTGTTGAATTTTGTCAAAAGCTTTCTCTGCATCTATTGAGATGACCATATGGATTTTCTCCTTCCATTTGTTAATATGGTGTATCACATTGATTGATTTGCATATATTGAAGAATCCTTGCATTCCTCGAATAAACCGCAGTTGATCATGGTGTATGATCCTTTTAATGTACTGTTGGATTCTTTTTGCTAGTATCTTGTTGAGGATTTTTGCATCTATGTTCATCAGTGATATTGGCCTGTAGTTTTCTTTCTTTGTGACATCCTTCTCTCCTTGTGGTATCAGGGTGATGGTGGCCTCATAGAATGAGTTTGGGAGTGTTCCTCCCTCTGTTTATTTTGGAAGAGTTTGAGAAGAATAGGTGTCAGCTCTTTTCTAAATGTTTGTTAGAATTCGCCTGTGAAGGCATCTGGTCCTGGGCTTTGTTTGTTGGAGGATTTTTACTCACAGTTTCAATTTCATTATTTGTGATTGATCTGTTCATATTTTCTATTTCTTCCTGATTCAGTCTTGGCAGGTTGTGCCTTTCTAAGCATTTGTCCATTTCTTCCAGGTTGTCCATTTTATTGGTATAGAGTTGCTTGTAGTAACGTCTCATGATCCTTTGTATTTCTGCAGTGTCAGTTGTTACTTCCCCTTTTTCATTTCTAATTCTATTGATTTGAGTCTTTTCCCTTTTTTTCTTGATGATTCTGGCTAATGGTTTATCGTTGTATCATCTCAAGGAACCAGCTTTTAGTTT
Organism: Leucopleurus acutus; assembly: GCF_964270905.1. Taxonomy (NCBI): domain Eukaryota; kingdom Metazoa; phylum Chordata; class Mammalia; order Artiodactyla; family Delphinidae; genus Leucopleurus; species Leucopleurus acutus. The sequence continues at coordinate 38,663,612 of NC_139142.1, forward strand.
TATTGATCTTTGCTATCGTTTCCTTCATTTCTTTTTCATTTATTTCTGATCTGATCTTTATGATTTCTTTCCTTCTGCTAACTTTGGGGGTTTTTTTGTTCTTCTTTCTCTAATTGCTTTAGGTGTAAGGTTAGGTTGTTTATTTGAGATGTTTCTTATTTCATAAGGTAGGATTGTATTGCTATAAACTTCCCTCTTAGAACTGCTTTTGCTGCATTCCATAGGTTTTGAGTCGTCGTGTTTTCATTATCATTTGTTTCTAGGTATTTTTTGATTTCTTCAGTGATCTCTACATTATTAAGTAGTGTATTGTTTAGCCTCCATGTGTTTGTAGTTTTGACAGATCTTTTCCTGTAATTGATATCTAGTCTCATAGTGTTGTGGTTGGAATAGATACTTGACACGATTTCAGTTTTCTTAAATTTACTGAGGCTTGATTTGTGACCCAAGATATGATCTATCCTGGAGAATGTTCCATGAGCACTTGAGAAAAATGTGTATTCTGGTTTTTTTTTTTTGATGAAATGTCCTATAAATATCAATTAAGTCCATCTTGTTTAATGTATCATTTAAAGCTTGTCTTTCCTTATTTTCATTTTGGATAATCTGTCCATTGTTGAAAGTGGGGTGTTAAAGTCCCCTACTATGATTGTGTTACTGTCGATTTCCCCTTTTATGGCTTTTAGCATTTGCCTTATGTATTGAGGTGCTCCTATGTTGGGTGCATAAATATTTACAATTGTTATATCTTCTTCTTGGATCAATCCCTTGATCATTATGTAGTGTCCTTCTTTGTCTCTTCTAATAGTCTTTATTTTAAAGTCTACCTTGTCTGATATGAGAATTGCTAGTCCAACTTTCTTTTAATTTCCATTTGCATGGAATATGTTTTTCCATCCCCTTACTTTCAGTCTGTATGTGTCTCTAGGTCTGAAGTGGGTCACCTGTAGACAGCAAACATATGGGTCTTGTTTTTATATCCTTTACGCCAATCTGTGTCTTTTGGTGGGAGCATTTAGTCCATTTACATTTAAGGTAATTATCGATATGTGTGCTCCTATTCCCATTTTCTTAATTGTTTTGGGTTCGTTATTGTAGGTCTTTTCCTTCTCTTGTGTTTCTTGCCTAGAGAAGTTCCCTTAGCAGTTGTTGTAAAGCTGGTTTGGTGGTGCTGAGCTCTCTCAGCTTTTGCTTGTTTGTAAAGGTTTTAATTTCTCCATCAAATCTGAATGACATCCTTGCTGGGTAGAGTAATCTTGGTTGTAGGTTTTTCACCTTCATCACTTTAAATATGTCCTGCCACTCCCTTCTGGCTTTCAGAGTTTCTGCTGAAAGATCAACTGTTAACCTTATGGGGATTCCCTTGTGTGTTATTTGTTTTTCCCTTGCTGCTTTTAATATGTTTTCTTTGTATTTAATTTTTGATAGTTTGATAAATATGTGTCATGGTGTGTTTCTCCTTGGATTTATCCTTTATGGGACTCTCTGTGCTTCCTGGACTTAACTATTTCCTTTCCCATATTAGGGAAGTTTTCAACTATAATCTCTTCAAATATTTTCTCAGTCCCTTTCTTTATCTCTTCTTTTTCTGGGACCCCTACAATTCGAATGTTGGTGCGTTTAATGTTGTCCCAGAGGTATCTGAGACTGTCCTCAGTTCTTTTCATTCTTTTTTCTTTATTCTGCTCTGCAGTGTTATTTCCACTATTTTATCTTTCAAGTCACTTATCTGTTCTTCTGCCTCAGTTATTCTGCTATTGATCCCTTCTAGAGTATTTTTAATTTCATTTATTGTGTTGTTCTTCATTGCTTGTTTCCTCTTTAGTTCTTCTAGGTCCTTGTTAAACGTTTCTTGCATTTATTCTATTTCCACAATTTTGGATCATCTTTACTGTCATTATTTTGAATTCTTTTTCAGGTAGACTGCCTATTTCCTCTTCATTTGTTAGGTCTGGTGGGTTTTTACCTTGCTGCTTCATCTGCTGTGTGTTTTTCTGCCTTCTCATTTTGCTTACTGTGTTTGGGGTCTCCTTTTTGCAGACTGCAGGTTTGTAGTTCCCGTTGTTTTTGGTGTCTGTCCCCAGTGGTTAAGGTTTGTTCAGTGGTTGTGTAGGCTTCCTGGTGGAGGGGACTTGTGCCTGTGTTCTGGTGGGTGAGGCTGGATCTTTCTGGTGGTGTGTTTTGGGGTGTCTGTGGCCTTATTATGATTTTAGGCAGCCTCTCTGCTAATGGATGGAGTTGTGTTCCTGTCTTGCTAGTTGTTTGGCATAGGGTGTCCAGCACTGTAGCTTGCTGGTCTTTGAGTGAAGCTGGGTCTTGGTGTTGAGATAGAGATCTCTGGGAGATTTTTGCGATTTGATATTACGTGGAGCTGGGAGGTCTCTTGTGGGCTAGTGTCCTGAAGTTTGCTCTCCTACCTCAGAGGCATATCACTGACTCCTGGCTGGAGCACCAAGAGCCTTTCATCCACATGGCTCAGAATAAAAGGGAGAAAAAGTAGAAAAGAAAGAAAGGAAGAAAGGAAGAAAGAAAGAAAATAAAATAAAGTAGGATAAAATAAAATAAATTTATTAAAATTTTAAAAAAATTATGAAAAAAATTGTAAAAAGTAAAGAAAAAATGAAAAAAAGAATGAATGGACAGAATCCTAGGACAAATGGTGAAAGCAAAGCTATACAGACAAAATCTCACACAGAAGCATACACATACACACTCACAAAAAGAGGAAAAGGGGAAAAAATAATATATCTTGCTCCCAAAGTCCACTTTCTCAATTTGGGATGATTCGTTGTCTATTCAGGTATTCCACAGATGCAGGTACATCAAGTAGATGGTTGAGCTTTAATCCGCTGCTTTTGAGGCTGCTGGGAGAGATTTCCCTTTCTCTTCTTTGTTCTCACAGCTCCCGGGGTTCAGCTTTGGATTTGCCCCCTCCTCTGCATGTAGGTCGCCTGAGGGCATCTGTTCTTTGCTCAGACAGGACAGGGTTAAAGGAGCCGCTGATTCAGTGGCTGTGGCTCACTCATGTCGGTGGGAGGGATGCGTACGGAGTACAGGGCAAGCCTGCGGCGTCAGAGGCCGGTGTGACATTGCACCAGCCTGAGGCGTACCATGCGTTCTTCCGGGTAAGTTGTCCCTGGATCATGGGACCCTGGCAGTGGCAGGCTGCACAGGCTCCCTGGAGGGCAGGTGGGAATAGTGACCTGTGCTTGCACACAGGCTTCTTGGTGGCGGAGCAGAAGCCTTAGCATCTCATGCCCGTGTCTGGTGTCCGCGCTGATAGCCGCGGCTCGGGCCCGTCTCTGGAGCTCCTTTAAGCAGCGCTCTGAATTCCCTCTCCTCATGCACCAGGAAACAGAGAGGTAAGGAAACATCTCTTGCCTCTTCAGCAGCGCCAGACTTTTTCCCGTACTCCCTCCCGGCTAGCCATGGTGCACTAGTCCCTTCAGGCTGTGTTCACGCCGCCATCCCCAGTCCTCTCCCTGGGATCCGACTGAAGCCCGAGACTCAGCCCCCAGCCCCCTCCCGCACTGATTCTCTTTGTGGGAATCTCTCCGCTTTGCCCTCTGCACCCCTGTTGCTGCGCTCTCCTCCGTGGCTCTGAAGCTTCCCCCATCCTCCACCCACAGTCTCCACCCACAAAGGGGCTTCCACTGTGTGGAAACCTTTCCTCCTTCACAGCTCCCTCCCACTGGTGCAGGTCCCATCCCTATTCTTTTGTCTCTGTCTTTTCTTTTTTCTTTTGCCCTACCCAGGTACGTGGGGAGTTTCTTGCCTTTTGGGAGGTCTGAGGTCTTCTGCCAGCATTCAGTAGGTGTTCTGTAGGAGTTGTTCTGCATGTAGATGTATTTCTGATGTATCAGTGGGGAGGAAGGTGATCTCCGCGTCTTACTCTTCTGCCATCTTCTCCTGTCTATCCTGTAATGTTTCCTTTCTTTTTTTTTTTTTCTCTAGCTATCTTGAAGATTTTCTCTTTAGTTTTGGTTTCTTTAGATATTTCTGGTTTTGGCCTTCTATGATCTTCTTGGGTTTATGGTTCATGTATTTCATGACTTTTCAAAAGTCTCCAGTGATTATTGCTTCAAATACTTATTTTGCTCATTTCTGTCTTCTCCTTCTCAAATTTCTGTTACACATGTTGTATTATATGATATCATTCCACATCTTTTGGATGATCTCAACTTTTTAAAAAAAAACACTTTTTTTTCTTTGTGTTTCAGTTTGGGTAATTTCTAATTACCTATCATCAAGTTCACAGATTCTTTCTTTTGCTGTACCAGTTTTACTGACAGGTCAATGGGAAGTAATTCTTTATCTCAGTTACATTATCATCATCACCATCATCATCATCATGACCATCATCATCATTTTCACCCACTGGTTATGTTATATAATTATAAGTGATGTGCATTGGAAGTTCATGAAGAAGATTTACATTTTTACTCAGGTAGAAATTTTACATCAGAAATGGCAGATTTTTTTCATATATGCTTTTCTCCCTGCTCAAAATATCTCAATATCCATGTTATAGAAACTATTTGGATAGCTGTTATTTTTAACTTGATAATACTATTATTTTTACAAATGAATATGCATATCTTTTACTTTACACATATTTTAACAAATACACTGGAGGAATGGAATTTATATATCTTAATTACTCATTGCATTCACTAGAATAATGCCCAGGTTACACTGGCATTCCTATAAATGACATATAGACTCAAGACTATTTCTCTTGTAGCATAGCAAGCTACTTATGTCAAGAATCTTTCTCTTTCTAATTTTTCAGTTAACTATTCTTTCAGTGTTGAATGTATTCAAACTAGAGAATACTAAACATGAGTATTTTTTAATTGAATGAAAGATTCTTTAAATTATATAGTGCTTTACAGTTATCAAAAGTTTCACACATGTGATTTCATATAATCCCATAATATCTCATTTTTTCTCCTACCCCTATATTACCCCACTCCCCTTCCCTCTCCATGCCGGTAACCGCTAGTCTCTTCTCTGTATCTGTGAGTCTGCTGCTTTTTTGTTTTATTTACTAGTTTGTTGTATTTTTTTAGATTCCACATATGTGATATGATACAGAATTTGTCTTTATCTGTCTGACTTATTTCACTTAGCATAATACCCTTCAAGTCCATTCATGTTGTTGCAAGTGGCAAAATTTCATTCTTTTTTATGGCTGAGTAGTAGTCTACTGTGTATATATATGTCACATCTTCTTTATCCATTCATTTGTTGATGGACACTTAGGTTTATCTCAGTTACAACATCATCATCATCATCATTTCTATTTTACTCTTATAGTATCACCATTTTGATGAAATTCCCCATTTGTTTATGCACTCTGTACACTATTTTCACTACAGCCTTTAGCATATTAATCATAGTTATTTGATTCATAGAATTCACTGTTCTATAGTTCCATCATCTGAGTCATCTCTGAATCACTTTCTGTAGATTACTTTCTCTTGACAGTGTTCTTTTCTTCCTCCTTTTATCTCATTTGTAATTGGATGTCTGTGAAGCAAGTAGAGACAGAGATAAATCACCTCATTTCTTCTACCAAATCATTAGCATTGTTTGTTGAATCAATCTAAGCAGAAGTGTGTTGTGTTTGGGATTTGTTATTGAAATTGTTGCATTCAGAGCCTAGCTGGATTCCAGTTCTTCTGGTGTTACTGTGTGCTTAGGGTGGGAGCTTGGATGAATAAGAGTTTTCCCAATGTTGCTGTTCCAGTCTCAGCCTTTAGCCTTGCCTACGAATGTGCACCATGAAGGGAGTCTCTATGCTATTGCTATGCTCCCCTTTGTGGACTGCTGTTGCTTATTGCTTGATGATGGCTATTCTGGTGGTGGAGTAATAGGATACCCTGTCTTCTTTCTCCTGCTTGTGTCTTGGGGGTGGATTTTTCTCAGTGATGCTCCCATGTTTCCTGTGGTGGTCTAACTCTGCCTCATATCTTTGATGTGTCATGTAGGTGTAAGAATTTTGTGTCTTTTCTCAGTGTTGGAAGATCTCTACCATTATTGTTATAAGATCACAGTCCCAGGAGTGCTTCTGTTCTACCTTTAATGGTAGTTTTTTTGTTTCCTTAACCTTTCCCTATGTGCAGTGTACCCTAGGGTTGACAGAATTTGCTACTCTTTCCCAGCAGCTTGGGCTTTTTATTTTATTTTCAGGAAAAAATTTTTGGTAGTGCTTTATGCCTTTCCCACAGCAGCTTCCACTCTCCTTATGGAGATCTTTATGACAAGGGAGGTGGTCTGCCACTAATATTTTCCACATGTGCCCAGCAGATGTATATTAAGAAAGCTTGCGTTCCTCATTACTCTGACATTTTGAATAGCAGGGGGACCTTTATTATTGTCATAATACTCCATTATGCTATGCTCCCCTTGGTGGACTGCTGACCTTTTCTTAAATCAAATTGTGTTCTTTTCTAAATGAACAGGTTAATGCACTAGTTATAAGAAGAGCAGAGTTCCTAAGGGTTACTGCTAATGTCTGAGTTTGTCCTCATGCAAGCATATTGTATTTTAACTTTGTTTTGCATTAACAGATCCCTAATCCCGTTCAAATGACTGAGAGATTAGAGTTCTTATTCCAAATGCTAATTAAATTGTTTCAAATCAGCTGTACTTGCACAAAAAAATCCCTCTTAAAATGAAAACTGCCATTAACTTAAATCAAGACTACTCCTGTTGCTGCACATTATTTTGCTTCCCTTCTTTGCTTTTGTAATCATAACAATAATTCTGATTAAAATCTTGCAGTACTCTTCCCACCCCCTTTTTTCACCTAACCCACATATATGTGCCTGAAGTGATAGTGTGATATAATGTAAAAATAATTGAGTTTAAAATTGTAATACCTGGTTTCTTGAGATCTGCCAATTTATTGTTATGGAAGTCACAAAGTGCCTACCCTTAATAGTTTCTATCTGACCACATGGCCCAAAAGAATTGAACAGTATTCATTCTGTTAAACAATAAAAAGAGAACTTTGTGGGGACTTGGTGCTTAGAGAAAGAAGTAATAGACCCATTGCCTGCCTCATCTCCTGCCTTTAGTTTCAGGAGCAGGACTTTCCTACAGTAGGCATGATCTCCTTGGGGTAAAGGCCAATGGCGTTGGATGTGATAGAGAAGCCTCTATTGTAAATGTGAACAAAGTTAAGAAAGAGAGTTGAATCACATATCAGGTGTGTCATCCAAAGAAATCAGGTGATTCTTCAGCACCCAACTCCATGACCATGGCAAGTAACTCTTACAGTCATTTCTGACCATTTTTTTTATTGCAGTCAGGAGAAGTTCATGTTTCCTAAGATGACCACAATAATTTCTTCCAGTCAGCCAGCCATTTTTTTCTGCCATATAACCTTGCCACTTCTCCATCCTGAGGTGAAATCTAATTCCCTTCTGCTTGAATCTGAGCTGCCTTCAGTGGCAAACTTGTTAGTTATTGAATGCAGTGAAAGCCATACTACATGAATCTCTAGGCTGAGTTTTAAAAGCTTTGTAGTTTCTGTTTTAGTTTCTTGGAATGCTCAGTCTATAAATAATCTCTCTCTAGATGCCTTTTCTTAGAACCTATCTGCCATTGTGTGATAAATCTGAGACACATGGAGAGACCAGTGGTAGGTCCTCTTGGTAAAAGTCCAGGCGTTGAGGTATCTTATCCAGTTGCCAGACGTAAGAGTGAGAAACCTCCAGATGATTCCTGTTCACATCTATTTGCATCATTCTCAGGCATTCAGGTCTTCCCACCTGAGACTCTACACACTATGAAACAGAGACAAGTCATTCATTTAGGGTCCTCTCTAAATTCTTGATGTACAGAATCTGTGAGAAAAATAAAATGGTAGTTGATTTATGCCACTAAATTTGTTTGTTGGTTGGTCAGTAATAAATACACAGAACAAAGCAGAAGACCTGATTCTTAGTAGACATTTACCACAATTTTATTTTATGTAAGAGGTGGACTTATTTCTTACTGGCTAATTTTACCCTAAGACCTGTGTATTTGAAGTAGAAACAACTTTTAATTGGCTTAAATTATGTATCTTGCTTAGCAAAACAAAAGACAGGTGCTTTTACTGGCCTATCACTTGTGATACCTAAAAGACTACACTCTATTTTTCTCATCTCCAGAAGCACAATAATCACAAAAAGGACTTTAAGCAATTTTCCGAATGACAGATTTTGGTCAAATTTACAGTATGATTCCTTGACCAGTCATTTCACTAGGTGCTATTACCATTAATAGATAGAACTTACAGACTTTCTCTTCAATTTCTTTCTAATCTCTTTTCCAATCCCACTTTTAGTGCTCTAGATCAAGCCCCCATTATCTCACTGGGACTATTGTAGTAGCTTCTTAAAAGTCTCCCAAACTCTAATCTTCCTTCAATGCAATTCATCCTGCACACTACTCTTAAACATAACTAACTTACTCAGTTATGGTTAGTCCTTTCTCTTGCTTACAATTCTTTCTGTGGTTTTGTGTTGGAGTCTCCTACGGAGGAAGAACTCTGATGCATTAAATGAAACAAGGAAATTTAAACCATTCTTTCTTCTGTCATCTGGTTCTAGAATATCTAAACAACAATTCCTAAATAATCACTAAGAACTCAGCTCAAGTCCCAGTTAAGAGACAAATATTGCATTCCCTCTCTAGATGTAAGAAAAAACCTCAAAAGTTCAAAAGAAGAGTAATATGAAAAACCATAGCCATTAAAATAGACTGTAAATTAAGACTCATTGCTAGAAAGAGGAGAAAAATTTACAGGAACACGTTTTTCCTAATTATATTTCTAAATTACTAATTCGATCAGAATAGATTGATTTTTTATGGTTTTTATACTGCATATAAATTGAATTATGCTGTAGATACTTCTATATATATTTTGCTCAACTATGAGATCCATTTGTGTACTTGGAATAACTGTAAATTATTCATTTTAATTCCTGTATAACTGAAGAGAGCAAACTACTGCTCTCAGGCCAGATTTGCCTTGCTGCCTGCATTTATTTCTTTATTTTAACCTATTTTTAAATGAAATATAGTTTACAGCATTATATCAGTTTATAGCATTGTATCAGTTTCAGAGGTACAACATAGTGATTCAATATTTTTATAAATTATACTCCATATTAAGTTTATAAAAATGATGGCTATATTTCCCTGTGTTGTACAATATTATCCTTGTTGCTTATTTATTTTATACATAGTAATTTGTACCTCTTAATTCCCTACACCTATATTGCTCCTCCCCCTCTCCCTCTACCCACTGATAACAACAGTTTGTTCTCTACATCTGTATGTTTCTGTTTTGCTGTATACCTTCATTTGTTTTAAACTTTTTTTTCCACATATAAGTGACAAGATAGAGTATTTATCTTTCTCTGTCTGCTTATTTCACTATACATAATACTCTCCAGCTCCATCCACATTGTTGCAAAAGGAATAATTTTATTCTTTCTATGGCTGAGTAATATTCCATTGTGTATATATTACCATATCTTCTTTATCCATTCATCTGTTGATGGATACTTAGGTTGCTTCCATATCTTGGTTATTATAAATAATGCTGCTGTAAACATTAGGGTCCATGTATATTTTCAAATTAGTGTTTTCATTTTCTTTGGATATACACCCAGGATTAGGATGGCTAGAGCATATGGTAGTTCTACTTGTAGTTTTTGAGGAAACTCCATACTGTACTTCATAGTGGCTGCATCAATTTACATTACCAGCAACAATGTACTGGGTTCCCTTTTCTCCACATTCGTGCCAACATTTGTTATTTGTTTTTGATGATAACCATTCTCACAGGTATGAGGTGATATTTCATTTTGATTTGCATTTCTCTGAGGATTAACAATACTGAACATTTTTTCATGTGCCTGTTGGGTGTCTGTATATCTTCTTTGGAAAATTGTCTATTCAGGTCTTCAAGCTAGTTTTTAATCAGTTTGGTTTTTTGATATTGCATTGTATGATCTGTTTATGTACTTTGGATACTAACTCCTTATTGGTCATATTATTTGCAAATACTTTCTCTCTTTCAGTAGGTTGTCTTTACATTTCGTCAGTGATTTCCTTTTCTGTGCAAAACTTTTAACTTTATTTAGGTCACGTGTTTGTTTTTGCTTCTGTTCCTTGTGCCTCAGGGGACAGATTCAAAAATTATTGCTATGATTTATGTGAAGGAGTGTTTTCCCTATATACGCTTCTAGAATTTTATGGTTTATGGTCTTACATTTAGGTCTTCAATCCATTTTGAATTTATTTTTGTATATGGTGTGAGAAAATATTCTAATTTCATTCTTCTACATGCAACTGTACAGTTTTGCCAGCACGACTATTTGAAGAGACTGTCGTTTTTCCATTGCATAATCTTGCCTCCACTGTCATAGATTAATTGGCCATAAGTGCATGGGTTTATTTCTGGGTTCTCTATTTTGTTCCATCGATCTATGTGTCTGTTTCTGTGTCAGTAGTATGCTGTTTTGATTACTGTAGCTTTTTAGTATAGCCTAAAGTCAGAAAGCATGATACCTCTAGCCTTGTTCTTTTTTTCTAAAGATTGTTTTGGCAGTTCAGGGCCTTTGGTGGTTCCATATAAGTTTTATGATTATTTGTTCTATTTCTGTGAAAACTATCATGGGTATTTTGATGGGAATTGAATTAAATCTGTAGATTGCTTTGGGTAGTATGGACATTTTAACAATATTAATTCTTCTAATCCTTGAATATGGGATATATTTACATCTGTTTGTATCATCTTCAGTTTCCTTTATCAGTGTTTTATAGTTTTCAGAATATAGGTCTTTCACCTCCTTGGTTAAGTTTATTCCTAGGTATTTTATTGTTTTTGATGAGATTTTAAACAGGATTGTTTTCTTTCTTTCTTTTTATGATTGTTTGTTATTAGTGTATAGAAAAGCAACAGATTTCTGCAAATTCATCTTTTATCCTAAAACTTTATTGAATTCATTTATTCTAATAGTTTTTGTGTGGAGATATAGGGTTTTCTGTATATTGTATCATTTCATCTGTGAATAGTGACAGTTTTATTTCTTCCCTTCCAATTTGGATGCGTTTTTTTTCTTTTGCTTGTCTTATTGCTGTGGCTGTGACTTCCAATACTATGTTAAACAAAAGTGGATAGAGAGGCGGGGAGGGAGGTGGTGGTGGTGTTGGGATGAATTGGAAGATTGGGATTGACATATATACACTAATATGCATAAAATAGATAACTAATAAGAACCTGCTGTATATAAAAATAATTTTAAAATTCAAAAAAATTTGCAGTGGAAAAAAATACATGAAACAATTGATAATATCAAATGTTGGTGAGGTGGAAGAAACTGAGAATCTTAAAAACCAGAGGTGTAAGTGTGTATAAAATTTGCTAACATATTTTTATAAAGATATTTGGCAGCTCTAGTAAAATGTGAAATATGCACACATTTGACAAAGCAGTCCCACTTGCAAGAATTTGCCTTCTGAAATAAGTGCAGCAGTAAATAAGGATTTAAAAAATGGATAGAGAAGGAATTCTTGTCTTGTTCTTGATTTTAGAGGAAAGGCTTTCAGCTTTATAACCATTGAGTATGATGTTAGCTATGGGTTTGTCATAAATGGCCTTTATTTTGTTGAGGTACATTCCCTCTATGCCAACTTTGATGAGACTTTGTATCATGAACAGATGTTGAATTTTTGTCTAATGCTTTTTCTGCATCAATCGAGAAGCTCATGTCATTTTTATCCTTCTTTTTGTTAAGGTAGTATATCACATTCATTTTATGTGCATAGTGAATTGTCATTGCATACCTGGAATAAATTCCACTTGACCATGGTGTATGACGCTTTTTACATATTGTTGAATTCTGTTTGCTACTATTTTGTTGAGGATCTTTGCATCTATATTCATCAGATATATTGGCCTGTAATTTTCTTTTTTTGTGTGTTTTTGTCTGGTTTTGGTATCAGGTTAATGGTGGCCTCAGAGAATGAACTTGGGAGAGTTCCCACCTCTTCAAGTTTTTGGAATAGTTTGAGAAGAATAGATATTAGCTCTTCTTTGTTTAGCAGGATTACACTGTGAAGCCATCTGTTTCTGTACTTTTGTTTGCTTGGAGTTTTATAATATTACAGATTCAATTTCACTCTAGTACTCAGTCATTTCAGATTGTCTATTTCTCCCTGATTCAGTACTGGAAGTTTGTATATGTCTAGAAATTTGTCCATTTCTTCTACATTGTCCAGTTTGTTGACATTCAGCTGTAGTATTCTCTAATGATTTTTTGGTATTTCTGTGATATCAGTTGTTATTTCTCCTCTTTCATTTCTTGTTTTGTTCATTTGGCTCCTGTCATTTTTTTTAGATGACCCTAGCTTAAGGTTCATCAATTTTGTTTATCTTTACAAAAAAATTATTTCTTGGTTTCATTGATCTTTTCAATTTTTTTTTGGCTCCATTTTGTTTATTTCTTCTCTGATCATTATTCTTTCTTCTACTGACTTTGGGCTTTGTTTTTTCTTCTCTTTCTAATTACTATAGATGGTGGTTTAGGTTGTTTATTTGAGATTTTTCTTGTGTCAATAGGTAGGCCTGTATCACTATAAACTTCCCTCTCAGAACTGCTTTGGCTTCATCCCATAGATTTTGCAAAGTTGTGCTTCCATTTTCATGTGTCTTGCGGTATTTTTTAATTTCTTCATTGACCCATTGTTTTTTTTAGTAGTATGCTGTTTATTCTACACATTTGTGTTTTCCCCATTTTCCTTCCTGTAATTAATTTTTAGTTTTATACCATTGTGGTCAGAAAAAATACTTGATATTATTCCTATTCTCTTAAATTTGTTGAGATTTATTTTTTGGCCTACAGTGTGATCTATGCTGGATTAAAGTTCGACATTGAAACAAATGCCTATTCTACTCTTTTGGGATGAAATATCCTGTAGATATCTATTAAGTCTGGCCAGTCTAATGTGCCATTTAAGGGCAGTGTTTCCTTATTGATTTTCTGTCTGGATGATCTGTCCATTGATGTAAGAGGGGTATTAAAGTCCCCTACTATTACTGTGTTATTGTCAGTTTCTTATGTCTGTTAATATTTACTTTATATATTTAGGTGCTCCTGTTTTAGGTTCATATTTGTTAACAAGTGTTGTATCTTCTTTCTGCATTGATCCCTTTATCATAATATAATGCCTTTCTTTGTTTTCTTTAATAGACTTTGTTTTAAAGCCTATTTTGTCCAATATGAGTATTGCTACCCCTGCTTTCTGGTCTTTTCCCTTTGCATAAAATATCTTTTTCCATCCCCTCACTTTCAGTCTCTGTGTGTACTTAGTTCTGAAGTGAGTCTCTTGTAAGTAACGTATAGATAGGTCTTGTTCTTTTATCCAATCAGCCACCCTTGTCTTTTGAATGGGGCAGTTAGTCCATTGACACTTAAAGTGATTATTGATAGGTATATATTATTGCCATTTGTTACTTTTTTTTCTGGTTGTTTTCGTAGTTCTCCTCTGTTCTTTTCTTCTTCTTTTAGTTTCTTCCCTTGTGGTTTGATGATTTTCTTTAGTGATATGCTTGTGTTCCTTTCTCTATAGTTTTCGTGTATCTACTGTAGGTTTTTGATATGTGGTTACCATGGAGTTCATATATGTTGACCTATAACTATATCTGCTAGTTTAAACTGGTAGTTTTTTAAGTTCAAACACATTCTAAAATATCTACATTTTTTACTCCCTTCACCCACATTTTGTGTTTTTGATGTCAAATTTTACATCTTAGTGTTCATCCCTTTCCTGATTATTATAGTTATCATTGTTTTTATAATTTTGTCTTGTAATCTTTGTAATAGCTTAAATGGTTGATCCTCAGCCTTTACTACATAATAGCCTTTGCTAGTGGGATTTTTCCTTTCTTATAGATACGACTTCCTGTTATAACATTTTCTTTTCCACTTAGACCATTTAGCATTGTTTAGGGTAGGTTTAGTATTGATTAACTCTTTATTTTTTACTTATCTGAGTTCTTCAGCTTTCCTTCAATTCTGAATGATAATCTTGCTGGGTAGAGTACCCTGGATTGCAGGTTTTTCCCTTTTAGCACTTTGAATATATCATGTCACTCCTTTTGTCCTGAAGAATTTCTGCAGAAAAATCATCTGATAACCTTAAGGGATTTCCTTGTATATGACTCTCTGTTTTTCTCTTGCTTCTTTTAGAATTCTTTCTTTAAATTCTGCCATTTTAATTATGATATGTCTTGGTGTGGGTCTGTTTGGGTTCATCTTCTTTGGGAACTTCTGTTTTTATTCTACCTGGATATCTGTTTTCTTCTTCAGGTTTGAAAAGTTTTCAACCATAATTTAATCAAATACATTTTCAACCCTTTTTCTCTTTCTCTTCTCCTTCTGGAACCTCAATAACGTGAATGTTGGTATACTAGATTTGTCTCAATGGTCCCTTAAACTGTTCTTACTTTTGATTTGTTTTTATTTATGCTGTTATGATTGGGTGATCTCCATTATTTTATCTTTTATATCACTTATGTGTTCTTTTGTATCACTTAGTCTGCTCTTCATTCCTTCTAGTGTGTTTTTCATTTCAGTTATTGTATTATTCAATTCTCACTGGTTCTTTTTTATATTTTGTTGTTCTTGTTAAAATTCTCACTATAGGGAGACCACTGTGTGATTTCTAACTTCTAAGACCCAGGTAAGTTCCATATTTTTGAAGCATTCTGATTTACTGTTTCCTAATGCCTCTAACACTTTGGCACACACAAAGTAGTACTTGTATGACCCATTGGGATAAATCTACAAAGACAGTAAAAGAGGACATCTTAGGACCCACATTATGAGATAAGACCCATATTCATAAGTAATTTTTCTAAGAACCGGGGTATCAGGAAACAATTCTGGTTTATATTCATTCAGAAGTGTCACCTTGTGCAGTTGAAGTCTCTACAATAATGGAGAGGAGAAGTTATATGTCTCCTCCTTTCAACCAAAATTTGAATGACCTAAGAGTTCCATTGATGTAAGATGAACATTTGTGTTTATTATACTACAGCAATATTCTATTCTCTATCTTGCACATTTCCTGAGGTTAATTTTGTTTGTCAAGACAAGAGATCACAGATTTTGCATATGGAAGAGACATCACTGATCCTCTTATAGAAAAGTTTAAAAAATGCTTCCAAAGTTGCCTAACTATTTAGTGGGGACAAAAGAAAAACGACCAAGAACTAGGACCCATGTACCCTGATCTTTTCATTATACTTTATAGAGTATGGATTTTGCTAGTTCAAAAAAATGCCACTGGGCCTGCGCGTCTGGAGCCTGTGCTCCGCAACGGGAGAGGCCACAGCGGTGAGAGACCCGCGTACTGCAAAAAAAAAAAAAAAGTAGTGTCAAGTAGTCCTCACGATGCATCATTTGGGATGGTAGCTAAGGTCAATGTTTATACTGCATTTATAGAATCTCTGATTAAAGTTCAAAATCTATTCCTGCTTTGGGAGCAGTCTTGCTACAACTTAATCATAGGCATTTGATTAGGGAAAGCACATGTAACAATTTGACAGTTTTTAAATATCACATTTTCCTTTCCTAAAGCAATCTGCTCGTACAAGTGTAGCTGAAGCTGCTACAACTGATTTAGGCTAGAATTTATTAGAAGAAAGAACTCTTGTATTACCTCCCAAAAGGCCACTGAGGTTGCTAGTCAGTCATTGTAGAGAACAGATTTACCCTGGATCAAAATTTGGATGTACTTAAAATTCATTGTAAAATGAGTCTGCATCTTAGAGGTAGAGGGACTCTAACTGCTATATCTGGTTAATTGTAATAGCCCAGTGTCTCTCAGGCTATTCTACAATTAACATCTCTTTCTTGGCTTTGCAAATGCTGGATGGTTAAATTATGTTCCTTTTGTGATCACCTCAGAGAGGCGGGAGGGACTTCCACCTATACCCAAAGTTTAGTTTGGATGTTGAGACTGATGACCACACATTACACTAAGAGGGTATGAGAAAGTTTATTACTCTCCTATGAGGGTGTCTGGGGTAAAATAGAACAGGCTCCCAAGTAGGTTCAGAAATGGCTTGAGAGAACAGGAAAAGAAGACTGGCTTGGTTTTTACTGTAGCTAAGAGGTGCAGCTGAGGTGAGTGTTCCTGCATGTAGCACAGGCCTTGATTAGCTTGAACTTCCCATCAGGGCCAAAGGCAGAGCACCTGAACTTTCTTATCAGCTTGTCTAGCTGTGGGGCAGAAGAGGAAGGGGGCACCAGTGGGACTTGAAAGGTGTCTGCAGGCAAACATCCAAAATGGAGTCAGACTATTACAATTTCATAACTTTTAAGTCACCACCAATACAATTAGTATTACTAATATGACTAGTAAAATGCAAAGAACTTATGGAGAAATACACTCTTTACCAATTCTAGCTAACTGTATAAGAGGTACCAAAATATATTCTAGGGTCTTTTTCACAAGGCTCTGATGTGCAGTCCTTAGACATGGGCAGGCTGGTCCCTGCCCCAGGCCTCAGGGTCCCCTGTGCTTTGAATTGCCTTTCTTTCTCTGAGTCCCTCCTGACACCTGGACTAGCCTCAATCAGCAGTGCTGTCTATGCAGGGGATCCCAGCTCAGTCCAGGACCCATGTGTTAGGATGCTCTCCAACACTCTACCTTCAACTCCAAAACATGATCAGCTGCCCTACGAGCTTTTGCACATTGTCTGGAGGATGCTCTCCAACACTCTACCTTCAACTCCAAAAAATGATCAGCTGTCCTACGAGCTTTTGCACCTTGTCTGGTCCACAGTATTTTTTTCTTGGGATGATGGAAGTGTGGGTCACTAATGGTGCTGACTCACTGAATTTCAGTGATGTGATTTTTTACTCATGACAGACAGAGGGAAACAAAGCTCAGGACTCTGGGCTAGTGGTTGTCCACTCCTCCATGTGGGCCTTGAGCTGTGCCCACAGGCTTGAGTTCTCAGCCCCCTGTATTCATCAGTGTTGCCTCAGGTCTACAGCACCCGAGAGTGGCAGAGGTGGAAGCAGGTGTCCTTTACCCCTGTCGCTGGCATCCAGGGGAGTCACCCAACCCCTTCTGCAGGCTCTCCACCACTTACAAGGCCTCCTCTTGTGGAGTGACTTTATCTATCTCCTTTGAGAACTTCTGAAACCATAACTCTACAATGTCAATGGGCCCTTTCTTATCTCCAGCCCGTTTGGTGACACTGTGCTCTCCTAGGTGGGTCGTAAGCCTTGCTAGATGCAGATAAGGGACAGTCTTTCCTTGAGCAAATGGGGTCACTTGTCTCTCCCCTTATCTCTCCTTCTCTCTGGTGGCAATGTGTGGAAGGCAGGGGTGTGGTAAACATTGAAAAATACCATATTCTTGGAATGTAGTAGTTTTGGATAAAGAGTTTACAAAAAGACATGGTTGGAATGTGTCTTCTGCTGCCTTTACACTATAAAATTCTAAATGGCAAATTTAACATCAGAAAGCTAGAATTCATATTCTCCTACATATTCTGAGTAAGATTTGCATTTGTGGTTTCATCAATAAAGGTCAGTAACCACCTTTGAAAGAGTCATTGGAAGCCAATATCCAAGGGTGGCATGATGCAATGAGGGAATTTCTTGATTAATGATATTACTGGTGTTAGCTAAATGGTAAATTGCTTGCAAAAGCAAGAGAATCTATTTTTATCAATACAGTTTCCCAAAGCCATTGCTTCATGAGTTAATAGCATTACTATCTTCTTGTGGTGATAGATATGAAATTAGTTGGGAACAGCATATTGAATAATAAAGTAAGAAATGTTTCCTGGACCTGAACAGAAAATGGCACCTATACACTAGGGAGACTCTCCATGTGCACTGACTGGACAGTAAGCAAATACATAAGCACTACTTCTCTATTATTCTAGAATAAATCACTATCCCTCATAAGGGCCTGCTGGGACTCTGCAAAAATGTTTTTCTGGGGCCCCCGTACCCTAGAGATAACTCTAGAAAGCAACTTCTAGCAAGAGAATGTGCTTTATAAACTAATAGGTATATATTGTTAACAAAAGAAAGATAAAGAGGAAGGAAGCAGAGATGTTATCTATTCCTGCTTAGTAAAATATGTAAAGTGAGAAGTTAGTAGAATGTAAGTGAGACCAAAATCTGTGTATCACTTCACTGACAGCACAGTGAAGCCCATTGTGAAATGGACATTAGATAGAAGTGAGAATGCTTACATTCATGTATTTAGCAAGAAGAGCATCAAAGGTGATAGGTGACATATATGTGTAAACTTTCAGGGTCCTCATTTCTCAAGAGTCATGCTGGGAGAAAAAGATGGTATGCGAGATTTATCTTCTACACAATGTCTTTTATTTATCACTTTTACGTAATAAACCTTGCATAATTTCCATGAAAAATAATTCTGCACCTTTCAACTAGGATATTTCCAAAATTTTAAACATCACTTTATTCTATCATTCAAGAATTTTGTGCTTTGAAACAGATCATGCAAATATGTTTCATAGGCTGAAAAAATAATTTTAAAAATTAATAAAAGAGATGTACTGTTTACTGGTCGATAAAAAATGGTCTGAGACATATTGATATCTTTATTCTTTCAATTCTTTGTCTCCTGGGATTTTTTTCTTTCTAACATTTCTATTGATTTGTATGCAAAATTAACATCCAGAGAGTCAATATCTAATATTAAGGGGAAACTTCTTGTTATATTATTGAAATAATTGCAGATTAAAGGACTAGAAGAAACATTTTCTTAATTATGCTCATTATCATAATTAAAATTAATCCTACTGTATTAGAATAATAAAACTTACAATAAAATTTAACTACTATAGGAATCATTCACATGGAAATGCAAATATTTTAGCTAGTTAGAGACAGAAGGGAGGCATGAAAAACCACACCATGATGGCAGATTATGATGATAATTTAAAAAATTAAAGACTAGAAAATCATTGTCTGATTCCTTAACCTTCCGTAAGAGAAAAGCTAAAATAACCTGATAAAAACTATCAGGTTACGTATTTAGAAAAAACTAAATACGTAACCTGATAGCACGTGTCACAGTAATGCTACTTAAACCATCCCAGAAAGAACATCTTACTACATATTTAAAAGAATAAAAATACTCTTATTATACTTGTCATATGTATTCATTATGTAAAAATTAGAAAAAAACACATAAACAAAACTAAATTTAGACTAGCCAAATCTGCCCACAACACATCTTCCAATCCTATACCCTTTATGAGTATGTGTTTGATGAATAGACACATATTTATTATGTGTGTTATATTTCATATAAGGTTGTACAACCTACTTTTTTAATCATTACATTAACATCTTCCCATGTAAATTATATGTATCATCAATATCTCACATTATTGCTTTCAATGGTTTATGGAGTTGCACTGTACAGGTGTACTATAATTTAATTATTTCCCTTTTCTGGGAAATTTGGATCATTGCCCAATGACCCTGCAGTAAAGATCAGTGAAAATTTATGTGTGTTCATTTGTTTAATGTTTTCTTAGGATAAATTCATAGAAGAGGATTTGTTGGGTCAAGGGGTAAAACAATTTGAAGACTTTTGACACATGTCACTATATTGTCCTCCAAAAATGCTGTTTGCTGGGCTTCTATTCAGCTCAGGAATATCAGAAGGATTTTTGTATGCCTAACTCACCATTTTATTTTCGGACAAAGATATTTTATGATAAGGTAGTCTATGTTCTAGATTTCTCACTGTTTCTTTGGTAGTGACTTCCAAACTTGTTGTCTAATTTCCTTTATTATTTTTTGTGTTATTATCTGGAAATAAATACTCATTTATACAAAGGAGGGAAATCTGCACTAAATCCTTTATTAAACAAATTAAACATTTTTGTAATGAAAATAATTCACCTTGATTTGATGTGTAAATGCCAACATTAGTATTAAAGATGTCTTTGGGAGAAACTTTTATTAGTATTCTACATTTTTTCAGTTTGGTTTGTAACAGCTAGTGTTTGTATTTTTTATTCAGAAAAAGCACGGATAATGTATACCCACCTTTTATCAAGGTATACATATAAATATATCTCTATTAAGTTTTTAAATATTAACAGTGAAATATCCTAGATTTGACCAGTTCAGCCTTCTGAATCATCACTCTACGAATTATGCATCGAAGGTTTAATATTACTGAAAAGATACTTTCCTTATCCTATTGGAGCTCATAATTTATTATTCAGTTAAAAAGCAAGAAACTGAGATGCAGATTTTTTAACAGTAGAATATTTTTGAAAATAAATGAAAACAAAATGAGCAGGTTTGAAGTTCAGTGCCATCTGTTCAGAGACCTGAGAAACATTCTTCAAAAATAACTTTCTAAACAATGTTTCAAAGATATTCGGATTCTAGGATTTCCATTACTGGTTTTAGCTTTTTCCATTCCCAGAACCATTTTCTAAGAAATTACTCAGGTTACTAGGAATTACTAGGAATGGCTCAGATTTACTGCTGGTATTTTGCTTTGAAATAACTATTCCTTAATAAGAACAAATTAAAGTTCTGCCTAATATGTGTCTTATGACAGAATGTTCATAAGGTTTTTAAATACACATATTCTTGGGGAAATTAGATGCCTGGATCAAGCAATATTTTAAAAAGCCAGAAATTCAGGACTTCTGATTATTTTGTGTGTCTGATTTCAGCTTTTCACATCAGAGTCAGGTAGTGACAGGACAGAAGTTCAAGATTCCTTAAGCAATACTTCTGTTGATCATCTATAGCTTATCAATAGATGCAGAATGAGAGAAGGGGTCAGCAACTTCAGGTTGCATCTTATCCTTCCCTGTGTGCTAACACACGTGAGTATGTGCACACAGGTATGCACAGATGCACACACAGGCTCTACCAGGCGGATCCCTGTACAGTGTGTTCAAGTGCCCCCTGAAAGGGCCCAATGATGGTTTTGCTGCCTCTGTCCACAGAAGGTGTCCACATGATATTAGTTTTCAAAAATGGCAGACCTAAGTGAAATTAGTTAACAGACTTAACACAAATATAATGTTTGCATTATTTTACCTTTGATTCTGAATTTTGTTAAAAGCATTGCCAAAGGATGAGGGCTCAAGAGATTATTCAATGTGGGCCTGGCTAAAAGGAAGAGGATTTAGCTAATGAATATAAATTGAAAGTTTCACAAAAGTTATATCAAGATAGCTACACGCATACAAACATATGTAAACATTTGTTTGTAACCTTCATTCAAGCTTATTTAAAACTACTTAGAAGTATATTAAATCATTTTAACTGCATAACATGATGCAAAATAAGAAAATAATCATTGTAGATTAAATAATAGCATATGATTCATTTCCATGAATTTTGAATAATGTACTCTAAATTTGCATGCACACGTTTTATACATGTTAAATTTTCATTTGTGCTGGTGACAACAAAGGTGGTTGCCAGTTCACGAGCATATTTTAGATAATTTCCCAAACGATACACTTCTAATTACAACAGTTTGTTAAATCATGTTGCCTTTGGTCCCATGGCACTCCTGCTCAGCTGGTGGCATCAGCTTGAATTACATTTGCAAGTATAAGGTGGCTGTTTTATTCATTGAAACTCCTTCTGTGATAAGCTAAGAGAAAAAAAAAACACTGATTCACAAAAGAAATACTGTTGCATGACAAAATATTTTGACAGAGTGAAGAATAGAAGAGTAAAAGTATAATGGGAAAACTCTTCACTCTGGTAGCCTCTCTTATAGTTACTTTATCACAGTCATATTGAACATTAATACAATACTTTTAGGAGCTTTATTCATTTTTAATATTGAAAGAGTAAATCAACTAAAGATATTTTCCCACTATAACATGCTGAGTACTGGAGATTTGGGGGAGGAATCAATGGAAAAATCATTACCTTTTCCACTTTCTAACTCATTCGGGTTAAAATAATTCTCTGCCTTTGTTTTGTTCTGTCATTTTGGACATAACCAGCACATATGGTCAGTCCTTAGGACAGTGGCATGTTTAGGGCTGAGAGAGAGGGAATCACTTTGTTTCTGCTATTTAGTGACTGACAAGTAAGCAACTCACATTTCTTGGGCCAACTGTCCTTTTTATGTACCATATCTGTGTTATTAACAATCATGCGTAAAAGATAACAATGTAAAATGAAAACTCCCAACGTATTTCATGATTCAACATTGCATTTATGATAGCCACTGGGACATGTTAAAGTCTCCATTTATTTACTTTTTTTCTTTGTTCAATATTGTACTATTTTTAAAGGTGAAAATAATGTTAAATGTGTAACATCTATTTTGGGTATGCCTCACAGATCTCATCATCTTATGACCTTAAGGTCAGCATTTTAGAGCCAATCTCATGACCTTAAGGTCAGCATTTTAGAACCAATGAGAGAATAGACTTGAATGTGAAGGAAAATATAAATTAACTTCGATAGAAAAGTAAATAAATAGAAATACTCCATATTTATGACATTTAGTGCTGATTACTCTCTGTGTCAACTAAAAAAAATTGCACAGTGTGAGAGTTGTAAGCTAAGTTTTATTGGGGGCCAAATGAGGACTAGAGCCCAGGAGGCAGTCTCTCAGATAGCCCTGTGGTTAGTGTATATATAGGATTTTAGTGAAGCGGGAATACGTGCAATCAAGCACACATCTCAGTAGAAAGTTGCTGCTAGAGACAAGGAGCAGATGTCCCCATTAATGATTCTAGTGCTTTTCTAGATATGAAAAGATGCAAGAAATTGGGCTCATAAAAATTTTCTTCTGAAAATATTTAACTATCTGAAAGGCCAGTTCTACCAAGTTTTTCCCAGAGCACAGAGTGCCTCATTCCTGATCTCCACCCTGAACTCCTTTCAGGGGGTATTGAAGGTCAGCTACTGCAGTGGCTGGTGACTTCATTCTTGCAGAACCAGGTGGCAAGCAAGAATTTTTAGTTGGCAACTGTGTATTTCTTATCAAGCTCTATCCCTTATTTGTAGTACAGCCTAGAGAAGGCTACTGAACCTCTTTATGTTGCAATTTCTCATCTGTAAAGTGGAAATAATAATATTTATTACATCATAGAGTTGTTGTGATGATTAAATAAGATAATACAAGTAACCAGGAAAATAAGCACTCGATAAACCTTAGCTTTTGTTTTGTGCATTGTAAGAATGAAGTTCAGTTATTACTGTTTTTGAACATTGATGTGGGAAACTGGCAGGAAAATGTTCTTGTTTCACAAAGTGTACTTGTGTAATTGTTCACAATATTACTCTAGGGCTCTAAAGTAAATATACTGAGGCAGTTTTTATACTTATTTAGAGCTCTTATTTACCTTAGGTTATAGAGGATTTCATTGGTGTAGGAATACTAATTTATGTGGGACAAACAATTTTTTGGGGGCAAACAAATTTTTTGGAGCTTTTAAATATCACCTATTGAAGCTGGTCTGTAACAAGAGAGAATGTCTATAAGAAAAGAAAGTAGAGATGAGAGGCTGGGAGAGAAAAGATGCCAAGTCCTTGGTTCTAGTCTTTTCCCACTATACCCATGCCCTCTGGGTTATGTAAACTACTGACATCTCCTTTTTCTTTAAGCAAGTTTGAGTTGTTTCCAAAGGGGTAATGACTAACATAATGAATGCTACAACACGAGAGGGTAGTTTTATCCTTAAGGTTTTAATAAACCTAGTTCATCACATGGGCTTTGGGTAACCTCTTGGAGACAATGGTAATTATTTTACTTCATTCTTCTATGCTCCTGACCTTAGAGCATAAATATGTCAGGGCTACTCTTCACTAATACTCTGTTTCCCACATTTGATCTTAAAATTCTGTATCTAATGTGTCAATAAAAACTGTTTAGGTAATATAGTAATAAGAACACTTTAGAAATCCTTTCCTCCTGCCAATCACAAATCTACCTCTATCTGCATATAGAAAAAGAGTCTGAAATAAAGTAACCCAGATTTGAATTTCATGGAGAAGTTTGAGTATGTACAAGCGATGCATTTTTGACAACAGTATGCCTTGTGGCTTGCACTGAAACTTTTTCCTCACAAAGATATTGATAAATATGTATGTAGATAACATTACGTGACTACTTTTGACTGACTGCTTTGGTGGTCAAACCAGGTACAAGAGCCAAAACGAATATGCAGCCAGGCAGTGGATAAAAAATAGGATTAGGAATTACATCTTGTAGTTTTCAAGATATTAGCAGAGGAAAGAGTGATTTTTTTAAAGTCCTTGCAAACCAGAAGCAGAACATCGTGTGACTTAGAACACTGAACTTGCCAAAGAATTTATTCTCTATTTCTTTCTATGTGATAGTTGGACTAGACTAGATAGTTTGGACTAGACTCTAGGTGAAGCTGAACATCAGAGAGATGGGCTTGCCTTCTAAATATCAGAAGCAAGTTTCCTTTCCTCCATAATGTAACTTTTTTCCAGTGATCAAACACAAT
The DNA here is from genome assembly GCF_964270905.1 of Leucopleurus acutus. NCBI lineage: Eukaryota > Metazoa > Chordata > Mammalia > Artiodactyla > Delphinidae > Leucopleurus > Leucopleurus acutus. The sequence goes on from NC_139142.1 coordinate 38,688,168, forward strand.
TAAAAGTGTTAAGGAGACGGGACTTTTGGAAAGATAGACATACAACTTTCCCAATTTTAGGGAAATGATTGAAAGGGGAAACATTAGAATTAGAACTATTTTGAATGGGATATGGGATGAGGTAAGAACAGATAACCCTTAATGGAAATTGGAGATATGTGGAAAGGAAGAGCAAGAAAGACATTACTATATGCATTCGCAGCCAGTTTCTATACAGCTTATGAAAACTGAAACATGGAAAAAGAAGGCTTCAGCACTTAATAAGTGAAATAACAGTGTTTTCCCGAAGAAAAAAACAAAGGGGGAAAAGCGAAGAATAAAACATATTCAGCTTTCTTCTAAAGGTTCTGCTGTTGCTATGTGCAGACCTAATCTGCTTGCCTCTGGAGCAAGAGCAAGCCTGTGGGTTACCTGAGGATGCAGATGTGCTCTCTGAAAGGTCACCCAAATACTACCTAAGTGAACACGTGATATGAGGAGAGATAGGGCTTTATGGGATGTGGCTTTTTGAAGTGTTGACTCTTTCTACAGGTTTAGATATCCTTCCAGACAGAAGGATGTATTTCTGGATTTAGGGAGCCAAAGATGACAAGTACCATACTGCTCTAGCTAGTGACGAGTGGTGTACATTTTCTTAACTCTCACACATCTCAAGTCAAGAATAGATTAATGTGTCAGAACTTTACAAACCAGAATATTTTTCCTAATGAATAAGAAAGTACAATACAGTAAATTATGTATTAGCATGAGGGCATAAGTCATAGTCTTGTGGGAGCAGTATTCCTCTGAAACCTCTCCCAGTTTTTTTTTTATTGTAAAATCCAAAATAGCACTAAAGAACAGAGAGAAGAAAGAGTTCAAATTAAGCTGTCTGCATGGAGCCCACGAGAGCACTAGGTATGGGCTCAACTTGAAAACCTCAGAGAATAAAGAATTTCAAACGCAGCCTTTGGTCAAAATCATGACACGAAATAAACTTATCTTTTAGACCTTTCATAATGCAGTACCCCTTTTGTAATTCCTCTTTTAGTATCTAGAACCCTTAAAAAGCATCATTTATCTACAAGTCACAAGATTAAAATGAATATTGAATTAATGATTGAAGTTAGGATAATATAAACTAATTACACAGAGGTAATTTATTTTTCCACTGGGGATGAAGGAAACAAAGGACAAAATAGAATAAAATAAAAATGTTCATGTAACCAAAGTTGTTTTTATAATGCTTGTAGGACACTCACATGATGACAGGCATAAAAACTTAAAGCATGAATACTATTCAACTCAGCCAAACAAGGTGCAAAATTATGTTACAAAGGAAGGGTTATGGCATCTGTGTTTCTTCTCAATGGGGAAGTGGGGCTTCTGGTGGAATCTCAAGAAATTACTCCTGAATAAAACCCCTCTCCATCTTGACAGAGTATACTGCTCAAGGATGGCACATAGACACACAAATAGATGGAAACATTTCCAGTGTATAAAGACAGAACACTGATTTTACTATTAGTTTTTCTTTTGTTGGGAATGAAAAGTGGTAAGGACTCTTACTTAAAAGGAGCAAGTAAATAAAGAATAAAAACTTTTGACCAATAGTCATACCCATTCAGTCCATGCTGAACAAATCATCAGAGCATAGGAAAAAAATATTTGGAAGATAGACATTTCTATTAGCTGAGAGTGTTTTCTTCAGGTAATTGTAGAACAAAATATTTATGTAAGAACTTTTGGCTCATGATATATATAAACATTTCATGTTAACTATATATTAATCAACATCTTAGAGAGTAGTTTCAATAATTCTTAAAGTCTTAAGTTGTCAATGAAGTTATCATTAGAGAGCTAATCTGGACATCATACCTAGAGTGGTTAAAAACAGGCAAACAATATCCTTTATTTTTTTATAGAAGTATTGTTGATTTACAATGTTGTGCCAATCTCTGCTGTACAGCAAAGTGACTCAGTTATAAACATGTACACATTCTTTTTTAATATTCCTTCCATTATGTTTTATCACAGGATATTCAGTATAATTCCCTGTGCTATACATTAGGTCCTTGATGTTTATCCATTCTAAATATAATAGTTTGCATCTACCAACCCCAAATTCCCAGTCCATCCCTTTCCCTCCCTCCCGTCCCCCTTGGCAATCACAAGTCTGTTCTCTATGTCTGTGAGTCCGTTTCTGTTCTGTAGATAGGTTTCTTTGTGCCATATTTTAGATTCCATATATAAGTGATATCATATGATATTTGTCTTTCTCTTTCCAACTTATTTCACTTAGGATGATAATCTCTAGTTGCATCCATGTTGCTGCAAATGGTATTATTTTGTTCTTTTTTATGGCTGAATAGTATTTCATTGTTTATATGTACCACATCTTCTTTATCCATTCATCTGTCAGTGGACATTTAGGTTGTTTCCATGTTTTGGCTATTGTGAACAGTGCCGCTATGAACATAGGGGTGCATGTATCTTTTTGAATTATAGTTTTGTCTGGGTATATGCCCAGAAGTGGGATTGCTGGATCATATGGTAATTCTACTTTTAGTTTTCTGAGGAACCTCCATACTGTTTTCCATAGTTGCTGTACCAACTTAGATTCCCACCAACAGTGTAGGAGGGTTCCCTTTTCTCCACAACCTCTCCAGCATTTGTTATTTGTAGACTTTTTAATGATGGCCATTCTGACTGGTGTGAGGTGATACCTCATTGTAGTTTTGATTTGCATTTCTCTAATCATTAGTGATGTTGAGCATCTTTTCATGTGCCTACTGGCCACCTGTATGTCTTCTTTGGAGAAATGTCTATTAAGGTCTTCTGCTCATTTTTCGATTGGGTTATTTGGTTTTATGTTGTTGAGTTGTATGAGTTGTTTGTATATTTTGGAGATTAGGACCTTGTCTGTTACATCATTTGCAAATATTTTCTCCCATTCCATAGGTTGTCTTTTTTTTTTTTTTATGTTTCCTTTGCTCTGCAAAGGCTTGTAAGTTTGATTAGGTCCCATTTGTTTATTTTTGTTTTTATTTCCATTGCCTTGGGAGACTGACCTAAGAAAACTTTGGTACAATTTATGTCAGAGAATGTTTTGCCTATGCTCTCTTCTAGGAGTTTTATGGTGTCTTATGTTTAAGTCTTTAAGCCATTTTGATTTTATTTTTGTGCATGGTGTGAGGGTGTGTTCTAACCACATTGATCTACATACAGCTGTCCAAATTTCCCAGCACCACTTGCTGAAGAGATTTTTTCACATTTTATATTCTTGCCTCTTTTGTTGAAGATTAGAATATCCTTTATATGGTATTTCTTAATAAAGATTATTTCCACCCGTGGGTGCTAGCAATTTTTGCCATCTTGAAAAAGAACTCTTATTAAACGTCAGTTACCTCTTAAACCAAAATCCAAAAAGAGTCTATATGTGGTTCCAAATATTATGTGGATTTGAATCAAATTACAACTGAAAAATGGAGGAGGGGCTTTTTAGTGGTAAGTAGAAAGTCATCTATATAAGTGGCCACTGTCATTGCAGGAAGAGATATGAGAGGCAAGAGAAATTATGCAAACTCAAAACATGGCAGGATAGAGATGTTAAAAGTTGAGGCCAACATTTCATGTGTACAGCACTTCCTGAAAACATCAGAAAATCACAGATGATGCTAAATCATTAGGAAACATTTAAAATAATATCAGAATAGTCTATTCACCAAGAAGATAGAGAACAAAATACAGAGATTTACATCAAAATTATAACGTGATGGAAATGAGTTGGCACATAGATGTTTACTGGTCAGTTCAAAGAAATAGATCAATTACTTAGAAACCACAAATTACCAAAACTCAGCCAAGATGAACGATGTAATGTGAATTGTTGTACATCCATCAATAAAACCTGAATTTTTGTTTAAAGGATCCCCAGACAGAAATCTCCAGGTCCAGCTGGTTTCACTAGGGAAGTTTACCAAAGATTTAAAGAATAATTAATGTCAATTTAACACCTTTTCCTCAAGAAAATAGAAGGGAATAGAACACTTCCCAACGTATTTTATGAAGCCAAAAATACCCTGATACCAAAATCAGACAAAGTGCGAGCACACAGACACACACAGAGCACACAATAACTACAGAATAATATCTCTCATGAACTTAAACCAAAGTCCTGAACAAAATATTATAAATCCAGTGATGTATGAAAATATTAATATACAACAACAAAGGGATTTACTCCAATATGCAGTGCTGATTCAATTCTAGAAAATCAATTAATATAATACACCATATTCAGAAGCTAACAAGGAAAAAATCATATGATCATATACATTGATTCAGAAAAATCATTTCACAAAATTTAGTACCCATTCATGATAAAACCTTCAGAAAACTAGGAACAGAAGATAATTTCTTCAATCTCATAAAGAGCATGTACATAAAAACTACAGCTAGCACCACACTTAATGTTGAAAAACTGAATTACTTCCCTTTAAGACTGAGAATGAGACAAAATTACACACTCTCACCATTCTTCTTCAGCATAGAACCGGAATTTCAAGCCAGTGCAACAATGCAAGAAAAATAAATAAAAGTCAATAAAATATAGCTAATATTTTATAATAACTGTAAATGGAGTACAATCTGTAAAAATTGTGAAACACTACATTGTATGCCTGAAACATATATATATAAAAGATTTTATATATATATAAAGTTTTATGTATATATGAAGATTTTATATATATGTATATATATAAAGATTATGGTTGGGAAAAGATAGAAAATTGTTTCTATTTGTAAACATATGATTGCCTGCACAGAATGTCTTGAGATATCTACCAAAAAGCTCCTAGGATTTGTAATGTTAGCGAGGTCATAGGATGAATGATCAACACATAAAGGTCAGTTAGATTTCTATCTACTAAAAACAAGCAGTTTGAAATAAAAATTAGAACTCCACTATTATTTATAATTGTTCCAAATAAAATAAAGTACTTAGGTACTAAAACTAAACATACACTTACCATATGATTCAGCAATTATATGCTTGGGCATTTGTCCTTGAGAAATAAAAATTTATGTTCATACAAAAACCTGCACATAAATGTTCACAGTAGCTTTAATACTGAATAATTGGAAACAACCCAAATGTCCTTAAATGATGGATGAATAAATAAACTGGTACATTCATACCATGAAACGTTATGTATCAACATAAATAATGAACTATTTGCATAATAACAACATTGATGAATTTCCTGGAAATTTTGTTGAGTAAATAAAGCCAATCTGAAAGGTGACAAACTATATGATTTCATTTATATAACATTATTGAAATAAAATTCTAGAGACAGAGAACAGATTAGTAGTTGCCATGGTTTAGGGATACAGAAAGGGTAGTAGGTGTGGCTAAAAGAGGTAGTAAGAGGGAGCTCTACGGTGATGGAACAGTTCTGTTGATTCGTAGTGGTGGTTGCACAGAGCTACATATGTGATAAAATTGTGTAAATCTATTCAGACACACAGAAATGAGTATATGTCAAACCTGTGAAACCTGAATAAGATTGATTTTGTTAGCTCTGTAAGATGCTATCACTGAAGGAAATCAAGTGAAGAGTACATCATTTTTGTACTTTTTGTACTCTTTGTAAATTTTATAGCATCCTCCTTTGATTCTATAATTAATGACTGAATCATAGATCAATTGAATAGTTATTTTAAAATTTAAAAATTTACCAATGATTATATGGATTGTCATTCTCCAATCTATTGTGTTACATATAGTTTAAATTATGAAATAGATAATGTAATCTAAAAGATCATTTGCTTTGGAAAACTAGAAAGCCCAAAGATGTAATAGGTTTATTTTGCTTTAATTAGTCATAGAGCCTATTTTGCAAAGAGAAATGTTACACGGATAATCAAAGGCATAAGATTTTCAAAGAAATATTTCTGAAAGGTGAATTAGAATATGTGAGTAATTCAGCTGAAAGGAAACCCTAAGCCTCTGTAATGATATCCAAGTTAAGACTGTGCTTTGACATCTAGCTCTGGGATAATAAATATGTTAAATACTTTGCATATTAAACACAGAGAAGATAATTACCAATTGAAAAAAGAGAATAAACATTTAAACATGTAACTGATAACTTTTTTTTTTTTTTTTGCGGTACGTGGGCCTCTCACTGCTGTGACCTCTCCCGTTGCCGAGCACAGGCTCAGGACGCGCAGGCCCAGTGGCCATGGCTCACAGGCCCAGCCGCTCCGCGGCATGTGGGATCTTCCCGACCGGGGCACGAACCCATATCCCCTGCATTGGCAGGCGGACTTTCAACCACTGCACCACCAGGGAAGCCCAAAAATGTAACTGATAACTTTTATCTATTTTTTAATTTTTATTTTATATTGGCATAAAGTTTATTTACAATATTGTGTTAGTTTCAGGTGTACAGCAAAGTGATTCAGTTATACATATACATATATCTACTTTTTTTCAGATTCTTTTCACATATTGCTACAGAATACTGAGTAGAGTTCCCTGTGCTATACAGTAGGTCCTTGCTGATTATCTATTTTATATATAATAGGGTATATGTTAATCTCAGACCTCCTAATTTATCCCTCCCTCCCACTTTTCCTCTTTGGTAATCATAAATTTGTTTTCGAAGTCGGTGAGTCTGTTTCTGTTTTGTAAAGAAGTTCATTTGTATCATTTTTTAGATTCCACATATAAGTGATATCATATATTTGTCTTTCTCTGTTTGAATTACTTCACTTACTATGATAATTTCTAGGTCCATCCATGTTGATGCAAATGGCATTACTTCATTCTTTTTTATGGCTAATAGTCCATTGTATATATGTACCACATTTTCTTTATCCATTCATCTGTTGATGGACATTTAAGTTGTATCCATCTCTTGGCTATTGTAAATAGTGCTGCAATGAATATTGGGGTGCATGTATCTTTTCAAATTATGGTTTTCTCAGTATATACACCCAGGAGTTTGATTGCTGGATCATATGGTAGCTTTATTTTTAGTTTTCTGAGGAACATGCATACTGTTTTCCATAGTGGCTACGCCAATTTACATTTCCACCAAAAGTGTAGGAGGGTTCCCTTTTCTCCACACCCTCTCCAGCCTTTCTTATTTGTAGAATTTTAAATTATGGCCTTTCTGACTGGTGTGAGGTGGTACCTCATTGTAGTTTTAATTTGCATTTCTCTAATAATTAGCAATGTTGAGCATCTTTTCATGTGCCTGTTGACCATCTGTATGTTTTCACTGGAGAAATGTCCATTTAGGTCTTCTGTCCATTTATTGATTGTGTTGTTTGGTTATTTGATTTTTGAGTTGTATGAGCTCTTTGTATATTTTGGAAATTAAGCCCTTGTCAGTTGTATTTTTTGCAAATATTTTCTCCCATTCCATAGACTGCCTTTTCATTCTGTTTTTGGTTTCCTTTGCTGTGCAAAAGCTTATAAGTTTGATTAGGCCCCACTTGTTTGTTTTTGTTTTTATTTCTACTGCCTTGGGAGACTGACCTAAGAAAACATTGGTACGATTTATGTCAGAAAATGTTTTACCTATGCTCCTTTCTAGAAGTTTTAAGGTGTCATTTCTTGTATTTAAGTCTTTAAGCCATTTTGAGTTTATTTCTGTGTATAGTATGAGGGTTTGTTCTAACTTCATTGATTTACATGCAGCTGTCCAGTTTTCACAGCCCCACTTGCCAAAGAGACTATCTTTCCTCCATTGTATATTCTCGCCTCCTTTGTCAAAGGTTAATTGACCATGAATGTGTGGGTTTATTTCTGGTTCCTCTATTCAGTCCCATTGAGCCATATATCTATTTCTGTGCCAATACCATGCTGTTTTGATTACTGTAGCTTTGTAGTATTGTCTGAAGTCTGGGAGGGTTATACCTCCAGCTCTTCTTTTTCTTCAGGATTGCTTTGTCAATTCTGGTTCTTTTATGGTTCCATATATATTTTGGGATTATTTGTTCTAGTTCTGTGAAAAACATCATGGATAATTTGATAGGATGGCATTAAATCTGTAGGTGGCTTTGGGAGGTATGGCCATTTTAACAATACTAATTCTTCCAATCCAAGAACATGGGATATCTTTCCATTTCTTTGAATCATCTTCAGTTTCCTTTATCAATGTTTTATAGTTCTCAGCAGATAAGTCTTTCACCTCTTTGGTCAGGTTTACTCCTAAGTATTTTATTTTTTTGGTGCGATTTTAAAAGGGATTGATTTTTTTCTTTCCTTTTCTGATGTTTCATTGTTAGTGTAAAGAACTGTAACAAATTTCTGTATGTTAATCTTATATCCTGATACCTTGCTGAATTAATTTACTAGTTCTAGTAGTTTTTGTGCAGAGCCTTTAAGGTTTTTCTATAATTATAGTATTGTGTCATCTGCATATATTAACTATTTTACCTTTTCTATTCCAATTTGTATAGCTTTATTTCTTCTTTGTCTTTGATTGCTGTGGCTACGACTTCCAATATTATATTGAATAGAAGTGGTGAGAGTGGGCATCCTTGTGTTCCAGGTTTTAGTGGGAAGGCTTCCAGCTTTTCACCACTGAGTATTATGTTGGCCTTGGGTTTGTCATAAATAGCTTTTATTATGTTGAGCTATGTTGCCTCTATACCCATTTTGGTAAGAGTTTTTAACATGAATTGATGCTGAATTTTATCACATGCTTTTTCTGCATCCATTGAGATGATTGTGTGGTTTTTGTCTTTTCTTTTGTTGATGTAGTGTATCACATTGATTGATTTGTGTATGTTAAACCATCCTTGTGGCCCTGGAAAGAATCCCAGTTGGTCATGGTGTATGATCGTTTTTATGTGTTGTTGGATTCAGTTTTCTAATATTTTGTTAGGATTTTTTGCATCCATATTCATCAAAGATATTGGCCTATAATTTTCTTTTTGGTATTGTCTTTGCCTGATTTTGGTATCAGGGTTATGGTGGCTTCACAGAATGACTTTGTTCCCTTCTCTTCAATCTTTTGAAAGAGTTTAAGGATCTGTATATGTCTTTCTCTGTATGTTTGGTAGATTTCTTCAGTGAAGCCATCTGGTCCTGGACTTTTGTTTGCAAGGAATCTTTAAATTACAGATTCTATTTCATGTCTAGTGATCAGTCTGTTCAAATTATCTATTTCTTCTTGATTCAGTTTTGGTGGGCTGTATGTCTATTTCTTCTAGGTTGTCCAGTTTGTTGGCATACAATTGTTCATAGAATTCTTTTATAGCCTTTTGTATTTCTGCAGGACTGGTTGTTATTTCTCCTTTTTCATTTCTAATTTTGTTTATTTGGGTCCTCTCTCTCTTCTTCCTTGTGAGGCTGGCCAGAGGTTTGTCAATTTTGTTTACCTTTTCAAAGAGCAAGCTCTTGGTTTTATTGGGGTTTTTTTTTAACATTTTTAAATCTCTTATTTATTTACTCTTTGATCTTTATTATTTCCTTCTTTCTGCTGACATTAGGCTTTATTTGCTCTTCTTTCTCTAATTCTTTTAGGTGGTAAGTTAGGTTGTTTATTTGAGATTTTTCTTATTTTTTGAGGAAGGTCTGTATTGCTATGATCTTCCCCCTAGGAACTCCTTTTGCTGCATCCCATAGATTTTGTATGGTTGGGTTTTCACTGTTATTTGTTTCAAGGTATTTTTTAACTTCCTCTTTGGTTTCATCACTGAACCACTGATTTTTCAGTAGCATGTTGTTTAGTCTCCATGTAATCTTTTTTTTTTTTTCTCGTTTCTCTTTCTATGGTTGATTTCTAGGTTCATGACATTGTGGTCAGAAAAGATGCTTCAAATAATTTCTATGCTCTTAAATTTGTTGAGGTTTGTTTTTGTCCTAGTGTGTCATTAATCCTAGAGAATGTTCCATGTGCACTTGAAAAGAATGTGTATTCTGCATTTTTTGATGTAATGTCCTGAAAATATCAATTAAGTCTTCCTGTTCTATTGTATAATTTAGAATCTCTGTTATCTTATTGATTTTCTGTCTGGAACATCTGTCCATTGATGTGTGTGGGTCGTTAAAGTCTCCTAGTATTATTGTAATCCCATCAATTTCTCCCTTTATGACTGTTAATATTTTTTATGTATTTAGGTGCTCCTATATTAGGTGCATATATGTTAATGAGTATAATAGCCTCTTCTTGTATTGATCCTTTTATCATTATATAGAGCCCTTCTTTATCTTTCTTTTCAGCTTTGTTTAGAGTCTATTTTGTCTGATATGAGTATTGCTACCCCTGCTTTTCTGTCATTTCCACTTGCATGAAATATCTTTTTCCATCCCCTCACTTTCAATCTATGTGTGTCCTTAGCCCTAAAGTGGGTCTGTGTTAGAATATTGTAGACTCTTGTTCTTTACCCAATTTGCCACTCTATGTCTTTTGGTCAGAGCATTTTGTCCATTGACATTTAAGATAATTGTTGATAGGTATGTATTTATTGCCATTTTAAACCCTGTTTTCCAGTTGATTTTGTGTTTCTTCTTTGTTCCTTTTTGTTTTTCCTTTTGTGATTTGATGGTTTTCTTTTGTATTATGTTTTTGATTTTTTCTTTTTGATTTCTGTGAATCTGTTGTATCTTTTTGATTTGTGGTCACTCTTTTTCAAATATGTTAACCCTTTACTATATCTACTTGCTCTAGGCTGGTAGTCACATAGGCTCACATTCTTGAAAAAAGTACATTTTCTTACTCTCCTACCCACATTTTATGATTTTATAATTTTATGATTTTGATGTCCTCTTTTACATCTTCATGTTTGTCATTTTGCTATTAATTGTAGTTATCACTGTTTTCACAACAATTTTTGATTTTTTTAAAAATCTGTGTACTGGCTTATTTAAGTGATTTACTTTCCAATTGTGATTTTCTCTTTCCTATAGATTCTTGCTTCTTTTCTATTTAGAGAAGACCTTTCAAATTTTCTTTTAAGATAGGTTTAGTATTGCTGTATTCTTTTAGCTTTTGCTTGTCTGAGAAATTCTTGGTCTCTTCTATTCTAAATGATAATTTTGTTGGGTAGAATATCCTAGGTTGCAGGTTTTTCCCTTTCAGGACTTTGAATATATCTTGCCATTCCCTTCTGTTCTGCAACATTTCTGTAGGGAAATCAGCTGATAGCTTTATGGGTGTTCCCTTGTAATTAACTCTTTGTTTTTCTCTTGCTGCATCTAAAATCTTCTCTTTAACTTTTGCCATTTTAATTATAATATGTCTTGTTGTAGTTCTGTTTGTGTTCATCTTGCTTGGGACCCTCTATGTTTCCTGTCCCTGGATATCTGTCTTGTTCTTTATGTTTGGGATGTTTTCAGCCATAATTTCTTCAAATACATTTTTGATCCCCTTTTCTCTTTCTTCTCCTTCTGAGATCCCTATTATACATAGCCTGGGATGCTTTATATTATCCAATAGGTCTCATATATTGCTATCTTTTTTTTTATTCATCTTTCTGTCTTCTGTTCTGATTGGGTGATTTCTATTATTCTATCTTCCAGATCACTTATTCCTTCTTCTGTATTATGCAGTTTGCTGTTTATTGCCTTTAGCTCAGCTTTTGTCTCAGAAAATGATTTTTCTAATTTTAACTGGCTCCTCTTATAGTTTCTAGTTGCTTTTTACAGTAATCTGCATTTCTATCAATAGCCTTTCTTAATTCCTTCAGTATTTTCATTGCCTTCTTTTTGAACTCAGTGTCTAGTAGACTGGAGAGATCTATTTCATTGTTCTTTCAGGGGAAATATCTTTATCTCTTAATTGGGAGTGGTTTCTCTCCTTCTTCATTTTACTTGTATTTCTCTGATTCTATGAATTTAGGAGAAACAGTTATCTACTGTGGTCTTGAAGGGCTGTTTTTAGGTGAGAATGTCCTTGTGTATCCTCTGTGAGTCTAACATGTTTGGTGCAAGGCCTGTGTTTAGTGTGGATGCCTGCCTCATCTTTCCTCAGTGTGTGCTCTCTGTATGCCCTTGATGAGGGGTGTGACTATTGTTGTGGTGACCAGAGGCTGCCCTAGATGTTGAGTTTAGCCTCCTCTTTTCTCTGTGATTGTCTCAGCCCTTTCAGGAGCAGAGTCTGCTCCCCAGTTGTCAGGGTAGACACACTCAGATCTGTTTCTGAACTGTGGTGTGAGATAGGTGGAACAGAAATGCTCCTGCTGGGAAAGAAGCCTCTAACTATTCCTCTTCAGGAGCTGTCCATGCCCTCTGTCATGTCACCTGTCACCCACTATGTGGGCTCACAAAATGCACTGTTGTTGGCACTGCCCTCAGCCCTGACTCAACCATGGGAATTCAGGCAATTGGACTTGGTGTCCCTCAGGTTCTATGCTCTTAAAGCCACTAGCACAGATCCATTGACACAGCACTGCTGGGGTCAGACACTGAGACTGCTGTAGTCGTGCACCTGGACCCACCGTGGGGGCTACTGAGTCAGCCCAGATACCAGCCCTGCTTCTGTGTGCATGTGCCCACCGTGCCTGAAGCCACTGTCACTAGACCTGCCTCAGCAATGAGAGCACTAGTAATCTACTCAGATGTCCTGCAGGCACTAAATTTACAAAGCCACCTGCAGTGTGTAAATCCACAGATCACACAGCTACTGGGTCACTCAGATTTCAGTCCGGTTTCCGAAGTTGTACGGCCCCTGGGGATCAGCTTGGATTTCAGCCCCGCCGACACTTGTGGACAGCCTGCCAGTGCTTGCATTTTCCCAGAGCTCGTAGAGGTGGAGTTGTGCCCACTGTGAGCACTTTGAGAACGACGCTGCTATGGCAGCCCCCACCCCTCCCTTCAAGCATGCATGTTAACAATGGGGCTTCAGTGTTGGACCCAGACTCGTTCCTGCACACACCCCCAGTTGCAGCTTGGCTTGGACCACACTCCGGCCCCTTCAGGCTGTCTCTGCACAACCAACCCAAGTCCTCTCCCCGGGTCTGTCCTCTGAAGCTGAAGTTTTAGCACCCAGCTGCAGAGCACACCAGCAGACCTGTGTCTCAAGCTGGGGAGCACAGGGCAGTGGCACGGACCCTCTGTGCTGGTCTCTCTGTCTTCTGCCTGCTGCATGCCAGCTGCTATGCTCTCCTCTGAGCCTCTGAAGCTCCCTCTCTGTCCCAGCTGATTTCCCTGCTGGTAAAGGGGCTCCTAAGGGTGAGAGAACCTTTCCTCTTTCATAGCTTCCTCGCAGGGGCACAGGTCCCACTCCCATTTCCTTTATTTTGCTTCTGTCCTACCTGGTCACATGGTGATCTTTCTTGCAATTTTGGTTTTATGAGATTCTCTCCCAGCATTCAGCAGGTATTCTGTGAGAATTATTCCACATGTACATGTATTCTTGATGTGTTTGTGGGAGGAGGTGAGCTCCATGTCCTTCTATCTTTATCTGGCCTCCCATAGCTTTTAAATATACTTTACATAAACTAAAAAATTAAAACCCACATTTATTAAAAACATATTTATTAAAAAATAACGAAGTTTTTTGTTCATTCTTAAAAATAATTATTAAACTATCTCATAAGATTGTCATTAGTAGCTGTACTGTGCGTGTAAGAGAGCTAAGGCTCAGAGAGTTTAGATGCCTTGCCCAATGTCACACAGCTACTAACTAGTAGATTCAGGATTCAAACCCTAGTATGATTCCAAAGTCAATGTTCTTTTCACTACAACATGGCTTTTTTTTCTTTATTTCCTACAGAACCATTCTCTGGGAGCTATCAGAAAGAAAGAAAACTCCCAATAATATTTGTTGATTAATGAGCATATTTCATGTAATTGTGAATTTAATCTTCAAGTGCAGTTGGTCCAACAGTGTGAATTTATGATCTATGGCTCATACTCACTGCCATTATGGTAACAATAAGATACATATATATCAGAGCATGTCAATGCTATAGTCTATGAGTCACCTGTGATCACTACATCCTGGCATTTTCTTGCAGAAGCCAGTTCTCTTACAACCAATTCAAATGGAACTTTCTTTCTCATGGACAGATATCCAGAGGATCCTTCTGGGGCATGGCTTTCCTTCTGTCAATTACCTAGTTTGATATTGTACTATACTTATGCAAAATGTTATGGGCGGCTCAGTGAAGCACTGAACTTCTGTATACATGGCTCTGCAACTTCCTGGATTTTATACTTATTTCAGAACAGAAGTTACAAAAACAATAAAAACTGGTTGGCACAAAACTGAATCCAGATCAATTTTCTGAATATATTGCTACCTACTAAACATGGCTTTATACTTTATGTTTTAGTTTCAAATAAGACCAATGAGCAATGCTTTTCATAGACATAAGAGACCATTGAGGGGTTACAGTTATGAGAGGCTAGGTTTTACAAATATTAAAATATTTGAATAAGATCTTGAAGAATATGTATTGTTTGTCTTGACAGACTAGGACTACGAAAGTTAAAATGGTTAAATAAGGGTGAAAGCAAGTGAAAAAAGGAGGAATTTAGTGTGCTAGGTTAGGATATGAATGGACTAGTGGGATCATCTTTTTAGAGACCTGGATAGACAGGTCTGTTTCTGACCTTGTCTTTGAGAAGACATAGGAGAATGGGAAGACCAGTATATAGGGTGTCTGGAGGGGAAGTTCCCTGTTATATATAGAAAATATCGTCCCATCGTCTTTTCTACACTTAGGAAAAATAACAAAGCTGTAATGGTTACTACTGCCTGGGTTCAAACCCCAGCTTGCTCTTTACTGGCTGAGTAACTTGTACAAGTTTTGACCTTTCTAAGTCTCAGTGTCTTTGTAAAACTGGGGTAATATTCCTCAAAAATCATTGTTACCGTTAAATAACTTAATGAATTTTTGGAGAATCACCTAACAATAATCCAATAAATGATGATGACATTGATAATGACGATGATTCCTTTCTCCCACCAAAATACGTTTTTTATGATGGGAACACAATATTTCAGAATTGAGGGCTTGCAATATAAACACATAGATCTCCTATAAATGTGAACTATGGCTAAAATAAAGGACTTACTGGGGTTGTCTCTCCTTCTTTGGACCAGTCACCTTGGTCTCTCTTCCCCAGACAGTACTCACATTCCTCTTAGGTATTGTCCTACTGTTGACCTGCTTGATCCTTCTAGGTAATTTAAGATGCTAACTCCTTCATATATAATGAGGTGTACGTCGCCACTTTTAATCAAGGTATTGGTTGATAATCAGGAGTGCTTGAGATAATGAAACACAAACTGTATCTTATAGTAGGAATTTGGCATGCTTCAAAGTCTGCTGGTAAGAATGTTAGGATTGTTTGTTCCTGGTAATATTAATAAAACTGACTTAAACCCAAAGGAATTTATTTCTGTAATATTAAGTAGCTCATAGGATCATCAGGAACACTGGAGAACTAGACTTAGAAACAGGCAGAAATAAAAGGACTGTAAGCAGCAGTCACAACCCCTAGTTACACCAGAGAACCAAAACAATGAGGCCACTGCTGCTCTTACACAGATCTTACCTGTTGTCACCCCTTGTGCTACTGTATGTGAATGTCACTGCAGACATTGCTTCTGTTGCTGCTCCAGGCATTGGATATCTCTACCCAGCCACAAGAGTAGAAAATAATTCCATATTTAAAATCCGGTCAGTGCACATTGAAAACTCAAAGACTTTGATGAAAGAAACTGAGGAAGCCTCAAATAAATGGGAGAATATATCGTGCTGATGGATCAGAAGAATTAATATTGTTAAAATGTCCATTCCACCCCAAAGCTATATATAGTTTCAATGCAATCCCTACCAAAATTCCAATGGCACTTTTTACAGAAATAAAAAAAGCAATCCTAAAATTCGTACAGAACCACAAAAGACCTGGAACAGCCAAAGCAATCCTGAGAAAGAAAAACAAAGATGGAGTTATCACACTTCCTGATTTCAAACTGTATATCAAAGCTATAGTAATTAAGGCAGTATGGTTCTGGCATAAAAATAGTCACTTAGATAAATGGAACAGATTTGAACACCCAGAAATAAGCCCTCGCATATATGATCTAATACTGGACGAAGGAGCCAAGAATATAAAATGTGGAAAGGTTAGTCAATATATGGTGTTGGGAAAACTGGATATCCACTTGCAGAATAATTAAACTGGACCTCTATCTTAACATCACTCACAAAAATTAACTAGAAATGGATTAAAATTTAAACATATAACCTGAAGCTGTAAAATTCCTAGAAGAAGAGGTAGGGGAAAACTTGACACTGGTCTTGGAAATAATTTTTTTGGATTTGACACCAAAAGCACGAGCAACAAAAGCAAAAAATAAGTAAATAGGACTATATAAAAACTAAAAAATGCTTCTGTACAGCAAAAGAAACAATCAACGAAAAGAACAAGCAATCTACTGAATAGGAGAAAATATTTGCAAACCATCTGTCTGGTAAGGAGTTAGTTATCCAAAAAATATAAGGAACTCATGTAACTCAATGCAAAAAAAAAACCTGATTAAAAAATGGGCAGAAGACCTGAATAGATATTTTCCGAAGAAGACATATAGATGACCAACAGACACATGAAAAGATGCTGAACCTCTTTTATAATGAAAATGCAAATTTAAACCAGAATAAGATATCACCTCACATCTGTTAAAATGGCTATCATCAAAAAGACAAGAGATAAGTGTTGGCAAGAACCTAGAGAAAAGGGAATCCTTGTACCCTTTTGGTGGGAATGTAAATGTGGTACAGCCACTATGGAAAACAGTATGGAGGTTTCTCAGAAAATAAAAATAGAACTACCATATAACCCAGCATTCACACTTCTGGGTATATATCCAAAGAAAGTGCAATCAGAATCTCAGAAAAGATGTATGCACTCCCCTGTTCATTGCAACATATTCACAGCAACAAAGATATGGAAATAACCTAAGTGTCCCTCTACAAGTGAATTGATAAAGAAGTTATGATATATATAATTAATAATATAATATTATGTGTAATATTATTTAGGCATGAGAAAGAAGGAAATCCTGTCATTTGTGATGATGTGGATGGACCTTTAGGGCATTATTCTAGGTGAAATAAGCCAGACAGAGATGGACAGATGATATGATCTCGCCTATATGTGGAATCTAAAAAATGTCGAACTTGTAGAAACAGGAGAATGGTGGTTGTCAGGGCTGGGGGGTGGGGGAAACAGTTATTGGTCAAAGAATACAAACTTCCAGTTATAGGATAAATAAGTTCTGGGGATCTAATATACAACATGGAGACTATAGTTAACAATATCGTTTTATATACTTGAAAGTTGCTAAGAAAATAGATTTTAAATGTTCTCACCACACACGCACACACAGAAGTAATTACGTGATGTGACTGAAGTGTTAACTAACCCTATTATGGTAATCATTTCACATTATATGCGTGTATCAAATCATCACACTGTACACCTTAAACTTACAAAGTATTATATCAATTATATCTCAACAAAGCTGGAAGAAATTAATTCTATCAGGATGTATAGACTAGTGCCCTAGTCTAGTGTTCAAGCACTAGCTACAAGGAAAACTGGCAGCATATTATCTACCTTCTGTGGCTTCTATGGTGAAAAGCAGCCAGTACCTTCCACAAGATTCATAAGAGAGAGAATCCTCTAAACCTAAAGAGAGGTAAGATGCTGGGAAACCTAAGTTAGCAAATTTCCAACTAGGAAGGTAGAAAGTGGAGGCCTATGAGAAAGTAACTCTTAAAGCTATGGCATTACTAGTACTTACTCTTAGTTTCATCTACATGGTGAGTCTACTTGTCTTGTACCTTGTTTCTTATAGCAATATCCCCTATTAGAAGTCTCATTATGATCTCAACAGCAGAGTTGATAAACAAAATTCATGTGCTTTTGTTGCTGAAGGTTAGATTCTCATTCTGTCTCTTTTAATTCACTGGTACTTGTGTAGAATGAAATATGAGGGGGAATTGACATAGGAATTAGTGGATGGAATCTTGAGTACACAGGAGCTGGGCTCAGATACCCTCTCTATCACCATCTGGTTGTGTGATTGGCAACGTCATTTAATCTTTCTGGATCTCAGTTTCTTTCTCTATAAGGTGGGAATATTATCACTCAATTTGAAAAATTGGTCCAAAGATAAAAAATGTTTTTTAAAATTACTTGATATAATGCCTAACAGAAAATAAAATTCTAAATAAATAACAAATGGTAACCTTTTTGTTATTATTTTTTTCCTGTCTTTGAGAGTCATTGGCTATAAGGGCATTAGTGTGTCTGCAATGCCTAAAAATCTTTTCTTTGTATCTTTCATTTCTACCTCTTTCCATTGTTTGTCATGATAGCTACTGAGCTTGTTTTATAAGCTACTATAGTTGTAGTCAGTCATCCAGACAACTTATTCTTCTTGTTGGACAAGGGCAAAACCACATCCCTAGCACCTGGGCGGTCTCTCTTGCTAGAAAAAGAAAACAACAGAAAAGGAAAGAAAATGAGGATTAGCAGTGGTGTGTTTTGCAGCTCTGCTAGTGAGTAGCACATCAGTAGGACTGGACAGAACTAGCAATGCAGTCACATTCAAACTGGTAACACTTCATCTAGAAAAATGCACTACACAAATCCTTGCACCTCTATTAAGTGTAACTGCATTTTTGGTAAGCTGAATGACAACCTGAAACATTCTTCTCTGATTAGCTAGGTAAACCTGCCCAGGGGAAATGAACTAACAGCAGCTTATTTTCTTAAGAATATAGAGTAATATAAAGTCAACACATGTGTCAACAGAAGCATGGATTGAATAAAGATGTAAGAAAATTCTCCGGATGACCCTGCCCATTAAGATAACCTCAGGACATAATATTTCGTCATGTACTTTCGAATTTAGGAAATAAATTTCATTTCCCCTATTTCTGCTAACAGCATTTGAGAGAATCAAAACAGTTTAGAATAAGCTCTGGCTTGTATAGACTTGAAAAGGAAATAAAATGGTTTGCTTTCAAGCACTTAAATAGTAGCTCTTAGAAAATTTGCTAACTTGGGTCATGTTTACACTTCTATTGCCAACCCAAAGAATCAGTTCTTAGCATTAATTTAAGATTCTTTCATTCTTCACAGTCATTTCACCTCTAAGTAAGAGAGACAGTACTTAAAAACAGAAGGCGTATGAAAATGTGCTTTTGTATGAATTGTAGTCTGCACTAGTAACAGGGTCTCTTACTCAACATGAAAATTGGAATTCTCAAAGCAAAGGATTTAATCAAACAAATAATTGTATTTTGCAATAGGACTATAAAGGGAATCCTAATTAATGTGCTAATAGCTACTCCCTGTTTACAGGGCATTATCCCAGGTCATGAACTGTAACAAATATACATGAAAATTCATGTTCACAGAGCAGAGAGAGAATACATTCCGTTTCTAGAACTCTGCCTATGAGACATTTCAATCAGAGAGATTGCATAAGAAGTGAGTCTTTAAAAGTTACTTTCCTGAAGTCTGAGCCTAGGATGAGTTATTCTTTATAAAATAATTTCCAGGCTACAGACGTAACTCAGAAGTCATCTCCATTTCTCTTGAAATTAAAGAGTCCTGGAATCTCACTTCTTAGGGACCCTAGAGGTCAACTAGTCCATTTCATATCCTATATATGCATCTTTGAAAAATCATTGTTTAATTACCTGGATCTATCCAGGGTTAGGCATCTCAGTAGCTCTTAAAGCAAACTTTCCCAGTATGGCTCGCTAATCATTAACATGTTTTGTTTTAAATTATTTTCTTGAAATTTAGTATGGTTTTCTACATTCTAGCTTCTGAAGCCACTAGAAGTAGTACAAATTCTTTTACCCATGATAGCTCTTCAACTTTAAATTGATATCAGTAAACATGCCTGGGTTGGATGACGTGCTGGATTTGATAATTCTGACCAATATGTTGGATTAGGTAATTCTGACCAAACTTGCCACTGAAAAAAGTTAAACATTTTGAGGGAAAGAGTAAAACCTTTTCCAAAATACATCAATATGACCAGACCAGAGGTTGAGGACTTGGAGAGGTAAAAAGAAAAGGTACTTGGCAACTTTTGTCCTAGAGTCACTTGTCTATGCATAAGAGACACTTGAGACACTGAGCTGTGCTTCTGGGGACCTCAAAGGTATAGGGAAACAAAACTCACCAATGGTGTAGATTCTGATAAATGTCTCTGTTTGGTCCTGCAGAGCTATCCTGTAAGAATAAGCATGGACCGGGAATAAACAAGCCCCAGAATGGTATACAGCCAAGATTCACGTCATCCAAGTGATCTAAACAGTCTTAAAAATTAGATTTGTAGTGAGATGGTTCTGGACTGCTAGTGCCCCCAAGCATCAAATGAAAATATTTTTTGAAGGAAATGAAAAATATTCCCTGGGAGAAAATATTATCATCTTAGAAATCAAATTATTTCTACAAATAATTTTTCAAATACAGCATCCAATGACTAATTAAAAATAACTAGCACATGAGGAGATAAGACAACATGAGAAAGAAACATAAGATAGACAACAGAAATATACAGGTTAGGGTATCTGGGGTCTCTGGAGAAATAGAACCAATAGGATATGTACACATATCCAACTGGTTCTCTCCTCATATATACAATAAGAGGAGATTTGTTATAGGAATTGGCTCACGTGGTTATGGAGGCTGAGAAGTCCCACAGTCTGCCATCTGCAAGCTGGAGAACCAGGAAAGCCAGCAGTGTAATTCAGTTCAAGTCTGAAGTCTGAAAATAGGGGGCTGATGGTGTAAATCCCAGGCTAAGTCCGAAAGCCCAAGAACTAGGAGCACCAATGTCCGAGAACAGGAGAAGATGGATGTCTCAGCTCAAGCAGAGAGAGCAGATTTGTCCTTCCTCCACCTTTCTGTTCTATTCAAGCCCTCAACAGATTGAATGGTACCCTCTCACACTGGGGAGGACCACCTGTTTGTTTGATTAGCAATTCAAAATCTAATCTCTTCCAAAATACCCTCACAGATGCACCCAGAGATAATGTTTTACCCACTATCTGGACATCCAGTAGCCCAGTCAGGCTGACACATAAAATTAACCACCACAATTAGACATACTGGAATTATCAGGCAAGGATTATAAAACAAGCACTCTTACTATACACATGTAGATAAAAGCAAAGTTAAAAAGTTTTGATAGGGAAATAGAAACTATAAAAAGTGATACATTTTTTAAGAGAAACAAAAATCTAGAACTGTAAAAACAGAACATTAAAATAGTTATAACAATATCCCTTATGTTCACGAAGGTAAAGAAAATTATAAACATGTTAAAGAAGGATATGAGATAATAAAGATTCAAATAAAACTTCTAGAAATGAAATATCCATGTTTTGACTCCTTGGTTCCCCCACCTAAGTATTTTCCTATGAAGAACACAGCACCATGTAGAGGTTTATAACGCTTATGCTACATCCTGAAGGATGGCATCCCAGCCTTTCAGAGTGTTACCTCTGAGCTGATAATACAGCTACGCTTCTGAAAGGCCTTTATAGAGCTCTAGGAGATTTGCTCCTACTGGGTTGTGTAGTATGTGGTATAAACAGTGGACCCTATGATGGATGTGATCCTACGATGGCCAACTCCCGCATCTCCTTTTCTGTAAAGTGGGTCCCTTGATTGGACGCTGTGCTTTGTAGATTCTATGCCTGTGAACAAGGCATTCTGTAAACCCCTAGCTATTAATACTGGCTGAGGCTTTGTGGATGGGAAAGGAAAACATATATCTAGAGTACTTATCTATTCCTATTAAGATGAACCATTGGCCTTTCTGGGATGGAAGAAGCCCAATGTAGTCAATTTGTACCAAGTTGTCAGTTGGTCTCCTTCAGGAATTTTTTTTTTTGCGGTACGCAGGCCTCTCACTGTTGTGGCCTCTCCCATTGCGGAGCACAGGCTCCGGACACGCAGGCTCAGTGGCCATGGCTCACGGGCCCAGCCGCTCCGCGGCATGTGGGATCTTCCCAGACCGGGGCACGAACCGTGTCCCCTGCATCGGCAGGTGGACTCTCAACCACTGCGCCACCAGGGAAGCCCTCCTTCAGGAATTTTGCCATACTGGAGGGTCGGCATTGGTCTCTGTTAATAACAGGTAGAACATTCAGAGGCATCAGTAGCTGGATTTGCTTTGTTAAGAGAAGTCCTTACTGTTGGCTCCATACATAGCCCCTGTCTCTGCTATCATGGCTACTGCTTAAGTGTGCCAATAGTGGCAGTTCTAATGTGACCAATAACAAAAGCTAACTAACAACAGTCGTCTAGGATATTGATAACATGGTTGCCCAGTGTGTCTTCAGTGGTAGATGCTTTCTGGTGGTTGTTGATAACTTAGTGCCCAGTCCCATCTGTTCACCCACATACCTCTACAGCAGAACTTCTTGTCTCTGTTCATCTAGTCTTTTCCCTTCCAGGTCTCTGACCATTCAGCCAGGCCATTGGCTACTGACCAGAAATCTGTTTGCATTCTCATATAGGGCCACTTATTCTACATAAAGTGAATGACCAGGTGTATACTTTGTGGCTCTGTCCTCTGGAGAGATTTTCATTTCCAGTCTTTCAAGACCACCACTGAAGGTGGCTTTAATGCAGTCACTGTCCATTTTTACTCTGTACCCCTTAATAAGCCAACTTATTCTAAACTAAGCTTGACCGAGGATATAAATTGGGGAAGGGGTTTTGGTCCATCTGTGTGATATGGGAACCTGGGTACCTATTTATTTAGTTTATTCATGCTCTCTGTTCCTCTTTGGGCTCAATTTGAGGTGAAAATTTCCATCTTGTGAAAAACTGCTGCCAGTACTATATAATTTTATGATTTGGGGGGGTATCTAAGAGACCCAGCTCATGATGGACAGTCTCATGGTCAACGATTTTATCTCTACTAGAGCCAAACTCACATACCAGGAACTGTTCCTTAAAAGGCATATAATTCTCTTTCTCCAGAATCCTAATGGCCTTAGTGAGTGGTGTATCTTCTATATTCTCCCATGGGACACAGTCTCCTACTGGGTCTTCTGGTTTCACAGTTTATTCACCCCAGCATGCCCCTGTCCCTCAGCGACATTACTCTTTCCTTCACTATCTGACAGGGTGACTCATTCATCTCCACTTTGGCCTTTGCTTTTTTCAGACTTTTATTGGGTTGGCCAAGAGGTTCGTTCATTTTTTTCTGTAAGCTGGCTCTAGTAGCGCTTAGTTGCCTTTAACTTCATTCAAAACAATTTTGTTAGATTGTATTGTGAGAGCTGTCGTATCAGCGTGCATTTAAAAAAGAAACTTATCAAAATTGGTGAATTTTTGTGTAGCCCTTTTAATATTGAAGATGGAAGAAAAAAAGCAACACTTTTGGCATATTATGCTTTATTATTTCCAGAAAGGTAAAAGTGCAACTGAAATGCAAAAAAAGATTTGTGCAGTGTATGGAGAAGGTGTTGTGTCTGATCGAACGTGTTAAAAGTGGTTTGCGAAGTTTCATGCAGGAGATTTCTCACTGGACATTGCTCCACCATTGGATAGACCAGCTGATAGTGATCAATTCGAGACATTAACTGAGAACAATCAACATTATATCACGTGGGAGATAGCTGACATACTCAAAATATCCAAATCAAGTGTTGAAAATCATTTGTACCAGCTTGGTTATGTGAATCACTTTGATGTTTGGGTTCCCCATAAGTTAAGCAGAAAAAAACCTTCTTGACCATTTTTCCACACGCAATTCTCTACTGAAACGTAATGAAAATGTTCCGTTTTTAAAACAAATTGTGACGGGCAATGAAAATTGGATACTGTACAATAGTGTGGAAGAGAAGAGATGGTGGGGCAAGTGAAATGAACCACCAAAAACCACACCAAAGGCTGATCTTCATCCAAAGAAGGGATGTTGTGTATATGGTGCGATTGGACGGGAGTCCTCTATTATGAGCTCCTTCCGGAAGACCAAACAATTAATTCCAAGTACTGCTCCCGATTAAACCAACTGAAAGCGGCAGTCGATGAAAAGCATCCAGAATTAGTCAACAGAAAATGCATAATCTTCCATCAGGATAAAGCAAGACTGCATGTTTCTTTGATGACCAGGCAAAAACTTACAGGTTAGCTGGGAAGTTCTGATTCATCCGCCATATTCACCAGACATTGCATCTTTGGATTTTCATTCATTTTGGTCTTTACAAAATTCTCTTAATGGAAGAAATTTCAATTCCCTGGAAGACTGTAAAAGGCACCTGGAACAGTTCTTTGCTCAAAAAGATAAAAAGTTTTGGGAAGATGGAATTATGAAGTTGCCTGGAAAATGATAGAAGAAAGTGGAACAAAAGGGTGAATATGTTGTTTCATAAAGTTCTTGGTGAAAATGAAAAATGTCTTCTATTTTTACTTAAAAACCAAAGGCACTTTCAGGCCAACCAAATAACAGCCACCTTAACAATGAGTTTGCTTAATCCCCTGTGATCCCTGCCCGTTCGATACCCTGAGAAAGTGCCTCAAAGTCAATTCTTGCTTTATACCATCTTACACTCTGGATTTGTTGATGAAGGTCCCTCAAAATCCAATCCCAAGGGTACTCACTTGGATCCTTCCAGTGTATACTACTTAATTCTTATACTCTCTTTTGGCATATAGCTGTGGTTTTTTTCCCCCTCCTTTACCAGGCTCAGTACAACTCCAGCATTGTTATGCTGGGATTTAATGCAATTATCGTCCTAGCTATCAGGAGAGCAGATGGAGGTAGCACCTCAGGGGGAAAACTGCTGTTTTTCAGGGAGAGGTCTCAGTAGTCCTTTCTAATGGAGGAGAAATACTAGCTCTTACTAAAAAAGGGTGGAACCCCTCTGTAAGCCCCGTGGGTTCTACAAGCCAACCTCCTCAGGGACATCCACCCAAATATTCCCATCCCATGTTTCAGGGTTCCAGGTTTTCTCAAACAGGACCCTACTCTTGGCATCTCAGATCTACCTTGACTGAGGATTCAAATGTATTTGTTTTGTCATTCAATCAGATCTTCAGTCTGCTACTCAGAAGTGTCTGCTCTTCTACCAGAGAAGACAACATCTTCTTTGTAGGCTACCAAAGAGGCTTTCTTTTTAGAGATGAACTGCTTGTTAATGGCCCTCTGTTTCTCATCTCTCTACAGAGGAACAATACAATATTGTAATAACCACCTAAGTCTGATTATTGTTATTATAGGCATCTCCCACTGCCTTGCCCAGTGCCCTCCTCTCACATAGCTTTCAAATGCCTGAATCATCTCACCTGCAAAAGCCTGGAAAACGCATTAGCCCTCCACTAGGATGTTTTCCTAGGTAACCACCTGTGAAATCTTTAGCAATTGAACTGCCTGCTTGTGCTAGGAATATCCATATTCCATTTAGTATGATGTCCTCTTCACTCACTGGACATTGAGTGGCCTTAGCAACATAGTTGGGAATCTAGAGGAGCAGTAGTTGGGGCCATCAGTCAGTCATGCTCCTTGTGGCAGCATAACTGACTGGTGTGTTTACATGGCTAGAGCACAAGATAATATATGAAATTGTTTGAATATATCCTATTATCATTACCATTGCCACAGGATATAATCTGTCCTAGTTCAGTTTAGAGTTTGTAAGTATTCTTTTATGATCTGTTTATCTACAGTGGGCTTTAATCTCCTCCACATAAATTTTTTTGGTTAACATTTCAAAATGGAGACCACTCTTTTTAAGAAGAAAAAAATGTTGTTTTGTCTCCTTATTCATTAACTGTCACCTATCCTACTCCCTTACCTGTCTTTATTTCAGATAAAGCACATGGCTACTATGACATTGCATCATAGTGACATTGTTCTTCTCTCAGTAGATAGATAGACCTTTTTTGAAAATAGGAGTGAGTCTTTGAGGGTTGAGGGAAGAGAAGGAAAGATGACTGTGTGACTTGGCTATCAAAGTCTTAAATCTTCTTTTTGAGGAAATCTTCTTAATCCTCACATAGGCTAGTAGAACTATCATAGAGTCAATGTCAAAATAAAATAAAGGTAATTCCATTCAGTGGTCAGACCATCTATCATTCAACCCTACAAAGTTAACAACAGAAACTGGAGTAACCAGAAAAAGCCAGAAAAAAATTTTTAAATGAAGACAAAGTGGGGGAATGAAAGCAAAAGCTTGAGTGTTTTTAGGTGATAAATGTTCCTCGTCAAAAGAAACATTTAACTTTATAAGAGCATGCCACAATATATTATTCACTATGGATGGCAGGGTCCAAGAACTTGGGAGCAATTACATTTTCCTCAGAGTGGATTTATATGTATAATTTAATATAGGAAGCCAACATTGGATATTTTTAAATTCTATTAAAAATTTTAGAATATCAGAAATTATACCAGTCTAATATAGCCATGTTTTATGACATTTCACATTTAGTTTTAACTAATCTTTTCTTTACTTCTGCAGTATTGTTTATCTCAAGGTTTAAGGGTCTTTAAACTTAACTTTCAGATGCCAATTGCTTAAGGCAATTTACTGTCTTTTTTGTTCTTGTTGTTTTAATATTGGCTCTGTGTGGTGGGGGTGGTTGAACAATTTGATCAGCAGATCATTCTAAGTCGATTTCTGTATGGACAGTAACCACTTTTAAATTAGAAATTTAATACTTTGAAAAAAAGAGAAAAATAGAATTAGGATCTATGGCTACTGATGTCTTATTTAACAAAATTTCTCAAAAGAAGTTGGCTAATTCAAAAGAGTGATGTTTCCAGACGTCTGAAATGTTCACATATTCTGTTGAGACTATCACACTTCCTCATAGTGTTTTACACAACTCTTTCCTTCTCTGATGAATAGGTTTTAAAGCACATTAACCCACTCTTAAAGGTTAAACCCATTAGAAAAGTATAGCTTGCCTCAATTCCTCATGTCACACAAAAGGCCAACAGGGTGGACTGAGTGAGGAATCCTCCCCAGAGAACCTCATGAAGTCTGGACCAAAAGGAAGATTAAAATAGCTAAAACTGATGCTAAGCAATTATCATAATAGTCTTTCACAGCTTGTGAGCTAAATTCTTAGTAGGTAAGGTCCATGGTGTATGCTTGTCCTACACAATTTCTGGTTGATCCAGACTTGGTTTTAAAGGGAGCTGTGAATCTTGGTGGGTATTTTTAGTAGCATTTCTGTCTATTCTAACAAGACCAAAGTCACTTAAGCTGTGTAGAGTCGGTTGTTAATTTTGGAGAGCAGAAAGTTTTTTCCTCTGGGCTGGGCTTACCCTAAAATCTAATATCTCCCAAGAGTGTACTCCTAGACACACACACACAAAAATTGGAAAAATAGCATGCATTTCTTAGTGTGAGCCACTCCTACGAGGAGCACTTTCTACTTGAGGTGTATCGTTGTGTCCCTTTTTTAAACAAAGGGTAGCAAAATGCAGTGACGTGGCATGGGTTTGCCTCGTTAACTGGCATTTGTTTAAAAAACTTAAAGTAAATCAATCTTCATGTGAAAATACTTTCTGTGTACATTAGGTCCCTGTTGGGTGATCTGCACTACTTAATGTTTGATATCTGCTGCCATATCACTGAGTTAATATGTTTCATTGTATAGAAGTACAAACGTACTTTAGAAGGTAAAAAGGAATCATTCGGTTGGGCTAGACAAGTCAGAGGGGCCAGCAGTGAATTTACCCAGGTGGTAGCAAGAACCCAGGGATTAACATATTATGTAATGAGGTGTGTTCCCTCCTGTGCTCTTGGAAACTTGTTGCTAAGCAATACCCGCTACAGCTGTGTAAAAGATATGAAAACATAATTCAGTTATGGAAACAATAAAAGCCCTTACCGTTTTCAAAGGAGGTTGCAATCATACAGAATTTCAGGCCGACACCATTCTAGAGCTCACACGAGGGTTGCAGAGCAGCAGCAAACTATTCAGACTTATGAAGGGGTGGTGTGAGATTAGCAAGAACTTGATGTAAAATCAAGTTAAGTCTCATTGCCATCCATCACTCCCCTGGAGCACGACAACAACCATGAGCACAATAACATTACAGGGAACCACACGTACATAAGAGATTTATTTCACCAATATAATGCTATTAGATCAAAACCAGGTTTGAAGTTCATTGTAGATAAGATATTTTATTCACATAAAATTGTTTCTAAAGTTAACAGGCATTTTCCATGAAAAAAACAATATTAAAGACATCAAATATGTTCAACATTTCAACTTTACATACATAAACATATTTTTTTAAACAACAAATATTTTTGGCACGGGACTCAAAATTACTAGAATTCTATCTGAGTTAATTTTTAGGATCAGTTTTTCAAAAGGGGGTATACTTGGTTTGTATAATCAAGTGATTTGGAGGCTGAGCTGTGGATTCCCTTTAACGTATTCATAATATCATAAGTTCTAACTAAGGGTGATGAGTTTATAAAGAGAAATTAGTCCCTGAAGGGGGATATACTGGTATTTATAGTCATGCAGGGTCTATCTGAATTGTGTTGAGAGACTATGAGGCATGCCATAGAGATGAAGGGCATTCTCACCTTGTCCTGTTGCTCAGATTTAAACACAGCCTCCTAGATTCCTGAATGTTGAGGTTCTCTCGAAATGGGAATGATCTGTTTGTAATGTTATATATGCTTTACACATTGACTGTAGCATTTCTGTCTATTCTGTCCTTCCTTCCTTCCCTCCTTCGCTTTCCTTTCCTTCCCTTCCTTCCTTCCTACTTTTTCCTTCTTCCCTTCATTTTTTCCCTTTCTTTATCTTCTTTCTCTTTTTCCTTTCCTTTCATCGCCTTCCTTCTCTCTTCCTTCCTTTCTTATCCCTACATGTAAGCCTGTCCTTTGTTAGCCTTATTAACGGTTTCAGATCTCTAGAATACTACTATTCTCAGAAAGGGAACTACTGTCTGAACTATTCTAGAAATTTTTGATGAGTGTCTTAACTCTATCAGGATAATAATTTGACAAAATAACGGTTGTGCTTCTGTACTTCTACCCACAAGCATCCTTTATTTATGTGGGAAAACGTGACATTGCCATTTGTCTCAGGGGAGAGTTGTTAGGATTATATACTTCTGGCACCTATAATAAATTTTAGGAAGAAGAGTAGATCAGTCAGCACCACCATACCCTTCACCCAGACTAGATAGAGATCTCTGAGCTGGGAAAGGGTGAAATAGAGTTCACTTTGAAGTTTTCCCTCACTTCCTTGGGAGAGTTTTGATAGAAGGAAACACAGAGGGAAAAGAACCCTAAGATCTGAAAGTGGAGGAGGCCTATGTCTCTCCAGGCCCATTGGATCTCTGGTAAAAAAGGAGTCTCACGAAAGTCTCTCACATCTTAAGGACGATCAAATGGCTGCCGTGTTTTTAAAGGAAGAGTGAGACCTCACTGACATAGGTGTCTCCTACTGCTTCAGGAAGACATGGGTGTGCAGTGAAACCTTTTCTGTACTCCTGGGAAAGACACAGAAGGGCTTAGGGAGAACCAGCAATTCTGAAGAATCTGGTGATCATGTTTAAGAGGGAGCAGAGTGACATACATAACCTTATGGCCAGAGGCTGGGTGAGACTCAGGGAGATTCCACGGGGATAGAGGGTATTGAATGGAATCCATGACCGATGGTTGTGCTCCTCAGTGGGGGCCAGTGAGCACACAGTGCCCAGCCAAGGACAAAGACAACGAGTACCTCTGCAGCTGAAGGAGATATATAGCCCCTTTATTGCGCGGCTTCAACTTAGACGTATGTATCCATGGAAGTATGTTACTTTTCCCCCCAACAACCACTTCCAACTTCATGAAGCCAATTAGCTCTTTTGAAGGCCAGTGCCTTTATGAACATGTAAAAATACTTACCATTTTGGTCAAGCAATTTAAAGCTTTTATTTTCACATTCTACTTAAAACTTCCTCTCCCCTCTATCCTCCCACACCTAGTCAAAGCTTCTATCAAGAGAGAGGGATAGGATCTATTTTATTATCTTCCTCAAACCCCTGGGTTTTGAAGTAGAAGGGAAGCATGATGTAGGTCAGGGCCAGCTCCTCTTCCTTCCTTCCTTCCTTCGTTCCTTCGTTCCTTCCTTCCTTCCCTTTCCTTCCCTTTCCTTCCTTTCTTCCTTCCTACTTTTTCCTTCTTCTCTTCATTCTTTCCCTTTCTTTATCTTCTTTCTCTTTTTCCTTTCCTTTCATTGCCTTCCTTCTCTCTTCCTTTCTTTCAATACTTCTTTATTGTTACATTTAATAAAAGTGATCACATGTCTTGTTTTGCTAGGACAGTCCTGGGTTATGCCTGCTGTCTTCATGTAACAGTGCCCACCTACTTTACTATCAAAAGTGTATAAGTTTGGATCACTAATTACATAGTCATGCTAAGTGATACATATAAAGAAAAGTGAAAAAAACATAAATGCATGAATCTGAACAATTCCAAGGTAACAATTGTGTAGCTCCCACACAAGTCAAGAAATAGAACATTGCCAATATTTGGGAAACTTTCTTCAATTCTTCTCCAAATCACTACAAAATGTAACCACCATCCTTATTTCCAACACTCTATTTATGCTTGTTTTAAATTTTTTTATAAATCTGTTCATTTATGAGGTTCATTAATGTTGCTGAGTACTGTTAGAAAGTATCCATTTTCACTGTGATGTAATAGTCCATTTGATTATACCAGTTTTTTTTTTTTATGTATTCTATTTATGGCAATCAGGTAGTTTCTAGTTTTAGGCTATGATGAAGAATACTACTATGAACATTTGTATACGTGTCTCTTAGTATAAAGAGGAATTCCTCAGGTATAAGGTATGAACATCTAATGTTAAACAGTTTTCCAAAGTGGTTGCTGGCATATAATAATATAGCTAATTTTTTGTACATACATGCAAACATTTTTTGTTTTTATTTAATTCTCAAAACAATCCTTTGGAAGATAGATAGATAAATGATAGATAGATAGATAGATAGAATTTTCAGATGAGAAAACTTAGAAACATATCATGCTGTAGATCATTCAACTTGTAGGTGGTAGAACAGCCTAGATGTTAAGCTAAGTAATCTGACTCTAGAGGCACCATGCTTAAACATTAGGCTTTCCTCCCTCTCATATGTGGAAATAACTTCTAGTTGCCACTCCACCACCCATCCTCCTTGTCCTCCTAATCAGCAGCATTCTGGTATCCTCCAGGAAGCTAAGACTATATTTCCTAGTCTCCCATGCAACTAGGGGTGTTCAATGAGATATAAGTAAAAGTTTTGGACTGAAGATTCTGGGAAGGGCACTGACTTTGTTGGAAGAAACATCCTTTTGTTCTTTTTGTGTTTCCTTTCCAAAACTTAGAGGTGATGGCTGGAGTTTCAGCAGCCGTTTTAGACCATGAGGAGCCCTGGATTTCTGGAGAACAGATTTCTGTATTTTTCCTTTCAGTTCTATCAGTATTTGCTTCATGTATTTCAGAGCTGTTATGCAATGCATAATTGTGTAGGACTGTTATATTCTCTTGGTTAATTAACCCATTTATTTTTGTGGAATGAACCTTTGGACCCGGTATTTTAATTTCCTAGACTGCTGTAACAAATTACCACAAAATAGGTGCCTTCAAACAATAGAAATTTATTTTCTCACAGTTCTAGAGGGTAGAAGTCGTAAATTAAGGTCTAGAAACATGCTCCTTCTAAAGCTCTAGGGAAGAATTCTCCCATGCCCCTTCTGTCTTCCAGTGGTTGCCAGCAATCTTTGTTGTCTTTTGGCTTGTAGTAGCATAAATCTAATCTCTGCCTATGTCTCCACATGTCCATTTTTCCTCTGTGTCCATATTATCCTCTTCTTCTAAGGAGGCCAGTCATATTGGATTTAGAGTTCATCTTAAGTTGACTAAGTCTGCAAAGATCCTATTTCCAAATGTCATATTTACAGATTCCAAAGTGAATTGTTTCATTTAAGAAAAGAGTAGTTTAACAAGATAGAGTGTTATTTTTCCCTTACATAAAAAAAGTCAGAAGTAAGCAGTTCAGGGCAGATGCAGCAACTCCATGGCCATCAGGGTCCCAGGCTCCTTTTATTCTGCTATATCATTCTTAGCATATGTCATCCATCCTCATGGTCAACACATTATCACAAAATGGCCCCTGCAGCTCTAGCCTTTATATCCCTATTGCAGGTAATAGGAAGGGAAGAAGTATGGTCAAAAGCCTCCCGCTCTGTCATCTCCACTTTAAAGAACTTGCCTAGAAACACCACTCAATGACTTCTTACTGCTTTCAGTTGTCTCTACGAGAGAGTCTTTCAGCCTTCGTTCTCTAAAACCTAAAAATATCATTTTTTAAAGTAAGTATATTGCTGCCCTGATGGTGTAGGGATGTGTTACATAGGAAGGCATTGGAAATGAATAGAGGATAAGCAACTACTAGGCTTTGCCATACAGGGATTACTATTCATAAAGATATATTTGTGCGATCACTTAATGTCTGTTTCCCCTTCATAGTATAGCTAACAGAAGGGAGGGATCATGTTCATTTTTTTTTATCAGCCCCTATAATAGGAGGGTCTTAAATATTTGTTAAATGAAGTTGTTTATCTATTATATAATGTTAAATTATCCTCAGTGTGGTCTCCCCTTACATGTTCTTGTTAATTGGGTTATATAAAGCCATTCTTTGGATGATTCCCCAAAATAGACACCATGGCCCACATGTGATTTAGCCAATGAGAAGATAAATTCCTTTTATTTTTAATAAAAGACTGTGGCAGGAAATTTATGTAAAGACATCTCATACCTCAACAGATATGCATTCAAATTTTCCAGCGTCTGTAAAGCACCTGACCCACCCTCAACTGCTTTGGCATTCCAAGTTTGTCTCACATTGATATTCACATTGGGTTTCAAGAAAGACATTTTTCTAAGTTTAGAACCTGCAATAATTCATGAGCTAAAAAAAATTTTAATTAAGCACCAAACTTTGTGAGCCCAGTTCATTTACCCTTGGCAGAATGCAGCTTCCAGCAGAACAGCTTATATAGCTGATTATAAAAGCTGTAAGAGTTCCCAGGACAGAAGATGAGTCCAAGAAAAAAACATCCCAACATCAGTCAGATGATCTAACTGTAGCAGATTCAGATGTATAATAAAGGATGTTTCTTCCTCCAAAATGCAGTTTTAAAAGCTAGATGGAAAAATGACACATCAAGCATGTTCTGCAATTGTACAAATTTCAGGTCCAGTTGAAAAGAATTTGGGTGAGACCAGACATAGAACACTAATTAAGGATGCTTTCAGATGTACAGAATCATAACATCATATGCACAGCCTGCTTCTAGGGACTAGACAGCTCGGGCAGCCAATAGGGCAATATTGTTCTGGCCCATAACAATTTTACACCTTTAATTTATGAAAATAGAGTGCTAACTTAAGAGATCCTAGAGGTCACCACTCAAATACTCATGAATAGAGGCTGACAAATGAAATGGCATATATTTTGCCAACATATAACTGGTGACCCTGACAGTCACTTTCACCTTCCTTATCTTAAAATCCCCGTGTCATCTTAAGCAATGAGAAGAGAACCAACCACCACCAGGCAGAGTCTGAAATAGGAATTTTGATGAAAAGAAATGAACAAAATTAAATAAAAGAAACGATGAAACCTCCCAAAAGAACCTCACATTCAGCTCGTACTGATCATGCACTCGCTAGATACTGGGCACTGTGATAGGTGCTTGGACTACAATGCTGGATAAAACTGACATGATGCCTGCCATCAGGAATCTATATCTGCAGAGAACCAGGCCCCTGGAGAAGGAAAAGAAAGCCCAGAACCACCTGGTTTGCAGCCCAGAGTTTTCATTGTTTGGCACAGTATATTATAAACCAAAAAATGATAAAAACAACAACAGCAAAAACTCCCAATAAGTGCCAATGAAAGCTGCTTCCCTATTGCCCTGAAAGGGTGGATTTCAAAGCTAATAATTTGTTCATTAAAAAGAGCCTAAAACTTTCCAGCATCAGTATGTGCATGAAGACCCAAAGACTTATTCTTGTTTGGCAATGTCAGAAGAGTTCTGTGAATTCCAATTAATGAGGCTATTTGTGGGGTACATATGCTTTAGTTATATATCTTCATGATGATAAACTGAATAAGTAAAGCAAATCAACAGGACCTCAGGCTGAGTTGGCATGCTAGGAGCAGGCACCAGTAAACCCCAGAGAGATGCGATGGACACAGAGTTATTTTGCTCCATGTGGGGACTTCTAACATTGTCTAACTTGTTTTATTTTTTTGTTGACAGAAGCTTATAAATTTTGTAACTTTATTAAATCCCTAAAAAGAAAATTTGTATGCTGCATGGATGCTTTATTCAGAAATATTCAGACCCCAGGTTGTTCCATAAAGAGGACTTTATAAACTCTGCATATGTCACAGGGTAATATTTTCAGAGGAAGTTGTCTGATCCCACTCCCTAGGTGAAGACAAATCATAGCATCCATTACCCACAGAATTACCACCACAGAGAATTGGAGCACGGTTGCTTTTTATTTTTAGATGAACCAATGGACAGTAAGAAATGTGCAGTGTTGAACAACCCAGTACTACAATGTGGGTTACCTGGGCTCAGGTTTGAGCCTACACCAGTACTTACTGGGGGAAATAATACATTCTAGCTTAGAAGAAGGACAGGCATAAAATGCCTTTCTCCCTTTTTATGTGGATGGAAAGAAGCTAAACACAATACTTTTTAGAATGTAAAATTCAAGATATCATTCTATAATAAAATTAGAAGAATCAAAGAAATATTTGGCTTATATCTCCAGTTTTCAGAATCCACCACACAGAATGGTATTTTTAATTTGAATAGGAAGCAGTGCACCTCTTTGTTCTCAAGGACATCCTTCTCCTCAGTGCAAAACTACAGCTTGAAGTATATTAAATACCACTTTTAGTAATAGGGTTGGCTGAAGACATGGAAGGCCCTTTCCTTGATAAGAGTAGATTTCACAATTAGCTGATATATTTCCTGAGTCCCTCCAGCTGAATGCAGTCCTTTCCTTCAGTAAATGTTTTGGTCTGCAGTTTTCAAATCCTCTGAAAAAGCCTATTAGTCTAGCAGACTGTAAGATTCAGGTCTATTATTTCTCTTATATCTACTAGATGATCTTCTCGTATTTCTTTTCTCAGTCATCAGAATCACAGCTTCTGAGGCTTGTGGGCTAACTTAAATGACCTCATTTCAGAATCATTGTTATAGAATGAAGGCCGTCCAATTCTCCAGAGACCTGCATACAGGAAAAAATTCTGATATCAGTAGGGACACCACTTTACCATGAAGCCAAGAAAAACACCTAGAGTGGCTGTTGGCATTTAAAGTTACAAGAACTCTTCATTCACAGTGATATCATTTAAAAATATGTATTATTCTAATAAAATCTGGGATGTGCCCAGTTAACAGTTAGGAAGAAGCTGTCTTTCATCCCCTCGCATCATTACCTTTAGTTTTGATACTTATATTTAGAAATAAAAGTTTACAGCAACCTGAGTGGAGCTTCATTATTAAACTTGCAAAGTATACAATGCAGTTGAAAACAATGTTGAGGAAATATTTTTCTTCCTGATAAATTCTAACCATTAGATTATCTGATAAAATTAATGACCATGATTTGCCTAATCCATGCAGCATTAAAGTATCTCTTTAGGCAAAAGTAAGGCATGGATATGAAATCCAGGTTAAGAGATGGTGCTGTGTTTTAAATTGATTCACAGTTTGACAGAGCAAAACAATCCTTATCAAGAAAACAATTTTCAAAGCCCATCTTGTATTGAAGAGACTCATACAAGTGTAAAAGGAAGGATTAGGGTAGGGCCAGGGACAGTGGGGTAGGTATGGCTTGTAGTTAGGACATGTAGAGAGATGTGTCACCCAGACTTATTAAACAAGGGAACTGAATTTTTAATTGAAATTTCTGTTGAGATAATTGTGAAGTCACATATATATGTAAGAAATAATAAAGATTGCTGTACACTTTCCAAGTTTTCCCCAAAGATAGCATTTTGCAAAACTATAGTATAATATCACAACAAGGATGACACTGTATAACACCATAGTTAGTTCTATAACATGACGTAACTATAAATACAGTATAATATCACAACCAGGATAATGATACATTCATTTTATTCAAATTTCCCCAGTCTTCTCTGTACTTGGAGTGGGTAGATGTGTGCGGATGTGGTTACATACAATTTCATCACCCACGTAGGTCTGTGTATCCACTGCCAGTGTAAAAATACTAAACAGTTCCCACACCACAAAATCCCACATATTGCCCTTTTATAACCACATCCACCTCTCTCCTGTTGACCCTTCATCCATAAACCATATCAACCACTAATCTTTCCTCTATTTCTAAAATGAGGTCATTTCAAAATGTTACATAAAGGAAATAGTACAGTATGTACCCTTCAAAGATTGTTTTTTCCCCAACTTAACATAATACCTTGGAGAATCATCAAGCTGTTGCATGTTTCTTTTAATAGCCAAGTAGTATTTCAAGTTTTTGATACACTATGTTTGTTTCACATGTTGAAGGGCATCTGGGTTAATTCAAGGTTTAGGCTATTACAAATAAAACTGCTATGGACATTCCTGTACAGTTTGTGTGTGCGTGTGTGTGTGTGTGAACATAGATTTCATTTATTTGGATTAAATGCCCAAGAATGCAATTGCTAGGTCATACAGTACTTGCATGTTTAGATTTATAAGAGAATTGATTTTTTAATTGAAGTATAGTTGATTTACAATATTATATTAATTTCAGGTGTACAGCACAGTAATTCAGTATCTTTACAGATTATACTCATTAAAAGTTATTACAAAATAATGGGTATTAATTCCCTGTGCTGTACAAATACATCTTTGTTGTTTATCTTTTTTTTTTTTTTTTTTTGCGGCACGCGGTCCTGTCACTGCTGTGGCCTCTCCTGTTGCGGAGCACAGGCTCTGGACGCACAGGCTCAGCGGCCATGGCTCACGGGCCCAGCCGCTCTGCGGCACGTGGGATCTTACCGGACCGGGCACGAACCCGTGTCCCCTGCATCGGGACCCCCAACCACTGCGCCACCAGGGAAGCCCTGTTTATCTATTTTATACATAGTAGTTTATGTCAATTAATCCATACACATATCTTGCTCCTCCTCCATTCCCTCTACTCACTGGTAACCACTAGTTTGCTTTCTATGTCTGTGAGTCTGTTTCTGTTTTGCTATATACATTCATTTTATTGTTTAGATTTCACATATAAGTGATATCATACAGTATTTGTCTTTCTATCTCTGACTTATTTCACTAAGCATAATATTCTCTAGGCCCATCCTCATTGCTGCAAATGGCAGAATTTCATTCTTTTTTTATGGCTGAGTAATATTCTATTGTGTGTGTGTGTGGTATGTGTGTATGTCACATCTTCTTTGTGCATTCTTCTGTTGATGAACTCTTGGGTTGCTTCCACATCTTAGCTATTGTAAATAGAGCTGCTATGAACATTGGGGTGCATGTATCTTTTCAAAATTAGTGTTTTCATTTTTTCTGGATATATACCCAAGAGGGAATTTCTAGGTCATAAGGTAGTTCTATATATTTTTTTTGAGAAACCTCCGTATTTTTTCCATAGTGGCTGCACCAACATTTCCTTTTTTCCACATCCTCACCAACTTTTGTAGACTTTTTGATGACAGCCATTCTGACAGGTGTGAGGTGATATCTTATTGTTGTTTTGATTTGAATTTCTCTAGTAATTAGCAATGTTGAAAATCTTTTCTTGTGCCTGTTATCCATCTGTATGTCTTCTTTGGAGAAATGTTTACACAGGTCTTCTGCCCATTTTCTAATCAAGTTATTTGGTTTTTTTTGTTATTGAGTTGTATGAGTAGTTTGTATATTTTGGATGTCAAGCCCTTATAAGGCATATCATTTACAAATAATTTATCTCATTCTGTAGGTTGTCTTTTGGTTTTGTCCATGGTTTCCTTTGCTGGGAAAAAGCTTTTTAAGTGTAATTAGGTCCCATTTGTTTATTTTGGCTTTTATTTCCTTTGCCTTAGGAGACAGATCCAAAACAATATTTCTCAATTTAAGTCAAAATGTGTTCTGATTATGTTTTCTTCTAGGAACTCTATGGTTTCAGGTCTTACTTTCAGGAATTTATTCCATTTTGATTTTATTATTGTATGTAGAATGAGGAAATGTTCTGATCTCATTCTTTTACATGTAGCTGTCCATTTTTCCCAGCATCATTTATTGAAAGACAGTCTTTTCTCCATTGTGTATTCTTGCCTTGTTTGTCGCAGATTAATTGATGATTGGATCGTGAGTTTATTCCTGGGCTCTGTATTCTGTTCCATTGATCTGTTGTGTCTGTTTTTGTGCAAGTACTGTGCAGTTTTTATGACTATAGCTTTGCAGTATAGTCTGAAGTCTGGGAGGATGATACCTCCAGCTTTATTCTTTATTTTTTCAAGATTGCTTTGGCAATTCAGGGTGTTTTGTGGTTCCAAATAAATTTTAGGATTATTTGTTCTAGTTCTGTGAAAAATGTCATAGGTAGTTTGATAAAGATTGCATTGAATCTGTAGATTTCTTTAGTTAGCATGAACATTTTAACAGTATTAATTATTCCAATCCAAAAGCACAGGATAAATGAGATGATTTTTACTCTCTGTTTCTGATAGTTCATTGTTAGTGTATGGAAAAGCAACAGATTTCTGTATATTAATCTTGTATACTGAAACTTTACTATTAGTTCTAATAGTTTTTTGGTGAATACTTTAGGATTTCCTATATAAAGTATCATGTCATCTGCAAATAGTGACAATTTTTCTTCTTCCCTTCCAGTTTTGATGCCTTTTATTTCTTTTTCTTGTCTGATTGCTGTGGCTATGACTTCCACTACTATGTTAAATAGAAGTGGTAAGAGTGGGTGTCCTTGTCTTATTCCTGAATTTGGAGGAAAGGCTTTCAACTTTTCACCATTGAGTATGATATTAGCTGTAGGTTTGTCATAATTAACCTTTATTATGTTAAGATGTTTTCCGTCTAATCCTACTTTGTTCTGAGTTTTTATAATGAATGGATGATGAATTTTGTCAAAGGCTTTTTCTGTGTCTGTTGAAATCATGTAATTTTTATCCTCCCTTTTGTTAGTATGGTATATTACATTGATTGATTTGCAAATATTGAACCATCCTTGCACTCTTGGAATAAATCTCATTTGATCATGGTATATTATCCTTTTAATGTTTTATTGGATTTGGTTTACTAATATTTTGTTGAGAATTTTTACATCTATAATCATCGAAGTTATTGGCCTTAACTTTTTTTTTGGTACTTTTTCTGGTTTTGGTATCAGGGTGATGGTGGATTCATAGAATGAATTTGGAAGTGTTCTGTCTTTTTTGGAAGAGTGAGAGGAATAGGTATTAGCTCATCTTTATATGTTTGGTGTAATTCCCTTGTGAAGTTGCTCAATCCTGGAATTTTGTTTGCTGGGAATATTTTTTTATTATTAGAAATTCAATTTCACTGTTACTGATTAGTCTGTTCAAATTGTCTGTTTCTCTTTGGTAAGTTGCATCTTTCTCAAAACTTGTCCATTTCTTCTAGGTTGTCCAGGTTTTTTTGGCATATAACTGTTCATACCATTCTCTTATGACTTTTTGCATCTCTGTGGTATTGGTTGTTATTTCTCCTCTTTCAGTTCTTATTTTGTTTATTTAGGTCCTCTTTCTTTTCTTCTCAGTGAGCCTGGCTAAAGGTTTATGAATTTTGTTTATCCTTTCAAAAAATAAGCTCTTGATTTTATTGAACTTTCCCTTTTTTTTTTTTTTTTTTTTTTGGCTTTTATCTTACTTATTTCCTCTCAGGTCTTTATTATTTTCTTCCTTCTTCTGACTTTGGCCTTAGTTTCTTCTTCTCTTTCTAATTTCTTTAGGTAGTAGCTTATGTCACTTATTTGAGATTTTCTTGTTTCTTGAGGGAGGCCTATATTGCTATAAACTTTCCCCTTAGAACTGCTTTTGCTGCATCCCATAGATTTTGGAGTGTTGTGTTTCCATATCCATTTGTCTTGAGGTATTTTATGATTTCTTCTTTGACTTCTTCATTGATTCATTGTTTTTGTAGTAGCATGAAGTTTAGTCTCCACGTGTTTGTTCTTCTCCTATTTTTCTCTCTATAATTGGTTTCTAACTTCATACTGTTGTGATCAGAAAAAAGGCTTAATAATAATTCATATCCTCCTAAATTTGTTGAGACTTGTTTTGTGGCCTAGCATGTGATCCACCCTGGGGAATATTCCATGTGTACTTGAAAAGAACATGTATTCTTCTGTGTTTGGATATTATGGCCTGTAGATATCTATTAAGTCCAACTGGTCTATTGTGTCATTTAATGCTACTGTTGCCTTACTGATTTTCTGTCTGGACAGTCTGTCCAATTATGTAAGAGGGTGTAAAATCCCCTATTATTACTGTATTATTGCCAATTTCTCCCTTTTTATCTGTTAGTTTTGCTTTATATATTTTGGGGCTCCTGTATTGGGTGCATATATGTTAACAAGTTTAACATCCTCATATATTGATCCTTTTATCATTATATAATGCTCATCTTTGTTTTGTTATAGCCTCTGTTTTAAAGTCTATTTCATGTGGTATGAGTTTTGCTACCCTCACTTTTTTGTCATTTCTGTTTGCACGAAATATCTTTTTCTATCCCCTTGCTTTCAGTCTATGTGTGTCTTTAGCTTTGAGGTGAGTGTCTGGTACATAGTATATGGAAGAATTTTTTTAATCTAATCAGCCACCCTATGTCTTTTAATTGGAGCATTTAATCTATTGACATTTTAAGTAATTATTGATAGGTGTGTATTTATTGCCATTATATTACTTGTTTCCTGTTTACTTTTGTTGTTTTTCTCTGTTCATTTCTTCTTCTTTTGGTTTCTTCCCTTGTGGCTTGATTATTTTCTTTTGTATTATGCTGTGCTGCTTTCTTTTTAGTTTTTGTGTACATATTGTAGGTTTTTAAGTTTTGGTTAGCATGGGGTTGATATATATTGACCTATAACTAAATCTACATGTTTTAAGCTGGTAGTCACTTAAGTTCAAATACATTCTAAAAGATCTACATTTTTATGCTCCTCCCCCATATTTTGTATTTTGATGTCATCTTTTACAAGATGACATGCTTATCTCTTAACTATTTATTGTAGTTATAGTTTCTTTAAATTTTTTTTTCTTTTAATCTTTGTGCTGGCTTATTTAAGCAGTCAATCCTCAGTCCTTATTATATATTTGCCTTTTCTAGTGGTATTTTCCTTTTCTCATATATTCTTCCTTTTTTCCATTTAGAGAAGACCCTCTACCATTTCTTTTAGTGTAGGTTTAGTATTGATGAACTCTTTCAGTTTTTGCTTGTCTGAGAAGTTCTTCATCTCTCCTTCAATTCTAAATATCATCTTACTGGCTAGAGTATCCTAAATTGCAGGTATTTTCCTTTCAGGACTTTGACTATATCATGCTACTCCCTTCTGGCCTGCAAAGTTTCTGCAGAGAAATCAGCTGATAGCCTTATGGGATTTCCTTGTATATGACTCCTTGTTTTTCTCTTTCTGCCTTTAGAATTCTCTCTTTAACTTTTGCCGTTTTAGTCATGATATATCTTGGTATGGGTCTGTTTGGGATCATCTCATTTGGGCCCTTCTGTTCTGCTTGTACATGGATATTTGTTTCCTTCTTCAGGTTTGGGAATTTTTCAGCCATATTTTCCTTAAATACTTTTTTTTTTCTGCACCATGCAGCTTGTGGGATCTTAGTTCCCTTACTAGGGATTGAACCTGGGCCCTTAGTAGTGAGAGTCCAGAGTCCTAACCACTGGACTGCCAGGGAATTCCCCCTCAGATACTTTTTTGATCTCCTCCTCTCTTCTCTTTCTGGGACCCCCTATAATGTGAATGTTGGTGCACTTAATATTATCCCAAAAATCTCTTAAACTGTTTTAATTTTTTTCTTTTTGCTGTTCTGGTTGGGTGATTTCCATTATTCCATCTTCTAGATCATTTATGCATTCTTCTGTATCACTTTGTCAGCTAGTCATTCCTTCTAATGTGGTTTTTATTTCAGTTATTGAATTCGCTTTTGATTGGGTCTTTTTTTATTTTCTCGTTCCTTGTTAAAATTTTCACTGTGTTCACCTGTTCTTTTCCCTAATTCAGTTAACATTTTTATTACCGATGCTTTCACTTCTTTGTCTGATAAAATATTTATTTCTGTTTCATTATATTTTCAGAGGTTTTCTCTTGCTCTTTCAGTTGAGAGCTTTCCGTCTGCTTTTTCATTTTGCTTAACTTTTTCTGCCTCTGCAAATTCAGTTGAAATGTAATCTTGAGGGGCTTCTTATGTGGGAGCATCCTTATACAGACTGTGTGTGCCCAAAGTCTTTGGTGGGAGTCCTGGATTTGACATGGATGCAAGTCACTCTTTCCTCAAGGTATGCTGCAGCTATAAACTTGGTAGGGTGTGGGACTTGAGATGGAGGGGCTAGAGCTGGAGCCAGGTGTGAGGCGGGATTTCCCCTCTGTTCTGTCGCCATCACCACCCTATTGGGGGTGGGGTCTGATCCCAAGTCACTGGAGCAGAAGCTCCAAGCTGGCTCTGTTCCCTTTGAGTGTGTGTTTTCCCCTCTCCCCACACCAGGAGTCTTGCCCCAGGTGGTGGGGGGGATGGGTTGCTGAAGCAAGGGGAGCCCTTGTGGGCTCTCAGCTCATGTCAGCTTCAGACAGAGGTCCAAGCTGTCTCCGATGCACTGCCTATTCTGGCGTCTGCAGTTGTTTCCCTCACTCTGCATAGGTGCTGCCTCAGGTGCAAGATCCCTTTGTCCCTCACAACTGATCACTGTCCCCAGCCTTGGCAGTCCTTGCCCTGTTGTGGAGGCACAGCACAGGGCAGGCAGGGCCCATATGGACTCTTGGCATATATCAGGGTGTGAAATGTACTGGAGCAGCTGCCTTCAGAGATCTGGGCTGCTTCAGATACACTGCTTGAGTAATTGCCAACAATGGCCACCACTGCCCCACAGGTTCTACCCTCGGAATGTGTCACCTCTGTCCTATGGCTTTCTTTTTGTCTGTTATGGCCATCCCAGATCCAATGCCTTGCTGTGTTATGGAGTGAGCAGGGCCAGAGAATTTGCTCATCTTGGGCTAGGGCACCTGCTGAGGTGGTTGTGGGAAACTTGGCTGCCACCAGAGCAGTCCTTTCTCCACCCTGCCTCAGGGACAAGCCAAGGCACTCACACTCCTCATGAGCAGAGTCCAGGCTTTCCCCAGACCTCAAGTTAGTCCCAGTGGTCCTGCAACCAGCCAAGGGGGGCTTGTCTCCCCCAAATAGAACCCCAGGACTGGGACACCCAATCTGCGGCATTCGCTGCTCACTCTCCAGAATTTGTGTCCACCTGTGTCTTCTCTCTTTACCTCTGAGTCCCCTCCCAAGAGCACAGGTGCCAACCTGATTGATTTTCTTCCCTTACTACCTGATTATGTGTGTATCTTTCTTACAGCCTTGGTTGTACAGAGTCATTCTGTCAGTTTCCAGTTAGTTTTCAGTGAGAATTATTTCACTTGTAGATGTATTTTTGATGTGTTCACGGTGGGGGG
This sequence comes from Leucopleurus acutus, assembly GCF_964270905.1. Classification (NCBI taxonomy): domain Eukaryota; kingdom Metazoa; phylum Chordata; class Mammalia; order Artiodactyla; family Delphinidae; genus Leucopleurus; species Leucopleurus acutus. The sequence goes on from NC_139142.1 coordinate 38,731,888, forward strand.
GAGTTGAGCTCCACATCCTCTTACTTCATCATCTTGACTGGTCTCTCTCCTATGAAGTATGTGTTAATTAAAGGCTATCTTTCATCTTATATCTTCATGCCTTTCTCTGATGATATTTTCATTTGAGTGATGCATGCAGTTTATATCAATGATATGTATACTTCTTTCAGTGGAGTTGCTAATTTTCATGTCACTTCATAAGTGATGACTTTTTTGGCTGCCTCATCTTGAGGCTTTCATGAAAATTTGATTGTTTTCAGATATCATTTCCCTTTGCTCTAGCCTGAGGATCTCCTTGCCATTCCTGAAACTTGCTACCTGTGCTTCTGCTTTAGCCTCTTGCTGTTTCCTCTGCCCTGAAAGCCAGAATTTGATTTTTAATTTACACTAAGAGCACTGTGTTTTTCTTTCACTTTTTTATTGTGGAAAAACACTTGAGATCTACCTATTTAACAAATTTTTCACATGTACAATACATTCTTAACTTCATATACTATGTTGTACAGCAGATCTCTAGAATTTATTCATGCTTCATAACAGAAATTTTATACCCATTGAAGAAAAACTCCCATCTTCCCCTACTGTCAGCCCCTGGCAACTCCCATTCTACTCTCTGATGCTGTGAGTTTGACTATTTATATACCTCAGAACAGTGAAATCACGCAGTATTTGTCTTTCTATCTCTGGCTTATTTCACTTAGAATAACGTCCTCCAGGTTCTTCCATATTGTCACAAATAGTAATATTTCCTCCTTTTCTAAGGCTGAATAATATTCCATTGTATGTATAAACCACATTTCTTTATCCATCTATCCATCATCAACCATTTATGTTATTTCCATATCTTAGTTATTGTGGAAAATGCTGCATAGAATATGTGAGTGCAGATATTACTTCAAGATCTTGATCTCAGTTCTTTTGAATACATATTCAGAAGTGGGATTTCTGGGTCATATGGTCATCCTATCTTGAATTTTTTGAGAAACCTTCATACTGTTCTGTATAGTGACTGCACTATTATACATTCCCATGAACAAGGTACAAGACTGCCCCTTTCTCCATATCCTTGCCAACACTTGTCTTAAGCACACTTTTTTATAACAGCCATTGAAACAGGTGTGAGGTGATATCTTATGGCTTTGATTTGCATTTTCATGATGGTTAGTGATGTTGGGCACCATTTTCTATACTTGTTGGCAGTTTGTATGTATTCTTTGCAGAAATGTCTACTCAAGTATTTTGTCCTTTTTTTTTTTTTTTTTTTTTTTTTTGCGGTACGCGGGCCTCTCACTGTTGTGGCCTCTCCCGTTGCAGAGCACAGGCTCCAGACGCGCAGGCTCAGCGGCCATGGCTCATGGGCCCAGCCGCTCCGCGGCATGTGGGATCTTCCTGGACCAGGGCACGAACCCGTGTCCCCTGCATCGGCAGGCAGACTCTCAACCACTGTGCCACCAGGGAAGCCCTTTTGTCCATTTTTAATTGAGTTATTTGGGGCTTTTTGCTACTGAGCTGTAGAAGTTCTTTATGTGTTTTGGGTATTAATTCCTCATCATATAGAGGTTTTCAAATATTTTCTTTCAGGCCATATGTTGCCTTTTCGTTTTGATGATTGATTCCTTTTCTGTGCATAGCTTTTTGGTTTGAAATAATCTCACTTGTTTATTTTTACTTTTGTTGCCTGTGCTTTTGGTGTCACATCCAAGAAATCACTGCCAAGCCCAATGTCAAGAAGTTTTCTTCTAGGAGTTTTAAATTTCAAGTCTTACCTTTAAGTGTTTAATCCATTTTGAGTTGATTTTTATGTGTTATGTAAGATGAGAATCCAATTTCATTCTTTTGCATGTGAATATTTAGCTCTCCTAATGCCATTTACTGCAGAACCAAACTTTCCCCACTGTGTGTTCTTGGCACTCATAGAAAATCAGCTGATTGTATGTGGGTGGGTTTATTCCTGTACTCTCCATTGTATTCCATTTGTCTCTATGTTTGTGTTTATGCCAGTACCATCGTTTTAATTGCTGTGCTTTGTACTATATTTTGAAATCAGGATGTGGGATACCTCTAGCTTTATTCTTTCTCAAGATTACTTTGGCTATTTGGGGTCTTTTGTGGTTCTGTATGAATTTAAGATTTTTTTTCTGTTTCTATAAAAAAATACCATTGGGATTTTGATGAAGAGAGCATTGAATCTGTAAATCACTTTGGGTAGTGTGGATATTTTAACAATATTGTCTTCCACTCTATAACAGTGGAATGGCTTTCCATTTATTTGCATCTTTTTAAATTTCTTTCATCAGTGTAGTAGTGTTCAGTGTACAAATTATTCACCTCCTTAATTAAGTTTATTACCAAGTATTTTATTCTTTTTGATGTTATTGTAAATGAGATTTTTTTCTTAATTTCCTTTACAGATAGTTCATTGTTAGTGTATAGAAACACAACTGTATTTTGCGAGTTGATTTTGTATCCTGCAAATTTAATAAATTTGTTGATTAGTTACGACAATTGTTTGTGAAATCTTTAGAGCTTTCTATATATAAGTTCATGTAATTTACAAACAGAGATCATTTTACTTCCAGTTGAAATCAACTGAATATTTTTGAAAGTCCATATTAGATAAGTGAAGACAGACAGACTGTAGGAGTATTGGTTGAAAATAAACTGGAGACAGAGATAGTTATCTGGACCTACGGAGTAGCTAAAATGGTTGATGACAGAATAGTATAAGATAGCCAAAGTTGTATTATGCTTGTCTACATTGAAGACCTAAAATTTAGGTTTCCATTCAACCTAAAATTGAAAGGAAGCCTGGAAATGGAATACAACTAAAGGTTTGAGCTTTTCATGTAACTTTAGATGGATGATAATTCACTATATATTATATTAGCAAGTTGTAGAATAAAATCAAAATCTCTTGATCCAAATTCTTAGTTTTCTGTTAGCAACTACATGACTACTCATGCAGCCATGTCATGCAGTTATTAATTCAGCCTATAATGTCAAATTGACTGAAACTCTGTTAAAATATTTTATACTACTTAATATAAAATGTAACTAGAAAGAGAAAAATGAAATCTAAATTCATTTGCAGATACATGCTTAATATCTTAAATCCAAGATACCCATTAAAAATAGGTATCTCTATATTCTAATGTCAGTGAATTTTACATTTCTTTTTTATTATGTAAGTTTCAGGTGTACAACACTATAATTCAACATCTGTATACATTACATAGTGATCAACCCTAAAGTCTAGTTACCATCTGTCACCAGACAATTGACCCCCTTCACCAACCACCAGCCACCTTCCTATCTGAGAACAACTGATCTGTTCTCTGTATCTATAAGTTTGTTTTTGTTTTGTTTTTAGATTCCACATATGAGGGAAATCATATGGCATTTGTCTTTTTCCTTCTGAATTATTTCATTTAGCATAATCCCCCCCAAGACCAATGCATATTACCATAAATGACAAGGTTTCCTTTTTTATGGCTGAGTAGTGTTCCATTGTGTGTATATAGCACGTCTTCTTTATCCGTTCATCCATCAGTGAACACTTAGGTTATTTCTACATCTTGGCTACTGTAAATAATACTATAATAAAAATAGGGGTGCATATATATTTTTAAATTCATGTTTTTGTATTCAGATAAATACACAGAAGTGGAATAGCTGCATCATGTGGTAGTTCTATTCTTACATTTTTGAGAGGTCTGCATACTGTTTTCCATAGTGGCTTCACCAATTTATATTCCCATCAGCAGTGTATGAGGGCTCTCTTTTCTCTTTATTCTCTCCAACACTTGTCTTTACTTGTCTTTTTTATAATAGCCATACAAACAGGTGTGAAATGATATCTTACTGTGGTTTTGATTTGCATTTCTAACTAACAGTTAGTGATATTGAACATCTTTTCATGTGCTGTTTGATTACCTATGTCTTATGTGGAAAAATGTCTATTCAGATCTTTTGTCAATTTTTTAATCAGATTGTTTGCTTTTTTGTTGTTGAGTTCCATGTGTTCTTTATATATTTTGGATATTATCCCTTATCAAATATATGGTTTTCAAATATCTTCCATTCAGTAGGTTGCCTTTTCATTTTGATGATGGTTTTCTTCACTGTGCAGAAGTTTTTTAGTTTGATGTAGTCCTATTTGTTTATTTTGCTTTCATTTCCCTTTCCTTTCATCAATGTCTTATCGTTTTCAGTGTACATGTCTTTCATCTCCTTGGTTAAATTTATTCATAGATATTTTATTCTTTTTTACACAATTGGAAATGGCATTGTTTTCTTCATTTCTTCCCAATAGTTTGTTATTACCATATAGAAATGCCACAGAGTTCTGTATATTGATTTTATATCCTTTGACTTACTGAATGCATTTGTTAGTTATAACAATGTTTTTTGGTGAGTTCTTTAGAGTCTTCTCTATATATTATCAATGACATCTACAGTGTCATCTACTTTTCTGATTTGGATGCTTTTTATTTCTTTTTCTTGCCTAATTGCTGTGGCAAGGACTTCCAAGTCTATATTGAATAAAAGTGGCAAGAGTGGGCATCTTTATCTTGTTCCTGATCTTAGGAGAAAAGTTTTAGCTTTTTCTTGTTTAGTATGATGTTAGCTGAAGGTTTGTCATTCCCTCTGTACCTACTTTGTTGAGAGTTTTTATCATAAATGGATGTTGAATTTTGTCATATGTTTTTCCTACATCTATTGAGATAATCATGTGATTTTTATCCGTCATTTTGTTAAGGTGGTGTAGCACATTGTTTGCTGTGGATGCTGAACCATCTTTGCATCCCTGGAATAAATCCCACTTGATTGTGGTGTATGATCCTTTTAATGTATTGTTGAATTCAGTTTCCTCCTACTATTGTGTTGAGGATTTTAGCATCTATGTTTATCAAGGATATTGACCTTTAATTATCGTTTTTGTGGTGTTCTTGTCTGGTTTTCGTATCAGGGTAATGCTGGCCTCTTAAGGTTTTTGAAGTGTTCCCTCCTCTTCAATTTTTTGGAAAAGTTTGAGAAGGATAGGCATTCGGTCTTCTTCAAATGTTTGGCAGAACTCACCACTGGAGCTGTCTGATCTTGGACTTCTGTTTGCTGGGAGGTTTTTTATTATTGATTCAATCCCCTTACTAATAATTGGTCTATTAGGGTTTTCTAGAATATAATTATTTGTATTTCTGTGGTATCAGTTGTAATATCTCTCCTTTCACTTATGATTTTACTTATTTGAGCCATCTCTCTTGTTTAGCTAAAGGCTTGTTGAGTTTTACATTTCTTAAATATTTTTTCTTTGACATACTACACTAACTCATCTTTCATTGGCATAGAATAATTGAGTAATGAGTTAAAGAGAATAGATTTAGCTTGTCCATTTGGTGCTCTGACATGGTCATCTATTTAGTACTAAAATACAGAAGACATAAACATGCTTCTACGTTACTTCTGAGAGACTTCTGCCCCAAGGACTTAAGGAGCTTGCAAATTCCACTTCCTCCTGCCCTCACTAGCAGGATCAAGAATCCTAGCTCTACCTCAATTAAATTCAGTGAAAGAAGGTGATTACCCACCCCAGCATTCTCTGCTACACATCACTCATAAAACCACTGGCACACTACTGGACCACCCACTCCCTAGGTTCAGCCCCACATTCTCAGCTACATTTTCCCATATTCCCTTTTTCTAAGCCCTTTCACCAAGGAAATAATATTGTCCCATCTACACGCCCCGCTTAAGCCTTTTGAAAATTTGGCTCCTATGAGAACTGGGGAGAGTGAGTGTAGGTGGATGTGGTGGCCAGCTTGTCATCAGTGGGTAACATGGCATAAGGAAAAAACAAGGTTCTTAAACCTAGACAGGTCTGGATTCAAATCATGGTATGTCTCATGTTACTATCTGCATAACTTGGACAAGTTATTCATGTCTTCTGAGACTCCATTTGTTTTTTTAACTAATCAAAATGGGAATAAATATGCTGCTTCCACAAGACTGTTTTAAGGAGGATATGAAATAATAAATGTGAAGCCATAAAGTAAGAATTAGGTGTTCAGTTCCCTCCCATGCCCTTGCTGTTAATATAAACCTGGAGGCACCAACTGTAGATAGTCATTGATTAAAAGCAATTGCTCGGGAGACTTCACATTCCTCAGGGCACTTGACTGTACACTTATTTAAAGTGTGTTTATTTATGTAAACCATACTTCACTGAAGCCAATTTCAAAAAGGGTGATGCTTGAAGACAAACTAAACTCAGAATATCTCTAGACCTCTCCTGCTACCTTCTTTTTATAATGGATGCACATCCTCTTTTTTACAAGCACCCCTCTTTTCTCAACCAGAGAAAGGAGAGACTGGAGAGGAATTTATTAGCAAAATTCAAAGAGTAAAAAAGGCCTCTCTGCAACTGCTTAGACTCAGAATTATCTTATGACTGTTGCTATAGACCCTTATTTTCAAGGTGAAAAAAATGTTAGTGTGCCCTCAAGAATATCTTAGGTTGATTAGTGGCTCCTGGCTATTCTCCTCTTTCTACTCTGCAGTCAGTAGAGAGGTACCCTAGAATGAGTAAGGCAGTGACTTCAATAAGTTTTACTAGTTGGTCATCACTCTGGAAAATATATAATATATTGATGACTCAGAAACAAATGAGTACATAATATTTCAAATGGTCCCTGTGTTAGAAAGACCCATAGTCTCCCTATTTTCGAGTATTCATGTGGAACACTTCAATGGTATCAAACAACAAAATGTAAATACATTCTATAAAACATGATACTGATTCCCTCTGATAATGTTGGGTTTTTTTCCCCCTACATTCAATCTGGCTGTTGGAACTTTGATTTCTTTTATATTTAATGGTGTGTGTGTATTTACCTTTTCTTTGAGATGAAATCTCTTTATAGCACTATTAACAAATTTTACTACACAACTGAGCTTCTCTATGTTTTCATATGTTTAGAAAGATGCTGAATTTCATTGGCTCAAAGTGCTTATTTTTCAGTTGGAATTGTAAACCAGAGAAATTATTTTACAACAAATTTTTCATATTTTTAAATTTTTCTTGCCTAGAGGTACTCTATGATTTATTTCATTCCTCTTCTGGTTATATGATTTAAAGACACAATAGATAAAACACACTCTAATGCAGTTTTTTCTGTGCTTGCAGCTTTTATTTAATTTTTTTATATTACTAATCCAAGGCAATCTCCTTTTGGTTTTCAGTTCTCTAAGCTGTGAATAATCAGTATCTTAAACATTCTTCTGATAAAATAAGGTCTACATTTTCTACGCTACATTTTGGATAATTTGGATTTTATTCTATATTTTGTGTCCTATATTTTAGATAAGTTAACAGTGGATGTTAGAATGAGGTTGATAATAGTTGATTTTTCGTGGTAAAAAGAAGTTATTAAGATCTCAATGGAGGCCAGTTTCCACTTCCTGTGTTGGCAAGTTTTCTGACTATATGAGTCAGGAACTCTGAACTATACTTTGATTATTTCTACCTACACTAATTCCATCCATTCATTAAGATAAAGCTTAGGGCTTCCCTGGTGGCGCAGTGGTTGGGAGTACGCCTGCCGATGCAGGGGACACAGATTCGTGCCCTGGTCCGGGAGGATCCCACATGTCGCGGAGTGGCTGGGCCTGTGAGCCATGGCTGCTGAGCCTGCGGGTCCGGAGCCTGTGCTCCGCAACAGGAGAGACCACAACAGTGAGAGGCCCGCATACCGCAAAAAAAAAAAAAAAAGATAAAGCTTAGATATTATCTCCTTCATAGAACCTCCTCACTCTGGTCACAACTACTTTTTTCTCCATCTGCTTAACTCCCATAATCTTGTTTTTTTCATCCTGTATGGCACCCATCCTGATCTAAATTATAATATGGTTATTTGTCAACATGCAGAATCTCCCTCAGTAGGTTATAAAATTCTTTAGCAGCACAACAATCTCTAATCTACCATCTGATTCTTCACAGCATCAAGTATACTGCTTTATATATATGTTACTAAATACATGTTCAGTGAATGGATAAATGGGTGAGTTAAGCATTTTAGGTAGTTTTTTTCTAATAAGGTGATATTTGTAAACATTTTTAAGAATAAAAAACATGACATTTCAAATTATCCTTGTAGCTTCAAATGCCTATTAATTGTCCAGGCAAGTATAACCCACATATTAATGCCAGAACTTTCATGGCCCATTGTCAGTATGTCACATTTAAAGAAATGTGTGTCTGATTATTAACGCTGTGAAGAAAATTATAGAATTTTACTGTACCCTGAAGAGTGTCACAAGAGTTTTACACAGTACATCAGGTAACAGAGTTCCTAAAAATACTCTAGATATTTCTTTCCCATTCGTGACTTCAACTAAGAACCTTTCATTTTCTCCATGGAGTTCTTTCACAATTAGGACTGCCAGACTACATAGTTCCAGAAGGTATGTGCGTGTCAATATCTATGGGAAAAATTCCACATGGAATTGTGCCATGTACCACCTGACCAGCCATATACAGCATCCCTGCAATCACACTACTCCCCATTCATTTATACCTTCTCTATATTATATTGGTTGTGCACAAAATCCTTACACATTACTCAGCCATCTGCAACCCCTGAGAAGTGCAGTTCCTTGGGTGATCAGCTTTTCTCTTGAGAATTGATGTCCCTGGCAATTCTAATGAATAAGGGTCTCTACCTAAAAGACAAAACTCAATTATAAGCAAAATTCAACAAAAACATTCTAGATTTGCTTTCTGACCCTTAGCTGGAACAACTAATTCATTCATTTACTCAAAACCTGAAAACCTACTGGATGTAGGAAACTATACTGTCTAGTGAAAATAAAATATTAAATAATGTCCCTGATTTTAAGGAATTAAAGCTCAAGTATGGAAGCCAAACAAATAAATAGGCAATTATATGTGCTAAGTACTATTAAGAGAGTAGGTAGGTGCTGATAAAGAAATATAGATGAATGAATTAATCAGGGCATGAAGGTCAGAGAAAGCATTTTGAAGAACTTTTATTCATTTATTTAACTAGTATTTATTAAGTCAGATGCAGTACTAGGTTCTGGTACTACAAAGGTGAGTAAATCAAATCTGGTCCCTTCCCTGTCTGATGGAAAGTTCGCTAAGTGAGCTTCTGTGAGGATTAGTAAGAGTTCAAGTTAAGAAGTCCGGACTTTATTCTGAGGGAAATGTGAAACTATTAATGGTTTTTAAGGTTGTGATTGGCAAAATCAGATTGGTATGATATGAAGATCATTTGGGATAGGGCAGGCAAAAATGTGAAAGACTGAAATCAAAAAAACAGAATACTATGGTAATAATTTCTCTGTAAAGTAAGCACAGCACTGGTGAAGAGGAAGAACTGAAGAGTGACTTCAGGAAGATGGGGAAGTAGGAGTTTTGTATTGTCATCCCCCCAAAAAACACTGATTTTGACAATTACCCACAGATGAAAGTATCTTTGTGGGAGTCTGGAGTCCCAGCAGAGAGGTTCCAGCACACCACTGGAGTGAAATATCTGATACTAGATGCACTGAAGAGGGTAAGAACAGTTTCACTTCACTTGCATCACTCTGTGACCACAGAGGTACATCAGCTCAGTGCCAAGAAACTCCATTTGTCCCCAGTTTCTCCCATGAGGAAAAGTGAGAGCATAGTGAGAGAGTGAATACCCAGCTTCTCCAGCTGTGTAGGACACTGCAACAGAGGGCCATTTATTTCATTCTCCACCCAGAATACTGAGGTTATCTATATGACTGAGGGTCTGGTAGAGTCTAGGAGCATAACAGTCAGGACTGGGAAATCATTAAAGCGATATGGATCCTACTAACCACTTTTAACACTCCATCAAAAACCTGCCCATAAGCTGCTGGGGATGCCTCACCTGTGGACCCTCCCAACTGGCCCATGTACATCTCCAGTACTCCTTCAACCTCACCTACACACTCCCAACATGACTAGCTATCTGTCTCTGCCCATGTGGGCAGCAAGTAAAAGCCATTGCAAATGCAGAGCATGAGAAGAAAGTTGACCCAACTCTGCAGGATTGGGAGAAAGTACACAAATTTGAGCATTTCAGGACACTGCTCTAGGGAAAGCAAATACAAAGTTGTCAGCACTCAGCCTTGTTTTGCAGGATTGAGTCATAAAATTATAAGAATTCCTCCCAAAGAAGGAGCAAGAAATGTGGAGCAGACAAACCCATAGAAGAGATCTGAGAAGTCCCACAGTCGTTAGTAGGAAAGACTTTTGAAGGTATTTCTTTCCCAAAGCCAATCAATACTGTAGAAGGTGATTGCTTCTTGAAATGCAAGGACAGCAACACAAAACTTCAAGGAATAGGAAAACTTCAAGGAATAGGAAAAAATTAAGCAAGCATGACACCACCAAAAGAACACAATAATTTTCTAGGAGCTGACCCTCCAAAAATGGAGGTCTACAATTTGTGTGATAAAAAATCATAATAGCTGTTTTAGGAAAGCTCATTGAACTATAAGAAAACACAGAAAGAAATTTCAACAAAATCAAGAAAATAATGCATGGACAAAACAAGAAATTTAACAAAGAGAAAGATTATCATTAAAGAAAGAACCAAACAGAAATATTGGAGCTGAAGAATACAACAAATGATGTGAAAAATGCAATACAGAGCATCAATAGCAGAACTTATCAATTAGAAGACAGAATAAGCAAACTCAGAGACAGATCATTTGAATTTATCTAGTCAGAGAAGAAAGGAAAAAAGGGGAAGACTACATAAAGTATGGCACTCCATGAAGTAAAATAACATACACATTATGGGAAGGGATAGAGAGAGAAGGACAGAAAGCTTATTTAAAGAAATAATGGCTGAAAACTTCCCAAATCTGGGGAGAGATATGAACACCCAGGTACATAAAACTCATAGGTCCCCAAACAGATTCAATCCAAAGATCTTCACCAAGACACATAATAATAAAACTATCAAAAATCAAATAGAAAAATTTAAAAAGCAGCAAGAGAAAAGAAACTCATCACATACAAGGGAACCCCCACAGGCTGTCAGTGGACTTCTCAGCAGAAACATTGCAGGCTAAGAGAGAGAGTGAGATAATATATTCAAAGTGTTGAAAAAGAAAACTTCCAACCAAGAATACCCAGCCGAGCTGTCCTTCAGAAATGAAAGAGCGATCAAGACTTTCCCAATCAAACAAAAGTTGAAGGAGTTCGTCACCACAAGACATGCATTACAAGAAATGCTAAAAGGAGTTCTTTAAGCTGAAATGAAAACATGCTAACTGGTAACATGAAAAAATATAAAAATATAAACTCATTGGTAGAGGTAAGCATATAGTCAAATTCAAAATATTGTAACACTGTAATGATGGTGTGTAAATCTCTTAACTGTCGTACAATATATAGGTTAAAAGACAAAACTATTATGAATAACTTTAACTATAGAATTTGTTAATGAATATATAATATAAAATATGTAAATTATGACATCAAAAGCATAAAATGTGTGTAGGGACCATAAAAAAGTAGTTTTTATATGCAATCAAAGTTAAGCTGTTATGAGCTTAAAATAGACTGTTATAACTGTAAGATGTTTTATGTAAGCCTCATGATAACCACAAAGCAAAAACCTATACTAGATACACAAAAGATAAAGAGAAAGGAATCAAAGCATACCACCATGGAAAATCACAAAGAAAGATAGCAATGGAGGAAGAAGGGTACAAGGGAACTACAAAACAGCCAGAAAATAATTAATAAGATGGCAATGGTAAATCCTTAAGTATCAAAAATTACCTTAAATGTAAATGGATTATATCCTCCAATCAAAAGATATATGGTGACCAAATGGATGAAAAAACAAGACCCAACTGCCTACAAGAGACTCATTTCAGCTTTCAGGACACACATAGGCTCAAAATAAAGGAATGTTAAAAAAAATACATTCCATGCAAATGGAAACCATAAGAGAGCCAGAGGTAGTTATGCTTATATCGTACAAAATAGTCCTTAAGTCAAAAACTGTAAAAAGAGACAAAGTCATTTTATAATGACTAAGAGGTCAATTAATCAAGAAGATATAACAATTGTAAATATTTATGAACCCAACTTCAGAGCACCTAAATATATTAAGCACTAACGATCTGAAAGGAGAGGCAGACAGCAATGCAGTAATAGTAGGGGACACCAATACCCCACTTTCAACAAAGGATTTAAAATCCAGAGACAAAATCAATAAGGAAACATCGGATTTGAACTACTCTTTGGAATAAATGGGCCTAACACACATATACAAGAATATTCTACCTAGTGTCAACAGAATACACATTTTTCTCAAGCACAGATGGAAGATTCTCCAGGATAGATCTTGTGTTAGGTCACAAAACAAATCTTAACAAATTTAAGAAGGTTGAAATCATCAAATATCTTTTCTTACCAAAATGGTATGAAACTAGAAATTACTAATAGAAGGAAAAGTGGAAAATTCACAAACATGTGGAAATCAATACATTCCTAAGTGGCTAATGGGTCAAAGAAGAAATAAAAACATCTTGAATGAAGCAAAAAGGGAAATGCAACATACCAAAACTTATGAGATGCAGCAAAAACAGTTCTAAAAAAGAAATTTATAGAAATAAGTATCTATATTAAGAAAAAAAGAAAGGTCTCAAAAAAAACCCACCCAATTTTACACCTCAAAAAACTAGGAAAAGAAAAAACTAAATCCAATGTTAGCAGAAGGAAGAAAATAACAAAGATCTGAACAGAAATAAATGAAATAGAAACCAGAAAAACAATAGAAGAGATCAATGAACCTAATAGCTAGTTTTTTGAAAATTGAAAAACTATTAACTAGACTAACAAAAAGAAAGGGAGAAGAAACAATGCATAAAATAAGAAATAAAAGATGAAGAATTATAAATGATGCCCCAGAAATAGAAAGGATATTAAGAGACTACTATGAAAACTTAAATGCAACAAGTTGGATAACCTGGAAGACTTCCTAGAAACATATAACCTACCAAGTCTGAATTATGAAGAAATAGAAAATCTGATCAGACTAATAATGAGTAATGAAATTGAAACAATAATCAAAAATCTTCCAACAAAGAAAAACCCAGGAACAGATGGCTTCATGGGTATATGCTACAAACATTTTTAAAATTAAGACCAATTCTTCTCAAACTCTTCAAAAAAAATTGAAGAAAAGACCCCCCCACACCCCACACCAAGCTTATTGTATGAGGCCAGCATTACCTTGATACCAAAGACAAGCAAGGACACTGGAAGAAAAAAGAAAAACATACCAAAATCTCTGATGAACACAATGCAAAAATCCTTAACGAAATACTAACAAACCAAATTCAACAGCACACTAAGAAGTTAATCAAATGAGATTTATCCTTGAGATGCAAACATGCTTCATCACATGCAAATCTCAGTATATGTGATACATCACATTAACAGAATGGGCAAAAATTATATGATTTTCTCAATAGATGCACAAAAAGTAGTTGACAATATTCAACACTTTTATCAAAAAAAACAAAGATAAATGCAGGCAAGGATGTGAAGAAAAGGGAACCCTTGTACACTGTTGGTTGGAATGTAAGCTGGTACAGTCATTATGGAAAACAGCATAGAGGTTACTCAAAAAATTAAAACTAGATCTACTGTATGATCCAGCAGTCCCACATCTGAAGGGAACACTCAAAGGAAATGAAATCAGTATCTCAAAGAGAGACCTGCACTCACATGTTCACTGAACCATTATTCACAATACCCAATACATGAAAACAGCCTAAGTGTCCACTAATAGATTGATAGATAAAGAAAATACACACACACACAAACACACACACACAATGGAATATTTTTCAGTCTTAAGGAAGAAGGAAATCCTGCCATTTGTGAGAACATGGATATACCTGGAAGGCATTATGCTAGGTGAAATAAGCCAAACACAGAAACATAAATACTGTATAATCTCATTTATGTATGGCATCCGAAAAAAGAAAAAAGTGAATTCATAGAAACAGAATAGAATGGGGGTATCAGAAATGGGGAGATGTTGGTCAAAGGGCACAAACTTTCAGTTATTAGATAAATAGATTCTGGGGATCTAATTTATACCATAGTGACTATAGTTAATTATATCGTACCGTATACTTAAAATTTGTTAACAGAGCAGATCTTAAATGGTCTCACCACACACACACGTACAGAAAGGTAACTGTGAGGTGATAGATGTATTAATTAAATTCATTGTGGTAATCATTTCACAGCATATACATATATCAAGTCAAATCAATCATCAAGATGTACACTTTAAATATACACAGTTTAATTTGTCAACTTACCTCAATAAAGCTGGGGTGGGATGGGGAGAGATGTAGAATTGAGAAGACTAGGTGATTGGGTATGAGAGGTTAGAAAGAGAGGAGCCAGGATTACTAGCGGTTTGGGCCATGTCATTTACTGAGGAGGTGAACACATGATAAGAGCAGCTTTAATAGGAAGCTAGTGAGTTTAGTTTCGGATAGGTTTGAAATACCAATGAGGCCTTCCTAATGGGAAAGTCAATTAGAATTTGGTTATATAGGCTGGAGATAAGTATTTTGGATTCAGTGTTATACTGCTGGCTGTTCATTAAAACTTTAATTCTATTTCTTAGATATTCAACTACATACACTTCATGGCTTTTTTTTCCCCCCAGTCAGTTGTGGCAATGTGACTAGATCTGACCAATAGGACACGAGTGTATTCAATGTGTGTCGTTCCTGAACCAAGGCTTTTAAGGAGCTGGTATGCCTTCTCTATGTTCTCTTTCCCCTTTAGCAGATTGGGAGCAAACAGTGACAAGATCCTAGGGGATACTGGATTCACAAGATTGAAGCATTTGAGTTCTTGAATTTTCATATACAAAAAAAATCTTCCCACCCACCAGGAATACTCACTTTGGACTACTATATGAGAAAGCAACACTATTGTGTTTGAGCCCTACATTTTGTAGCTTTTTAGCTTACCTTAATAAATACAGGTAGTGACAGAAACAGTAAATTTTGTGAGATGACCCAGGGTGTACAGAGCAGTGAGAGAAGTTGCCAAGGAAACCCCCGAGAAAGATTTACATTTAAGGGATGACGGGAGGAAGATGAACCTGTGAGGGAGACAGGAGGATCAAGTAGAAAGACAAGAAAATTCAGAAAACTGTAAGCTCAAAGAATCCAAGGACAGAGCATCAGCTGTGCTCTATAGTCCACATGCATGAGCAGAGGAAGGCAGCACTGGTCTACAGTCAAGGTTCTACTGGGAGAATAATGGGAAGAAAGAGAGAAAGTAAATATTTGAGGTGATGAAGAATAGGATGAATTAGGAAAGAAAATACAGTCTTAGAGAGGAAATAAATAGGAGAACAGCAGAAAAATCAGGATTGGTTAAAGAATGGGTGTCATAAAAGTAACAATGTAAGAGAAATCAACAGGGATTGATTTTAGATTAAGATGGTAGAAGTACAGCAGTTCTAGGTGACAATTATGTCTAGGGTATAGTCATGGGAGAAGACAGCTAAAGAGGTAGATAGCTGAGATGAAGACCAGTGGAGGTGAGGAAGCCATGGCTTTGGATAAGTGTTTTCCCTGGAAGCTGAGTTGAGCCATGCTGATAATTTGACTTGGGTAGAGTACAAAGAAGAATGTATTCCTAGCCCATTAGTTTATCATAATGGATGAGACACTTTATCTCATGGGCTGACTTTCCTAAGTTTAAATCCTTGTTTTCAACTTAACTAATTGCATCCTTTGGGGCAAGTTACTTACCTCTGTCAGTTTTTCCTCTATAAAGTGGGCATAATAATAATAGTACTTATCTCAAGGGTTAACATTCCTAGAACAAAGTTTGTTCACAGAGTAAGCTCTAAAAACCCTTAGCTACTATTATTATTTCAATTTATATTATAATGATATTATTAAAACGTGTTTGGATTTTGTAAGTTTCTGTTGCTTACCAAAAGTAAACAAGGGAAATCGTACACAGCTCAGTTCCCACCATTATAAGTGTGGTGAGGACTAGAGAATATATTATGAATTACGATGGCAAGCCTACGCCTCATAACAAGAAGTAAAGGCTTAATTTTGGCTTCATGGAAAACCTTTAATTTAGGATGCAAGTGCCATATATATATGTTATTCTTAGGCTGAGTATTGATTCAGTCTTTTGGTGCAGAAGTGTCACAACTAAGAATTTTCTCAGAGCCTCTGTTGATTCAATTTCTAACATCAGTGATGAAATTAACTACATTATTTGGCTTTGGGTTATTATCACTAAGTGAAAAACTAGCTCATGAGCCAATAACAGGAATGGCTCATGAGTCCTTTGATTTTCCATCAGGCAGGATGACTCAACTGTTTCAACCTTTGCCATGTTTAGATCTTTATAGCTCTGTACTAACTAGCTGAAGTGGCTTTGGCCCAACACAGTCTAATAGGAAAGGGCCAGCTAAGAGTAAAAAATACCCCTAACAATTCCAAATGAATTAAAAGTAAATAGATTGACAACACTATCCTTTCCACCAGCTAATTCAAAGCTTGTATTCATCTGATTCAAATGGAGTCAAATTCATCTAATTCCCCTGACTTCCTAACACAACTGCATTCCAAAGGATGAGTGCTTAGTGATCTTTCCCAATTACCTTGCTTTTTGTTAAAAAAGGAGGGGGAGGGGCTTATGTCTGACAAAATAGAATTACTATTTATTTTTCAAAAAATATGATTTTTAAAAAATCATACTGCTCTACTTATTCTCAGAGAGGCAACAGTAGGGATGGCTAAAAGACCTATTCAAATGACTACAGAAATTTTATTTTACAGAAATACTCATAAGCAAATACAAGGGATCATATCAAATTAACTAAGAGGTCTCTGCTTAAAGTAGCTCATTACTGATAACCGTACATTTTGATACTCATGTCTTAAGTTATTTTTATGACTTGGAGTGGAGGGTGGGGGCAACTGTCAGTGGTCCTCACATAATCTTGTGTGTGTGTGTGCATGTGTGTGTGTATGTGTGTGTTCATTGGTTGAGTTATAGGCCATCCCTAACTTTTATGCAAAACGCATTTTAAACATCCCATTCTACTGTTGAAATGTGAGAAAGTCAACTTGATTGTGTATGTGTGTTGGGGGCAAGGGCATAGGACAGGGATGATTGGAGAGGGGCTGGGGATGTTCCATTTGAAAAAAGAAATAAGAATCCTTAATTTTTTCTGGGTTCTTAGATAGATATGATCATCAAGGATATATTGCCAGTACTACATTCATGTTCTTTTAATTATTTTACTGTCTGAAGTTCAATGTGTCTTCAAATGAAAATGAAGCCTTGCTACTTCTATACCTAATGATGTTTCCATCCTTCTTCCACATATAATAAGTTCATGACACCTAGAGGTTTAATTTCTAGTATCAAATGTTTTATTTTTCCACTCCTTTTCATTTTTTAATTTATTGCAGTATAATTGATTTACAATGTTGTGTTAGTTGCTGCTGTACAGCAAAGTGACTGAGTTATGTACACACACACACACACACACACATATATATACTTTTAAAATTCTTTCCCATTATGGTTTATTACAGGATATTGAATATAGTTCCCTGTGTTATGCAGTAGGACCTTGTTTTTCATCCATTCTATATGTAATAGTTTGCATCTGCTAATCCCAAATTCCCAATTCACCACCCCACCCCCTGGCAACTACAAGTCTGTTCTCTGTCTGTGAGTCTGTTTCTGTTTTGTAAATAAGTTCATTTGTATAATTATTTTAGATTGCACATATCAGTGATATCATATGATATTTGTCTTTCTCTTTCTGACTTACTTCACTTTGTATGATAATCTCTAGGTCCATCCATGTTGCTGCAAATGGCATTATTTCATTCGCTTTTATGACTAAGTAGTATTCCATTATATATATATATATATATATATATATATATATATACACAACATCTTTTCCATTCATCTATTTTCCATTCCCTTTTTAAATTAATAAGATCAAAATGCAGGATAATAATCAATTGCACAGTCATTGCTGAACAAACAAAATGGTGAGATTCCAAAGTTGAACTATTTGGAGTCAGCCAATGTCATCATGGGAGAGCCCAAAATATTTGTTCCACCAGGGATGGAAAGAGCAAAGATTTGGCATATGAAAGGTCTTTTACAAATATAAGATACAAAAAACACAGGCTATTTGAAAGTTAGTTATCTGAAAGTCAAAACATTTGTGAAAATGCTACATCATAATCTATTTATTTTTTTAAAAACTCCTATATTTCAACATATGCTTTAATTTGCTTTCTTTATTATTTCCCACTTTACTGAAGTATGTTCCACACGTGCTTTAATCTTTTTCTTTAGTATTTCCACACTGGCATCTCTGATAGTTGGAATTAAAGACAGTGACTTTGTGTTACTTTAGCCCCATCAGGATCATGGGTTCTATTTGCTTCTTTATTCCCAATAATAGTCAAGTCAGTGATGGATCACCTTACACTGACCATTTGCCTGGAACATGATATTATGTTGTTCAGAGTTTGGGACTTTGGTCTTACTATATTGTTATTTATCAACTCTGCCGTTGATACTCTAACCCTTTCCCCTCTTTCTTCACTTATTGCATCTGTTTTTTTGGACTCTGAACAGAGTTTGTGGGTTATCTTCATGGACTCAGTAGGATTCTATTCGTGCCTGCTTTGGCTAACCAACTGAATGTAGCTGCTACTTGGACCTCAAAATATGTCTACTTTTCCCTTTGGTTCTCTTGGATGTGACCTCTGACCTCTTTGGCTAGAGATGTTCTAAATCCCCTATTGTCTAGGTGAACTTCTATCCTGATTTGTCATGGCCAAAACTTTTCCAATGTGACAGACATTTAAGAGCTTCTCCTTTATAAAATATAGACTATATATAGATATTTAAATAAAATAACATTTACCTTTCACAAAAATGGATCACTCTAATTTTTATGTGGCAGCCTACACGCCCTAACTAGATTTAGACAAGTGTAGACTTAATCCAAAGTAAGATAGCTAGTAACATGAATATCCATGTAACCAATAGAAATCCAGCTATATAAGTAGTTGTTTTGATAAGAGCATCATCAACGATGATTGCATCTTTGAGAACTAATTGTTTCGTATTTTTCAGCTATACTGTTCTTAGAAATGAATGGTACTAGGCAGGAAGAAGTGATGCAGTTAAGAAAACTGGTGCAAGGAAGTACAACAGTTAAGAACACGGACTCTGGATTCAAACTACCTATGTCAATGTCTTTACTTAGATACTGTGCTTTAGTAACTTTAGGAAAGTTGCTTTGTCTCTCTATTCTTGTTTCTTCATCTAAACCTCATAGTGTCTTTGTGAGTATTAAAAGAGATAAAAGATGTAAGTTGCTTAAATTTATGACAAGCACAAAATAAGAGCTCAGTATTAAAAACAACTAACATTTTCTGAGCACTTATTCTGAGTCAGGTACTATTCTATGTACTTTTCGTATTTTAATTCAGTTAATTCTCATAATGATCCTATAAAATTGGTGCTGTTATTCCTACATTAGAGGTGATAACCCTTAGGCACAGAGAGGCTAGTTAACTTGTGTACATGATAGAAGTGGATATTTAATCTCTGCCTATGCTTCCTGAATCCAGTCTTAACTGTTCCACAATACTGACCATTGACTAATGTTGTCTTTATTATTCCAATTTCTGGATCTCCATTTCTGGAAAAAAATAAATTTCTAAATTCTCTGCAATCTAGTTTCATTACATTTTGGGGGTCTCCATACCTTAGTTAGAATAGCATCTTCCTCATTGAATTTCACCCTTCTCTTGCCTAACTCACCAACTTCCTTCTCTTTGGTTTCTACTTGTACCATAGATACTATACAAATTCAAGTCTTGTTTGAGGAGGGTCAGTACTACTTAATGAGTGAAACAGTAAGCCCCTTGATAGCAGGAACATAAGAACCACCAGTGCTGTGCTGAGAACACATTATGGGCCCCATAATATTTTCGGATGG
Organism: Leucopleurus acutus; assembly: GCF_964270905.1. Classification (NCBI taxonomy): domain Eukaryota; kingdom Metazoa; phylum Chordata; class Mammalia; order Artiodactyla; family Delphinidae; genus Leucopleurus; species Leucopleurus acutus. Next base: position 38,751,990 of record NC_139142.1, read on the forward strand.
ATGCTTACATAACTAATGACTTGAGTTTATTTTAAATACAGTGTAAGAGGTTTGAAGCCTCTTATGAATACGGAAAGGTTATCCCAATGAATTATTTAGTATATCTTCTGATGAGGTTCATAGAGATTCTAGCTTTTCCTAATTGCTGCTCTGGTTAAGCAATAAAGAACAAACTGATCTTTATGTAATGTCATGAATATGAATTCAGTCATGCCTAGAATACTATCCCAACCCTTGCTCTTATTCTGCCCCTTAGCTGCGAAAGGAACCCAGAAAGTAGATATTCCAGGAATTCTGACAATGTAAATTATTCCAGTCTCCCAGCAGGGCCTGCTGGCACAATGAGGTCATACAAACTCAGGCTGTGCATTCTGTTGCTCGCTTACTAGACTGTCTTTAATTCCCAAAAAAGTCAGTTATGCATAAAGAACAATTCAGCTGAAACTGGAGCATTTTCACTGATAACAGCACTTCAGGGTGACAAGCCAGAGAGGTCTGTAGTTTCCTAGCACCAGAACTGGGTGTTACAGAACTTTCTCTTACCTACTGATAGTTCAGCTGTACCATTTTTATTAGTGATAAAGGAACGGATCATCATGTGTGTTGAACAATCTGAATGTAATAATCTTTTAGATGATTTCTACTTGTGATGCCATCTTGACAGTGTGAATAGGACTGAAATCTCAGTTTTTTTCTTAGTGAGGAGTTCTCTTTTTAGCTTTTTATCAAACCAAGGGACAGAAGAGCAATGGCTTTTCTCTGACAGGTATGAGGCATTTCTTCTAGAAGAAAATATAAGTGGAGGACTATAGTCTATTTTTTCTTTTTTTTTAATTGAAGTATAGTTTATTTACAATGTGTTAATTACTGCTGTATAGCAAAGTGACTTTATACATATATATACACATTCTTTTTCATATTCTTTTCCTTTATGGTTTATCACAGGATATTGAATATTGTTCCCTGTGCTATACAGTAGAACCTTGTTGTTTATCCATTCTATACATACCAGCTTGCACCTGCTAATCCCAAACTCCCAATCCATCCCTCTCCCACCCCCCTACCCCTCGGCAACCACCACTCTATTCTCTATGTCCATGATTCTGTTTCTGTCTCATAGATAGGTTCATTTGTGTCTTATTTTAAATTCCACATATAAGTGATATCATATGATATTTGGCTCTCTCTTTCTGACTGACTTCACTTAGTATGATAATCTCTAGTTGCATCCATGTTGCTGCAAATGGCATTTCATTCTTTTTTATGACTGAGTAGTATTTCATTGTATATATGTACTAAATCTTCTTTATCCATCCATTCATCTGTTGATGGACATTTATGTTGTTTCAATGTCTTGGCTATTGTGACTAGCGCTGCTATGGACATAGGGATGCATGTTTTTTTTTTGTATTATAGTTTTGTCTATGATATATGCTCAGGAGTGAGACTGCTGGATCATATGCTAATTCTATTTTTAGTTTTCTGAGAAACCTCCATGCTGTTTTCCACAATGGCTGCACCAACTTACATTCCCACCAGATTTCTCCATATCTACAGGCAATTTTAATACAAGAAGCTCAATGAAATTGGAAGTGCCCCCTTCTCTATTAAGCATCCTATCTCCTAAATATCACTAGTCCTATTTGTATGTGGTAAAAGCAAGGTTCAGCAATATTCAAGGTCAAGATATATATGAGTAAAATGACTCACTTTAAAACAAATATAGGGTACCTCTGCTTATTAGAAGGTAAATTATAGGACTTACTAGTAAATAGCCAGTAATGCTGGAACTTTTATAGAGTGGGAAAAAAATTCTCCCACGACTTATCCCAAAATCAATAGACATTATATTATTTAGTGATAAATGTGTTGCCAGATTTTGTAAAATATAAATTAAGTCATAATCCCCAGAGAGAAGACATGGGAAAACAATTTCTCTATTCAGAGTTTTTAAATAACAGAAAATAGTAGGGCCTTTGCTAATTCTAGTAGATAAATTTCTTAGAAGTATTATACATGTGACTGGATACCTAGAAGAAAAGTGGTCAAAAGACTACAAACCCAGACTTAGACTTCTATTACATGTGTGCAGATAGGAGTTGGTAGGTTCATTAAGTCATATGAAATTTGTCTTGTATATGAGATTGACTAGACTGGGGAAAATATTTGTCCTTTGGGGAGAAAGAATTGTATATACCATCTGATACTAATTGAAACCAAAGTCACAAGCCCAGCCTCTTATCAAAGCTGCTCTTTCAAGAGAACATATTAAAAGGAGTCTAAAACATTAAATATGAAGTCATTGATTTCCCAGAGTAAGATCTCTTTAGAGAGAGAATTTAAGAGCTAGGAGAATTATAAAATTTCCATATTTACGTTTAAGCCTCCAATTTAGGCTTTGAGACTGGATAGTCTTGGAGAGAATCTGAAATTCACCACTTTCCAGCCATATGGCCTTAGGAAAATTACCTAATTTCCTTAAAACTCAATTTTATCATCTATACAATGGGAATAATGATCCAGTTTACTTCTATTCCCACTCTGCCAAGTGTAAAGAGTATATGACATAATGTCAGTAAAGATCGGCATGATATCTACTATATAGTAAGTTTGCTATAAATGTTAACCCCCTTATAATCCACCTTCACCCCCTTACCTATATTAGATAGAATTCTTTCCCTTGTCAGTAGCAGAAACCAGGACTGGGATTCAGTCATGATGCACAGGTCCAGTGGTACCTGGATTTTTGCTATCAGCTTCTCTTCTGACTCATTGGTGATTGGTGTACCCGCTAGATTATTGGTTAAATGTGTTGAATGTTGCCCCCTGGCAGAAACCTAATTTAAAGTAGCCTAAGCAGAAAAAGAAATGTTTTGACTTTCATAACAGTGAAAGGGAGGAGTGGATCTTTCATCTGGCAAAGTTTGTTCCAGGGACACAAATGATATCATGACTCCCTTCCCTTTCTCCATCTGTTTGTTCTGCCTTTCCTTGTATTAGTGATGAGAATGGCCATTGAATGCCCCAAGCCCATATAATCACAACATCCAATGCAGTTTAATAACTATGCTGGAATGAAAGTATGGCCACTTGCTTATATATAAATATCAAGACAGAAATCTTATTTGCTAGGTTTGATTTATATGCTAATTCTTATAGAGGAGGCTGGTTGGTGGAGTATGTTGACTTACAACTCCATTAATATCACATGGAATACAGGAGGGACACTTACCCAAATGTTACTAAAGGGGCTTAAGTGATGTTGGCAACAAAAACAAGACAAAAACAAGGCAAAAACAAATAGATAAAATAGGTGTTTAACCACTCTAACATATTCTAGAACAGAAGAGTTATTCCTTGTAAAATGTGATCTGGGCCATCCTTAAAACCAAAGACACACCAATTTGCTTTTGTGCCATGTATAAAACTAATACTTTTGTACAAAGCTATAAAACTTTTGTGCCATTAGTATAAAACTAGTATCAGTTTTACACTTAGAGTGATAATATTTCAAGAATATATTAGGAGCAGCAGTCACAGTGAGTACAGTTTAGTATAAGGATCTCATGGAAGTTAGGAATTCAAGATTACAGTAGTACTGGACTTGAGTGAAGAGCACATTGTTAACTTTTCTAAAATTGCAGTGAATGATAAATTGATTCATACTTCTATTTTTATAAACACTACCTTTAACAACATGTTTTTAATAGAAAAGGGAATAATTAATAGGTTGGATTGTGTGCTTTATTGCAGCTTGGTTTCCCCATCTATAGAGAAATACACCTGCTTTTGCTACCTAGTACAATCAGAGGGGCAGTGTAGACTGAGGGCTACAGGGCCAGAAGGAGACCAATGATACATCAGAGCATAATATAGTGACCTACTGTCCTACTAAAGCTTTGTACTCAGAGGAAAGTCATGGCTCCAGGAGACAGATAACCAACAAATGACTTAAGCATCATAAGATACATTTTAGCCAACACAAGAGAAAAATAAGAGTTTAGGATTATTAAAAGTTTGTTTAGAGACTTTTTTTTCCTCTGGGACATTTTGGAAGTTTGAGATGATGAGGGGCCCACAAGGGTGTAGAAATAATGGATAAACATTGAGAAGGAAGAAAAAGAATGGCCTGGTATCATGAACCCATGAGTTCATAAAACATTGCCTTTTCTTCTCAGTTCTCTAGGTCCTATCAGGCAGCATTTGAGCAGTAACCCCAATAAAATCTATAAGGCTAGGAAATTTATTTTAGTACATAATGTTTTCAACATTGAATAATATTCCATTTTCTATTGTTGAAGAGTTCAGCTTCTTTTACTAATTAGATCATAATCTTATGAGGGAGTGGGCTGTGTTATATGTGCTTGTGTTTAGGTACTCCAGAGCACCCAACAGTACATTTCTATAACAGTTTCTTAAAAAAATGTCCACTGAATTATGTAAATATTATTGAAGAATTAATGCTATTGGGCAGTTGCAGAGATAATACAGATGCTAAAAACTTCATAAATATGAACATATGAATATAAATATAATAGAGACTTTAAAAGGAAGCCATGATATGTACTTTAAAATTATTTCTTTTGAGTGAGAAGCATTTGTCTAAACATGTAGGCTATTTACTATGAATAAGTATCACAATACTAAATATTGATTAATACTATCAGCATGACTAAACTTTTTTATACAGATCTACTTTATTCCTCTAAGAGTCACTTTTATGACAAATGAAATAAGGTAGTGACAAACACCACAAGTGTTATACTTATTTAAACATTCAAAAAAGAATGGAAACCAGAACTCTTATTCTTAATTGTTTAATTATTACAATGTTAAATTTTAATGAATTACTGGCAAACCTAATATTGATTTAAAGCTCCCATTTATTATACCACTATTTCTACTAGGAAGAACATAACGTACTCAAACGTGTCTTATGTTATAATGAAGAATCCTATTTGGTCAGATTCCAACAGAGTATAAAATATTGCCAAAATTCTCCTTGCTATTAAAATGTGTGCACCCTGAAGTGGGCAAAATAAATGAAAACTGAATCAAGGAAGTTGTAGAACATGTGAAAATATGTAGCTTGGTAGTACATTAAGCTTTGAATCTCCCTCCTAAAATATGTGGAAAATTGTTATCAACATATAGGAATCAAGGATGTTATTTTATTATTATAATTTCATTGATTTGTGGTTTGTGGGTTTAGGCTTTCCTGGTGCTCAAAGTAAAAAAAAAAAGAAAACACAGGAAAAATAATTCTGACGTGCTGCAGTAGAGTTGCATAATTGTGTACTGGTGCAGTTTCATGGGTTTATAGCATCCACATCATGGAAACCATAGCAACAGCTTTCTTGGTAGCACTGAAATTTCAAGACCCTGATGCCATGGCTCCATTTAAACCAATGTAGGAGAATTTATTTATTTTTAAAATAGATACATAAATCATTTAAATAACCCACAGAATGAAGGCTGATAATCTCCGTCTTTAGTTTTCATTCAGTTTTAATCCATAGTATCTGTGTTTTAAGGACTCATCAGATGCAGGCTGTATTGTGTGCCCATTCTACCACCTCCCCAGGTTCCTCACATCCCTATGGTCCTGTATCCAGACTCTAGGCAAAGTAGCAAGGGTTAGCAATGTTGTTCATGTGTGAGATCTTTCTATCATCACCACCACCACCACCACTAGTACTCTTTCATTACCTGTTGAGCTTGCAAATCTCTCTTGGTCCTCAAATTGGCTGTAATCAAAGGAGAGTGGTTATAAGAGAGATGGGAAGAGAGTATTTAAACAAAGGATTCCACTTGAGAATGCCCAAAAGTGTATATCAATTACAATTCTATGCCAAATGCATAGAATTTCATGAATTGTTAATATGGGTTAATTGTCTGAATATAAATGGAAGCTCTCACAGTCTCCCCTAGGGGAAGTTGGTTCATTCCCAGGTTTAAGGGCCTATAAAAATACCATTAAGATTTTTTATATACTGTTCCCTTTGTCTGGAAAATCCACGTCTTAACAGTTCTTCCTGTCCTGTCCTTCTCACTCAACCCCCTTTTTATCACGTGCTATCTCCTCCATGTTGCCATCTGTGACTCCACCTTACTTATCCCTGTGCTATGCTTCCATTTGTCATGGCTTTTATAAGTATATAACTTATTCTACACATTTGTCTCCAGTAGACTGAAAGATCCTTTAGGGTAACAGTCTTATTTGCTGCTTCTTTATAGCACCCTATTCTGAACTAATCAGAGCCCCAAATTGCAGGTTTTGTTAGCAGTGTGGTTCCCAAGTACCTGTTCTCAGTTAAGGCTGGATTGAGAGATTTTTAGAAAGACAGATTTCTGGACCCTATCTTTAGATATTCTAATTTAGACGATTGAAAGTATGTAAGAATTATGCAATTTTTTAAAGATATCTCAGCTTTTAGCCTCTGAAATTATATTGGTGGAACAGATGTCCCAAAGATTCCTGTCCTGGATATCCCACATTTAAACTCAAAATCAAATATATATTTAGCCAAAGTTAAGCTGTGAGGAAAGTTGGGTAATGGGAGCTATTCTGGTAATCCCAAATCTCTTCATCTCCTAAATTTCCTCCTTATTCCCTGAAATAGTTAAGGACAAGAGGATCTAGAGCAGATATGGATGTGATCAACAGAGACTTAACTCTGCCCCAGTGTATCTTCATGTCTGTAATTCATGCCATTTCTAACTTTAAGATTTGTGTTTTAAAAATTTGTAAATCAAATGGGATATTCAAATATTTCAAGTCTAAATATGCATTTTTAAATTTTACTTGATCAAATAAAACTTTTGTGTTTATAATTTATCTCTAACTTTATCATTAAAATTAAGATTTTTATTTATACAAGTAAAATTATCTAGAAGTTATCTACTATAACAGAGTTTCCATCTGGGATTATTTTCCTTTTGCCTCATAATCACCTTAAGAATTCTCAGTTTGGGTCTGCTGATAACATATTCTCAGTTCTGTTTATTTGTTTTGCTTTCTGATCTGAAAATATGTTTGATTTCATTCTTTAAGGGTATAATCACTAGGTAGAGAATTCTAGCTCATGACTTTCTATTAATTACTTTCTATTAGCTTAAAAATACTTAAAGGTATTTTTCTATTGTTCTTCTAGCTTCCAATGGTAGTAGAAAGAAATTAGTTATCAATCTGTCATATCTTTGAAGGCAACTTTTCTTCTAGTTGCTTTTAAGATTTTTCATTGTCTAGTTTTCAAATTTTTCTCTAATATGTCTCTGTGTACTTTGTGCACACATGCATGAACCCACGTATTATGTATTTTAAAATATATCCTCCTCAAATCTGTGAATTTATGTACTTACCAGTTATTGGAAGTTCTTAGCCATTATCTCTTCAAATATTGCTCTGCCTTCTCTCTCTCCTCATTTACTTGGACTCAGATGTATCTTAGACCTTCCAACTGTATCAAGTATAGCACTTAGCATTCTTCTGTATTTTTCATCTTTACTTTCAGTACTTAATTATAGATAATTTCTTTAACCTATTTTCCAGCTCACAAATACATTTTCAGCTTATCTGTTGCTAAATCCATTCATTCATTTTTAATTTGTTAGTAATTTCTATAATTTCTACTTGGTTCTTTCTCAGTGCTTTAATGTTACTTGTATTAGTTTCCAGTTCCTTGTTGATGTTTTTCAAGTATGACTTTAATCTCAGAAATAGAGATGTTGTTTTCAGTCTGTATCTGATCACCCTATTATCTGAAGTCTCTGTTATTTTCTCTTGTTTCTGGATAATTTTGCCTTGTCAGCAGGTATGATTTATAGTATTTTCTTAATATATTATTAGAAAAATATTTTCAGAAATAACTTCAAATCTAGGATGACGATGGCTTCCTTGAGGGAGGATTTTGCCTGTTTTTTGCAGGGCATCTCAGGCAGTAACATTCTCAGGACCAAAGGCTGAGAATTTTCTAGTTCAACTAGATGACTAGCCAGAGCGTAGTCATGCCACCATTTCAAAAAATAGCTCTTCAGAGTCCCAATCCAGAGCAGGACTGACTGGAGCTTCTGCTGTTGGTGGGCACCAAACTCCAAACCTCATTTCCTCTGCCCCACAAAAACACGAAGATATTCAGCCACTCAGCAACTTTCCAAAAATTACAAAATGGTCTCAGGGCAAAAGCTCTGGGTGGCAGAGAGTGCTATAAATAAAAGTTCTTCCCCTTTCACCTAATCCCCATAAGCTCAGACTCAGCCCCATACACCCTACTTCTCTTGTCCTTCACCAGAAACTGTCTCTGATTTGCCTTTTCTAGATGGGCATTTTCCCCTGAGGCAAAAAGAGTTCTGGCTCAACTCTGAGGTGTAGTTCTCTTCCTATTTTTAGTCTGGCAATTTTTCAGTCTCTTGTTAGGTCTCTGAACTTTTTAGAAGGCGATTGTTGTCAAGCCATTTTAGTTGTCATCACCAGGAACATTGATCCTATTTACCAGGACTGTTATGACTAGATGCTTTGATGATGTGTTGCTATTTACTAATAGTCATTTTTCATTTTATGTTGGTTCATGGTTTTTCTTTCCCTAGTTTTTTCAGTTTGCTCAAATTGTTACTCATTTCCTTTTTCATTTCTTAATTTGAGAGTTTCATTAAGTTTTCCATTGGACTAACTATTGTGTTCTTTTCCCAATACTCATTATCAAACACATATTTCTTTACTATTATATACAATCAAGATTTCCAAAACATTTCCAACCAATGTTTCTGCTAATAATTTGTCACTTTTAAATACTTTTACCTCCGCATTTTCCTCCTCTGTGACATAGATGAGATCTTTGGGATTCTTTTACTTGTTCTCTCTTTTTCAAACACCACTCATTCTCTCTTCCATATGCTAAGTTTTGCTGATGTAGCTGAGTAATATTAAGATTTTTTATTTACAGTGAGCTTCTTATATTTAAAAAAATAATTATTTAAGTCACATATTCCTAGAAAGTTTGCTACATATGTATTGCTTTAACTTTGTATGCATTGTAATGTTTTTGCTCAACAACATCCTTTCTTGAGATCTTTGCACTGACCCATATGTTGCTTCTTGAGTATTTTGCCCAGATAGGTTACACAGCTGATGGATTCTTTTAATGCTTACATTATCTGTGAATATCTTTCTTTCACACTGACATATTCACTCTGTCATTTTGGGGTTGGGAGTAAGAACTTGCTTAAATCCTAATTACTAAGCACCTACCATAGGCATAGCAAAGTTGTCAGTGCCAGACTATCGTGATACCATCTCATTTCTTGAAAATTAACTTTACAGATTTAAGTGTGTTGCAGCGGGGGTGGGACGTAGTTGCGTAACACTCAGAAAATGTAAGTTAAAGTGGGAGATAATCTAGTACTAACAGAAGTCTGAAGCTCTGTGATTATTTTTCCTTTGTAAATAACATTTTTATCTGGAAGTTTATCAGATTTTTTTTTGTCCTTAGAATTTAGGAATTTTATAGGGCTATATTCTTGGTCTTTTGCTCTGTGGATATGGTGCTCCCTTAGGAGTGTTGTAATTTTACTTTGTCTGCTCATTGTGTCTGGCAGTGGTAGCATCCTAGGGAATAGAAAAAGGTTTCAGAAGTCTCTGCCAATCTGGATCAGAGGGAGGCTCTCTGCTTTATCACATCTTTGCTTTCTCTAAGCCTTGAAAATGGAGTGAACTCAGCTCACATCAGTTCAGCTCTTTCTCAGCTGCTAAAGACCAAGGGGAACAGGCATATTCATTAGGAGCCCCTCCCTGAAGGGTAGGGGTGTGGTGTCCATGTATCTCTGGGATCCATGATCATCACTTCTTTTCTCCAGCCATTGTATGCCCCAGAGAGGAGAGATATCCACAATGATTCTCCTCCTGCACTCATGTAGTCTCATCTTGTCTCATCTTATGCTGGCTCCTAGGGCTTCTTTACTCAGAAGTAGATGAGTGGGATTGGGAGTTGGGAGTAGAAAAGGTGAAAACGATTTAAGTATCACCCTCTGCTAAAACCCCGATGATGTATTATTTTGCAAACATTGTTGGATTCAGATAACTAACGTTAGGTTCTTTGCATCTATGTGCTTAAGTAAAATGGGTATATATAGATATTTCTACTTTATTTGGTTTGAAGATCAAAGTTTATAAGCCTGTATTAGTTTTCAATTGCTGTATAAAAACTTACCACAAACTTGGAGGTTTAAAACAAATATATTTTTTATATTTGTGGGTCAAGAGCCTGGCATTTTTTTAGCTAAGCCTTCTGCAGCATCACACAGACTAAATAGAAGGTGTTGGCCAGCTGCACCCTCATCTGCAGCTTGACTTGGGAAAGATCTGCTTCCTGTCTTCATCAAATTGTGGCTAGATTCAAGCTGTTAGTTGCAAGTTAAGGTCCCTTTTTGCTTGCTGGTTGTTGGCCTGGGAGTTTGCCCCTGCAGGGCTCCTAGAGACCATGCCTTAACCACCTGGTCCTCTCACAACATTGCAGCTTGCTTCTTCAAAACCAACAGGGGAATCTCTCTTTTGAGTGTTTAACTAATTAGGTCAGGCCTGCCAGGAAGAATCTCTCTTTGGATTAATTCAAAGTCAACTAATTAGGGGCTTTAATTAAATATGCAAAATCCCTTCAACTTTGCCATATAGTGTAACCCAGTCAAGGGTGTGACTGTCCTGTCATATTCACAATCCCACCCACACTTGGGGGAGGGAATTATGAAAAGTGATAGGAATTTGGGGGAACTTCTCAGAATTCTGTCTACCACATAACCTTATATATACACCTTGATTTCCTTTATTTTTTTGCATTTTTTTTAAAATTTAGAAACAACCTGAAATTTTATAATTTTTATTCTTTTTAAAAAAATATGTTGTTCAGAGTTCTTTGCTTGTTTTTGAGGTTTCAGACATTTGGGATATTTTTATTATCACTTTAACATCAATCTCTATTGATGTTGACTTTAAGATACTTATTAAAAATTTCTTTGTGGCCTAATATTTGGTCATTTTAAAAGAATATTCCATACATGTTCAAAAGAACAAAGATTTTCTGTTGTGCGGATATTATATGCACATATGTTGTGAAGACAGATGTTTGCTAAATTAAGCCACTGAGTGGCCAGGGTTAATTTACTATCACAGCAGAGCCTGACCAATACTGTATAACATGGGGAGGTTTATTTATTTAGAAAACAGTAAAATTCACCAAGTTATTTATTCAGCATTCTTTTAATGCATCTTAGAGTGTGTTCATAGATTTACTTCTCCCTTCCTAGAGAACTGCCACTAGTAATGTCCTCAAAAAAGACTTGTGAAGTAAAATTTTGAAGCCTTATTTGACTGAGAATATTGTCTCTTACATTTAAATTACTGTTTGGATCTATAGCTGTAATCTCAAGACTATTTTACTTTAGTACTCTGAAAATGTCATTACATAGTCTGCTTCTCACCAGTGTTACTGCTGGATTGTAAAGAGTATTTTTCCCTTTTTTTAAAATTTTAAAACAATGTGATTAGGTTTGTTTCTAAATTTCATTATTCAATTCTATGATATGGCATACTTGTATGAAAATGCCTAGGAGGTAAGTTGGAAAGTTGAGTCTTTAATTCAGACATGATATCCAAGTAGCGCATGTGAAGTCCTGTGAGTCTGAGATTTCATAAGAGAACTGGTAGCTGGAGAAAAGAGTACCAAGGACAGCTTGTGGGGAACCCGTAGGAAAGAAGAAAAGCAAATGGGGAAAGACCACAATTGGCAATAGGACAAGACATAGGAGAATACAGAGCTATGGAAGTTAAGTAAGAAGAATTTCAGTAAGAAAGAAGATGTCAACAGTCATAAATTCTGCAAAGATGATTGAGAAATTGAATTTGCATATTGAAATCATTGATGACTCATAAGAGAGTGGTTATAAAGGAGTAATAGGGGTTAGATTCTAGACTGTAGGTTGTTAAGAGGAAAAATACATGTGATAAATTAAAAGTGGTTCACCACATTCCACTGATCTTTGTTGAGACATTTATAAATATGAGCATATTCATTTGTCTAGCAAGATTTTGTCAAGCACCTATGTAAGCAAAGCACAACTCTTTTCTTGGAATTTAACTGTGTAGATTTGAGGCTGACAGTGGTGGGGAGAGGTTTACAGCATTTAGATGATATAAGTAATTTTAAAATGGCAAAAAATTCAGTAAAAAATAGATAAAAGTAACCTGAGGTCAATCAGAGACATTTCCTTGTAAGGCATGAGATGTGAATAAATCATGGGATAAAGAAAATGAGACTTAGGAAAGTTGGAGAAATACTTCCAGGGAGAGGGCAAACCATATTCAAAAGAAAATATGAGGACTGATAAGCACAGGAGTTAGTATTACTCCTATTTTGTGGCTGGTGGGTTTGAAAGCAGAAAAACACTACGTGGTCAAGAGAGTTTTTATCTTTAATCTGTTATTATCCTTAATCTATTTTATTTGTTAAGGTTTATTTTCCTAACATTTTTCTAATATTGTTTTTTGGTCTAATACGTTAAAAACCAGTTTTGCAATCTTTAGGTTAGCCACCCCATAGAAAATACCTCAAGTTGGGCTTCTGCTGTCCAGTATGCTAACCAGTAGTCCTAAATGGCAGAAATTTAGCAGCACAGCAGGCTGCAGTCCTCTCGCATGGAGACAGGAAAGAGCAAAAATCCAAGTCAAGGGAAAAAGCATACTAGAAGAGCAGAAAAAGCTAATTATCATGTACGTATGAACTAACAGTAAAAATCACTAATACTTAGAGAAGCTGACTACCCATCTGGGCCAGCACACACTCTGGTGGTCAGAGGAAGGTGTAGGGAAGGGTAGAACTGCAAGGACTCGTAGATGACAATGTCTTAGACATAGACAGGAATATCCTGACTGTGAAATATGAGCATCAGGGTCAATATCGGGAAAACACATTGACAGGAATGAGGACAGGGCTCTTAAGCCTACTGAGTGAGGAACGTGTCCTGTTTGGGAACTTGAGAAACTGAGACCTGGATAAAAATAATCTTACACAGTTAGAAATAGAATCTGCACCTTTTAAGCCCTAACATGATAGGTCTAGAGCTGAACACAACTTCCCTTCCTGACTTACCAGTGGGAATGGAGGGCCTCCTATGCCATAAGGACCTGATTCTCTATACCCTGTATTAGAGATTGAATTATGTTTCCCCCCAAATATGTTAAAGTTCTAGCCTGTTGTATTTCAGAATGCAACCTTATTTAGAAGTAGGATCACTGCAAATGTAATAAAAATGAAGTCATACTGGAGTATGGTTGTTGTTATATGTATGTTGTTCTTTCAAGAAAATAGCAATGTGAAGACATAGGCAAGCAGGGAGAACACCATATGTGACAAAGCTAGAGACTGGAATTATGCAGTTGCAAGCCAAGGAACCCCTAAACTTTCTAGAAAACCATCAGAAGCTAGGAAAAGACAAGGAGTCCTCTACAGTTTGCAGAGGAAGTATGGCTCTGCCAACACCTTGATTTCAGACTTCTTAGCCTTCAGAAATATGAAACAATAAATTTCTGCATTAAGCTAATCAGTTGGTAATACTTCAATATGTAAGCTTATTATTATTATTACATGTTTTTACACGTTATTACACGTTTGGAAATTATTATACCATGGTTCCTGGAAGTAAATGAAGGAGAGGACACAGTTTCTGGTCAGTGGACTGAGGAAGGCTGAAGAACAAAAAGAATGAGATAGACCACAGTTAATAATCAAGATTTTTGCCTGCATCTTGTTTACCATTCCCTGCACTAAAACTATGTCAAATAGTGAACTGTTCTTTGAATGTTTTTCACAATTATAAACACTTGAAATGTTAGAGCTTAAATTCACATCATGTTCTACTAGCCTAGATGAAACAAAGAGTCACATATTTCTTACTAGTTTAGGCACATCTCTGACCACAACCTCCTCCTTGTGAGTCTCTCTTAGGTTTATGTCCATTTTGAGTTAATTTTTGTACATGGTTCAAGGTGTTAAGTTCAGTTTTTTGCATAAGGATGTCCAAATATTACAGCATCATTTACTCAAAAGTCTGTCATTTCTTAATGAACTACCTTTGTACCTTTTTGGCAATCCAGTGACATATATGGGTGGGACTATTTCTAGACTCTCCATTCTATTCCACTGATTTATGTGTCCATTCTCTAGCAAATACCACACTTTCCTGATTACTGTAGCTTTATAGTAAGTCTTAAAATCAAGTATTATGAGATCTCTAGCTTTGTTTTTTTCAAAATATATTTCAACTATTCTAGATCTTTTTCTTTTCCATTGTCAATTTATACAAAAAATCTTGCTTGGATTTGGACTGTGTACAATTATTTATATATTAATTTGGAGAGAATTGACATCATGACCACATTTTGTCTTCTAATCTAATAAATAGGTCATAGGACTTCATTTGATATAAGCCTTCCTGATTTATCTCACCAGTGTTTTATAATATTCAGCATGAACGTCTTGCACATATTTTCCTAGATTTATTCCTAATTATTTCATGTTTTATGGTACTACTGTAAATGATACTGTTTTTAAATTCAGTTTCCACTTCTTCATTGCTAGTATGTATAAATATAATTAAAATTTTATATTAATTTGTATCCTACAAACATGGGAAAATATTTATTAGATTTAGTAGCTTTTTCATAGATTATTTTAGATTTTTGGTAGAAAATTATACCATTTATGAATTAAAACAATTTTCATTCTTCCTTTCCAATCCTTTTCTTTTGATTGCCTTATTGCACTGGCCAGAACCTCTAGTATGATGTTGAAGAGGAAGAATAAGAGCAGATGTAATACTTGTTTCCTGATATTAATGGAATAGTATTCAGTCTTTTACCATTAACTATGATATTAGTTGTAGGATTTTTCTATAGATTCCCTTTACTGAAGTGAGCAAGTTTCCTTATATTCCTAAGTATAATGAGAGTTTTTATCATAAATGAGTGCTGGATTTTGCCAAAAATTTTTTCTGTATCTATTGAAATGATCATGTGGTTTTGTCCTTTACTTCGTTAATATCTGGTACCCCATTGTTTTTTAAACCAACCTTGTATTCCTGAGATAAGTCCCATTTGATCACACTGTATAATAAATTTTGATGTTGCTGGACTTTATTTAAATATGAAGATACAGATGGTTTAAAAATAAAAGGATAGAAAATATGTACCAAAATACCCACTAATACAAATGAGCCAGAGTGCCTATATTAATATCTGATAATATAGACTTCAGAGCACATATTTCAGGGATAAATAGGGACATTACATAATAATGAACAGATAAATTTATTAAAGCGTAACTATGCTAAATATGTACGCATATGACAACAAATCTTCAAAATACATGAGGCAAAAACTGATGGAACTGAAACAGAAATATAAAGTTCTACAATTATAGTTGGACTTCAACACTTCTCTCAGCAACTGATAGAACTAGTAGTCTGAACATGATTTTAAAAAAAGAAATAATACTAGTCTACAAACTCTTCTGAAAATAGAGGACAATGTAGTACTTCCCAACTTATTAGAAGTCAGTATTACCCTAACATCAAAGCCAGAAAAACACATCATAAGACAAAAAATTAGAAACCAATATTCCTCATGAATATAGTTGCCAAAACTTTAAGAAATATTAGCAAACTGAATTCAGCAAAACTCTGCCTTCCATCTATACCATTGGTCTTGCTTGGGAGTTACTTGCCCCTACCATTGCAACAGGAGATCTCTAAATGGTATCACCTATCAGATTTTAGACCCATAATGATTTCTTACCTCTTCCAGGAGTAAAGACCTAACTTTTTACTTCTTATCCACTTGCAATGTATCTTTTCCTGTGTGTTCTGTATGTGATTTGCCTTGCTGCCACTCCTCCAGTTGCATAAGGATTTTCTTCATGTATAAAATATGCAATACAAGGCTTTGTGTCTGCTCACCTCTCCCTGTAGCCAATAATCTCTACAGGCTTGCACTACCTAGAATATTTTTTACTATCTCCTGACTTGACACTAGTCATTATTCTGAGCACCCATTATTCTGAGAAGGAGCTTGGATGTGATTGCAGACTACCTTTTGTGAAGTGCCTCTTCCTCTTGTACTTAAGTCACAGGTGAGGCAGTTTTAGGGTCCAGTTTCTTCTTGGAAGGGTTTGCCCCTTTAGGATTTCAGGATAGTTGATTACCTTGTGATGTCAGCTTTGATGAACTTAAAGTTATGATATTTTAGTTTTTCCAAATTTTCCTCATTATTAGGTTGTTAGCACATTCTTTGCAATTTTGTACATCCTGAGTGGACAGCAAAGTTTGGTTCACAATTTTGACCTCTGTTCAAAATTGTTCTCACAGTCATAAGATCAACAAAATCAAATTGATGTTTCCTAAATGTAGAAATTGAATGTCCTCCTCTACTGCTCTGGTTCTAAATACTTGTCCCCATCCTGCATTCTGGCCAATTCTCCATCATGTATTTTCTTCTCTCCTTATCATGCCTGTCCACTATTCTTTCATGTCTGTTCCCTTCCCATTGTCCTTTTGATCTTTCTGCCGCTTCTTATATCCAGCATCATTCTAGTGATTTGAACAACTATTCCTTCTAGGTTTCTGTTGGTCTAACGCCAAGTTTCACAGTCATCAAAACTTCACCCTCTGAAATTACTATTTTATCCAGCCTGGGAAGAAGCCCTTTCCCCACACCTTCATCCTTAGTCACACAATACTGTACCTCTTTGGCATCACACAACCTAGTAAACATGACAATATAATATAAATACCATTGGATATAATTTTAGTTCATTGTAATTTGTCTCCTTTTCACAATAGGTTGATGATGTCCAAATCTATCATGATTTTATTGTTTGGAGTTTCTGTTATATTGATTTTTATTTTTTTTGGGGGGGGGTTGCATTGGGTCTTCATTGCTGCTGGCATGCTTTCTCTAGTTGCGGTGAGCAGGGGCTACTCTTCGTTGCAGTGCACCGGCTTCTCATTGTGAGGGCTTCTCTTGTTGCGGAGCATGGGCTCTAGGTGTGCAGGCTGACAGTAGTTGCAGCATGCGGCCTCAGTAGTTGTGGCTCATGGGCCCTAGAGTGCGCAGGCTTCAGTAGTTGTGGCACACGGGCTCTAGAGCACAGGCTCAGTAGTTGTGGTGTACGGGCTTAGTTGCTCCACGGCATGTGGGATCTTCCTGGACCAGGGATTGAACCCAACCCGTGTCCCCTGTGTTGGCAGGTAGATTCTTAACCACTGCGCCACCAGCGAAGTCCCTATTATATTAATTTATGTTTAGACAACACCAACCTACTTCTGTTAAGCTAGCAGATCAACAAACTGGTAGAGTTTGAACATTTTGATTCTCACTGACAAAAAATAAGCCATTTCCTTTACATTTACTTTTTAGAGCAACCATCAGCTTTAGTAATTAATGCATATTACATAAGAGTGATAATGGTCTCATCATGGGAGTTTTATATTTTAGCAACTTGATTTTCCATAACTTAGTCTCCCCTCTCATCTATGACCCACCAAGGAACCATATCCTTATTTTACATACCAGTTTTTTCAAGTCTCAGCACTCAAATATCTTCTCTGTTTTCCCAATAGGGTTGCTTCACCTTGATCCATTTACTTCTTTCCTAGTTCTCCTTCTTGCTCTTCTTTAATATCTCCTCTAAGTCTCAAACCCATTATGTTTTCTCTCTTGATTGCTGCTTTAGACTGTTTTTTACTTACTATTCAACATTCCATGAATATATAGAGAAATCCCTGGCCAAATGTTTCCAAAATTTATTTTTAAAATAAATGAATAAAACAAATCTAAAACAAACAAAATAATACCATGCTTACACCATTGTAATATCTGAGTAAGGTCTTTGTAAGGAAATGGTAAAACCCTTATGTTGCCCATAAGCACAAGAAAATCCTGATATCCTAAAAGAAGCAATTAAAATGGAAATTGTGACTTTTATAATTCTTTTTCAGCCCAGTTCCTCATTCACAGACATGAGATGTAACCTCAAATACATTTAAATATCTTTTGATTACAGTTTGAAGTTGAGAGACTCACAAACAATATCATGACAGAAGATGTGATTTGTTTTCTTACACAATATTTTACAACTTTTGAACTAGTAGTCAACATTTAAAATTTTGGAGACTTTACATCAAAATCTGATTTTAGTTTTTCTTTCTTTTTCTATTGAGGTATGGTTGATTTATAACATTATATTAGTTTCAAGTGTGCAACATACTGATTCAATATTTTTATACATTATACTCCATTTAAAGTTCTTACAAAATAATTGCTATATTTCACTGTACTGTACAATATATCTTGTTGCTTATCTATTTTAAAAATAGTAGTTGTTACCACAATTACCTACCCCTATCTTGCCCTTCTCCACTTCCCTCTCCCCACTGATAAACACTAGTTTGTTTTCTATATCTGTGAGTTTTTCTGTTTTGTTGTATACATTCATTTGTTTTATTGGTTAAATTTGACATGTAAGTGATAACAGAATATTTGTCCTTCTCTGACTTATTTCACTAATTATAATACATTCTATATCCATCCACATTGTTGCACATGGCAGAATTTCATTCTTTATTAAGGCTGAGTAATATTATATAGCTATATATACACATATATATATGCACATATATACATACACACACATATATATACACACACACCACATCTTTATCCATTCATTTGTTGATGGACAATTAGGTTGCTTCCATATCTGGCTACTGAAAATAATTCTCCTATAAATATTGGGATGCATATATTTTTTCAAATTAGTGTTTTTGTTTTCTTCAGATATATACCCAGCAGTGGAATTACTGGATCATATATGGTACTTCTATTTTTAGTTTTTGAGGAACCTCCACAGTGTTTTCCATAATGGCTGCTCTAATTTATAATCCCACCAACAGTGTACTAGGGTTTCCTTTTCACCACATCCTCAGTACCATTTTTTATTTGTAGACTTTTTGATGATAGCCATTCTGACAGGTGTGGGGTGATATTGTGGTTTTGATTAGTATGTCCCTGATGATTAGTGATAGACCATTTTTTCATGCTCCAGTTGGCCATTTGTATATCATTTTGGGAAAAATGTCTATTCAGGTCTTCTGCCCATTTTTTAATCAGGTTGTATGTTTTTTTTGATATTGAGTTATATGAGCTGTTTATATATTTTGGATATTAACCTCTTACTGTTTATATCATTTGCAAATATTTTCTCCCATTCAGTAGGTTGTCTGCCTTTTTGTTTTGTCAATGGTTTCCTTTGCTGTGCAAGAAATTTTAAGTTTAATTAGGTCCCTTTTGTTTCTTTTGCCTTAGGAAGTAGATCCAAAAAGTATGCTACAATTTATGTCAAAGAGTTCACTTCTAGGAGTTTTATGGTTTCAGGTCTGACATATAGGTCTTTAATCAATTTTAAGTTTATTTTTGTATATGGTGTTAGAGAATTATAATTTCATTAATTTACAGGTAGCTATCCAATTTTCCCAGCACCAGTTATTGAAGAGTCTGTTTTTTCACTCTGTATATTCTTGCCTCCTTGTCCTAGATTAATTGACCACAGTGTGTGCATTTATTTCTGGGCTCTCTATTCTGTTCCCTTTATCTATGTGTCTATTTTTGTGTCAGTACCATACTGTTTTGATTACTGTAGCTCTGTAGTATAGTCTTAAGTCAGGAAGCATGATACCTCCATCTTTGTTCTTTTTTCTCAAGATTGCTTTGGTTATTAGGGGTCTTTTGTGGTTCCATATAAATTTTATGGTTATTTGTTCAAGTTCTATGAAGAATGTCATGGGTATTTTGATAGGGATTACATTAAACCAGTAAATTGCTTTGGGTATATGAACATTTTAACAATATTAATTCTTCCAATCCAAGAGCATGGGATATTTTTCCATGTCTTTGTATCATCTTCAGTTTCCTTCATCAGCAGCTTATACTTTCCAGAGTATAGGTCTTTCACCTCCTTAGCTAAGTTTGTTACTAGGTATTTCATTCTTTTTGAGGCAATTTTAAATGGGATTGTTTTCTTGCTTTCTCTTTGAATATCTTTCTCTTTGAATTATCATTCATTATTAGTGTATAGGAAAGCAACAGATTTCTGTATAATAATCTTGTATACTGAAACTTTACTAAATTCATTTATTAGTTCTAATAGTTTTTGTATGGGGACTTTACTGTTTTCTATATATAGTGTCATGTCATCTGCAAATAATGATGGTATTAATTCTTCCTTTTCAATCTGGATGACTTTCATTTCATGTTCTTGTCTGATTGATATGTCTAGGACTCCCAACACTATGTTAAATAGAAGTGGTGAGGGTAGGCAACCTTGTTTTGTTCCTGATTTTAGAGGAAAGGTTTTTCAGCTTTTTACCATTGAGTATGAAGTTAGCTGTGAATTTGTCATAAATGGCCTTTTTATTTTGAGATATGTTCCCTCTGTACCAACTAGGATTAGTGTTTTTATCATGAATGAATTTTGAATTTTTTCAAATGCTTTTTCTGCATCTATTGAAATGATCATGTGATTTTTATCCTTCCTTTTGTTAATGTGGTATATCACATTGATTGATTGGCAAACATTGAATCATCCTTGCATTCCTGGAAATATTGAATCATCCTTGCATTCCTGGAACAAATCCCACTTGATCAAATTGTATGATCCTTTTTGTGTACTGTTGAACTCGGTTTGCTAATATCTTGTTCGTGATTTTTGCTTCTATATTTATCAGAGATTTTGGCCTATAATTTTCCTTTTTTATAGTGTCTTTGTCTGGTTTGGGCGTCAGGACAATGGTGACTTTGTACAATGAATTTGGGAGTGTTCTGTCTTCTTGAATTTTTTGGAGTAGTTTGAGAAGGATAGGTACTAGCTCTTATTTATATGTATGGTAGAATTTTCCTGTGAAAATGTCCAGTCCTGGACTTTTGCTTACTGGAATTTTTTGATTACCAATTCAATTTCACTACTAGTGATTGGTCTTTTCAGATTGTCTATTTCATCCTCATTCAGTCCTGGAAGCTTGTATGTTTCTAGAAATATATTCATTTCTTTAGGTTGTCCAATTTTTTGATATTTAACTCTTCATAATATTCTCTTATGATTTTTTGTATTTCTGTGTATTGGTTGTTATTTCTCCTCTTTCATTTCTAATTCTGTTTATTTGGGTCCTCTCTCGTTTTCTCTTGGTGAGTCTAGCTATAGGCTTACCAAAGTCTTTTATCTTTCAAAAAACCAGCTCTTGGTTTCATTGATCTTTTCTTCTTTATTAATCTCTATTTCCTCTCTGATCTTTATTATTCCCTTCCTTCTGCTTACTTTGTGCTTTGTTGGTTCTCATTTTTTTTAATTTCTTTAGTTTTTTTGTTTGTTTCTTGAGGTAGGCCTGTATTGCTATAAACTTCCCTCATAGAACTGCTTCTGGTACATCCCTTAGATTTTGGAAGTTATGTTTCTGTTTTCATTTGTCTCAAGTTATTTTCTGATTTACTCTCTGACTTCATTGATAACATTGGGTTGTTTTTTTTTTTTTGGTAGGTTGTTTTTTAGTCTCCATGTGTTTATGATTTTCCCATTTTTCTTCCTGTAATAGATTTCGAGTTTCATATAGTTGTAGTTGCAAAAAATCCTTGATTATTATTTATATCCTCTTAAACGTGTTGAGATTTGTTTTGTGGCCTAGCATGTGATATCCTGGGATATGGTCCACATGTACTTGAAAGGAATGTGTATTCTGCTGTTTGGGATGTAATGTCCTAGCTATCTATTAAGTCTACCTGGTCTATCGTGTCATTTAAGACTACTGTTGTCTTATTGATTTTCTGTCTGGATGATCTGTCCACTGATTCAGCTATGGATTTGGCCCCGCCTCTGCATGTAGGTCACCTGAGGGCGTCTGTTCCCTGCCCAGACAGGGCGGGGTTAAAGTAGCAGCTGATTAGGGGGCTCTGGCTCATTCAGGCCAGGGGGAGGGAGGGGTACACAATGCAGGGTGAGCCTGTGGTGGCAGAGGCCGGCATGACATTCCAACAGCCTGAGGTCCACCATGTGTTCTCAGGATATTGTCCCTGGATCATGGGACCCTGGCAGTGGAGGACTGCACAGGCTCCCAGGAGGGTTGGTGTGGATAGTGACCTGTGCTTGCACCTAGGATTCTTGGTGACTGCAGCAGCATCCTTGGTGTTTCATGCCATTCTCTGGTGTCCGTGCTGATAGCCGTGGCTTACGCCTCTCTCTGGAGCTCCTTTAGGTGGTGCTCTGAATCCCCTCTACTTGTGCACCCTGCAACAATGGTCTCTTGCCTCTTAGGCAGGTTCAGACTCTTTCCCGGACTCCCTCCCAGCTAGCTGTGACACACTAGCCCCCTTCAGGCTGTGTTCACACAGCCAACCCCAGTCCTCTCCCTGGGATCTGACCTCTGAAGCCCAAGCCTCAGCTCCCAGCCCCATCCACCCTGGTGGGTGAGCAGACAAGCCTCTCAGGCTGGTGAGTGCTGATTGGCACTTATCCTCTGTGTGGGAATCTCTCTGCTTTGCCCTCTGCACTCCTGTTGCTGCACTCTCCTCCATGGCTCCAAAGCTTCCCCCTTACCCACCCCCTGTCTCCACCAGTGAAGGGGCTTCCTAGTGTGTGGAAACTTCCTCCTCCACAGCTCCCTCCCAGGTGCAGGTCCTGTCCCTATTCTTTTGTCTCTATATTTTCTTTTGCCCTACCCAGGTACGTGGGGAGTTTCTTGCATTTTGGGAAGTCTGAAGTCTTCTGCCAGCATTCAGTAGGTGTTCTGTAGGAGTTGTTCCACATGTAGATGTATTTTTGATGTATTTATGGGGAGGAAGGTGATCTCCAAGTCTTACTCCTCTGACATCTTGAAGGTCCCCTGACAATACCACAGTGTCTTAATTACTGTAGCTTTATAGTAACTCTTGAGGTTGGGTAGTGTCAGTCCTCCAACTTTGTTCTCTTTCAATATTATAATGGCTATTCTTTTACCTTGCCATATCAACTTCAGAATCAGTGTGTTGGAATCCACAAAATAACTTGCTGGGATTTTGATTGGGATTGAGTTGAATCTATAGATCAAGTTGAGAAGAACTGACATTTTCACAATAGTAAGACTTCTAATTCATGAACATGGACTCTATTTATTTAGTTCTTCTTTGATTTATCTCTTTGTTAGACTGGTTCCTAATTATTTCATTTTTTTCAGGTGGCTAATGTAAATGGTATTGTTTTTAATTTCAAATTCTACTTGTTCATTCCTAAAATATAGGAAAGAAACTGATATTTAAACATTGACCTTATATCCCACCACCTTGCTGTAATTACATATTAGTTCCAAGAGGATTTTTGGCAATTCTTCCATATATTCTTTGTAGAAAATCATGCCATCTGTGAACGAAGACAATTTTATTTCTTCCTTCTCAAACAGTATACCTTATTTCCTTTCCTTGTCTTACTGCATTAGCTAACATTTCCAGTACTGGATATTGAAAAGGAGTACTGAAAGGAGACATCATTGCCTTGTTCCTAATCTTAGAGGAAATCTTCCAGTTTCTCATCTTTAAGTATGTCAGCTGTAAGTTTTATAAATCTTTATCAAGTGGAAGAAGTCTCTATTCCTAGTTTACTGAGTATTCTTATCACAAAAAGGTGTTAGATTTTGTCAAAAGTTTGTTCTGCATCTACTGACATAATCATGTGATTTACTTCTTTAGCTTGATGTGATGGATTACACACTAGTTGATTTTTCAAATGTTGAACCAGCTTTACATATGTGGGATAAATCCCACTTGGTCATGGTATACAATTCTTTTTATACATCACTGGATTTGACTTTGTTGAAGATTTTCATATCTGTGTTCGTAAAAGATATTGAGCTGTAGTTTTCTTGTAATGCCTTTGTCTGGTTTTGGTATTAGTGTGATGCTGGCCTCATAGAATGAGTTCAGAAATATTCTGTTATTTTCTGAAAGAGATTGTAGATAATTTCTTAACTATTTGGTAGAATTCACCAGTAAACACATTTGGACCTGGTGCTTTGCTTGGGAAGGTGATTAATTATTGTTTCCATTTATTTAATACATATAGGCTCATTCAGATTTGTCTATTCTTCTGTGATCGTTGACAGATTGTGACTTTCAAAGAATTGGTCCATTTCATCTGTTATCAAATCTGTGGACATAGACCATAAACAGATGAATGGACAAAGAAGATGTGGCACATATATACAATGGAATATTACTCAGCCATAAATGAAATGAAATTATCTGTAGTGAGGTGGATGGACCTAGAGTCTGTCATACAGAGCAAAGTAAGTCAGAAAGAGAAAACCAAATATGTTAGCACATATATATGAAATTAAAAATAGGTTCTGAAGAACCTAGGGGCAGGACAGGAATAAAGATGCAGACGTAGAGAATGGACTTGAGGACACGGGGTGGGGGAAGGGTAAGCTGGGACGAAGTGAGAGAGTGGCATAGACTTGTATATACTACCAAATGTAAAATAGATAGCTAGTGGGAAATAGCCACATAGCACAGGGAGATCAGCTCAGTGCTCTGTGACCACCTAGAGCAGTGGGATAGGGAGGGTGGGAGGGAGATGCAAAAGGGATGGGATATGGTGATATATGTATACATATAGCTGATTCACTTTGTTATACAGCAGAAGCTAACACAATATTGTAAAGCAATTATACTTCAGTAAAGATGTTTTTAAAAAACAATTTACACACATAGAATTGTTCATAGGATTCCTTTATTATTTTAATATCCATGAAATCTGAAGAGATATCCCCTCTCTTATTTCTGGTATTCATAATTTATATCCTCTCCCTTCTTTTATTATCCTAGCTAGAGACTTGTTATTTCTATAAGTCTTTTCAAAGAACTAGTTTTTAGCTTCAATGATTTTCTTTTTTGATTTCTTCTTTTCAATGACATTGATTTTCAGTCTAATTTTTATCTATTTCTTTTCTTCTGCTTCCTTTGAATTTTCTGTTCATGCTCTAGATTCCTGAAGTATAAACATATTGAGTCTAGGTCTTTTTTTGTTTTCTAATACATGCATTCAATGGTATAAATTTCCCTCAAAGAACTGCTTTCACTGCATCCCCATATTTTGGGGAGTTGTGTTTTCATTTTCATTTAGTTTAACATATTTTTTAGAGATTTCTTCTTTGATCCATACATTATTTACAAGTGTGATGTTTAATTTTCATATATTTTTCAGGTTTTTCTAGTTACCATTCCATTGCTAATTTTTAGTTATTTACATGGTAGTCTGAGAGCAGACATTGTATGATTACTTTGAAATTTGTTAAGGTGTGTTTTATGGCCCAGAATGTGTTCTATCTTGGTGTATGTTCCATGTGAATTTGAAAAGAATGTTTCTTCTGCTGTTCTTGGATGAAGTGGTCAATCGATATCCATTACATCCAGTTGATAGACGGTATTGTTGAGTTCAAATATGTCTTTACTGATTTTCTGCCAGCTAGAGCTATTTCTTATAGAAGGGTGTTGGATTCATCTACTTCTCACTTATTTCTGACAGTTTTTGCCTCACATATATTAGTGCTCTCTTGTTAGATGCATATACTTTAAGAATTGTTATGTCTTCATGGAGAATTTATCCCTGTATCATTATATAATGTTCCTCTTTATATCTGATAACATTCCTTGCTTTAAAGTTTTCTCTTTAGTGTATCCTTCTCAAACCATTTTAAGAGAAACCCAGTTTAAATATAAAGACACACATAGATTAAAAGTAGACAACATATATCTGGGTCTTATTTTCTGATCTACTCCCACAATCCCTGCCTTTTATTTGGTGCATTTAAACCATGAATATTCACAATGAATATTGATATAGTTCGATCAATATACTATATTTTATTTTTTACATCTTTATTGGAGTAAAATTGCTTTACAGAGGTGTACTAGTTTCTGCTTTATAACAAAGTGAATCAGTTATACATATACATATGTTCCCATATCTCTTCCCTCTTGCGTCTCCCTCCCTCCCACCCTCCCTATCCCGCCCCTCTAGGTGGCCACAAAGCACCGAGCTGATCTCCCTGTGCTATGCGGCTGCTTCCCACTAGCTATCTACCTTACGTTTGGTAGTGTATATATGTCCAAGCCACTGTCTCGCCTTGTCACAGCTTACCCTTCCCCATATCCTCTAGTCCATTCTCTAGTAGGTCTGTGTTTTTATTCCTGTCTTACCCCTAGGTTCTTCATGACATTTTTTTTTCTTAGATTCCATATATATGTGTTAGCATACGGTATTTGTCTTTCTCTTTCTGACTTACTTCACTCTGTATGACAGGCTCTAGGTCTATCCACCTCATTACAAACAGCTCAATTTCGTTTCTTTTTATGGCTGAGTAATATTCCATTGTAAACATGTGCCACATCTTCTTTACCCATTCATCTGATGATGGACACTTAGGTTGTTTCCATGTCCTGGCTATTGTAAATAGAGCTGCAATGAACATTTTGGTATATGACACTTTTTGAATTATGGTTTTCTCAGGGTATATGCCCAGTAGTGGGATTGCTGGGTCATATAGTAGTTCTATTTGTAGTTTTTTAAGGAACCTCCATACTCTTCTCCATAGTGGCTGTACCAATTCACATTCCCACCAACAGTGCAAGAGTGTTCCCTTTTCTCCACACCCTCTCCAGCATTTATTGTTTCTAGATTTTTTGATGATGGCCATTCTGACCGGTGTGAGATGATATCTCATTGTAGTTTTCATTTGCATTTCTCTAATGATTAATGATGTTGAGCATTCTTTCATGTGTGTGTTAGCAGTCTGTATATCTTCTTTGGAGAAATGTCTATTTAGGTCTTCTGCCCATTTTTGGATTGGGTTGTTTGCTTTTTGTTATTGAGCTGCATGAGCTGCTTGTAAATTTTGGAGATTAATCCTTTGTCGGTTGCTTCATTTGCAAATATTTTCTCCCATTCTGAGGGTTGTCTTTTGGTCCTGATTATGGTTTCCTTTGCTGCGTAAAAGCTTTGAAGTTTCATTAGGTCCCATTTGTTCATTTTTGTTTTCATTTCGATTTCTCTAGGAGGTGGGTCAAAAAGGATCTTGCTGTGATTTATGTCATAGAGTGTCCTGCCTATGTTTTCCCCTAAGAGTTTGATAGTTTCTGGCCTTACATTTAGGTCTTTAATCCATTTTGAGCTTATTTTTGTGTATGGTGTTAGGAAGTGTTCTAATCTCATACTTTTACATGTAGCTGTCCAGTTTTCCCAGCACCACTTATTGAAGAGGCTGTCCTTTCTCCACTGTACATTCCTGCTTCCTTTATCAAAGATAAGATGATCATGTGTGCATGGGCTTATCTCTGGGCTTTCTATCCTGTTCCATTGATCTTGCTGTTTTTGTGCCAGTACCATATTGTCTTGATTACTGTAGCTTTGTACTATAGTCTGAAGTCAGGGAGCCTGATTCCTCCAGCTCTGTTTTTCGTTCTCAAAATTGCTTTGGATATTCGGGGTCTTTTGTGTTTCCATAAAAATTGTGAATTTTTTTGTTCTAGTTATGTGAAAAATGCCAGTGGTAGTTTGATAGGGATTGCATTGAATCTGTAGATTGCTTTGGGTAGTAGAGTCATTTTCACAATGTTGATTCTTCCAATCCAAGAACATGGTATATCTCTCCATCTACTTGTATCATCTTTAATTTCTTTCATCAGTGTCTTATAATTTTCTGCATACAGGTCTTTTGTCTCCTTAGGTAGGTGTATTCCTAGGTATTTTATTCTTTTTGTTGCAATCGTAAATGGGAGTGTTTTCTTGATTTCACTTTCAGATTTTTCATCATTAGTGTATAGGAATGCCAGAGATTTCTGTGCATTAATTTTGTATCCTGCTACTTTACCAAATTCATTGATTAGCTCTAGTAGTTTTCTGGTAGCATCTTTAGGATTCTCTATGTATAGTATCATGTCATCTGCAAACAGTGACAGCTTTACTTCCTCTTTTCTGATTTGGATTCCTTTTATTTCCTTTTCTTCTCTGATTGCTGTGGCTAAAACTTCCAAAACTGTGTTGAATAAGAGTGGTGAGAGTGAGCAACCTTGTCTTTTTGCTGATTTAGTGGAAATGCTTTCAGTTTTTCACCACTGAGGACGATGTTGGCTGTGGGTTTGTCATATATGGCCTTTATTATGATGAGGAAAGTTCCCTCTATGCCTACTTTCTGCAGCGTTTTTATCATAAATCGGTGTTGAATTGTGTCAAAAGCTTTCTCTGCATATATTGAGATGACCATACGGTTTTTCTCCTTCAATTTGTTACTATGGTGTATCACATTGATTGCTTTGCATATACTGAAGAATCCTTGCATTCCTGGAATAAACCCCACTTGATCATGGTGTATGATCCTCTTAATGTGCTGTTGGATTCTGTTTGCTAGTATTTTGTTGAGGATTTTTGCATCTATGTTCATCAGTGATATTGGCTTGTAGTTTTCTTTGTGACATCCTTGTCTGGTTTTGGTGTCAGGGTGATGGTTACCTTGTAGAATGAGTTTGGGAATGTTCCTCCCTCTGCTATATTTTGGAAGAGTTTGAGAAGGATAAGTGTTAGCTCTTCTCTAAATGTTTGATAGAATTCGCTGTGAAGCCATCTGGTCCTGGGCTTTTGTTTGTTGGAATATTTTAAATCACAGTTTCAATTTCAGTGCTTGTGATTGGTCTGTTCATATTTTCTATTTCTTCCTGATACAGTCGTGGCAGGTTGTGCATTTCTAAGAATTTGTCCATTTCTCCAGGTTGTCCATTTTATTGGCATAGAGTTGCTTGTAGTAATCTCTCATGATCTTTTCTATTTGTGCAGTGTCAGTTGTTAATTCTCCTTTTTCATTTCTAATTCTATTGATTTGAGTCTTTTCCCTTTTTTTCTTGATGACTCTGGCTAATGGTTTATCAATTTTATTCATCTTCTCAAAGAACCAGCTTTTAGTTTTATTGATCTTTGCTATCGTTTCCTTCATTTCTTTTTCATTTATTTCTGATCTGATTTTTATGATTTCTTTCCTTCTGCTAACCTTGGGGTTTTTTTGTTCTTCTTTCACTAATTGCTTTAGGTGCAAGGTTAGGTTGTTTATTCGAGATGTTTCCTGTTTCTTAAGGTAGGATTGTATTGCTGTAAACTTCCCTCTTAGAACTGCTTTTGCTGCATCCTATTGGGTCATTGTGTCTCCATTTCATTTGTTTCTAGGTATTTTTTGATTTCTTCAGTGATCACTTCGTTATTAAGTAGTGTATTGTTTAGCCTCCATGTGTTTGTATTTTTTACAGATCTTTTCCTGCAATTGATATCTAGTTTCATAGTGTTGCAGTCGGAAAAGATACGTGATACAATTTCAGTTTTCTTAAATTTACCAAGGCTTGACTTGTGACCCAAGATATGATCTATCCTGGAGAATGTTCCATGAACACTTGAGAAAAATGTGGATTCTTTTGTTTTGGGATGGAATGTCCTATAAATATCAATTAAGTCCATCTTGTTTAATGTATCATTTAAAGCTTGTGTTTCCTTATTTATTTTCATTTTGGGTGATCTGTCCATTGGTGAAAGTGGGGTGTTAAAGTCCCCTACTATGAATGTGTTACTGTCGATTTCCCCTTTTATGGCTGTTAGTATTTGCCTTATGTATCGAGGTGCTCCTATGTTGAGTGCATAAATATTTACAATTGTTATATCTTCTTCTTGGATCAATCCCTTGATCATTATGTAGTGTCCTTCTTTGTCTCTTCTAATATTCTTTACTCTAAACTCTACTTTGTCTGATATGAGAATTCCTAGCCCAGCTTTCTTTTGGTTTCCATTTGTGTGGAATATCTTTTTCCATCCCCTCACTTTCAGTCTGTATGTTTCTCTAGGTCTGAAGTGGGTCACTTGTAGACAGCATATATATGGGTCTTGTTTTTGTATCCATTCAGCCAGTCTGTGTCTTTTGGTGGGAGTATTTTCCATTTACATTTAAGGTAATTATTGATATGTATGTTCCCATTTTCTTA
The DNA here is from genome assembly GCF_964270905.1 of Leucopleurus acutus. NCBI lineage: Eukaryota > Metazoa > Chordata > Mammalia > Artiodactyla > Delphinidae > Leucopleurus > Leucopleurus acutus. The sequence goes on from NC_139142.1 coordinate 38,782,123, forward strand.
ATTGTTTTGGGTTTGTTATTGTAGGTCTTTGCCATCTCTTGTGTTTCTTGCCTAGAGAAGGTCCTTTAGCACTTGTTGTAAAGCTGGTTTGGTGGTGAACTTTCTCAGCTTTTGCTTGTCTGTAAAGGTTTTAATTTCTCCGTCAAATCTGAATGAGATCCTTGCTGGGTAGAGTAATCTTGGTTGTAGGTTTCTCTCCTTCATCACTTTAAATATGTCCTGCCAGTTCCTTCTGGTTTGCAGAGTTTCTGCTGTAAGATCAGCTGTTAACCTTATGGGGATTCCCTTGTGTGTTATTTGTTGTTTTTCCCTTGCTGCTTTTAATGTTTTCTTTGTATTTAATTTTTGACAGTTTGATTAATATGTGTCTTGGCGTATTTCTCCTTGTATTTATCCTGTATGGGACTCTCTGTGCTTCCCAGACTTGATTAACTATTTCCTTTCCCATATTAGGGAAGTTTTCAACTATAATCTTTTCAAATATTTTCTCCCTTTCTTTTTTTCTTCTTCTTCTGGGACCCCTATAATTTGAATGTTGGTGTGTTTAATGTTGTCCTAGAGGTCTCTGAGACTGTCCTCAGTTCTTTTCATTCTTTTTTCTTTATTCTGCTCTACAGTAGTTATTTTCACTATTTTATCTTCCAGGTCACTTATCCGTTCTTCTGCCTCAGTTATTCTGCTATTGATCCCATCTAGAGTATTTTTAATTTCATTTATTATGCTGTTCATCATTGCTTGTTTCATCTTTAATTCTTCTAGGTCCTTGTTAAATGTTTCTTGCATTTTGTCTATTCTATTTCCAAGATTTTGGATCATCTTTACTATCATTATTCTAATTCTTTTTCAGGTAGACTTCCTATTTCCTCTTCATTTGGTAGGTCTGGTGGGTTTTTATCTTGCTCCTTCATCTGCTGTGTGTTTTTCTGTCTTCTCATTTTCCTTATCTTACTGTGTTTGGGGGTCTCCTTTTTTGCAGCCTGCAGGTTCGTAGTTCCCATTGTTTTTGGCTTCTGTCCCCAGAGGCTAAAGTTGTTTCAGTGGGTTGTGTAGGCTTCCTGGTGGAGGGGACTAGTGCCTGTGTTCTGATGGATGAGGCTGGGTCTTGTCTTTCTGGTGGGCAGGACTGCATGTGGCCGTGTTTTTTGGGGTGTCTGTGTCCTCATTATGATTATGATTTTAGGCAGCCTCTCTGCTAATGGGTGGGGGTTGTGTTCCTGTCTTGCTAGTTGTTTGGCATAGGGTGTCCAGCACTGTAGCTTGCTGGTCATTGAGTGAAGCTGGGTGCTGGTTTTGAGATGGAGATCTCTGGGAGATTTTCACCGTTTGATATTATGTGGAGCTGGAAGGTCTCGTGTGGACCAGTGCCCTGAAGTTGGCTCTCCCACCTCAGAGGCACAGCACTGACTCCTGGCTGGAGCACCAAGAGCCTTTCATCCTCACGGCTCAGAACAAAAGGAAGAAAAAGTAGAAAGAAAGAGATAAAATAAAGAGAAAATTAAATAGTTATTAAAATAAAAATTATTAAGAAAAAAAATTTTTTAAAAAGAAAAAACGGACGGATAGGACCCTAGGACAAATGGTGACAGCAAAGCTATACAGACAAAATCTGACACAGAAGCTCACAAAAAGAGGAAAAGGGGAAAAAATCATAAATCTTGCTGTCAAAGTCCACCTCCTCAATTTGGGATGATGCGTTGTCTATTCATCTATTCCACAGATGCAGGTAGTTGGAGCTTTAATCTGCTGCTTCTGAGGCTGCTGGGAGAGATTTCCCTTTCTCTTCTTTGTTCGCACAGCTCCTGGGGCTCAGCTTTGGATTTGGCCCCGCCCCTGCATGTAGGTGCCGGAGGGCGTCTGTTCTTCGCTCAGACAGGACGGGGTTAAAGGAGCAGCTGCTTCGGGGACTCTGGCTCACTCAGGCTGCGGGGAGGGAGGGGCACAGGAGTGCGGGCCGAGCCTGCAGCGGCAGAGGCCAGCGGGATGTTGCACCCGCCTGAGGCGCCATGCGTGCTCCTGGGGAAGTTGTCCATGGATCCCGGGACCCTGGCAGTGGCGGGCTGCAGAGGCTCCCCGGAAGGGAGGCGTGGAGAGTGACCTGTGTTTGCACACAGGCTTCTTGGTGGCGGCAGCAGCAGCCTTAGCGTCTCATGCCCGTCTCTGGGGTCCGTGCTGGTAGCCGCGGCTCGCGCCTGTCTCTGGAGCTCCTTTAAGCGGTGCTCTTAATCCCGTCTCCTCGTGCACCAGGAAACAAAGAGGGAAGAAAAAGTCTCTTGCCTCTTCAGCAGGTCCAGACTTTTCCCCGGACTCCCTCCCGGCTAGCCGTGGTGCACTAACCCCTTCAGGCTGTGTTCACGCTGCCAACCCCAGTCCTCTCCCTGCACTCTGACCGAAGGGGAGCCTCAGCTCCCAGCCCCGCCCTGGCAGGTGAGCAGAGAAGCCACTCAGGCTGGTGAGTGCTGGTCGGCACCGATCCTCTGTGCGGGAATCTCTCCGCTTTGCCCTCTGCAGTCTCTGCCCATGAAGCAGCTCCTAGTGTGTGGAAACTTTTTCTCCTTCACAACTCCCTCCCGCTGGTATAGGTCCCGTCCCTATCCTTTTGTCTCTGTTTATTCTTTTGCCCTATCCAGGTACGTGGGGACCTTGTTGCCTTTTGGGAGGTCTTCTGGCAGCGTTCAGTAGGTGTTCTGTAGGAGTTGTTCCACGTGTAGATGTTTTTCTGGTGTATCTGTGGGGAGGAAGGTGATCTCCGCATCTTACTCTTCCGCCATCTTCCGGGGAGATCAATATACTGTATTTTTGCCCTTGGTCTTTGTTCCTATTTTTGTCTTCCACTCTTTTTCTTCCTTTTTTTGTTTTAACTGAGCATTTTACATGATTTCATCTTCTCTCCTTTTTCATTTTTTTCTCCTTCCTTTAGTGGGACAGGATGGCTAGAATGGGCTGCATTTGGGTATTTCCTTTTGCCCCAGTCATTTAGGCTCTGGTTAGTTTCCCCTGAGGGCAGGCCTTATTAGGAATAACATGGTATACTGGCATATTTCAAAATGGTTTCTTATCCCCTTTCTCCTGCTAGAAGCAAAAGGAAATTATTCTGATATTTACTGTGGGAAAATGGTCAAGCTCCTAGAGGTGTATCTCACAATATTGTGCCCCCCATGACTGAGTCCCCAGCAATTAATCCATTAAAAATCCAGTTTTCCTACTCCAGCACTGGTTCCCATGGCAGTTTCAGCTCGTGAGTCTCTACTCTGCTAAGCTGTGGTGACATGTATTTACCTGTCTCTTCTATCTTGGGGGCAGCAATTTGCCCTATGTCTACCACCTTCTCTTGCAGATCCAATAAGAGTTGTTGATTTTCTAGTTATTAGGGTGGAGTGACAACTTCCAAGCTTCATACATGTGGAGCTGGAAAAGACAAGTCCTGCATTTAATATTCTTCACTCCATTTTCTCCCCCCTTGAAAACTCATTATTTCAAGGTAGTATTCCATGAACAATTAGATTTTAATAACTTGCACAGATTGGATGCATAATTCACTAATAGCTCTAATAACCAAAGAACGTTCATTACTACTGAAGCAAAGAAAACAAGCCTGTCTGAATAACAGTATTTAAGGATATATATTTTATAAATCCTTTATAGAAAACAGTATTTCTATTTTCCATTTTAAAATATGGGGGTAAGAATAATCTGTGCTTCTTAAGTAGAAGTTGTTGAATATTTATGAATATCTTTCAAGAGGAGATAATAATTTATCTTAATTAGAGAGGTCGTGAAAGGATCTGAAGTTATGTTACTGGGTCCAAGCTCATACTTCTAGACAGGCCAAGAAGTCAACAGACAAAGTGTTGGGGCAAAGAGTAGTGACTTCATTTGGAAAGCCAGCAAACCAAAAATATGGCAGACTAGACTAATGTCCTAAAGAACCATTTTAACTCAGAGTAGAACTCAGGCTTCTTTTATGCTAAAGGAAAAGGGGGGAGTGCTCAAGATTAAAGGGTAAAGGCAGACTGTAGACTTATTAGAGGCACCTGGCCTTGAAGGGAAGCATAACATTTCTTTGTTATGCTTATGTTCTTTCTTACGTGGGCTGGATCAAAGGGCTCCTACAAAACTTCAAGTTGTTAGCAGTTATTTTTACTTTACCATTCTTATCTCTGCTTCTTTGCAAGGTTGCTAGGCTGAAAGCAAACTCATCTACAAGTAATAGCTATAACTAACCCAGGACCTTGGGATGGGAACAAACTATTGGGTTGGCCAAAAAGTTCATTTGGGTTTTTCCACGTTAAAGAAAAACCCGAACAAACTTTTTGGCCAATCCAATATTTGGGCACAAGCAACATTTCTCTAATGTTTAACTCTTGATGTGCAGGGATAAAGCAATAGAATACAAAGGCTAAAGGACGAGGGAGGCAGTTTCAACATGGTGTTAGTTCTGTTCTTCCTCCATTAGTTAGATTGCCTGGGTCAAATAATGTTGCTGAACTAGCTAGACACTTTGAGCAAGTGACTTAACATCTCTATGGCTCAGTTTTCTCATGTACAAAAAGTAGTATAATAGGGTTGTTATAAGCATTAAATGAGTTAATAACATTTGTAAAGCACTTAGAATAGCACCTGGCATACATAAAAATATTGTTTTAATGCAGTGTGAATCTTAGTCTCATAGAGGCAATAGCTAGATAAAGAGCAAAGGAGAAGTGACTACTTCTTTCAGTGAGGATCATGAATATTTCTGCAGAGTAATTAATTGACTCAGACCAACTGGAACAAGAGAACATCAATGCTATTAAAACCAATTGTATTAGAATACTTTATGTAAGAAATAGTGACAGCCTGAATCAGAGTAATAGCCATGGGATCAAGTTAGGGACAGCTAGAAGACATGGTGAAGAATGAATCTACAGAATGTGGCAACTAACTGAATAGGTAAACTGAGGGAGCCTATGAAACCAAACAAGTTATGTACTTCTAAAATACAATGGTGGGACAGGCAAAAGCTAGAAATTCCCACCCAAAAAGGGAGAAATAGGAAAGAGAAAGGGGATGACAGGTCTCAAGCAAGTCCAAAACTAACAGGAATAACTACACTAGACCAAAAGGCTTGAAAATAATCCTCTGTGTCTTGATGTTCTGCCTTCTGGATTCCCTGTGGCCTCCGGTCACTGAAGCTCTGCTGGGCAGGGTTGTACCATGAGGGCTCTGCCTGGAGGGCCTGCCTTCACTACTTTGGTCAGCTCTCCACAGAGGTCTTCAGGACTGTTGAAAGCAAAGCCTCCCCTTTTGAAACAAAGGAGGAAGTCCCAGATCATCTTTTGAATGACATTATGGGACATTCTTCCCTTTTCTTAAATAATAGCAAACTTTTGAAGCTGAATCACCCTATGATACTGTCCTGTAAAAATCCAAGAAATCCCACAGCCTTTCTTCTTTCCTTCCCATCTCCTTCCCCTTCAGTTCAAATTGGCAGTTCTGCTGGAATGGCTGATTAAGTCTGTGGTTCGCAGTCTGTGGTGCATACTACCTCACAGAATGAAAAAATAATTTAGGAGATCAGGAATCCAAGGATGAAATGTAGATGTGAGAAAAATAATCTAACTGTATTACACATATGTCAAACAACTATACTGAAAGGTCAGAAACTTTTCCCTCCACCCCTAAGAAATTCTGGAAAAGAGGTGGGATCTGTCAGACTAAAGTAACAAAAACTTGTATCTAAATACCATATTCTAGAGAACAAGAGAGAAGATGGCAGAGTACAAGGACTTGAGATCCTCCTCTCATGTAAACAACAAAATCACAGCGAACTGCTGAACAACCATGGACAAAAAAGACTTAAACCTACCAAAAAGATGTTCTACACCAAAAGATGAAGATGAGGACAGCAAAACAAATGGTAGGAGGGGCACTTTCACAATATAATCGAATCCCATACCTGCTGAGTGGGTGACACACAAACTGGAAAAGAATTATATCACAGAGGTTATCCCACAGGAGTGAGAGTTTTGAGCCCCACATCAGGCTGCACAGGCTGAGGGTCTAGCATCAGGAAGAGGAGGAGCCCCTGACCTTTGAAAGCCAGTGGGGCTTCAGTGCAGGAGCTCCACAGGACTGAGGGAAACAGAGACTCCAACATAGGAACATGCACTGGGACCTAGGGCAAAGCAGTGACTCCATAAGAGCTTGGACAAGACGTACCTGCAGGTCTTGGAGGATCTCCTAGGGAGGTGGAGGTCAGCTGTGGCTCACTGTGGGGGCAAAACACTGGTGGTAGATGCGCCAGGGAAGACTCATTGGCATAAGCTCTCCCGGAGGTCGCCATTTTGGCACCAAGACCCACCCAACAGACTGCAGGCTCTAGTGCTAGGACGCCTCAGCCAAACAACTACCAAGGGTGAACACAGCCCCAACCATCAGAAGAAAGGCTGCCTAAAATAGTCCTGAGCCAACAGCCCCCTATAAACACACCCCCTGACACAGCACTGCCCACCAGAAGGACAAGACCCAGCACCACCCACCAGTGGGGAGGCACTAGTCCCACTCACCAGGAAGCCTGCAGAAGGCCCTGGACCAACCTCACCTACCAGGGAACAGACACCAGAACCAAGAAGAATTAAAATCCTGCAGCCTGAGGAACAGAGGACCTGAGAAAATATTTGAACATATGATAACTAAAAACTTCCCTAACATGGGAAAGTAATCACTCAAGTTCAGGAAGCACAGAGTCCCATACAGGATAAACTCAAGGAGGAACACACTGAGATACATATTAATCAAATTGATGAAAATTAAAGGCAAAAAATATTAAAAGCAACAGGGGAAAAGCAACATATAAGGGAATCCCCATAAGGTTACCAGCTGATTTTTCACCAGAAGTTCTGCAGGTCAGAAGCAGGTGACATGATATATTTAAAGTGATGAAAGGGAAAGACCTACAAACCAAGAATACCCTACACAGCAAGGCTCTCATTCAGATTTGATGGAGAAATCGAAAGCTTTACAGACAAGCAAAAGCTAAGAGAATTCAACACCAAACCAGCTTTACAACAAATGCTAAAGGACCTTCTCTAGATGAAAAAGGCCACACTAGAAACAAGAAGATTACGAATGGGAAAGCTCACCAGTAAAGGCAAAAATACAGTAAGGTTAGGAAATCACCCACACACAAATATGATATCCAAACAGGCAATCATGAGAAGAGGAGAGTACAAATGCAGGACATTGGAAATGCAGTTGAAATTAAGAGACCAGCAACTTAAAACAATATTGTATATATGTATAGATGGCAATAAGAACATACATATTGATAATTACCTTAAATGTAAATGGATTAAATGCTCCAACCAAAAGACATAGACTGGCTGAATGGATGCAAAAACAAGACCCGTATATATGCTGTCTACAAGAGACCCACTTCAGACCTAGGGACACATACACATTGAAAGTGAGGGGATGGAAAAAGGTATGCCATGCAAAGGAAATCAAAAGAAAGCTGGAGTAGCAATACTCATATCAGACAAAAATTGACTTTAAAATAAAGTGTTACAAGAGACAAAGAAGGACACTACATAATGATCAAGGGATCAATCCAAGAAGAAGATATAACAATTGTAAATATTTATGCACCCAACATAGGAGCACCTCAATACATAAGGCAAATACTAACAGCTATAAAAGGAGAAATTGACATAAACATATCAGTTCTCCCTCATTTATCAATTTAATGTAACCCCAAGAAAAATATTAGCAAGATTTTTAATGGATCTAGATAAGTTAATACAAATTTTATGTGGAATATCCAGGAAAATCCCTTAAAAGAAAAGCGACCAGGAGACTAGTAGTACCAGACATTAAAACATAGCACCTCTATAGTTAAAACAAGGTGGTACTCATGCATGAGTAGACAGATTGACCAATGGGAAAGAACTAAAAGTCCAGATATAGACCAAAGTGCTTATTGTATTTTAGTATATGATGAAGGTAACATCTCAAATCACTAGAGCCAAGGATGGGCATTTTAATTAATAAATGGTGCTGAAATAATGGGTATTTGGGAAAAGATAAAATTAAATCTATGCCTCATTTCACACAAAAATAAACTCCAAATTGTTCAGGAATCTAAATGTTTAAAAAAAAATCACAGAAGTACCAGAAGAAAACATGGATGAATTCCTATAACACCTGGGGGTAAGAAAAGGTTTTCTAGCAGTAACTCAAATTCCAGAGAAAATCAGAAATTGATAAATTTAACCCATCAAAATTTAAAACTTTAGCATAACAATAAACGCCCACCATAAACAAAGTCATAAGACAACACACTAGAAGAAAATATTGGTAACCTATATTGCAGGTAATAGTTATGTTAGTTACTAGCTAATAGTAACTAGTATTAGTTATTAGCTAATAATAATATATGGAATGCTTAAAATTCTGGGGGACAAAAGGCCAAAACCCTGAGAGTAAAATGAGTGAAAAACAGAAGGGGGCTATCCAAAAGTTTTTAAATGTCTTTAAACATATGAAAATACATTCAACCTTATCTGTAGAAATGTAAATGCTAATTAAGACTATTATGAGATGTCATTTCGCCTTAAGCAGATTGGTAAAAGTTCAAAAATCTAGTAACAGTATCTGCAAGACTATGCAGAAACAGACGCTGTAATATATTGCTGATAAAAATGCAAAATAGTGCAACCCTTATGGATGAGAATATAGCAGTATTTAGTGAAAAATAGTAAATGAAAAAAGTGTTTACAGTTGGGGAATCTGAAGCATTTAAGGTAACAGTTTGTACTATTCGTATCGCTTTTCTGTAAGTCTGAAATCACATCAAAATTAAAGGAGAGAAACATTGTTCTGTATGATTTTGAAAGCAGACTTTAGGAAGTAGATAAGAGGAGGAAAATTTGCCATATTTCAAGAAAGAAAACATAGTAGTCCCAACCAGGGTAGTCACAGCAGAGACAATGGGAATTAGATGATTTGATTCTGGATATACCTTGAAGATAAAGCTAATAACATTTCCTGTTAGACTAGACATAAGGTGGGAGAGATTGAGAGGACCAGCGATGACTCCAGTGGTTTGGGCATGAGTGACTGAATAGATGGAGTTGACATCAATTGAGATGGGAAAGACACTCAATGGTACAAGATATTTAAATGGGGATGTAAGCAGTGCACTTAATACTTGCTAGAGCTTGTACCCATCCAGTAGCTCACATATCTTCAGGCTTTGTGGCGTAGAAGAGCAGGGGATAAAAGGAAAGTGGGAGACTTTCCCTTCCCAGTCAACATAGTGAGCCAACATAACACCCTCTTGATTATCCTTGGCTCTGTACTGATTAGCATGTTTCTGTGGGCAAATACTCTTAAAACTTCTAGTGACTCCTCCCCCATTTCATATGAACTGAGAGTACAGAACTAAGGCCACTGTCCATTATTTCATTCTACCAAACCAGAGTTGACTAGAATAAAGTGCTTATATTTTGGAAGTTGCCTTAGTTCTTTCAATAGTAAAGACCTATTACGACTTTAAAAGTGCCGATTAGGCAAGCTGACATTTTTCGGTGTGTCTGAAGCTCAAAACTAATTATATCAGCATAGGGTTGAGTTTATCACTAATTCAAGCCTTTTAATCACCTTAAAATTTTCACATTGTCTGTTTTTAGTGAAAACATCTTTACCATTCAATGCATTTTGCAGTATGGGTTACCTAAATAGTATCTAAATCTTCTGTGGGTGTATAATAGGCATTCACTAAATACACAAAACTTCTTCAATAGTTAAAACATAGTCCATTGTTAACTTCATTAATTAAATAGGGAAATAAAATAAATCCTTCCAATAAATGACTAGTATGCCTGATACTCTTGTGATCCAAGAGTATGACTTCTTTTAGTGACATAGAAATGATCTGGACCTTGACCTATGAATACTAAGCATTATCACATACCAACAAAATGTTTCCATGTCTTTTTTCTTCTGTCCTTCTAATTTGTAAGAGTTTTGGTCTCCAAATTAGCCTTTATGGGAGAAAATGCTCCCAAGGAATCAATGTAATAACTATTTTAGTCTTGAGTTGAACAATGAAAATTGTTGAGAGGAGATCAGATGGTGAAATAGGAGGATGCTGAGCTCACCTCCCCCAACAAACACATCAAAAGTACATCTACATGTGGAGCAATTCTCACTGAAAACAAGCTGGAGCCTGACAGAGGCTCTTATACAACCAAGAATGTAAAGAAAGATCCACACGGAGTTGGGTAGGAAGGGAAGAGAAGTGATCGGGTCAGGACCCATGCCCCTTGGAGGGGACAGAGAAGAGGAGGGGTATTAAAAGGGATCTTCCCTGGGGAGTAAGTAGTTTCAACCACTTATTGGGCACTCCAGGCCTGCATTCTAACACCAGGAATATAAGTCCCCTTAGCTTGTTTGATAAACAGTGGGAATAACAGGAGAGCTGAAAGAAACCTAGATTCTACTCATGAAGAGCAGACACATGCTTGCTTACTCCCAGTAACAAAGCATGCTTGCTTACTCCCAGTAACAAAGCAAAGGAAGCACATTGAAATTGCCTGTGACTCTGGTCATTTCCAGCAACCACCCCTGCACATGCCCCAGCCCACAAAGAGTGCCCACTGCAGCCCTTCTTCAGCCACTGCTCCCCTCTGGGGTGAAGTTGCCATTGCTGTGATGGGGAAAGAATGCACTCAGGGAAGAGAACTAGCTCAGACCCAATGCTCAGAACTTCTGCTCCAGCACATTAGGACCTGACCTTGACCCTGCCTCTGCTAGGGTGGTAACAACCACTGAGCATAGAAGCCCCAGCTCACACCTAGCTCTGCCTCTAGCCTCTCCATCTCCTTACCCACCTCTCCCACCACGGTAAAAAGCTGCCAGCACAGCCTGGAGGAAATGGTGATCTGTGCTCACCTCAGATCCAGCTTTCTGACCAAAGCCACAGGACACATGTATATTGCATAGGGGTGCTCCCACACAAGGACACACATTCACGATAATGATGTGTAACTGTTCCACCCAATTTCCACCCAATTTCATAAAGCGCCACAGGACACATGCATATTGCATAGGGGTGCTCCCACACAAGGACACACATTCACGATAATGATGTGTAACTGTTCCACCCAATTTCCACCCAATTTCATAAAGAGAAAATTAAGCAAAATGAAAAAAGCAGAAAAGACAAGTGAAAAAACAACTGACAGACTGAAAGTGAGTGATGGTAAAAGATATTTCATGTAAATGGAAAGAACAAGCAAGCAGGGGTAGCAATACTCATAGCAGCTGAAGTATATACTAAAACAGTCTATAACAAGAGACAAAGAAAGGTGTTATATAATGAGAAAGGGATCAGTATAGGAAGAGGATATTACACACTCCTTATCATATATGCACAACATACAGGAGCACCTAAATATATAAAGCAAATACTAATAGACAGAAAGGGAGAAGTTCACAACAATACAATAATAGTAGGGGATGTTAACACCACACTTACATTAATGGATGGATCATTCAAATAGAAAAATCAATACGGAAACAGTGGTCTTAAATGACACATTTGATCAGTTGGACTTAATAGATATCTATAGGACATTCAATCCCCAAACAGCACAATAGATTTTTTTTTTCAAGTGCACATGGAACATTCCCCAGGACAGATAACATGATAGGTCACAAAACAAGTTTCAACACATTTAAGAGGACAGAAATTACAGCAAGCATTTTTTTTCTGACCACAGTGGTATAAAACTCAAAATCAATTACAGGAAGGAAAATAGGAAAAACACAGACATGTGGAGACTAAATAACATCCCACTAAAAACCAATGGGTGGATGAAGAATTCAAACAGAAAATTGGAAAATACCTCAAGGAAAATAAAAATAAAAACACAGCTTTCCAAAATCTATGGGATGCATCAAAAGCAGTTCTAAGAAGGAGATTTATAAGGATACATGTCTACCTCAAGAAACAAGAAAAATCTCAAATAAATAACCTAACCTACAATCTAAAAGAATTAGAAAAAGATCAAACAAAGTCAGCAGAAAGAAGGGAATAGTAAAGATTAGGGAGCAAATAAATAAAATAGAAACCAAAAAAACAATGGAAAGATTGATGAAAGCAAGAGCTATGTTTTTGAAAAGATTAAAAAAAATTGAGAACCTATAGCCAGGCTCATCAAGAAAAAAGATGACTCCAAGTAAGAAACGAAAGAGAAGGAATAACAACTTATATCAAAAAGATAAAAAATAAGAGAATACTAAAAACAGTTATAAGCAAGCAAACTGGACAACCTAGAAGAAATGGATATATTTCTAGAAAAATACAATCTTCCAACAATGAATCAGGAAGAAATAAACAATCTGAATGATCAATCACTATTAGTGAAATTGAATTAGTAATTTTAAAATCCCAGCAAACAAAGTCCAGGATCAGACATTTCCACAGGGGAATTCTATTAAACGTATAAAGAAGAGCTAGTACCTATTCTTCTCAAACTATTCCAAAACATTGAAGAGGCAGGAACACTCCCAAATTCATTTTACAAGGCCACCATTACTCTGATATCAAAATCAGAAAAATACACTACAAAAACAGAATATTACAGGCCAATATCTTTGATGAATATAGATGCAAAATCCTCAAAAAAATTAGCAAACCGAATTCAACCATACATGAAATGGGTCATTCACCATGATCAAGTGAGATTTATTCCAGCCAGGAATGCAAGGATGTTTCAATATCTGCAAATCACTCAATGTGATACACCACTTTAACAAAAGAATAAAAATCACATGATCATCTCAAAAGACGTATGAAAAACATTTGACAAAATTCAAAATCCATTCATGATAAAAACTTTCATCAAAGTGGGTATGGGGGAACATATCTCAACATAATAAAAGCCATTTATGACAAACCCACAGCTAACATTAAACCCAATGGCAAAAAGCTGAAAACCTTTCCTCTAAAATCAGGAACAAGACAATGATGCCCACTTTTGCCACTTCTATTTAACACAGAATTGGAAGTCCTAGCCACAGAAGTTGGACAAGAAAAAGAAATAAAATGCATCCAAATTGGAAGGGAAGAAAAACTGTCACTCTTTGCTGATGTCATGATACTATATATAAAGACCCTAAAGTTGCCACCAAAAAAACTGTTAGAACTACTAAGTGAATTCAGCAAAGTTGCAGTATACAAGATTAATGTAAAGAAATTGGTTGCTTTCTATGCACTAATAATGAGCTATAGGAAGCGAAAAAAACAATTCCATTTAAAGTCATATCAAAAAGAATACCTCAGAATAAACTTAACCAAAGAATTCAAAGATCTATACTCTGAAAACGATAAAACGCTGATTAAGGAAATTGAAAATGATACAAAGAAGTGGAAAGATATCCTGTGTTCATGGAGTGGAAGAATTAATATTGTTAATGTGTCCATACATTAATGTGTCCATACATTAATTGTCCAAAATCAATTTACAGATTTAATGCAATCCCTATCAAAATACCCATGACATTTTTCACAGAACTAGAATATTCATAAAATTTGTATGGAGACAAAAAAAATCCCAAATAGCCAAAGTAATCTTGAGAAAAAAGAACAAAGCTGGAGGTATCATGCTCCCTGACTTCAGACTATACTACAAAGCTACAGTAATCAAAACAGTATGGTACTGGCACAAACACAGACACATAGATCAATGGAACACAATAGAGACCCCAGAAATAAACCCACACACTTATGGTCAATTAATGTATGACAAAGTAGGCAAAAATAATTGCTGGGGAAAGACAGTCTCTTCAATAAGTGTTGCTGGGGGCTTCCCTGGTGGCGCAGTTGTTGAGAGTCCGCCTGCTGATGCAGGGGACACGGGTTCATGCCCTGGTCTGGGAGTATCCTACATGCCATGGAGTGGCTGGGCCTGTAAGCCATGGCCGCTGAGCCTGCGTGTCCAGAGCCTGCACTCTGAACGGGAGAGGCCACAACAGTGAGAGGCCCACGTACCGCAAAAATAAATAAATAAGTGTTGCTGGGAAAACTGGACAGCTACATGTAAAAGAATGAAACTATAATGCTCCTTAACACCATACAAAAAAATAAACTCAAAATGGATTAAAGACCTAAATGTCAGGCTGAAAACCATAAAAATCCTAGAGATAAACATAAGCAGAACAGTATTTGACATAAATTTTAGCAATTTTTTTTGGATATGTTTCCTAAGGCAAAGGAAATAAAAGCAAAACTAAACAAATAGGAAGGAATTAAACTTAAAAGCTTTTTTACAGCAAAGGAAACTATTGACAAAACAAAAATACAACCTACTGAATGGGAGAAAATATTTACAAATGATAAGACTGATAAGTACTATCCAAAATATAAAATAGCTCATACAACTCAATACCAAAAACCAAACAACCCAATTAATAATTGGAAGACCTAAACAGACACTTTTCCAAAACACAAAGATGGCCCATGGAAAGATGTTCAACATCACTAATCATCAGAGAAATGCAAATCAAAACACAAAAGATGGCCCATGGAAAGATGTTCAACATCACTAATCATCAGAGAAATGCAAATCAAAACCACGAGATAGCACCTCACACCTGTCAGAATGGCTATCATCAAAAAGACCACAGATAACAAATGTTGGTGAGGATGTAAAGGGAACCCTTGTACACTGTTGCTGGGAATATAAATTGATGAAGCCACTATGGAAAACAACATGGAGGTTCCTTAAAAAACTAATAGAACTACCCTATGATTCAGCAATTCTACTTCTGGGTATATATCCAAAGAAAATGAAAACACTAATTTGAAAAGATGCATGCACCCTAATGTCCATTATTTATAATAGCCAAGATATAGAAGCAACCCAATGCCCATCAACACACAAATGGATAAAGAAGATGAGGTGTGTGTGTATATATGTGTGTGTGTGTGTGCGCACACGTGTGTGTACACAGAGAATGGAATATTACTCAGCCATAAAAAAATGAAATTCTGCCATTTGCAGCAGTATGAATGGACCTAAAGATTATTATGCTTAGTGAATTAAGTCAGACAGAGAAAGACAAATACTATATGAAATCACCTATGTGTGGAATCCAAAACATAAAACAAACTAATGTATATAGCAAAACAGAAACAGATATAGAAAACAAACTAGTGGTTTCCAGTGGGGAGAAAAAAGGGGGAGAGGCAAGATAGGAGTAGGGGATGAAGAGGTACAAACTATTTGGTATAAGATAAATATGCAAAAAAAAGAATATATTGTACAGGACGGGGAATACAGCCAATATTTATGATAAATTTATGGAGTTTAATCTATAAAAATATTGAATCAT
The DNA here is from genome assembly GCF_964270905.1 of Leucopleurus acutus. Taxonomy (NCBI): domain Eukaryota; kingdom Metazoa; phylum Chordata; class Mammalia; order Artiodactyla; family Delphinidae; genus Leucopleurus; species Leucopleurus acutus. The sequence continues at coordinate 38,797,501 of NC_139142.1, forward strand.
TATACTCTAAAACTAATATAATATTGTGAATTACTTTAATAAAATTTTAAAAAGAAAATTCTTAATATGGTATATTTCTAAAATATACATATTACAAAGATGCATTTATAAGCCCACCTCTTGCTGCCCTGGTACACCTTTGTTTAAAATGTGTTTAAATATTTGCTCTTTTCTTAAATCTTAAACCTGTACAACCCAGATGGTCAGAGTTCCTTGCCCATTTGGCAATTTAGTTATGATTAGCTCAGAGTGCTACCAATTCTCTACTTTGTGATGACTAAAACCTTCATGATTTCTGCTCACTGCAGAAATTAAACTACAGAGTTTAATTTTTCCTATTGCTCTCTCATTCCAAATTTTGCATACAATTCTGCTGCATATATTTAGACTTTTTATAAAATTCCACAAGGACTCCATTTACCATGAGCAGAGACCTAGCATTAACAAGCAAGAGGCCACTGGACACACTGACCTGTGGGTTTGAGTTCAGTGCAGGGAGGGGGTGAAGATAGGAGAGGGAGGTGGGAATATGGGGAAGATAATTGAGCCTATTTAGCAGAGTGGCAGGTAAATTCTATACAATGAATGTGCAAGAAAAAGCAACTGAGGAAGGAATGAGGGAAGGGATGAGGAAAGGAGGAAGGAGGCAGGCAAGGAGGGAAAGCAGGAAGGAGACAGAGAAGAAAGGAGGAAGGAAAAAGAAAATAAAGGATCAAGAAAAAGGATATTGTGAATATTTGCACTCAGAGTGGGAAAGCTGTGATATCATGTAACTGGAGAGTGAGCCACTGTCAGGAAGGCAACAATATTGGTTAAGACAGTGAGCTGTCCAGATCATCATTGGAACAGGATTTGTAATCAAAGGTAGCTTCATATTTATGTAATAAATTTGTAATTAATTCAAATGCGTCACTTAAACATTTAATAAATTCAACTGTTTGAATTCTCTATTTTCCATCCTGCTTGTTTCAAGATCCAATAAATACCCCTAACTAGACACGATACATATCAAAAATAATTCTACCAGTCACTGAACAGGAGCTTAAACAGGAAGAAGTAAACCTGAACCCATCTATTAGGCAAAGTGGCAAGGCCAGGCATTTAATAGCATCTGAATTCTCCATGACTGCTATATTAACATAATACATATTAAGTACAATTTTTTGAATAAAGTAGTCACCACATTATTCTCTCTGGACCACACATAGGAATAACTGCAGCAGAAGTCTAAAATCACATCTCCTCATAGCACCCTGGTTTCTCTGTTGCCATGACGACTCCAGAGAGAATGAAATGAGGTTCCAAGATATGATCAAATTCATTGATTTTTTAAAAAATCAGGCTATGTATTTCATGAATAGCAAATCTCGAATACTGAGTTAAAATTAAATTAGAATATATTGCTTGAATTATCTTATTAAACATATTCAAGGAAGAACTTTACAATCTTGAGTTCAAAAGGACTGTATTCCTGGAGTTACTGAAATAAACCTAGGATCCTCTCCCTTATGATTTCAGAATAAACATTAAATTATCTGAATGGAAATGATGCAGGGACTCTGCCATCTGCAAAGACAATGAGTTGTCACTTTCTATCACCAGTTGCATTCTAGAAAACAGGTGTTCAGTTACCAGATATCACAGCTCAGTGTTTTAATACATTATTGGAATGACAAACAATATTTGAATATTTGGTGAAAAATACACAGGACAAATTAGAACAAATTGCAAGTAACTAACCTTGGGAAATATCAATAAATATGTAACAATTAAATAGATACATTGAAGCATAAATATGTATAACCTTACTGCCTGATAGTTAAGGTCACTTCTGTTAGACTTAGGAGAACAAAGCTGGAGGTATCATGCTTCCTGACTTCAGACTATACTACAAAGCTACAATAATCAAAACAGTATTGTACTGGCACAAAAACAGACACATAGATCAATGGAACAGAATGGAGACACCAGAAATAAGCCCACACACTTATGGTCGATTAATGTATGACAAAGGAGGCAAAAATAATTGGTGGGGAAAGACAGTCTCTTCAAGTGTTGCTGAAAAATTTATTTTTGATTTAGAAATATATTTTATGTTCTCCATCATCCTGTAGAATTTTCAATAGAAATAGTAAAAATGTCACTTACTACCTGAAGTTGCCAAAATCTGATATTCTAATGGCAATACTTTTTTATTAAGAAAGAGAAACAATGTTATACTTCCATTGTTTTTTTTTGTTTTTGTTTTATTGGTTAGGGGTAGATTAATTTCCTCTAGTCCTAGATTCACTTGTTTGTGAGTCTACTTCATAGGTTAGGCATTGTGGGACTAGTGACACATTAAAGGCTTTTAGCCCCCCCATTTCGTAGCTGAGAGTTTTATGTGAAGTGTGAAAGGAGGTCAGTTTGCAAGAAGCACTTATGAAGATTTAAGTGGGATGGTATGTAAGAGAAAAATACCCCCTGGTTCTTTATAAAATAATAATGAGATTTCATTTATGGCCTGTATAGTTCAGGGTAAATTTAAAATGAGTAAAGATTCTATTTATTTTGAGAAACAGAACAATGGTAAAGAAGTCTCAATATCTGGAAACAATGTGGTTTTGATGGTTTACCTCATTGTTCATTGTAAATTATGAACAAGGCAAATTGTATATAGCCAAATGTTATGAACTTGTGTCTCCCCAAAAATTCTTACATTGAAGCCTTAAATTGCCTCTGCCAATACCTTAGAATGCAAGTGTATTTGGAAATAGGGCCTTGAAAGAGGTCATTAATGTTAAATGAAATCATAAAGATGGGGCCTTAGTCTAATATAACTGGTGTCCTTAGAAAAAGAAGAGAGAAGCACAGAGAAAAGGTCATGTGAGTACATAGAAAACACAGACAAAGGGATGACCATATGACGACACGGTGAGCAGGCAGCCATCTGCAAAGTGAAGGGGAGAGTCCTCAATAGATACCAAACTGCTGACACCTGGGTCTTAGACTTCCAGGCTCCAAAATTATGAGAAAATAAATTTCCATTTAAGCCACCCAGTCTCTGGCATTTCATTATAGCAATGCTAACAAACTAATACACCAAATCTGAGAAGTTAAAATCATTTCAGATCACATTATTTGGGGGGACTTTCCTTTCAAGCACATCAACTTAGAGCGTACAGGCTTTCCTCTTCACTATTCCTTACCAGTCACTGCCAAGTTGGAGGGAGGAAATAAAAGACAAATAGGTTTCTCTATATTAAAAGGTAAGGACCAAGATCAAGAGGCTTCCTTTGGATTCTTTCTTCTTCCTGGTATCTCTTGGCTCAAGCCTCGATAATTTCCATGGCCGATGGGCAGCTTAAACAAGTTGGACCTTGAGAGTAACTTTATAAAACAATTAGTTAACTTTGTGATGTTATTCTAAAGTTGATAAAGTCCCTACAATTTGCAGAAAAAGTAAGGTGGAGCCAAGAGAAGTTGTTCTGTGCTACGACCTTAAGTAGAGTGTCTAAACAATCTAAGCCCAGAGATAAACGCATACACCTATGGTCAACTAATCTATGACAAAGGAGGCAAGAATATACAATGGAGAAAAGACAAGTCTCTTCAAAAATGGTGCTGGGAAAACTGCACAGCTACATGTAAAATGAAATTAGAACACTCCCTAACACCATACACAAAAATAAACTCCAAATGGATTAAAGACCTAAATATAAGACCAGACACTATAAACTCTTAGAGAAAAACATAGGAAGAACACTCTTTGACATAAATCACAGCAAGATCTTTTTTGACCCATCTCCTACAGCAATGAAAATAAAAACAAAAATAAACAAATGGGACCTAATGAAACTTACACGCTTTTGCACAGCAAAGGAAACCATAAACAAGACGAAAAGACAACCCTTAGAATGGGAGAGAATATTTGCCAATGAAGCAATAGACAAGGGATTAATCTCCAAAATATACAAACAGCTCATGAAGCTCAATATCAAAAAAACAAAAAACACAATCAAAAAATGGGCAGAGGACTAATTAGTCGTTTCTCCATAGAAGACATACAGATGGCCAAGAGGCACATGAAAAGATGCTCAACATCATTATTAGAGAAATGCAAATCAAAACTACAATGAGGTATCACCTCACACCAGTCGGAATGGCCATCATTTTAAAAAATCTACAAAAAATAAACGCTGGAGAGGGTGTGGAGAAAAGGGAACCCTCTTGCACTGTTGGTGGGAATGTAAATTGATACAGCCACTATGGAGAACAGTATGGAGGTTCCTTAAAAAACTAAAAATAGAACTACCATATGACCCAGCAATCCCACTATTGGGCATATACCCTGAGAAAACCATAATTCAAAAATACATATGCACCCTAATGTTCATTGCAGCACTATTTACAATAGCCAGCTCATGGAAGCAAACTAAATGCCCATCAACAGGTGAATGGATAAAGAAGATGTGGTACATATATACAATGGAATATTACTCAGCCATAAAAAGGCATGAAACTGGGTCATTTGTAGAGACATGGATGGACCTAGAGACTGTCATACAGGGTGAAGTCAGAAAGAGAAAAACAAATATCACATATTAACACATATATGTGGAATCTAGAAAAATAGTACAAATGAACCTGTTTGCAAGGCAGAAATAGAGACACAGATGTAGAGAACAAACGTATGGACCCCAGGGGGGAAAGGGGGAGTAGAATGAATTGGGAGATTAGGATTGACATATATACACTAATATGTATAAAACAGGTAACTAATGAGAACCTGCTGTATAGCACAGGGAACTCTACTCAATGTTCTGTGGTGACCTAAAGGGGAAGGAAATCCGAAAAAAGAGGGTATATATGTATACATATAGCTGATTCACTTCACTGTACAGCAGAAACTAACACAACATTGTAAAACAACTATACCCAGTTTAAAAAAATATAGTAGAGTGCACATTAAAAAAAAAATAATCTAACAACCAAATGAGTTTGTGTCATTCACTGTTTTACAGTTATTCTAAGGGAAGTGAGTGGATAGGAGGACCATCATACTTACATGGAGACTTTAACTGAAAAGGCCATGAGATTTTTTTTTTAAAAAAAAAGGACAGAGCGAAGAGTAAAGGAGATGAAGCCCATTCCTGCCCTGGGAATGCAGGCATATTATTTCTGTGCTGAAAGTCTAGATGGAGGTAACTTATGGAGATAAAAGGCTTAAAAGTTACCTGCATCATCTCTAATCTCTACCAATTACCGCAGAGGAATTACTCCTCCCCTGGGGTGTTTTAGTCCTAGGTTACTTATATTTGTTATCAGTGGATCACCTTTGTGCTGCAACACACACGATTGTCTCTGCATGATTCTTATCAGCCCAATTCCCACAAATATTAATTCAGAAAATTTTTTTTCTAAATTCTCATTCTTATGTTTTATATCAAAATCAAGTCAAAAAGATCTTCAGAAAATGATGCACTCTGGATTCAAACTGCCCTCCAAACTTGAAGCAGGTGCAAATAGTCACGACGGTCTTGAGAAGTGACCAGTTCCAGATACATTCTCTCTCCCAAAGGCAGTGTTATTCATGGCCACGGTGGAGGTATTTCTACCTCCACCGGCTCAGTGATGCACTGGTCAACTGTCAGGCTCACAGAGGCTGTCATCACAGCTGCTGCTATCCTCAGCCGTTACTTCTGAGGGACAGGAGGAGATGCAGGAAGTAGGGTGAAAGGAAAGAAATAATTCATGATGCACGACAGAGGCACTGGAATTAAATAGCCTTTTATTAGTTACGCATGAATTTCATCCTTTCAGAAATCATGTGCACTACATGTTTTAGCTTTTAGGTGAAAAGAAGGCAAATGCTCACCAGCATCCAATTACTATGGCAACCTTTCTATCGCTCAGTTAGAAACTTGATTTAGGACTTTTTGTGCATCACTCCTAATGCTTAACATGTGTAGGGGGCCTCCTGAGCAAGAATTTTCAATTTTGCTAGCCTAATTCACCTATCTCTCATATTACTTTAGTTCAGCAAACAACCAGTGTGCCTCTTATATATACCTTGGCTATGTTCTAGGATTCAAGGATGAGTATGGCAAGACCATGGCATGCTGACAGCCATCCCGTACACTTATCCCTAGAAACACACTGAAAAAGTATTACTCTGTCCTTTTTCAAGATTTCTCATAAGCCACTGTCATAAGCCATCTTTTCCCTCTCCTCTCCTTTAGTGTGTGCATATTAAAAATTTCCAAGGATAGAGTCTATATTTAGTTGTTATATTTTAAATAATTATTAGGAAGTACTGAATCACAAGGCCCTCATAAATACTTAGGAATAAGCCTAGTCATGACACAGTTATGTGGAACATAGCATAAATAGTAAACTCATGCAAGAAAGAATGAAGTGAATAAACTAACCAATTGACAGACTCATGAATCATCTTTAGGTAGATCAATTCCTGGACACATGGCTCCTCCTATCTATATTGGTTCCTAGCTTCAATGTCAGAGAATGTTAAGTCAGGGCTTATCCTTAAATTATGCAAGCTGGTGGATAACTGCATCTTCCTGGAGCCAATGAACCTCTTGCACAGACTTTAGACTAACATAGAAGGGTTGGAAGAAACCAGGAGCTTTGGCTCTCTCTCCCCAGCCCTATTGTGCTACCCTGCCAAAGGGCAGAGTAAAGCACACACTATTCTAAAACAATGAAAACCATGTGTTGCCTGTGATCCACAGTCTGAGAAATGCACTCTATTGGCATCTTTTGAAACACAGATGCAAAGTTGAAAAGGTAGCTATTATTTTAAGCTTGCTCTTAACAAGAAAAAAATCCTTTTGTTATAAAACCCCGTAGTCACTCCTTTGTTCATAATCATTCTTCAGACTGTCTGGTACTGATTGAATAAAGACAACCCTCTCTGCTTAGGGTTTTAAGGCCCTCATCAATCTGGCTCTCACCTGCACTTCACCTTCTCTCACCTCACCTCCACCAGCTAATGGTTTCTCCTCCCTTGGCTAATGTACTAGCCTTGCTCAATTCTGCTGATACCATTCACTCTACCCAAAAAGTTGCCCCACTCCTTTGCCCCTGTTCCTACAATAGCTATTCTTTGAGGATCACAAGAATTCTCGCCTCCCACTGATAATTCACAGTGCACAGCTCTGAGCTGTTATAGTCTCTCTACTCTCTGGATGGCTCTTTTGACAAACACATCATCCTGCCTTGAGACACTTCTTGTCTCAAAGGTGCATAGAGTTATTTTTATTCTGAATGACTTAGCCTCTAAAATGTGTAGGTCCTGGTCTCCCAAACTAGTCTAAAGCTCTTTGAAATCAGACTTCATTAGCCTCCACACAAATCTAACACAGCACTGCATCCTAGTGAAAAAAATATATAAATATATATATATATGATTCTGAGGTAGAAGGATTACATTTTCATACCCTGAACATTTCTTGGAGGCATCTTAAAAAGCACATTATTAAGGGTTGAGTATAAAAGAAATGTAGGCATTTAGAAAAGAGGGATACTGTGAACATTTGGAGGAGAGAATACTGTTGATTTGGCTGCTTCACCTGATATACAGGACTGTCCATTTGTAGGTGGATAAGTGATAAATTATTATAAGGTGATGTGTTTCATATTTTATGGAAAGACATTTAATGAGGGAGGTACACAGAAATATTGTGAGTGCAGGAACAAATAAGTGTTAAAACAATTTATTTTTTAATCTTGAAGTAATTAAAAACTACCACCTGAATCCTGAAATAAGGAATTAGATATTTTCATCCTTTGAAGAATCATCGAAATGGAGGAATCTGTAAGTCTTATATCACATCACTTTTGCTGCACTTATCTACACAACCCTGGATTTTTTCATGGGTATATGTATGACATTTTTATGGCTTTCCATTAAGAATATAAATCCCCTTAAGATCAATATCTGAAATCTCTTATTTCTTTAAAAAATTATCAGAGTGATACACAGTAAATGTTTAGTAACTATTGACCTTGGTCAAGCGATTAAACCACGAAATCTGAGTTTCCCTATTTTAAAAGCAAATAATCATATATAGCTTGCATTGTCATTCAGACAGCAAGCATCATCTTAATGATAGCGTATCTGGCACAGAACTGATACTCAAAAAGTATCCGTGGAAAGTAAGAAGAGAGGCAAAGTGGAGGAAAGGAAAGATAGAGAGGATGACATGCTCTGTAGTTTATGGTACAGGATATAAACTGTACGTTACTGCTATTAAGGGTAGTATGTTACCTGATATAGATACTACAGGGTCCATAACATTTCCAGAGTCAAGAGATAAAATCCTCCTACTCTCGGCTTTCTGTTTTTATTCAGCTAATCTTCATCAAAATACATAGTATCAGCTCCGCCCACCCTTCTACTTAGATATCAGCAAAGCTGTTTTCGTTTTACCTCTCGTAGCAGAAACATTATTCAAAGTAACCATATTTTACTACTAGCAAAAAGAACATTTAACAAATAACATTTTGCATTAGGAAAAAAATCAACAACAAAAATGCCAAATTGCTGAATAGCTGATGTAAAGTATTAGAAGCCAAAAACATGCTGAAAATTTGTAACTGTGCCCAGAGCTACATTTAAGCAAAAGAATCATTACTTCTACTTTGAAGCAAAAAGCTTCTACATCAGCAAAGACAGTCAGCTGAACCTTCTCTGAATTATTTGGCAAACAGCACATTTAGTAATATTTGTACAAATAATGCCACTTTTCTAAGGTGCTCAAAATATTTTGCAAACAACCAGTCAGTTTCAGAACATCATGATTAAATAAATAGTAGTGTTCGTACCTTTCCATAGGAATAAAACACCACACCTATAGTAATCAAATTGTGTAGCAAGCCAGCCAGAGCCTTCCTCATCCCTAACCTCCCCCTCTACCCTCCTATATGTCTGCCTGTTTCCAGATCCTGGGCCGAAATAGAAACTGATTTCCCAACGTGGGACTCCTCATGAAAGGTAAAAGAGCAAACCTAGGCATCTCTGGCTGTCACTCAGGAATAGATTGATTCAAAAGGTGAGCCTAAGGACATTTTCAGCTGGAGCAAACTACTGCTGGCTTTTTAGATAGCAATTACTCACTGATAATTGTTGTGTTTGCAAATAACTACTGCTTCCAGGGACACCCACAATTCTTTAGACTTTCCAGGTCTCAGGGGAAATGACTGGCAATCTCTTTTCCATGATGTGGTAAAAAAAAGAACTCTTAAAAATTCATTCAAAATTGAATCTTGACAGCAAAGGAGCATATGAAAAGATGCGCTACATCATATGTCATCAGGAAAATGCAAATTTTAAAAATGAGGTACCACTACACACCCACTAGAATGGCCAAAATCCAGCATACTGACACTACCAGATGCTGGTGAGGATGCCGAATGATAGGAACTCTCATACAATATCGGTGAGAATGCAAAATGGTGTGACCACTTTGGAAGAAAGTTTGGCGGTTTCCTACAAAATTAAACATAGTCTGACAGTATGATTCAGCAATCCCGCTCCTTGGTATTTACCTAAATGAGCTGAAAACTGTGTCCACACAAAAACCTGCACACAGATGTTTATAGCAGCTTTAATCAAAATTGTCAAAAACCTGAAAGAAACCAAGCCATCCTTTAGTAGGTGAATGGATAAATAATCTATGGTACATCCAGACAAGAGCACAATAGCACTATTATTCCACACTAAAAGGTAATGCACTATCAAGCTATTAAAAGATATGGAGGAGACTTAAATGTATATTACTAATTGAAAGAAGCCAGTTTTAAAAAGCTACATACTGTATGATTCCAAATACATGGCATTCTGAAAAAGGCAAAACTATGAAGACTATAAAAAGATGAGTGACCGCCAGGAGTTGGTGGGGAGAGAAGAATGAATAGGTAGAGAACACAGGACTTGTAGGGCAGTGAAACTACTCTAGATGACGTTATAATGATAGATATTGTCCTTATAAATTTGTCTCAACCCATAGAGTGTATAACGCCAGGAGTGAACCCTAATGTAAACGAGGTAGTCTTGGGTGATAATGATGGGTCAATGTAGGTTCATTATAACAAGTGTACCACTCTGGCGAGTGATGTCGATAATGGGGAAGGCTATGTGTGTGGAGTGGGCAAGAGAGAACTGGAAAATCTCGGTTTCTTCCTCTCAATTGGGCCATGAACCTAATATTGCCCTAAAAATAAATTCCATTAAAAAATTAATCCTCAACCATGCCCACCATCTTCATAGTAGCCACTGACGACAGTGGCTATGGAAGACAGCGGCCCCTTCCCCTGCAAACACCCTCGGGGATGCTTGTTCCTGGTTACTCCAGGAGTCTCACCTATGATCCCACAGGAGCCCACTGTAGCTCACTCTTTCAAGTCTTTCTTAGGGCTGCTCTTTCCTAGTGCTCCCGAAAAGAGGGCCCATGATGCTTACCACCTGATACCCCTCAACCAGATCCCTTCAGTATCCCACCCACCCAAAGCTCATGGAATCAAAACTATGTGTGTGATCCGGCTAATTAGGGATACAAGAGTCAGTGTTGACTTTGCTAGCGCTGCCTTCCAGCACTCTTGCTATTCCCCAGCTCCTGTTACCCTTCGCACATTTTTAGTATTTGTATTTAGTATTTCTCGTATTTTTTTTGTATTTTAGAACTTTAGTATTTGATGAATGGACTCAAGATTATAAGATCCTGCATCTAAAGTCCTGCTACCTGTAAATTTAAGATGAATTTATAAGTATAGATCACTCCATTATAAATGGAAGGGGTCAGTTAATTTACAAGGCATGGAGATTAGTCCAATTTCCAAATTAGCTAACTTTCAGACTTTTCTTCTTACAATAAGCAAGCTAGTACTCTAGGTTAGGTCTATTTTAGGATGTGGGTAAGAGGTGGCTAAACTGTAGTTCTCAAAACCTAACCCTTATCTCTCAGCCTCACTCTGCATAGGAAATTTTCCAGTTGCATTTCTAATATTAGAAATATGTAAATTTGGTGTAATATCTGGTGCTTATCTTCCTCTTGCGCAGAGACATTGTTTCAGAATTAGCTATCTGTGAGTCTCTTTCTTTCTGGGGCTCCTTCCTCTCCCTCGTGACTCAGAACTCCCAAAGGCAAACACTGTATGTTACTCTCCAAAGGTCCAGGGCAATGCCTAGCACATGGTGAACGCTCAGTTGATATTGTGGACAGACCCACTCAATGTGTGTAAAAAATTAAAAGAATGCATAGCATGTTCAGTAGCATATTCACTAAACATATGTCAACTCTGTATTTTATTCTTCTCTATGTGTGTGCTTTTCAATTACTGCCAAAACATTTTGAACGCATAAAAAGAATCAATGTAGATAACAGTGAATGGAGGTATTGTCAATGTGGGTTTGGCAGGTATCTTAGCAGAGCTTCCCCTTGAAATACTTCTCTGAAATCCAAGTGAAGAGAAAGGCAGGGCATGGGCTAAATTGTCTCCCCACTCCACCCCCAAAATTAATATGTTGAAGTCCAAACCCCCAGTACCTCATGATGTGATGGTGTTTGGAGATAGGGCCTTTAAAGAGGTAATTAAGTTAAAATGAGGTGATTAGAGTTGCCCTAATCCCACATGACTGGTATCCTTATAAGAAGGGAAAATTTGGACACAGATAATGGACAGAGGGAATACTATGTGAAGAGACAGGGAGAAGACAGCCATATACATGCCAAGGAGAGAGGCCTTAGAAGGAACCAACATTTCTGACACCTTGATCTTGGACTTCTAGTCTTCAGAACTTTGAGTAAATAGATTTCTGTGGCTTAAGCCATCTACTCTGTGACACTTTGTTACGGCAGCCCAAGCAAACATATATAGAAGTGCATGGTTGCTTTAGAAGGCGTTGGCACTTCATGCAACAAAGCACATTTCATATAAAAAAGATGTGAAAGAAACTAGCATGATTGCCTACCATATGCCTGAGTACAGTGCTAGGCCTTTCACAAGAATCACCCTTTAAGCTCTTCTCAACCCCTATAATGTGGCATTATTAACCCTGTTTTTAAATAAGTGAGTTTCAGAGATTAAGAAGATTTCTAAGGATACTTGACTGATTTATTTCAGAAACAGAGTTTCCAGACATGTCCATCTGATTTCAAAGTCAATGCTCTTTTACAGTGCTATGAACCCTATAGGCTAGAAGATCTCTGAAGCTGAGGGCCTGGGAGAAAGATAACTCCTGTGTATACAGGCAGAAGAGCATCTCCATGCATGCTCTGGAGGTAGAAAGCATGTAGCTTCATATTTTTAATCACATTTTTAAAAATATAGTATTTGTCAATAGAAAATGCTGAGAAGAATCGAAAATTACCTTGCATCAACTGAGCTGTTATTTTGAGTGGAGGGCAAGCACTCAAGGCCAGAACTAGAATAAACTAAAAGCAAGCACAAACATCACCACTGTGAAGTTCATGTCAGCAGGAATTTTCTTAACAAAAACAGAGTCCACTTTCTGACCTGACATGGAGATTAGGTTATACCTAGAACACATGAGATCTAAGTCTGTTCCTACCATAATCTGTGAGTTAAAAGCAATGGAGGCCCTGCTATATTTCTATCCAAATTAAACTTTTTCTGTTATTTGTTATGTATTGGTTACACGTGCGCACACACACACGTGTTAGTGTTTACTGAAATATTTAATATTTGTCCAGGAGTGATTTTGCCTCCCCCAGAGGACATGCGGCAATATCTGGAAACACTTTTAGTTGTCACACATGAGAACTGGTGCTAATAGGATCTAGTTGGGAGGGACCAGCGATGCTGCTAAACATCCTCCAATGTACTGAACAGCCTCCAGCTCCACCCCACAACAGAGAATTGCCCAGTCCAAAATGTCAATAACACTGACGGTTCCTGCATAAGAATTCATGCAAATTTATTGTCTGCGCCAGCTTACTTTGTAATACATTAGTCTTAGTGATATACTGGTTTTGACTCTATGTAATGTATGTGATAGGGAATTCATTAAATGTGTTTAAATAACTTGACTTGCTTCTTTTTTAAATTAACCATGTTATTTCTGCAATGCATTACCAGTATTTTTTTATAGAACCACGTATATGGTATGAAACTTCATTTTCCAGTTAACATGTTTTGTTGCCTGTTATTACCTAGTACATAGTGAATACATTTCTTTTTAATTATATGAATTTATACTTTTTTTCAGAATTAGTAGATTAGTAATATCCAGAAGATCATAATATCATGTCCAGAACATATGATTTTTTACCTGGACTGCAGTATAAAGTATAATATATAAACAAGTAATATATTTCCCATAAAATATATTTATATGACCATATCATGGAATTGAATTCTTTTTTCAAAATTATTTATCTTTGGAAAATTTAGATGTATCTTTTATAACTTTGTGTCATATATATAGTATGAAAAGTGACAGTAGGGAATTTAAAATTAAAAATTAAGTTAAAAGTTCATTTAAATTCTCCATCCATTCCATTTGTACATATTAGATTTGCACAGATTAGGTTCAATTCAGCAAACATTTACTGAGCACTGGAAAAATAATGATGACTAAGACAGAACTGCTAGCTGTGAAGAGCTCACTTCTGGCCACAGAGAAACAGGACAGCAAAACATTTTTCCTTGTAGTTGGAATTGCAACACAGTATAAAATAAAGTTTCCTTATTTATATTTCTTTCATTCCCCCTTCCTGCAGTGTCCATCAAACAGCTTTCCTGTTTCCACATAGTCTTAATGATTGCCAATTTTAATAATTTTAACATTATGTTGAGTCAAGATCCATAATTTGCTAAAACAAATTTTGGATCGTTTGGGACGTTTTGATTCTTTCCAATTGCCTATAGATATATAGATAACACTACAATGGATAGACATAGATAACACTACAATGGATATTTCAAGTATGTAGATATTATTTCTCTTTTAGAATATTTCCTTAAAATAAATTTCAGAGGAGAATTGCTAAGTCTAAATAGTGTAAAAATATTTTTGACTCTATAAGTACATTATTTTGTTACTTATAAAACTATGGTGCCAACTTCCATTGCAACTAGAGTATAATGGTGAAAACAAGTCATTGCATACTTTCCAGCACTGAGTTTTATTTATGAAAAAAATTTTTGTTATTGAATGAGATTTTAAATGTACCTTAAGTTCTATTTACATTTTAGATCTCTGATTACTGGTATGGGAGAAATCTTCCTATATTCTAATTTGCTTTTTTTCCCTGAAAATGAATGTGTATGTCTTATGCTGAATTATCTGAGCCCTAAGATTTTTTTCACAAAGTTAAAAATAGAATTATTATTTATTAATCAAACAGTCATATCCCTTGGCTTAAATATTCTTAAAAGATTGTTGTACTTATGGTACATTTACTAGGTTTTGAACTACCAAAAGAAACAAATCCTGAGAGTATTCAATACTTTCCAAAAAGAGCCTAGATTTGAAGGGAAAAAATTTTAATAGCTATGACAACAAAAGCAGTTAATAACAGTTATCCACGTACCAAAGTGGCATGGTTTGGTTTCAAAATGATTGTAGTAGCCAAGTTTAAAGTAAATAGGGAAAAAAAAAAAAAAACATAGCCATCTGTTATGAAATTTCTTTATTCTTGCCTTTTCTTCCTTTCTACCTTCTCTGGGTGAGTAGTTTAAGGGGATTAATGAAAACATCTGAACATGCTGTTTTCCACTAAACTCACTTAGTCTTTTCTTCTCAAGTCCTTGACCCAGATAAAGAAAGATATGATTTCCAAACTCAATGAAAGCTGAATTTCACTGGAGGGGAAAAATGCTACCTCAGCTCAAAGTCTGATTTCTCTGCTGTCCTACAGTTGTAATTGTAAAATAGAGCTTCACTTAAAAATACCTCCCTTTGTTTACCCAGGCCTCATGGAATCATCGTGTAGGAAGAAACCTTGAGAAGTCTTTCGACATTGCAGACCACATATTCTGAACCAAAACTCCAAATAAATAGCCTAACAAAAGACTTTTTTCCTTATTTGTCAATGTATTTATAACGATCGTATAAGTGTTTAAAAGTCATATGAATTTATACACAAAATCAATTGCCTAAGTCTTGCTCACCTCCCCTTGGTCCAGGTATCAACAGGACTGATGTGCTGTCCCCTCCTAGTTCTACGTTTTCAGCCCTTCTCACTCTAATTGAGTCAGTTTGTTCAAGTGCCTCATAAGCATTTCTCCACACACAGCCCACAGGTATTTCAAACTGAACACCTCCAAAATTGAAATCATCTTTGCTCCCAAACCAGTTCCTCCACGTCTCATGCTCTCGCCATGAACAATACGGCATCATTCACTACCCAAGCCAGAAACCTTAGAATCTTCACAGCCCACCCCCTACTCTCTCCCTGACTCAGTCACTGAATCTTGTCAAGTCCATCTGAAAAGAATAAAACTTTCATGTGCATTTCTTTCTCTTCATCCTCACTACTGCTGCCTTAGTGCACATCCTTTCAACTTCCTGGGCAAATTATTGAAATCATCTCTTTGTTTGTCTCCCTGCCACCAATATTCATCACCATCCACCTACCCTCCACACTGTCCTCGTCATCTCTGTCAGAGGTCTTTAGAAAATA
The DNA here is from genome assembly GCF_964270905.1 of Leucopleurus acutus. Classification (NCBI taxonomy): domain Eukaryota; kingdom Metazoa; phylum Chordata; class Mammalia; order Artiodactyla; family Delphinidae; genus Leucopleurus; species Leucopleurus acutus. The sequence goes on from NC_139142.1 coordinate 38,813,148, forward strand.
CACATTTCAAAAGATGAAAGTAGGGAAGATGGCCGAAGAGTAAGACGCAGAGAGCACCTTCCTCCCCACAGATACATCAGAAATACATCTACACGTGGAACAACTCCTGCAGAACACCTACTGAACACTGGCAGAAGACCTCAGACCTCCCAAAAGGCAAGAAACTCCCCACGTACCTGTAAAGGGAAAAAGAAAAAAGAAAAAACAGAGACAAGAGAATAGGGACGAGACCAGCAACAGTGGGAGGGAGCTGTGAAGGAGAAAAGGTTTCCACACACTAGGAAGCCCCTTCGTGGGCGGAGACTGTGGGTGGCGGAGTGGGGAAGCTTCGGAGCCGCGGAGGAGAGCGCAGCAACAGGGGTGTGGAGGGCAAAGCGGAGAGATTCCCGCACAGAGGATCAGGGCCGACTGGCACTCACCAGCCCGAGAGACTTGTCTGCTCACCTGCCAGGGCGGATGGGGCTGGGAGCTGAGGCTCCAACTTCAGTCTGATGCAGGGAGAGGACTGGGTTTGGCAGCGTGAACACAGCCTGAAGGGGGTTAATGCACCACGGCTAGCCAGGACAGAGTCCAGGGAAAAGTCTGGACCTGCCAAAGAGGCAAGAGACTTTTTCTTCCATCTTTGTTTCTTGGTGCGAGAGGAGAGGGGATTAAGAGCGCTGCTTAAAGGAGCTGCAGAGACGGGCGCGAGCCACGGCTAACAGCGCGGACCCCAGAGACGGGCATGAGACGCTAAGGCTGCTGCTGCCGCCACCAAGAAGTCTGTGTGCGAGCACAGGTCACTATCCACACCTCCCCCTCCTGGGAGCCTGTGCAGCCCGCCACTGCCAGGGTCCCGGGATCCACGGACAACTTCGCCGGGAAGACGCACAGCGCGCCTCAGGCTGGTGCAACGTCACGCCAGCCTCTGCCGCCGCAGGCTCGCCCCACATCGTGCCCCTCCCTCCCCCCGGCCTGAGTGAGCCAGAGCCCCCGAATCAGTGGCTCCTTTAACCCCGTCCTGTCTGAGCGAAGAACAGACGCCCTCTGGCGACCTGCACGCAGAGATGAGACCAAATCCAAAGCTGAGTCCCAGGAGCTGTATGAACAAAGAAGAGAAAGGGAAATCTCTCCCAGCAGCCTCAGGAGCAGCGGATTAAATCTCCACAATCAACTTGATGTACCCTGCATCTGTGGAATACCTGAATAGACAACGAATCATCCCAAATTGAGGAGGTGGACTTTGAGAGCAAGATTTATTATTTTTCCCCTTTTCATCTTTTTGTGTATGCATCTGTGTGAGATTTTGTCTGTATAGCTTTGCTTTCACCATTTGTCCTAGGGTTCTATCCGTCCATTTTTTTTTTGTTTTTTTGTTTCTTTTTTTACTTTTTAAAAATATTTTTTTCTTAATAATTATTTATTTTAATAACTTTATTTTACCTTATTTTATTTTATCCTCTTTCTTTCTTTCTTTCTTTCTACTTTTTCTCCCTTTTATTCTGAGCAGTGTGGATGAAAGGCTCCTGGTGCTGCAGCCAGGAGTCAGTACTGTGCCTCTGAGGTGGGAGAGCCAACTTCAGGACACTGGTCCACAAGAGACCTCCCAGCTCCATGTAATATCAAATGGCGAAAATCTCCCAGAGATCTCCATCTCAACACCAGCACCCAGCTTCACTCAATGTCCAGCAAGCTACAGTGCTGGACACCCTATGCCAAAAAACTAGCAAGACAGGAAAACAACCCCACCCATTAGCAGAGAGGCTGCCTAAAATCATAATAAGTCCACAGACACCCCAAAACACACCACCAGATGTGTACCCGCCCACCAGAAAGACAAGATCCAGCCTTATCCACCGGAACACAGGCACTAGTCCCCTCCACCAGGAAGCCTACACAACCCACTGAAACAACTTTAGCCACTGGGGACAGACACCAAAAACAACGGGAATTACGAACCTGCAGCCTGCAAAAAGGAGACCCCAAACATAGTAAGATAAGCAAAATGAGAAGACAGAAAAACACACAGCAGATGAAGGAGCAAGATAAAAACCCACCAGACCTAACATATGAAGAGGAAATAGTCAGTCTACCTGAAAAGAATTCAGAATAATGATAGTAAACATGATCCAAAATCTTGGAAATAGAACAGAGAAAATGCAAGAAACATTTAACAAGGACCTAGAACTAAAGATGAAACAAGCAATGATGAAAAACACAATAAATGAAATTAAAAATACTCTAGAAGGGATCACTAGCAGAATAACCGAGGGAGAAGAACGGATAAGTGACCTGGAAGATAATATAATGGAAATAACTACTACAGAGCAGAATAAAGAAAAAGAATGAAAAGAACTGAGGACAGTCTCAGAGACCTCTGAGACAACATTAAACGCACCAACATTCAAATCATAGGGGTTCCAGAAGAAGAAGAGAAAAAGAAAGGGACTGAGAAAATATTTGAAGAGATTATAGTTCAAAACTTCCCTAACATGGGAAAGGAAAACGTTAATCAAGTCCAGGAAGCACACACAGTCCCATACAGGATAAATCCAAGGAAAAACATGCCAAGACATATTAATCAAACTGTCAAAAATTAAATACAAAGAAAACATATTAAAAGCAGCAAGGGAAAAACAACAAATAACACACCAGGGAATCCCTATAAGGTTAAGAGCTGATCTTTCAGCAGAAACTCTGCAAGCCAGAAGGGACTTTTAGGACATATTTAAAGTGATGAAGGAGAAGAACCTACAACCAAGATTACACTACCCAGCAAGGATCTCATTCAGATTTGATGGAGAAATTAAAACCTTTACAGACAAACAAGAACTAAGAGAATTCAGCACCACCAAATCAGCTTTACAACAAATGCTAAAGGAACTTCTCTAGGCAGGAAGCACAAGAGAAGGAAAAGACCTACAATAAAAACCCAAAACAATTAAGAAAATGGGAATAGGAACATACATATCAATAATTACCTTAAATGTAAATGGATTAAATGCTCCAACCAAAACACATAGACTGCCTGAATGGATACAAAAATAACACCCATATATATGCTGTCTACAAGAGACCCACTTCAGACCTAGGGACACATACAGACTGAAAGTGAGGGGATAGAAAAAGATATTCCATGCAAATGGAAATCAAAAGAAAGCTGGAGTGGCAATTCTCATATCAGACAAAATAGACTTTAAAGCAAAGTTATTACAAGAGACAAAGAAGGACACTATATAATGATCAAGGGATCAATCCAAGAAGAAGATATGACAATTGTAAATATTTATGCACCCAACATAGCAGCACCTCAATACATAAGGCAAATACTAACAGCCATAAAAGGGGAAATCAACAGTAAAACATTCATAGTAGGGGACTTTAATACCCCACTTTAACCAATGGGCAGATCATCCAAAATGAAAATAAATAAGGAAACACAAGCATTAAATGATACATTAAACAAGATGGACTTAATTGATATTTATAGGACATTCCATCCAAAAACACAGAATACACCTTCTTCTCAAGTGCTCATGGAAAAATCCCTAGGATAGATCATATCTTGGGTCACAAATCAAGCCTTGGTAAATTTAAGAAAATTGAAATCGTATCAAGTATCTTTTCCGACCACAACGCTATGAGACTAGATATCAATTATGGGAAGAAAACTCTAAAAAATACAAACACATGGAGGCTATACAATACACTACTTAATAACGAAGTGATCACTGAAGAAATCAAAAAATACCTAGAAACAAATGACATGGAGACACAATGACCCAATAGGATGCAGCAAAAGCAGTTTTAAGAGGGAAGTTTATAGCAATACAATCCTACCTTAAGAAACAGGAAACATCTCGAATAAACAACCTAACCTTGCAACTAAAGCAATTAGAGAAAGAAGAACAAAAAAACCCAAGGTTAGCAGAAGGAAAGAAATCATAAAGATCAGATTAGAAATAAATGAAAAAGAAATGAAGGAAACGATAGCAAAGATCAATAAAACTAAAAGCTAGTTCTTTGAGAAGATAAACAAAATTGATAAACCTTTAGCCAGACTCATCAAGAAAAAAAGGGAGAACACTCAAATCAATAGAATTAGAAATGAAAAAGGAGAAGTAACAACTGACACTGCAGAAATACAAAAGATCATGAGAGATTACTGCAAGCATCTCTATGCCAATAAAATGGACAACCTGGAAGAAATGGACAAATTCTTAGAAATGTACAACCCGCCAAGACTGAATCAGGAAGAAATAGAAAATATGAACAGACCAATCACAAGCACTGAAATTGAAACTGTGATTAAAAATCTTCCAACAAACAAAAGCCCGGGACCAGATGGCTTCACAGCGAATTCTATCAAACATTTAGAGAAGAGCTAACACCTATCCTGCTCACACTCTTCCAAAATATAGCAGAGGGAGGAACATTCAAAACTCATTCTATGAGGCCACGATCACCCTGATACCAAAACCAGACAAGGATGTCACAAGGAATGAAAACTACAGTTCAATATCACTGATGAACATAAATGCAAAAATCCTCAACAAAACAGAATCCAACAGCACAGTAAGAGAATCATACACCATGAACAGGTGGGGTTTATTCAAGGAATGCAAGGATTCTTCAATACACGCAAATCAATCAATGTGATACAGCATATTAAAAAACTGTAGGAGAAAAACCATATGGTCATCTCAATATATGCAGAAAAAGCTTTCGACAAAATTCAACACCTATTTATGAGAAAAACCCTGCAGAAAGTAGGCATAGAGGGAACTTTCCTCAACATAATAAAGGCCATATATGACCAACCCACAGCCAACATCATCCTCAATGATGAAAAACTGAAAGCATTCCAGTAAGATCAGGAACAAGACAAGGTTGCCCACTCTCACCACTCTTATTCAACATAGTTTTGGAAGTTTTAGCCACAGCAATCAGAGAAGAAAAGGAAATAAAAAGAATCCAAATCAGAAAAGAAGAAGTAAAGCTGTCACTGTTTGCAGATGACATGATACTATACATAGAGAATCCTAAAGATGCTACCAGAAAACTACTAGAGCTAATCAAGGAATTTGGTAAAGTAGCAGGATACAAAATTAATGCACAGAAAACGCTGGCATTCCTATACACTAATGATGAAAAATCTGAAAGTGAAATCAAGAAAACACTCCCATTTACCATTGCAACAAAAAGAATAAAATACCTAGGAATAAACCTACCTAAGGAGACAAAAGACCTGTATGCAGAAAATTATAAGACACTGATGAAAGAAATTAAAGATGATACAAATAGATGGAGAGGTATACCATGTTCTTGGATAGGAAGAATCAACATTGTGAAAATGACTCTACTACCCAAAGCAATCTACAGATTCAATGCAATCCCTATCAAACCACCACTGACATTTTTCACAGAACTAGAACAAAAAATTTCACAATTTGTATGGAAACACAAAAGACCCCGAATAGCCAAAGCAATTTTGAGAACAAAAAATGGAGCTGGAATAATCAGGCTCCCTGACTTCAGACTATACTACAAAGCTACAGTAATCAAGACAGTATGGTACTGGCACAAAAACAGAAAGATCAATGGAACAGGATAGAAAGCCCAGAGATAAACCCATGCACATATGGTCACCTTATCTTTGATAAAGGAGGCAGGAATATACAGTGGAGAAAGGACAGCCTCTTCAGTAACTGGTGCTGAGAAAATGGGACAGGTACATGTAAAAATATGAGATTAGAACACTCCCTAACACCATACACAAAGATAAGCTCAAAATGGATTAAAGACCTAAATGTAAGGCCAGAAACTATAAAACTCTTAGGGGAAAACATAGGCAGAACACTCTATGACATAAATCACAGCAAGATCCTTTTTGACCCACCTCCTAGAGAAATGGAAATAAAAATAAACAAATGGGACCTAATGAAACTTCAAAGCTTTTGCACAGCAAAGGAAACCATAAACAAGACCAAAAGACAACCCTCAGAATGGGAGAAAATATTTCCAAATGAAGCAACTGACAAAGGGTTAATTTCCAAAATTTACAAGCAGCTCATGCAGCTCAATAACAAAAAAACAAACAATCCAATCCAAAAATGGGGCAAAGACCTAAATAGACCTTTCTCCAAAGAAGATATACAGAGTGCCAACAAACACATGAAAGAATGCTCAACATCATTAATTATTAGAGAAATGCAAATCAAAACTACAGTGAGATATCATCTCACACCAGTCAGAATGGCCATCATCAAAAAATCTAGAAACAATAAATGCTGGAGAGGGTGTGGAGAAAGGGAACCCTCTTGCACTGCTAGTGGGAATGTGAATTGATACGGCCACTATGGAGAACTGTATGGAGGTTCCTTAAAAAACTACAAGTAGAAGTACCATATGGCCCAGCAATCCCACTACTGGGCATATACCCTGAGAAAACCATAATTCAAAAATTGTCATGTACCAAAATGTTCATTGCAGCTCTATTTACAATAGCCAGGACATGGAAGCAACCTAAGTGTCCATCATCGGATGAATGAATAAAGAAGATATGGCACATATATACAATGGAATATTACTCATCCATAAAAAGAAACGAAATTGAGTTATTTGTAGTGAGGTGGATGGACCTAGAGTCTGTCATACAGAGTGAAGTAAGTCAGAAAGAGAAAGACAAATACCATATGCTAACACATATATATGGAATCTAAGAAAAAAAAATGTTATGAAGAACCTAGGGGTAAGACAGGAATAAAGACACAGACCTACTAGAGAATGGACTTGAGGATATGGGGAGGGGGAAGGGTAAGCTGTGACAAAGTGAGAGAGTGGCATGGACATATATACACTACCAAACATAAAATAGATAGGTAGTGGGAAGTAGCCGCATAGCACAGGGAGATCAAGTAGGTGCTTTGTGACCACCTAGAGGGGTGGGATAGGGAGGGTGGGAGGGAGGGAGACAGAAGAGGGAAGAGATATGGGGACATATGTATAACTGATTCACTTTGTTATAAAGCAGAAACTAACACACCATTGTAAAGCAATTATACTCCAATAAAGATGTAAAAAAAAAATACACATTTCATCATGTAACATATGACCACCACTCCTTCTTTGTGATATTATATTAAAGATCAGAGTTTTCTGCTGTAACTGAGTCATGAATAAAACTCATATTCCCAACAGGGCAAAATGAGAAATTCTGAATTGTTTTAAAGGAAAGTTGCCAGGCTAATTTTTTTTCCCAACACAGGATTTCTAGGCTTGAAAAAATGCCAAACAGCTTTGTGATATTGCTTGTATTTACCCCTGCCCCCCACTCCATCCTCTAATCTCACCTCAGAGAGTCTTATGTTCAAAATACAGATTGTGAGCCCAATGTTGGAACAGACAGAAGGACATGTGCAGACATCAAACAGCCACAATATGTAATTGTTCAGCTAAAGAAACTGACAGACCCTTAAAGACAGTCCTCCTAAACTGATATCAATAATATTCAATGATTCTTTCTCCTTTGAGGTGCTCTGAGCTTTTTACAAGAATCAACTCTGAATATACAAACAGAAATCACAGAAAGAGTAAACAAAAGAAATATCTTTTCTTTGTCCCTTTCTCAGAAGGACAATTCCTTAGGTATCAAAACCAGGAGATGAGAAGGATTACTTTATTTATATATGCATAAATCCTCTCAATGGTATTTTTGAACTATAATGAGCCAGGAAGTGTGCTATGGGAACCCACTGGTGCCAGAGAAAGTACCTCATTTTTCTAGCAGTCTCTGAGGGCAGAGACTACACCCATCAGGAGGACTGACGCCAAGGCAGTATTCAATATATGTTGAATATTAGAGGAAAATAGTTGCAAAGTGATAAGATAATGGTGAAAAAAGAGGCATTTAACAAGTGCTATAGAGGTGGGGGACTGATCACATTTGGCCCAGTGAGTGAGCTGGTGTCAGGAAAGATTTTTTGACAGAATGTTTTAGGCAGGGCTCTGTGAATTACAAGACAGCTTGTGCTATTCTCATTTCTGGAAATGTCCTTTCCAACTTCACTACATACCTACTGAACTCTTACTCATCATTCAAGATACAGATTAAATCTCAGCTCCTCAGTGAAGCTGTTCCCAACCGTCACATCAAAATCTTCTTCTTACTGCAGGTTTCTGGAGTGTTTTATTTATACCCATACTTACATCCACATTCTCATACTATGTCCTTATCACACATTAATGTCCTCTAGTTTATTTTGTTGAAGCACTTATATAGCCCCTACTATGTGCCAGGCAGTATCTTAATGGCTCTGCAATATTGTTTCACTTAATCCTCACAGGAATCCTATGTGCAGTTTTACTATTATTCCCCACTTAACTGAAGCCCAGATTTCTAGAATTCTGTCTTGCACTACAGGGCAAGATAAGGTCCCTGGGAGAAGAAAATGCATTTTCTCCATCCTTATAACCTCAGCTTGTAGAACATGACTTAGCAAACTGTAGACTTTCAATTTGATAAACACAAATACGTACATATTGTTGAATAAAGAATGGCAGAGACGCCTGTTCAGATCAGAGAGATGCTACTCATTTAGGAGATATTTAGTTGAATTTTCATATAACCTCCCCTTAACAACTAAAATGTTTAGTGAATTATATTCTTAGGGGGAAAAGCATAAAAATGATAGATAGTGACTTAACTATTGTTCCAAAGCCCAAGGAAATCTCATCAAGACCTGGTTAACACATTTTTTTCAGAAAGACAAATCTCACATCACGGCAAAAAAAAAAAAAAAGGAGGGCTTCCCTGGTGGCGCAGTGGTTGAGAGTCCGCCTGCCGATGCAGGGGAGACGGGTTCGTGTCCCGGTCCGGGAAGATCCCACGTGCCGCGGAGCAGCTATGCCCGTGAGCCATGGCCGCTGAGCCTGCGCGTCCGGAGCCTGTTGCTCCGCAACGGGAGAGGCCACAACAGTGAGAGGCCCGCGTACTGCAAAAAAAAAAAAAAAAAAAAAAAAAAGGAAAAGGAAGATGTAGTACTTGCACATTTTTTGTAAGAAATCTCAGTTCAAATCTGTGCCAGCCCAGTGTTTAATATGCTCCCCAAGAACAAAGGAGATCTGCAGTTAAAGCTGCTGAAGATGAGACCAACACATGTCCTCACTGCCAACTGCATCCCCTTCACGGAGTTGCATAGAAAGACCCAGAGCAGAGGAGCAGGGGTGACTGTGGGCAAACCCTCCTTACCCACCCAACTCCCAGCATTTGGAGAGGCAAGATCTGCTCAAATGTGAAAAGGAAGGTAATGCACAGATGGTGGCAGAGACCTCAAAGATGTGTGGGACAGTATGAATGGTGTGCACTGTCTGAACAAGAGTAAAATGTCATTAGGTACAAACTGACTAGCCTCTAGGTCTCTGGTCCTCCTGAAACTTCCATGTCACTGGTTATTTTTAAGCATTGAAAAGTAAGTCTGGCTTAGAGAATGGAGGAACTCCAATTTTGGAAAATGCCAAAAGAACACCACCTCTCCTTCGGTGATTACAACTTTATTCATTTGAGGCAAGCCCCCGTTTCAAAATGTCAACACCCCAAAAGGAGGTAAACCTTAAGCCCTTATAAGCTGACTCGTGGTTTATCCAATAATTCCCTGTCAGAGACTAGTTCACCCACAGGTAAAGACAAGAAAAGGATCCAGACTGGTGCCAGGGGAAAGGAGAGCAGTTCTAGGAGAGGAAGAAACACAACCACTGTGAGAGTGAGGAAGGCCCGAAAGGCCCACATTATGTTCTTCCCAGTTTTCCCAGGCTGGCTGTGTCACCAGGACAGGGCAGATCTGCAGGTGTATCCAGGGCATTAGAAATAATAAGCAGTTTCTACTCAGGAAGCATTTTTAGCAGGAGAGAGAAATACTGCTTTACCAGTCCGTGTCTAGTTCAAAAAAAAAATTTTTTTTTTATTTGAGTCAGTGGTGTCAAAGGCTACCAGGCCAGCACCCATGACACCTGGAGAAATAAACAGCCAGGAGAAGGTGCAATCCTCTGGTGTGAGGCTGACCATCTGTGCATGGCTAGCCAGAACTCAGGCCTGAAATTACTCAGAACTGGTTGGCGACTCAGTGTTCTATTCTGACCCCACAGAAAAGACAAGCCATATTGCTGCTCCCTGCACACCGTGACTGGAAATGTTTCACAAATAGCATGAGTAAGTCATTGAGATGCTCTATCTCCTATTCACACAGGATCTGGAGACAATAAATGTAAAAGGTCTGTATTTCTCCCACATCCTAATCATCCAACTAGAGGATAAAAGGTACCCAGTAACCAGAACTTTCAAAATGACCAAGCATGGGTTTGGGCTCCAGTGCACAAGAAAAGCAAGAGGCTTTCAGTTTAGCTGAAAATGAAGAGAAGCTGAGGGATCCAGGACACAGGTGGTGCAGGGAAAAGGAAAAAAAACAAAGTTCTAAGTTCTTCCCTTTGCACTCAGTCCAACAGCCTGGGCTGCCCTGAACTGTTGCACAGGTTGCGTCTGCACAAGGACATCCAGTCCAAGTAAGCTTGAGTGAGCACTCAACTCCTTGCTGCAAACCAAGCAATCGCAAAAACACCTTATATCTAATGCCAAGTCCAGTTTAATTGGGCGTGAGCAATAGCAAAATAGAGAGCTGAGGGTTCTCCCGCCTACAGACCCTGCACTCAACTTGGAGTCTCTGCTTTGATCTCACAACAGAGGGGTCATTATCTCAAGGAGACCAACAAAGAGAGGCCCAGAGTTCTGGTCAATGTCCCAGAGGCATGGATGAGTTGAAGTAGCTCCAGAGACCCTAGATGCAGAAGGATGAGAAAGTACCCATGCTGCATTCCCAAGAAGCAAGGAAAGAGAAAGCGGGAAGCAGGTGTTGTGCATACTTCTGAACAGCTGTTCGGCTGAGAGGCGGACGGGGGTGAGAACTTGGTTGGAAAGAGCTAAGTGATGGTGCCACCTCGGAGAAGGTCGTGTTCTTTTATCACCTGTTGGGAAATGAGAAGTGGAAGGGAGGTTGGAAGAACCTACGTGTTGAGCAATGGGAGTGTATTAAAGGATTAGACGATTTCTGCCCAATTCTTAGGTTTCCGCAGGGCTGGATGCAACCTTCCTATTTGCTTGTGATCTCCAGGTCCACATCTGAGCTCTTTGTCTTGCATCCTCTTTAAAAACCAGAATTATTCTGCTTGGGGGTTTCTTTGTGCACTCATAGATTCATCTTCTCATGAGCCTGGGGCTACCCTCACCTGGTAGGAGGTGGCCCTATGTGGTTTCTCCTCATTGCTGAGTTCAGCCCCTAAGCTCCCAGCTGGCATGCGAGAGATGCAGAGGAGTCAAGCCCGTAGAAGCTCCCCTCACCTGGGATGAGTCTCATTCTTTGGTCCTGTGAGCTGGCTCCACTGGGAGGAAGGAGCCTTTACGGCCTGACACAGTTAAGGTTCTGGAAGTGAAGAACATCCTTTGCCAGCCTCAGGCGTCAGCCAGCTTGCCTGTGAATTTTGCATTTTAAGCACCTCGGATCTCAGCTTAATGAAGAGCATCCCTGCTCCCAGAGCGAGCTGGTGACAGAAAAGCAGGCGACCAAAAAAGAAAAAGCACAGCCTGGCTCAGCAAGCTGAGTTCCATTCCTTCAAGCAAGCATTTAGGAGAAGCTGCTTCTGCCCAGCAGGGCACAAGTGCTACTGGGGGGAGTGGGACAGGGCAAGAGAACCAGGCAGGGGCCCCAAGGCCACAGCTTGGTCAGAGACCGGAGACACAGGCAAGAAGCTAGAGGGCAGCTTTATGACAACCTAGCACCAGGTGTGCAACAGGCAGCCTCTTCACAAATGCACAGGATCGCAGGTAAAGGGGACCCAGCAGGGCAGCTGGTCCTAAAAGTAAGTGTGGGGTTACTGAGACAATGAAATGTGATGGTGTCTGGAAAGTGCTGAGCGAAGACCTGACATGTTCAGTAATTAGTAGCTACCACAGGTATTACGATGTAGCCCTCGGCCTCACCCCACTCAGTTCCAGGGCTGCCAACAAATACTTCCAGGAAGGACTGTGCTGGCAAGTCCTAGCGAGGCCAGCAAGAACTTGCCTTCTTCCCTGCCGGGGTAAGGTGGACTCAGCCCCTTCCCTCCTGGAAAAGCTAAGCCCAAACTGGTAGAAATGGCTAAGCTGAGCCTCAGTCAATCTGTGCCTTCCTCTCTGACAGCTGACTCTTCAGAGCTCTTAGAATGCAAAGAGCCCACCTGAACACTACCTGGTTAAGAGCCACAATGCATCTTTCTCTCTCCTGCAGCCTCTCTCCGACCCGTGCAAGCGGATATGCCTTCAGAATACACTTTTCTCAGTTAACGACAGGACATTTTTGCTTAACAGGAACGAAGCCGCTCACCTGGAGCTACGAGATAGGAGGAGAGAGGGAGAAGGGGAAAGGAGCTAGCGCTTCACTGGAGAGGCTGGACAGCAAGGCTGGTGATGCAGGTGCACGTTAGAGTCAGCCCGCCTGGACCTGAGCCCCAGCCTTGCCTCTCTCTAACCACGTGGCTTCCAGCAATTGTTAACCTCGTTTGCCCAATGAGAATGACAACATTATATACCATAGGGTTTTGTATCAAAAGAGCTAATATATGAAAAGTATTTAAAAGCGGTAGCATAGTTTCTCTCCATGTATATTAATCTCTACCATCATTAGAAATTATTAGTCCATAACAACACTGAAGTAGATGCCATGATTATCCTCCCTTTGCAGATGAGGCCACCGAGGCACTGAGCCCAAGTCACACAGTTAGTAAATGGCGGGCCTGGGAATTGAACCCAGAGTCTGCGATGCCCACTGAGCAATAGGGTCCCCCACGCGCTACCCTTTACAACTGGGGTGAAGGGGTTCTTGTTCAACATCCCATTAAATAAATGATTACTCTTGAGGTACCAAGATTTTATACAGACTTATTTCCTAGTCACAAACTACCCATGTAAACCAAGCCGTTTTCACCAGCGCTCACCATCTTGGCCCACAGGCCTGCTATCTCCTCTCTGAGTCTGCATATTAAAGTGCAATTCTTAGTCCCCCAGCCCAAATATAATTTCAGACTTTCTGGAGTGGCGCTTAGGAGTCTTCATTTTTGACCAACACCCCCATGTATACACATCGCCCCCATCATCACCCTCCTTGCTGTAGTGCTCCTGCACTATAAACCTGGAGCTATGGCTGCAGGTTTTATCCACCCAGTTTTGTTTTGTTTTTCACACATCCTTAATAGGCACCTGAAATGTTCCCAGTAGATTTCAGAACATCAAATTCAAAACCTAAAAAAACAAGGAAAAAAATAAAAAACACAGAGCACTACTTGTCTTTTACAAATAGCGCATGTAACTCACATAAAAGCACAGAATCTGTGGAAGGTGTAGGTTGAAGGAAGTCCCGTCGCTACCATTTATTCAGACTGTTTCCATTAGGAAAGAAAACATTAACTTCATAATTATCCCCACAACTCCAGATCTGCGGTGGTTCTTTTAATCACTTGTTTAGGATGGAAAAAGTAACATTTTTCAGGAAAGCAAAAGAACTTATCCTTGTCCTAAGAGATGCTGTCGTAGTGACCTGTGATCTGGAGGTCAGCTGTTCAAAGTACTGTGAACACACCTGCCAGATGCAAGTTCCTCCTTCCTCCTTCATTGGAATATCACCCCAGAGAGCTTGTTTTTATTCCTAGGACACACTATTCCAAACAAAATGTGTTGTCTAAATTGCTTGAAGAGCGTAGAGACTAGGTGACCCATGAACTACCCAGTCTCATGACCTCCCACAAAAGCTCACAATCCAGCCATGCAACTGGACTCTGTGATATTCAATGACCATGTGTCAAGGGAACAGTCTTGTTTTAATAACACAGCCAAAAGTAATAATAACAAGCATTCACGGAGCACTTAATTCCTGTGCGCACTGCTTTTCGTAATTAACTGATACAGTGAAAAGAACCAGGATGAAGGGGAAAGCTGCTCACCTTTGAAAAATGACAATGAGTTCACAGCAAATTTGTCCTGGTGAAATGTATAGCATGCAATTTACCAGTTGTCATGGCCCTTCCCCTCGGTGTCTCATAAGCTGCTCCTGGCCCCCAACCACCGTGACTGTGACACCTCTCCAGCTGCTGTGCCAGATGCTCTTTGCTGGTCAACTGGAAGATACATGAACAGATAATACCTTCGGTCTGCTGGAAGCTCTCTGTGGGATATTCTTCCAACACAGCACTTATGGGATTTTAGTCAAGGGTTGGGGGGCAGGGAGAGGGTGGCGGAATTACTTCAAGTTGCAAATGAAGAGAAGCAGTATGTGCAGCTGGCCATCTCCAATTAAACACCAGCTCCTTGGTTAGCAGCGATCTGAACCGACAGCATTTGGGTTGTTTTTCCCCTGAGCTAGTAGGATATTCATTAGTTCAAATAAAAAGTCTATAAGGAAGCTGCTAATAAAGAGTGATTTTTGTTTCTCTACCAACACGATTGTGGAGCATTTTTGGTTTATTATCTTATTTAATTGTCTAAGGAAACTAATTGTTTTGGCTCATTTGTTGAAATTTATAAAACTTGGATCCTTTTCTTTGCTTGCAGAGCAGACCAGAACATTTTGGCATTGAAGAATGTATATTTGATCTATGAAGTATGTAGTCTTTTAAATATGTATTTTCTTCAGAGACTCATTAGTTTAAAGTGGAATGTCCTTTGGATGGGAATCAATAAAATATTTATTCTGGAAGAAGAGATGTCTTTGTATATAGGGACAGAGGGAAAGGAGGCATCCAACTCATTGGATAAGGAATCTACTTTGTCCCAGAAATAGATTCTTCATAAACAACACTGTGGTGGTGGTAATAATAATAATAATGGAGGGGGAGGGGAGGAGGAGGAAAGAGAAATAAAGAAACAAGCGAAGTGGACTTTCCAGTCCCTCAGACCTGGGTTCAAATTAAATTCTGCTACTACAGCTCTGAATTTCATTTTCCTTATCTGTAAAATAGTTACTACTTCACCAGGTTGTCGAAAGAATTAAACGTGCTAATGTATATAAGGCTTCTGACCCATCACAGATATCTTACAAAATTAGTTCTTGCTAAAACTATGGTTGCCAGGTAAAAGACAAGACACCAAGTCTGTTAGTTTCCTGTTGCTGCTGTAACAAATTACCACAAACTTAATGACTTGAAACAACACAAATACATTCTCTTATAATTCTGGAGGTTACAAGTCTAAAATGGAACTGCAGCGTTGTGTTTCTTCCGGAAACTCTAGGGGAGGCTCTGTTTCCTTGCCTTTTCTAGCTGCTAGAGGCCACCTAAATTCCTTGGTTCACAGCCTCTTCCTCCATTTTTAAAACCAACCACATAGTATCTTTGCTACTCTTTGACCCCTGATTCCTTAAATTATCTCCCTTGTTAGGACCCTTGTGATTATCTAGTCCACTCAGATAATTCAAGAAAATCTCATTTCAAGACTCTTAACTTATTCGTATCTGCAAAGTCCTTTCTGCCATATAACGTGACATATTCATGTACCCTGGGGCTTCAGGCTTGGCAAACTTTGGAGGCCACTGGTCAGCCTACGGCAATCCACCCTCTGGCCTCCAAAGAGTCACATCCATCTCTGATGCAAAATACATCCCCCTAATCCTAACATCTTGAAATTCTCAGTCCATTATAGCATCAATGCAATTTCAAAATCTCATTTAAATATCAACAACTCAAAAGTCTTAAATCTCATTCTTTAAATCATGTTTGGGTCATAACTCTCAGTATGATTCATTGGAGGCAAAATTTCCTCTATATTTGGATCTGTGAAAATAAAAAACAAGTTATATGATCCTAAAATACAATGGTGGGGCAGATATAAGATACGAGTTATAGTCATTTCCATTCAAAAATAGAGGTGCGGGGGCTTCCCTGGTGGCGCAGTAGTTGGGAGTCTGCCTGCCGATGCAGGGGACACGGGTTCGTGCCCCAGTCCGGGAAGATCCCACGTGGTGCGGAGCGGCTGGGCCCGTGAGCCATGGCCGCTGAGCCTGCGCGTCCGGAGCCTGTGCTCCGCAGCGGGAGAGGCCACGGCAGTGAGAGGCCCGCGTACCGAAAAAAAAAAAAAAAAATAGAGGTGCGGGATGGAACAAAGAAAAGAATCACTGTTTCCAAGCAAAATTGAGATCCAACTGGGAAAAACTCATTAGGTTTCAAGGCCAGGGACTAATCCTCTGTGATTCACAGCTCTGCCCTCTGGGCCCTCAGTTCCATCCTCTGCGCCTGAGGCTCTGCCCTCAGCTTCACTGTCTGGGTCATGCTTGCTTTTCCATGAAGTATAGTATGTATTTGCAGCTGGGTAATTTTTAAGCCTATTTCCTGCATGTAGAAATTTTGGAGTCTGACTGCTTTCTTTCATTTCCTCTTGTAATCCAAGCTGGCAGTATTTCTGATGATATAACATCCTCAAGAACATTATGAGTCTCCCATAAATGCCTAAGGGATTCATTCCATTAGACAAAAGCCTCCTCCAGAGAGCCTTCCAAATAATCTCATCTCTATTTTTGACTTCTGAGATGGCTGAAGGATCCATGGGTCACTTGCATAATCTTTTCAAAGGGACCTCTACTGATTGAATACTTGGACCTATTGATCCTTCCAAAGAATGAGCAAAAGGTTGGTGAGCCACACCCTTGTTTTTTGTCCAGAGCATGCTTTCCTGTTATTAAATCTCCTATTGTAGTATCTTTGCAATCTGAATAAGCCGAGAATTTCCCAAATCATCAAGTCTTGGCTCCTTTTTGCTGAGAGTTCTTCCCTCAGTCTAGCTCTTTCCTCTCCCATTTTGCTGTAAGCAGCAAGAAGAAGCCAGGCTACACCTTCCACACTTTGCTTAGAGATCTCAGCTAAATATTCAAGTTCATCACTTACAAGTTCTGCCTTTCATATAGTAGGACACAACTGAGCTGAATTTTCTTTCACTATATGTATAAAAAGGATCCCCTTTACTTCAGTTTCTAGTAACACCCAGCTGAATTCAAAATTCAGATTAACAATAAATAATGTTTGGTACAATTATGTCCCCAATACTAAATGGGACACATTTAAATAATAATTTTTAAATTTATCTGAAATTCAGATGTAACTGGGCATCCTGAATTTTTATTTGCTAAGTTTGATTTCAACTAGGTGTCACGGAGGGTTCTGAGAGAACAGGATGCAGAATGGGGAAATGCTGAAAATGTAGAGGAAAATAGAAGAAATGCACAGCTTAAAGCTGTATCTGGAAGGGCTGGCCTTATTAAGGAGCTATGGCAGGGGGCCTTGAACAGACAGGGAGGCAACCTGAAGGGTTCAGAGAAGGCGAGATATGGAGGGAGGGTGGGGATTAATCCAAGAGAACTGGAGGCATTGAGGATGAGCATGTCTCACCTCATTATTTTGCTAAGGCTCACACCTGCCAACAGAACCTCATCCTATCAACACCTATCTCCAAAGGAGGAAAGGTATTTTTCATCATCTCTAGGCCTCTTGTGGCTAGATACACACACACACACACACACGCGCGCACACACACACACACACACACACACACACACACACACAGAATGCAAGTACGTCTACGTGCACAGTGGCACCATGATGATTTGGTCAAACTTATTAACAAAAACTTCTTCTTCAGTGGGAAGCCAACACTCTATACTCCAAGTTTATGGACCACCGTAAATAATTTTTCAATTAACTCGCTACCATGAATGTAAGTATGGGTCAGGCTGTCACACACACAAAATAGGTATCGCTAATACCACTTTACATGGGACTTTTCTGAAGCAAAAGGGGTTTCAAGTTTATCAATGGCATCTATTACACTTCATTGTTTGCTTCACTGCCCTCCAGGCCCCACCACCAAAAGCAGGAAAACGCTTCAATCTGTAACACTGAAACATCCCAACTCTTTGAGAAGAGGTTAACAGTATGAGCACTTAGCTTCAAGGACCTGTATCGCTATTTCAGCTGTGAACCACATTTGCCCAACGGTCTTCAAGGTAGAAATTGAACAGGAGTGGGGATGGGGAAACATGGCTGGTGCCTCTCCTGCCTTCTTCCAAATGCGGCTTTCAAAGGAAGCTTCCTCTTAACAATAACAGCAGCACTAGTGTAGTTCTGTGTCAGGCATTCTTCTAAGAACTTTACATCTGTCAACTCACTTAATTCTCAACTCAACCCTATAAGGAAAATACTAGTGTCACCATTATTTTCTTAATGGTAACATTGAGGCACAGATATTTAATAACTTGCCCAAGGGTCACAAAGTTATAAACAGCAAGCTGGCTCCAGCACCTGTGCTCCTCAGCGCTCTGCACCCTGCCTCTCCCACTATTTGAAATGAATCCCTAAAACATGAGGCACATCTATAAGCAAACACTAATGACAAGACTCATCCAGCAGATCTAAGTGGAAAGAATGCTAGTATATGTAAGAACACCTTGGTTCAAGCACACTCTCCGACTTAATACCATGAAAAGAGTTCTCAGTTGGTTAAGAACTTGAGCTCTGGAGTGAGACCCACCTGTGTTTCAGTTCTGGTTCTCCACCTGACCGTGTGACTTTGGCCAACACTTAATCACTCTAAGCCTCAATTTTCTCATCAATAAAATGGGAACAATGCTAGAAAATATTTGTAGAATTGATGGTAAAATTGTAAATTATTATCATTGACAGTATTATTTTTCTAACACCCATACAGTGCATTTGTATGAGAGAAGAACACATTATTATATTAAATAGTGTTGGGAATAGAAATGAAGAACATGTGACAGACCCAGTTTCCACTGCTTCAGATTCAGTGAAAGCATTTCAAGAATCCAAAGGCATATATGAAGGCACTGAAGGAAGACGTATAGCTCCTTAGAGGAAAGATCATAAAGGAGCTGCAGTGATTTAATCTTCAGAAGGTAAAAAGATGAACAGTGCTAGTCAAAGGCATGAAGGATCCTTATTACACGGCTGCCTCTCATCTCCATTAAACCCAGAAAGTTTAATTTGGATATACATTCTTGCTGGAAAGACTTCAGGTCACTGATAAAGTGTAGGAGTGGGTCACCCTGGGAGACTAATTCCTTTCCTGGTGGAAATCTTCTAAAAAAGGAACTTCACATCTACCTAGAATAATAAGAGTACAATCTGGCCTAGAGATGAGGACATAAATGAGCAGGAGAATTTCATCTATCGAAAGAACATTTACATTGCAGTGCTAAATAGCTATCATTAGGGAAAAATATTTTTTTATATATAGTTTATTTTTCTGGCAATATAGTTGTAAGCTTATTTCCTTTTCTTGTTTTAGTTGATAGAAGCACTTTTCAAAAAAATTGTTAATCGAAGTATCCATCCCTCATCTCTTCTTGAGACTCACTCTCACTATACAGCTATCTCACACCTACCCGTTTTATTTAGTTGCATTTGTTTAACCTTCTTTATTCTGCTCTTAAGTTTGGAGGTGAGATTCTTTTTAAAATATATTTTCCTTTTTATGATTGGAAAAATATACACCTTCAATATAAACTTCTTTTTAAATAAAGACTAAAGTCAAAAGAATAAAACACCCATAAATGCAATAAAAGTATTCTGGCTCTTCAATGAATGTACAAATAATTTTTTTCTTGAATGGTGAAAATGCTTAATGTTGGAGAAAATATGGTAAACTAGACAAGTTTATCCACTGCTGGTCAAAGTGCTGGTAGAGTGGAATCTACCATTTTGGAAGGCACTTTGCCAGAATCACTCAACAGTATTAAAATTTTCATGCCCTTTGATTCATCAGCTATGACTCAAAGAACTGTCTCTAATAATTCTAATTCTGGGGCTATCTTGAAAAACTATCTTAAAGAAAGAATAAGCTTTAGACATAAAGATGTTCATCAAAACATTATTAAGGACACTGAATGTGCAATCAAACTGTACAATTATAATACTCTACATTAATTAAAAAGTATGGGCTCTGGTAATAATACTTTTAAAATTGACCTCCTGCTTAAAATCATCCTTTGGCTTTCTCAGTACCACTAAAGGCCAGGACTCATTCCAGTAAGAGAGTGATGAACCAGCAGCAGGGACTTTGTGTTAAAGAAATTACTTTGTTGTTCTCTTCTTTCAGAAGAAAGAGACAAATGACAGGAAAACAAGATCAAGTGAGAAAATTTGTTTTCAAAGGAACCTCTTCCACAGAACATCGTAGAGTCACTGGTTTCATCCCAACTGCCTACTCTGCCTCTTCATCTTTGTCTTAGTACCAAATAGCCTTTGTGGTCAGAGTGCAAGTCTGCAAGATTCACCCTCATTGAAGGAGCATGCCATTCTACACAGTGGGTGGGCACTGCAAGAGGGAAAGCAGGCAAGTAAGTTTTACAAAGATTTCCAATATCCATTAACAACTTTTAAAAAGGTGTTTCTGGTCAAATCAGAGTTACAAAAACACTCTTTTCTGAGCTGTTCATATTTCTTCTAACTTGGATAAGGGGAATGTATACATGGGAATGTTAACTTCTTAGCAATATTTAGGGAAGAGAAACAACTGAGATCAGAAGTCCACATTTCAGATTATTGAACTCTAAATTCATATCAGCACCACACCCCTCCTGTCAGTTTACATGTACAGAATACATATCAAAGGGGCAGGAGGGGTCTAATCCTCTGGCTGGTTATCATATGACTGGCATTTCAAAAAAGGGTTATATCATATGCAAGCAGCAGACTGTAAGGGACAATGGTCTCTCTCAGTCCATCCTCTCTGAGCATCAGAGCACATATCAGTTGATCCATTAAATTAAAGTTAACAAACCTGGAATGGGTACCCATACTCTAGGCTCTATAACAACAAAAAATTCCCTGAAAATGATGGAATCTATCCTGTAAAACGTACCTCATGCATTTTTGTAAGCCATGAATTTGATTATTCTTACACCTACACTCATACATAAGAGTGGCTGTGAAATTAGCCTGGGCTCTTCCTTACCAGGAAACTGGTAATAAAACCCTGCACCAGCTATGACTCAGAGAACTGCCTCTACCCAGATCCCATCTGAATCCTCCTTTGTTCCTCAACCTGGTTTTGATTTCATCATTTGTGTCCCTTTCACTTCTGCCCCTCCATTCTGATCCCAGTTGGAAAAGACTACTCCTTAGCTCAAGATTGCTTACACCAGTGTACATGAATTCTTCTTCCCTCTGTCTGCAATTGCTCAAGTTCAGAGCTTCCATTGACACACATCTAGTAGCTCTAGTCCTTCCTCATTCAAGGTCCCTTCTATCCTGGTATATGTTCTGCAGAAGACCTGCTGCTGCCCATCATCAAAGATTTCTCACCACCACCACCTCCACCATGATGGCAGGAATTTGCCATGTAACCACTTTAAGCCCATTCTTCCTTGACTTAGAGCTGTCCTTAATTTTAGTGAAGCATTGGATTTGTTCTGAGTAAAATTTCATGCAGCCTGAGTCCCAGGAGAATACAAATAAGACTACTTCCAAAGTAGGCCCATAAATACATTGTATCCAAAAAGAATTTTCTCTACCATAAGCAGTATAAGTGGGGGAAAAAGAGTTGGAAAACTCCAAAGTTATAACACTTCAGGAGGATAGAGTTTTTCCTGTGTTTAACAAAGGATGGATGGCCCCTCGCAAATTATTTGGCATTTGCCATGAGGCAGAAAGCAATGAACTAATTTGAGAACCCCAGTTTATAAGGTTGTTTTACTAATCAGCGCCACTGATATCTGGATTAATAGATCACCTTTAATAATTACCATCAAGCCACATGAAAACATGCTGAACACTTACAAACATTTTTAGAGAATAAAATAGTAATTATATTAATAATAAACACCATTTATTTAAATCCTGTCTTTTGACATAAATTACTTTTACAACAACCATGCAAAATGGATGTCATTTCTTTATTCACTTATTCAACAAATATTTACTGGACTCCTACTGTGTTCCAGGCACTGAGCTAAGACCCAGGTTACAAAGGTAACTATCACACAGACCTTGATGAGGAGAACAGAGTGAACTAAAAGAGATGCTCATGTGAGTTGCAGTCACAGCCAGAGGGAAGTGCAAACTATCTGGGGAGTTCAGACAGGGTTTCCTTAAGGAGGCTGCAGCTGAGCTGCCCAAGGCTGCTTGACCAGGAGGAGCCTATCACAGAGTCCAAGCAGCGGGTGACTGCAAGAGGAATGAAGACATGAGGGTGTGAACCAAGAGCTCCTGTTGCCCAACTGGATGTAAAGAAAAGGAAGAGTAGAGGAGTCTTGGCCTAGGAAGTAAATGACAATGCCAATATCTCAGATAGGGTCTATTTGAGCAAATTTAGGGGTCGGTGAGATGATGAGTTCACCCTTATTTTACATACGAGGAAACTGACACTCAAAATGGCTAAAGACCTACCCAAAGGTCACACTAGTGGTTAATGGCCAAGCTGGAATTCAAGTATATTTTGGCTGCCTCCAAATTTATGCTCTTTTCATTGATCCAACCTGAATTTTTTAGTCCTTTTGTAGAAAAACTAAATGGGTAGCAGCTTACTTCTGTCCAAAAGAAAGTAAGGGTATTTACCAAAAGACAAGTTCAGTCCTTTCTGTTCCCATGCTCACCAGAAAAGTTGCCAAATCTCAAACTATTTTTCCCCTCCCCAGCAATCCTTCTCCCCTTTAATCCCACTTTTTCCATTAGATCCCCTACAGAATACTAAGCCCTGGAAAGGAAAAGTATTAGAAGGTCCTCACACAACTCAAGATAATTATCATTATCTGCAAATTACATACTTACTTGTCTATATCACCCAGTTTAAAAGGCTATGATAAAATTGTGTTTTTATGTTGTTGCTTTCATGGTATCCAAAAGCAGATGCAGCTTGCAAAGTCAGCAGGGGAGAGAGAACATATTTTGCTGACAGTAGAACTCACTCATAAATCTTATATACTGAGTGGAAGACTAAATTTAGATTTTAAATCAACTGACTTTTCAGAAGGTTGGAATTATTAATCAAATGAAAAAAAAAATCCCTTTTTTACCCAGTTAAAAAAAATGTTACAACCCTTTACACTTTACTGGAAGATGGTAAGGCACAAATTTTGAACCATCCCACATTTTTTATATTGAACTTGCAGTATAAATAGATTAGAGGGTAAATTGAATTATAAAATTTCTTTTATTTACCCATCTATTTGTGTAAATTATTATGTAAATATATTTAACCCCTTTGTTAAAATTAGAGAATGTCCAAAAGAGTTGTACAGAACTTCAGACTTTTAATACCTAGAAGTTTTTAGGAATCATTTGAAGTCACTATGGCAATCTCTGAATAAATAAATTACCCAGTTATGAAGAAATTATTTCACTCACCCCTGTACATTTCACCACAGTTCACTCATGTGAACACAGTGCAAAGATTATCATTTTTAGTCACCTAATTTATTGATACCAATTAGGTCAAACAATGCATTGAAAATGCACTACAAAGGAAATGTCCCAAGGAGAATTACAAAACATTTCATTTACCAAGAAACTGACTCATCTCCAGAGAGTTCTTAATAGATAATAAAAGGAAAACATTCTAATAAAATCTAAAAACTGCAGTACATCATTTCCTTGTTGATTCAACTATAGACCATTCCAAAAGCTAGGAATCTGAGGATAGGTCACAAGATGAGAAACCACAAAACACAGCTATCAGAATTAAATGTGAAAATGTTACTTGTTCTATATTCATCCACGGCATATTAAATAATTTCTTATTGTTTTTTATTTATTCAACAAATATTTACTGAGCTCAAACTTACTTTACTAAGTTCATCTAGTTCTTCATGAAATATGCAGAATCATGATTTCTAAGCCAATTTGGGATATTTTGCCTAAACTCTTCATTTCTGAAGAGTTCTAAGACAATGAACATTAAGTACTTGGGCACTGGGGCTGCTTGTGCAAGTTGTTTCAGGAGACTGATGATGAACACCCTTGAGGAGTTTACTGTCTAGTGGAGAAAAGATAGTTATAATAGAGATAGAGATGAAGAACTATAGTTGAGACTGCTTCTAGTTTCTCCTTGGAATTATTTAAGGGAAATGAAGTTATCTGGATTTGAGGTCAAGATAAAGTCGAGGGCAAAGAAGAGTTCTGATAAGAGAAAAACAAATACCATATGCTAACGCACATATATGGAATCTAAAAAAGAACAAGACTGATGAACCTCGTGGCAGGGCAGGTATAAAGACGCAGATGTAGAGAAAAGACTTGAGGACACAGTACGGGAAGGGTAAGCTGGGATGAAGTGAGAGAGTGGCATGCACATATATACACTACCAAATGTAAAATGGATGGCTAGTGGGAAGCGGCTGCATAGCACAGGGAAATCAGTTGGATGCTTTGTGAAGACCTAGAGGGATAGGATAGGGAGGGCGGGAGGGAGACGCAAGACGGAGGGGATATGGGGATATACGTATACATATAGCTGATTGGCTTTGTTGTTCAGCAGAAACTAACACAACATTGTGAAGTAATTATACTCCAATAAAGAAATAAAAAAAGAAAATAGTTCTGATAGAGAGCATTCCCCTTTGCTTAAAGTCACACAGTGCCCTGGCCCAGATCAGTGGATGCTTCACAGAAGAGCTGAGCTTAGAAAGAAATCCAGGATTTAGCAAGAGTAGCTTCAAGATGGTGGAAGAGTAAGATGCGGAGGTCACCTTCCTCCCCACAAATACCTCAGAAATACATCTACATGTGGAACAACTCCTACAGAACACCTACTGAACGCTGGCAGAAGGCCTCAGACCTCCCAAAAGGCAAGAAACTCCCCCATGTACCTGGGTAGGGCAAAAGAAAAAAGAAAAAACAGAGACAAAAGAATAGGGACGGGACCTGCACCAGTGGGAGGGAGCTGTGAAGGAGGAAAGGTTTGCACACACTAGGAAGCCCCTTCGTGGGTGGAGACTGCGGGTGGCAGAGGGGGGAAAGCTTTGGGGTCACGGAGGATAGCACAGCAACAGGGGTGCGGAGGGCAAAGCGGAGAGATTCCCACACAGAGGATCAGGGCCAACCTGCACTCACCAGCCCGACAGGCTTGTCTGCTCGCTGCCCCCCCATGCCAGGGTGGGCGGGAGCTGGGAGCTGAGTGAGGCTCGAGCTTAGGTCAGATCCTAGGGAGAGGACTGAGGTTGGCAGCGTGAACACAGCCTGAAGGAGTTAGTGCACCACGGTTAGCCGGGAGGGAGTCCAGGAAAAAGTCTGGAGCTGCCAAACAGACAAGAGACTTTTTCTTCCATCTTTGTTTCCTGGTGCGAAGGAGAGGGGATTAAGAGCGCTGCTTAAAGGAGCTCCAGAGACGGGCGCGAGCCATGGCTATCAGCGCGGACCACAGAGATGGGCCTGAAAGGCAAAGGCTGCTGCTGCCGCCACCAAGAAGGCTGTGTGCAAGCAAAGGTCACTCTCCACACCTCCCCTCCCAGGAGCTTGTGCAGCCCGCCACTGCCAGGGTCACGGGATCCAGGGACAACTTCCCCAGGAGAATGCACGGTGCGCCTCAGGCTGTTGCAACATCATGCTGGCCTCTGCCGCCGCAGGCTCGCCCCGCATCTGTACCCCTCCCTCCCGCCAGCCTGAGTGAGCCAGAGCCCCCAAATCAGCGGCCCCTTTAACCCTGTCCTGTCTGAGCGAAAAACAGACGCCCTCAGGCGACCTACATGCAGAGGCGGGGCCAAATCCAAACTGAACCCCGGGAGCTGTGAGAACAAAGAGAAAGGGGAATCTCTCCCAGCAGCCTCAGAAGCAGCAGAGTAAAGCTCCACAATCAATTTGACGTACCCTGCATCTGTGGAATACCTGAATACACAACGAATCATCCCAAATTGAGGAGGTGGACTTGGGGAGCAATGATATATATGTATTTTTTATCCCGTTTTTTCTTTTTGTGAGTGTGTATGTGTATGCTTCTGTGTGTGATTTTGTTGCTATAGCTTTGCTTTTACCATTTGTCCTACAGCACTGTCTGTTTTTGTGGGGGGGGGGAGGGTTAGTATACTTTTTAGCGCTTGTTATCATTGGTGGATTTGTGTTTTGGTTTGGTTGCTCTTTTTTTTAATTTAAAAAAAATTTTTAATAATTATTTTTTATTTTAATAACTTTATTTTATCTTCTTTCCTTCTTTCTTTTTTCTCCCTTTTATTCTGAGCCGTGTGTATGAAAGGCTCTAGGTGCTCCAGCCAGGCGTAAGAGCTGTGCCTCTGAGGTGGGAGAGAGAAGTTCAGGACATTGGTCCACAAGAGACCTCCCAGCTCCACATAATACCAAATGGGGAAAATCCCACAGACAGAAAAAGAAAGGGAGAAAATATTTGAAAAGATTATAGATGAAAACTTCCCTAATATGGGAAAGGAAATAGTTAATCAAGTCCAGGAAGCACAGAGAGTCCCATATAGCATAAATCCCAAGAGAAATATGCAAAGACACATAATAATCAAACTATCAAATATTAAATACCAAGAAAAATATTAAAAGCAGCAAGGGAAAAACAACTAATAGCACACAAGGGAATCCCCATAAGGTTAACAGCTGATCTTTCAGCAGAAATTCTACAAACCAGAAGGAAGTGGCAGGACATATTTAAACTGATGAAGGGAAAAAACCTACAACCAAAATTACTCTACCCAGCAAGGATCTCATTCAGATTTGACAGAGAAATTAAAACCTTTTCAGACAAGCAAGAGCTAAGAGAATTCAGCACCACCAAATCAGCTTTACAACAAATGCTAAAGGAACTTCTCTAGGCAGGAAGCACAAGAGAAGGAAAAGACCTACAATAAAAACCCAAAACAATTAAGAAAATGGGAATAGGAACATACATATCAATAATTACCTTAAATGTAAATGGATTAAATGCTCCAACCAAAACACATAGACTGCCTGAATGGATACAAAAATAACACCCATATATATGCTGTCTACAAGAGACCCACTTCAGACCTAGGGACACATACAGACTGAAAGTGAGGGGATAAAAAAAGATATTCCATGCAAATGGAAATCAAAAGAAAGCTGGAGTGGCAATTCTCATATCAGACAAAATAGACTTTAAAACAAAGTTATTACAAGAGACAAAGAAGGACACTACATAATGATCAAGGGATCAATCCAAGAAGAAGATATAACAATTGTAAATATTTACGTACCCAACATAGGAGCACCTCGATATATAAGGCAAATACTAACAGCCATAAAAGGGGAAATCAACAGTAAAACATTCATAGTAGGGGACTTTAATACCCCACTTTCACCAATGGGCAGATCATCCAAAATGAAAATAAATAAGGAAACACAAGCTTTAAATGATACATTAAACAAGATGGACTTAATTGATATTTATAGGACATTCCATCCAAAAACACAGAATACACCTTCTTCTCAAGTGCTCATGGAAAAATCCCCAGGATAGATCATATCTTGGGTCACAAATCAAGCCTTGGTAAATTTAAGAAAATTGAAATCGTATCAAGTATCTTTTCCGACCACAACGCTATGAGACTAGATATCAATTACAGGAAGAAAACTCTAAAAAATACAAACACATGGAGGCTACACAATACACTACTTAATAACCAAGAGAGCACTGAAGAAATCAAAAAATACCTAGAAACAAACGACAAAGAAAACGTGACAACCCAAAACCTATGTGATGCAGGTAAAGCAGTTCTAAGAGGGAAGTTTGTAGCAATACAGTCCTACCTTAGGATAAAAGAAACATCTCAAATAAACAACCTAACCTTACACCTAAAGCAATTAGAGAAAGAAGAACAAAAAAACCCCAAAGTTAGCAGAAGGAAAGAAATCATAAAAATCGGATCAGAAATAAATGAAAAAGAAATGAAGGAAACAATAGCAAAGATCAATAAAACTAAAAGCTAGTTATCTGACAAGATAAACTTGATAAACCATTAGCCAGACTCATCAAGAAAAAAAGGGGAAAGATTCAAATCAATAGAATTAGAAATGAAAAAGGAGACGTAATAACTGACACTGCAGAAATACAAAGGATCATGAGAGATTACTACAAGCAACTATATGCCAATAAAATGGACAACCTGGCAGAAATGGACAAATCCTTAGAAATATAAAACATTCTGAGACTGAACCTGGAAGAAATAGAAAATATCAACACACCAATCACAAGCACTGACATTGAAACTGTGATTAAAAATCTTCCAACACACAACAGCCCAGGAACAGATAGCTTCACAGGCAAATTCCATCAAACATTTAGAGAAGAGCTAACACCTATCCTTCTCAAACTCTTCCAAAATATAGTAGAGGGAGGAACATTCCCAAACTCATTCTATGAGGCCACCATCACCCTGATACCAAAATCAAAGATGTCACTAAGGAAACTACAGGCAAATATCACTGATGAGCAAAGATTCAAAAATCCTCAACAAAATACTAGCAAACAGAATCCAGCAGCACATTAAAAGGATCATACACCATGATAAAGTGGAGTTTATCCCAGGAATGCAAGGATTCTTCAGTATAAGTAAATCAATAAATGTGATACACCATATTAACCAACTGAAGGATAAAAACCATATGATCATCTCAGTATATGCAGAGAAAGCTTCTGACAAAATTCAACACCCATTTATGATAAAAACCCTCCAGAAAGTAGGCATAGAGGGAACTTACCTCAACATACCAAACGCAATATATGACAAACCCATAGCCAACATCATCCTCGATGGTGAAAAACTGAAACCATTTCCACTAAGATCAGTAACAAGACAAGTTTGGCCAATCTCACCACGATTATTCAAAACTTCCAGTTTTGGAAGTTTTAGCCACAGCAATCAGAGAAGAAATAGAAATAAAAGGAATCCAAATTGGAAAAGAAGGAGCAAAGCTGTCAGTGTTTGCAGAGGACATGATACTATATACAGAGAATCCTAAAGATGCTACCAGAAAACTACTAGAGCTAATCAATGAATTTGCTAAAGTTGCAGGATACAAAATTAATGCACAGAAATCTCTTGCATTCCTATACACTAATGATGGAAAATCTGAAAGTGAAATTAAGAAAACACTCCAATTTACCACTGCAACAAAAAGTATAAAATATCTAGGAATAAACCTACCTAAGGATACAAAAGACCTGTATGCAGAAAAATATAAGACACTGATGAAAGAAATTAAAGATGACACAAATAGAGGGACAGATATACCATGTTCTTGGACTGAAAGAATCAACATTGTGAAAATGACTATACTACCCAAAGCAATCTACACATTCAGTCCAATCCCTGTCAAATCACCAAGGGCATTTTTTGTGGAACTAGAACAAAAAATCTTAAAATTTGTATGGAGACACAAAAGATCCCGAATAGCCAAACAGTCTTGAGGGAAAAATATGGAGCTGCAAGAATCAGGCACCTGGACTTCAGACTATAGTACAAAACTATACTAATCAAGACAGTATGATACTGGCACAAAAACAGAAATATAGATCAATGGAACAGGATAGAAAGCCGAGAGATAAACCCATGCACATATGGTCACCTTATCTTTGACTAGGGAGGCAAGAATATACAGTGGAGAAAGACAGCCTCTTCAATAAGTGGTGCTGGGAAAATGGACAGGTACATGTAAAAGTATGAGATTAGAACACTCCCTAACACCATGCACAAAAAAAAATCAAAATGGATTAAAGACCTAAATGTAAGGCCAGACATTATCAAACTCTTAGAAGAAAACATAGACAGAACATTCTATGACATAAATCACAGCAAGACCCCTTTTGACCCAGTTCCTAGGGAAAAAGAAATAAAAACAAAAATAAACAAATGGACACAGTGATGCAACCTGAGGAGCAGGGGTGGGAGCTTAGAGACTAGGGCAGAGTGAAAGCCGTGTGGATGAAAGGCTCTTGGTGCCACAGCCAGGAGTCAGTGCTGGGCCTCTGAGGTGGGAGAGCCAACTTCAGGACACTGGTCCAAAAGAGGCCTCCCAGCTCCACATAATATCAAATGGTGAAAATCTCCCAGAGATCTCCATCTCAGCACCAGCACCCAGCTTCACTCAACGACTAGCAAGCTACAGTGCTGGACACCCTATGCCAAACAACTAGCAAGACAGGAACGTAACCCAACCCATTAGCAGAGAGGCTGCCTAAAATCATAATAAGTCCACAGACACCCCAAAACACACCACAAGACGTGGACTTGCCCACCAGAAAGACAAGATCCAGCCTCATCCACCAGAACACAGGCACTAGTCCCCTCCATCAGGAAGCTGACACTACCCACTGAACCAACTTTAGCCACTGGGGACAGACACCAAAAACAATGGGAACTACGAACCTGCAGCCTGCAAAAAGGAGACCCCAAACACAGTAAGATAAGCAAAATGAAAAGACAGAAAAACACACAGCAGATGAAGGGGCAAGATAAAAACCCACCAGACCTAACAAATGAAGAGGAGATAGGCAGTCTACCTGAAAAAGAATTCAGAATAATGATAGTAAAGATGACCCAAAATCTTGGAAATAGAACAGAGAAAATGTAAGAAACATTTAACAAGGACCTAGAAGAACTAAAGATGAAACAAGCAATGATAAACAATACAATAAATGAAATTGAAAATACTCTGTATGGGATAAATAGCAGAATTACTGAGGCAGAAGAACGGACAAGTGACCTGCAAGATAAAATAGTGGAAATAACTACTGCAGAGCACAATAAAGAAAAAAGAATGAAAAGAACTGAGGACAGTCTCAGAGACCTCTGGGACAACATTAAATGCACCAACATTTGAATTATAGGGGTTCCAGAAGAAGAAGAGAAAAAGAAAGGGACTGAGAAAATATTTGAAGAGATTATAGTTGAAAACTTCCCTAATATGGGAAAGGAAATAGTTAATCAAGTCCGGGAAGCACAGAGAGTCCCACACAGGATAAATCCAAGGAGAAACATGCCAAGACACATATTAGTCAAAGTGTCAAAAATTAAATACAAAGAAAAAATATTAAAAGCAGCAAGGGAAAAACAACAAATAACACACAAGGGAATCCCCATAAGGCTAACAGCTAATCTTTCAGCAGAAACTCTGCAAGCCAGAAGGGACTGGCAGGACATATTTAAAGTGATGAAGGAGAGAAAAATACAACCAAGATTACACTACCCAGCAAGGATTTCATTCAGATTTGATGGAGAAATTAAAACCTTTACAGAGAAGCAAAAGCTGAGAGAGTTCAGCACCACCAAACCAGCTTTACAACAAATGCTAAAGGAACTTCTCTAGGCAAGAAACACAAAAGAACTAAAAGAGCTACAATAACAAACCCAAAACAATTAAGAAAATGGGAATAGGAACACACATATCGATAATTACCTTTATGGAAAAGGATTAAATGCTCCCATCAAAAGACACAGTATGGCTGAATGGATACAAAAACAAGACCCATATATATGCTGTCTAAAAGAGACCCACTTCAGACCTAGAGACACATACAGACTGCAAGTGAGGGAATGGAAAAAGATATTCCACACAAATGGAAACCAAAAGAAAGCTGGAGTAGCAATTCTCATATCAGACAAAATAGACTTTAAAATAAAGACTATTAGAAGAGACAAAGAAGGACACTACATAATGATCAAGGGATCAATCCAAGAAGAAGATGTAGCAATTGTAAATATTTATGCACCCAACATAGGAGCACTTCAATACATAAGGCAAATACTAACAGCCATAAAAGGGGAAATCAACAGTAAAATATTCATAGCAGGGGACTTTAACACCCCAGTTTCACCAATGGACAGATATCAAAAATGAAAATAAATAAGGAAACACAAGCTTTAAATGATACATTAAACAAGATGGACTTAATTGATATTTATAGGACATTCCATCCAAAAACAACAGAATACACATTTTTATCAAGTACTCATGGAATATTCTCCAGGATACCTCATATATTAGGTCACAAATCAAGCTTGGTAAATTTAAGAAAATTGAAATCGTATCAAGTATCTTTTCCGTCCACAACGCTATGAGACTAGATATCAATTACAGGAAAAGATCTGTAAAAAATAAAAACACATGGAGGCTAAACAATGCACTACTTAATAACGAAGTGGTCACTGAAGAAATCAAAGAGGAAATTAAAAAATACCTAGAAACAAATGACAATGGAGACACAATGACCCAAAACCTATGGGATGCAGCAAAAGCAGTTCTAAGAGGGAAGTTTATAGCAATACAATCCTACCTTAAGAAACAGGAAACATCTCGAATAAACAACCTAACCTTGCACCTAAAGCAATTAGAGAAAGAAGAACAAAAAAAAAACCCCAAGTTAGCAGAAGGAAAGAAATCAAAAAACAGATTAGAAATAAATGAAAAAGAAATGAAGAAAACGATAGCAAAGATCAATAAAACTAAAAGCTGGTTCTTTGAGAAGATAAACAAAATTGATAAACCATTAGCCAGACTCATCAATAAAAGAAGGTAGAAGATTCAAATCAATAGAATTAGAAATGTAAAAGGAGAAGTAACAATTGACACTGCAGAAATACAAAAGATCATGAGAGATTACTACAAGCAACTCTATGCCGATAAAATGGACAACCTGGAAGAAATGGACAAATTCTTCAAAATGCACAAACTGCCAGGACTGAATCAGGAAGAAATAGAAAATATGAACACACCAATCACAAGCACTGAAATCGAAACTGTGATTAAAAATTTTCCAACAAACAAAAGACCAGGACCAGACGGCTTCACAGGCAAATTCTATCAAACATTTAGAGAAGACCTAACACCTATCCTTCTCAAAACTCTTCCAAAATATAGCAGAGGGAGGAACATTCAAAACTCATTCTATGAGCCCACCATCACCCTGATACCAAAACCAGACAAAGATGTCACAAAGAAAGAAAACTACAGGCCAGTATCACTGATGAACACAGATGCAAAAATCCTCAACAATATACTAGCAAACAGAATCCAACAGCACATTAAGAGGATCATACACCATGACCAGGTGGGGTTTATTCCAGGAATGCAAGCATTCTTCAATATACACAAATCAAGCAACATGATACACCATATTAAAAAATTGAAGGAGAAAAACCATATGATCATCTCAATAGATGCAGAGAAAGCTTTCAACAAAATTCAACACCCATTTATGATATAAACCCTCCAGAAAGTAGGCATAGAGGGAACTTTCCTCAACATAATAAAAGCCATATATGAGAAACCCACAGCCAACATCGTCCTCAATGGTGAAAAACTGAAAGCATTTCCACTAAGATCAGGAACAAGACAAGGTTGCCCACTCTCACCACGCTTATTGAACATAGTTTTGGAAGTTTTAGCCACAGCAATCAGAGAAGAAAAGGAAATAAAAGGAATCCAAATCGGAAAAGAAGAAATAAAGCTGTCACTGTTTGCAGATGACATGATACTATACATAGAGAATCCTAAACATGCTACTAGAAAACTACTACAGCTAATCAATGAATTTGGTAAAGTAGCAGGATACAAAATTAATGCACAGAAATCTCTAGCATTCCTTTACACTAATGATGAAAAATCTGAAAGTGAAATCAAGAAAACACTCTCATTTACCATTGCAACAAAAAGAATAAAATATCTAGGAATAAACCTACCTAAGGAGACAAAAGACCTGTATGCAGAAAATTATAAGACCACGATGAAAGAAATAAAGATGATACAAATAGATGGAGAGGTATACCATGTTCTTGGATAGGAAGAATCAACATTGTGAAAATGACTCTACTACCCAAAGCAATCTACAGATTCAATGCAATCCCTATCAAACCACCACTGACATTTTTCACAGAACTAGAACAAAAAATTTCACAATTTGTATGGAAACACAAAAGACCCCAAATAGCCAAAGCCATCTTGAGAAAGAAAAACGGAGCTGGAGGAATCAGGCTCCCTGACTTCAGACTATACTACGAATCTACAGTAATCAAGACACTATGGTACTGGCACAAAAATAGAAAGATAGATCAATGGAACAGGATAGAAAGCCCAGAGATAAACCCACACACATATGGTCACCTTATCTTTGATAAAGGAGGCAGGAATGTACAGTGGAGAAAGGACAGCCTCTTCAATAAATGGTGCTAGGAAAACTGGACAGGTACATATAAAAGTATGAGATTAGAACACTCCCTAACACCATACACTAAAAGAAGCTGTAAATGGATTAAAGACCAAAATGTAAGGCCGGAAACTATCAAACTCTTAGAAGAAAACACGCAGAACACTCTATGACATAAATCACAGCAAAATCCTTTTTGACCCACCTCCTAGAGAAATGGAAATAAAAACAAAAATAAGCAAATGGGACCTAATGAAACGTCAAAGCTTTTGCACAGCAAAGGAAACTATAACCAAGACCGAAAGGCAACCCTCAGAATGGGAGAAAATATTTGCAAATGAAGCAACTGACAAAGGATTAATCTCCAAAATTTATAAGCAGCTCATGCAGCTCAATATCAAAAAAAAAAAAAAAAAAACCAATCCAAAAATAGGCAGAAGACCTAAATAGACATTTCTTCAAAGAAGATATACAGATTGTCAACAAATATTTGAAAGAATGCTTAACATCATTAATCATTTGAGAAACGCAAATCAAAACTACAATGAGGTATCACCTCACACCGGTCAGAATGGCCACCATCAAAAAAATCTGCAAGCAATAAATGCTGGAGAGGGTGTGGAGAAAAGGGAACACTCATACACTGTTGGTGGGAATGTCAATTGATACAGGCACTATGGAGAACAGTATAGAGGTTCCTTTAAAAACTAAAATTAGAACCACCATATGTCCCGGCAATCCCACTACTGGGCATATACCCTGAGAAAACCATAATTCAAAAAGAGACATGTACCACAGTGTTCATTGCAGCTCTATTTACAATAGCCAGGACATGGAAGCAACCTAAGTGTCCATCAACAGATGAATGGGTAAAGATGTGGCACATATGTACAATGAAATATTACTCAGCCATAAAAAGAAACGAAATTGAGTTATTTGTAGTCAGGTGGATGTACCTAGAGTCTGTCATACAGAGTGAAGTAAGTCAGAAAGAGAAAAACAAATACCGTATGCTAACACATATGTATGGAATCTAAAAAACAAAACAAAAAATGGTCATGAAGAACCTAGGGGCAAGAAGGGAATAAAGACGCAGACCTACTAGAGAATGGACTTGAGGATACAGGGAGGGGGAAGGGTAAGCTGGGACAAAGTGAGAGAGTAGCATAGACATATATACACTACCAAATGTAAAATATCTAGTGGGAAGAAACCGCATAGCACAGGGAGATAAGCTCGGTGCTTTTTGACCATCTAGAGGGGTGGGATAGGGGGTGTGGGAGGGAGGAAGAAGCAAGAGGGAAGAGATATGGGTATATGTGTATATGTATAACTGATTCACTTTGTTATAAAGCAGAAACTAACACACCATTGTAAAGCAATTATACTCCAATAAAGATGTTAAAAAATAAATAAATAAATAAAATTTTAAAAAGAGAGGAATCCAGG
This sequence comes from Leucopleurus acutus, assembly GCF_964270905.1. NCBI lineage: Eukaryota > Metazoa > Chordata > Mammalia > Artiodactyla > Delphinidae > Leucopleurus > Leucopleurus acutus. Next base: position 38,848,771 of record NC_139142.1, read on the forward strand.
GTTTAGACATTTAAGTATGGCAGGAAAAGAAACAGAGAGCGGTTTGTCAATGGGAGTCAAGCAGCAGGAGGGGCACAATGAGCAGGCCCTGAGCTTCCCAGGGTAGTGAAGTCTCCAAGGATGGAGACCAGACTGACATGAATGAGAACTCAGAATGGCTCATAAGTGTAAACCCTGGGTTTGCTCCTGAGGGCCTATGTAATTTTTTTTTTCTAGAATAAGTATGCTAAAATTAATAATGGCAGATTTTTCACAGGAACACTGTGTCAATTAGGCAGCTTATCTTGAAATTAAGCTGGCAAGCCCGTAGTATTAGTATTTATAAAACCCTAGTCTCCGGGGACTGGGTAACAGAAACTGGAGGCATGTTTGCGGTAACAGATTGCTTTTCCCTCTGTGCACAAACTCATCCCACCAAGCATCACAATCATTCCAAATCACCCAGGTGTTATGGGAGAAATGCTGCTCAGTATACAGATTTCCCGCTAGAATTCTCTCAGAGAAAGAAAGAGACTTTGAGAGACAATTGCTTACTGCAATGTTCAGTTAGCTAGGATCCAAAGTCCAAGCTTACTTCCAGGGAGACCCAACCCTGAGTCAACCAAATATTATTAAAAATGTGATAGAAGGTTCTATGAGTGAGAGTTAATAATAGCATGTTCCATTTCTGCCTCACTCCAAAATTCACCTGTGAAGCCATTAGCTGCACAACCCACCACTCACCTCCTTTTTTAAATTAAGTATTTGTGTAGAAGCATTAACTACCTATCAATTCTACATCAGAAAACTGAACAGAGTAAACGTTTGAAGAACCTTACTCGTGCACAGCCAAACGAAGAGACTCAAGGGAGGAAACTTACCAGTTAGTCACTGCTCAGCTCAAGGTAATAACAAAAATTGTAAACCTCAATATAATGCCTGAATGCCATATTAGGAGCTGAAATGAGAATCTGACCACTATTGGAGATTTTGGTTCTATAGCTAAGCACAAAACAGCCAACTGCTGGAAAGCTGTCCTCTAGTGATAGAATGACTACCAATAATGCTCATGTATAAAGTACAGACCAACATGGAGCAGGACAAATTAACATGGTCCATCCAAATATTTTATCAGTAATAGGAGACCTTGTGGGGTAAGCTGCTTTCCAGCCTGAGCCCAGCTGACAAGTGTCATCCTGATTGTGAATATAACTACTCCAGACTCCTCTAAGTCACCATAGGAGAAAACCTAGATGACCTTGGGTAGGGCAATGAATTTTAGATATAACACCAAGACACAATCCATAAAATAGATAACTAAAAACTTTATTTCATTCAAATTAAAAACTTTTGTCCTGTAAATGAAAACGAGAAAACAGAATGAAAACACAAGCCATAGAGTGGAAAAAAATATTTGCAAAAGATTCATCTGATAAAGAATTGTTATCCAAAATATACTAAGAACTCTAAAAATTCAAGAATAAGAAAAACAACCCACTCTTAAAAAATGAGCCAAAGACCTAACAGACGCCTCATCAGAGAAGATATTCAGATGGTAAATAAGCATATGGGGAGATGCTCTACATCATCTATCACCAGGGAAATGCAAATTAAAACAATAAGATACCACTACATACCTATTAGAATGGCCAAAATCCAGGCACTAACACCACCAAAAGCTGACAAGAATGTGGATAAAAGGAACTATCACACATTACTGGTGGGAATACAAAACGATACTGCTACTTTAGAAGACAGTTGGTGTCTTACAAAATTAACATACTCTTATGACACAATCCAGCAATCACTTGCCTTAGAACTTACCCAATGGAGCTGAAACTTCTGTCCACACAAAAACTTGCACAAGGATGTTTATAACAACTTTATTCATAACTGCCAAAACTTGGAAGCAACCAAAATGTCCTTCAGTAGGTAAGCGGAAAAATAATCTGTGGTACATCTGTGCTGGAATATTACTCAGTACTAAAAAGAAATGAGCTATCAAGCCATGAATAGACATGAAAGAACCTCAAATGCAAATTACTAAGTGAAAGTAGCCAATCTGAAAAGCCTATACACTGTATGATACCAACTACAGTTGACCCTTGAACAACGTGGGGGTTAGGGGCACCAACCCTCCATGCAGTTGAAAATCCACATGTAACTGTAGTCAGTCCACAGTATCCATGGTTCCTCCACCATATCCATGGATTCAGCCAACTTTGGATCATGTAGTACTGTAGTACTGTGGTATTTACTATTGAAAGAAATCTACATATAAGTGGACCCATGCAGCGCAAACTTGTGTTGTTCAAGGGTCAAATGACATTCTGGAAAAGGCAAATCTATGAAGATAGTTAAAAAAAACAAAAAAGAAAATTAGTGATTGTCAGGGGTTTGGGTGTGGGGAGGGATGAACAGGTTGAGCACAATGGATCTTTAGGACAGTGAAAATACTTTATATTATACCATAGCAATGGATTATGTTATATAAATTTGTTGAAATCCATAGAATGTACACATTAGGAGTGAACCCTAAAGGAAACTATGGACTTTGGGAATTATGATTCCCAATTATGATGTGTCAATGTAGGCTCATCAATTGTAACAAATGTGTCACTTTGGTAAGTGATGCTGATAATGGAGGAAGATATGCATTTGTGGGGGCCGAGGATATATAGGAAATCTCTGTACTTTCCTCTCCATTTTGTGGTTAACCTAAACTTCTCTGAAAAAAACAAAGTCTTTAAAAGAAAAAAATAGTAGCAGGTAGATTGGAACAGAACACCAAAATTTAAAGCACTAATGAAGTGACAGTGAGTTTACTAATTTTCCCCCCAGGATGCCTCAGTCTGGATTTAAAGCAGCCCAAATCCCAAAAGTGACCATGGGCACAGATAGAAACAGCTCCTGAAGAAGCCCTCTAGTTCTGTCTACAAGAATGGGAAAGGGGCTTCCTAATTCTCAGAGGGAGTGGAAGAGATATCTGGGGTGTTTCTTCCTTCATCTTCTTACCCTCCAGTGACAAGACAGTCCCATGTGGGTAGCAGCATTGACAGTGGCAGAAACAGAGGCAAGCAGGTGCCTAAAATGCAGGGGAATGTTCCAGTTTGATCCAAGGATCTGTGGCCCCAAGAGTGTATAGTAAATCCCTATTGTCTCTTTTTCTTTCTCCATTTTCCCAAGGGAAGTATGTGGTAGACCATGGTAAATAAAGGCCCAGCTTTCTGTCCAGGAAACTCAAAGGATTGTGACAGGCAGAAAGTACCAGAGAGATCATGGAGAGGGAAGAGATCGGAATAATGACCCCATAAAATTATCTGTTAATTTTCTGCACACTCCTGAGAAGTACATGTGTGGATCTGATCCTTTAAAGCTCGAAGTGAACTAAGTGATAAACCATCTCCTGAGTCTAAGACTGGTCACTGGGTGGCACCCACATGGGACAGATCAGAATAACATGGCAAAGAATTTGAATACAAAACTTCCATTGAAATCACAAGCTACAGAAGATTTGTCTGAAATCAACTGGGTCAACTGGGTGGTGAAACAAAAATAAACATTTTCCATGGGACTTAAATAAGACCCAGAATCTCATCACAGAATACCCAAAGTGGCCTGGATACATTCCAAACTTATTTGGCAGATGAAGAACCAAGAAAACCTCAACTCATGTGGGAAAAGAAAATCAACAGATGCCATCAGTGAGATGACAAAGGTGTTGTAAGTGTCCAACTGACTGTAACACAGCAATTATAAAAAATATTCTCCAAAATAAGGGCAAAACTCTTAAGATGGATGGAAATATAGAGAGTCTTAGCAAAGAAATAAAATGTATAAATAAGAACCAAATGGAAATTTGAAAATTGAAAACAATAGTAAAAATTTTTAAGGCACTGGATGGTTTTAATAGCAGAATGATGATAAATAGAGGAAAGAGTCCATGAACTTGATGACAGGAAAATCAAATCTATCCTATGTGAAAAACATAAAAAAGATTGAAAATAATTAACAAGGTTTAAGTGATCTGGGAGACAATACCAAAAGGATTAACACTCAGCAAACCCTCAAAAAGATACTGAAAGAAATCTCCACCCAGACACATAATAAACTGCTGAAAACTAAAGACAAAGAAAAATAGTGAAAGTCAAGGAAAATGATGCATTACCTAGAGAAACAATGAATTAAATGGCTGAGATTTCTCACCAAAAATAATGGAGGTCAGAAAGAAGTAGAACATTGTTATAGTGCTTAAAGAAAGTAAATGTCAACCCAGAATTATATATCCAGCAAAAGTATCCTTCAGAAATTAAGGTGAAATAAAGAGCTCCTCCAATGGAGGAACATGAAGTAATTGGTTGCCAGATCTATTCCAACAGAATTGTTAAAGGAAATTCCTCAAACACAAGTGAAATGATAGGAGGAAGAAAAGTGGAGCCTAAGAAATGAAAAGGAGCAATAGAAGTGGTAAATACAATAGACTATTCTCTTCTTGAAGTCTGTAAAATATGTTTGATGGTTGAATGGAAAAATTAAAACACTGTCTGACTGCGTTGTCATTGTTTATAGATATAATTCATAAGAAAACTATTCATATGACATAAAGTGGGAAGGTTAAATAGCTCTAAATGATGATGGCAAGCTTTTTACATTCCATTTGAAGTGGTAAAATATTAACTCTATCATGTAAAGTCAAGTATCTATCTGTAGATCAAATTGTGTGTGTTATTATCTAAAACACAACAGAAAACTTAAAATGAAATGATAAAACAACATTCAATTAACCCAAAATAAAGCAGAAAAGGGGACTGGGAACAAAAAACAGAATAGAAAAAAACCATCAAATACTAGACCTAAATCCAAACATGCCAAAAATTATATTAAACATAAATTATCTAAACACACCAGTTGAAAGGCAGAGATAGCCAGAATATAATTTTTTAAAAATACAACTACATATTGTCTACAAGAAACACACTTTAAATATAATGATAAAGATGAAAAGGATGGAAAAACATATAAAATGTAAGCACTAATCAAAAGAAAATTGGAGTAGTTATTTTAATAACAGACAAAACAGATTTCAGAGACCAGGGATTAAAAAGAGATATCACATGATAAAGGGTCACTTCACCAGGAAGACATAACAGTCCAAAATGGGCATGTACCTAACAACAAGGCTTCAAAACACATGAATTAGAAATTGACAGAAAGTGAAAGAGCAATAGACAAATCCATAATTATAGCTGGAGATTACAATCTCCCTGTCTCAGTAACAGACAGAATTAGTAGATAGAAAATCAGCAAGGATACTTAAGAACTGAACACCAACAACAACCAAGTGAATTTAATTGACATGTGCAAAACACTCCCCCAACAAGAGAAAAATATACATTTTTTCAAGTGCACTTAAACAATTACCAATATTAGGAATAAAAGAAAATATCATTACAGATTCCATAGACATTAAAAGGATAATAAGGGAGTATACAATTTACAATTCTTTAAGAACAAGAGACTATCAATCAGAAACTCACTTAAAATTAAATATAATCTGAAAAGTCCTACAACTATTAAAGAAATTCAATACATAATTTAAAAGCTCCCAAAAGAGTAATCTCCAGGACCATATTATTTTAATGGAGAATTCTACCTGACATTTAAGGAAGAATTAACACCAATTCTACACAAACTCTTCCAGAAAATACTGAGTCAGCCAAAAAGTTCGTTTGGTTTTTTCCATAATATCGTACAGAAAAATCTGAACGAACTTTTTGGCCAATCCAATATGAGAAGAGGCAATACTTCCCAACTCCTATTATGAGGCCAGAAATCCCTAATACAAAAACCAGACAAAAGCAGTATGAGCAAACTATAGACCAATATCCCTCATATACATAGATGTAAAAGTCCTCCAAAAAATAGCAAATCTAGCAATATATAAAGAAAATACATTACAACCAATTGTGGTTTATTCTGGAACACACAGCTGATTCAATATATAAAACTCAGTCAATAGAATCCATTACATTAAAGCCCAGAGAAGAAAACCCAGATAATCCCATTAATTGATACAGAAAAAGCATTTGACAAAATTCAATGTCTACTTATGCTAAAAAAAAAAAAAAAGAAAAAGAAAAAGAAAAGAAAACCTCAGCAAAAAAAAGGGCATCTATAAAAACCTACAGCTAACATTATGCTTAAGAGTGAAAAGACAAATGTTTTCCCCCTGATATCAACAACAGGACAATAATGTCAATTCTCACAACTTCTATTCAACACTCAAGATTCTATCCAAAGGAAAAAGATGTAGAAGGGATCATCCAGATTGAAAAGAAAGAAATAAAGCTCTCCCCATTCATAGATGATATGATTGTGTATAAAACAAGAAAGAAAGAAAAGAAACAAAAAAATGAAGGTGGGAGGGAGGGAAGGAGGGAGAGAGGAAGGAAGGAAACAAAGGAAATGAAGAAAGAAGGGAGGGAGGGAGAAAAGAAAAAGAAAGAACTACAACTAATAAATGTGTTTGTGTTTAGCAAGGTCACAAAGTCAACACAAAATATCAGCCAAATTTCTACATACTAGCTGTGCTAAGCAGAATAATGGTCTTCAAAAGATGTCCACGGCATAATCTTTGGAACCTGCCTATGTTATTTTACACAGAAAAAAAGACTTTACAGATGTGATTAAGGTTACAGATCTTGAGATAGAGAGGTTATCCTGGATTATCCAGATGGACCCAATATAATCACATGAGCACTTAAAGTTGGAGAACATTTTCCAGCTAAGGTCAGAAAGAGATGAAAGGAAAGATGCAAGGCCAGAAGACTTGACCTGCCATTGCTGGTTTTGAAGATGGAGGAAGGGGGGCATGACCAAGGAATGTTGTTGACCTCTAGAATCTGGAGAAGGCAAAGATTGTTCTCTAGAGCCTTCAATAAGAAATGCAGCCCTCCTGATACCTTGGATTTTAGTCCGATGAGACCTGTGTTGGACTTCTGACCTATAGCATTGTAAGATAATAAATTTTCATCATTTAAAGCCATTAAGTGCATGGTAATTTGACAATTAATATACAACCATGAATACCTGGAAAGAGATAAAAAACAATCCCCCTTACAATAGCTCCAAAAATATGTCATACCTTGGAATAAATCTAAAAAAACATGGGCAGGATCTATGTGCTAAAAGCTATAGGGACATCCCTTGTGGCACAGTGGTTAGGAATCCGCCTGCCAATGCAGGGGACACGGGTTTGATCCCTGGCCCGGGAAGACGCCACATGCTGCAGTGCAACTAAGCCCGTGCACCACAACTACTGAGCCTGTGTGCCACAACTACTGAAGCCCACACACCTAGAGCCTGTGCTCCACAACAAGAAAAGCCACCACAATGAGAAGCCCATGCACCGCAACGACGAGTGGCTCCCACTTGCACAACTAGAGAAAGTCCACGTGCAGCAACAAAGACCCAACACAACCAAAAATAAATAAATAAATAAATAAATTTTTAATTTAAAAAATTAAAAATAAAAACTATAAAACACTGATGAAAAATTCAAAGACCTAAGTAGAGAAACACATTTTGTTCATAGACTGGAAGTCTCATCATAGCAAGATCCCAATTTTCTCTCCCCATATTGATCTATAGATTTAATGTAATTCTAATAAAATCCCCAGCAGAAATTTTGGTAGAATTAGCCAAGCTGATTTAAAAATTTATATGGAAAGGAAAGGGAAGCAGAATAGCCACAACAATTTTGAAAAGAAAGAATAAAGTTGGAGGAATCACACTACCCATTATTGAGTATGAAATAAAGCTATAGTAATTAAGACAGTGCGATACTGGTGAAAGGATAGACAGATAGATCAATGGTATAGACTAGAGTCTGGAAGTAAACTCCCAGAAAAAGAGCCAATTGATTTTTAATAGGTGCAAAGGAAATTCAATGGAGAAAGGATAGTCTTTTCGAACAATCGGTTGATAATCCATGCATAAAAAATAAAATGAATTTTGACCTAAATATTACCCCTTGAACAAAAATTAAGTCAAAATGATCAGAGATGTAAATATAAAACCCACAACTCTAAAACTTTTAGAAGAAAATATGGGGAAAATCTTCATGACCTGAGTTAGGAAAAAAGATTACAGACATGACACCAAAAAGTACAATCAGAGAAGAAAAAAATTGGTATATTAGACTTCTTCAAATTTAAAGTTTTTTGTTCTTAAAATGACAGTAAAGAAAGTAAAAAGACAAGACACAGACTGGTGAAATTTTTTGGAAATTACATATACAACAAAGGCTCTGTAACTTTATATATATATAAAACCTCTCAAAGCTCGATGGTAAGAAAACAAACAACCAATTTAAAAATAGACAAAAGACTTCACAAAAGATCACATACAGAAGGCAAATAAGCCCATAAAAGGATGTTTAATATTACTAGCCATTAGCCAGGGAATTCTGGGAAATCAAATTAAAACCAGGATGAAATACCACTCTATACTAATTAGAATGGCTAAAATGGAAAATACTAAAAACACCAGGTGCTGACAAGAATACAGAGCAACTGGAACCCTCATGCATTGCCTGAGAAAATGCAGAATATTACAAGCTGGATGACAGTTTGGTAGTTTCTTATAAACATACATGTACATATGACCCAGCAGTTCACTCTTAGGTATTTACCCTAGAGAAATCAAAACTTAACGTTGACACAAAAACCTGCATGTGAGTGTTTATAACAATTCTGTTCACCGTCACCAAAAAATAAAAATAAACAAATGTCTTTCAACACTTGAATGGATAAACACACTGTATTATGCCCATACAACGCAATACTACTCAGCAAGAAAAAAAATGAACTATTGATACACGCAATGATATAGATGAATCTTAAAGGCATTATGCTGAATGAAAAAAGCCAGTTTCTAAAAGTTGCATATTGTATGATTCTAGGTATATAACACTCTGGAAAACAACAACTTTATATAGAGAGAACAGATATATGTACCAATATAGATGAATCTTAAAGGCATTATGCTGAATGAAAAAAGCCAGTTTCTAAAGTTGCATACTGTATAATTCTAGGTATATAACATTCTAGAAAAAGAACAACTTTATATAGAGAGAACAGATTACTGGTTGCCAGGGGCTAGAGGTGGGAGGGGAACTTGACTACAAAGGAGCAGCATGAGAGAGTTTTGGAGATGGAACTTTTCTGAATCATGATTGTAGTGACAGTTATTTAAATCTATATATGCATTAAAATTCATAGAACTGTACACCCCAAGTCAATTTTACTGCATGTTAACTTAAAAAATAAAATTAAAAAAATAAAGACTGTTCTTCAAGGAACTGAGAGTCTAATGGAGTGAGGAAGACAATAAATCACACACACACACACACACACACACACACACACACACACACAGTCTGATGGCAGAGACTCAACACCCCTCAACCTCTGGAGTGGGGAGCATGTCTTGCTTATCTTTATATTACCCATCTCAGGCTCTGACATTGTTCTCAGTAAATATTAATGGGACTGAATAACTGATAAATGCTGCATGTGGCAGCCAGGTTCACTGGCACACAATCTACTCCATGGTGCCTTATCAGTAGTGGACAGTCAGTGTTAAGAGAGAGAAAGTAAAATCTGTATCTCCCTTCGTGCAATCAAAGATCACTGTGAGGGCTTCCCTGGTGATGCAGTGGCTGAGAGTCCGCCTGCCAATGCAGGGGACACGGGTTTGTGCCCTGGTCTGGGAGGATCCCATATGCCGCGGAGCGGCTGGGCCCGTGAGCCATGGCCGCTGAGCCTGCGCATCCGGAGCCTGTGCTCCGCAACGGGAGAGGCCACACAGTGAGAGGCCCGCGTACCGCAAAAAAAAAAAAAAAAAAAATCACTGTGAATGTGACATAGTCCCAAACAAGAGTATACCATGTCCACTGAGGGATGAGATAGGAGTGAACAAGAGATTGCACTTTGTGAATCCTCAAAAACTACATATTGGATGAATTCAGGATCTCCCACCAATACTAGCTAAGGAAGAGAAGTGGCCCACTGGCCCTATAGTATAATCTTGTCTCTGAACACAGTCCATTCTTTCAAAAGCAAGAATGCCTCCAAGATCTCAAGAATACACTTCAACTATAATGTTTTCAGTTTGATTACTAAAGACGCTCCTCCCCTTTCTAATAGCAATTTGCTAGAATAATTTAGCTTTCTGAATTCTTCAGTTTTGTTGTCAGAAACACAGTGGAATAAAACACAAAGATTTGCTCTGTGGGAAAACAAAACTCTAGTGACCTTATTTTGCAGCTGTGTGCTGGTGAGACCTGGAACATACAAGTTACAAAAAAGAAAACGAATAAGGCAAATACCCTGCCTTAAGGGCTCAGCAAGAGACAAAAAAAATACTCTAGACAGTGTATAATTAGATGCCTGAGAGAGGTATGAATTGCTACAGGAGAGGTACATCTGGAGGACATGGGTGGGGTAAGGTGGGAATCCGAAAAGCTTTATTGAAGATAATCTCTTTTAGTCTTCCTTTTGTTCTAACAATTGCCACTTGCATAGTATAGTATTATAGAAGTCTTTCCTACACATAGCAGATGAGGACTTACAGTGTCCATTCGAAAGGCATTTTCATCTTCCAGAAGATAACACTGCTTACGGTTTGCTCAACTACTTTTTTTCCAGGGGTAGCAAAAACAACTTTCCTTTCCAGACAGTGATATCTCTTAGAAGAAAGATGGATGTTTGGGATTAAAGCTGGTGGTAAAGTCATCTCAGGCTAAGCACTTCTAACACAGTTTTAAAACATTGTGTGAATCAGAGAAAAGACAGATGACTACCCACTGTCTGAATTATTGCTAACTCTATTTTTTTCTATCTCCTAAATTCAGTCACACTATTTTCCTTACACAAATGCATAGAGAAGCTATTTTTTATCACAGCCTAAGAAAGGTCATTTCAAATTGAAGTTTCCATTTTGTAATGACAACAATTAAAAAGAAAATCACATGCTATGATAAATGCTACCCCCAAATCCCCAGAAGAAGTTCTGCAATTTGCTCTTTGTATCAGCCACCGGCACAGGAAATTTTGGAGACTGTCCTGGTGCTGAGTTCTTTTGAGATCTGACACTATTGCTTTTTCTACTTTTCTCCAAATATATATTCTTATATATCAATTTGATAACTTCTTATAACTGACTATTCCCATATCAAAGTTATTAACTCAATTGTTCTTCATCACTTGCATCTTTTATTTAATAGTTAAAATCACAGCCACATTGCGTTGCACTCCCACTAAGTACCAGGCATTGTGTTATAATCCCTGCAACAGCCCTTCCAGGTAATTATAATTTTTCCCATTTTACAAATAAGGAAAAAAAGCCCCAAAGAGATGAAGTCACCTGCCCAAGCTAGTATACAGTAGACCTCAGGTAGGAACTCATGTTTATCTGACCTAAAGTGTACTGTTGATGAAAAATTAATCAGTCGATCTAAGAATTTTATTTGAGCCAAATTTGAGGCTTATAACCCGGGAAAAGGATCTCAGAAAGCTCTGAGAACTGTTCTGCCCATTAGAAGTCAAGACACACTTATGTAAGTTTTTTGAGACAGAGGGCTGTACATTACATGACATATTATTGACAGGTTACTTAATCCAGATTTAAGCAATATTGTGGTGGGTCATGTGACCCTTTACAAGATCAAGAAAGAACGTTATCATTTAAGGAGTTGTCTTGTTAATGCTAGGAGAATGTTGCTGTTTATGGTTGAGCAGATACTCTTGCTGATGGGGAAGGTTGGGTCAATGCATAAGGCTGACACACAATGCACAGTCGGGGGAGAGGAGGCCAAAGGGCAGAGAAGAATTTTTATGTTTAAGTTTTTTTCTTGTCTTGCCATAAATATGAATTTTATTTCACAGTACTTACCAAACGTCATATGTGAATGAAATTTTCTTATTGTCTAATAATTTTGCTAAAGACCCAATAATGAAAATAATAGTAAGGACATTCTAAAGAACAGCAGCTAAACACATTTTTGCAGAACTAATAAATGTCTGCTGAGAGCGTCCCCTCATTACCCACCTCCAAATGATAGAAGGATAAATACTAGAAAGGAAAATTACTGTGCAGGTACCACCAGAGGTAGAAGTGGAAATAGGGCAAGGGACAGGGACACAGGTAATGTCAGACAGAATATGTATCACCCATGTCAGAGAGCTCTGGTGTAGGGGCCCCAATTATGCAGCTGACAAAGAAGTAGCATTTGGACACATACCACAGAGGGCTTCATTTAGCCAGTATTTATCAAGCAAGAACCTTAATGATAGTATTAGATAAGAAAAAAAGATTTCGGAGCTTCCCTGGTGGCACAGTGGTTGAGAATCCACCTGCCAATGCAGGGGACACAGGTTCGAGCCCTGGTCCAGGAAGATCCCACATGCCACAGAGCAACTAAGCCTGCACCACAACTACTGAGCCTGCACTCTAGAGTCCACGAGCCACAACTACTGAAGTCCGTGCACCTAGAGCCTGTGCTCTGCAGCAAGAGAAGCCACCGTAGTGAGAAGCCTGCGTACCACAAAAAAGAGTAGGCCCTGTTCACAGCAACTAGAGAAAAAGCCCACACGCAGTAATGAAGACCACACGCAGCCAAAAATAAATAAATAAATTTATTAAAAAAGAAAAAAAGATTTTGCCTCTTTCATCTAATCTCTTCTCCCCTCCAAATACTGAAATGGAGGTAGAGGAAATAGAGAAATTGAAGGCTATGACAATGTCATTTCCCCTCTATAGGTCCCAGCTGTGTGTGTGGCCCAAGACTGGAAGGGAGGAAAAAAGCTAGGAATCATATGTGAGACTCAAGTTTTTATTTAGGCTTGGTAAAAATTTTAATCATTGAAATCAAGTCATAGAGGCCAAAAGGAGATCATTCTTAAAAGTAAAAGGGTCAAAACTACAGGATTTCCCCCAAGATATCAGAAAAGAGAGGCTACAAAGCATGTTAAAAGACAGGGGTTGGGTGGGGCGAAGGCAGGATATATCCAATTTGCCAGCCCCCCCAAAGAAGTACACTTAAAATATGAAGCAATATTTGAGAAAATGATACTGCTTAGGGCTGAAGAAAACCATCTAAAGCAGTAGTAAAGTTAAAAAAAAAAAAGATCCAAAGTAATGTAATAAGGGTTTTATTTTTTTTTAAGATACATGAGAAACAATAGTGCTTATTCGTGGACAGTGGCTTGTGATCAGTGAGGAAGGGAGAATTACTTTCCATTTTATACTCTTGAACACTGTTCGAATTTTTACCATGTGTGTATGTTACATTTATAGTTAAAATGTCAATTAAAAGCAATGATTCCAATATACAACCAAGATGGCAGAGTAGAAGGACGTGCTCTCACTCCCTCTTGTGAGAACACCAGAATCACAACTATCTGCTGAACAATCATCAATAGGAAGACACTGAAACTCACCAAAAAAGATACCCCACAACCAAAGACAAAGGAAAAGCCACAATGAGATGGTAGGAAGGGCGCAATCACAATAATATCAAATCCCAAAACTGCTGGGTGAGTGACTCACAAACTGGAGAACACCTATATCACAGAAGTCCACCCACTGGACTGAAGGTTCTGAGCCCCACGTCAGGCTCCCCAACCTGGGGGTCCATCAAGGGGACGAGGAATTCCTAGAGAATCAGACTTTGAAGGCTAGTGGGATTTGATTATAGGACTCTGACAGGAGTAGGGGAAACAGAGACTCCACTCTTGGAGGGCACACACAAAGTAGTGTGTGCATCGGGATGCAAGGGAAGGAGCAGTGACCCCTGGGGAGACTGAACCAGACCTACCTGCTAGTGTTGGATGGTCTCCTGCAGAGGCAGAGGCGTGGGGACAAGGACACTGGCAGAAGTTCTGAGTACTCCTTGGTGTGAGCCCTCCCAGAGTCAGCCATTAGCCCCACCAAAGAGCCAGGCAGGCTGTAGTGTTCAGGTGCCTCAGGCCAAACAACTAGCAGGGAGGAAACCCAGCCCCACCCATCAGCAGACAAGCAGATTAAAGTTTTACTGAAATCTGCCCACCAGAGCAACAGCCAGCTCTACCCACGACCAGTCCCTCCCATCAGGAAATTTGCTCAAGCCTCTTAGATGGTCTCATCCAACAGAGGGCAGACAGCAGAAGCAAGAAGACCCACAATCCTGCAGCCTAAGGAACAAAAAGCACATTCACAGAAAAATAGACAAGATGAAAAGGCAGAGGGCTGTGTACCAGATGAAGGAACAAGATAAAACCCCAGAAAAACAACTAAATGAAGTGGAGATAGGTAAACTTCCAGAAAAAGAATGCAGAATAATGATAGTGAAGATGATCCAGGAGCTAGGAAAAGAATAGAGGCAAAGATTGAGAAGATGCAAGAAATGTTTAACAAAGCCCTAGAAGAATTAAAGAAAAAACAAACAGAGACAAGCAATACAACAACTGAAATTAAAACTACACTAGAGGGCTTCCCTGGTGGCGCAGTGGTTGGGAGTCGGCCTGCCGATGCAGGGGACGCGGGTTTGTGCCCCAGTCTGGGAGGATCCCACGTGCCGCGGAGCGGCTGGGCCCGTGAGCCATGGCCGCTGGGCCTGCATGTCCAGAGCCTGTGCTCCACAACGGGAGAGGCCGCAGCGGTGAGAGGCCCGCGTACTGCAAAAAAAAAAAAAAAACTACACTAGAAGAAATCAATAGCAGAATAACTGAGGCAGAAGAACGGATAAGTGACCTGGAAGACAGAATGGTGGAATTCACTGCTGCAGAACAGAATAAAGAAAAAAGAATGAAAAGAAATGAAGACAGCCTAAGAGACCTCTGGGAAAACATTAAACACAACAACATTCGCATTATAGGGGTCCCAGAAGGAGAAGAGAGAAAGGACCCAAGAAAATATTTGAAGAGATTATAGTCGAAAACTTCCCTAACATGGGAAAGGAAATAGCCACCAAAGTCCAGGAAGCAAGAGAGTCCCATACAGGATAAAGCCAAGGAGAAACACACTGAGACATATAGTAATCAAATTGGCAAAAATTAAAGACAGAAAAATTATTGAAAGCAGCAAGGGAAATCTGACACGTAACATACAAGGGAACTACCATAAGGTTAACAGCTGATTTCCCAGCAGAAACGCTACAAGCCAGAAGGGAGTGGCAAGACATACTTAAAGTGATGAAAGGGAAGAACCTACAACCAAGATTACTCTACCCAGCAAGGATCTGATTCAGATTCGATGGAGAAATCAAAAGCTTTACAGGCAAGCAAAAGCTAAGAGAATTCAGCACCACCAAACCAGCTCTACAACAAATGCTAAAGGAACTTCTCTGAGTGGGAAACACAAGAGAAGAAAAAGACCTACAAAAACAAACCCAAAACAATTAGGAAAATGGTAATAAGAACATACATATCGATAATTACCTTAATCATGAATGGATTAAATGCTCCAACCAAAAGACACAGGCTTGCTGAATGGATACAAAAACAAGACCCATCTATATGCTGTCTACAAGAGACCCACTTCAGACCTAGAGACACATACAGACTGAAAGTGAGGGGATGGAAAAAGATATTCCATGCAAATGGTAATCAAAAGAAAGCTACAGTAGCAATACTCATACCAGATAAAATAGACTTTAAAATAAAGAACGTTACAAGAGACAAGGAAGGACACTACATAATGATCAAGGGATTAATCCAAGAAGAAGATATAACAATTGTAAATATTTATGCACCCAACATAGGGGCACCTCAATACATAAGGCAACTGCTAACAGCTATAAAAGAGGAAATCGACAGTAACACAGTAATAGTGGGGGACTTTAACACCTCACTTACACCAATAGACAGATCTCCTAAACAGAAAATTAATAAGGAAACACAAGCTTTAATGACACAATAGACCACATATATTTATTTGATATTTATAGGACATTCCATCCAAAAAGAGCAGATTACACTTTCTTCTCCAATTGTGCATGGAACATTCTCCAGGATAGATCACATCTTGGGTCACAAATCAAGCCTCAGTAAAGTTAAGAAAACTGAAATCATATCAAGCATCTTTTCTGACCACAACACTATGAGATTACAAATCAATTATGGAAAAAAACATAAGAAACACAAACACATGGAGGCTAAACAATACGTTACTAAATAACCAAGAGATCACTGAAGAAATCAAAGAGAAAATCAAAAAATACCTAGAGACAAATGACAATGAAAACACGACAATCCAAAACCTATGGGATGTGGCAAAAGCAGTTCTAAGAGGGAAGTTTATAGCTATACAAGCCTACCTCAAGAAACAAATCAAATAAAAAATCTAACCATACACCTAAAGGAACTACAGAAAGAAGAATAAAGAAAACCCAAAGTTAGCAAATGGAAAGAAATCACAAAGATCAGAGCAGAAATAAATGAAATAGGAACAAAGAAAACAATAGCAAAGATCAATAAAACTAAAAGCTGGTTCTTTGAGATGATCAACAAAATTGATAAACCATTAGCCAGGCTGATCAAGAAAAAGGACAGGACTCAAATCAATAAAATTAGAAATGAAAAAGGAGAAGTTACAACAGACACCGCAGAAATACAAAGCATTCTAAGAGACTACTACAAGCAACTCCATGCCAATAAAATGGACAAACTGGAAGAAATGGACAAATACTTAGAAAAGTATAACCTTCCAAGACTGAACCAGGAAGAAATAGAAAATATGAACAGACCAATCACAAGTAATAAAATTGAAACTGTGATTAAAAATCTTCCACAAAAAAAAGTCCAGGACCACATAGATTCACAGGTGAATTGTATCAAACATTTAGAGAAGAGCTAACACCCATCTTTCTCAAACTCCTCCAAAAAATTGCAGAGGAAGGAACACTTTCAAATTCATTCTATGAGGTCACCATCACCCTGATACCAAAACCAGACAAAGATACTACAAAAAAAGAAAATTACAGACCAATATCACTGATGAATATAGATGCAAAAATCCTCAACAAAACACTAGTAACCAGAATCCAACAACACATTAAAAGGATCATACACCATGATCAAGTGGGATTTATCGCAGGGATGCAAGGATTCTTCAATATACACAAATCAATCAATGTGATACACCATATCAACATACTGAAGAATAAAAAGCATATGATCATCTCAATAGATGCAGAAAAAGCTTTTGACAAAAGTCAACACCGATTTATGATAAAAACTCTCCAGAAGGTGAGCACAGAGGGAACCTACCTCAACATAATAAAGGTCATATGTGACAAACCCACAGGAAACATCAGTCTCAATGGTGAAAAACTGAAAGCATTTCCACTAAGGTCAGGAACGAGACAAGGATGTCTGCTCTCACCACTAGTATTCAACATAGTTTTGGAAGTCCTAGCCACGGCAGTCAGAGAAGAAAAAGGAATACAAATTGGAAAAGAAGAAGTAAAACTGTCACTGCTTGTAAATGACATGATACCATACATAGAAAATCCTAAAGAGGCCACCAGAAAACTACTAGAACTAATCAATGAATTTGGGTAAAGTTTCAGGATACAAAATTAATGCACAGAAATCTCTTGCATTCCTACACACTAATGATGAAAAATCTGAAAGAGAAATTAAGGAAACACTCCCATTTACCATTGGAACAAAAAGAATAAAATACCTAGGAATAAACCTACTTAGCGAGACAAGAGACCTGTATGCAGAAAACTATAAGACACTGATGAAAGAAATTAAAGATGATACCAACAGAGGGAGGGATATACCATGTTCTTGGATTGGAAGAATCAATATTGTGAAAATGACTATACTATCCAAAGCAATCTACAGATTCAATCCAATCCCTATCAAATTACCAAGGGCATTTTTTACAGAACTAGAACAAAAAATCTTAAAATTTGTATGAAGTCACAAAAGACCCTGAATAGCCAAAACAGTCTTGAGGGGAAAAAAACAGAGCTGGAGTAATCAGGCTTCCAGATTTCAGACTATACTACAAAGCTACAGTAATCAAGACAATATGGTACTGGCACAAAAATAGAAACATAAATCAACAGAACAAGATAGAGAGCCCAGAGATAAACCCACGCACCTATGGTCAACGAACCTATGACAAAGAAGGCAACGATATACACACAATGGTGAAAAGACAGTCTCTTCAATAATTGGTGCTGGGAAAACTGGACAGCTACATGTAAAAGAATGAAATTAGAACACTCCCTAACACCATACACAAAAATAAACTCAAAATGGATTCGAGACCTAAATATAAGACTAGACACTATAAAACTCTTAGAGAAAAACATAGGAAGAACACTCTTTGACATAAATCACAGCAAGGTATTTTTGATCCACCTCCTAGAGTAATGGAAATAAAAACAAAAATAAACAAATGGGACCTAATGAAACTTAAAAGCTTTTGCACAGCAAAGGAAACCATAAACAAGATGAAAAGACAACCGTCAGAATGGGAGGAAATATGTGCAAAGGAATCAACGGAGAAAAGATTAATGCACAAAATTTACAAGCAGCTCATGCAGCTCAATATCAAAAAAACAAACAACCCAATCCAAAAATGGGCAGAAGACCTAAATAGACATTTCTCCAAAGAAGACATACAGATGGCCAAGCAGCACATGAAAAGCTGCTCAACATCACTAATTATTAGAGAAATACAAATCAAAACTACAGTGAGGTATCACCTCACAGCAGTTAGAATGGGCATCATCAGAAAATCTACAACAACAAATGCTGGAGATGGTGTGGAGAAAAGGGAACCCTCTTGCACTGTTGGTGGGAATGTAAATTGATACAGCCACTATGGAGAACAGTATGGAGGTTCCTGAAAACCTAAAAATAGAATTACCATATGATCCAGCAATCCCACTACTGGGCATATACCCGGAGAAAACCATAATTCAAAAAGACACATGCACCCCAATGTTCATTGCAGCACTATTTACAATAGCCAGGTCATGGAAGTAACCTAAGTGCCCATCGACAGACGAATGGATAAAAAAGATGTGTTACCTATATACAATGGAATATTACTCAGCCATAAAAAGAACAAAATTGGCTCATTTGTTGAGATGTGGATAGATCTAGAGACTGTCATACAGAGTGTAGTCAGTCAGAAACAGAAAAACAAGTATCGTATATTAATGCATGTATGTGGAACCTAGAAAAATGGTACAGATGAACCAGTTTGCAGGGCAGAAATTGAGATACAGATGTAGAGAACAAATGTATGGACACCAAAGGGGGAAAATGGTGGGGTGGGGGTGGTGTGCTGAATTGGGTGATTGGGATTAACATGTATACACTGATGTGTATAAAATTGATGACTAATAAGAAACTGCTGTATTAAAAAAAGAAAAAAATAAGCAATGATTCCCTGTGTTTCTAGATATAATAGGAAGCCATCTTTTGGAAAATAAAAAAATATATTTCAGATAAGTCCCCAGTTACTTTACATACTTCTGAAGAATCAGGACAAATACAATTGATACTGTTTTCACAAAGCAATTGCATATTCTTCTTTTCATCCATCAGTAGTTAAGTGGAAAGAAACCACCATGGTCTGTTTATGACAATTCTCCTCTGCTCTGGATTGTGTCTGATATTTTTAACTCTACAATTTAGGCAGGGTTCTGAAGCAGCCAGAACTGTGGGCTTTTAGCCTTGTGCTATGCCATGCTTGAGATGAGGGCTGCAGGAAGCAAATTGATTGGTAAGTGTGCAGAAAGATCCCATTTGCTGACAAGGGAGCTCCAGAGTAATGCCAACACTGTCACTGAAACTTACAACACAGGTCCTCAAACTTCAATTATTACTCATTTTCTCCACCTTCTTATCACTTGTGTTTGTCAGCCGTTCAGTGACAATGAAAGAAAGGTTTTCCATCTCCAGGTATTATGCTGGTTGGCCAGATTAACCTCTGGAAAGATTTAATTATCTTTGAGAAGGTAGTCCCTCTGACAACATCCCTTTATCCATCTTGTCCAAACTGGTATTTGCTTCAGTGATTCTCATCCTGAGATTTAACTCCCCTGTCACCTCACACTGTGAGTGGGTGTCATCAAACACCAGAGGCTGAGCCTCTTTTCAAGAAACATTAATTCTGTGGCTGCCTATTTCCAGCTGTATCTTGATACACAGAAATGTGCTTGAGGTTGTCCATCAGGATAAGCATTAAAATTAGGTCACAGGAAAAACAGGTTATAAAACGGTCTGTTTGGTATGATCCCCTCAAATGGAGTATATGTGTGCATAGCAATGTAGTCTAGAAAAATGCAGGGTACTACCAGTGATTATCTCTGTATGGTGGGATTACTGGTTATCTTTATTTGCTTTATGCTGATGTGTTTTCTGATTTTTCCACCTACACCTATTTCCCCTTTAATCACACAAAATAACAAAGCTATTTTAAATATTTAAATGTTACTTCAGAGTTGGGGAATTTTAGAAAGATGATTGGATGTGTCCCCTAACTTGAAAAAGAGCTCTAAAACGGCCATATTTTGGAAGTGGCAGATACTCTACTTTTTTCCAATTCTGATTCATTTGATTGTTGGAACTGTTTATTTGAAATAAGCTCACTTCGTGGCTTTCAGACTGAATTTCCAAGCAGAAGGGAATGGGAGACTGTGTGGCGTCAATAACTGAACAGCAGTGACAACTAGGCTGGATGTCTACTCTGTAGACAAACTGTTCATGTACTTGTGGCCGTGTGTGCATGGACGTGTGTGTGTTCGTGCACATGCGTGTATGCATGTGTAAAACCTTCTCTAAAAGGTCCAGTGGGCAAGGGTTACAATCAAAGCAAGTCAACTTCCCTGGGAGCCCTCAGCTGAAGACAGTAACAAACGCAAGACAGGGGTTTCTCCAGTACTCTCCCAACTGCCTTTTTGCATCCTACTACGTCTGCTGGTGGTAGACCATTAGGTGAGCCTAAAGCTTTCAAAGCAGGAATCTCTTCTCAGCATGTTGGTGGCCTGTGAAGCTGCCCAGAAGCACAGGAGTGGGAGAAATACTCACAGCTGTCTCTGGTTGATCCTCTAATGCTGGCATTTGGGGCCTCTGGGGTGTCCTTCTGTAGCCAACATGAAAAAGATTACTGCTGCTCTGAAAGGTAGCAGTTTATGTTTAGGGTTTATGGAGATCCAAGCAATAGTAAGCCTTCTCCCTTGCCTGAGTTTAAGATCTACAGTGACTTAGAAGCCGAAAAGATGAAAATTAAAATGTCAGCTTTATTTTTGATAAAACTATTGGAGAACATTCTCTAGGTGCGGCAATATTGAGCTTCCTGACACTGAACCCCAAAATAAGACAGCTCCATCCTAGGCAGTCAGACATAGGCAGTTCTGAAATTGCAGGCCTGTGTGTTGGAGGCACCCCAATAAATCTGTAGCATGGAGGAGCACCTTAGATTGCTTGCGTGCTACCGGCAGGGCAGTCCCTGCTAGAGATCAAAAGAGGGAGAGACGTCAACTTGAAAACACATAGCTCCCTTTCTCAGCTTACCCAACTGATAATAGAAGTGTGTGAAAGCAGGTAGAGAGGCCAGGAGTGAATAGAAAATCCTTCTTGATGGAAGCAGAGTAGGGGGAATAAGCTGCTTGCCCACTGTGTTGGGTCTTACCTGCCTTCTAGTCCTACCTCTGTAAATTTGGCAAAGAGGGGACCACTTACTGAGGAAACTGGATCTAGTTTCCTCATCTTTACGATGGCGTGTTGGTCCAAATTAGTGATAACCCAATAAAGCTAATCTGTTGTAATCATCAGGACAGGCTTTTGCCCACATTCAAATGGCTTGAGAACCACTGAATTCAATCACCTCTGGTCTCTTCCAGGCCTGAAACTTTTCTATGTTTGTCACTTACCCCAGGTTATCACCACTCACTACATATGTTAAGTAACCTTGAAGTTAAGACAAAAAGTACGCGAATAGGATGAAAAATGGGCCAAAACATTTTAGAGCAATTTAGTGTCATTATTAATCCAAGAAAAGAATCTGAAAAGCTAAATGCTAAATAATTTGTAAAAGTTGATTAATTAAACATTCAAGTAAGAGCAACATTAAGCCGTGATTTATAACTCTCTTCTCTATGAAAACACAGTGGACTAGAAGATAGCTTAGCAATTTTATGCATATCATGCAATTTGCTCACATCTGTTACTCTAATGGATTATTCATTTTGAAACTTGAGTCACCTGGGACAGAATATAAATAAACAAGACCCAGAGGAGCTGACAAATTTGGAGCCCAAGTCCGGATGTGAGCCAAGCAGAGGTAGTGGTTAAGCGTGGATATTACCTACCGTAAGGCTTGAATCTGCCGAAAGAATGTATTCTTACTACTATGGTCTGAATGTGTGTATCCCCCTGAAAATTCATATGCTGGAATCTTAACGCCCAGTGTGACAGTGTTAGGAGGTGGGGACATGGGGAGGTGATTAGGCTGTAAGGGTGGACCCCTCATGAATGTGATCATGGCTTTATAAAAGTGGCTCCATGGGCTTCCCTGGTGGCACAGTGGTTGGGAGTCTGCCTGCCAATGCAGGGGACGCGGGTTCGCGCCCTGGTCTGGGAAGATCCCACATGCTGTAGAGCAACTGGGCCCGTGAGCCACAATTACTGAGCCTGTGCGTCTGGAGCCTGTGCTCCGCAACAACAGAGGCCGCGATAGTGAAAGGCCTGCACACCGCGATGAAGAGTGGCCCCCCCTTGCCACAACTAGAGAAAGCCCTCGCACAGAAACGAAGACCCAACACAGCCATAAATAAATAAATAAATAATAATATCACCCCTGATTTAAAAAAAAAAAAGTGGCTCCATAGAGATCCCTAGACCCCTCCACCACGTGAGGATACAATGAGAGATCTGCAGCTCAGAAGAGGGCCTCCACCCGACCATGCTGGCACCTTGATCTCAAACTTTCAGCCTCCAGGACTGTAAGGAAAAAATGTTGTTTATAAGCTACCTAGTCTGTGGTATTTTGTTTTAGCAGCCCAAACTGACTTAGATACCCATTAACACAGATACAGCATGGCCTTCAACCAAAGGGGAAATTTATTTCTTATTAATCTGCTTTGTTTGCCCATATTGAAATGATCCATAGGATAACCAGAGAAAAACTGAAGCATTAAGTCACAAACTGGCCAAACAGCCATGACTTAGGAAAAAAATAGGCAGCCCTAATCCTTCATTCCCTCATTTATTCAACAAGAATTATTTGAGTACCTACTATATGCCAGGCACTCACTGTGTTAAGAATTAGGGGTTATGGTAATAAATAAGATGGAGTTTCTATTTTGGATTTTCTCTCCAAACTGACTTAAACAAAGTGAGCTATTTTTAGCAGGACCATGGTAAAGAAGGCATGATGGAGTAGAGTATTCCAAACAGAATAATTTGGTCGACTACTGATTCCTGACAAATTCTCCCAGGCCACAGCAAAATGAAAAAGAATCAGATGTATGTGAGTGTGGTGTGGGGAGTTGGGTAAGGTGGCCTCCTTGGAAGAATTATTCTTTGTTCTAATCTTAGTCCATCCAACATTTCTGGTATTAAAAAAGGTTTTTATGAAGTGTAGTATTAGTAAATGGTTGATTTTCCTTTCGATGTCCTCATTTTGCAAACTAAAAGGCTAGAAATCCTATGTCAGTCCCCAAATTGTTTTGGAAATTTTACTTGCTCTTGATTACTAAAGGCTTGGGAATTCTATGCTAAAAAGAATGAGGAAGATGTACAGGCTGAGTTGGCAGATGTAATACATCCTGGAAGAAAAGGAGAGCTGTTAAATCTCAGATTAGTAGAGGTTGAAACAGTAGGAAAAGCAGGTTGACATGCAGTAAGGGCAAAATTGCTGAGTTAGCTCTTCCTACTTTGTTGGTTGATTCCCAAGTCCGGGTTAAGACTTGATTGTATCACGGCTAGTTGACATATAGGACATATTTTTCTTCAGGAGCTCAGAATACTCTAATCAGTAGTGGTCAGTTCTTACTGTCCAGTCTCCACATACATTTGAAAAAAGACTACGGAAAAAAGAAGCTGGCAAAGTTCTCAACAGAACACAAACAAACCTTTCTCTGAACAGAATAAACCCTACTTTCACTATTCCTGAATAAGGCAAAATAAAGTAAATTATAAGAAGCTAGATATGGACTATAAACAGCAGGAGTCTAGAGATCCTGTTTGGACGGTCCATATGACTTTGGGGAGATTTCATACAATGTACCCTGGAGAGGTAAGCTGTTTCCTGGACTACGTGCAGGCCTGGCCCTGATAATCTTCTCTATTGAATCTGAGAGGAGGGTGGGAGGAAGAGAGAAGACTAGCAGTAAGTTTGAGGCAGCTGAGGAAACCAAAAGCAATACAGCATTGATGAGTCACAGAGGTCTCACACCAAAGACCTTATATGCTTAATATCCTCTCCCCAACCACTCACTTTATGACCTTATGTCCAAGTTCATAATTAATTCCTATTTTTCAGGAGCAGCTCTGTCATTTTTTGTTTAGTCCCTTTCCTTCCTT
The DNA here is from genome assembly GCF_964270905.1 of Leucopleurus acutus. Classification (NCBI taxonomy): domain Eukaryota; kingdom Metazoa; phylum Chordata; class Mammalia; order Artiodactyla; family Delphinidae; genus Leucopleurus; species Leucopleurus acutus. The sequence continues at coordinate 38,873,349 of NC_139142.1, forward strand.
CCCCACCTCAAAGTACATTAGTTGCCATGGGAACCATGATGCTAATTCTAGGGGTGGAGCCCAGAGAGATGGACAAACAGAAGAAGAAAGATTCAGTGTCAGGGTTTGAAATACAGACCCCGAGTTGGAAAATTGCACAAGTTGAATAAACCACATGTGACTTCATCCTCACAAGTACATCCTGCTTGGACCAGTTCACTCTTGAGCTAATTAATAAAATTCTAACAGAAAAATCAAGCATGCACAGAGGTTTCTGTGCTATTCTTCACTGGAGCTTCCATATAAACCAAACCATCAAGGAAAGTGCTTCTCATATAAGCATCTGACTGAGGATTTATGTTTCCCTATCTCTCAGGTGACAGTCAGAACCAAGCTCTTACAAACCACTGCCTTCTTTTCTCTGGGTACCAATGTTATACATTACCTTCTCCTAAATGTTATTAGAGCCCTCAAGTCTTTCAAACTTTCTCACTCACCAAGAGAAGATTTCTCCAAAGAACTTATCAAAACCAGTGAGGTCTGGAGTACTTAGGTCACTGTCCTCCCAGTGGTAGACCACTGTCATATCTCTCTCTCCAAACTTTCTCCTGGCCATGAGCACCAGAACACCACCACTATTCCAACCCAGACATTTTATTCCTCCTGGCCCTTTCATCCAATGGGCACTGAATGTATTAATACAACAAACCTGATGTTCAGAATTTCCTTTATAACCCAGGGTTATTCTGAGAGTAATAAAACTTGTGTTCACCCCAATTCATTTAGTTCCTCTTTTACATTTTGGGTTTTTACACTGGAAAGAACAGTATTTAGCCATCTAGTAAATCTGTGTCTTGGTCTTCAAGCAGTGTTCTCCATATCCTATGGAGCTGGATTCTGAAAGGGCTGAATTTGAACCTTGAGATTATAGGGTCAGGTTAAAATGTTCCAGTTACTTCCCATCGGTAAGTAGGTAGGGAAGCATCAACCTTATCAATGTGTACCAGCTCCCTCACTAGAGGGAGCTGAAGGGCATTCAGTAAAGATGTGTCCAAAGTTAAGGGAACAATCAGGGGACAGCACCTAGAACTAGCAACAGTGAGGAGTCCTTTAGATATGAAGCAGCCACTGGAACATAGCAATAAACTATATAGGAGAAGAGCCACTTGAGAGGAGACGTTGCATTTAGTAGAGGAAGGCAGCCCCTTCCTGAGCACAGTCCAGCTGATAGGGAGGGGAATAGGGTGTGGGGAAGTTGGGGAGGAGGTACAAATACTGTAATCTCTCTCTCATCCTGCTGCCTTCTGACTGTCTCCTTGTCTTCCGCTTGGCTGAACCTAACCAGAAGAGAGAAGACATGGGAGCTAGGAGATCCATGGAGGTCAGCCTCCTGGGGCAAAAATTGGGTGGAGAAGGATTAAGGGAAATCTGGAGGGGCAAACAAAGTATCCAGCATGCAATACATTCTGTGTGTAGACCTGCAAAAGAGACAGTGCCCATCAAGGGATGGGAAGTTCCTTGCATATAATTATACAAGTCTTGGGAGTTCGAAGCATCTACTTTGCTGTGGAAAGAGAAAATACACACAAACCAACTAGAAGACACTAATGAGCATACTACGGACCTACCACCAAGACAGGTGACTCCAACGTACATCTAGGAAACTAAATGTCATGCCACATCTTGGACGAGTGACTTTTCCTAAGTCTTTCCTTTTCGCAGATAAGAACTCCGATTCTGGGAGAAATCATCATCATCACAATTGTAATAGCTAACATTCAATGGCACACCATGTGCTGGACTCCAAAGTGTATAACCCAAATTAATGCATTTAATTCTAACAACTCAATAATGAGCATTATCATCCCCATTTTCTGACGAAGGAAAGTTCAATGACTGAGAAATAGAGAAGTTACATATCAAGTCAATGGTGATACCAGGATCTGAACCCAGGCAGCCTGACTCCAGAGCCTACACTCTTAAACCCTACACTTAACTGCCTCCCAATTTATTTTCAATACAGTTACACTACTAGCCATTATTTTCATGTTACTGGCATCTAAAATCATACCCAAACAGGTGTGAAAGTAACTACACAGAGTTACAGAATTTCAGGGCAGAAATCGTAACAACTCACTTATTAGGAGGGAAATACACACAGATGGATACATGGTGTAATTTACCTGAGGTGAGAATGCTTTGTAGTGCCAATGCCAAGATTAGAACTCATCTTCTGATCGCTCATCCACAGCTCTTTCAACTTCATCATGGCTTCCCCCGTTTGCAAAGAAATTGTACCAGGCTCTACAAAGGACCAAAAAAAGTCAGGCAAGAACCTGCCTTCCAGAAGTGACCAGAGTGAACTGAGCAGAGAAAAGACAGATGTTGCCACTAGAATCTAAGTGGTCTTGCTGACAATTGTGATTCTCTATAAAATGATGGAGTTCAAAGGAGCAACTGTTTTCCAGAGGAGCATCTGGTAGGGTTCGGTAGAGGAGATGACCTCTAGACTTTCAGAATAGCTAATAAATAGGGAATAATTTCTAGCCCGTGGATTTGTCCAGGGCCACAACACACCCAATTTAGAGGCAAAATTGTTGCTCTCTAGAAACCTGAAAAACTTGAAGTTTGTGAGTTTGTGGGGTAAATTATTTGTAGATACTAACACACCAAGAATGCCTCACCTTCATCTTACCATTCAAGATTTTTCACCCCAATCACCCACATGGGTACCATCATCCAGGAGTTCTTCCCTTAAGAATTAGCAGTGGAATAGAAATCAGGGTTTGAAATAATGGAATGAATTAGGACCATCACTGAGAAGAGCAATTGCAGAATGCTGGTGGGTGCATTTCTCATTCCTGGAGTCAGATTGTGGGTTTTGGTGCTCAGTGGAATAGGGAAATGTAATAACTCTCTAACTTAACAGAGACTTTGAGAGAGGGCAGAGGTAGCTTCTTCACCTGGAAGAATGTGCTCCAGCGTTTGTGACTCACACAAAGGCCCCAAGTGGAGTGCAAAGCCCACTTTGTTCTTGCTCTATAGGGCAGGGGAGCCAGGTAAAGGGTGTTCAAGTTGTAAGCATTCCTACTTTTTCTCCTATTGTCTCTAGACAATAAGCACACTCACCACTCCTGTTACCTTCACTCACTGTCTCCAAAATCCTCTTTTGAAATTTAAATGAGTTACTTGGAAGATAAATGAGTCCCCCATGAACCCTTCTTTTTCTTGGGGGGGGCGCACATTGCAGCATGGGGGAACTCAGTTCCCCCACCAGGGATGAAAGCCGTGCCCCCTGCATTGGGAGCGTGGAGTCTTAACCATTGGACCACCAGGGAAGTCCCCAACCCTTCTTTCTAAGATTGTCTCCACATCTACAAATTCCGGACCACTGCAGCCTGAACTCTTCCAAACTCCACTGACCCTCCCCTTCCCTTCCCATGCCATCTGCTCCATGGTATTTGGATGGCTCTAACTCCATGTACAACTATTCCATAAGCCTCATGGGGGCACGTACAGGACATTCTTTTCCAGTATATCCCGTAATGCATCCTCATAGCCAGTGCAGATTAAAGGTCTTTTAATTTAATATGATTTAATTGCATGGCTGGGAAAAGAGAACAGAGGACTCATAAAAGGCCTGCCAATGTTGTTTTGTTTTGTTTTTCCTTTGAAACTCCTGGTTTAGTAACTCCCACTTTGTTCTGAAGAAAAAACACTTGGCTATCTCCAGAGGTACTCCGTGTTGAGTGAACCAGTTTTCCGCTCAGGTGTAACAAATCTCACTGTTTCTGCACTTTCCCTGAAGAGCTAGGGCAGACCCTGTTTCTAATTGCTGTGAAGATTCCTCCAGACAGAGGGCGCTCTTCCTGGAACTCACTAATACTCACTGATCTCATCAAACCTACTTGGCAGCCCATCCAGCAGGCTCTGACACACTTCCCACGTGCCCAGTGACTTAGTGACCTCTGCAGGTATCCAACACCAAAATTTGTACCAGGTCCCAGTTTCCTCACTTTCACCTTCACAACTCCATTCAGGCTCATAGAAACTACCAGCTCACCTGCAGAGCAATGATTTAAGCACAGTTTGGGGTGACCTCCTTTAGGGCCCAAACGTACACACATTAATGAGAATACCTAATGGTAATGGAATATTGCTAGGTTGTCAAGGTTTTATCCAAGGTCTCAGCCTCTGGGTAGACACGGAGGAGAATTTTTATCATTAACACGTGGAAGAATTAGATCCTCCACTAAGAGCATGAAAAAACAAAAATCCAAGAGCTTATAGCATATAGCCAATGACAGGGAGCAGACAGAATAGTACCAGATTCAGAGGATGGAGGGGGCTCAAAGCTGGCCTTTGGAGGATAGGTAGAATTCTGTGCTCAGAAGGGAAAGCAAGAAGCCAGTCAAAGTGAATAGGATGGCCGGGAAATAACAGAATGAGGATCAGATAAAATATGCCTTGTAGCTGGAGAAAAAGCAGGAGATGTGGCTGACAATGCAGGTTAGTCCCAGATTATGGAGCACATTGAGAATCAGGCTGCAAAGTTTGAACTTTAATGACACAGAGCTCTCAAAAAATTATCTACCAATAGTAGAACGGACTTCCAATGCAACGTCCTTACATCGTTACAGGTATGTCAGCTAACACTAGATCTGTTAGGGGTGAGCAATTGGAGATTTTCTGCCCTGTGTTATGGAACGCAGGACTGGTTGATCCAACGGAGACAGTGGTACAGAGGAGTTTAGAATGTGGATGAAGTCAAAGACCTGGACCTGAGAGGAGCTGCCTCTTACTGCTTTTGTCACCTTGTGATTATCATCATGAGCCTCATTTCATCAACTGTAAAATAGGCATAATGTTACCTACCTCACAGGGTGACTGGACATTCAAAATACATGCAATGTGGGAATCTACTTTGTAAAAGTATAATACATTATAGTTAGTATTAATGAATGTTAACCAACTCCATTCCAACTTTCAATTTCTTGGTTATATCCTGGAAGTGTTACGGTCCAGAAAAGTGTGTCATGCTGAAAATTGTGTTGTAATAAAAATGGAATATTTGTAAGTCAAATAGGTTTGGAAAGAAGAGAAAGTAGAGATGGGGAGAGATTTCTTAATAGCCTAGGATGCAGTCATGGGGTGGGGAGAGCCTGAACTAAGATGGGAGCAGTGGAGAAGAGAGGGTGTGGGAGAGTAATTTAAAAAAATTTGTGATGGAAGAATTTTTAAGAAGAATGTTTAGGAATTAAATGTGACTCTGAGTTACAGGAGAAGTAGCTTATTTGAAACATCTCAGTTCCAGTACATCCAGAATAAGAGAAAAATCGTCTAGCGCTTCCGTATACAATACAGTAGCCACTGGCCACATGTGGCTGTTGGGCACTTGAAATGCAGCTCATCCAAACTGAAGCGCGCTGTAAGCGTCAATGACACGCCAGATTTCAAAGATCTAATGTGAAAAAAAGACTGTCAAGTACCTCAGTAATTTTTATATTGCTTAATGTTGAAATGACATAATTTGGGGTATGTTGAGTTAAATAAAAATATTTTTAAGTTAATTTCACCTGTTTCACTTTAATTTTTTCAGTAGCCACATTAAAAAGTAAAATAAAGATGTGGCTGGTATTATATTTCTATTGAACTGCACTGGTCCCACGTATAATTCTCAGTAGAAACTCACTGGAGCTTTTCCCATCTCGACATTTCAGAGTTCTCTCCCAGGCTACTTGAATCAGCAGAACCTGTGAGAGACTCTCTATTTTTTTTTTTTAAGAAGCTCCCAATGATTATGAGGGCCACATAATTTCTGCTTTAGAACATTCAAAGTGTGTTAAGCTTTATTTTAGTTTATATAATCATCACCGGAGGAGCTCTTTCAGAGACAGATTCTAGCCCCAGATATTTTGATGAGTTAGATCTAGACTTCTGGCTTGAAGTCCCTTGGAACCTTCATTCATCATGTGATCTGATGCACGTGAGCCAAGTACCACGTTTGGAGAAATGCCACTCTTGGGAGGAAAGTGCTGTGTTACCAAATAGGCAGATTAGGAATAACTACCCAGCAGTGTACCAGCAGAACGGGGGCAAAAGTGGGGAGGGGAGAGGATGAGGATAGAAATCAAAGATGTATCTTTGACATTCAAAAAAATTATCAAAATAGTCTGATAGGAAATCTTTTTTTTTTTTTTTGCAGTACGCAGGCCTCTCACTGCTGTGGCCTCTCCCGTTGCGGAGCACAGGCTCCGAACACGCAGGCTCAGCGGCCACGGCTCATGGGCCCAGCCGCTCCGAGGCACGTGGGATCCTCCCGGACCGGGGCACGAACCCATGTCGCCTGCATCGGCAGGCGGACTCTCAACCACTGCGCCACCAGGGAAGCCCTGATAGGAAATCTTAACTGTTTATCTTGCTTAACTTTCCTGCATTTTGGTTTAGAATTTTCCTGCATTATTACAAATTACAGGACAGGAGTGGGTACTATCATCTTTTCAGAGCTTGGGGACTCTAAAAACCTCATTCTGGACTTAGGTAAGAATACAGTTATTACCCCCAAACATGGAGGCTGCTCCATCTTCCTCTGCAGGCCACTGGAATGAGAAGGTTGTGCACACACACCAACCTTTTGGTCCATTAATCTTGAAGGCAGAAAGTCTCACCTTTTTGTCTCGATGTACTGCTCTTCGGCAAGTCATATTTTCCTTGTTAAAGGGGAAAACCAAACTACTATATTCAGAGGAAGATGGATCTTCTAGTAGGAAATAGCGTCTGGCAGAAGGCCTTCAGCTCATTAAATACCCTAGTTAGGTTTCCCTTGCAGGCCCTCCAGGCCTGGCTGGTCCACAGCACAGCACAAGAATCAATACCTCTGGCAACCAATTTCCTGTCTACAGAAAGTAGCTGTTCAAAGACTGATTCTACTGCTAATTAAAAGCCCGCCCACCTTGAACTCCTGGGAGCCCAGGTCCAGGCCCGTATGTACCATCTCTGCATTCTCAGAACATGTCAATCACACCATGAGCTGGAGCCCCCTTTTATTATATTTTAAAACAGATTTCCCAAGTGCTCAGAAATCTTATCTCTGATATGCTTCACTTCTTCTAACTTGCAAATTTCTTGCCCTTAATGAAAGAATTGTTTTGAGCCGATTCAGAATCCTAAGATTTAATCAAATTCCTACACCACTTAGTTTAGCAGTTTACTAAGAAGCTGACAGTGATCAACAGGCAGTGACCACCATGGTAAGTGGTCCCTGGAAGATGGCACTGTTCTTTTCACGCCTGGGAGATTTGATGGGCTAACTAGTAAGCAGTAGGTGATCCCCTTTTTCCATCTTTCTGTCCTTCTCTAGAAGTTAGGGTGGCATAGCTGGACACCCCATACTTCCAGAAGTGCTTTGCTTTGTGCTTGTCAAACGTATGGCTGAGGTCAGACAATCTTGAAATAGGAAATTTTGAAAATTTACCTTGAAAAAGGAAACGAACCCAGCCACACAGGAATCAAGACTATGACCTCAGCATCTCCAACTCCAGGCTCTTATAACTTCAACCAGCCAGCCACTCAGGGGGCAGAGCACACCCCTGGCACTGTGTGAAGGCATCTCATGGGAAACACGGGCTGTTAGTGCCAAAAGGTACAGAAGCAACCGTCAGACCCTACACTTCTCTGCAGGTAAAGGACTAAAGCCTGGAGAAGTTCAAGGACCTGGAAAAGGGGATGTAACTAGTTAATGGCAGAGGCAGGACCAATGCCCAGGTTGCAGCTCCTAGGTTTTAAACTCTTACTAATTATGGAAGTAATTAAGAATGATATGTGATATGACTTCAGCAAAAATTAAAATATTATAAATACATGTAAAGAGCCTTCTGATATCACACACATGCAAAAATAGTTCAAAAATTCACATAATTAATTATAGTTTTCCTATGGAATCAGCTGTATCACAGCAACTACAATTTATTGAATATTTACCACATGTAAAGCACTGTGGTAAGAATATGGACACTGTTACCCCCATTTTAGAAATCAAGGCTGAGGAATAACTGAATAACTGTATAACTGAGTAACTGAATATGGGTAAGTCATTGAAAAGTTCATTAACTAGTAGGAGGCAGAGTCTGAATCCAGGTCACTCTGTGTTCAAAGTGGACCCTCTTAGTCACAATGCTATACCTCCCCTTTGAACCACGTCACCCTCCATGGATGGCTGGATTTCTTTAGGGTCCTGCAGCAAGTTCAGGTTCCTGCTAAAAGTAGATCCCCTATCCTTGTGACCCACCTCCAATCCCCCCCAACACACACACACCCACACCCTGCTGCCCAACTTCAGATCTCCGGGATTCACTATCAGTTTACCACGGGAAGAGTCTACACACCTTCTAACCAGGGTCAGCAACGCCCTTTCCTAAAGGTCACCTGATGGCTAGATTGTCCTCATTGGAGAGCACTTTCCTATAGACTTCAAGTGTAGATACCTAGGATGTCTTCAGGGGAAGGAAGCAGAGTGGCATACTGGAGGACAGGACAAACGTACCACCTCCCTCACAACTCTGCACAAACAAGTCCAACTTTGAAGACAAGGGAAAAAAGCAGTTTCCTCAAGCCCAAGTTCTCCTCTCTTGAGGAATCTCACCTTCATACCCCAACCTCTCCTCACCCTCCTCTCAAGTCCTAGAGTCTGACCCCCTTCTCTTAGCGGATGACCTAGCTGAAGACCACTCACGACTGTAAAGTTTATCATCCCAACAAGGACACTTTGATAAGTGTAAGGGAGCATTATTAATAAATATGTTGGGACATTCAGACATAAGACAAACTGTCCTCGGCCACCTCGATGAATAGTCACCTTGTAATATCTCCCTGTTGCCTTCTAGGCAAGACAAAATTTTAATGGGCAGGGGAGGAAAACGGTCCATCTGCAGGGACAGCACTTTCCCAGTGGGGGCTCTTGTCCAGAGTGTCCACGCCCACGGCATCTCCCCAGGTGGCCACCATCCCTGACACGTAGAACCTACAAGGGCAACAATTGGCAAAGCTGGTTGGCTCGTCTTAATTCAGGTTTCTTTCCTTCTTCCGACATCTAATTTCTTCAGAAGGGGGTGCTGGTTGAGGAGAGCGTATATGGAGATGAATTTCTTAGCAAACTAAGGCATCAAAGAGAAAAGGTGCGACACTTGTGAGCCTTCAAATTTCGCTGAGACTCACTCCGGAGGGGAGCAAAAGCAATGGTTTGCTGCCCCCTGCTGGTGAAGATGAGTCTCTACCAAGGAGAGGACAGCAGCTGGGCTCAAGGCGTTAGAGCGTTTCACGAAGTCTTCAGGAACCCAGACGCTTCAACTTACACCAGTACTGAACCACAGAACTACCATTTCAAGCATTCATTCAACAAGCACTTACTGTGAACCAGCTGCACCCTAAGCCATTGGGGAGACAGTAAGATGATTAAGATGAGACTCTTGCCCTTGGTTTGATTGGTTTAAATCTATTTCACGAGAGGACAGATGACAGAGGTATCGTGTAATACACCTTTGTATCTTACACACACACACACACACACACACACACACACACACACACAAGAGCCTATCCCTTGATATGTTGAAGTGTTTAGGAGTTTCCCAAGGACGATGCATGTTCTAGTAATTTCTCTCAGTTCATTTTGATTAGGAAATAATGAATGTGCCACACAGAAACTAATCCTAGGGGTTACCTTTATTCCTACTTCATGCTTCTACTTTCCTTATGACCTCTACCTTTTGTCCTATTACCATAATACATAGGTACCCAACTGTCTCAGATTAAGATGGGGAAGTAATCTTGTAAGATTATTTCTAAAGTGTAATATTAAATCCTTTCCAAGTATGGTAGCAGTAAAGGGCTTGGGGTAGGAGGGAGAAGCAGGAAAAGCAGAACAGAGCAGGCATAATACTTATTAACTGGTTAAAGAGCAAAATGCCATGAGGTTTCAAATAGGTTTTGGGTTTTGCTTTGTTTCTGTTTTGTTACCTTAACTGCTGATTTGGGGCTGAATTGAGAGGGTTTCCCAAATTGGATTGTATAGATCGTCAGTATAGTCTTTAAGGCATGAACTTCAACTTGACTGCCTAGGAATTATGTAGGCTTAGGCAAATTACTTAACTTTCTGTGCCCATTTCATTGTTTATAAAATAATGGTAACAATATAACCTACCTCAGAGGTGAGGACACTTTGAAAGTGCAAGGGGGAAGTACTAATAATTATTGTTATTATTCTGATGGAAATCATCAGAGTATTAGAGGAATTAAAATATGTCAAGCAGTCAGAATAATGTCTGGAACATAGTAAACACAAATTGTTTGTGCTTGTACATGTCTGTATTTTTTGTGTATGTCCCTTAGGCCCATTCTGTCAGGTACCTACAATCAGGGAATGAACCAAAATTTCTATTGAGAGTTCAGTGACTTCATATTAACCAATGGTCAAGTGGATGCTGGAATCTGCAATACAGTCATCACAGCACAGTCTGTAGCCTAGAATAACCTCCATACCATTGTTTACCACTTGCCTCTTAAGAGGTCTCTATCTTGAGAGTTTGTGAATCACAAGCAGAGGATACATGAACTGGTTAAGCAGCAAAACCCCATGAAGTAGCAACTGGGTCATTTTAACTGCTGATGTCAGTTAGGGAAACCGATAGAGCGAAAAAGAAATAAACTCGTGTCAGGCTTTCAGCAGCGGGAGAAATCATTTTAGATGTACTCTGGCTGAAAGTCATTCCCTTCTCCTCCAAAAACAACAGCTTATAAAGCCTTTCCACCTCTGCAGCATACATATTTTGTCAGCAGTAGCTACAATAAGCATTTTATAGAGTCAGAGAGGAGCTGCCTTGAAATCCCCAGCTTTATGTCCCAATACAGAGAAACACGTTGGTAAAAACTCAATTTAAAGTTTAAGCTTTGAACAATTGCAGACAGCGAAACTGAGAATGCTCTAGAATTGGTAAACTGATCCTGGCAGTTGAATGTGAGCGATCTCAGACCAGAAGGCAAAGCAGAAGAGAATCAGAGTAGGAACACATTGGCCCTGACAAAGGAAGGAGATGCACAGAGAACCAGGAATGAGACATTTCCTCTGGGTGAAGCCTCTTCCCAGATTTTAGTGAGGAAGGAACATATTGTAGATGTAGTTATAGCTGTGTGTTATTTATAATGTGTTTTCTGGGTGTATTTAAACGTGTTTAGGAAAATGAACATAAGTCTTTCCAAGGTCTCTTTCCATTTCATCACTTATGTGGTCTTCATAAAATCCCAAGTTTAAAATAATTCCTTTAAATTTAAAAAGATGCCTAAAACAAGTCCATTCCCGCTTGGGTATGTGCTACATTACACTTGTCTTTCATTGGCTATGTTCTTATGCCCCAAATGCAATTCTTAAGTCATCAGACTGATAAACAAACCTCAGTGACCCAGTAGGAAACAATAGATTTCTGACCCAGTGAGTGTCATAAAAACTGGTCATCAACATGACATGAAAACAAGTAAAAATTAGTGCCTAAAGAACATCAACTCCTTAGCTTCAGAGTCTGTATTAATGACTTGACAATTTGTCCCAACGTTGTTTTTTTATACCAAATAAAGGAATAAACCCCTTCTCAGTTCACTTGAAGGATGACAACTTTATTCCCAATTCTACTGAGGCTACCCACATAATAGTTCTCAGAATCATCTACCACTTTATTACCTTCACCCTGAATCCTAATATATTTTTATGTTAAATTTTATATTAGAATATTTAGCATGGCCCTAGCAATGTTTCTAATGAAGGCAGTTACTGGAAATGGAGGGAAAGGCCAGACTCTGAGTCATCATAAAGAAGAGCTGATGTGGCATTTCGAGAACAGGTCACCCTGCTTCATGTTCACCTAAAATAATGCAGGAAACAGAAAAATCAGCTATTGATTTGGATTGAGCAAGAATTTCCAATTTGAGCGTGTGAGGTCGAAAGCATCCGCTAATGAACTGCTCAGTCAAACTTAATCGGTGCATACTCTCGACCCGTGACAGGACTGAGGAAATCTCAGGCTAGTGCTTCTTTCCTGACCTGAATAGACTCTAGTTAATCACCTGAATAACTGTCCTGCACATCAGAGATGAACCGCTCAGAACCTGCCCTTCGGCACCTACACATCAGAGCCGAGACGCCACATGTCACAATGCGGTTGTTTGAGGTTAAGACAAAGGGAGACTCGGACTCTCTGATCCAACATTGTCTCTCTCAGAGAACACAGAATAAAGATGCTGAGGGGAAAAAAATATTTCAGTGGAAGAATACGAAAAGCTTTACTAACCTTTCTCTCCATCTCATTAATTAGCATAGCCACTAACTCATCATCTCCTGGCAGAATGCCAACTGTGCCGCCGCATGGACTGTGAGAGGGAGGTAATTCCATTAGGTCTCTGGAGTTTTCCTCCTTTAAAGTCCACTTTTTAAAGATTCTTTCCAATGTCCTGTTCTTTCTCAGCTCCCAGTTATTGCCTCTTCTTTACAGAAAAATTTCCAATGTAGGGGTAATCTAATCACACGAGGAACTAGAAAAGGGGTGTGGTACCGACTCCTCCTAATGGGTAGGTGTTTAAGGAAGAAGGTAGAAGGAAGAAAAGAGGCAAACAGCTACTAAAGGCCTGATAGAACCTAAAAGTGGAAGAATATATTTAGTAAATATTTAAAGAGTCCCTAGAAAGGAAGAAATGTTCTGAAATGTCTTTAACAGTTGGCGGTAAATGAATTCTACACAGAGATGGCATCTATAAGTTCACAGTGACACTCAGTCACCAAATGACAAGTCATTGATGAGGGTTAAACCAGCTGTTTGGCATCTTGTACCAGAGAAAAGAGATTCCTATTCCAATCCAGAGAAGCAGGCATCAGAAGGCTGCAAGCAGTCCTTCCTGGGATAGAGAACGAAGTTTCTGATGGCACATCCATTTCTGTGCACTAATAACGAAGCCACTTTTATCCCCTGAGACGGCTATGTTTGCCTAAATATCCCTTCAGTCCTAGCATTCTCTGAGCTTTGACCTATCCTTGCATTTACTCATTCAGCCAACGGTTGGGTAAGATACTCTACAAAATGCTAGAAAGGATTAAAAGACCCAGAACACACCCTGAAGGGTCTCATAATCTAATAGAAAGCTCTACAAATAATTCCGTTTTAGAAAGGCAATCATTCCTATCATATACATATAAACACACATATATACACAATATACGTACACACAGAGGGAGGAGGAGAAAGGGGGCGAACAAATGCACTAAGAGCATAGACCAGAGTCTCTGTCAGCCTAGGAAATTCAGGACGTGTCACAGAAATGGGAAGGAATGTTTGAACCAAAACTTAAAGGGTGGGAAGATTTTGTCAGGTCAGCAATGGAGGGGACAAGGCAAGCCACGTTCAGCTAAAGGAATACCATGTGCAAAGCTCCAAAGACATAAGATAGCGGAGCTGTTCAGGGAACTAAAATCCTGTAACCACCCTCAACATTTTCCTATTTCCTCTTTGGTTGACTCTTGATGGACAACTATCAGCTTCATAGAATGATCCAAATGCGTTCACCTCAGGTAAGAGTAAAAGCACTGGCTCTTTTCATGACCACGATCAGGGGTGGCTGATCAGTGAATTCAGTAAGCTTATGCGGTGAAGAACAGTGGCCCTCAAGACTAGTCACTGGAAGGGGACACGGAGCAGAGGTTAGGAATGTGGGCTTTGGAATCAAGACACCTGTGAGCATTATGCAGGATAATGACACTAGGAGGTATTTAGCACCATGTCTGGCACAAAATCAGTGCAATTGTTGACACCTTTACAGCTGATGAACAAGAATTGGAACGAAATGCATTAGCTAACTTTGAGGGGAAATAGAAACGAAGGACAGTGAAATAGGGTGGCTGTTGCCAGCTGTTGATACTCTGGATTAAGACAACAAAAAGCTGAGATGGACAAATTGGCAGTTAAAAGCTAAGTTTAAGGGCTTCCCTGGTGGCGCAGTGGGTGAGAGTCCGCCTGCCGATGCAGGGGACACGGGTTCGTGCCCCGGTCCGGGAAGATCCCACATGCTGCGGAGCGGCTGGGCCCGTGAGCCATGGCTGCTGAGCCTGCGCGTCCGGAGCCTGTGCTCCGCAACGGGAGAGGCCACAACGGTGAGAGGCCCGCGTACCGCAAAAAAAAAAAAAAAAAGGCAGAGTACTTCCTTGGTCTTGAATGAAGTGGTTCTTATCTCCTCAGCGGGAGAGAAGAAAAAGCTATGGACCTCACCTAGGAACAGTCAAGTTGCATAGAATAAACGCCCAACTAAGGCAGATCAGCTGTACCACAGTCAGGACCCTGATTTCAAAGAAATGAGATGCTGACAAATGGGATGAGGACATTATGCTGATGGGCTCAAAAATCTTGAATCACTGCTGTAAACTCTCTAAGCCTGCAAAAGTGGCCCAATCCTCCCAGTGAAGGGTTAGCCCTCTTCTTTTGCTTGAAAGTCACGCAGAGATCTCACCCATGCCAAAACATATGTGCAGCTCAGAATCTGGCCCCACTCTCCCTCCTGCCCACTTGACCAATAACTCTAGTTAAAATCACAACATAACTCAGTTGGAGACATGCTAGAAGGAGGGAGGCAATACCCCAGAGTAACTGCCTGGTTCAGTAGCCAGAAAAAGTATAAACAGCACTGGATTCTGAGTGCGCTGGACCAAGGTGGGTAAAACATAAATGGGAATCAAAGTATTGATATTGGAGTAATCCTTCATGATACAACCATTAATCTGACAAGAACCCTTGGAAATAATGCAAACACAGCTAGGATGGCCTCTAGAAGCATGAAAAAGGTAATGGCCCAAACTAAGTGAGATAGAAATAGCAGCATTACTGTGTCAGACAATGGAAAAGGGATTAAAAGATGTAGAGAAGTGGTTATGTCCACATGGATATACTACGTAAGACCAGAAAACCCACCAGATCACTTTGTGTCACAGGAGAGCTAGAGGGTATACCATTAACCAAAGCAACAAGGAACGACTGGTGAGAGGGGCAAGGACATCACTAGAAGTTTGGTGGTAGCTCCCTTACGAAGGCCAGGAGATGCAGAGGTGGGCTCACATCTGATAACGATGAGCACGCTAACTCGCAGAAGCAAGCAAGCCCCTTATGTCAGCACTTAAACAATAGAAGCCAGGTGGATGCAAGTATTGTGATGAGTGGCAAGGTCAACGTGGCAATGCACGGAGGGCTGACCAGCTGTGGGATATGAAGATCGTTAACAGAGAGGCGTTTCGCTAGGGGTGAACTAGATGGGCAGTCAACAAAGGTGCTTTTCAATCTGTATAATTAGAAGAAATCCAAGATGGTTAATCAGGAATCTGAAGGCAGTCACCCCAATACAAAATCGTGATTCCTTTATCAGTTTCTAAATCTGAGCCAGGTTTCAGCATCAGAACCCACTGATTGAAGGAGGTGCTGGGTCTCCAGGAGGAAGAACCCAGCAACACTGTGGCAAGTATCAAGAAATGATTCCGCCAATCTTTTCCCAGAGACATAGACAATGGATTCAGGGAACTTGTACACTTGAGAAAGGGAAATCCAAACATTTTAAGGACTTTTGACAAAGGGTCTGAGTTGACAGTGACACTTGGATACTCAGAGAGTCTGCATCCAGTAACTGGTCAACACAGTTAAAACACGACCAGGCCTCTTACCAGAAACTCAGGGGGATTCTGGAGGGTCATCCAGGCCCAGAGCTCCCCATGTGTTTGGCTGAGGCCTTCTTTGGGACTACTTTTCATCTCATCTCTTTCTGCCCAATTCTTCCTCCTTCTCTTCCACCTGTGTGTATTGATTGCAAAAACACTTCATACTGAATCCTGCAAGCTAGTCTTCTTAGAGTCCACTCCCAGGTTAATCTACAACACTGGGTGAGTAAGGGAAACTGGTGGGAAATGAGAGGTTCCTTGTGTGTGATCTCCTCCTGGTCTGTTCTCCCCTCTTCTTTCTGTTTGTTCTCTGGACTGTGTCATCTAAGCCCCTTTTGCCCACTGGCTTCTCAAGGGAAACTAACAGGAGATTGACAGGTGGGAGAAGAAAGCAAAGCCTCCCTCACAGTCTTGCCACAGGTTGGGTCATGACTGCAATCCTCTACTGAAGACCTTAGCTCCAGAGGGCGGCCTTCTCCTATGTCTAGAGCTACAGCTCTCCCCAGTTTCCCCTAACTGTCCCCCACATCCTCACTTATACCTTTGGATCTAGGAGTATAAATGACTCTTTATTGCTAGCCCTGGGAGCTTCATTTAAGGGGTTTTTTGAGAGGTTTTTGAGGGGTTTCCCTTAATCCTGATCACACCTTTGTAAAGGGCATATTTAATAAACTCTGCTAAATACCCTACTTGACTATGCAATGCTTCCTGCTGTCCCCTCAAAAATACAGACCAGCTAGAGCCTACTGTTCAGGAGATTAGAAGTCAAGCAGATCTGGATTCAAATGTCTACACGCATGACCTGAAACAAATGATTTTACCTCTTCTATGAGCCTTAGTTTCCTTATCTAGTACCGGAGAGCAATGATACCTGCCTATAAGATGCATTCAGCTCTAAGAAACAGAAAATCTGAACCAAATTGACCAAAATTATCATCATGTTTACCTGGTATAGCAGGAAATTCAGAGGTCATGTGGACTGAGTGAAGTACAACCAGAGTTCCAGCACCATTTCTCTGCAATTCTCTTGCTTTAGCTTTCCCCTCCTTTGTGTGTAGGTTTTGTCTTGCAGCCAACACCCTTCACTATTGAAAGAAGATCACGAGCAGCAACGATGGCAACATGATTTCTGGTTCCCTTCCCGTGGAAGAGCGTGAACAGCTTTCACCTGAACCATGAAATAAAGCCTTTCCTTCATTCTGATTGGATCAACTTAGTTTGCTTTGCCCTACCCTTTCCCAGTGAACATTGCTCTGATTGGCCAAGGCCTAGATACTGAACCAATCACTGGCAAGAAGAATGCTATTACCATGATTCATTTAATATAATTAGGATCCAGCCCCTTGAGTTGGCGTTTCATAGGCTGCCTGGAGGAAAAAGAGATGCCTTTTGGGTGAGGGGCTCAGGTAAACACTGTCTTGTGGAGAGCAGGCTTGGGCTGGCATAGCTGTATGGAGGGTACAGCTGTGCTCTAAGGAAAGACTATCATTCCATGTCATTCTCCCTTTCTCTGATCTAAAACAATTGAATTTGGTCATCAACTTGTCTGAGTTGAGCCAAGTCCTTGTGATTTGTCCTCTTTTCTATACGTATGCTAACATACATACAATTTTAAAAACTCAACTTCACATTCTCCATCAACTACCACCCATCTTTCACGTGCTGTTCTAAGCCCAGCTTATCATCTTCCACTCATTCCTTAAGCCACACTCATCGGGCTATTGCCCCATGATTCCCTCATAATCGGTCCAGCTACCATCACCAATGACATTCATGCTGTGAAGCCAACGGATTTCTTTCACTCCTAGTTTTATACGACTTCTGGGAAGCAGTCCACCCATTTCACCTCTCCCTTGTTTGGCTTCTACGGCTCCATACTTTTCCAGTGTTCCTGCCACAACTCTTGTCATTCCTTAGATCCTTTCATTACCCTCCTCTACAAAACTACTAAATGTTGCAGATATATTCTAGTAGTTCTCAAACTTTAGCATGAATCAGAATCACCTGGGAGGCTTGTTAAAACACTGAGTTCTGGGCTCCACCCCCAGAGTTTCTGATTCACTAGGTCTGAAATGGAGCCCAAGAATTTGCATTTCTAATAAGTTCCCAGGTGATGCTACTGCTCTAGGAATCATACTTTGAGGATCACTATCCTACCCGACTCTCTTCTGGACTCCAGATCTATATATTTAACAATACCATTTGGATACTTCCCTGGCATTGCAGATGCTACTTGTCTAAAGCTGATGTCATAATCTAGTGCCCACACCTGTTTCTCTTCCAGTTATCTATGACTTAATCAACTCAACTACTTGCTGAAGCCTGATGCTGGGATGATTACTTGATTCCTTGATTACTCCCTTCTCCTCATTCCCCATATAATCAATTACTAACCCCTGAGTCATCCACCTCTTACATATCTCTCAAATCCATCACCTTTATCCCCACCACCACCAAAACCTTTTGCCTGGAAGATTGCATAGCTTCCCACCTAGTCTCCTATTATTCATACACTGAGCTATTCTCCACAAAGCTGCCAATGATCTTCTCTAAACCTAATTTGATCCCATTATTTTCTTATTTTAAACCTTCACATAGCTCTCAGATAAATTCAAAAGTCCATAGTATGGCCGACAGGCGGCAGGGATTCCCCCCGCCCCCCGCCAGTCACATCTCATGCCACTCTCCACCGGGCACCAGCCATCCTGGACCCACTCTCAGTTCCCTCCCTCCTGGGGTCCTGTGCCCTGCCTGGCTCCCTCACCCTGTTCTTTCACCAAACTAACTCCTAGTCTCTCTTGGCTTCCCAAACTAGATTGTTTTAACTTCTGTAAGAATTTATTTGTAAATCTTGTAAGAAAATTGTCCTTTATGAAATTTTTCCAAAATATCATTAGTAATCAAGGGGCATTTCATTTACTACAGAGCTTTGAAAAGCAGAATCCGTGTGTCTCGTTTTTGTGAACCCCAAAAGTAGTTAGCACTCACTAAATATTTTTGAAGGAAGAATGCATGAATGTGTGTGGGAGTACAAAGGAGGTAGCTAACTATCTCTGGATCTAGAGGGACCGAGAGAAGCTGTGTAGAGGATGAGATATTTGAGTTGAGCGGTCTTGAAAGATGCACAGTAATTTACTAGTTGATCGTCTCAGTGATTTTCCCCAAAGAGTGACAAGGTTCTTACCCATTTCTCCTATCTAAAGGATTAAAGAAGTCTCAGGCTATCCTGAAAGGTGGCCATCCATCCAGAAATTTTCAATTTCTGCTCTGTTCATGTAGGAGAGAGGCTGTTCAATTCAATTTCTGCTCTGTTCACGTAGGAGAGAGGCTGTTCAATTCAATTTCTGCTCTGTTCACGTAGGAGAGAGGCTACCACAAAGAGAGAAGCAGGTGAGTGATTCACAGGGCACACCACCAATCCTGTCCTCAGAGAAGTGAAGATTCTCATACCTGCAGATCAGGAAGAACCCGGAGACAGAAGATGCCCGGGAGAGCTGTAGTTGGGCATAAGGAGGAAAAGTGAGATGGTGCACTGCCAGGTTGCCCTGAGCATAGAGAGGAAATGTGGTAGGGTTACATATTAAAACAACTTTGTGGATGGGAGCATATTTCCATCTTTTCAAGCTGCAGGATCTGCATCCTCACTGTACCCATGTAAATATTTACCCCCTTCCCCAGAGGCATGTCACAAAGAGCTAATGCCAAGATAGAATTTGTGGAGTCTTGGCCTTAAATAAATGCTTTAGAGACAAAGTTTATGTGACCACTTCCCCACTGTTGTCTCTCTTCTGTTTTAGCCGATCCATATACAATTGCGAAAACTGTCCTTATCCCTTCTGTGTAGTGACAGAGCAGGATTTTAACATGATGAAACATTGCCATCTACAGGAGAAGAGTATGCACTGCAGCATGTCTCCCCAAAGAGAATCTGACCACAGAATCCTAGAATCACAATACATAACACTGCAAAGAGCAAAGTGGCCATATGGAGTAACGTGAAAAGCCTTGTCTCTTGGATCCCCTTTAAGGTGGAAAAGCCCCCTTTCAGGAATTTATTCAAAGGAACTTATTCACAAGCTGAGGTCAAAAAACCACCAGAAATCATTAGAGACCTTACAGGCCTGTAAACTCTAAAGTTTGTGAAACGATCTTAAAAATTAATCAATGGTTGCATGCAAAGATTTATACATTTCTTATCAGAGAGATATTTTTGACACCAAAAGAACTGAAAGAATAGCAATGTCCAACAATAGAGGTTTTTTCAAATTGTGGAACACTTTAGAATCATTAAAAATAATATTATGAAAAATATTGAATGACTTTAAAACATTTTTATAAAATATAGCGTATTATATGCAAGTGTGTGTGTATGTGTAAAAGTAAGGTTTAAATAAAAAACGGGGGCTTCCCTGGTGGCGCAGTGGTTGAGAGTCCGCCTGCCGATGCAGGGGACACGGCTTCGTGCCCCGGTCCGGGAAGATCCCACATGCCGCGGAGCGGCTGGGCCCGTGAGCCATGGCCACTGAGCCTGCGCGTCCGGAGCCTGTGCTCCGCAACGGGAGAGGCCACAACAGTGAGAGGCCCGCATACCGCAAAAAAAACAATAAAAAACGGTATGTCCAGTATTATCCTACCCTTGGGAGGGAAGGAAAGAGAAAGAGAAGGAGAGAGACAGAGAAGGAGGAAGAGAATGATCTATATGAAAATTCAGAGAGTGGTTATCTCTGAATGGTAAATTAGAAGTGATTTTTATTAGATTCTTTTTCCTTACCTATATTTTTCAGGTTTTCTACAATAAACATCAATGTTTTCACTGAGTTGTTTATGTTTTTCTAATGGAAAAAAGCATTAATCTGACAAAGTGTTTATGAGCACAAACAAGTTCCCTGCAACTCTGAGCTCCTATCTAGACTCAAAATGATACTACAGGGGAAAGAATTCAATCTCAGTCATCAGTGGGAACACACACACACACACAGTTGTACCAAAGTAATTCTGGGTCTGCATAGTGACAAGACACAGGGATGCCCACTCTGGTTACAGCAGAGATGAGCACTGTCTCAGCCTGCGTAACCCCTTCAGATCCAGCTGTTTCAGGATGTGGAAACATCTGGCATAGACAGAGCTCCCCATGGCTGCAGTCCTGGCTCTCACCTTTACCCAAGCAGTGCACCCCTGCCTGCTCTTTTCTGGTTACATAGACCTTTATTCGCCTTCCAAGTCTGAGGGAAATCTCTCCTCTCCACAGTTTTCTGAAAATTTGTTCACTATTTTATCCTAATTGAATATCTGGAATGGAGATATTTCTTTCCCCCTATACTTATATACCAGGTATATCGGCCAGTCACTGTACAAATGAAGCTTTGTGCTTGGCGACTCCTGAGACGTGATCCTTACATGTAGCGGGGAGGCCATTCCAACTGGGAAGGAGCTGGCTTGTGAGGAATAGCCCAGGTCCCTCCCAGCGCTATGGTAACATTGTCAGTGCCAGCAGGGGAACATCAAAGAGACCGATGAGATGGTCTACGAAGATAAAGGGATAGCTTAGATTATATCAGGCTTCGAATTCTGGAGGAAAATGTACAAATTTGCCTAAATTCTTTTTCCTTTTGTTCCTATCATTGGTGCTTGTTGCCCTTTTTGATGATGCCATTATAATTTTTAACACAATATTCGGTGATGTTGCATACTCCCTTTTTGTTAGAAAGGTTGCTAGTCTTCTTTTTGTTGACTTTGGAATTATCTAACTTCCCACACTCGCCATATAGGCTCTATGGAGTCTTAACATTTGCTTTGTCCACGGGTGTTGCATGTAAGGAAGCTCACCTGCAGCTCTGAGCAGTGTCCGCAGCATCTACAATGCTGAAGGAGGCTGCCAAGTGCTCCTTGACTGTGATGTTATCCATGCCTAGAGCCCAGAAGAAAATAAAAGTCTCTCAGGATTGGCTTCCCAAGTACAAACAGTGCCAGAGGAGGGAAATTTGCATTTATAGGATGCAACACAGATCAAGTTAGCAGTGGAGTTACCAGGTTTTACATGGGAAAAAAAAAGAGCCCTTTGTAAGACCTTTATACATTTTAATAATTCACAAAGATGATTTGAAAATGTCATAGATTCTACCACTGCCACAATTTCATACTTACCAAAAATAGCAGGGAATTAAATTCAGAGGTATTGATCAACTGGTCCCATTAATTCATTCAACAGATATTTATTGAGTGCTTACCATGCACAAGCTTGTGGCTTGACAATGAAGAACAAGACAGACGTTTCCCCTAGGATCAGGGGTCTAATACTTTACTGGGGAAACTGATGTTTAGAATGCAGAGCTCTACGAGTTATCATATCCATGGTCGCCAGGCACACCACTTTGGTGTCCTGACTTTTTATCTGGTATCTATTCCACCTCACTTTCTGTCTGAGGGTAGGACATGTGACCTGAAGCCAACACTATCAGCTCATTTTGCTCCTCTCTGTTTAGGGATAGGTTCTGGATTGGGTTCATAATCCAGGGAAAGCCAATAAGCGCTAATAAGGAACAATTCCCAAACTTTGGTTTGCGCTATCAGAGCGGAGAGTGCTCTTTTCCGGCTGGACTGTGGCAGCCACCTTACCACCACCAGGGGGAGATGTTGGCGAGCAGGGGCAGCACAGGGAAGCCTGCAGGGCAGCGACACCCATGTCTGAGAGGTTGTCTAAGCCCCCCACATTTCCCCACCCCCCCGCAAGCCAGCTATAATTCCAGCACTTGTGTATCACTTAAGCCAATATTTTCCATGTTTGGATTGTGTGAAAATATCCAAATGGATAGGTGAAGCTCAACACGCCATGGAGATTAACAGTCACCAGAAGAGGTTTCCCTGAAGTTTCTAGAAGTTCCCCAGACTGAGTAGGAGGGGGGGAATTGCTCCCAGAAGAGGGAACAGCAAACACAGGACTAAAGGCCAACAGAGCAGGGAGCCTGGGCTACCATTTGTCACCCAGTACACACTGCCTGCAACTGTTTCAACTATATATCTATTAGGAAATGAGCCTTGTGTGCATTCCTCACTTTCAAATGAAAAAAGAAATGTTTTGAAGCCCCTGAATAACCCCATCGTTCTTAATGAGAGTGAAAGTGTGAGAAGTCTGTAAAAGAAGGAAAACAAAAAAAGATACAAAAACATCAGAAGCAAGTCACAAAGAAAACTCACATATACCAGACTCCCACCGAAGGACTCCTTTCCCAGAATGAATAACAGACAGACACACTCTCACCACACTTATGCATATGTATACATATTCCAGTGATGCTTCATGCTTTAATAGTGGTCACTCGGGGCTTCCCTGGTGGCGCAGTGGTTGAGAGTCCGCCTGCCGATGCAGGGGACACGGGTTCGTGCCCCGGTCCGGGAGGATACCACATGCCACAGAGCGGCTGGGCCCGTGAGCCATGGCCGCTGAGCCTGCGCATCCGGAGCCTCTGCTCCACAGCGGGAGAGGCCACAACAGTGAGAGGCCCGTGTACCGCAAAAAAAAAAAAAAAAAAAAAAAAATAGTGGTCACTTATTTTGCCATCTTTCAATGAAAGATAATAAAAATAGTACTACTAAGGTGTGGTGATACAAGCACTTTCAGATGCTACAATACAACCATTCTGAAAAATAATTTGAGAATACATATCAAGAGTCATAAATAATAACTTAATTTGACATAGTAATTCTGCTCCTAGAAATCTGTGATAAGAAGATTGAAAAAGCTTTAGGTATGATATAGATACCATCACCATTTGTAATATCAAAAAATTAAAGTAACTTAAATATCCAACGAAAAGGTAACATTACTGAACTTCTAATTGAATAAATATTTTATACCAAAGGATGTTTATCAAAAGTTAATAAAACAGAAGAATACATTTTTCTACAATAAGTGAAAAGCTAAATAAAATTTGCATGTACAGCACAATCTTGATTCTGGGAAAACAAGATACATTCATTTCAATCTTTTTGTTGATTCATCTTTTAATTTTTAGGAATAAGTGAGAAATGGATTAAATATATTTCCCAGTGAGACTAACCTTAGCTTTTCAGGTGTGATCAAAGTAGTCAGCTCAATTCTCCCCTCAGTTATCTGGGTGTTCAATGTGGTCAGCTCCCTTAGGTGGTTTTATTTATGACAGGAGCCCTGATAGCTCAGTACTAAACAGCTGACAGCAATACCAGTCCGGGCTGGGCTGCCGGCTTGTGAGCTGAGTAGTTGTTGATAATCGACACAACTTCTGTTAACAGTGTGATCATGTGCACTGCTTAGTGCTTTAAAAATAGTTTGTAGTTTATATCCTCATTTCTTCCCTTCTTTTAAGTGTGCATCATCGATATGTGTGGCCAAGAAACTCCATTACTTACATTCAGGCAGAAGTTACAATAACCTTAATTAAAAATACGTTTTCTTTCTTCCAGGATGTGAAAAAATAATTCACCTGGCATATAGCCCAACTATCTGGTCCCTACATTAAAAACTAGGCAGTTGGCTGTTAAGAGAAGACAACAAGAGACAGGCAATTCAGCTCCCTGACGTACAAGGAGCCATTAGTGAAAGACATTTCCTTATGTCACTTTGGAGGATGTTCTGTTACACCCTAGAAAGTGGGAGGGAACAATCAAGTTGAGAGTACATTTCACAAACATAATAGTTTTCATTTGATGGAGGGCAAAAATAGCATTGGCTCCTACTATGACTGGTTTTTAAAAAATCACACAGAAAATGCCTTAAAAGCTTAAAAATCTCCCATAGCTGCCTGAGTACAATCCCCAAAAGCCTACATCTGAAGATCAGTGAGGTGACACTGATGTTGAGGGGTGCAATTGCAAAGCACATACATCCTCCCTTGGCTGTGTGGTTCTTTTATTTCTCACACACCACGCATAGCCAGTTACCACCAAACCCAGAGAGTATGGAGTCTATTCATTAAGTTGGTCCCAGGCAACCTGAAGGGCCCCAGGGCTGCTGGGATCTCAATGGTGCGGAGATTCACAGGATCTCAGATCTGTTGTATTTTTATATCACAAAATACAACACCTTTGGAGGCGTTTAGAATTTTTCCACTTATCTACAAGGTATTTCTACTTCAGTATCTCCTCTCTCGTGTCAAACTCGTGGACTCAAGGTGTCCTAGGGCTGGAAGAAACCCTAGAGGATTCTACCCCATTCACGAGGTGAAGGATGGGGAGACAGTAGGTAGCAAAGTCAGGGATACGTACAAAGGCAGGGGTGGGAGTGCTTGGCTAGAGGGAGCATTCATTCCAACTGATAACCTGTGGTTTGTGTCAGGAACTAGTTGCCCTCACGACCACCTGCTCTTCCTCAAAAGTTAGGGTCTCTCACTAATTCAGCCCCCTGCCTCTCACCTGGGAGGAGTGAACAGCTCAGCAGAAGAACCTTCAGCTGAGCCCACAGATCCAGTTGGCCATCATCTAATAGAGACAATGCATTTTCTTTCTTATTTATAACTAATTTTGTATTTTGATGGAGTTTCTCTGTTTTTTTTTTGGATCTCCTGTGAATCTTTTGTTTTTTTATACATCTTTATTGGAGTATAATTGCTTTACAATGGTGTGTTAGATTCTGCTTTATAACAAAGTGACTCAGCTATACATATACATACATCCCCATATCTCTGGAGTTTCTCTTTCAATAAAGTTCCTATATGTGGTCCAAGCACAGCAGGAACTCTTCTTCAAAACTCACCCTATTACTTTTGCCTTCCCAGCCTCATTTCTTCTGGGTAATGGAAACTTCTCTGCATTTTGAAAAACCGCATCTCCTCCATTTTCCATCTGTATGATTTGGAGAACCCTACCCTTGGCTCATCTTTCCTTCTCAAACACCTCCAATTCACTTAATAAAAATCTACCCTTCTTCTGATCTCCTAGCAATTTTGGAACTATTCTAGATTGTTTCTCTTCTTCAAATCCAATCAATCTCTTGCTTATCCAACAGTTGCTTCCTCTGCAAAGGCTCCTCCCTCGTGCCTCTTGCTCTCTTCAGCACTTGACTTGACTCTGGGATTGCTAAGCAATGCCCTGGTGGTTCCCCTCACCATCACTTTTCTTCAGCTCAGTGCATATTTCATACTACTGTCAGACTAAGCATCCTTTAAAAATCATTGTCATCAAATCTAGAAACAATAAATGCTGGAGAGGGTGTGGAGAAAAGGGAACCCTCTTGCACTGCTAGTGGGAATGTGAATTGATACGGCCACTATGGAGAACTGTATGGAGGTTCCTTAAAAAACTACAAGTAGAAGTACCATATGGCCCAGCAATCCCACTACTGGGCATATACCCTGAGAAAACCATAATTCAAAAATTGTCATGTACCAAAATGTTCATTGCAGCACTATTTACAATAGCCAGGACATGGAAGCAACCTAAGTGTCCATCAACAGATGAATGGATAAAGAAGATGTGGCACATATATACAATGGAATATTACTCAGCCATAAAAAGAAACGAAATTGTGTTATTTGTAGTGAGGTGGATGGACCTAGAGTCTGTCATACAGAGTGAAGTAAGTCAGAAAGAGAAAAACAAATACCGTATGCTAACACATATATATGGAATTTAAGAGAAAAAAAAAGTCATGAAGAACCTAGGGGTAAGACAGGAATAAAGACACAGACCTACTAGAGA
Source organism: Leucopleurus acutus (assembly GCF_964270905.1). Classification (NCBI taxonomy): domain Eukaryota; kingdom Metazoa; phylum Chordata; class Mammalia; order Artiodactyla; family Delphinidae; genus Leucopleurus; species Leucopleurus acutus. The sequence continues at coordinate 38,899,729 of NC_139142.1, forward strand.
ATGGACTTGAGGATATGGGGAGGGGGAAGGGTGAGCTGTGACAAAGCGAGAGAGTGGCATGGACATATATACACTACTAAACATAAAATAGATAGCTAGTGGGAAGCAGCTGCATAGCACAGGGAGATCAGCTCGGTGCTTTGTGACCACCTAGAAGGGTGGGATAGGGAGGGTGGGAGGGAGATGCAAGAGGGAGGAGATATGGGGACATATGTATATGTATAGCTGATTCACTTTGTTATACAGCAGAAACTAACACACCATTGTAAAGCAATTATACTCCAATAAAGATGTTAAAAAGAAAAATCATTGTCATCTTGCTCGCCCCTTGCTTCAGAAGCTACAGTGACTCTCTGTCATCTGTCACATCAAACATAAACTCCTCTCCTTTGTTTTGCCTTAAGCACCTCAAAAAAATCTGTCCAAGTTTATTTTCTATGGCTCCTTGCGACAATGAACTTTTCCCTGTTCTTGAACTCACTGTGCTCTGTGACAACCACTGTGTATACACAATGCCCTCTCTTGTTGAAATGATCTCCTTCCCCCGTCTCCCAGCACTTTTGTCTTCAGGTCATACCACAAGACCCAGCTCACAGGTCACCTCCAAAACAGTAGTCATTGGGCTCACACAGAATGCTAACACTATAGCATTCTTTATGCGGAATTGAAAGCATCCATCTTCTCCCACTAGATTGTGAGACCCTTGAGGACAGCATATCCATAACTTCCATACCTGTCCCATAAAAGGGGCTTAATAATAGTTAACAACAATGATGATGATGAACATTATTAACTAATATTTATATAGAACTCACTATTTGCCAGGCATTTTCTAAGGGAAAATATATATATACACACACAAACACATATAATCATTCTCACCTCACACATAAGGAAACTGAAGCTCAAGGTGCTTGAGTAACTTCCGCATTTTCTCATTAGTAAATAGCAGAGCAGAGATTTAAGCCAGAGGTTTTTGAGACTATACTGATGGATGTATTAATGAGCAATGAAGAAACAAATTCTAATCCCTGATACCTGCCCTTCTATGCCTCAGTTTCTGCTCTGACTAGATTGTCTACCACTTATTATTTCCAAGCCCCGGGCTGCGGTTCTGAATTCTGATACCTCCTCTCCCTGCCTATGGAGTAACTCTCCTGCTTAGAACTGGGTAACTCTCAACACTTGCATCTGTGCTAACACCTCAGACTCTGTACTCACCTTCCTGGTCTGAGTCTTTCTGAAAGGGCATGCCTTCCCTGCGGTGACATGTCTCATCCTTGCCTCCGCCTTTGTCTTTTCTTTTTTTTCCTTTCAGCTACCATTTATTGTATACTGTGCTATGCCCTTAATATGATTTATTGAGTAACACTTCATTTGTGAAACCACCTTTATTATTTGTGTGTGTACATATATGTGTATAATATCATATATATAATATATAAACAATACATGTAATAGATAAAAAACAAATATATATGATTACTTAGAGTTGTATGTTAGATATCATCACTCGGCAACTGTAGCCTCCTATTTTTAATTATTATGGCTTTATAATAATATTCACTGTGGCTCAGCAAGTATTTTCCCCATGTTCCCTCTTCAAACTTTGATTATCCATCCCCATATTTTTGTTCATTAAGAAAGATGTTAGAACCGTATTGCTGGAAGTTTTTTTTAAGTAGGTTTTGGGTTCCTGTGCAAGATGGCAGTGTAAGAAGATCTTGAACTCACCTCCTCCCACAAACAATCCAAATCTACAGCTACATATGGAACAACTTTTTCTGGAAAACGAAAACAAAAACAAAAGACCTAAAAACTGGCTGAGTGACTCCTACGCATCACCTCAGGTGAATGATAGAAGGCCCACATCAAACAGATAGGAGAGTCTAGAACACTGTCTCGCCAGAAACCTCACCCCTGGTGCAGAGACGCACAGTTGGGAGAGTCCTCAAAACCCAGAGCCTCCCTCTGAGTATTCAAGGGTTTGAACCCCACATCAGTCACCCCAACTTTTAAGACCTGTACCCCCAAAACATCTAGCTTTGAAAGCCAACTGTGCTCACATCTACCACACCCACAAGGCTGTAGCAATCTGAGAAATGGCTATTGAAAGGCTTACATGCTCAGACACACCTGCCCTAGGGCCCAGCATGGAAGCAACCAGTGGAAGGGTGCCCAGACTTTTGTAAGAGAGGCTCATATTCTTGTCTTGGAGCCTCAGCCCAAGGGGCAGGCATCTCATTTGATGCATACCTGGGGGCCTGCTGGGGTGCTCTATGGGGACGGAGACTGGAGGGCACCATCTTTGTACTCTACCGCACTCCCGCCAGTGGGCATCATCTTTCTTTTTTTTTTTCTTTCTTTTTTCATTTTCTTTTTTCTTTCCCAGTGGGCACCATCTCTACACTCTTCCTCTGTCTCTGCCCCCTCCAGCTGGTGGGCACCATCTTTGTGCTTTCCCCCTGCCACACTCCAGGGTGCCAGCATCTCCTAGAGGGAAGCTTCTACACACATCTGGTGCCCCAGTTTTTACATCTGGTGCCCCAATTTTTGCTGCTGCCAGGGGGTGGCAATTGAATTTTGACAACGGTAAAAAGTTTATTCAGTGAAAAGGATAGTCTTTGCAACCAGTGGTGCTGGAAACATTGGTATCCATACACAGAAAAGAAAAAGAACTTTGATCCATATCTCACACTATATAAAAATTAACTTAGGGCTTCCCTGGTGGCGCAGTGGTTGAGAGTCCGCCTGCCGATGCAGGGGACACGGGTGCGTGCCCCGGTCCGGGAAGATCCCACATGCCGTGGAACGGCTAGGCCCGTGAGCCATGGCCACTGAGCCTGCGCGTCCGGAGCCTGTGCTCCGCAATGGGATATGCCACAACAGTGAGAGGCCCGCGTACCAAAAAAAAAAAATTAACTTAAAATGAATCATAGATATAAATATAATACTAAAAACAATAAATCTCCTAGATGAAAAAATAGAATGTGAATTTGGGATTGGGCAGATGCTTCCTATATAAGACACTAAAAGCTGATTAATAAATTCAAAAGTTAATAACCTGGATTTTATTAAAATTTAAAAAAAATTTTGTCTATATGTGGTGATGGGTGTTAACTAGTTTAGTCTAGTTAGAAATGTGGTGATCATTTCACATATATATACAAAAATTGAATCATTACATTGTACACCTGAAACGAATATAATGTTATAATAATAATATAAGGTTAATATAATATAAGGTGTCAAGTATGCCTCAATTTTAAAAGAATTAACTATAATTAAATTAAGCTGGTTTTCTGAAGTCCAAGCTATTGATTGGATATGGGGGCTATTTTGTCTCTATTCATGCTTAAGATACTCTGCTCTTAAGAGTATAAGCTCATCTTCTCTGTGGAAATAAACAGCAAAAAGAAGAGGTTCTACGGTGTCTCCAGTATGATGGGCTTATAAGATAGGCAGTAGTAATTGTTATTAAGTTCAGTGTACTCAGAGTCTCCAATAATCTGGCAAATGTGAATGAAAAAAAAATTTTTTTCCTATGAGTCTGAAAAAAAGTTTGTTTTTGAAAATATAAAACAAAAAAGTCATTTTTTATTAAATTTTATTAAACATAAATTAATTTGGGAAAAACTGATATGTTTATAGCTTTCAGGAACTCCCATTCAAAAACATGGTTCCGCTCTCTCACATATCCTTTTAATATTATGGTAACTCCATTACATAGGATACACTCAATAACTAATTATTATTATCTTAGATATTTGTGCTTTTATTGCTATTCTGAATGGTAGTTTTATTACATTGTTTTCTTTTTCTAGCTGAGAGTTACTAGTTAATCAGAAAGCTATTTTTTAACAGTCACTTACATGTTTTCTTTACTGATAATGGCTTTTTATCTTGTATCTGTAGAAAAAAATACCATCTAAAAATAATAATGTCTGTTTTTGCCTGTACCCACACCTAGAACATTAGGGCAACATTAAATAGAAGTGGCCAATAGTAGACATTCTTAGCTCACTTCTGATTCTAATGAAAGTGCTTCTGGGATTTCATTAAGTACAAGACATAGATTTTTGATAGAATGATATTCATTATCATCTTTTAAAAAGTTCTTACACTTCTAATTTATTCAGAGATTCATTTTTATCAGAAACTTAAAATATTCCATTGTCTTCCTTTATTAATATAATATGCTTTATGACTAGTTTTTTAATGAAATCATCCATATATCCCCAAAATAAAACTAATCTGGTCTTGGTAAATTATTCTCCTAATTTACTGCTGAATTTCTGGTTTAGAACAAAGTGAGTTTGTTCTGTTTTTCTTCTCTGTGTTATATTTTACTGAATTTGTTAGGGTTTTCCTAGGTTTAAAAGTGAATTGTATAGCACAGGGAACTATACTCAATATCTTGTAATAACCTATGATGGAAAATAATCTTAAAAATTATATATATATATATATATATATATATATATATATATATATATATATCTGAATTGCTTTCCTGTATACCTGAAACTAACACAACATTGTAAATCAACTATATTTCAATAAAATTTTTTTTTAAAAAGTGAATTGAAGAGCTTTTCATTTTTTTCTATATTGTATAACAGTTGATATGTGTCTTCAAAGCTTGGAATAATTCAAGTTGGTAAGAACATTTAAACCCACAGCTTTTTTGTTGCTGTCACTTGTTTGATAATTTAAAATTTTTTTTTCCTTAGATATTTATACCTTCAACTTATCAATTCCATGTTATTCAGTTTTGGTTATTTACAATTTTTCAGAAAATTATCCATTTTAATTAGAAAGCTGTACATACCTCATAATTTTTAAAGTTGCCCATTTATGGTGTTATAGCGCTCTTTTTACTTCTGACATTTTGTCTATTTTTCTTAATCCAACTGGCAGTGATGTCTCTATTTTCTGGTTTTGTCTTTCTGAGAACTAACTCTTGAATTTGCTTATTCATAACTTTATATATATTATATATATTGGCCTCTTTATTTTAAAATAATCTGTACTTTTTCCTCTAATACAATCATTTGTTTTTATTATGTCAAGTTCATATTGGTTAATTCAGCTATAAAGTACCATGCTTTCAGATTTTATGTTTTCTTCCTTATTTTATAATGTGTATTGCCTAAGTGGAGTGTGTTTCCTTTGCTTTTACCATCTTCAGGGTAATATTCCAAAGTCACCATAATCCTGATACCAAAACAGAAGAAAAAGAACCATTTCATTATAAACAGAGAAACAAAATTCTTAAACAAGACCTCAACAAATCAAATTCAAAACAGAGTTAAAAGACTAGGACTTTACAACTGATTAGCATTTATCTTACAAATGTTAAGAATTGTTCATCATTAGGAAATCCATTAAATAGAAAGGTGAAACCAATCAAAGCATCTTGTCAACAGATACCAAAAATAATTTCAATAAAATTTTACACACTTCCTAATGAAAAGCAAACTGAAGAAAACTAACTTAATTTAACAAGAAAACTAAAGGAAATTATAGACTTAGTTGTGTAATATTAAAAGTGTCTCTACAAGGAACAAGACAAGGAAGCCCATTAGAACTATTATTAGTCAACACTACATAGCAGGTCCAAGAAAAAAATCTATAATTAAAACTTAAAATGACCAGAAAAAAAGTGATGAAACTACAATCTTCGAAGATAATCTTTTACCTAGGTAAGTGAGGTAAATCAAGTAGAAAACTATTAGAGTCAGTAAAGTGGCCAGATAAGATCAACAACAAAAAAAATAAACAGATTTCCTATAACCCAACAATGATAGCTGAGCAAATTTAACTTTTAAAAAAGATCCAATTCTCTATAGCAACAGAGCCCATGAACTAATTAGGAATAAAGCTAACATGGATGTGCAAAGCCTTGGGTAATGAACTGTAAAACCCCACTGGATAACACAACATTGTAAATCAACTATACTTCAGTTAAAAAAAAAGAAACACTGGAGGATATAAAAGAAAACTTGAATAAACAGAAAGACATAGTGTATCTGTCGGTTCACAGTTGGCCCCCATACATGGAGGGCAAGGGGAGACGCTTCTGGATTGGTAGGTGGCTGGTTTAAGAAGCAGGGGAAATTATTTACGTGTGAGGCTTGTCCTGGGCGGCCACAGATGAGTAGATCTCCACACCCACCTGCCAGAATCTTGAGTTTATACAGAGGCCTTAACTGGGTTCAGTCACGTATTCAGACCAGGTGGTCTCCACAACACTTTACTGTCTCAAGGCTGTGTCCTTGGAACAGCTCCTAGTGTGGGCATGGTGGGCAGAATGTACCTTCCAAGAACAGGGGAGAGGGTAAGGACCCTATGATTGCCCAAGTGCAGCTCACTGGTCAAGTGGCACTCACGTCCTCTAGATCAGCGGTCCCCGACCTTTTTGGCACCAGGGACCGGTTTCGTGGAAGACGATTTTTCCACGGATGGTGGGGAGGTGGTTCAGGCGGTATCTTGAGCGACGGGGAGCAGCAGATGAAGCTTTGCTCAGTTGCCCACCGCTCACCTCCTGCTGTGCGGCCGGGTTCCTAACAGGCCGAGGAACGGTACCTCGGGACTCCTGCTCTAGATGACCTCCCCCAACAGTGTCCCTGTATGGACAGATGTACTGTTGTAAAAATATAACTTCGCTCCAATTCGTCTACATTGATCACTGAACTTGCCAGCTGATTCCCAACTTTATGTGCAAGAACGCTTAGAACTTTTTTTAATGTGAAAAACAACCGTAAGTGGTGACTTACCCTACAGGATATCAAAATTTTCATCAAAGCTTTCATAAAATGGTGGAGTGATGACACAAGAAAGGGGAAGCATATCAGTGGAACAGAGTAGAGATTTCAAGAACAGACCCTCATATACATGGGAATTTAATTCAAGGTAAAAGTTGTATTTCAAATGATAGGACAGAATGCCTTGGCGGACTTCTGGTGAAGATTACAGAGTAAGCAGATGAAGAAAAACTCACCACTACTACACACCTGACTCTCAACAATTAGAATTGCCAGATTTTTTTTTTTTCGTTTTCTGCATAGCTTAGCTTAAAAGCAGAAGAGGAAATCTTCCAGTGCCAGAAATAAAGAAACTACTTTATTGAGTAGGAGGTGAAGCTATATGGCCCAGAGAAGTAATTGGATTTGATACATGCTTAGGGATTTATACTTTAATATCTATACCTGCATTATGTTAAGAACCAGGTGGTCCTGTCAGGAAAATATTGCCTGACAACACAAGATTGCAGCCGCAAAGCCTCATGGATATTGCTGGAAACAGAGGAGCCGCAGAAGCCTTTCCAACTGTAGCTTCTCATCACTGGCAAGGAAGATATAGCAGAGACTAGGCCTGTGGACACTATACTCCTGGCAATAAAATCACTGATGCCATTTTTGATAGGATTCAATAACTCCTACCAGGGTACAGGTCTGCAAGCTTCTTGGTTTTCCAGTTTGATGAATAGGTCTCATTCTGATATTAGTGATGATATCCATAATGATAAGAAGTCATAGTAGGAATTCTCTATTCCCTAGTCCCTCAGGTTCCCATAGAAGTAGTCAAGCCCTATCACTCCATCATTATCACCACCCTACAGCACTCTGATTCTGCCATTGCAGGGAATCAGATGGTTATCTATGAGATCAATTGAAACCTCAGTATTGAGTGCCCACATGACACTAACCCTCACTGCATGAATGGGCTAAAAACCTTGTAGGCACTCTTCAGATTCCTTTGTTTCATTTCTTCCAATGGTGCTGCCTGCCTTCCTGAGTTTTTCCATGACATATGGTCTCTCTATTTCTGGACTCAGATGAAATGAGATGTCACAGATATGGTCACTTAGATTCCCAAGTATTTACCTACAGGATAGTGAAGCACAGATGAGCCTTGGCCAATGGGAAACAGGGAATGGGAGGGAGCTGAGCAGATAAATTTTCTCTCCCTTCTCCCCTCCATGAACTATTCAAAGTGCACCTCCTCTTTTCTGACCTTTCAGGCAATACCTGCATACAAGTAAATGCTGCTGTTCCACGCCAAGTCTCCTCTTACTCTCCGTGAAGCTATTAACCACTGCTTCATTTTGCCTCTTTCCTTGCTTCACTTCATTTTTTTCCCTTAATCTCACTATCCTTGGCTTGTGTTTCCCAAATACATGTCATTTTTCACATGACATGTGTCTCCCCCTAGCTTTTATACTCCATTGTCTTGAATGAGTCTTATTTCTGTTACCTATCACAGTGATCCATGAAAATTTTGTTTCTAAAACAATTTTAAAAGAATAATATAGAGCTTGAGTCTTTAAAAGTATATACTTTCTCTTTAAGAATGATTTTTCTATCTTATCCAGTTTTGTAGCCATATTTCTGACCTTCATTTATTCTTACTTTTGTATTTAATGGATTTCAATGTTCACTGACAGTTTTTATACCACTTTCTCCATTCTTGATTTCTTAAGTGTGTATCAGCATTTCTTCAAGTAATTTTTTGTTAAGAATATGTTGAATTGATTGCAAAAATGTCCTCAGTTTTTCACACCCTCCCTGTATCCACGTCTCCTGCAATTTTACAGGTCTTCCCATTAAGAGGTAGAGTCTATCTTCCTACTCTTGTGGCCTTGAGACTTGCTCTGACCATATCTGTATGGTGCAAGTGATGTTGAGTCCGTCTGAGCCTAGGCCTCAGAAGATCTTGTGTACTTCCACCATTGGAACCCTAAAACCACCAGCTGAATAAGCCAGGGTAGCCTGCTGAATGATGAAATATATGTAGCTCCCTCACCACAATGGTCTTACCTGATAGCCAGACAATTGTCAGCCAGCTAGCCACCTAGCCCTCAGCCAATGCATTAGCTGACTGCAGATGCATGAGCGAGCCTAACCAATCAGCTAAGACAAGCCCAGCTCCACAGAACTGCCCAGCTGAGCTGTAGAGTTATAAGGAAAAATTCACATTTGAGGATTTAAGGAACTAAATTTTAGGATGATTTATTGAACAGCAATCCCTAACTGATACAAAAGATAATTGGGTGGCATTTTCTAAGACTATGCACACCTAAGAGTAATATATTTATGCCTCTTTATTACTTGACCATCAACCTCACATTTCAAATTGATTTAAAAATTCTTTCCTCAAAACTCTGTATATATTGCTCTATTATTTTCTGGCACTATATTTTGCTATTTGTAGTCCTTCGTATGTGCTTGTACTTAATGTCTGATTCCTTTTATATTTTTATTTATCTTCGTAATTGAAACATATCTCCATGATCTGGCATTTTGTCAACCTTTCCTCAAACATAGGAAATTGATACAGAAGTGACATTAAAAGATATCACTGAAGAAGATACTTATCTGTATGATAAGTATCTTCTTCAGTGATATCTTTTAATGTCACTTCTGTATCAATTGTTTACTCCCCATAAATATCTGTGTCTTAAAGTTTTTCCCTCTGTTGTATGTCCTCTATAAATGCACTTTTTCATAATATTACAACTGTTTAACTGTTGCCTCTGCATTATGGGAGAAATCATTAAATTTGCCTTCATATTACTATTCCCATTATTAATGTTATATTGACATTCTGCTATGTTTTCAATATTGATTTTAATATGCTTCATATTTTTACTTACTATGTAATCTTTTCTAACCCCACTCAACTCCATCTTCACTTTTAACTATAGTTCATCTGATCGTCTTTTCTTTGCAACTTGTTCTCTTGTTATAGCTTTCTCTCCCTGTTTTATAGATGCCACATCATTACATATGTTACTGTCAACACTAATTTTTTCCTAAATGTTTTTCTAATTTCAGGGATTACTCATGTAAAGAGATTTCTATTTCTCTGAGTTATAAAACTTATGTAATATTTCTTTTATTCTGAAATAGTTTTACATGTTGAGCAACACGCCAGCTGTTGTTGGAGTCTGTTCTTGTTTTTCAGTTTACTCCTCATGGAATAAGGAAAAAACAGCCTAGACTCAATGTTTGCCAACACACAGAGATTGTGGCTTAGTTTTAGTACAGTGCATTGCAATTGGAAGGCATAGTGAAATACACAGCATCTAGTTCAATCTCCAGGGCTTGGAGATAGTCCTCTATTATGGCTTTGCTGGATTTCAGTGAAATACTTAATCACCCCCTATTCCTGCCATTTGACTCTCTGATATTGTGAAACATTGGAGAATTAGGGCTATTCTTGTTTTTGCCCACACCAACAGCCTTTTAACATTTTGGAACTGTATTTCCAATAATACAAAGCAAAACTCTTTGTTACCTCTCCACCCAAATGCACTTTTTTTGTCCCATGGTTTTGTGGAAGTTTCAGTGCCCAAATTAATGTATAAAAACAAGTACTAATGAGGCACGTGGAAATAGGAGGGGAGAGGTACAGTACTCAGATAGGAGAATAAAGTTCCAGTCAGAAAGCAACAGTGAGAGGGGGATGATGATGGTTTTATGGAGTTTCAGGTGGCAAAATAGATGTCAACAGTCATTTCAGCTCCATTTGTCTTAGACAATAGAAAATATGACCAGAAGCTGGAAGCAGATAAGCTGCAGCTTAGTTTTAAAGGTATTTTGAGTTCTTGGTCTTGGTGTATGTGGCAAGGTTGAGGGGATTATAGGGAGAGGGTGCCTTTGGAGTGGACATTGTAGTGGAAAGTAGGAACTAAGTCAAGGAATTCTGGACATGTACACTTCAACCCTGAAGTTTTTATCCCCACACCGTTTCCTCGAAATTCAGTTTTATTATTCATATAGGCTTGTGTAAATCTGTTAAGAAATTGTTGAGATGACCCATTATCTAAAAACTTCTGAAGTTGACAATTGCTTGATGTACCCAAAGGGAGAATACAGATACATTCAACCTCAGCTGGTATCAGGTAGAAGAGGATGAAATGAGATTCAGTGTTTTAAACACACTTAAATACCATTAACTTATGTTGAAGTTACTGACACTACTCATATTTTATGAATAATATTAATCACTGCTAGTAGAACATTCCTGTTCCACCTGAGCTTACAAATATCAGCAGAAACCCAAGTCTGTCACAAATCAGTGTAATAAGATAATAGTTCTGAAATATTACCAGATGTGGTTTTCATCTTCAGAAATTCTTGCACCACACACTGAAGCTGAGGCATCCAGTGCTTCAGAAGAAAGAGAGACACATCCAAGAACAACAAAGGAATTATCCAACATTGACTTTCAGAGCACACTTTTTAAGAGTGCAAGTACGAACAATAATCTTTAGTTGCCAGAATGAGACATTGGAGAGAGGAGTTCTCTGAATCCAAGTGTCTCTTTAAATACCCAGAATTAGTCCTGGCTGATGCTTTTCCCCTCTGGCCTCAACTAGTTGGGTTTCCTTCCCATGAGACAAAAGGAATCCTTACCAATATATTGCTTTTTTAAACATGCTGAACTCTAGCCTCAGTAGCCAAGTGTACAATATCAGAGTCTACCTGTAAGGGCAGTGAGCTGAGCCCTGGGTTTGAAATTAAGAACCCCAAATTGTATATTTACTTACGACTGACTTTCAACGTAAGGTTGAGCAACCAATAATTTGGTACTTCCAAGGAAGCACCTAAAACTTTTAATGGCTTGCACCTAAAACCCCATCTTTTTTTTCTGAAGCCTTTCTAGGCTCTGGATAAATCATAGTCCTTTTTTTTTTAACATCTTTATTGGAGTATAATTGCTTTATAATTGTGTGTTAGTTTCTACTGTATAATGAAGTGAATCAGCTATACATATACATATATCCCCATATCTTCTCCCTCTTGCATCTCCCTCCCACCCTCCCTATCCCATCCCTCTAGGTGGTCACAAAACACGGAGCTTATCTCCCTGTGCTACGTGGCTGCTTCCCACTAGCTATCTATTTTACATTTGGCAGTGTATATATGTCCAAAAAGCATAGTCTTAATCCTTATCTTTTCATCTATCAATATGATCTTTTGCAATGCATTTAAAAATTAATATATAATACACTTACCTCCTTTACTCATTTAATTTTGGCGTGCTTTTATTTGCCTGTTTGAAGATATTCTGTTTGACCACAGTGCCACCAGCTGTTCTCCATGATGATGCCTACAGAGATTAGGAATTAGATCTGTTTACCTTGCCCTGAAAGCACCTTCCCTAGCAGCACATCCATTTGTCATCGTGTTCTACTTTAGCATCCACATTTATTTAGCACATCTTTTACTTGGTAGTTTCATTTGTTTGTTAGGTTTTCATTTGTAATATTGATTCTCCTGGACTGTAAACATCTAGTGAATAGGAATTGTGTGTTTTGCTCCAGGGACCTACTTTCACTATCAGAGCAAAAGACACTCTGTCTCTTGGGGACCTCAAAGTATAGAGAAGGAGACAGGCAAAAATCACTGATTACACAAATCATGCTTAATATGGAAGATAAACTCATAAATTCTCTAGCACTTGTTAATAATAATGTTAACTGCATACTAAAATAAGGCTAGAGAAAAAACTCTTCTACTAGTCCAAACTGTAACCTCTCAATAATGTACTTTTAAACAAACAGCTTTGAAGTTCCAACTCTCTGCCAATTTACCTAGCTGTGTTTATCTCCTCTCAAGATGAACTATGGGAGTGGGAATTAAAACTTGGACACATCATTGGTCACCATACCACGTTGCTGTGAATCAGACCAATAGCCATCTGGCTCGTGAGTGTGTTTGCATACACCACCAAGCTTGGGGAAGGGCTGTTACTCAGGCTTCTGACCACAAGTATTGAGTCAGATTCTCTGGCTGATTAGAGTCCTTTGTTGGGAGAAGGCTTTGTGCTTGGGAAGCCTGTAGTTGTGGTTGTGTGGTTGTGGACATCACTTAGCTCAGAAGAACATGGCCTGGAAAATACCCAATGGGGAAGGTTGTAGTCATGCTTTACTCTTTATCCCTGGCATCAGTTGCCCTCATTTCATCTGTGGTGTGTATGACTATATATACCTTAGGTTTCTCCAGCATGTGTTTGGCAGGAAGGAAGGCCTCCTCTTATTTTGAAGCCCCCCATGCAGAGATAATTAATACACACACTGGAGTAAAACAAAGCATATTTTCTAGAGAAAAATACCTCATGCTTTGAGAACTTTCCTGAGAAGTGTCAGAATTATTTTGGGGGAACCATGTTATACCAAGCCCTTTTGGAGGGGAACCCAGGATAACTGGAAAACTAAAGATTTATTATTATTTCTGAATTAGTAACAGAAATTTACTTAATTGTGTTAATGGATTGGCATTTTTCTTGCATTGTTATTTATTTTACATGGCTAAAACTTTTTGAGTATAGAGTTTAAGTTGGGCATGGTAATAAATGTTGCACATGCATTAACTCATGTGATTTACATAATAAACCTCAGAGGTAAGTGAAATCATTTCTCCTACTCTAGAGATAAGAAAACCAAAGTTTAAAGAAGGTTACAGAGGAACTCCAGAAAGTCCTACAGTTTTAGGTAGTGGAACTAAGACTTGAAATTGGGTCTGTCTGGCTCTGAAAATTATTTTCCTAAGAACTACCATATCTACCATACAACTACTGTCTCTCACATTGAAGTATCTGGAGTGACACCACTGGGATTCCAACTTTGGCTCCACCACTGATCAGCTAGATAGCACTGGATAAGATTCTTCAATCCTTTGTGCCTCCATTTCCTCATCTATAAAATTGGGAAATAATAAAGTGTAACCTATATGGTTGGTAAGAAGTATAAATATGTACAATGCACTTAGTTCAGTGTCTGGAATCAGTAAATGCTCAACAAATGGTAGCTATCTTAGTTTTTATTCATTCAGCACAGCACTTGTTGAATGAAAGCAAAGTGAGCACTTCAGGGAAGATAAATATGTGATGTCTGTATTCAGGGACCATATAGTCTAGGGGAAAAGAGAGAGATGTAATTAAAAATTCAGTACAAGGCAGACAATGATTTAAAGTTGAAAGAGAGGGAGAGAATCTCGAAAAAAGAGAGTACATGCAGTTGGAGTAATCCAAGATACTTTAACGAAAGAAAAACATTGGGTCAAAAATGTGTGGAACATCTTCAATTGCTGGGTATAGTTCGAGATACTGAAATCAAAGGAGAAAAATCTCACAGTCTAGTGGTGTTTTATATCCACCAATCAGATTATAAGATCATGAAGAGCTTCTTTGTTTCCTCCCAAAACATATGTGGAGGGTTTTCTTAGTGTTAATACTCAGATTACCAAAACAAATTAATTTGGTCACAGATGTGGCAGCACCCTGCACCCTTGCCTCCCACTCCATCCCAAGCCTCCAGCACCTCATTAGTCAACTGCATCTATGGGTATTTGAAACTAAAGAGAAGTTTGTAAGGATAAAGGCCCACATGGAAGATTAAAGAGATCCATATATTTGATATTGATTCTTAAGAGGTATGCCAGCAAAATGATTTGTCATACAAATATTTGTCATAAAATATTTTTGAGTCATTATCAGTAGCTCTGGAAGATTTAGCAACTGTCTTTATTACTGCTTCTCCCATTCAGCCCTCTCTTAATTCCAGATTTATGTTTTCAGGCGGTTCACAGTTCACTTTGATATTTCACTCTAAGCTAAAGTGTTAAAATCTGAGTTGGTGATTTCTCTCCCTCAACTAGTTCCTGCTCCTCCTTTCTATGTCCACTAATGGTCCACAACTGTCCTCGTTCTTCAGAGTCTAAACAACACTGCCAATAGAAATATAATGTGAGCCATACATGTAACAAAATTTTCCAGTAGCCATTTTTTAAATTTTTAAAGAAACATGTTAAATTACTTTTTAAACATCATGTATAATCCAATACATTAAAAATACTATCATTTAACAGGTAAGCAATATAAAAATTAATGATATTTGCATTCTTTGATGAAAACGTCTTAGAAATCCAGTATATTTTACACTTAGAGTACACCTCAATTTAGACCAGCCAAGGTTCAAGTGCTTAATAGCTACATGTGGCCTGTGGCTACTATATTGGATAATGCACGTCTAGACCTTAAGTTACCTTTCACTCTTTCTCTCTCGCACTCTATATCCAAACATTTGGCATGTCTCTTATAACTATCTTGTCATTTCCATTTACCACATTATTTCCTTATCTACTAAGCACCTTAAATAACACACAGGTACCCGATCCATTGTGTTTTCTTGTTCTAATCCATCAGATACACTACTGTGAGGCTAACCTTCCCAGTGTGCTACCATCAATGGCTCCCAATTACCTACCAAATGGCATTCAAATACATCACCCTGGTGTTCAACACCCTCTACAAGATGTCCCTTAATCATTTCATAGCCTCCTTTTTCATGGTTCCCCTCCAAAACTCTGTCCTTCAGAAGCCAGACTACAGGTTGTTCCTCACTTACTGCTACATTCCCAACTCTCCCTTTGCTCACTGACCACCCTTTCTGCCTATTAAAGTCTTACCCTTTCTTCAAAGTCGTTGTGGAATGCTACTTCTTCATTAACTCTTGACTGTTCTTCCTAACTAGATAGAATCTCTTCATCCTTTCATAGCACAGTCCTGTATTTCTCACGCAATTTAAGCAAATCTATTTCTTTTTTTAAATTTTTATATTATTTTTTTACAGCAGGTTCTTATTAGTTATCTATTTTATACATATTAGTGTATATAAGTCAATCCCAATCTCCCAGTTCATCACACCATCACCATCCCCGCCCCCTGCTTTCCCCCCTTGGTGTCCATACATTTGTTCCCTACATCTGTGTCTCTATTTCTGTCTTGCAAACTGGTTCATCTATACCATTTTTCTAGATTCCACATATATGCATTAATATATGATATGTTTCTCTTTCTTACTTACTTCACTCTGTATGACAGTCTCTAGGTCCATCCATGACTCCACAAATGACCCAATTTCGTTCCTTTTTATGGCTGAGTAATATTCCATTATATATATGTGCCACATCTTCTTTATCCATTCATCTGTTGATGGACATTTAGGTTGTTTCCATGACCTAGCTATTGTAAATAGTGCTGCAATGAACATTGGGGTGCATGTGTCTTTTTGAATTATTGTTTTCTCAGGGTATATGCCCAGTAGTGGTATTGCTGGGTCATATGGTAATTCTATTTTTAGTTTTTTAAGGAACCTCCATACAGTTCTCCATAGTGGCTGTATCAATTTACATTCCTACCAACAGTGCAAGAGGGTTCCCTTTTCTCCACATCCTCTCCAGCATTTGTTGTTTGTGGATTTTTTGATGTTGCCCATTCTAACTGGTGTGAGGTGATACCTCATTGTAATTTTGATTTGCATTTCTCTAACGATTAATGATGTTGAGCATCTTTTCATGTTGTTTGTTAGCAATCGGTATAACGTCTTTGGAGAAATGTCTGTTTAGGTGTTCTGCCCATTTTTGGATTGGGTTGTTTGTTTTTTTAATATTGAGCTGCATGAGCAGTTTATATATTTTGGAGATTAATCTTTTCTCCATTGATTCATCTGAAAATATCTTCTCCCATTCTGAGGGTTGGGTTTTAATCTTGTTTATAGTTTCCTTTGCTGTGCAAAAGCTTTTAAGTTTTATTAGGTCCCATTTGTTTATTTTTGTTTTTATTTCCATTACTCTAGGAGGTGAGTCATAAAAGATCTTCCTGTGATTTATATCCAAGAGTGTTCTTCCTATATTTTCCTCTAAGAGTTTTATAGTGTCCAGTCTTATCTTTAGGTCTTTAATCCATTTTGAGTTTACTTTTGTGTATGGTGTTAGGGAGTGTTCTAATTTCATTCTTTTACATGTAACTGTCCAGTTTTCCCAGCACCACTTATTGAAGAGACTGTCTTTTCCCCATTGTATACCTTTGTCTCCTTTGTCATAGATTAGTTGACCATAGGTGCGTGGGTTTATCTCTGGGCTTTCTATCCTGTTCCATTGATCTATATTTCTGTTTTTGTCCAGGACCATATTGTCTTGATTACTGTAGCTTTGTAGTATAGTCTGAAGTCAGGAAGTCTGATTCGTCCAGCTCTGTTTTTTTCCCTCCAGATTGCTTTGGCTATTTGGGGGGTTTTTGTCTCCATACAAATTTTAAGAGTTTTTGTTCTAGTTCTGTAAAAATGCCATTGGTAGTTTGACAGTGATTGGATTGAATCTGTAGATTGCTTTGGGTAGTATAGTCATTTTCACAATATTGATTCTTCCAATCTAAGAACATGATATATCTCTCCATCTGTTTGTGTCCTCTTTGATTTCTTTCATTGTGTCTTATAGTTTTCTGAGTACAGGTATTTTACCTCCTTAGGTAGGTTTATTCCTAGGTATTTTATTCTTTTTGTTGCAGTGATGCATGGGATTGTTTCCTTAATTTCTCCTTCTAATATTTCATTGTTAGTGTATAGGAATGCAAGAGATTTCTGTGCATTAATTCTGTATCCCACAATTTTACCAGATTCACTGATTAGCTCTAGTAGTTTCCTGGTAGCATCTTTAGGATTATCTATGTATAGAATCATGTCATCTGGAAACAGTGACAGTTTTATTTCTTCTTTTCCAGTTTGTATTCCTTTTATTTCTTTTTCTTCTGTGATTGCCATGGCTAGGACTTCCAAAACTATGTTGAATAAGACTGGTAAGAGTGGACATCCTTGTCTTGTTCCTGATCTTAGAGGAAGTGCTTTCAGTTTTTCACCATTGAAAATGATGTTTATTGTGGGTTTGTCATATATGGCCTTTATTATGTTGAGGTAGTTTCTCTCTGTGCCCACTTTCTGGAGAGTTTTTATCATAAACGGGTGTTGAATTCTTTCAAAAGCTTTTTCTGCATCTATTGAGATGATCATATGGTTTTTATTCTTCAGTTTGTTAATATGGTGTATCACATTGATTGATTTGCATATATTGAAGAATCCTTGCATCCCTTGGATAAATCCCACTTGATCATGGTGTATGATCCTTTTAATGTGTTGTTGGATTCTGTTTGCTAGTATTTTGTTGAGGATTTTTGCATCTATATTCATCAGTGATATTGGTCTGTAATTTTCTTTTTCTGTAGTATCTTTGTCTGCTTTTGGTATCAGGGTGATGGTGGCCTCGTCAAATGAGTTTGGGAGTGTTCCTTCCTCTGCAATTTTTTGGGAAAGTTTGAGAAGGATGGGTGTTAGCTCTTCTCTAAATGTTTGATAGAATTCACCTGTGAAGTTGTCTGATCCTGGACTTTTGTTTGTTGGAAGATTTTTATTCACAGTTGCAATTTCATTACTTGTGATTGGTCTGTTCATATTTTCTATTTCTTCCTGGTTCAGTCTTGGAAGGTTATACCTTTCTAAGAATTTGTCCATTTCTTCCAGGTTGTCCATTTTATTGACATAGAGTTGCTTGTAGTAGTCTTTTAGGATGCTTTGTATTTCTGCAGTGTCCCTTGTAACTTCTCCTTTTTCATTTCTAATTTTATTGAGTCCTCTCCCTCTTTTTCTTAGTGAGTCTGGCTAAAGGTTTATCAATTTTGTTTATCTTCTCAAAGAACCAGATTTTAGTTTTATTGATCTTTGCTATTATTTTGTTTGTTTCTATTTCATTTATTTCTGCTCTGATATTTATGATTTCTTTCCTTCTACTAACTTTGGGTTTTGTTTCTTCTTCTTTCTCTAGTTCCTTTAGGTGTAAGGTTAGATTGTTTATTTCAGATGTTTCTTTTTTCTTGAGGTAGGATTGTATTGCTATAAACTTCCCTCTTAGAACTGCTTTTGTTGCATCGCATAGGTTTTGGATCCTTGTATTTTCAGTTCCATTTGTCTCTAGGTATTTTTTGATTTCCTCTTTGATTTCTTCAGTAATCTCTTGGTTATTTATTAATGTATTGTTTCGCTTCCATGTGTTTGTGTTTTTTACGTATTTTCCCCTGTAATTTATTTCTAATCTCATAGCATTGTGGTCAGAAAAGATGCTTGATATGATTTCAGTTTTCTTAAATTTACTGAGGCTTGATTTGTCACCCAAGATGTCATCTATGCTGGAGAATGTTCCGTCTGCACTTGAGAAGAAAGTGTAATCTGCTGTTTTTGGATGGAATGTCCTATAAATATCAATTAAATCTATTTGGTCTCTTGTGTCATTTAAAGCTTCTGTTTCCTTATTAATTTTCTGTCTGGATGATCTGTCCATTGTGTAAGTGAGGTGTTAAAGTCCCCTACTGTTATTGTGTCACTGTCGATTTCCTCCTTTATACTGTTAGCATTTGCCTTATGTATTGCAGTGCTCCTACATTGGGTGCATATATATTTATAATTGTTATATCTTCTTCTTGGATTGATCCCTTGATCATTATGTAGTGTCCTTCCTTTGTCTTGTTACATTATTTTAAAGTCTATTTTATCTGAGTATTGCTACTCCAGCTTTCTTTTCATTTCCATTTGTATGGAATATCTTTTTCCATCCCCTCACTTTCAGTCTGTATGTGTCCCTAGGTCTGAAGTGGGTCTCTTGTGGACAGCATATATATGGATCTTGTTCCTGTATCCATTCAGCTAGCCTGTGTCTTTTGGTTGGAGCATTTAATCCATTCACATTTAAGGTAATTATCGATATGTATGTTCTTATTACCATTTTCTTAATTGTTTTGGGGTTTGTTTTTGTAGGTCCTTTTCTTCTCTTGTGTTTCCCACTTAAAGAAGTTCCTTTAGCATTTGTTGTAGAGCTGGTTTGGTGGTGCTGAATTCTCTTAGCTTTTGCTTGCCTGTAAAGCTTTTGATTTCTCCATCGAATCTGAATGAGATCCTTGCCACGTAAGGTAATCTCGGTTGTAGGTACTTCCCTTTCATCACTTTAAATATATCATGCCACTCCCTTCTGGCTTGTAGAGTTTCTTCTGAGAAATCAGCTGTTAACCTTATGGGAGTTCCCTTGTATGTTATTTGTCATTTTTCCCTTGTTGCTTTTAATAAGTTTTGTCTTTAATTTTTGTCAGTTTGATTACTATGTGTCTCAGTGTGTTTCTTCTTGGGATTATCCTGCCTGTGACTCTGCACTTCCTGGACTTTGGTGGCTATTTCCTTTCCCACGTTAGGGAAGTTTTCAACTATAATCTCTTCAAATATTTTCTCAGGTCCTTTCTCTCTCGCTTCTCCTTCTGGGACCCCTATAATGCAAATGTTGGTATGTTTAATGTTGTCCCAGAGGTCTCTTAGGCTGTCTTCATTTCTTGTCATTCTTTTTTCTTTATTCTGTTCCACAGCAGTGAATTCCACCATTGTTTCTCCCAGGTCACATATGTGTTCTTCTGCCTCAGTTATCCTGCTATTGGTTCCATCTAGCATATTTTTCATTTCAGTTATTGTATTGTTCATTTCTGTTTGTTTGTTCTTTAATTCTTCTAGGGCTCTGTTAAACATTTCTTGCATCTTCTCGATCTTTGCCTCCATTTTTTTCCCAAGGTCCTGGATCATCTTCCCTATCATTATTCTGAATTCTTTTTCTGGAAGGTTGCCTATCTCCATTTCATTTAGTTATTTTTCTGGGGTTTTATCTTGTTCCTTCATCTGGTACATAGGCCTCTGCCTTTTCATTTTGTCCATCTTTCTGCGAATGTGGTTTTTGTTCCACAAGCTGCAGGATTGTCATTCTTGTTTCTGCTCACTGCCCTCCAAAAATCTATTTCAATTTAGAATCTTATTATATTTTTCTCTGTGTCTGGTATTTTTGCCTTAAGAATCTTTGCCATAGACATCTTTGCCACAAGCACTTTTACCGCAAGTATTTTCTCTGCACAACTAATTGGTTCCAAGGTAATTTTGTCATAAAAGATTAAAAGTAAAAAATAAAAGAGGGACATTAAAAAGGACGTAATGAAAAATGAGAAGTGAATAACAAAATTTAAAAGACCTTATTGAGAAATACAAAATATTGGAGTATGTTTAAAATGTCTATAAACTCATGGCAATACCATATAAATAACTGATTTTATTTTGTGGGTTTTACCCAAACACTTGTCTTCCAAGTCTTTCCTTCATAGTATTTTATACTTTTATTTATTCATTTTTTTATCTATTCTTTTTTAATATTTGTGTATTTATTTATGTATTTACTTGGATTATTGATTTGTCTCCTTGTTGGTATCACATTTTTTCTTTTTTGCTAAAATTTCTTCCTTCATTAAGAGAGGTATCAATTTCCAAATACTATGATGTATATCTGTAAACTAAATTTTGGACTGCATTGTGAAAGTCTTCTCACTCTTGTTTGTTCTTAATATATTGTAACATGTCCATTGACAGAAATTCCATAGTTCAGTGGGAAGTATATGTTCAACTCTGAGCCTTCGAGGCCCCCAGCATCAGCCTCTTTCTCCTCCAATGTAGTGTGTTTCAAAATAAGAAATGAACTCCTGGGGCAAATCATCATCATCTGTCATGATTTTGTATATGTCAAAACAAACTTCTAACCAGTTATTTTGTCTTGTATGGCAAAATTGCCTTATGGACAATTACTTATGCAGAGAAAATTTATGTTGCAAAAATGCTGCAGCAAAGATGTCTATGGCAAAGAAGCTTACAGTGAAAGTAACTGGAACCATTTTTTCTTATCCTTCCTACAGTGTAGCCTGTGGACCAGGATAGTATCTTTAAAATCCCACCATCCCAGGCAGCACTCAACTGGTTCCATGAACCTATAAATAGACAGCTAAAAGAAGCAAATCTCTGAGAGCCATGGTGGAAGTAAGCAAAAGTGTGGGAAACAAAGTATTTTATTGAACTATAGCTGATTTACATTATTAGTTTCAGGTGTACAACATAGTGATTCAATACTGATTTTTATAGATTATATTCCATTTAAAGTTATTATAAATTATTGGTGATATGCCCTGTGCTGTACAATACATCTTTGTAGTAGTTTATTTTATACATAGTAGCTTTTACCTTTTAATACCATACCCCTATCTTGCCTCATATTTCTTCCCACTCTCTGCTGGTAACTAATAGTTTGATCTCTATATCTGTGAGTCTCTTTCTACTTTGTTATATTCACTCATTTGTTTTATTTTTTAAATTCCACATATAAGTGATTACATACAATATTTGTCTTTCTTGTCTGACTTATTTCCCTAAGACTGATACCCTCTAGGTCCATCCATGTTGCTGCAAATGGCAAAATTTTGTTCTTTTTTACGGCTGAGTAGTATTCCATTGTATGTATATGTGTGTGTGTGTGTGTGTGTGTGTGTGTGTGTGTGTGTATAAAAGAAGTGGTGAATATATATATATATATTCACCACTTTATCCATTCATGTGTTTATGGACACTAAGGTTGCATCCATATCTTAGCTGTTGTAAGTAATACTGCTATGGATATTGGGGTACATGTATTTTTTTGAATTTGTGTTGTTGTTTTCTTCAGACATATGCCCAAGAGTGGAACTGCTGGATCATATGGTAGTTCTATTTTTAGTTTTCTATAGAAAACAGTATGGAAACTCCATACTGTTTTCTATAGTGGCTGCACCAATTTACATTCCCACAACAGTCTACAAGGGTTCCCTTTTCTCCATATACTCAGCAACATTGGTCATTTGTGGCCTTTTTGATGATAGCCATTCTGACGGGTGTGAGGTGATATCTCATTGTGGTTTTGATTTGCATTTCTCTACTAATGAGCATCTTTTCATTTGCCTGTTGGCTATCTGTATATCTTCCTTGGAAAAAAATGTCTATTCTGGTCTTCTGCCCATTTTTAAATCAGGTTGTTTGTTTTTTGATATTGAGTTGTATGAGCTGTTTATATAGTGTGGGTATTAACCCCTTATCAGTCATTTCACTTGCAAGTGTTTTCTCCCATTCAGTAGGTTGTCTTTACATTGGTTTATCAATGGTTTCCTTTGCTGTGAAAAAGCTTTTAAGTTTTATTAGGTCCCATTTGTTTAATTTTACTTTTGTTTCCTTTGCCTTAGGAGACAGATCCTAAAAAACATATTGCTACAATTTATGTCAGAGTGTTTTGCCTAAGTTTTCTTCTAGGAGTTTTATGGTTTCCAGTCTTACATTTAGGTCCTTAATCCATTTTGAGTTTATTTTTGTATATGGTGTGAGAAATTTTTCTAATTTCATTCTTTTACATGTAGAGCTGTTCAGTTTACACAGCAACACTTATTGAAGAGACTGTCTTTTCCCCATTGATTATTCTTGCCTCCTTTATCATAGATTGATGGACCATAAGTGCATGGGTTTATTTCTAGGCTCTCTATTCTGCTCCATTGATCCATGTGCCTGTTTCTGTTCCAGTACCATACAATTTTGATGAATGTAGCCTTTTTATATAGTCTGAAGTGAAGGACCATGATACCTCCAGCTCTGTTCTTCTTTCTAAAGATTGCTTTGGCTATTCGGGGTCTTTTGTGATTCCATACAAATTTTATGATTATTTCTTCTAGATCTGTGAAAAATGTCATGGATGTTTTGATAGGAATTGCATAAAATTTGCAGATTGCTTTAAGTAGTATAGGCTTTTTTTTCATGTAATAAAATGTGATATATTTATTTCTCAAACAGACAGTGATAAGGGACAAGGACGATAGAGTTCATTTGTAACTGCTGCTTTGTTTACAGTGGGTGAAAAAAAAATTGCTTCCCAAAGCAAGCTCAGTACTTTTTAAAACACGTACATTTAAATCTGTTTTTTAACCAATATATTACTTGAGAGCATCATCAATCTAAAGCAGATATTGGACCTATATGAGAATCACTGAGAAAGAGGCTTGCTTTAAAATATTAAATATTACTATTGGAACTTTGCTGAATCTCATGGACAATTATAAAGGTGCCATTAAATTGAAAAGGAAAGTAAACGTATATCTTACAACAGTAAGATATACAGTAAAGCCCCAATGTTAGTTTTTATTAAGGTTAAAACATTCTTCCCACGAAATAGAAGATTGTTAAGAAGATTTTTAGGTAAGATGTATAGACATTTTAACACTATTAATTCTTCCAATCCATGGACATGGGCTATTTTTCCATTTATTTGTATCCTATTCAATTTCCTTCATGAATGTCTTACAGGTTTCAGAGTACAAGTCTTTCACCCACTTGGTTAAATTTATTCCTAGGTATTTTATTCTATTTGATGCAATTGTAAATGGACTTGTTTCCTTGAATTCTCTTTCTGATAGTTCATTCATTATTAGTGCACAGAAAAGCATGAGATTTCTGTATATTAATCTTGTATCCTGCAACTTTATTGAATTATTTGTTAGTTCTAATTGTTTTTTGGTGGAGACTTTAGGGTTTTCTATATTTAGTATCATCATCTGCAAATAGTGACAGTTTTAATACTTCCCTTCCAATTTGGATGCCTTTCTTTTTTTTTTTTTTTATTTCTTGTCTGATTACTGTGGCTAGGACTTCCAATAGTATGTTAAGCCGAACTGTCAAGAATGAGCATTCTTATCTTGTTCCTGATTTTAGAGGAAGAGCTTTCAGCTTTTCATTGTTGAGTATGATGTTAGCAAGTTTGTCATAAATGGCCTTTATTATTTTGAGATATGTTCCCTCTAATACAAAGTTTGATGAGAGTTTTTATCATGAATGGATCTTGAATTTTGTCAAATGTTTTTCTGCATCTATTGAAATGATCATGTGATTTTTCTCCTTCTTTTGTTAATGTGGTATATCACATTGATTGATTTGTGGATATTGAACCATTCTTGTACCCGTGGAATAAACCCCACTTGGTAATGGTGTATGACCCTCTTAACGTATTGTTGGATTCGCTTTGCTAGTATTTTATTTTGGATTTTTGCATCTATGTTCATCAGAGATATTGGCTTATAATTTTCTTTTTTTATGAAATCTTTGTCTGGTATGGGAATCAGGGTAATGGTGCCTTTGTAGGATGAATCTGCTAGTGCTCCCTTCTCTTCAATTTTGGAAGGACAGTTTGAGAAGGATAGATATTAGCTCTTCTTTATATGTTTGGTAGAATTTTCCTGTTAATCCATCTGGTCGTGGATTTTTCTTTGCTGAAAGTTTTTTTTTGGTTTTGTTTTTCTTTTTTCTTTTTACAAATTCAATTTCACTACTAGTGATTGGTCTGTTCAGTTTGTCTAGTTCTTCCTGCTTGAGTCTTGGAAGATTGCATCTTTCTAGAAATTTATCCATTTCTTCTAGGTTGTCCAATCTGTTGGCATAAAACTGTAACATTCTCTTATGATTTTTTAAATCTTTGCGATATTGATTGTTATTTCTCCTCTTTCATTTCTTATTTTGTTTATTGGATCCTCTCTCTTTTTTTCTTGTTGAGCCTGGTTAAAACTTCTGTTTATCTTTTGAAAAAAACAGCTCTTTGTTTTATTGATCTTTTTACTATTATTTCTTTGGTCTCTATTTTTTTTATTTTCTCTCTGATCTTTATTATTTCCTTCCTTCTGCTGATTTTGGGCTTTGTTTGTTCTTCTTTTTCTGATTTCTTTAGATGGTAGGTTAGGTTGTTTATTTGAGATTTTTCTTGTTTCTTGAGGTAGAACTGTATTGCTATAAACTTCCTTCTTTGAACTGCTTTTGCTGCATCCCAAAATTTTGGGGGGAAAATTGTTTTTATTTTCATTTGTCTCATGGTATTTTCTGATTTCCTCTTTTATTTCTTCACTGACCCATTGGTTTTTTAATAGTATGTTTTTAGTCTCCATGTGTTTGTGTTTTTCCCATTGTTCTTCCTGCAATTGATTTCTAGTTTCATATTGTTGCATTTGGAAAAAATGCTTGATATAATTTCTATCCTCTTAAATTTGTTGAGACTTGTTTTGTGGCCTAGCATGTAATCTATTCTGGAGAACATTCCATTTGCACTTGAAAAGAATGTGTGTCTGCTGTATTTGGATGGAATATCCTGTCGATATCTATTAAGTTCAACTGGTTTAATGTGTTACTTAAGACCACTGTTTCCATACTGATTTTCTGTCTGGATGATCTGTCCATTGATGTAAGTGGGGTGTTAACATCTCTTATAATTATATGTAATGTCAATTGCTCCTTTTATGTCCATTAAAATTTGCTTTATATATTTAGATGCTCCTATATTAGGTACATATATGTTAACAGTGTTATATCCTTTTCTTGTATTTATCCCTTTGTCACTATATAATGCCCTTCTCTGTCTTTTGTTATAGACTTTGTTTTAAAGACTATTTTACCTGAATGAGTATCGCTACCTCTCAGCTTTCTTGTCATTTCTATTTGCATAAAATATATTTTTCCATCCCCTCACTTTCAGTGTGTGTATGTTTTTAGATTGAAGTGTCTTGTAAGCACCATATAGCTAGGTCTTTTTATTAATCCAATCACCCTGTATCTTTTGACTGAAGCATTCCATTCATTGATATTTACAGTGATTATTGATAGCTATGTATTGATACTTATTGCCATTTTGTTACTTTTTTTCTGGTTGGTTTTGTAGTTCCCTGTTTTTTTCTTCTTCGTTCAGTCTCTTCCACTGTTGTTTGATGATTTTCTTTAGTGGTATGCTTGTGTTCTTTTTCTCCAGTTTTTGTGTATCTATTGTAGGTTTTGATTTGTGGTTACCATGGGGCCCATATATGTTGACCTATAACTATATATTCTTGTTTTGAACTAATAATAATTTAACTTCAAACACATTCTAAAAGATCTACATTTGTTTACTCCCTTATCCCATGTTTTGTGTTTTTGATGTCATGTTTTATCTCTTCATGTTTATCCCTTCACTGTTTATTATAGTTATAGTTGATTTTACAATTTTTTTGTCTTTTAATCTTTGCACTAGCTTATTTAAGTGGTTGAGCCACAGTCTTTACTATATATTTGCCTTTACTAGTGGGATTTTTCCTTTCCTATGGATTCTTACTTCTTCTTGTAGCCTTTTCTTTTCTACTTAGAGAAGATCATTTAACATTTCTTTGAGGGTAGGTTTAGCATTGATGGACTTGCTTTTTTTTTTTGCTTGTCTAAGAAGTACTTTAACTCTCCTTCAATTCTAAATGAAGAGCTTGGCCAAGATGGCAGAGTAGGAAGACCCTGAGCTTAACTCCTCTCATGGGCAAACCAAAATTACAACTATTTACAGAGCAACTATTGATCAAAAAGACCAGAATGTAGCAGAAAAGACCTTCTACAATTAAAGATTTAAAGAAGGAACCACAGTGAGACAGGAGGGACAGAGTTGTGGTATAGTCAAGACCCATATCCCCAGGTGCATGATCAACAAACAGAAGAATAATTACAACTGCAGAGGCTTTGCACAAGGAGCAATGGGTCTGAGCCACACTCTGGACTCCCTGGCCTGGGGGTCCTATACCAAGAAGATGAGCCCCAGAACATTTGGTTTTGAGGGCCAGTGAGGCTTACTTTCAGGAGACCCAGAGGGCTGTGGGAAATAGAGATTCCATTCTTAAAGGGAGCACACAAAATCTCACAGACTCTGGGACCAAGGGCAGAGGTAGTAATTTGAAAGGAACCTAGGTCAAACCTACCTGCTAATCTTGGAGAGTATCCTGGAGATGCAAGAAGCAACTGGAGCTCACCTTGCGGACATAAGACACTGAGAGCAATCATTTTGGTGAGCTCATCCTACCACATGAACACCAGCTCTGGCAAATGCCATTTTGGAATCTTCCCTCTAGCTCTTTAGCACGGGACCTGACATCACCGACCAGCTTGTCGGCACCAGTACTGGGATGCCTCAGGCCAAGCAACTAGCCAGGCAGAGTTGCAGCCCCATCCACCAGCAGGTAGGTTGCCTTAAGACCTCCTGATCTCACAGCCACCCCAGGACAGGGCCCTGTCCACCAGAGGGCCCAAGATCTGGCCTCACACACCAGTACACAGGCACTAGCCCCAGGACCCCCAGAACCCTGCAGCCAGAGCCTCCAGTACACAACTCTGCCCTCCAGTGGGCAGGTACCAGCCTCAGGAGCCCCCTGAGGTCCTGAGGGGGGCCCATCAACCAACCCACACACCAACTCTGGGACTCCCAGGTCCCTGCAGCCAGAGACCCTGGGACCTGGCTCCACCCACCAGTGAGCCAGCAGTATTTCCAGGAAAAAGACTATAACAAGAGGCAAAGAAGGATATTACCTAATGATCAAGGGATCGATCCAAGAAGAAGATATGCATGGGTCAGGGCATGGACTGTGGCAGACCCAGCCCCAGTCAGAGTTCCAGACCACTTTGAAGGTACCAGCAAGGAAAGCAACTTTCTAAGAATAGCTTTTCATTTTTCAGGCAACAAGAAATACCCAAAAGGCAAAATATGCAATGTGATAAGTTTTTCCAGTAAATTTTAACTGGGAAGTCAAGATTTAAAGTCAACACTTAGCCTACAAACTTTCTTTTGAGGATGTGTGTTATAGGCGGAGTTGTCTTGAAAAGTACTGGATATTAGAGAAAGGGCTGTAACCATTACTGAAGTGTTGTCATACTATAATTCAGATATAAAATGTAAGCTTCTTCACCATGTCTGAGAGCATTTTTCCAATACTGTAATTGATTATGGCTGAGGATATCACCTGCATTCTCCCAGGTAATGTCAAACTCTTACGGACCATTACTGAGTCTTTGTTCCAGAGTAATAGGACGCAAGTTTATAAAGCAGTGGGCCAGTAGTATGCAAAGAAATCTATGAGTTTCTTTAGATGAAACCCAACCAGTGAAAATAAATTAATTGTGAAGTATAGAAGTGAGAGTAGCAATCAGTTCAGCCATCTGCCTCATTCCCACAAAGCAAATTCAAAGAAGGAAAAACAACAACTCTAAGCCTTGGACCCATGCCCAGGGCCCTTTTCCTCTAAATATGGAAGTAGGTATTTAAGTCCCTGGTGCATTTGTACCCGCGGTCCAGGTTGTTTCTGTGGTTCTGCCTCCCACATGTGCCTGCTTCTTATGCCCAGGCAGAAAGCTCTCTCTGTACTGACTGCATCGATTGAATTCCATTCACTTATGCAGGGATCCAGGAAAGTGGAAGTAATGCAAACCAGAGACAATGAACTACTTAGTGTTGGAGACTTTTCCCAGTTCCTAATAGCCTATCAACTATAGCAGAATGAAGAGTTTTTAGAGTTGGCTTATTTTGAAAGCTAAATAGAGACAACAGTCACTGGTTTATTTAGATCTCCTGATTAATATCAACAGTGAAAACTTCCTTGGAGAGTTTGACATGAGAAGGAATTTAGCCTACATGTGTTTTTTTAAAAATAGGGCAATCAGGATAAGGTTCCATTGTAAGGAGACATTTCCCTATTCACAGTAATCACAAGCAGTAAGGCCTAGCCCTGGCTGGTACCAGTTTCCATGGTGACACCTCAAGATTGACACTTGAGCCGCTGCTGCCTCTGATGGCAAGATGATCTGCCTTAAGGGGTCCTCCATTCTCATCTTGGGCTGAAGCTGGCTAGTGACCCGTGGAAATGGCTCTCTGAAACACCTTGGAAAAGGCTTTCCCAGAAGAAAGACTGGACTTCCTGCCAATGAGGTCAAGTGAGGGTGAAGTCGTTTTAATTTGATAATTAAAAAATGGTGACCTAGTTTGCATCACAGATTGATTTTAAAAAACTGAGTATGAGACATACTGATAAAACTTCTGTGTTTGGCTCCCTCATAAACTATAGAAATCCTGTGATCATAGTCAGTCAAAGTGGAGCTATATTCTACTTGTACATATGAACTAATCGTTTATTTGATATATCTTCTTTTATCTTGAGAGGAGTAATGGTAATTCAACATAACTTGTGTTTACACAGCACTGTTTACAAACATTTCTAATTATAAAATCCATGAGGCAACAGCAAAAATACCTTCCAGAGCAGTGAACGTTTAGGGGTGGCCCTCACACTGTGGAACATATTTAATTCAGCAGACTCATATCAAACAATTTTAAGGACACTGCCGCAGTATGAAGGAATGACTGTGATGATTTAACCAAGGCTTTATAAAGATCTGTCCTGGTAGAACTTGCCATGACTATTAATTAATTTCACTGATAGCAATCAGGTCACAAATAGAGGGCCTGGCCAGTGCTGGGATGGAATGAGGTGGGGAAGTAATGTCGGGGAAATGGGAACAAGGAAAACATGATCATCAAATCCTTTTGTGTGTGTGTGTGTGTGCGTGGTGGGTCTTTTTTCGAGGTTAAAACTTGGTTGTCTTTACTACTATCAACTCAACAACACTACTGTATTTATGTTTCACAATGTGGCTTCAAATTCTTATGTAGATTCCAGGCTTCTGGAGAGAAGTACCCTAGAGTATCCACCCTTCTTTTACTTCTAATAATAACAGATTTTAAAAAGCCTATCCCCCTGTAACCTGTGATTTCTTGGTGTGTGTGTGCGTGTGTGTGTGCATGTGCGTGTGTGTGTGTGTGTGTGTGTGTTCCTTAAACCTTCGAATAGGAAAGAAAATCATAAACACCTGCTCTGGGGCTCAAATATAGAGCACAAATGGAAAAAATGCATTTATTTACAAAAAGAAAAACTAAGAGTCACTTGGACAACAAGATTTATTACCACAAAATACATACTAGGCAGTGTCCAAGGCACTTATATAACATATAAGGTTGTTTTTTGTTTTACTTCCAGAGACCAATTGGCTCTTTATTTTACCCTCTTAGGTATGTTCATCCGTATGTGTTTAAGTTTCCACTAACACATACATGAAAGTCTCTGTAATTTATATGGGTTAGTTGTTCCTGGATTGCTCAACTAACTATAAAATTAATCAATATTTTGTCTTGCTGGATACACACAGAAAAATGTTTATTTGGAAATACCTTATACTTGGGTATTGATGTCCCACATAAGTCAATGGATTATAGGGGGTTTCATAATCACTGGCTTGCAAAATTGATGATAAACACCATTTCCTACTAGAAAGAGAAGGAATCTATTTTCCTCGTGTGAGCCACCTGCCCTTTGCCTAACAAATCTATGAAGGACCATTGAGTACCTCTGCTGTTCTATGGGTAGAAAAATTATCTTTGACTCTGAGATTTATGATCTTATATTTGAAAAAGACCTATATTGAGTGAGTTCTGTCAAGTGTTCTCATGACTCATGCTACCTCAAAAACATTTCAGGGTCAATTTTAGTGAAAAAAAAAATCCACCTAGAGATTGGAAATGTCTTCGAAATACTTCAGTACAATTTGTGTTGAAAATAAACTATTGAAAGATATAAAACCGTACGCCTTTAAAATGAGACCTCTGGAAGTGAGGGACATAAAGCAAATGCCAAAGTTCATGATCCCCCCGCCCCTACTTAATAAAGGCACCTATATTTCACCAGAAATAAAATTTTATTAGTAACATGTCAAATGTGTTTTAAAATACAGTGACCTTTCTTCTTCCTCTCAGCTTAAAAAACAATCCAATAAAAACTCTAAATCATGACCCAAATATTTTTAAATGTGAAAAAGACACATTTTAGATTATGTAACACATATACATTTTCCCAAATAAACGTTGTAGAACACTATCTGCTTGGTATTTGGGTACGTTCCCACAAAACTAAGTTCCTGCTTTTCTCCTTTCGTTAATGGTTTGTGACAAATTTATGACACTATATTTCACAATAGCTATACCAATAATTTATGACCAAAGGAGAGCCTGACAAAAATCACTTGGCATGCTCAAATCGACAGTTTATCTGACTTCCTCATTTACACCAATCCTCCACCCCTCACTCAGACACTGACAACAAAAGAGAAACAGAAAGTCCATAGCAAAGGAAGGATCTCTCATGGAACAAAGCTCAAGAAAGAGTTCAGGCAAGAAGACGAAATTCTAAGTACCATTTTTCAGCTCAGGCTTTCCAAATTCTTCAGCCCATGCAGACACCCATAAATCTGAATTTAACATAGAAGGTTTTTATAAGATTCTCTCAAATTTAGTCAAGCAAGAAATTGCCAAATTCATGTTAACTGCGAACAAAATTTCACCTTTAATGTTACCAAATGAAGCTCCCTTATCTGGGTATAATCAAGGGGGAAAAAATCAGGAGAAGAAATTTACCATGTGTTGCTTCCTGACTGATTAAGAATGGTACATGACTACATCCTTGATCCCTTTCTGCACTTGACGTAGATAAAATATATAAATCATTTTCTAGATATTTTACTTTATAAAATATTGTAATATTTGTGACCAATTTGGAAAACCAGCTTATGATACTTACTTTTTGCTTTTCATTTCTTTAAAGAAAAACATTGCTATGGAAAACAGACGTGAATGCATATGCTTTGAACCAGTGGAAGAGCAACACCCACATCACCTAGGAAACTTGAGAAATGCAGACTCTCAGACCCCACCCCAGAACTACTTAAAAGGGTTTGTATTCTAACTTCATATCCAGTGACTTATATGCAAAAGAAGGTTTAAGTGCTAATGTAGAGGAATGTTCTTTATCTACCCAACTATAGAATAATTCTTGTGGAAAGTTAGAAACTTAATAGGGAAATATCATCCAAAGGGTTCAACCATGAATGTAACAACAACTTTCAGAAATGATCCATTTAATAAGGAAATAAAAATTCGGAGACATGTCACACTGCTGATGTATAGTAATGAAGTTTGAGAATGGGAAAAAAGAACATAAATTTAAATTCCAAATATTATATAAATACTCATGAACTGCTTGAATTAATTACACATGATCTTCCATTGTTTCCAACCTAAGGTATTTTCTTTAGCAAAACATGTAGAACTGATAACCTTTCACTGAACTCTAGAAACATAAAGATTACCTTAGTAGACAATTATTTTATGACGATGTAGAGTAGTTTTTAAAAGAATTGTATCAAGAAATTGAGATGAATTCTAGTTTGATACACTCTGGAAACCTTTCCCAAGGGAGTTCAACCAGTACTGCAAATTGTTGCTTTTTTCCAGGTACAATATTTTTGAGCAAATCAGTATCAATGACGGAAGAAAGGAAAGGCAATAAAGAATTAGAACCATAACCTCCACTTTCAGCAAACTGCAAAGACAGGGGCTGTGACTCAGAGAGGAAGCCAGTGGAGAGAAGGAGCATGGTGCCAGTAGCTGATGTTAAGAAATCCAGAGGTTCATTTTAGCAATTCAGCAACACAAGGCAAATTAAAGGAAGCTGCCCTTCTAACCTTGAGCACACTATATTCAACTCTCAGGCTGTGATCTCCTGATTTTGCTTCTCCTTCAAGGATCTCCTTGACATTGATATTAACCTGATTTGCCCTGTAAAAGAAACTCACAGCTAGAGAGGTTGGGGAGGAGAAATTGTTCTGTACTTGCACTTGTCTCCCTACCTCCTCCTATACCTCAGGTGAAGCTAAGGCCAGCGACACTTCCCTTCTGCAGCACTGGTTTTCCATCATGCTTCCAAATATAAAATACACTGCAAAGCAGAATGTACTCTCCTTCTGCTCTAAAATCTAGGTCAGTAGACATTCTCTTCCCCTGTGCATCTTCTTAGCTGCAAACACCTTTGGAGATACACGTCTGATAACCATCACACAGTTTGGAAGAGAGAAATTCAGGTGCTACTCCCAGTAAAGAATTCTTACATTAAAAAAACCCCAACCATCTCCGAGTTCCTCCCTTATCAATGAACTGCTTGGACAAAAGAACTGTGCATCGTTCACCTATGTATCCCCAACCCTGGCACAGTGCCCGGCTCATAGCAGTTGCTCAATAAACAGTGGGGAATGGCACTTATTTCCAAGTCCTCTCGCACTGAGTTTATTAAATCTTGGGATGTACACTGAAATCTGATCATGTGTTTGAGCTTAACCACATGTACACAGGCTCACAATTTAGTTTTTCTTCCAACTTAATTTCTATTTTTTCTTTTCTCCTCTACCCAAGAAGTTCCATTTCAGGGATATTTCACAGTAGTATCACATTTCAAATAATACATATGCTGAATAGAATCTAGTCTTATGCATCATTGGTGAACGTAAGAAAACATCAATACATTGTGGAAATTTGGATTTGGGATCTACAGCAGACACAGGAAAGAACAATTGAGTACAGCAAGCAACCACCCACCCCCGACAGGAAACAACTTTTGCTTTCACTTACTAATTCTTTTCCTTATTTCCCTATCCCCTCCTGTTTTCTTCCTTTTACCCTCATTTTTCCTCTCTGTTTCATTTTCCTATTCTTTAGGCTGTCTGGGCACCCAGAAGATTGATCAACATTACCAAAGGCACTCAGATTTCCTATTCTATCTTTCTTACATTAAGCATGGCTCTTGTCACCAAAGAAAGGATGTCAAGGTTCTAAAAAAGTTGTCACTGTTCTCTTACCTTTGCATCTCCCATAATAGATCATGCAGGATGGCGTCAGCAGAGCAGGTCTGAATAGGGTCTCCCTGTATATCAGCTTGCCATGGTAAAATGACAGTAATCTTATTGGTTAACTCAGACAAGTTAACACAGTTTAAATACAAATTAGTATTTTTTTAATAAGTCAAGATGACATTAGTCAACTCCTTGTCTATGAATTGTTTATTGGAAAAGAAATTAAATGTTCTAAAAGATATTTTCTAAATAACCTGTTTTGAAATCAACACATATTTCTTAAAAAAAAAAAAGCATATTCACAAATACCACTGGTTTCTAAGACAGTTCCTTCTCTACATATGAATGTAAGATTCAGAGAGTTCAGTTAATGATGTCACCAAATAAAACAGACTTTATGTCTGTTATGGGTTCATTGTCCAAGAGTTCCTGCTTTAACATTTCTGACTACAGTAAATATTACAATTTTACACTTTCTTGGAAACTTTTTCTCTCCCTCTCTTTTCTCTCCCAAAGTATACACACTTCTGTCCTCAAACAATTTCAATATGTGGTATATTTGTAGGTCATACCTATTAGCACTGGCATGTTTTCTTGTAGACATTGTCCTAAACCAAGCCAAACGTTCCTTTTGGTAAAAATTTTAAACTATTAGAGAGCTAATTCTATCTTTCAAAGTACATAATAATTATCCTACCAAATTTGGAGTATATTCAATTAATATTCCCATTGTTTAAGAAATCTACATTTTAATAAACACATTCTGAGGAATAAGGCGTGGTATAAGCAGTGAAATAAAGTTTTTGAACTTAGGTGACAAATTTTGCCCTTAAATTATTTTTAAAATATTTATATTTGTACGGCAAAGCTATCTCACCATTCACACTAAATTGCCTTAAAAACTAGCCTCGACTTCCCTGGTGGCGCAGTGGTTAAGAATCCGCCTGCCAATACAGGCGATACGGGTTCGAGCCCTGGTCCAGGAAGATCCCACATGCCGCGGAGCAGCTAAGCCCGTGCGCCACAACTACTGAGCCTGCACTCTACAGCCCGCGAGCTACAACTACCGAAGCCCACGTGCCTAGAACCCGTGCTCCGCAACAAGAGAAGCCACCGCAATGAGAAGCCTGCGCACCGCAACGAAGAATAATCCCCGCTCCCCGCAACTAGAGAAAGCCCGCGTGCACCAACAAAGACTCAACGCAGCCAAAAATAAAAATAAATAAATGTATATAAAAAAAAATTACCCTCAATTATAATTTTCCAATTTGTTCTAAAGCATTTTGTCCTAATTCTGATTGAGCAATTAAATAGAAACCCAATACTTTTATCAATTATATATCTATGTGGTCTTTAACAATGCATGCTAATTAGGGCACCAATATTCTTTATACCGAAAGCATCCATGTTAATCACCGCGATGATTCATTAGAGGGAGCAAGAAGTGAATCAAAACTAAAAACAAAATTCTCTTTAAGAGATAAAGGCCTTCTTGTTTACAAGATGGCATCCAATGAGGGAAGATACAATGTTGACAAGTCATCATGTTTAGATTTGCAAAAACATATGATCACTGAAGGCCCAAGCCGTGCCCTTGACTATCGTCATTATGTATGTATAAAGTGTTCTGAAAGCACGTTAGTAAGCAAATCGTTCCAAATCTCTTTAACACTGTTCTTCTATGCCCTGTACAATCCTTATTTTAGATTCTTATCTTCATTATCATAGTCTCTCTAACACTCATCTTTGGGTCTTTGGTATTTTCTTGAATATAGCTTTGGCACCTAGTTTTCCAATCTGTTTTATCAGTTAATGACAATTCTTTAAATGATGTTTGCGCCATGGAACGTTAAGTCTGGACATTGAAATCAGACATCTCACTCAAACCTCAGAGAACATCACGAACCATTTCAAACAATTTCAGGAATCTATGAAACTTGTTAAATAATTACCTTTCAAATTGCAAAATATAGGAACTTATCTAAACTTCACCACCAAAGGCATTCTGAAACATTTTGTCAAATAGTGAATGGTCGACTATTATACAAAAATCAGTGCAAAGTTTCATCCAGACAGCCTTAAATGAACTCTTAGATGAAGAAATAACATCATGTAGAATTTTTGTTGTTCTCACCAGTTTTTGCAGGTAAGATTTTTTAAATTACCTGCCCATTAAAATCAAATATTACCTGCCTACCCTTTTCCTGAGCTTCACAGCCTATAAAAATGACATCATAAATAAATGTAAACTCAACTAAAAGCCCACCACAAATTTTAACTGACCCCTAGAACTTAGACAAAAGCCCATCTGCAAGGCTATTTTATTAAATTTCACTTTGAAAGAGAAAACTCTATGAAGTCAAAAAAAATAATAATAATGTAAAATGGATCGATGTGGAGTGTTCTGGTTGTTACATTCAGCAGTTCAATTGCAGTAGGTTTGCCACATCTTGAATTGCCACTAATGGTAAAAGGAGAATGGTGTCAATTACTTGGCACAATGCTTGACAAGCCAAAGCATTTCAGAAAGGATCTACCCTTCCTCTCATCATTTACAGAAAATTTAATTCGTTCCACATTTAATCCTCAGGGACAAGACATTATTTGTTTAATCTGAATCTGTTACTTTTTTTGTTACTTTCCATTAAGAGTAGTAGAATTTGGGAATAGGGGGCTTGAATGTTTAAATCTGTGTAAGAACTTAATATAGGTCCCTTCCTACACACCTTATCTTAAAAAAAAAAACCAAACTTTGCTTCTAAAGCACTTATTCTCCGCTTTATAATATGTGGACATATTTTCAATTTGGCTGGCTGATAGTAAGGACTGCTGAATAATAACCAGGGTTCTCTCCAATCAGTTCAGCATGCATCTCATCTTTGATCTCAAGGGCACTGATAATTAGTGCCTTATGTTAACATCTTCACTATAAACAGTTCAGGCATTTAGAAACAAGGTATCAATGGACTTTAACAGTTACTTTAATTCATTTTATAAATAAGCAACTGAGAATTTTGCTCCAAGTGGCTGCTAGTGTAGCCCATTCCATAAATGGCATTCTCCGAAGCATAAGGCACAATATGATACGAATGCAGCTCTTCATAATAGAGAGACTGAGAACAGCATTCCTGTACCATAAACTTCAGCCGTTTTCTTGTATCAGAATAAGCAGTCTTATAACAGGGAGCTTCTTTAAAGTATTCATAGCTCTCTTTCTCCGTCTCTAGATGGATCTTCCTCAGCAAATTGTTAATTAACACAGACCTTCTTAAGTAGGTTTCTGGGTCTTCAAGAAATCTGAGCTTCTCTAGAGAAAGTTTGAGAATGCAAGTCCTGTCCTCAGGCAGTATCAGGTGCTGGAAAGCAAATACATCATTCAATCTACATTTTAGAAAAATGAGAACAAGAGCCTTTGTTATCGACAAGACTCATAAAAATTTTTTTTAAAAATAATAAATAAACCCTTACTTTTGGAAAATACCCATGGTAATCTTGATGTAAATCTTCTTCTTCTGCATATTTTCTCTTAAAGTAGGCTACTTTCGACGTTGTTAACGTATGTGTTAATACTTTTGTTGGATAAGCTATAGAAAATAAATTGGAGAAAAATCAGATATTACTGTAGCAAAAGAGCATTTTATAACATAAGTTCTACTTGTGAAAAGAAACTGGTGACCCCAGAAATGAATATTCTCTCTTCATTTACTGAGCAACGCAGTGAAGCAGTCAGTGGCAATTGTCCCGTTGCTGAGAAGCCTGTTTGCAGGCACATGCCACTATTCAGACCCAAATTAGATGTTCTAGGTTGGAGAATTATATTTATTTCCTTATGCAGCCCCTCTGAAATAAAGTACATACTTACCAATCCTCTGTTTAATTCCATGTCATTTAATGTCAAAACATACCCACATTTGAAGTGGATGCACAAAATGCAATGGAAAGAGATGTTACCTTTCATCATTCTTTTAGTAAAACTGCCTCATTTACAGAAGGAATGTAATGTTGCTAGGTTAACCCAATTTGTGTAAAATGGTTGGTGACCCCATTACACTTTACAAAAATAACTGCATGTCTATAGACAAACCCTATGATATGGTCATGGTATAACCATCCTCATAACACCTGGCTTAACAGAGGTAAATCATAAGTAAATAAAAGTTTAAATAGCACACTGACTTGAAAACTTGACCTTGGTATATAATTTCTGAAAGTGAAAATTTTGTTCTCTCCTTTAATGTACTATCGTTGAGAATTCTGACTTGTTTAAAAAAGGACAGTGTTCTGAAGGCAGATTTTCAGAAAGAGATGGTTTGGTTTAAAGGGAGTTTTTAGTATGTACGCTAGGTGGTGCTGATATCACGGAAGAGAGGCAAGTACAGCCTTGAAAGCTGAAGATACATAAGGAGCTTCCTAGTGAAAGCCTTGAATGAATTTAAAATACTACAGATTGTGTCCTGTTCAGTACTCATTCAACCTCAGTGGACCAGATCAGAGAAAAAGTTTATACTTAAGCATCAACAATTTTACCTTTAAACACACCCTGGAATACTTTTAGGTGCTGACACCATTTGATTCACAAAATGAGTAGTTTATTAATGTGTTGGTTAAATAAGTTCATAGTCAAGACATTTGATGTTTTCCTCTAACATCTTAAATGTTTTAAATATTAAAAATGTGCTCTTTAAGAACATGCCTCTTCTAAGTTTTTCCTCCATTTGGTGGCATCTGTATAACATTTCCTGCAGCTTTTTGTAGCTGGGTGGTTTTCCTTAACAAGTAGGAAAAGCTACAAAAAATCACACCTAAAGCTTTCCAATTTTTCACTGGCACCACTGTGGATTATAAACCCAAGAGAGCCTTAAATTAGAGTTGGCATGTTTTGTAAGGGAAATAAGAATGTTAAACCACTGGTGTGTCTGACCTAAAAAGAGACAAATGTGTAATAATCGTTCACAATTGGAACAAAGTCAGGATACAATTTCTGAATGCAGTAAGCATATTTCAGTTTATACGGCGTTTTCACAGATTTCAGAAGTTAGAAAAAAGGAAAACAAAATTGTTTATAATGAAAACAAAGGAAGCATCACTGAACCCAGTTTTCTCAGGGGTTGTTCTTTAGTAATTATTTTCTTAGGTGGATTTTTAAAGGATTGAATCAAATAATTAGGTGAAGCTTTGGGTTGTTCTGTGATGACAATTAATTCTTGTTACTGATTTCTTTTTAAACTGCTTAACTAGTGGATGCCACCATGGTTCTCAAAAGTTAGTGAACATTAGAATCATCTCTCCAGAATCATCTCTCCTAAAAACACAAACTGCTATTTGTCCCACCCCCAGAGTTTTAAATTCAGTAGACCTGGGCTAGGAGCAGAGAATTTCTATTTCTCACAAATTTCCAGGTGATGCTGATAAGGCAGGCCTGAGAGTCTCTATGTCATAGCATTAGGCAAATACAGTAGAAGCACTACAACAGCAATTTGAAAAACAGAACATTCAGCCAATCAACTGATTGCTTAATCATGAGAATGCCAAGCAATCGGCTTGATGGATTTTTGTCATTGTTGTTATTGTTATTGTGACATTGGCTACATTGGCTTAGATGTTTTAGCTTTATGAGCAAAGACAGACTCCACTTTAACTAATAGTGAAGAAAGAATCAAGTCACTTTTCAACATAAACTCCTGGGTTCACATTAAGAAGTATCAACGACTGACGGCTATTAGCATTATAGCTGGACAGGTCACTGATGTTTTTTTTTTTTTTAACAAGGCTCAGTGAATTACTGTAGTGCAGGAAAGTATGAGGAAAGATTTGGAAATAGATATGTGTATATATATTCATATATATATTTGGAGGTGTATAGATATATTCATTTTATTTTATAAAGTAACACAATGTCTACAGCATTTATGACCAATTAAAAACTTCTTAATGAATGACACAAGGGAGGGCAGGTGGCAGCTTGGAGAACCAAATATCAAATAAACCAAGTGATGACCTAGTAAAATATTTTTTATTTAACATCAAGACCAAAAAATTATACCAATGGCTCCGAGGTTCATAAAGATTCTGTCTGCTGTATCCAGGCAGTTATCCTAAGATAGAGAATGTATTAGACCCTGGAAACACAGTAATTTCTCAGGGGTCTAGATTTGTGTCTCAGCTCCATGGGCAACACGCTTAGCCACTTAGTTTATTGCTCTTAAGAAACACCCCCATGGGTTGTTGAAATGCTGAAAAGTTTTCACAGCTTCTATCTGTTTGACAATTACTTCCTTGCATGCTGTTTAGCTATTTGCAATGTTTTCAGCATCAAATTTTGGAGGATGCTTTTAGCCACTTTGAGGCTAAAATATATGGCAAACATAAGTTCCTACATCTATTTTCCCGGCTGGATGAGAACTCAAAAAATTCAGAGCTGGAAACTATTGATCACATGGTTCAGCCTACAAGATTTACAGATGAGGAAACTGAGGCCCAGAAGGGTTCAATGATTTCCAATTTGGTGTGTGGCTAAGAGTTTGGGTTTTGAAGTCAGATGCAAGTGGCCCAGCTCTACCACTTCTTAGCTGTGTGACTTTGAGAAAATTACATAAACTCTTTACATATTTCATTTGTAAAGTGGGGATAGAAATAATACTGTCTCAAAGGATCACTGACATAATTCATGGAAAGTGACTGGCATTATGCCCAGCATATAGTAAGCACTCAATCAAATCCTAGCTCTTATTAGTGCCAATAAGCACAGATCTATCCCAGAAGCAAATCCCAGCCTGGCCTCCTAGCTCTGGCCCTAAGATTCTTTCCACCGCTCTGCCTCCCACAGATATTCAATTATAATTAGAGAGTTAAAAGACTGCAAAAGAATATTTCAAATGGTCAAGTTGAAAATAGCACAAGTACTATAAAAGCTCCAGAAAAATGTTTCTGGATATATTGTCACTGGTCATACATTTGGAGTGAAGGAAATGTAACTGTTTTTAAAATATCCAGATAGTCATTTAGAGAATTAATTAAAGTTAGTCTGAAGTTCCAAATGTTTGCCTGTATGATCCAATAAACATATGTAAATCTATTTATATAATTCTCCCATAATGAAAAAGCCCAACTCAACCCAGCCTGTTATTCAAATAAAGCTGATGAAATAGACAAGGAAAAGTAAAATGATCTTATGTCTTCATAGCCCATGTCCTGAGCTCTGAGAACAGTATATAAATTATAAAACGAATGAGGTTGAGCCTAAATTTATCTCTAAAAGTAAAATAGCTAATGCTGGCTTGACTATTCAAATTGTTTTTAATGTTCTAACCTCTGGGCACATAAAATATCTGTGCCAGCCTCAATGCTTCAATGTATTTCCTAGTCTAAAACTTCAATACAGCAGGTTACGAGTCACAGAACACAATGGCCATCCCTGTCATTAGAGTTCTGACAGTACAATTTATACATATTTCTTTAAATAAACGTTTCAAATGTAATTACAAACGATTGCTCCAATGCTCTCCCTTATTCTTCTGCTTCTGCCTCCAGACAACTGAAATCCTATTATTGTACAAAAGTGATTTCATTTGGTGCACGGCCCACAGGCAGTACATTTAAGAAAGATCATCAACAAATTAATTTACAAACACTTTGAGAGCACAGACGATCATAAAAGAACGACTCCTGTCATAGTAAACCATTCTTTATCCAAGACCGTGAAAAGCCTGAGAGATGGTAAGGAAGCAATGAGTATAATGTATCTTAATTTTGGTAAGGTTTTCATTTTCTGCCTCACAACACTTTAATCAACACACTGCAAAAACAGAGTTCAGACCATCCTATTGGCCATGGGCATCTGTAGCCAAAGACAAAGGAATAGTTTGATCAATGGGGAAAATAAGGTGCTTCTAGTCTCAGATCAACAACGGACCCGTGATGTGGACAAACCACGTGCCTCAGTTTCCAGTCCCTCAGTGATTTCTCTTTGTGTAGTGTTAGCCTGGCAAGAGCCTTTCAAAGCACATAACCCTACCTATCTAAATAACGCTTTGCTGGTGGCAAAGCTACCGAAATCCTTCCTTAAGGGCCATGGGCACTTTTGTTCCAAGAGCTGCTCTACCTGTCACTGTTAGTTACATTCTGCAATCTTACTGCATGGCTTCAAACACTTCAGCACGACCTGCTGGGGCTATCCTACAGCACTGGTTCCAATCCCAGTTCCTCATTTTATTTTCTTAGTGATGTTGGACAAAGCATTTAATCTCAAAGAGCCCGAGTTTCCTCATCGATTAAGTGAGGCCAAATATCAAACTCATTGAGTTACGTGTGGATTAAATGAGATGATTAAAAAGCACTGACTTCATGCCTGTCATATACCCACATATTTTCTGCTCACTAAATATTAGGTATTATTACTGTAGTGGCCTCATTTTTGAAGTCACATATATATGTATATAAATACGCTACTCAGAAGCACTGTGTTGTATGGAGGACATCTGTCCTCTCTTGCTAAGCAGAGGGTGCATGAAACATCCGTGTGTATGCAAGAAGGCAGGCAGGTGCCACATTCAAAGCTGTAATGCTGCACCTTCTACAGACCTTCCGCTTTGTTGATGTTTAGCAATATGCCATCAGTCTTCTCCCTCATAACCTCTTGTCTGGCACCCTTCTGGATAATATGCTCTAGAGGAGCAGAACTCAGTGCCAGTTTTTAGCTCTGAATCAATGGAGCAAGCTGTCCCTTCAGATCTATCATCCACCCTAAGCACATGATTGTCTCTACCGGCAGTTTAGAATTACCGACACGTTGCAGCTCCTGGAAAACTTTCTTAGGAACTTCCAGGGGTACGGACAGCCAGAGAGTTAGAAATGTTTTTCAAGAAACCAGCAGCATTGAGGATAGCCCCAAGCACAGATGTGGAATACTAAATAAAAGACGACTAGTTCCACACGCCTACCTTGTTCCATTGGTGATGGTCTCTGAACCAAAGACAACATCATTAAATGGGATATGACCAGTCATATAATCATGAAGTTACCTTAGATGGTGCACTGAAGCCTACCTAACTCCTGCCGTGAGCTGGCCCTATTAATGAGAGAGACCAGGTGCAACAGGTTCCTCGGGGAAGCTCTGGGATTTACCACCCCTCAGAAGTGCATCCCTTGTTGTGGAGGATGAGGCTCCCTTTCACTCTACCTTTTACCTTGGAAAGCGGGAATGAATCAGAAAGAAAACTGGCAAAGCAATAACACTGACAGATGGAGGTTCCAAGAAATATCTTACGTCTAGGGAGATGCTCTAACTTCCTTAGGTACCCCAGTCTGTTGCTCAGAGAGAAGGGTTTTTAACCCCTGACATGTGCACGGCAGTGGTGTTTTGAAAAGTACCCCATCTGTATCACCCTCACTGTCTTCCACTTTGATACTAACATCAAGTTTGGGTATATCACCAAAAACACTTAGCTAGATATCCCAGAAGGGTTGAGGAAAATCATAAAATGGAACTAACCATTAACTTTACTCACTAATAATACACAGTCGTCCCTCAGTATCAGGGCATTGGTTCCAGGGCCCCCACGGATACCCAAATCTGCAGATGCTCAAGTCCCTTATGTAAACTGGTGTAGTACAGTCGACTCTCTGTATCCGTGGGTTCCACACCCGTGAAAATCGAGGACCGACTGTATGAGAATTTGCTCTGCAGTTGGTTAATTCTCTGCCCTCACTCATATGGTGCCTGCTTTGTGTCGCCACCTGGAGTTGCTCTAGTGATGAAATGTTCTTCATTCACAGGGCTCCTTTATTCTAAAGAGCGATAGGCGCTTCATTAAATTATTATATTGTGTTCAACTCAAGCACGCCACTTAGTAGATGGGCTTATCCCCCATATTAGACATGGAGAAACTGAGCCATAAAGCAGTACAACAGGTAGCACATGGAGACAGAATTGAGACTCCAGGCTCCTGAGTCCTGGTTCTCTTTGCAACATCCCCAATTTTTCTTGACGTATTACCACACACCCCCTTCTAATAAGCATTTAAAAAATAACACAAACTCTGCTCCACCCCTGCAGAGGGGGTTTCCCAGCTTCACACCTCTCCCTCCACCCCTTTTGATCATCACTGATATTTAGAAGACTCTTGTATCTCTACCTCCCAAGAAGACTTTTGTGTTGCATTTTACTTTCTATAATTTATAACATGAGAAAAGGTTCAAATTTTTTCTAAATATACTTATATTACAATACTGAACATAACACTAGCAAACCCTTAGTACTTTTTAATATCCTCCTACCACCCCACTGAGAATTACTGCAGCAAGCTAGATGACTCTGTTTTTAGCCTGTTAAATTTAATCAGGAAAAATTAAAAAATAATTGGTTAGGTTAAAAAGGGGAAACATTAAAGCAACGTACCAAGACTATTTAGACAGACCTTATTAAAAATAAGATGGAGGGTGGGGAGGGTCGACAAGGATTACTTCCTCCCAATATCTAAAGGTGTACTTCTTCCTCGGTTTTAGTCCTACGCAGTTATAGTCAATTTGCCGCCCTGCTTCTGAAATCGCTATTTTATTTCAGCTTTTTCTGGGTTTCTGAAACATATTGCTTTTACAGATACAACAATCTGAA
Source organism: Leucopleurus acutus (assembly GCF_964270905.1). Lineage (NCBI taxonomy): Eukaryota > Metazoa > Chordata > Mammalia > Artiodactyla > Delphinidae > Leucopleurus > Leucopleurus acutus. Next base: position 38,944,647 of record NC_139142.1, read on the forward strand.
CTGGTTGTGCCTTGGCTTTAGAGCTATTGTTGGGATGTTGGTGTTTTGACAGCTAAAGCCAGCTGGCATGAGTTCTCAGTGGACAGCCCAGATGTAGAGGTAAGGGCCCCAGCATCTTAATCAAACCTTTCAACATTTCTCCATGTTTCAAGCATCTTCTAAATCCCATGAAAGTAACATGACATAAAACTGAACATGGAATGTTCATAAACACCTAAAAGCTTCCAGATAGAGTATTTGATGAAAAACTGAAATTAGACTTGATTTCAGTTTTAACTTGCTTAAACTCAGCCTTATCTAAGTCTTACAGACCTAAGTACACCCCTTTTTATAATCCATGGTATGTACAAGTACAGCTGGTGTTCCCATTGATAAGAGTGACTAGATCCTTCATTACAGATTGGTGGAATATTTTTCATGCTCTAACTTAGGATCTACCAATGTCTCTAGGATTAAATGTTTACACTATAGTGATTTATTTGATTTATTTTTATTTATTTAAACTAAGGACCATGATAATATTTTCTGATGAATGACTTTAAACAGATATGGACATTAAAATTGCACAGTAAATATCCTGCACATTATACATTCATGATAGAATCAAAATTAAAATTTAAGAGCCCCTTTTACGTGACCTTTTGATTGTGACAGTGATCTCAATGAAAGGGCAGACTCACTCACATAAATTAAAGGGCACTGAATGACTTTAAACTTCTATGCATATTACATAGAGATAGGATGTGTATAAATTACTAATACACAAGACTAATGCATATACCTGAGCAAATACTTGTGGCTGCTTTATTCAAACTTTCCTCAGATTGATAGCATGACTAGAAATTTATATGCATCTCATGACAGATGACAGTAAATCTTACTGGTCTCTTTGGATTTGTTTCTCACCATAAAATGTAGTAATTATAATGGAGGAAGGGAAAAGGGTGGGTGGTGCTAACGGCTAATGAAACCAACATTTTTGATGGCTCAAACAATCATCTTTAATGCTTAAATTTATTAAACTACAGATATTTTACTAAGTGACTACATAGACCAGTACTTTTAAAATCTCATGATATCCATAAAAACTATACAACCAGAACAGAGTAAATTTTCAAATAGGTTTCTGAATAAAATTGTTCAATTATTTATTTTTACAAAGGGAAGAAAGGAAAGGGAAGAAATGTGGCATGGTATACTTTCATGAATTTGATTGTAATTTGCTAGGTTGGTTACCTCTAGGAACTGCATATGGATAGCTCAGTACATGTGAAAGTTATACAATGCTGGAGGGCTGAACCCTCATTAAAATTTTTATACATAAAAAATAAGACTCTATTATATTCTGAAAACGGAGTTTAAAATGCTTAACACTCATGGGTTTCTATCACCATGACCTTAATGCAAATTAAATTTTAAAAATCACTACAATCTTTTTTTGCAGAGAGAGCTCTCTTCATTGCCTTCATATCGGACATGCACCAATGTGCTCACAGGGTTTCCGCTTGGTATGTTCCCCAAGCCAAGCTACCTAATTTGACCTCACCCTATTCACATGGGTCTTAGAGAGGAAAATCTGCCAGCCTACAAATGTCCTTTCTACAGAGAACCTCTATTGACTTCTGCCCAGCAACCACCTATATAAACAATCCCTTATATTGATCTTGTAAGTTATGGTAATGCTACATTAGCATTTATTTCTCTGGATACATATTTAAACAGTAATTTCTTTTAAGCTAGTGATTACCTGGTAATGCTGAATCAATCTGAAAAGTGTATCTCTAGGACAGCTTCAGAAAATCTGGTGAGAGTTCCCCTTTGCACAGCGAGCATTTCTCAAAGCCTCGGGCTCATGAATGGCTACCTGAGATTTTGAAACAAGGAGCAAGACACAAATAACATTGGAAGAGTCAGAACTGCACTGACTTGAACTAGTTACCAAGTCAGGAGAAGGCATGCAGTAGGAGGACACTAAGATGTTTGAGGTGGAGTTGATCTGAACCAGAGAGATAAACCTTCAAACATACACAATTACTTCAATGTTCTCCAGATTTAACTGTGAACATGAGGAATCTTAACTACCCTAAGAAATGTGAAAATAAGTGAATCAATCACAGATCTCACCAACTATTTACTAGGAGATTATTTGGGGGACATTATCAGTATGCTGATTTTAAAAAAAAAATCAGAGTCAGATATACTTGTTTTTAAATGCCAGATTTTGTGTAATTTCAAGAAATATTCTCTCTAAAGTAACAATTCAGCAGTTAACTCAAAACAGACTAACTCAATCGTTCACTGGGATACACACTATTTCTCACAAGATTTGAAATAGCCAAATAGTACTTTTTCTTTGAAGACAGTTTTTCTTTAAAGGGCCATATTTAACTGCACCTTTTTTTTTTTTTTTAACATGGATGTATGCTTACAGATCTCATCATCTTCTATATTTAGAGAGATGAGCTTTCCAAAGGAAGATAGGCAGCCAATGAGGAGGATCCCATCAAAAGAGAGGTGAGTTACTATGGTTACTTTTCAGGAGATTGAGTAACAGTGAACTGGCTGCTCCCGGCCAAATGGACCCTTTCCAGAGCAGGACCTAAAAAGAATGTTGCTCTCCGTACGTGTTGATTCAATTAGTCGAGACTACACTACCCTTTTCGCCTTAACCATAGGTTTTCTATGGGAGCTCACTGCTTCCAGCCCTCCTAGCTGCACACAGTCAGCGAAGTCAAAGGGAAAACAGGGAGGACTGAAAACTTCCGAGCACAAACCTAACAGCGACGGGCAGGAGAATCTGCAAGAACAACCCCAAGATTAAAAAAAAAAAAAAAAAATCAAATCATGTTCTTTGGGACCACCAGCTAGCCACTTTTCAATGGCTGGGGGCGGGGTAGGATCCCAGAATACGTCCCTATCCACACCCTCAATGAAAGAGTCTTTTCTGAGTCTCAGAGGAGGGCACCTGGCTGGATGAGTCCAGACGTACCTTGCGATCTGGGTCCACTCACCAGGAGACAGGTGCACGCACCTGTTTCATAAAGGCGCGGGATCCGGTGCTCCCTCCCGTTTTGCGGCGCTGTCACTCTTCAGACGGGCGCTGACAGCGACAGCGACGGCGGCGGCGGCGCGACAGTGGCAGCAGCGGCAACTGCAGCTCGGCGGGCTGCCCTGGCTCCTGCAGGTCCGTCCCTCCAGTCTCTGAAGCTCCTCTCGCTCAGGGTTCGCGACGCGAGGCGGGCGCGCAGCTGTTCTCGGCTCGCATTGGACCAGAGGGAGCAGATGTTACCGGTTGCTAGGAGCGTTGCTAGGAGGCGATGACTCCCCTCCACAGCTAGAGAGCAACTTTCCTGCGGTTCGGGTGCGCTGGCGGCGGCTGCTGGGTGGAAGGTTTGGGAGCAGGAACCAGGAGGGAGGCGAACAAATAACCCCAAACAGGGGGTCCTGTGCTCGCCTGAGTTGGGTCCTGGAGAGCGGCCTGGGGAGCAGCGGTTGGCTGAGCGCGCGGGGCTTCAGGCCCTGCTCCGCCGGCTTGGGCAGGTGATGGGGGCCGCGCCTCCCACGGCAGGGTCACTCGCTGTAGACCCTAGCTGGGTGTCCCGTGGAAGGATCGGGTCTGGGGACGCGAGTGGGTTGGCACTTCCAGCGGCTGTGAAGCAGGACTCGGTCAGTGCCTTGAGACCAGCTGGGATGGCCTTGGGGTAGGTCCCCAGCAAGGGGAGAGAGAGAGGAGTGTGTGACATGAGGTGAGGCATGTGGGATGAGTAGGGGATCTTCCACCCTCTGGGACTCTTCTCCCCAATGTTCCTGTTTGTGTATGCAGGTTTGAACAGTTGATAGATTTTGAAGAGGGTAAAAATAACTAATACATGAAAATCAGTCCAGAGTCTAATTCCTTTTGGCAGTGTCCGTGGCTGCCTGCTGGTGCCAAAGGTTTCAGAAAAAAATGATCCTGTGGTCTAAAATACTTTATGCAGTTAGAAAGACTTCATTTTGATTCAGTGGCTAATTAAAACCTCAGGCTAATAGGCAAACTTCTTTAAAATAAAAATATGCAAGAGACTGTACTTTTCACAAGGGAGACTGGAGAAGATATGCATGTTTCAGTCATTTACACTTTAGTACAAATTCACCCAAAGGCTTGTATTGTCTCTGTATTGGATCACTCAGGCTATGTTTTTATTTTTTATCATTGCTTCTTCTTGTTGTTGTTCAATGCAGTTATTGTTCTTGGGTGAAGGGGGATGTTGAGAATGTCAAAGTGGGCAAATTTGGGTAGCCAATGAATGATATTAAAGAAGGGAAGATGACAAACGTAGCAGAGAAATTTTGCCCATGCTATTCTCAGAAAGGGAATCTCATTGAAGAAGCAGATACACAACTTCCCTACAGCTTCAGGCCAGGGCCTGGAAGGAAGAAGGCAGCACTGGGAATCAACTAGAAAGAAAAGCTGCAGTCTTTGGAGCCAGGGCAGAGCTGCTGTACAGTGTCATGTTGACTCCTGTAATAGCAGACATTCTGCAAGGTTGAAAGGGCTACGGAAAGTGGCCCTACAAATCTCAGGGGCCCCTGCCCCCTCAGGCACCCAGTACCAACTCAACACCTATGACAAAACGTAGAGTTAAGAGTTTGTTAGCCCTAAGATTTAAAAGCTGATAACTTTGTGTTTACTATTAATCTTGTGTTAATAATAAACTCAGTTTTAGCCACCCATTCACAATGAGGAGAATCAACTCATTATGTTGTATGCTTTAAATATCCTACGGTTTTGCCCGTTATACCTCAGTAAAGCTGGAGAAAAAAGCTGGTAACCTAACATCTAGCTGTGTGGAAGAAGTAATAAGTGGGTTGAAGATCTGATGATCACATTTCAGCTATAAGGTATGAAAGGGGGCTTTGAGACCAGCACACCTCAAATCTGGGCAATAGCCACAGCCAGAATTGCACCACTGCTACTTCTTTCTTTTTCACTGTCGAGGAAGAAAGGAGCTGATATCTCAGTCGGCCTTGCCTTCTTGGCTAGCCCATCTCAGGAGGCGCTCTCCTTTACTGCTCACAGTCCATTTTTTTCAGTTTCCTTGAATACGGAAGGTTCTCATTTGTCTCAGGTATTTTGCACATGTTGTTTCTCCTTCCTTAATGTGCCTCCCTTTCACCTGGCTTACTCCTACTCAGCCTTCAAGTCTCAGCTGAACTACCACTTCTTCATAGTGGCTTTCCCTCGGAGCCTCCCACCAACTAGATTAGGCTCCTAATTACATTCCCAAATCATCCTACTGATCCCACTTCACAAGAGTCATCACGCCAGGTTTCCAGCTTGTTCCGCCTTAACACTGTATCCCCAGCTCCTAGCACATAGTGCCTGGTACCTCAAAGGGAATCACAAGCACATGTGAGTGGATGCATCCACCCTGCCTGGTTCAAGGCTTCTGTTTTCACCTTAGCTATGCAGCTATCAGTGAGCTTACATAAGCCATGAGGGCAGCCACTAGTTGCTGTACTTTTTGTTAAGTGAAGGAGAGGAAAAAAGCCTCTCACATAGAAAACTGTTTTCTGCCCTTAGTGAGATGTTGCACTGATATAGTAACTTCTTTTCCTTCTCAAACCATTTTATAAAGGTCACTATCTGTACATCTGAAACTAACATAACATTGTAAATCAACTATACTCCAATATAAAATAAAAATTAAAAAAAAGAACACTCTGGCTCAGTTTGGTTGGAAAAAAACACAAAACATTAACTGATTTCTACAAAAAAAAAAAGTCACTATCTGAATTTAAATGGCATTGGAAAATAACCTAAAAGTCCTTTATCTGTTTTCCTAATTCTCTTCTTTCTGTGTCCTCCAAAGTAGGTGTGAGAACTCTGAGTTGAACTGTTTCATCTTTCCTTAAAATTCTCCTCTACCTCAGGTGAAACGTAGCCTCCATCATCACATGCTGCATCTCTATGGAGCGAAAAAAAAAAATCTGTTTAGAAGCAGCTAGCTAACTTGACCAAAACGAACAGCACTTTTAGTATACCTTATTAGAATGGACCAGGAAATTGCCTTTCCTGCTGTCAATATAACTCACCAAATAATTGCCGAATTCCCTCTTCATCTTGAGGGACCACCTCAAGAAAAATAACAGATTTTTGAAGACATGAAGGAAAAGGTCAAGGTAATCTCAAGATTGCAGAATTGCTTGGTGGCAAAGCCAGAAATAGAACATGGGTATAAGAGTTTAATCTTTACTGGACCCACTGTGTCTGCAGATATAATTTTATAAATTCTTCAATTCTTCTGGTGATTAGAGCAAACCCTTCACTAAACAATTTTGGATTTAAAAATTAAATATTAAAATACCATACTAACCACCTTAGAATTCATCTAAATTCTAATCTTTTCACCACTGAATCTTGTCCCTCCTTGAGACAATCACAGAAGCAATGCTAATCCTGTCTCCTACTCCTTATCTGTCTGCTGAAAAGGATGAGATGTTGTATAATGTAGTAGAATGCACATTAAAATTCATCAGAGCTCTGAATTGTCACCCAAGTCCTCTTGAGCCATGTCTCTGAATCTCCCTGGAGAAACCCTAGAGAAACTGTAAAGAGACTATGAGGTTTACAAGACATATAATGTGATTTGATTCATCAACAAAATGTTATTCAAGATGATTACGATTTTTTAATTGCTACAAAAGACTTTAAGAATCACATAGATGGCTGTCTCAATTATGTTAACATTTAAGGATGTTTAAGTCTCTGTTGAAGGAATGTCAGAAGACAGCAATCAAATTTGTCAAGTTTTTCGTTCTGCAGATGATTTACTTTAAAAATCTGTTCCCTCAGCAATTTTCTGCTTTTGCTCACAATTTTATATATTTTGTTTTTAAAATATCACATATGTATCAATATGTAGTGCACAGACACATGTAGAAATGCTCAACTGTACTCAGTCTGAGTGCGCAAACTCTGCCCTGTGGCTTTAGAAATGTGACCTCAAATGATCTTTACTTGCAACCCCCCACAACCACTCTAAACAGTGTTAAGATGCTCTAAGATGACTAGGGTGAACAAGTAGAATTCTTAATCAGCGTGTAATGTTCTAGTGTCACCACAGGTTAGGAAGAACTTCAGCAACATAAGAAATGAGCTTGCAATTAGCAAGCTTTCCTTAAATAATCACCACTACCACAACATCTGAGATAATTTTTTTAAAGAGAAGAAAAAAAATGTGTGCCAAATTCTGCCTAGAAGGTTCTCACTAAACTGATTCATTTTTCCGTATGCACAAATAAACAACAATTCCCAGCCTTCTTAAACGTAAGGGGAACCAAGTGACTAGCTCTGGCCAATGGACACACAGAAGGAGAGGTTGCCACGTCTTAGCCTGGCTCCTTAAAGCGATTCGATTCTCGTGCCTTTTCTTCGCCCTCTATTTGTATGACCAACTAAATATTCCTTTAGCGGCCCTAAGGATTCTGAGATGGGCTTCAATTGCTGAGATGCTAAGAAAGCAAGCTGTATGGGGAAGAACATCTTAGTGAAAATAAACCTTTCTTATACTAACTCACTGACATTTAGGCTTCTTATAACACGTAGCATTAATTCCCTCAACTAATACAGTATGCAAAATGGTAAAAATAAATTTTCCCTGAAACATCTATAGTTTTTTTTTCCATTTTCTTTTTTTTTGTTTTGGGGATATTAGTTGTGTTTTTACTGCTGTGGAGGTGGCTGTTCATAATAGCTCTGCTCACTCTACTTCTAGCTTGCTGCATCGGAGCCTTGAAAACTTATCAGAACTGTCTATACGTAGAAGGGAGAGACCTCTGGACGAGAGCCTCCTGGATGAGTAATTACCCACACGTTTGTACAGGAACGCCTATATATTGCCTTCTCAGAATGCTCCTCAGATGAAATTAAGTTATTTCAGGTGATCTTTACATTTATAGAGCTCCTTACTTACCCGATATTCTTTTTATTTTTATACAGCAGGTTCTTATTAGCCATCCATTTTATACACATCAGTGTATACATGTCAATCCCAATCACCCAATTCATCACACCACCATCCCCACTCCCCCCCACCCCGCTTTCCCCCCTTGGTGTCCATACGTTTGTTCTCTACATCTGTGTCTCAACTTCTGCCCTGAAAACCGGTTCATCTGTACCATTTTTCTAGGTTCCACATACATGCGTTAATATATGATATTTGTTTTTCTCTTTCTGACTTACTTCACTCTGTATGACAGTCTCTAGATCCATCCATGTCTCAACAAATGACTCAATTTTACCCAATATTCTTAATTTAAATTCAACACTTTAAGCTAGCTTTTGAGTTGATATACATTGATTTGTATCTGTGTTCCACATAAAAGCCTACAGCACCCTAAAACCAAAATAAATTATTATGGGTCATAAATGTAATACTTATAGTTCTAATATATCTATGTCTGCAGTTGGTATGGTTTGAGAGTTAACGTTTTTTGTATATAATGAAATAAGTAATATCACTCAGGCCCATAAAATTTGCATGTTGATGCTGCAAAACTGTATCTTTTTTGACATACAAAAATTTCACATGTATACGTATAAGCCATCTGCTTAGACTTTATTGATAAAACCAGTAGCAGCAGTTTTACAAAACTGGAATGATTTTCAGTTTTGAACTAATGTGAGTTCAGTTGCAGCAGACATTTTGTACAAACTGGGGCTAATGCTTCTTCTATGTTTCTGTTTTAAACAAAAAGCAATTAGAACTTATCTTCATGCATTTAAATATCTAATACAGAAATAGTTTTTAGGCTGCATAAAATATGCTTCCAACATCATTGTGAGACTGAACAGCTGCTTTAAGGATTATTTGTACAAGAAAAACAGTATAATTCTTCCAATCACAAACTTATTCTTTATCACAGGTAAACAATTTTGTATTTTCTAACGTATTTTCAAAGGGTGTTTCTAACACAAGAGTATTAACATTGAATTGAGTATCGACATTGGATATTTCACTAGCTTGCCCAGTTAAAACACAAGACATAACAGTGCAAGAGTAATACATTAAAACCATTGTTGTTGAAATCTTGAACATTACAAAAATAGAAAGGTATTCTAGTTTTTAAGTTGACCAGTTTAAAAAATTCCAAACTGTTTTCTATACACTATTCACTGATAGAATTTAGTAATTTTAGAAATGGGGTGGGTCATTACATTCTATAGCTGTTTGTTCTGGTAACAGCTAGAGATACATTCATGCTTCTTAAATAGGAGACACCGTAAGTCAATAAGTCATACTGTGAGAAACAGGAGGACACCTATTTGGAATGTTCTGAAGATTTTCAGAAGTTTCTAAAAGAGAGTTAAACCCTTTGGAAGAAAAAAGTACTTTTCGTTTTTCTCTTAAACCTCTGGGCCACCCAGAGATTGACTCTCTGCTAGAAAATCTGAGAAAATATGACAGCAGCTGGGTCTGAAAAGGCCCATGAAGCAATGGGAGAGGTTTGGACAGCTCCTACCTTACAACCAGCAAGTCTGGCCCTGCACGATGAATTTGCCCAGGAACGCCTGCTTGTGACAGAAATCTAAAGGAAGACCACCTTTTATATTAAACCATGTCATACTAAACTATCCCCATAAGTGAAATCCATAAAACTAATGACCAGCCTTCACAATCACCAAAAAGTCAGGGCAGTCTAGTACATATAAATAACTCGTTAAAGTAAACAAGGGAAAGAAAAGGTACAGGTTTACAATATTAATACAGCATCCAGCATCCAGCTGTGAATAGAACAGAAATACAAAGCACACTCCCTGCTAAGGACAGTGTGCTCCATGTAGGGGAGCACAGTCTCCCCAAAATAGTTAAATATGTTCAAAATGAATGAATCATTCATATTTATATTTTTTTCATGCAAGTTCCTCAAGGACACCCATCAAAAGTTGAGATATAAAGGAAAACCAATAAAATATTTTAAAACAACAGAGTTGCACACAGTATGCATATGGTAAAACATAAATGTGTGAATGTGAACAACTGTTTCAGATGCCATATGAAGACTGAAAAAAAAAATCAAGAGTCAGATTTATCTTGCATTGTGAATACAAAATATTGCTATGAAATCTTGGATGTACCTTGAAAATATTTCTTTTAATCTTTACTTTTTCCTGGGAGATAATAAATGCTATTTAGGAAGAAAATGATTATGTGGGTGAGAGCAGAGAGGTGGAGGAGACTGATTCTTCAAAAGAAAAATAATAATGTAGATTGAAGGACCTTTTTTTGGTGGGGGAAGCATCTTTCCAAATACTGTATTTAAAATCCCATTTTGTAAAAAAAAATGCTATTCAATTTAATACTTTCCTTGTGCTTGAAGTTAAAATGTTCTTAAAAAAAGGTCTGTGTTCAACTCAAAGATTGGCAAGCCTACTGAAAAGATGGATTTGTAATTTGTTCTGTGGTCAGGGTGTCTGAGCAAAAGAATTAGAAGATAATACTTTATTTTTATCTTCTCAGAGGGGGAATGGCTAAAGACCATTCCAACTTTAACTTTTAGTCAAATTACTGATATTCTATGAATATATAGCTCAATGACTGGCAGAGATTTAAAAGTGTCAATTACTAGGATATAAGTAAGAATTGATTTACCTTAAAATAAAAATAATGAAACATCTCACAGTCTTCAGAAACTCTTAATTCTGCAAAATATTTTTTCATCTGTTACTTAGGCCTATGGCCCTGGTACACAGTGGGGACCCAGAGTGTTTGTTATATTAAAGAAGGGATGAATGAAACTTTTTCTTACAACAACCTGGCAAAAATAAGTAAAATAAGTACTACCCTTCCCATGTGACAGATGCAAAAACGAAGGCTTAGAGAACTTGCGATCTGACATTCATTTTAGAGCTCATTAGGGGAAGATTTGGTACCAGAACAGAGGCCTCATTCACCTAATCCAGTATTCCTTCTACAACCACACCTTCATCCCTGCAATAATCAATAATGCCCAGTTCCACAAGCTGCTGCAGCTACAAAGCAAAGGGTAATCAGTACACATATAAATAATGTCAAAATGTTCACCAGATATTGATCATCCGTCAAGCCTCCCCCTTCGCCCAGTGTGATTATCGGTGTTATCACTCCATCACCCACCGCTTGCTCAGTCAGCCTACGCATGATCAGGGCTCATCCTTCCATTCAGAATTCAGAGCTCCTGTATGATCCAGATGCTTACACACCACCTTTGGCTAATCTGTACAATTGACTATGACAGGGCACAATCACAAAGCTTCCTTTCTCTTGGCAGCAGTGATAAATGTAAAGTCATATAAACTAGTAACAGAGGTGGTTTTCGGTCATGAATCAGTAATAATGTAATTAGTACTTTTTATCAATGCATATTTAAATCACTGCTCAACAACAAAAACGCCACAGAGTATCTAAATTTGGGGATCACGTCCTCAGAGCCTTCGAAACTTTCCCTGCCTAGATTCTAAAGGAAGGGGAAAGGGCTTAGATATGTTCACATAAATGATAAAATTATGTGATTATTTTCATGAATCTTCTCCTCAAATGTAAAGTAAGCTCAATATCACATAGGTAAAATTGATTCCAGATTGGAGGTTGCTACATTTTATTTGATGAACCATATGAATTAATCCATCTATTTTTCTTGAGATCAGGCACATTAACAAAATGTAACATAGTAATTAAAACTGCAAATAAAATTAAACAGATAATAAACAAACCAGTACATCCAGACTGGTATATTATTACTCAGAGTTAAAAAGCAATGAGCTATCAAGACTTGAAAAGACATAGAGGAACCTATAATGCATGTTACTAATGAAAGAAGCCAGTCTGAAAAGACCACACACTGTATGATTCCAACCATATGACATTCTGGAAAAGGCAAAACTATGGAGACAGTGAAAAGATCACCAGTTGCCAAGAGTCAGCAGAGAGGGACGAATAAGCAAAACACAAAAGATTTTTAGGGTAGTGAAACACCTAGGAGTGAACCCTAATGTAAACTACGGACTTTGGATGGCAAGAATGTGTCACTGTAGGTTCATCAATAGTACCGAATGTACCTACCCTGGTGCGGGATGTTGATAGTGGGGCAGGATGGGGGCAGGGGGAGGTGTAAGTGTAGGGGAAGGGAGTTACTTGCACTTTCTGCTCAATTCAGCTGTGAACTTAAAATCGCTAAAAAAATTGTTTATAAATTTTTTTTAAAAGTAAATAGATCACAAGGACCATCATGTTTTAGTTCCCAAAAATAGAGGTCAAATCTTATTCCAACAGATATTTTTACAGAAATTTCTCAGTCACAATAAAGTATGCAAATACTAACTTCTTATTCATAAACTTAAAATAATAGAATCTTCAATAAAATTAAATTTAAAATTCTGGGAAAGACTTTGCGTTTCATAACACTAAAGTTTAACTTGTGGCTGCATTAGTATGGTGGCATAATAAAAGACTGCATTATATTTGGGGATAGTTGTAAATTAATAAACATTATCATGGTCCACAAGGAAATGTGGCAAAATTAGTAAGCCTTGCTGAAGGTGCCAACTATAAAGAACTTGACAGACTCTTGAGAGACACACAGCCCTAGAAAGTGAATGTATTATATGGAATAACTTACATGGAAATGTTCTTTTAGTGCACATGTTCTTCACCAATCAGAGTTTTCATTGGCAGCCTTCTGATATCTTTTCCCAAACACCAAGGCCTTTAGCAAATTAGAGATGGGAACTTTTTGTAATGGATTTTATTATGGACCATCAATTGGGCAACACTAAAAAACTGTCTTCAGTAAGCATTTTTAGGCCACCAAACTTTTTTTTTTTTAACATCTTTATAGGGGTATAGTTGCTTTACAATGGTGTGTTAGTTTCTGCTGTATAACAAAGTGAATCAGCTATACATATACATATATCCTCATATCTCCTCCCTCTTGCATCTCCCTCCCTCCCACCCTCCCTATCCCACCGCTCTAGGGGGTCACAAAGCATCGAGCTGATCTCCTTGTGCTATGGGGCTGCTTCCCACTAGCTATCTGTTTTACATTTGGTAGTATGTATAAGTCCATGCCACTCTCTCACTTCGTCCCAGCTTACCCTTCTCCCTCCCCGTGTCCTCAAGTCCATTCTCTACATCTGCGTCTTTATTCCTGTCCTGCCCCTAGGTTCTTCAGAACCATTTTTTTTTTTTTAGATTCCCTATATATGTGTTAGCGTATTTGTTTTTCTCTTTCTGAATTACTTCACTCTGTATGACAGACCCTAGGTCCATCCACCTCACTACAAATAACTCAATTTCGTTTCTTGTTATGGCTGAGTAATATTCCGTTGTATATATGTGCCACATCTTCTTTATCCATTCATCTGTTGATGGACACTTAGGTTGCTTCCAGGTCCTGGCTACTGTAAATAGAGCTGCAGTGAACATTGTGGTACATGACTCTTTTTGAATTATGGTTTTCTCTGGGTATATGCCCAGTAGTGGGACTGCTGGGTCGTATGGTAGTTCTATTTTGAGTTTTTTAAGGAACCTCCATACTGTTCTCCATAGTGGCTGTATCAATTTGCATTCCCACCAACAGTGCAGGAGGGTTCCCTTTTCTCCACACCCTCTCCAGCGTTTATTGTTTGTAGATGTTTTGATGATGTAGGCCACCAAACATTCTGACTTAACTTACGTGGATTGCGACATGTTTAGTATATATTTGAGATAAATTTTTATGACGTTAAGAATTACAAGCAATAAACCCACTGGAAAAATTCCTAGTTTTGCCTTCTGTTATAAAATTGAAAGCATTAAGAGTTAGATTCACACTGATTTTAAATTCTTTGAGACTAGAAAATAATTACTGGTCCATCTGCCAAGATAGGGACACCCCCAATGTTGACATTTACCCATTTCATAGGATGCCCCAAATGTGCTTAGTATATAACGTCTAAGACAAATTTTAATCAAAAGAAGCAGAGGGGCAAGCAGGTATCTTTGTTCACAGTGTCACCCCTTTATCTGGCAGCCTCTGTCCAGTTCACTTTTTCAAAAAGTACAAGGTAGCCGTGCCTTTCCACTATTAAATCACTGAGCTCATAAGAACTGTGTCACATTTGTTTGTATAGACCTAGTGTTCCAGGGTCTAACTTACTGCCTGGCAAAGAGCATTCAATATTCAATTCTAAAAATAAATATATTAAATAAATATTTAGAAACAAAAATGATTATTCGGCTCAAGCTGTTTTCCTCACCTGCTATTCTCCAGCCCCTAGCCCAGAGTCTGGGATATAATGTACTTAATATCTTTTGAATGAATAAATTTTATATAAACTAAAACAATAAAATAGAGCAAGCAGATACTTTAAGGGGAAAATGAAGTAAACAAAAATACTGCGTAAGTATGGTGATACCAATGGGAAGACAGCCTTCTCACCGTCTTTAAAGTGCAATTGATAACACCGCCATTTGAAGGCATAGAACGCCCATGGAGACACCCGAAGCCAGCCTTAGTGAGTTATGGAGAGCAGGTAGCATTGTTTTATTCTATGAGTGTCCCTAGGCCTCCATGCCTGCCTCTGAATTTGTTCTGTTAAGGCTCAAGCTGTTTTACAGGTCTCACAGTGGCTATAAATATAGCTGATTATTGTCTGTGTGTCTAGGATACTGCTTTGTGACCTGAGGGAAACAAAAACAAAGTATGGTAGGAAAGGAAACTCACCTGGAGCCTGCAGGCATCCCCAAAGTCACCTAAACAAAGCCTGAGCAGGCACTCCCTGGCAAAAGCCTTCTATGATGCAGAGAAAAATCAGTGTGGAAAAATGTCCAAAGGGGAAGAGGGCAGGCCTGGAGTCCTGTTATTGCTGATCCTGTTTGGAGGTTACATATAAAAATATTAGGCTCAGAAGGAACTTTAGAAAGGCTGTCTTCCTGGGTGCCCTGCTGTTCCCTTTTAGTCGGAACCCACAGCTCATGCAGATGTTTCTTTTCTTTTTCTTTTTTTTGATGTTTCTATTTTAAAAGACTTCCAAAGGTGATGATTCTGTGATCTCCCTTGGTGATCCCCCTGCAATGTGACCAAGGCCTACTCCAAGTCCTGGGTTTCCTAGAGGATTTTTCCAATACATTGAATTGATACATTTCACCTGTTTCCAATAACTCAAAACAAGAAACTTGACTTTTCATGGTACATGATTAGACTAATTGAACAATTGTAGGTTGGTAAGCATTGCTGTTTTTATTGTGACATTGCTTCGAAGTGTAGTCACCGCACTCCAAAAAGATTTTTAAGTCCCGTGCTATCTCAAAGAGACAAGGAAATCCAAAGAATACATTGTGAATTAGCACAAAACCCTCTTCATATCATTCTCCTTATATCTCAGTTAAACTCTCTTGACTTGCTTTAGGTGGAAGCTCTCTGTCCACATGTTAAGAAGACAGGGGGTGAGTCATCCTCTTGGTAAGAGCTCTTTACATTCTAGATAACTGTTCCTAGAAATCACTCCTCAGCTTTCTCAATACCTATCCAACCCCTTTAACTTCCCTACATGCTAAATTATTCCCAACTAAAACCCCTAAGCGATCCTTCTCCAATTTCTTCATGTTTCTCCTTAACTGAGAATCGTAGGACTTGAGTTAACACTTTGGCAATTTGGCAGCTTTGGGAATGTGGCCTCACACTTCCCCATCCCAGAACCCTGCTCAGTTTAAAACCACCGTATGCGTGACTGGTTCATGGCACCTGGTTATGCCCAACATGAGGAGGTTTGCTGCTGACCACTTCTTCAGATCAAATGTCCACAAAGGCTCTTCTAAGTTCTCAGGAAACTCTCCTCTTTACTTAAGGTTTGAACACCAGAGGACAACTGAACACATTCTCTATTACATCAACAAGTCACTCTTAAAAACCATTCTAAAAAAGAGTATCAACCCTGATAGAATTCCTTTGAATTATGACTTCTGAAGGGAAACAGATAAATAATTGGTCCTATTACTTCCCAGTTGAACAGTTAGGTAAGTTTGAATAGCTGCATTATTAGATCTTTAAAATTTTTTACCTATACGTATATAATATGGATATGTAACATAAGCCCAAAAAAAGAATGTTGCCCATTTTGAAAAGAGTGTCAGTATAGTGCCACATTATTTATTTTACTTTTCAGATCGAAGTTGAAATAGGTACTCAAGTTGCCATCTTTACCAGCTCTTTTGATGGGAACAAGGTGCTCTGTCCACATATGAACAGTAGAGAAGAGCTGGGTGTGAGGAGACGCCATGAGTGTGATTTACCAAGATGTGCACAAAAGCACCAGGGTGGATAAAAGATTTGGTCATTATACCTCACTGGGGGTTTATTAAGACTCAGTTTCCTCCATACACCAGGCTTATCCCGGTTGAGGTTGCCCCAAATTCAGACTAGCTTCATGTAGTGTCAGTGGTATAGTTGGTGAGCAGAGCTACCTTCCAGACTAGCTTCATGTGCCTACCCTTTTTAAAGTATCTGAAAATTGTTATTAGTTTTTCTCTAGCATTACTGTTACTTTCACTAGAAAGAGAAACAAATCTTAAATGCATTTTTTTAAAGCATGATTGTGAGAGGGCAACACTGAATGGTTACCATATGCCCATCTCTATGCTGTTATTTCATTATTGGAAAAAAAAACAACAACAAGACCTTATGAGGTAGGAATTATTTCCATTTTCCAGTTGAATAAACAGGGTCACAGGCTGGCTAAGTAATTTTCTTAAGGCCACACAGTAGGCAAAGTTCATCCAAACCCAGGCTAAGACCACAGCCTGTGCCGACTTCTCTGAGTTGCGTTAGACCAATTTCATTCTCCCCATCTTAAAGTATTTTCCAGAATTCCACAAGTTGTGAAAAATGATACTTAATCTAAAATGGCTTTTGGTTTACATTTGTTTACTCTTCTTGCATATATGCAATAGACGCTGGCAGTATCTAGCATATTTATTCTTTAATTCTTCCATACTCATGCTATATAATTTGTTTTATAGTTTTGCCTAACTTTTCTCTTTGGAACACACAAATGATTTTTAAAACAGTAAAAAATACTTCTGCCATTTCAGGATTATCTATCATTTGCTTTCATCGTGGATCAAACAGAATGGAATGCTCTTTAGTCACAGTTTACTCAAAGGTAAGAGGAGGGACCACATGTAATTTCTAGCCCTGTTTCTTCACCATTAAAGGATATGCCTGCATTTGGTTTTAAGTCGTCTACGAATAATCTTTTCCTACTCACTTTTTTGATCTTCATGTACTAAGCCCTCTGCTGCAAAAGGAGAGCCAGGCTTTTCAGAAACCCCCAGTTCCATGGTCCACACTGAACCATGAATTTAATCAATTCAATGGCTATCGGAGAAGGATTTTCACTTAACCTGATGGGAGTTTCAACTTAAACAATGCATTACTTGAAAAGAAAAGAGTTTTGGTTGTCAGCTAAGACCATGTGGTACAGCCAGGATGTAAAACACAGTGACTGACCGAGACTTGTTAACAATTTATAAAATATTGTGGGTGCTACATGTTGCAAAGGCAGAGGCTGTGTTTCAGGCTCGCTGTAGCACCTAGCACTATGGAGAATACCAACATTTGGGGTCAATACGTCACTGTCATGGAAGGAGTTGCAGAGTGAACAGTGCCTAAAGTGAGCGACAATGCAGTACGATGCTCTCTTTTTCTCTTCCCATCATGGCGGGGATTCTGTCTCAAACTTTGCACAGGTGGAATGCCAGGTCTATTACTTCCAAAGGCATTACAAGCTCTTTTTCTGTTAAGAAAGGCAAGACCTCCCCCCTCATAGTTATGCAACAGGAGCAAAAAGAGGTTCCAAAACAACTGCACATCACACTGGGAGCCAGTGAAGGAGAGAAGTGAGAGCAGGTGCTCGGCTGCCTGGTGAATGGCCCATTTAAAAATTCAACAATAGTCAGAGGGGCGCAGAGAACGCAAGAGTCACCACCGTGTTTGGGGAAACGGGCACTTCTCGATTCAGTGTAAACTCATTCCCTGAAAGAAGGCACGCTGTAAACCAGCTTTCCATAAACCTAGTGCATCCTTTACCCTCCACAATAGTATTTTAAAAGCATTCTCTTCGGGAAAAACTCATGGAAAGAACTACTCAAGCAACAAATATTAGTGCTTCTTCAATTTCGTATGTCCCTATGAGATATTAATTATTAGCTAGATGAAATAGGCAAAAGCAGCTTTAACATGGCAGAAGCAACTAATTATCTTTCCTAACTCCTTTGAAAAGCAAATGCAGATATAAAAGCTCAAGTGAAAAACATGTTAAGTGCACTGTGTCTAGACTCCGCCAAGAAAATAAGGAAATTTAAGTGCACAAAAAGAAAAGATTTTACTAAACCAGAATTTCAAGTCTATGTAAAAAAATTCACCTCATATTTTGATGTATCTTGTCATTAGCATTTTATATTTATACAATCAGCTTTAGGGTGAACGTTGCTAGATATTCAAGATGTACATGCATCCTACATGGTAAATAGCACCAACATAGTAAAATTATACAAATGAAAAATGCTTTTCAGGCATTCTTCCCTTAAAATTTCTGTAAACTGTATCATAAGCAGACTATTAGAAAGCAGATCAAACACACAAGGATATTTTCACTACCCCGGCAGAAAACCTTAGAAATGGTGAGGCAAGGCAGCAGCAAATGAAGTATAGGTGACTATTGGGCTCTATGAGACAAGGGATGCGGCAAAACATCGAGCAGGAAAATATGAGGAGAAAACATCCAGGCCTGTCCGTACAATAGATGCAGATTTTTTCAAATGTAAATTTTAAAGTGAATGCTGCTTTTATGTCACTGCAGAAAGGAAAGCATAACAAGGCTGCTCTGCTTCCCTTTAAGCACAGGCGCATAAAGAGAGTAAGGGATGTGAAAAGCCAATTCTTTGTGCTGCTACTTAATCAATTGCACTCAGTTCTACTCCATGACACAGCCGCACTGCACAGACCACTCAGCAGTTAATGGATACGATGTTGGAAAAGCACGTTGAGGTCTTCCAAAGCAAGGTAGGGGAAAACCCCAAAGGAGCATGGTTTTACTACTTGTTCCCAATAACTGAGCAGCATTATATCCGAAACTCCCATGCCCTGAAAAGAAATTAAGATATTCCTTTATTTTTCTAATTCTGATTCTTCCATATGAAATCACTTCTTTCAAAAGCTTCAAATCAGAGTCGAGTTATCCTGTGTCTTAGTCTGGGCTTGTCAGGATAACCGTTACATGCTGTAAGGAATAAATATGTGCTTCAAGTGTTACAGCCTACGTTTACAATCTGTCAAAATGTAGAGCTGAGGAGGAGTTATGTGTTTTTAACTGTATACATCCATCACTAGCTATCACTCTTCCCACAGACAGCAAAAAGTCAACAATGAAACATAAAAGCTAAAAATAAGTGACAGCAATTGCTCAGAAGAGCTGCACACGGGGCTCAGTGTTACATGTACACACATTCCTTCCCTTTTCTTATTACTGCCAATTTAAAGTAATTGAAATTAAGGGCTCAGATCTAAGAAAATAAACATGCACTGCACAAAAATGTAAAAGTCAGTTAGAAGTAAAATTTCATGCTCATAACCATACATGATCAGTGTTCTAAATGGCACGTGCCCAAAATGCAAGTAGTGGCTAATATATGTTGCTGCAAATACCACGAAAAAAATGACAATTATAGGCACTTCAAATGCTCCAAGAAGAATTAGGGTTGGTGCTTACAAACTGAAAATATTCTTCATTCACAGGTGTTATAGCATGTTCATTTCTAAGAGTCAATCAAATCAACATCTATTAAAGATCCATTGTATACAATTTACTATGCTCTGATGATGGAAAATATGGCATTAAAAAAGTATGGTTTACATGCAAACACAGAATCAAAATATACGTATGAGTGAGTATACTGTACTGAATATAGAAAACGCATAATCTAGAAGGAGAACACTAGATTCAGAAAAATCAATACCTGCATGACTTAATAGGTTTTTCGGTTTTCTTCTCATTCTGTAAGAATTTATTAGGTGAGAAAAACAGCATAAAAACCTAGAAAGTTTTCATTTTGAAATCTTACGTACTCAAAAGGAGACAAGTTGTCTTACAACAGTAGTTTTCGAATTCCTTTTTAGTTTCAAAATGGGTCACCTAACCAAATCTCATAGGAAACTACAATATATAAGTGAGATAAACAAAGAGGTATTTAATTCAAATTTGCTTTATAAGTGTAAGTTTTTTAAACTTATTTGTTAGGCAAATAAATGAAGGGTTTTCTTATAAAGAGAAAAACATGAAATAGGGGATTATGGATGACAGTTACATTCTTCTATGAACCTCGGCGACAGGTTCATTTCTGTATTTTGGAGTATTTTGCCCCATACTAAGAAAATTCTGATTCCTACACACAAGTGGTTACAAACAGTAACTTTTAACATCTCCCTTGCAATCGAAGGGAGCAGAGACAGCCAGAGAAGCTTCATTCTATAGCCTGAACCAAAATTTAATAACCTATTAACAGAAATTAACTCAACATCATTCATCTCAACTACAATAACATTTCCAATAAAGTATACTCGACAGTGCATATGGGCTTTTAAAAAAAATTACAGTATTTAAATCCAAATCAAACCTTTGAGAAACCCAAAGATCCCTCCACCCCCAGAATGTCCTAGGGTCTAATAGAATCCAACCCCTACTTAAAGCCTGTCTTTAAAAAAAGTCTGCCAGCAAGCACTGAGTTGGTATCAGTACTCAAAACACGGGTCACCAGGGTAGGTATAGCCCACAAACACCTCTTGGCAAACCTAGGATTCGAGTAAAGTGTGCCACCTGCAGACCTGCTGCCCTTTGGTCTCCTTCATTTCCTCCCAATGGTCTTGCTCCTCCCCTCCACTACTGTTTTGACCCAGAGCAATCCAACCAATCATCTCTTTACGCTTCATGGTACGCCTGTTATACACAGAAATCACCAACGTAACGTCAGAGAGCTGAAAGAGGGCCACCTGGAAAACAAAGGTCTCCTTATAGACAGGATTGGGCTGACCACGTCGGATGGAGGTCTTGCAGCGGGACATCTCTTGACCCACAGAACTGAGAAGAAAGAGCTTTCCATATGTATCTGAGGAAACAATGGAAATGAGAAAACATCAGTGCCTTCCGTTTTGCTAGTTTAATTGCAATATCTACACGGGCTGTACATTTTTCCTTTTTAACATACTGAGCAGCATCTTTAGGCCTGGAACTTGCTGTAGGACTAACACATCTTACATGAGCTCTTCAGGAAAGGGATTATTACCTTTATGCTTAATGTTTCATGCGGCCCACCATGGGGCACCTTGCTGATGTTCATTAGAAGCTCTGTATGTGCAAGGGTATGTACATGCACAGGCATGTGTGCAATGGTATTTGTGGACATGCACAGTTCTTCATCCACATTTTATTTATGTAACTATAAATACACATTTTGCTCTATGTGTCTTTCTTTTCATTTTCAAAGGGCTGTTTATGCCTAAAGAGTCTCTTCTCTTCTCACTCTCTACATATTCTTTGGACCATATTATCCACTCAGTGACAACTACCAGATCTGTATCTCTGGCCTAGACTTCCCTCCCAAGCTCAAGATCTAACTGAATATCATACTTCTTCTTGTGGAAATCCCATCTCACACTCATCATGTCTCCAACTCTTAAAAACTTGCTCTTTTAGTCTTCTCCAGCCCTGTGAATGGTAGCATCATCTGCTCAAGTACCCAAGTCAGAACTCGGGACAGCATTTTTGACTAGACTGGCTTCCTTGCCCCTAGTCCAGTCAATCAACCACCAAGTTCTGTTGATTCTACCTCCTCAATAGCTCCCAAATCCACCCACTTCCTTGCATCCCAATGCCACTGAGCTCTCAGTGTACACCATCAGCTCAGGTCACCAGCATTTCCCACTCGCATCACTGCATGTTTCTTCACTGATCTCCACTCACTGGATTGTCAGAGGGGTCTTTGTAAAATGCAGATCTGGTTGTGTCACTCTCCCTAATAAACAAAGACTAAACCTTCAACACATCCCACTAGTCTCAGGATAAAAGCTAAATTTCTCGGTATAGACCACATACCCTGACACTTTGCTCTTCCAGTTTCATTATGCACCACCATTACCTTTATACACTGCATCCCCACTACACTGAATACCTTATCCTTCCAACCCACTCTGCTGTCTTTCCCTTTCACTTCTGCATAAGCTACACATGCCCTGATATCCCGAATGATATCTACCTTCACATGACTTCTATTCATTAGTTTAGTTTGGATGTCATCTTATCGTGGAATCTTTGCTGACCACTTGCCCCCATGCTGACCATCTGTGGGCTCCATCAAAATCTAGTTTTAGCCTCTCTCAGCACTTATTACCCAGTATTTCCACTGCCTGCTTACTTGTCTGCAAAACTGTCAGTTCCCAGATGGGAGAAAGAGAGACTGCCCTGTTTACCACTGTACCCCCGTGCCCGGGGTAATGCCTAACATGTGGTAGACACTCAGTAAATATTAAATATTTTGTAATGAATGTCTATGACCAGCCAGGAGGCTCAACTTTCTTTTTTCTTTTGGACTTAAGTTTTCAAACTTGCAAAATGGAGCTAAACCCCTCATTTTATAACCCCTGCACTAGAATGCCATGAGATGGTGACTAGCATCATAGGTTTAGTCATTTATAGAAAGTAAGTACTAACATAGTCTATTACTTTTACTAAAATTCCTGAATGGATAATTACAAAGAAAATTATATCCTAAGAAAATTCTATTTTTATTAAAATCATTTATCAATTTCTTGACTTACTCTTAACTACAGATTTTACCACTAATTTATGTGTCCTATCCTTTAAAAAAAATCTACAAGTTCCGGTGTTTCCCGAATTTTATAATTCTGTACATTCTGTTCAATGCAGGCTAAATGCTGATTAGTGTTTACTGCTCACTTTCCCACCTAACAACCAGTCAAACTTTTTAAAGTGTAAACCCAGAGCTCTGTAATTTACTGTTCTCCACAAGAGCATTGTAAGATAGGAAACAAATTACAACCTGCAGTTTTCTTTCTTTGTTGATCTTTTTCTATTCTGGTTTGATATGTTATTTTATGCAGTTATCTGCTGAGAAACACAAGGTGTGAAATTACACTTCAGGTGTGAAAAACACTCCTCTGTCTCAAAAACAGGGCTCTCCACTCTTCAAACTACTCTATGGAAAAAGCTGTCAGAAAACCAACAATGGGGGAGTGAACTTGTGTTTCTGCAGCTGGACAGCTACACAATTCCTGTAGGAAAAGTTCAATCCAGTCACCAAACTGGTCTGGCAATTCTGCTACCAGTTATGGCAGTGAAAATTGAATCAATCTTTCAGACAAAGAACTGCTCATTTCACAAAGAGAGCAATTTCCAGCTTTATCCTGTCAGAAGATCATTTTCTAATTATGAGAAAGGCTACTTACTCCCAAACCACCATCAATGAAGCTGAATTGTACCTGTATGACAAAAGGGGGAAATAATAATTTTATAAACAATCCAGTCTGAAGACACCTGACCAGAAGAAGAGAAATGTTGCTGATCATTCCAGCTCAAAAGGGAACCTTTTATTGGCTGTAATAATGTGCTTAATTCTTAGTGACCCAGGGCTGTGCCCAGAAAATTCTACTGGTGAGGAATAGTGGGGAGTAAGGCTGGGGTCTTTGGGGGTTCAATGACTTAATCTGATGAGCACCAGTCAGCATGCAAGAGAAAGAGTCAAGTAAATATGCAACTTAAGTGAGCTCTGTTTTAATTCTTTGTAATTGATAATACTTGCTGCAGAGCACCACCGAGTAGTATTTTTTTTAATTAAAACAGAAAGTCATAAAAATTATAATCATCCTCATCAGTTCACTCAGTCCCATGTAATTTATTTTTCATCTTGATCTTTTGTTAGCACTTTTATGAATTCATCAGTTTTCCATTAGAGTTCTGAAAATGCTTATTGATTCAGTTCACCAGTATAGTCAGTTACCAGAAACCTGTACTTGTCAGAGTTTTTTCCATGAATTCCTTGAAGATGAAACCCTTTTATAGGAACATTTTTGCAAAAGCATCACAGTACACCCAGAACTGTCTGTAAATGACAAAAGACTTAAAAACGACCATGGTTAAAGATTTGATGAAAGTTCATAATAATGCAATTGACAAGGAAATACAGTTATTTCTGAGATATACATTTTAAAGTATTAACTAGAATTATGACTTATAACATTATACCAGAACATATAAGATTTTCAGAAATTTCATGTAATATCTGAAACATTTATATTAACATATTTCAACAAATATCTCAAAGAAAGTTTAGTATTAGTTGTTTTTTGTTTGTTTGTTTTTTTATACTGCAGGTTCTTATTAGTCATCAATTTTATACACATCAGTGTATACATGTCAATCCCAATCACCCAATTCAGCACACCACCATCCCCACCCCACCATGGTTTTCCCCCCTTGGTGTCCATACGTTTGTTCTCTACATCTGTGTCTCAACTTCTGCCCTGCAAACCAGTTCATCCGTACCATTTTTCTAGGTTCCACATATATGCGTTAATATACGATATTTGTTTTTCTCTTTCTGACTTACTTCACTCTGTATGACAGTCTCTACATCCATCCATGTCTCAACAAATGACTCAATTTCGTTCCTTTTTATGGTTAATATTTCATTGTATATATGTACCACAACTTCTTTATCCATTCATCTGTCGACGGGCATTTAGGTTGCTTCCATGACCTGGCTATTGTAAACAGTGCTGCAATGAACATTGGGGAGCATGTGTCTTTTTGAACTACGGTTTTCTCCGGGTATATGCCCGGTAGTGGGATTGCTGGATCATATGGTAATTCTATTTTTAGTTTTTTAAGGAACCTCCATACTGTTCTCCATAGTGGCTGATTCAATTTACATTCCCACCAACAGTGCAAGAGGGTTCCCTTTTCTCCACACCCTCTCCAGCATTTGTTGTCTATAGATTTTCTCATGAAGCCCATTCTAACTGGTGTGAGGTGATACCTCATTGTAGTTTTGATTTGCATTTCTCTAGTAATTAGTGATGTTGAGCAGCTTCTCATGCGCTTCACGGCTATCTGTATGTCTTCTTTGGAGAAATGTCTATTTGGGTCTTCGGCCAGTCTTCGGATTGGGTTGTTTGTTTTTTTAATATTGAGCTGCATGAGCTATTTATATATTTTGGAGATTAATCCTTTGTCCACTGATTCGTTTGCAAATATTTTCTCCCATTCTGAGGGTTGTCTTTTCATCTTGTTTATGGTTTCCTTTGCTGTGCAAAAGCTTTGAATTTTCATTAGGTCCCATTTATTTATTTTTATTTCCATTACTCTAGGAGGTGGGTCATAAAAGATCTTCCTGTGATTATGTCAAACAGTGTTCTTCCTATGCTTTCCTCTAAGAGTTTTATAGTGTCCAGTCTTACATTTAGGTCTCTAATCCAGTTTGAGTTTATTTTTGTGTATGACGTTAGAGAGTGTTCTAATTTCATTCTTTTACATGTAGCTGCCCAGTTTTCCCAGCACCACTTATTGAAGAGACTGTCTTTTCTCCATTGTGTATCTTTGCCTCCTTTGTCATAGATTAGTGGACCACAGGTGTGTGGGTTTATCTCTGGGCTTTCTATCTTGTTCCATTAACCTATGTTTCTGTTTTTGTGCCAGTACCATATTGTTTGATTACTGTAGCTTTGTAGTATAGTCTGAAGTCAGGGAGTCTGATTCCTCCAGCTCCGTTTCTTTCCCTCAAGACTGCTTTGGCTATTCGGGGTCTTTTATGTCTCCATACAAATTTTAAGACTTTTTGTTCTAGTTCCATAAAAACTGCCATTGGTAATTTGATAGGGATTGCATTGAATCTGTAGATTGCTTTGGGTAGTATAGTCATTTTCACAATACTGATTCTTCCAATCCAAGAACATGGTATATCTCTCCATCTGTTGGTATCATCTTTAATTTCTTTCATCAGTGTCTTATAGTTTTCCGCATACAGGTCTCTTGTCTCGCTAGGTAGGTTTATTCCTAGGTATTTTATTCTTTCTGTTGCAATGGTAAATGGGAGTGTTTCCATAATTTCTGTTTCAGATTTTTCATCATTAAAGTATAGGAATGCAGGAGATTTCAGTGCATTAATTTTGTATCCTGCAACTTTACCAAATTCATTGATTAGCTCTAGTAGTTTTCTGGTGGCATTTTTAGGATTCTCTATGTATAGTATCATGTCATCTGCAAACAGTGACAGTTTTACTTCTTCTTTTCCAATTTGTATTCCTTTCATTGCTTTTTCTTCTCTGATTGCCATGGCTAGGACTTCCAAAAACTATGTTGAATAATAGTGGTGAGAGCAGACATCCTTGTCTCGTTCCTGACCTTAGAGGAAACGCTTTCAGTTTTTCACCATTGAGAATGATGTTTTCTGTGGGTTTGTCATATATGGCCTTTATTATGTTGAGGTAGGTTCCCTCTATGCCCACTTTCTGGAGAGTTTTTATCATAAATGGGTGTTGAATTTTGTCAAAAGCTTTTTCTGCATCTATTGAGATGATCATATGGTTTTTATTCTTCAATTTGTTAATATGGTGTATCGCATTGATTGATTTGCATATATTGAAGAATCCTTGCATCCCTGGGATAAATCCCACTTGACTGTGGTCTATGATCCTTTTAATGTGTTGTTAGATTCTGTTTGCTAGTATTTCGTTGAGGATTTTTGCATCTATATTCATCAGTGATATTGGTCTGTAATTTTCTTTTTTTGTAGTATCTTTGTCTGGTCTTGGTATCAGGGTGATGGTGGCCTCATAGAATGAGATTGGGAGTATTCCTTCCCCTGCAATTTTTTGGAAGAGTTTGAGAAGGATGGGTGTTAGCTCTTCTCTAAATGTTTGACCGAATTCACCTGTGAGGCCATCTGGTCCTGGACTTTTGTTGTTGGAAGATTTTTATTCACAGTTTCAATTTCATCACTTGTGATTGGTCTGTTCATATTTTCTGTTTCTTCATGGTTCAGTCTTGGAAGGTTATACCTTTCTAAGAATTTGTCCATTTCTTCCAGGTTGTCCGTTTTATTGGCATAGAGTTCTGTGGTGTCTGTTTTAACCTCTCCTTTTGCATTTCTAATTTTATTGATTTGAGTCCTCTCCCTATTTTTCTTGATCCGTCTGGCTAATGGTTTATCAATTTTGTTGATCTTCTCAAAGAACCAGCTTTTAGTTTTATTGATCTTTGCTGTTGTTTTCTTTGTTTCTATTTCATTTATTTCTGCTCTGATCTCTATGATTTCTTTCCTTCTGTTAATTTTGGGTTTTGTTTGTTCTTCTTTCTCTAGTTCCTCTACGTGTAAGGTTAGATTGTTTACTTGAGATTTTTCTTGTTTTCTTGAGGTAGGCTTGTATAGCTATAAACTTCCCTCTTAGAACTGCTTTTGCTGCATCCCATAGGTTTTGGATTGTCATGTTTTCATTGTCATTTGTCTCTAGGTATTGATTTCCTCTTTGATTTCTTCAGTGATCTCTTGGTTATTTAGTAACATATTGTTTAGCCTCCATGCGTTTACGTTTTTTACGTTTTTTTCCCTGTAATTCATTTCTAATCTCATAGCGTTGTGGTCAGAAAAGATGCTTGATATGATTTCAATTTTCTTAAATTTACTGAGGCTTGATTTGTCACACAGGATGTCATCTATCCTGGAGAATGTTCCGTGCGCACTTGAGAAGAAAGTGTAATCTGCTGTTTTTGGATGGAATGTCCTATAAATATTAATTAAATCTATCTGGTCTATTGTGTCATTTAAAACTTCTGTTTCCTTATTTATTTTCATTTTGGATGGTCTGTCCATTGGTGTAAGTGAGGTGTTAAAGTCCTCCACTATTATTGTATTGCTGTCGATTTCCTCTTTTATAGCCATTAGCAGTTGCCTTATGTATTGAGGTGCTCCTATGTTGGGTGCATATATATTTATAATTGTTATATCTTCTTCTTGGATTGATCCCTTGATCATTACATAGTGTCGTTCCTTGTCTCTTGTAACATTTATTTTAAAGTCTATTTTATCTGATATGAGTATAGCTACTCCAGCTTTCTTTTGATTTCCATTTGCATGGAATATCTTTTTCCATCCCCTCACTTTCAGTCTGTATGTGTCCCTAGGTCTGAAGTGGGTCTCTTGTAGACAGCATATAGATGGGTCTTGTTTTTGTATCCATTCAGCAAGTCTGTGTATTTTGGTTGGAGCATTTAATGCATCCACGTTTAAGGTAATTATCGATATGTATGTTCCTATGACCATTTTCTTAATTGTTTTGGGTTTGATTTTGTAGGTCCTTTTCTTCTCTTGTGTTTCCCACTCAGAGAAGTTCCTTTAGCATTTGTTGTAGAGCTGCTTTGGTGGTGATGAATTCTCTTAGCTTTTGTTTGTCTGTAAAGCTTTTGATTTCTCCATGGAATCTGAATGTGATCCTTGCTGGGTAGAGTAATCTTGGTTGTAAATTCTTCCCTTTCATCATTTTAAGTATATCATGCCACTCCCTTCTGGCTTGTAGAGTTTCTGGTGAGAAATCAGCTGTTAACCTTATGGGAGTTCCCTTGTATGTTATTTGTCATTTTTCCCTTGCTGCTTTCAGTAATTTTTCTTTGTCTTTAATTTTTGCCAATTTGATTACTGTGTGTCTCAGCGTGTTTCTCCTTGGGTTTATCCTTTATGGGATTCTCTGTGCTTCCTGGACTTAGGTGGCTATTTCCTTTCCCATGTTAAGGAAGTTTTTGACTATAATCTCTTCAAATATTTTCTCTGGTCCTTTTTCTCTCTCTTCTCCTTCTGGGACCCCTATAATGCGAATGTTGTTGCATTTAATGTTGTCCCAGAAGTCTCTTAGGCTGTCTTCAGTTCTTTTCATTCTTTTTTCTTTAGTCTGTTACACAGCAGTGCACTCCACCATTCTGTCTTCCAGGTCACTTTTCCGTTCTTCTGACTCAGTTATTCTGCTATTGATTCCTTCTAGTGTAGTTTTCATTTCAGTTATTGTATTGTTCATTTCTGTTTGTTTCTTCTTTAATTCTTCTAGGGCTTTGTTAAACATTTCTTGCATCTTCTCGATCTTTGCCTCCAGTCTTTTTCCGAGGTCCTGGATCATCTCCACTATCATCATTCTGAATTCTTTTTCTGGAAGGTTGCCTATCTCCACTTCATTTAGTTGTTTTTCTGGGGGGCTATCTTGTTCCTTCCTCTGGTACATAGCCCTCTGCCTTTTCATCTTCTCTATCTTTCTGTGAATGTGGTTTTTGTTCCACAGGCTGCAGGATTGTAGTTCTTGCTTCTGCTGTCTGCCCTCTGGTGGATGAGGCTATCTAAGAGGCTTGATGGGAGGGACTGCTGGGGGGTAGAGCTGACTGTTGCTTTGGTGGGCAGAGCTCAGTAAAACTCTAATCCACTTGACTGTTGATGGGTGGGTCTGGGTTCCCTCCCTGTTGCTTGTTTAGCCTGAGGCAACCCAACACTGGAGCCTACCTGGGCTCTTTGGTGGGGCTAATGACAGACTCTAGGAGGGCTCATGCCAAGGAATACTTCCCAGAACTTCTACTGCCAGTGTCCTTGTCCCTACGGTGAGCCACAGTCCACCCCCTGGCCTCTGCAGGAGACCCTCAAACACTAGCAGGTAGGTCTGGTTCAGTCTCCCCTGGGGTCACTGCTCCTTCCCCTGGGTCCCGATACACACACTACTTTGTGTGTGTCCCCGAAGAGTGGAGTCTCTGTTTCTCCCAGTCCTGTCGAAGTCCTGCAATCAATTTCCACTAGGCTTCAAATTCTGATTCTCTGGGAATTCCTCCTCCCGTTGCCGGACCCCCAGGTTGGGAAGCCTGACATGGGGCTCAGAACCTTCACTCCAGTGGGTGGACTTCTGTGGTATGTGTTCTCCAGTCTGTGAGTCACCCACCCAGCAGTTATGGGATTTGATTTTATTGTGAGTGCTCCCCTCCTACCATCTCATTGTGGCTTCTCCTTTGTCTTTGGATGTGGGGTATCTTTTCCGGTGAGTTCCAGTATCTTCCTGTCAATGATTGTCCAGCAGCTAATTGTGATTCTGGTGTTCTCTCAAGAGGGAGTGAGAGCATGTCCTTCTACTCTGCCATCTTTGTTCCTCCTCCCACCGAGCAGTATTTATCTTCTGCTGATGATTCAGACGCCTCTTGGTGTCAAAACCATCAACAACAGGATGAATGGGTCCCAATCCCTAGATCGTCCTGGATGCTGTTCTTCTGACCCAGCCTGCCAACTGCTCTATGGGTCACTTGTCTCTTTCTCCATAAAGAAAGATACCACATGCACCAAAAAAATTATGACAGTAAAATATCTCCAATATATCATGGCACAAAATTATGTCATTTGGGACTCAGAAGTCATTTTTCCAAAGAAACAATATAATACCTAACTATTTAACTAACCACAGTAGTTAGTTAAATAGCTCATACAAGACACCTGCCAGTGGGCAGCATGACGGTCTACCAATTGTAATAGACTCAGCCTCGGGGAGGGGGTCGGAGTGTGGCACCACGATTCTCTGGGTAAGGGAAAGAATTTGGTCATTTAACCTCCCCTTAGCTTCTAATGTATTCATAATTATAAAATATTTTCAACATACATAAGAGAGAATAATAGTACACATACCCAAGTATGCAGACTTGTGATATTTAGCATTTGTTTTATTTACTATGGACCTTTTTGCTTTTTGTTTGATTTTTAGGAAATAAAGTGTTATAACTGAAGATCCTTGAGTATCCCTCCTAGATCCTGTTTGGTTTCCTCTATCACTAAAGGTAATTCCTCTCCTGGATTTGCAGCTCATCATCTTCATGTATGTTTTTAGCCTTTCACTATATAAATAGCTATAAATAAAGATATCCAAAATACACTTAACAGTATTCTGCACATTTAAAAAGTATTTAATGTTTTACTGTATGTCCTCCCAAAACTTGCCTTTTTTGCATTCAGCATTAAATTTTTTATATTACCTATATTATATATACACCTGTGATTCAAGTGCCATATAATGTTCCAGTATATTAATAAACCACAATTTATTCATAATCTTAATTAATGGACATTTTAATTGCTTATAATAACCAAAAAGTGAAAAGATTTCAGTGAACATTTTTCTATATTTTACATTGTACCAATATTTGAGAATTTCTCTAATACATACCTAGGAGTAGATTACTGGCTCTTTACAAATTCTAGAGACAAAATTTTGTTATTTTTATTGCTAATATCTTCTCCCTGCCTGTAACTTATCCTTTTCCTCTGTGTAGTAACTTCTGTAGTATAAATGCTTTAAATTTTTGTGGAGTCATATTTATCAATGTTTTCTTTTTCAGTTGACATATTTTAAAAAATTGTTTAAGAAATCCTACCCGAACCCAACAGTCTTCCACATTTCTCCTATGAGTCTTAAGAGTTTGTTTTCCACATCTGATCTTTAATCCACCTTAAACTGATCTTTGTGTGTGGTATAAAGTAGGGATCTAATTATTTTTTCCTATATGGGAAGCATTATTCATTTAATAGCCCATTATCTCCCAGCTGATTTGTAATATAATGTCGATCAGATATCGTGTCCAGCTTTAGTGTCCTTTCCCTAACTTGATAATATTTATCATTTTAGAATATATTTTGATCTGCTCAGTAGAATCCTTCTATCATCTTTTTAAAAGCTATTTTAGTTATTTTAAGCTCTTGCTTCATTTAATTGGCTCTTGCATATGAATTTGAGAATCAGTTTGTCAAACTCTTTTTTTAAAAAGAAAAAAAACATACACCAAAATAAATCTGTGGGGATTTTGATTGGGATCATACTGGGTATATAGATTAATTTGGGGAAAGCTGTTATTTTCACAATATAGATTATTCTAAACAATGAACATGGTTTATCTATTTAGTTTTCTTTTGTGTCTTTCAAACAGTGTTGTGATTTTAAAAATAATTTTCTTACTCATCTTTTATTAATGTTATCCTTTCGTACCATAGGTACTGTTACTTTTGTAAATATCCATGTGTTAAAACTCCACTTTCTAACTGTCCTTGACGTATTAGAAAACAAGTTTGTATTTTAAAAAATGTTATTAGTTTAAAATTGTAGGGTTTTTTGTATTTTTAATGTAGACAATCATATTTTCTACAAATAATGGCAGTTTTGTTTCCTCCTCTCAAGCTTTAATTTTTATTTCTTTTTCTTATTCTACTGAATTGCCTTGAGTTTCCAGTCTAATGCTGAGTGAGAGTGATGCTAGTGGGAACCCTTACTTCATTCTTGACTTTAAGGGGATTTCAGGATTAAGAATGATGGCTAGTGCCTATTTTCTTAAAACACCCACTATCAAGGTTAAGCAAGTTCCCTTCCGTAACACAAACTAGTTGTTGATATTTAATACCATTTCTACCTTTCTAAGCTCTTTCCCTTATGAAACATAAAATTACATTCCCCTGAATCTCTTGCAGTAAGATCCCAGTTAGAGTCCACTAATGAAAGCAACTTGTATGAGACTGGAAAGTAGAAGGAAAGCGTTTCCACAGCCCTCTAGTCCCAGTTGCAGGCATGTGTACAGGCATTAGCAAGCAGATGGCAAATTAGGGTTTTCCCCCATGGTGTTCAAACATCCTTATGAGAATCATCCCTTTCATATGTACACAGCTCAGACCGTACTGGCATCTTTCCTGTGATACCTATACTTCTGGATTTCCTGGAGAGCTTTCTTGACATTTATCACAAGCTTTCCCATGCTTAAAACCTGTAAGAAACAACTTCTGACTCAAAATACCTATTTTGTATTTTCCTGACAAAATCTGACTGATATAGTAACTGGTAATCTGAACTGGAATGCTACCAAAATAAAAACACAAGAATGACCACTGGCCTAGAAGTTGGGTGCCAGGTGATGAAGAAACTAATATCAGAGGCTAGAACAATGGAGATCCATAATCCATATTATGTGATAGTAAAACCACCATCTGCTATAATTTGGAAGGAAGAGCATATGCCTAATGTTTATAGAACTAAGGAAACAGACTGAAAAACAGAACGTTAGAAGTGTGTATTTGTACTACTAGCTTTATTTGGGGGGTGAGGGTGAAAAGTAAGCTTGGGAAAGAACTGACCAATGTGCAAGGAAAAAGAGAATCCTGAAATTCAGACCTTTCTGTGGTTGGAAAAGTTCCTTGCTTCCAGACCTCCAAACAGTAAGAGACGGATTTTAAAAGGCTTCAAACAACAAAGGCCCAGTAAACCTTCTTAGGGGAATAATGTGATAGTCACTCAGGTTAAGTATCAAATTAAGGATGTAGGCTTCACACCAGATTTTAGTTGACTGAGCCATGTGACTGAGGTCTGAATAATAGAATATGAGAAGTGGTAAATATCACCTCCAATCACAGCTATAGGCAACCACTCCCCCGTCTCTTCCCCTTCCATGACAACAAAGCAGGTCACATTTTGAATATAATATTATCACCTCATTAAATGGAAAGAACCTGTATGCCTTAGTCACAGCTTAGAGGAAAGGCATCTGCTTTACTTTGGACTGTGATGCAAGGGAGAAATAAACCTTTGCTGTTAAGCCACGAACTCTGCAGAATTTGTCGTTGCATCATAGCCTAGTCTATACGAATACACCTTCTATTATTCCTCTGCTTTGAGTTATTTTTATCAATAATGGATAGTGCATTTTATCAAGAGCTTCTTTTGCAACTATTGACATGATCAGGTTTTCTCATAAATCAATTGGTATGTGAACTGCAGTAGATTTTCCTAATATTAAGTCATTCTTGCATTCCTGAACTAAACCCAATTTGTTGGTAATTAGTATTTCTTTTTCTTATACATTGTGAGGCTATGTGGGCGCAATATAAACTGCAGTATATGTGAGAGGATGTGAGGAGGGGGACAGGGAGAGATTGGGAGGAAGAGAAATATTAATCTAATGTTATAACTACCTTTTATATAGCAGTCTTAGTCCCTTTACATTTATTATGATCACTGATATATTTTGATTTATTTTTATTGTTTTGGTTTGTGCTATCTATTCTGCATTTTCTAGGCTTTTAAATATCTCTTTCTGCTTTCTATTGGATTAACTGAATTTTCTTTATTCTAATTTAGCCTCCCTACTGGTTTGAAAGTTGGAAATTTTAACATGTACACTTGACTTAATGTCTAAAATGAATCAATACGTCTACCCTCTTTTTAAGCAACATAAGTACCTTAGAATTCTTTGATTCCCATCTCCCCTTCGTATCCTTCATGTTATTCCTGCCCGGAATTTCATTTCCACATTGTTGTTGTAGTCCCAACATTAGGCATGTTTCCTACTATTGTTGTTTCTGCTTTATGCAGTTTATACATGCTTACCTTTACCTACATGTTGATGTTTGTGTTCTTGTTGTTCATTTTCCTTTCTTGCACTTCACTACGTCCTTCTAAGTTCGATTTCTTTCTCCCTGAAATAACATCAGTTAGTAGCTCTTCCACTGATAAACCCTTTCAAACTTTGTGAAAAAGATCTTTATTCTTCCTTCACTCGAAAAGAATAGTAAGTTGAGAGTACTTTTTTCTCTTTGATGATATTCTCCCCCTTGTCCTCAGCTTTCTATCGTTGCTGTTAATAAGCCTGTCCTTAGTCTGACTGTCATTCTTCTGCAGAAAGCTGTTTTTTTAAAAAAAAAAAAAAGCAGCTTTATTGAGATATAACTCACATACCATGGTAACTGTATTTTGTCCCCTGTTGCTTTTCAGATTTTCTAACTTTGATATTGTTGTGAGAATTAAATGAGATGATGTAAGTATAGGAATATCCCATATGCAATCAATAAGTTATTGCCACATACAAATCTTCATATGAATTGGCCCTAATTCTAAGCACATAATGGCTATTAGTAAGTACTTGCTATACTTAGCTTTAAAAGAAGGTGGTATGTCCTATATCTGTTCATTTCCATGTAGTCCATTTTTCCCCTGCCTTCCATCTGTAGAGTGTACCCCCCTGCATCCCACTTGTTCTTCACACTCAGCACGAGCCAGCTTGATTTGCTTTTTTGTTTTTCCTTCCTCTAGTCTCTGCTATTGTGAGTACCTAACAAGATTAATGTGCTGCTGCTGTAAGTATTATCATTTGGGATGTAATTATCACATGTGGCTAATCATGCACATGCTGAGAGGCTGGGGAACTTGTTGTTTTTAACTGGAGGGGACATCTTAATGATAGTTTTTGACAAGGACCATTATATGGGTGTATATATACACAGTGCAGTAATGCATTGTAGAAGGACGGAGAAAGAAAACCTGCCAACAGAACAGCTAATACTTTTTTAAAAAACGTAGACTTGTATCAGTAATATTATCTAGTTAACCTTATTTAATAGGGAAAGAAATTAAATTCAGAGAGGTTAAATCAAATGTCGAGGTCATGCAGTAACTGGGTGGCAAGCCCAGGAAAAGAACAGAACAGAGCTGCTAAATTGTTAGTGAATTGCTTTCCCATGAAGCCAAACTCAGAAGATAACCAAATATTTCTAATTCTCAATGGTAACTTTTTCAAAAGCTTCTGTAAATGTGTATCAGCAATGGAATATTACTCAGCCATAAAAAGGAACTAAACTGAGTTATTTGTAGTGAGTTGGATGGACCTAGAGACTGTCATACAGAGTGAAGTAAGTCAGAAAGAGAAAAACAAATACCGTATGCTAACACATATATATGGAATCTAAAAAAGGAAAAAAAAGAAAAAGAAAATGGTCATAAGAAGCTAGGGGCAAGACGGGAATAAAGATGCAGACCTACTAGAGAATGGATTTGAGGATATGGGGAGGGGGAAGGGTAAGCTGGGACAAAGTGAGAGAGTGGCATAGACATATATATACTACCAAATGTAAAACAGATAGCTAGTGGGAAGCAGCCACATAGCACAGGGAGATCAGCTCAGTGCTTTGTGAGCACCTAGAGGGGTGGGATAGGGAGGGTGGGAGGGAGGGAGATGCAAGAGGGAAGAGATATGGGGACATATGTATATGTATAACTGATTCACTTTGTTATAAAGCAGAAACTGACACACCATTGTAAAGCAATTATACTCTAATAAAGATGTTAAAAACTAAGAAAATTAAAAATAATAAAAAAATAAAAAATAAATCATAAAGATCAGAAATAAATGAAAAAAAGAAAGTCTATCAGGATTTCAGATGTCTAGAAGGCACAATAAGAGGCTTTTTCACCTGGACCATCTGCCATGTACAGATGTGGAAACTATCTCTTGCCATCGGATTTGTAGACTAGCCTGTACCATCTTAACAGCAAAAATGATAACACTGACCACATGTACTAAGTGAGATTTTACCTTGAAAGTGCCTGGAATGGTTCTTGGCACACTGTTACCTGACCTGAGCTAAGATTAGTTCATTTTGTTAACTTGCTTATATATTGTTTCTGAATAGGTTCTATGGAATAGTTTCAGTAATTTTCAAATAGCCTACTTTATCTTCCCTAGCCCACCTAGGATTTGAAATATATATATGCATATTTAAATTTTTATAATACGGGCATTTTCACCAGAATGAAAGGAATGAAGGAAGGAAGAAAGGGAGGGAGGGAGGGAGGTATAAAAACCTGCCTACCTTTCTATCTATCTGTCTGATGAATAGAGAAAAGGTTAAAGTTAGAAATAAAGAAATGCCCAACCGCATACTTTGTCTTGGGATGGATGTGGTTTATGGAGGATGCTACAGGAGATGCCTGCAGGTTCATTTGCTTGGTACCCTGTCTATTCCATCCAAAACTGAGTCAAAGGAATAAGGTCAAAACTTGAGATGTCATCATAATTAAAAAAAAAAAATGTAATGCCCACCACCGTAGCCCCTATCAATGGCTAGACTCTTGTTTTATTTTTATCTACCTGGCCCAGCTGAACTATTCCAGACCAGACCAGATTTTCATGCACATTATTTTATAACAAATTTTCAAATATGCTGAAAATTCAAAATAATTATACAGTGGATACCCATATACCCATCACCTAGATTCTTCAATTGTTATATTTTTCTCCATTTATGCTATGGACTGAATGTATGTATCCTCCCAAAATTCATATGTTGAAGCCCTAATCCCCGATGTGATGCTATTTGAATGTGGGATCTTTGGGAGATAATTAGGTCATGAGGGCTCCACCCTAATGAATGGGATTAGTGCCCTTATAAGAACAGACATGAGAAAGATGTTTTCTGTCTCCGCCATGTGAAGATACAGCAAGAAGATGTCTGTCTACAAACCAGGAAGAGGGTTCTCATCAGGAACCAAATCACCTGATACCTTGATCTTGAACTTCCCAGCCTCCAGAACTGTGAGAAGTAAATTTCTGTTGTCTAAGCCATCCAACCTATGGTATTTCTGTTATGGTAGCCTGAGCTAACAGCATTTGCTTTTTCACATATCTATGCATCTATCTATCCATCAATCCATCACAGCTGTAGCCATCGTTGTTCTTTACCCCTAAACATTTCAGCATGTGTTTCATTAACTAGAGTTCAACAATTTATGGCTCTTTTCTATTATAAGGTAAAATTTACATGCAGTGAAATGCACAAAGCCTAGTACAATTCAGTAAGTTTTAACAAATGCAAACATCCATTTAACCCACACCCCTATCAAAATGTAGAATATGTCCATCACCCCAGAATATTCCCTCATGTTCATGCCCAGTCCATCTTGATGCCAATACCAATCCTGAAGCAACCACTCCTCTTCTGCTTTTCTTCACTATATGTAAATAAGTTTTGCCTGTTTTAGAACCTCATATAAATGGAATCATACAGTAGGTACTCAGTGTGATTTTGAGATTCCTCCATGTTGTTGAATGCCTCAGTTAATTTCATTCCTTTTATATTGCTGAATAGTATTCCACTCTGGAAATATATCTTAATTTGTTTATTCATTCATGAGGACATAAGGGCTCTTTGCAATTTTTCCATACTATGAGTAAAGCTG
This sequence comes from Leucopleurus acutus, assembly GCF_964270905.1. NCBI lineage: Eukaryota > Metazoa > Chordata > Mammalia > Artiodactyla > Delphinidae > Leucopleurus > Leucopleurus acutus. Next base: position 38,982,768 of record NC_139142.1, read on the forward strand.
CTACAAACATTCTTGTTCCTGTTTTTTTTTTTTTTTAACTTAGGGGTAAATGCCTAAGAATGGAACTGCTGGATTTTCAGTGCATGTTTACCTATATAAGAAACTACCAAGCCTCTTCACAAAGCTGTTATTCCATTTTACACAATCACTAAGAATGTATTCTCCACAACCTCACCAATACTTGAGGGAATCTGTTTTAAGTTTTAACCATTCTGGGGTGGGGGGCGGGGTGGGGGCGGGGCAAGGTGTGGTAGAGACTCATCTCTAGGAATGTTCCCACCAGCTCCTGCCCATTGGAGCAAAACCTGCCTTTCACCGAGCCTTCTCCCCTAAGGATTTGCCTCAAAAATCTTGGGAGGGGAGCTTACATCTCATTGGTTTATTTCTTCTAAGACCCTAAAAGAGAAGAGGAACTCCATCTATTATTTGTCCACCTCTCCTCTATCTTGCTTAGAAAGAAAAGTTTAAAATGCCAGAATAGTCATCTAGCTGGATGAAGTTGGCAAGTTCACAGTTATCTTTTGGTTCATGACATATTTTGATGCAAAAGATTCTCTCTTCTAAATCCCAGCCTTTGTCTCTTTCCATCAAGATTTAGCACCTTCAATATTCTAGAGAGGAGAAGTCCCCACTCCACAGGCTCAACCTCTTTTCCTTTGGGCTTCCCTAAGAACCATTCTTCACATTATCATAGCCAGCCTGCAAGGCAGGATTGATGTCCCCTTTCTGCAGAGGTCACCGCCTCTGAGATGAGGGTCTCAAGCACAGGATTTGTGACCCTCACACACGTTTCTACCGGTGACTTTCCCCTGGCAGGCAGCTCCCTTGGGGTGCACTCTGACACAGGGCTCTGAGGCTAAGCCTGCCCTCCTTCCACCTTCACCAGGGAGGTGAGTGCACTTCGCCGCCTCCCTCCTCCACTCCCCACTCCAGGCCTATTCATCTTCCAGCTTGCATCCTCTCCCCTTCACACCCTCTTTCTTCCAACGATGCTCAGTTACGTCATAAAACTATTGTTCCCTCATCCTCTCTCTCTCTTATTCTGTTCCATATGGGAACTAAAATTGTATCCTAAGCTTGCCTGATGACTGCCAAAGTCCTGTTAGTGGTGTAAGGAAGTGAGACATAATGAAGGACCAATGTCGTCAACATCTCAAGCCCTTGAAAGTACCAAGAGGTCCCTTTCAGAATCTCCACAAAAGAACCTTCTACTTTCTCAACCCCTCCTAATTAAACTGGCTTTTCCTCAAGTACCAGCATTCTATGTAAACAAAAAACTTTTGTCTTCACTATTGGGTTTCTGCTTTAATTAATAGCATCACAGCAACACTGTCTTCTATTACTTTGGTCACAAAGATACAGCATGTCAGTTACATTTGTCAGTTAAACTGTAGCACTATTCTATGAAAAATCATGTAAATGCCAAACTGACTTAAACTTCGGCAATGAAATCAGTTTCAAAATGAGGACTTGCCTTTTTTCCTACTCAGTTTTAAATATTTATTATAAGAGTTTCCTCTATGGCATTATTTTCTTTTATATAGAAATGCATGAAGTTTCACGAGCACCATTCTCAACATCACAGCTTTATATGTAGTATCCCTACCTAGAAGGTATATATTATTATGATCCCATTTTACAGATGAGGAAACTGAGAGTCGAAAAAGTTTAGTAACTCACACCTAGTAAGTGACAAAGACCTTAGACTGGCACACCCCAGTTGATGCTTTCTTAGCCACCATGCTGTCCTTCTCCCCTGTATTGCCTGGGATGACCCAGCATGCAAATTAAAGCTTCCCAGCACGGACTGGAATAGGCCATGATTGTGTGATCCACCTCCGCATCATTCTCTGCAGCTGCACCATGTTCTTCCCTGAAAAATTTTCAGATCTCACCAAATCTCAGAAAGACAGGGAAAGAGATCAGAAAAGGCTCTGCAGGGAAAGCAGTAAATCCAGAGCTTTTTTTTTTTTTAAAAAAAAAAAAAAAAAAAAAAAAAGCTGTATCTGGAAAAAAGAGTCTAGCCATGCAATTAATAATCAACACCTATTATGGATTTTAAATAGCTCTTACCTGGTTCTGAGAGTCGATACAGAATATGGCCTATGCCTCTGGTCTCTTCTGTTCTCCAGAGTGCTGGACTTTCCTTACTAACTTGCTCTAATGCCTTTAACACAGACTGACTAACAAGATACTATTGAACAGAGACATTGTGGGCGGCAGCACAGTTAAAGACTAAAAGGAGTGAGAGCCCAGATTTGGTTGTAGGAGCTGACCTTTTTCTACCAGCTCAGCTGGCTCTTCATGGGATGCTGACATGTGAGGCCGGAGTCCATTGCCTCTTGCAGCCTATCAAGGCTGACTTCGTCCTTATTTCAGCAAGTTTTGGCTGCCTGGGGTGGACACCCTCACTTATGCTCCACTCTATCCACTTCTATTTTACCTTCTCGGGCTCAAAAGGCTGGAATTTCAACAGCATTTTCCAGACTCTCTTGCAGCTAGAATTCTAGATATAAATTAGATTCCTCAAATTAGATATGGTTGCATGAGAGCCAGAAGGCAGAAGTGAGGCAGAAACCATCTTCCCACCCTTTCTTAAGCTGTTTTTGCTGATAAGCAAGATCATTAAAGATGAGCTGATTTTTTTAGCAGCATTATTCCAAGGTTCAATCTCCAGCTTCTTGGGTATTGAGAGGCAATTTGGCAGCAGCAGCCACAGCATCTTTATTCTGGCTTCCTGAGCCCTGGACGGCAGCTGTGCGAGTATGTCTTGAGCTGCTCTTTCCAGGTGTGATCTCAGAAGCTGCCCTGGTGAGTCAGGCCTGGATTGCCCCACATCTTCCTGTTCCACCTCCTCCACCATCAACCACATAACCACTCACATTTCTTGAACGCTCACTATGTGTCAGGCACTGAATGTTCTACATAAATCATTTTATTTAAACCCCAAAACCACCCATGAGAAAGGTACTATTAATATTCCTTTGTTCCAGATGAGTCTGCTGAGATTCAGAAAAGAGAGGTAAATTGTATAGGATCAGAGCAAAGCTAGCAGGTGAATGAGTAGAGCTGGAATTAGATCCCAAAACTGCCTGGCTCCAAAGACTGAGCTCTGTCTCTTTAAACGTATTTGAGGACCTTGGACCTATTAGCAGATTTGAATTGTTCATATATATTATGTTGCTGAAAAGACATCATTCTTTTTCCCCTTTAACGATCTACACGTAGAAGCCAGCCTATTTTGTATCAAGATGCATCCAGATATCGAAGGAGGCTTCAATCTAATTAAACAGAAAGGCATTTGAAAAATCCAGAGGTATCACTTGGTAAAAACGTGTCTAAGTCACACCAAGATCATTTTTATTGTAAAAGTTAGAGAATTGAGATGAAGGCAGACACAGCCTTCTTCCTGCCTCTGGGAAGACCAGAGCTGGGGGTACAGGCATGAACTTACCAGGCACTCTGTTAACCGCGAGGTTTCGGAAATGGCTGCCTTTGATCATCTCCACGGATAATCGCCCCGTTGTGGCATTGTATGATAGCCCCACCAGCAGCTCTGGCGCCCCTCCATGTGACAGCGACTGCGTGGATGAAGCACTGTCACTGTGAGAAACTGCAGATGGGCTGAGCGGAGACTCTCCACTCTGGAGGAGAAGAACAACAAAGGATCCATTGGCCCCACTGCACTCCTCTCCCTTACAGAAAGCCGATATTATGTTTGGTGAAATTGTGGCCCAGTCTCCACTGCTGCCAAAGATTACTAATGGCGCACTCGGTGTGAATGATAATAGGGCCTGGGGAACGCAGTTTTGGATGGGATCCCCTGCATTATTAGCAGACATATTTGTTTCAAGAACTGTCTCCATTCACTCTTTCCTCTCTAAAGACAAAACGGACGAAGATGTTATTGCTAGTGTAAATCAAACACTGGAAGATACATGGAGAGCTACCAGGACACTTAATATAGACCCACATTTCAATGAGTCTATATTAGACCCATATGGAACCCGTCCACTCCAGGCATGAGCTCTGCTTCTGTTCTCTGCAGCCTCTTCAGGAATGTAGCAATACAGGAGGCATTTTGTCTTCACCAGAAAAGAAATGACCACTGGCCGTCTACCACCCCATAGGACATTTGGCCCCTGGTTCTGCTTTTTCAGGTTGTCAGGAATATGGCAGATGCTACATTTTTTCTTCCTAAGGAGATGAATCATATTGAACGTGAACACTTTTACAACTGTTTAGTGAGGAAGCTGGCACATGGACAGTGCATCTTAGAGACCTTGCAGGTACCAGGGGACTCCACACTTTGTGTCATGTATTCATGCATGTGCTTCTCTAAAGCACCCACCTCTATGCACCAGACACACTGGGAGGAGGAAAGCAAAGTAGATCAGGACGTTGACTCTCGCTCAAGGAGCATGAGTGGGAGTGGAGCCTGAGGGGCAGGCAAGCCAGCCTCCCGGTCCCACAACTGCTCCAACCTTTCTTCTCAACATCTGCAATCATCTCCTAAAACTTCTTATCAGAAACCCCAATAAATACATGCACTGAAAGAAATTAAATATTCTTCACATCTTAGGAAACTACCCTGTTTACCAAGCCATGGACATCCCTGTAGAGCCCATGGAGGCTTTCATGGAACACAATTTGTAAACTACAGGGCTAGGTGGTTTTGATAGATGCCTTATAGCCCCTGCTGTCTGGATGATGATAACCCAACAATGAAATATTTGCCTAGTTTGGGGTGAGGGCCACCCCCTCCCCTGGGCTTGTGCAGAAGTGTCCACTGTGGCACCTGTCACTGCGCAGCTTGCCTCTCGCATCAAATTCTCAACCTTATAAATCCCCCAGTCCACAGGGCATGGCCCAGTGTGTAGCTTATAATCATGCTCAACAAATAACTGGTGAATGGGGGAATTTTTACCTTCAAGGTTCTTTCACACTGGCTCATTTCCCCCACTCAACTCTGTGCCCCCAGCACAGCGCCCAGGGCCTGGCACAGAGAAACAGGGGTGTAATAATACCTATCCTTATGCTTTATGGTGCAGGATTCCTCTGACCTCCTGTGGCTTCTGTCTCCCAGGATTTCAGAAACACTCTACTCAGAGCTTAAGAAAAAAGAGGGATTTGAACAGAGATGAGACATGATCTGGCTTATGTTTTAAAAGGCTCTTTCTGGCCCCAGTGTTGGGAATAGTCTATAGAGGGCAACGGCGGAAGCAGGGAGATGACTAGGAGGCCATTTCAGTAATCCAGCCGAGAGTCAAGCTCTGCTTAGATTTTCAAGATAGAGCCAGTAGGATTTCAGGTGCAAAGGAGAGAAGTCACAAGTGACTTTTAAGAGTTTTGACCTGAGCAATTAAATGCACGAGATTGCCTTTAACCAAGATGGAAAGACTGCAGGTAAAATAGATTTAGTGAGGCAAAAATCAGGATTTCGAGTCTGGAGATATGAATTTTGAGACATCTATTAAAAATGTAAGTGGCTGGATCTCCCATCAGCGCACTCTGGCCTTTCTGGCTCCTTTCCCCTTCCTCAGACAAGTCAAGCTCTTTCCCACCCCCTGATGTCTGCATATGCCAGCCCCTCTGTCTGGAATCCCCGTCCTCCACATGGCACCCAGTCTGGCTCCCTCGATTCCTTGAGTTCTCTCGTATCACCACCTGAAAGATACTTTCTCTGACCTTCTAAAGCAGCAGCAGCCTCTGCCTCTCTCTCTTTGCCTACCCCAGTTTGTCTTTTGTCACCCTCCTCCACCAGACTGTATGCTCCGTGAGGGCATCACCTGTTTTGTTCTTTCCTGCATCCCCTCTGCCTACACGGCACCTGACATATAATTGGTACTCAGCAAACATTTTGGAATGGATGACTTATTTGTCCAAGAGCCCAAGATAGTTACCCGATCTTTTATGTGATTTTTAAAAGGAGATCCTCACACTGGATGACATATAACCCACGGGAAGAGAGGGTTACCCATCTTGTAGACATAAAAGCTGTGCTGTATTATTTTGCAATCTGAGGGACACAGAGGACGGGGCATGTGGGAGAAGCCCAGTCATATAAATGGAAGGTCTTAGAAGTGGCTGGAGTTCAGGGCTTCCTATGCAGCCTACGTAGGCATACCTGTTAAGGACCTCACCTTGAAAGTCCCATCATCTCTGAGATGCATCATGATGCATGCTGGGGTCGGGGCAGGGGGATGGGTGGTAGGACCACTTATCAACTAACGAGAAGGCCAAAAAACCTCTCCCAGTTTCCCCGTGCCCTCCTTCACAATGCTGCTGTCATTTCCTAAAATGGACAGAGAACACATCCATCAGGTTACAGCGACTATGGGCACACACAAAAAAAGAAAACCCATTGTACCGTGAAGTGCAGATCATGTCTCGGAAGGATGAGGAGAGCCAAATGGAAAATTAAATTAAGGTGTTTGAATTCACGGGCTGAATGTACTAAATCAAGGGCTGACGATTCCAGATCCTCAAACGTAGCGCGTCATTAGCGGCACCATTTAACATACTCACAATGATATTACTTCTTGGCTCCAGAACCAGAGTCACTTTCATTTCCCCTTCTTGGTGCAGGTGGCTGAGATAGAAGAGCCTCTCGCCCATCATTCTCTCCCAGGTCATCTTGCGGGTGGCGTACAGGCGGAAGCGGACAGCACAAGCAGCCACATCTCTGGGCTCCAGCTTGGCGAAGGTGACTTTCTCCTTGAAGACGGGGTTGGGCCCTCTCTGTATGTTCGTCCTGCCCCTCTGTTTCTTACTGGGCAGCAGCACGACATGCACTTGCCAGGAGTTGATGCCACTTCGGTCCTTCTCTGGGAGGCCCTGTGCTCTTACGATGGTCACTGTGAGCTTCTGGCTGGCAGCTCTATATTCGAAGATGACATCCAGGCCACCACATTTTGAGATGGGCTCCGGGACCCCAGATGGCACTTGAAAATTGGTTGCATCCTGTTCCTGTTGCAGACAGAGGGAAAGATTAGGAATGGAACAATGCCTAATACATCGTGGAAAGATGGTGCCCCTCTGTGCTTCTTCAGAACCTCATTCTTTTGGACTGTTACCATATAGTCCTAAACATTAGAAAGGTCTGTTTCCTGGTGTCTCTCTCCACTGGACTGTGAATCCTTTGAGGGTACAGCACTGGGCACATGGTAAGCCTTCATGAATGCTTTTGGAATGAATGAACAAAGCTTTTATATTTTGCAAAGTGCTTTCCTCTACACTGCCTCTTAGAAAAACACAGTTGACCACTATCATTGAAACCAACTGAGATACTAAGTCTAAAACTAGTCAATTATGCACCTGTCAAAAGGTAACCTCCTCAAGTTCCCAGGAGAAACGGTTCAGCCTGGGCCTGCGCTCTCTGAGCCAGGACCTCCTGCAGATAAGGATCCTAATGGGGGTCACAGACAGGTGATCCTTCAGTAGATTTTCAATCTACGTGGCAGGAAATGTTCAGGGCAGAGCTTCTCAAACATCCGAGTGGACTTGAATCATCTGGGAATTCTGATTCAGTAGGACTGGGGTCAGGCCTGAGATTCTGCATTTCTCAGGCCACAAGGATGTCTCAGCTGGACTCAAATCACTATTGGAGTAGCAAGTGTTTAAACCCTGGAGACAGAACACCTGGGTTGAAATCATAACTCTACCATTGACTAGCTTTTTGGCCATGGCCGAACAGTCCAGTTGCTCTGTACTCCAGCTGAAAAATGAGCATCAAGGTACCTGCCTGATAGAGTGTTGTTGTGAGGTTTTAATAGATGTGGGGAAATACCCGGCTCAGACCAGCCTCCATAGATATCTATTCCCATCGCTGGACTGATACTACTTATTTTCAAACACGGTCCCTCATTATGAAATACACTTTTAGACAGCAGTTCACCTCAGCCAGTCAGATCCGATGACCTCCCTGAGAAAACTGAGCTGAACTATGTTTACTTTACTATAATGAACCACCCTCTAACGAACTATTACTAATGTCAACATAATTTGATTTTTTTCCTCTGAAGGCATGCCTCTTACTCATAACTAAACTTTGGTTTGATTCTTATTGTAAATCAGAAGCAGTTCTTCTTTATGTAACCGAACACCAACTTTGCTAATTCAAAGAACTCTTTGTTTTTAAAAATATAATGGTACACTTCAAAAATGCATGTTCATCAATGAAACTTTCCCATAGATCTAGGTGAAAGTGCATGGTTCTCTGGAATGAGACGTGCTTAGGAATCCCAGGTCCATCACTTACAACCTTTAGGACGTTGGGCAAAGTATTTAATCCTTCTCACTTTCTGTTTTCCTCAACAGCAAAAGGGGGATGATACCTACTTTATAAGGTTGCTGTGAAAATTAAAGGACTTGACACATAGTAGACATCTAATAATTGCCCTCTCTTTTAAGATTCACATTAATCTACCAAGAAAATTTAGGCTTCTTGCAAAATAAGGGAAGCTTTTTACATCCTTTCCTCTGAGCATGCATTCATGTGTGAGTGTTTCTATTCAGAGGTACTTAGTTTCAAGTGATAAAAGTGGTTGCTATAGAGACTTCTGAATACAACTGACTAGTGGAGATATAATATTAGAAGCAAGTCTCCAAGGAGTCAGGCTAACTCAAAAGCCAAGTCACAGTCTTCCGTTCAAACTCCCATCTATTTTAGCCTACCTTTGGTCATCTCCATATTGCTTGCTGGACCATAAGTAGTAACAGCTAACATCCACTAAGCCCTCCCTTATGCCAGGTACCACACTAAACCCTTTATGGACTGTAAAAGCCCACTCTTATGCACTTCAGAACTTCTTGGCCTCCCCTCCTGTTCCATTTTCCCCTACAGGCTGTCTGGGCTCTAAGTGGCTTCTCCCTGGCACAATGCAACAAAGTCTTGCCTCCCTCCCATGCAAGGTAACTCTCAGCTCCCACCACAGGCCTCTCCTTTGATGTCAAGGCTTGGAAATTTACAGAATCCTGCTTGGCACTCATGTATATAAAGTCCAGAGTTGGGGGGCGGGGTGAGTGGTGTTAATGCCCCATGCAATACATTTTTCTCCCCTTGGACAGATGTCCTGAGACTAGTTTATACAGCTTCTTAGGGTATGGTTTCACAAGAGCAAGCCTTGAGTCACAATTAGTGACTCAAGTGTCTAACTCCATTAGACATTCTCATACCGGCTCTCCCTTCCGTGCCTCACTCTCCTCGTCCTTCACTCTTGTCGCCGGGAATTGCATGTCCTAACAAAGTAGGCTCTGCTTTTGGGAAATCCAGCTAAGAAACATCTTTTTTTTTTTTTTTTTGTGGTACGCGGGCTTCTCACTGTTGTGGCCTCTCCCGTTGCGGAGCACAGGCTCCGGACGCGCAGGCTCAGCGGCCATGGCTCACGGGCCCAGCCACTCCGTGGCATGTGGGATCTTCCCGGACCGGGGCATGAACCCGTGTCCCCTGCATCGGCAGGCGGACTCTCAACCAATGCGCCACCAGGGAAGCCCCAGAAACATCTTTTTAGACATTCATATTAACCTAATGAGGTAGGTATTTCAATATCTTCATTTTGTGGGAGAGGAAACTAAGGCTTAGAATGACTAAATAACTTAAGTCCTTGCCCCCAGTATCATATGCCCAGCCAGAATTACCCAGGATTCGCCAGTATTAATGCTCAAAGTCCCAAGCTTTACGGGGAACCATGATGTCTACCTTCTTCCCCCACAAACCTTTCACCCTAGCTATTTATAAGTATAGTAAGTGTGTGAGATGAAGAGGGGATAAGATGGACACATCTTATTGGAAGTTGGAAACTTCCAACTTATTGGAAGTTGGGAGCTGGAAACACACACTACTTTGAATTTCATATCCTTTTAGGCCCCTGCTCTTGATATTAACTAACAGTTCCTAGTTTTGTCATCAACTTCAATGCCAAGGTTAAAATATCCTAGTTAATGAGCATCTTCCCACTTATCTATCAGGCTCTCTGTTCAGATAAATGCTCACTCCATCTGCAGGTTTGTGGTGAAGTCCTGGGGAAAGGGTCTGAAATAACTGTCCTACGAAACTTGAATCTGACGCCACTCCAGGCAATGGTCAGGCTCTGGATGGGGACAATCCAAGCTGTGGTCCGTGAAAACTGGGCTTTGTGGCCCCTTCCTGGGCTGATCTGAGACCAAGATTTGTGAAGGCTGATATTTTTATAGCAATTAATTATTTCAACACACTCTACCTATCACCAGGCAACTAAAGGCGCTCCTCTTGTGGGTACTGTTAATACCACTAATCCATCTGACCTTCCTGCGAGGCAAAAATCTCTTCATTTTTATCCCCATTTGGCAGATTTTAATTAACTTCTCAAGGCCAATCAGTTAATCAGTGGAAAGCGGAGATGAAAAGTGGGACAGCTGCCTCTCTGTGCACTCAAAATCACCAGCCACCCTCCCATCGTCTTCCCTGCCAAGCCTTAGGTCTGCAGGAAAAAGTCGACAGCCTTTTCCGGCAGAGAAGAGCAGTGCTTGCAAACCCATCAGCCTAACAGGTAGTCACACTGCATGACCAGTTCCCTTCTGAGGCAAAATAAATGATTCCTTTAGCTCTCGTATCCTGGGTTTTTCTTGACGATGGGAATACTTGTGTCACATTGTCAAAACCCATGAAGATATAAAGATTTTCTATCACACCGAAAGGCTTTCTGTTTTAGCAAGATAGTGTTAATGTCATCTGTGTGGCCCAAAGTAAACAGACCCACAGTGAGTTCCCGATGCCAGATACGCAGGGGAAGACAGGCTTCTTAATACAGCTAAGAGGCAAATAAATCAATTCTTAAAAGGCGAGCTAAGCCTGCAACGCAGGCATTTACGGGAACTGCCTCCGAGCTGCATCTGAGGTTCTACTGTAGGAGCACCAAATTACAGTTTTTGTCTCAAAATAGATAGGAGGTTGAATGGAGCACACAGAGATGTCTGGGTATTTTTGGAGTCTGAGAACATTTAGTGCCCTCAACACCAAATCTTCTACTAAAGCTCCATGAGGCAGGTAAATGGGAGGTTACCTGGAGAAAGCAATTCCAAGGCTAATGGTACAGTTATCAAGGGGAGAGACTGTCAATAGGCAGGTAAACAGTTCCGTTTTGTTGTTGTGGCGAGACAGCCAAAAAGAATAGTATTTTTAAACATTAAATGTTACTGTGTGGGATGTGATATGACTCTTGGCAGTAAACTGGTAGGGAAGCACAATTTTTTTTACAAAACGTATAAGGTTGATAGCTTTGAGGGTCTCTGTATGAAGGTTTGCTTTTAACCAGCCACAAGCCACCTATCTATGTGGCCACTTCCGGTCCTCAGCAGTAACACAACACCCAGGCACACATGCACCTGTGCCATCTCCTTATGCGCTCTCTACATGCCCCAGTGCCTTAGCAGTCAGGCTTTGAAACATAACGATCTGTGATTATTTTTCTTCTCCTTGATTTGGAGAAGCATTTGAGCATTTGGTGTTTATGACAGTCCAGGTCCTAATAAGAGATGCGTCCTGTTTCTTTTCTCAGTCAGACTGATACTAACAAAATCCATCCACCCTTCTCCTTCCTCTATTCGCACAAATTAAAAGTTTCATAGAGTTCCGTGACTTACTTCATCAAAATTAATTTCAAAGTAGGTACTAGACACCACTATTTAATATCTCTTAATGTCACAGAATCATAATCAGAGGGGTCTAGCTAATAAAGAATAACCATAAGTGCCTGTAAGGTAAAACAATGTTTGTACATTCTTATCACGGTGCCTGACACATAGTAATTGCTCAAAAATGGTAGTTTCTATCCTCGTCACCTCCAGTCATACTTCTGGGTGTTTAGGCATATTCGAGAGGAAGTTTCAATTGAAAAAGAAATTTAGACGACGTGTCTTTTATCAGAGATTTATCCAAAAAGCAAAGTCAATGGCCAGAGGATCATGATAGACTAAAGCCATCGCCTAGATCTTCAATTCAATTCGGAGCTAACAAATATGTTCATACTGTAAGATCTTCCTCATGATATCTTGTATAATCTCATTTGCAGGGGCATTGTATTTTAGTTTCATTTTCGAATAATTCTCACATGCAAAGAATCATAACTCAAGATTTGGTGTAAATAAAGATAAACTCCATTTAATTGAAACCAAGAAGGAAATAATCCAGTCTCCCTAAAGAACTAAAAGCCCGTTATATATAAAAAAAAGAAGCCTGATGGTTGCTGGGTTCATTCTGCCACCATGCTTCTTTTTATTTTTCCATTTTGATAGATTCCACTTATATATGATTCTTTTATTGGCACACATAAGGGCTGGGCCTTGGTCATCTGAACAAAAAATATATTTCCATTAAAGGCTCTTAAGGTGTTTGTTCTTCAAAGCAATGCTTCCTTCTTTTGGAGAAAGTTTTTCTTGAGGGATGGAGGAGGGGAGAAAGAAGGGGGGGGGAAGGAAAAGGGGGAAGGGAGAGGGGAGGGGAAGGAGAACGACCAACCAGAGAGCACACAATACTCGAGCAAGAGAAAAATGGAAAACAAACAACTTGCCTCTGGACTCCACACGGAGGAGCTGTCAGTGGCATAGGAATCTTCAAATCTCCGGTTATTAAAAGCTGTCTCCATCTCCAAGCTGCCCTGTGTGGACTGCCGGCTGAGGCTGCGGACCACGCGGGTCTCTTGGGGAGATGTGCCATGGTGCCTGGTGTCCCCCACCTCACGAGGGGACTGTGAGTGGGCAGAGATGGGGTCATCTTCGCCATAAGACAGATTCTCAGAATAAGTCAGTTGGCTGGCTCCATCCAAACCTAAATTTGCAAAAAGGAAACTCTTTCAAATATATTATCATGTTTCACCTTTTTATCTAGAGAAAATGAGCAGTAGCAACTACACCAATCAAGTCTGCAAAAACAAACTCACTAAACAACACCAGCAGAAACATACTTTCATCTATATGGTAGATAAATGTGGTCCATAAAATCGAAACCCATTAGTTCATTATGTAGGGTACAAGAAGGTTTAATGCTTTATAATAATATGAGTATAAAGGATGAGTATTATGTGGATAAAATAAACACATTAGCATTTGGTTGGAGCTAATGACCACAAGACCTTCGGGATGAATCTAGAAAGCAAGAATAGTAATCAGCTATAGAGATCATATGTTTTCCTGGCTTTACCATTTTTCCGTCTCTCTTCCACGTTCGCCATATCACCCTCTGCTCATAAGGCTTCAGTGGTTCTCTCAAGCAAAAAGTTCTCTACTTACTCCATGGAAAGAACACTGGACCTGGATTCATATGATCTGAGTTTAAATCCTAGCTCTGCATTAAGAACCTGAACAACATCTGAACTGCCTTAACCTTTGTTTTCTTATCTATAAAATGATGATAAAAGCCATCAGAGAGCCATTGTGGACACATGAAATAATATCTGCCTGGCAACCACCAGCCCTCCCATAAATTTTAGCCTTGCTGATCTGTCTGGCCTCAACCAACCCAGCAAATCCCATTTGCTATACTACCTCCCAACTCACAGACACCTGTGCTCTCACAGGTCCATGAACATGTTAGCTGTGTATTTTGGTTCACAGCGGTCCTCAAGCCCTCCCTCCTGTCCTTTCCTTCCTGTCCATACAAAGCCCTGACAACTCCTGAATCTCCCCTGACCCCTTCAGGCTCAGTGTCTTTCTCAGGCTTCGTGTCATCCTATTCTCTTTCTCTTCATCCCCTTCCTCTTCCTCAGTGTCCAGGTTACCCTCAGATAATAAGGAAAAACTGACAGGGTCTCCCTAAGCAACAGCTTTCACCCTAACTTGCTTCCACATCCAGAAAGTAGACAAAGATGTCGTATCTCTTGGGCCTCTACTCTTCTCCAGTGGGCCCCATCCCAGGATGATAGAAAATTAGAGATATAGACAGGATTAGTGAGGATGACAAAGTATATATGGTAAATTCAGCTCTTATTTACACACTGTATGATAGCAATTGCTCCCATAGTTGGTCTTAAAATCCGAGCTAAAACATAACGTCCTTGAAGGCGCTAAGCCACATCTGTATACTGCATAGTCTTTGTCTACCACTGGGTTTTACTAAATCTCAAATAACTTTAAATGCTAGGCAGATAAAAAATATTTGAAACAGTCAGGTGTGCAGCAATATCAAGTGGTGGTGACAGTGGTTTAGCGACAATATATGACCCACCTACAATAAACACCCAAATTTTAAACTACGTTATCACCCTATGCAGACCATATAAAAACATCTTTGGGAAGACTTGGTTTTCAGGGCACAACTTCAGACTCCTGATTTGGGATTTTGCCAAACCATGGCAAGCCATTGAGATGTTCCCCATCTGCCCTGTTATTCTTAATAATTCACTTCAGGCCTCTTGGAAGCTCTGTCATAGGGCACCTAACATCTTTACATTCACATTTTCCGTTATTTGGCAAACACCCTTAAAAATGGCCACAGAAAATGACAGAACGAGGGGTATTCCATATGCAAAACCCCCATAAGACAAAGCAGAATTTTCTCTCAGGCTCTAATTAGCCCATCCATTCCTCACATACACGAACACTAAAATGTCCTATTAAACAGTGGGTCATTCATCAACGTGTGTAGCACCCAGCAGGATCTCAGCACAAAATCTAACTTTGCCAAGAAATTACCCCCATAAAATTGTCTCTTGACTTCAACTCCTACGGTGATAATACTTAGATCAGTAATAATGGAATTTTCAAAAGCTACATTAAAGCCTTGAAAAGCTATTCATAACTGAAAAACATAAGAACTATATTAATGTAACAAACCATTTTCCTTGACAGACAAGCAAGGAATGAATTAGAAAGGCAAATCTGGGGGACAAGTCAAGTTGCAAGGAGGGGTAAGGGGAAAGGTGATTCACTGTTACATAAAGCAGTCTTCCTGTGCTTTAAGTTACAGAAGGTCATGTCACCTTAAACACATATGGAAAAGTAATTGCCTGTTGTCGAGAAATGTATCCTGGCTTCTTAGAAATTACAGGGCATAAGTATGTCACATCAACCATATTTATTTTAGTAGAGGAACGTTTTTAGTTCATATCCCATTTTGATGGAGTGTAAACCTATTATCCAATTACTTTCTTTCTACTCCCAGACCCCTCCCTCCATCACCCATATACCAATACGTTTGCTAACCATCTGTGATGGTCAGTTTTACGTGTCAACTTGGCTATAGGCCTCAATTATTCAATCAAACAGTAATTTAGGAGTTACTGTGAAGGCATGTTGTAGGTGTAATTAAAGCCCTTAAGCAACTGACTTTCAGTAGAGGGGATTATACTACATAATCAGTCCATTGAAAGGCCTTAAGAGGAGAACTTAGGCATCCCTGGACGAGAAGCAATTTCATCTATGGACTGAAGCTTCATCTCCTTCCTGAGAGTTTCAGCCTATCCTTCCCAGCAGCCTGTCCTGTGGATTTCAGAGCTGCGTATTCCAGTGGCCTACACAGCCCCTACAATCGCATAAGTCACTTCTTTGCAATAGATCTATTGAAATATTATATATATATATATATATATATATATATATGTATATATCTCACCCTGAAATCCCCTTCATATCTGATTGATACAATCTTGCTTGATATACCATCCTAAACAAAAGTGAGCACAGATTCTGGGGATAATTGACCTGTTTTAAATGACACCAGGAAGGTAATGACTAGCTTCTATGAAACACCCTAAGAACTAAATATTTCACAAGCAAAAACAAGGCTTTGCTCAAAACAAACAAACAAAAAGCCCAATGAGTGGGCTATTACTCTGCAGCCCACCTTTCGTGCGTAAAGACCTCAGGCACAACTTCTGATTCAGATCACTTGGCTCAAACCCTCTTTGACATTATCAGGAATACAGGGACAATGAATGCACAGTAACACTAAATCAGATATGTGAGACAGGAGAGAACTTGCCTGGAATATGAAGATTTTTTACGTGGGTTTGGACCTTGAATTTCACTGGTCCAACATTTTGAATGCATTTTTTAAGTGAAACAATTGTCTACAATTAAATTTGATCTTAGAAAATTGTGTTTAAGGTAGAGGGAAAAATAACTAAATAGATAGAGAATAGGCACCGAAAAACAGATCCTCTCTGGGGTTCATGCTTAACCTTTTCCTTATTCTTTACTGCCGATGCAAATTCATTGATCTAAAGATGAACAAAAAAAAAGGACACAGAAAAAAAAATCATGCAATAAAAATTCTATTAACATTTCCATGGCATTTGATAACCTAAAATTTAGCACACAGTTAATCATTCCTATGAAAATCCTGATGATTTTCTTCCAAACCTACAGGTAATTCATTGAATGTAGTGGGCATTTTCCTCCATCCCGATAGAGAAAAATTTAGCCTTTCTATCACCATCTGTCAAAAACTTCAGAACTGCACCAGTTATGACAAAAGTTGTTGCTAATTCCAGGAAGGGTGAGGGCTAGAGTGTTTGTGAGAACTCTCAGAACAGCAGCCATTTGTATAAATCAAAATCTAGACACTTGGGCTTCTGGGAAATGGGGCCATTAGCTTTAGAATTAAACAAGCTACTGTAGGGGATCAGCTGCTATTAACTTTCATTAGCTAACATTTGCCGTCTCAGTGGAGAGAGAGGAATGCTGTGATGTAACAGCAGAGAAAGAGAAAACAGGAGAGGGGGAGAGGAGATGACACAGGGCCATTAGCTACTGCTACTGTGCTTTGGTTACATCGGGAGTTCATCTCCTGGCTTACCTGGGGCTAAAAAGGAGAGCAGTAAAATGTTACGTAGGCCCATGCCAATAAGTAAAATTACATGATGGTCAGCAAATTATTATATTCCTGCTGAAAAATAGGGTTCTTTTTATTAATTTTCCTCTTTTCCCCCTGCCTCATCCACATCACCAAATCAGAAATTTCTTCTCTGTTATCTTCTCTCAATTCTGCACTCTCCTTTTTGTCTTTCTGCTACTAAGTGTTGAAAAACAAGGAAGATCAACTATGCCCCCACTGGTTGGACGGACCGCAGGCCCAATGGAAAGAAGAAGATTAGAGAACCCAGGTCATTTAGACCAGGTCACTACAGTGGACAGTATGACATTTTCTCTGGCTTTTTACCAAATACACTTCACAGACCCTTCCCTGTTCCAATGTCCTGTGCCTATTCAGGGTTCTGGACATAAAGGAGTTGGAGAGATGCCTGACCTTCGCTGGGGAAAGCACTAAGAAATATCATACTGTTCTTTTCCTAGGTTCTTCTGTGTGCGTGGTGGGGAGGGAGAAGGACCCTTGACAAGGCCCACCCGCAGTCACAGGCTGTGCTCACCCTACCTCTGAGTGTCCTCCTCTCCCTTTGTGAAAGGTAAACTTACGATGAAGATGGGGGCTGGCGTAAAACCTGCTCTGACCCATGAATTCTCACACGGGCTGGGGTCCAGAAACTACAGGGAATGAGGGAGGGTGTGCCGGGCATGTGTTGTTTGAAAAAGGTTATTTAATATTATTATAACACATTTTAATTTGGAAGATAAAACACACCTACTGTTTAAATATTACAAACTATCGAAAGTAAGGCTTCAAAAATCTGAGGTTACATAGATATATGGAAAATAGACTCTACGTTTCCAAATGGGAGGAAAGGCACAGAAGTGCAATGTCAGCAGACATTGTTAAATTTTTGTCCTCGTCAGAAGGCAACAAGATTTTACAAAGCTTGGTAAATACCGTTATAGTCGTTAGTGTTCAAAATGTACAAAGCAGTAACCTACGAGAAAGGAAGGGATCCCACAAGTGGGGTCAAGACTTTGGCACGTCTGATCCTTTCTCTCTGCAACGAGGCTGCTTGTGAGGTTTGAAGCAGCCCTTTTGCCCTGTCCCAGCCTCCGGGTCCTGCCCTATTTTTCTTTTTCCTCTCTGGACTCTTAGATGCAAGTGCAGTGACTCAAAAACGTTCTTACCATTAGACATCCCTGGTCTAGATAAAGGAAAGGTTTGATGCAAAGAATACCTTCGCAGGCAGACACTTCTGTGCTGGCCTCTTCGTGGGTGGAAAGCCAGCGGCTGGGTTTTGGTTTATGCTCCAGTCCTGTCTGCTTTCCTTTCTCAGATGCTCCCGAGCGGAAACTCTGGGACCGGGACACAGAAATCTCAAATTGTTTGATAACCTCCTCGTCGCTGTCAGAAGATGTGGGCAGCTTCTCATCAACTCCAAAGGTGTTAACTGGAAGCAAACAAGAGCAATGAGTCTCCTGCGGGGCCCATGAGAAAACAGAGATAGATAATCTGGAGAGATAGAAGAACATGGCCAATCAGTCTGGATCAAAGCAGACTGAACCTGGGTAGAAAGAATTCAAAGCACTTTTTCTTTTTTGCGGTACGCGGGCCTCTCACTGTTGTGGCCTCTCCCGTTGCGGAGCACAGGATCCTGACGCGCAGGCCCAGCGGCCATGGCTCATGGGCCCAGCCACTACGTGGCATGTGGGATCTTCCCGGACCTGGGCATGAACCCGCGTCCCCTGCATCGGCAGGCGGACTCTCAACCACTGCGCCACCAGGGAAGCCCTCAAAGCACTTCTGAAACACAAATATGAGTCCATAGGAATGAAACAGGAAAAGAAAGCTCAGGAGGGTAATTAGAAGTACACGGCTAGAACCAAGAGAAACCACGGGGACACCCCTGACTAACATAATGAGCCCTCTTGCTGAGCTGGGCATCCTGCTGATTTGTTATGTTGCTGGCATGTGCTCATGACTGTGAACAGGACAGCAATCTGCACCTGTGCCTTATGTGTAGTTCTAGTCAATGATGACGGAAAATACTCTCTTCGCCTCACCTCAGTTATTAAAACATACAGAGCCAAGCCCCACTTCAGAGAAGAGATATCAGCAACTGAGATCTTCCCGAAACTTCCAGTTTTGACAAGTGACACCACACTGTATGGGTTTAAAAAGTTAATAAATAACTAGTTTATACTAGAAATGCCTTTCTCAGCACCAATGACTCAACCCAAACACCCTTTAAATTATTTGCACCACTTTTCCCACCCCAGCACACTTCTCTGTCCTCTTTGTTTCTCCAGCAGGACGTGATCATGATCAGTTCTGCCCTTGCCTGTGCTGCTCCTTCCACCTGAAACTCCCCCTCCCGCAGGTGTTTACCTTGCTGGCTCCTCTCGCCACGGAGGTCTCAGCTTGGCTGTCACTTCAACCTAAACACTTCTCTGACCGTCCTCCTACCTGAAGCAGCTCTGTTCCCGTATCTACCACTTTTCTTTCTTTCTTTCTTTCTTCTCCCCCATAACTTCCATGAAAATAAAGACATCACCTGTTTTGTTAACTGATGTCTCTGTGGTATGTAAAGCAATGCCTGCTGCATAGTAAGTACTTAATAAACACTTGTTAAATGTTGAATAGATCGGTGAATAGCCAGTATTTTCTCCCAAAACCCTGAGCGCTCCTCCCCGCTCCCCAACAACACTCACACATGCTTTCCTGTGCCTGGAATATGCTTTTCCAGCCCCGTCTAGACTCGTCCAGAATCTAGCTCACCATTCAGGTCTCAGCATAGATATCATTTCCTCCAGAGAGTCCTTCCTTGACCCCTTAAATCAAGTTTAGGGATTTAAGGCTCCTTCCACATGCTGTGAAATCACTCCCTGTCCTGTCCTGTCAGTGCTCCCTCCAGCTCTGTGGCAGAATTACCTATTTAATTGCCGCCCATTCCACCCAACCTGTACACACCCTGAAGGTAAGGGGCACATCAGACTGCCCACCTTTGCATCCCTCCAGGCATTATCTCTGTGCCAGGCACGTGGCAGGCTACTCTGTAAACATTTGCTGAGTGAGATTTGGAAACGATAAATAATGGGGAATTATTTTTTAAAGATTTACTCTTTCCATCCAAAAGTCACACAGTGGCTCCTGGGAAGGATATGGGTGTTAATTCACAGATGGGTCCTGAAGCTCATTTCTGAATCAGAGGCTAAGAAGAAATTAAAAAGCAATATTTTAAGTGAGAGAAAATACTTTAAACACCAGCCTGGCCAAAACATTTATTCTCTGACTTAAGAGTTGATTTTCCTGAGGCTCTTTGGAAATTAGTAATTATAACAGACTGAATGCTTTTCATGTGCCAGGCGCTGTCCTAAGCGCCTTACACATATCTCACACAAAACCCCTATTACTGTTCCCATTTTCCAAGTATGAAAATTGAGGCAGAGAAAAGTCTACAACTGGCTGAAGATCGTACTGCCAGGAAGGGGAAGAATCAAGATTTGAATCAAGTCAGCCTGTCTCTAGAGACCACGTTTCTAAACACTCTGCCAGAGAATGGGAGAGAGATGGCAGAAAGAACTCTTATTCTCTGTGCTCACGTTAGCTAGCTGAGTCTATGTGGCCAAGTCTCTTAACCTCTCTGACCCTGTTTCTTCATTTGTGGAAGAAATATCTTCACTTTTAATGTCTGGATAATTTCCCAGGTCTTTTCTAGATCTAAATTCTCCGACTCCAAACGTTCTACCTGACAGGCACCAACATTCAATCTGTTTCTCTCTTTTATGGAGCAGCTGATCCATGAACATAAGAGCATAATATTGTCTTCAGCTCACTCAATTCTACTGTTGGCTGTGACCAGCCCCATGGTAGGACCTGAAAAGCTAAGTGTTAGAAAAGATTCCATTGCTGTCTCAACAGAATGCCATTACAATGGACAGTCTCCTCACGTCTCAACGTGCTGGGCATAGTGCTCTGGCATGGGATGGAGCATCACATATGGAAGATACCCAGAGACGAACGGGACCAAAACTAAACTCTCTCCACCTTTAGAGTGTAGGACAGCTAAGCACCTGGGAGATACTCAAGGAGAGATACATGCATTGGTGAAGTGGCTGGATTAGACATCCATTGGCACTTTTTCCAACTCTGATATTCCATTCCATTTGTATTACTAGGCCAGTTTTTAAAAATGTAAATAGTCAAAAGTCCTCAATTTTAAATTAAGTGAGTTAGTCCATGGGTATTTCCTCATGTGTAAAATCAGGAACTAGAATTCATTCATTTACCAGCATGTAGTCCTTGATTTTTTTTCAGTGAGTCACTGATCAGCCACAGAGCACATATTCTCCTCACTCGATATGAGAATCATAACAGTGATTATAATGCTTCCCATTTACTAAACATATACTATATGCCAGGCACCTTCTGGGTACTTCGCATATATTATCCCATTTAATCATCACAACAACACCATGAAGTAGGGATGATTATTATTATTCCCATTTTAGAGACAGGAAACAGAGGCATAGAGAGGTTAAGTGACTCGCCCTAGGCAACAAAGTTAGCAAAGTAACAAAGCTGGGACTTGAACATAGAATCTCTGTTCTTAGTCACTGCACATATCATCAAACATCATTGCATCAGGACACTAGAGCCATATCTAGCTTACTTTTCAGAGTGAGGTGAGAGAGGGTTCTACCATTTCCACCCTGAAATCTGCCAAGAGGTTGCTTCCTTTGTGAGAAGAGAAGAGCAGTGGGAAGAAGAGTCAGTCCATGTGAGAGTGAACACACTCAGGCTGCAGTATAACTGGCCCATTGCTCCTCGTGGGATTATAAATGCAACTGCACATGCTATGCTAAACCTGAGTCCCCAAGGATCTCAGGGAATTCTCTGTTTAAAAAGGAAACCTACCATCTCTCCTAGAAACCACTGAGCAGCAACAGGAATCAATAGTGGTGCTATTATAACAATAAAAACAATCCCATATAAAGCATTTATCATGTTCCAGGCACTGTTCTAGAATCTTACATATGATAACTTATTTACTCCTTACAATAACCCAGTGAAGTCAATACTTTATTATCCCCATTCTGTGGATGGGGAAACTGAGGCACCATGAGGTTAGTAATTTGCCACAGTCATAACAGTTAATAAATAGTGGAACCAAGATTCAAACCCAGGTGGTCTTGCTCCAAAGTCAATATTATTAATGACTACATTATGCTCCCTCTACCATCTGCTTCTTCAAGGAAGAAAATCCAGGTTAAAATCTATACAACTGCGTTTGGTCACTAAGACGATGAAATCACATAGGTTGGGCTAGAAAGGATTTTCATGAGCATCTATCTGTTCCCTCATTTTCACGAAAAGAAACCAAAGCCCAAAGAGGCAAACTGATTTGCCCATGGTTATACCAAGCCAGGACCAAACGGAGGTCTCCAGGTTTCCAGGTCAATGGTTTTGCCACATTATTTTCCAAGCTCTCTCACTGGTCGGTTATTTTCTCAAATTTAAATTTTGACTCCTACCTTTTTGAAAGATCCCAGCTGCTACTTGCCTTGTAAGAGTCTGTGTCAACAACTAAATAGCTGATCTGGATTTCATTCAACATAAATCTTTGAAAATCACAAAGTCTCATCTAAGTTGTAGCACTTATTTCAGACATAAGATAGTACTTTCTGAAACACTGTATAAATACCAAGTTCAAACCCCTTTCAAGATATGCACTTGGGAAAGAGCATGATGGAAATTTGTAATAAAATCTTCACCTCTGGGCTTCCCTGGTGGCGCAGTGGTTGAGAGTCCGCCTGCTGATGCAGGGGACACGGGTTCGTGCCCCGGTCCGGGAAGATCCCACATGCCGCGGAGCGGCTGGGTCCGTGAGCCATGGCCACTGAGCCTCCGCGTCCGGAGCCTGAGCTCCGCAACGGGAGAGGCCACAACAGTGAGAGGCCTGCGTACCCGAAAAACAAAACAAAACAAAACAAGACGCTTAATCTCTTTATCTAATTATCTTGCTAAAACAACAGAGAAAAAGTTGCACAAATGTCATGGATGTGAATACATCTTGAAGTTGAGACTGTGCATTTCACTCAATCACAGAATGCAGGAGATCTTAGACACCCCCTCAGTAGCTACCACCAAAGAGAAGTCAGACTCTTCTGCAATCTTTCTGATGCACAGCCATCCAGCTCCATCCCTCTGTTCACACACTACTGAGTTGCCACCGTGGGCTTCTTGCACTGGCAGGAAGTTCATGACTTTGACAGAAAAAGAGAGTTATCTGTAGACCCATCAATATCAAGTCTCTACAGCAGTGCCATCGGAACATGCCTCCCTCTGATTTTTAGTGAATTTTTTTTTTTCTGGTAAAGAGGGGCAGAGGAAATGCCATCTTCATCTTCCACAATTAAGAGACAGGAAGGCGGGACCCCAGTGCCACAGAAACTGCCTGTCAGTCTAACATCAGTGAAGGCTAGGGTGGTTAAGAGTGCAGAATCTGGAGTCAAGCTACCTCAGTTTGAATCTGGGATCTTCTATTCGCTGGTCTAAGATCTAAGCAAGTTCCTTAATCTTTCTGAACTTCAGGGTCCTTATTTTGATATTCCTTATTTCTTAAAGTTGTTGAGAGGACTAAGTGGGATAAACCATGTAAAGGTACTTAGTATATGCCTGACATATGATATGCTAAATATGTTAACGATTATTATTATGCCTCATCATGGCAGTGCCCTATGTGGAAACCCTTCTAGGAAGCCTCGCATTTACATGCAAAGGGAAGAATGCCTGTCCTCGCAGGGTCTGACTTGCAAACTCATCATTAGAGCTGCTGTAGGGAAAGGATGAAAGAAACAAGGGCTGGAATAGGAGAAAATTAATCTGAAAATGTGGGTTGTATCACCTTCCTTCCCTCACTCTACTTTTTTCCAAGCCTAGAGGTGGAGCACTCTGTGAGAGCCGGCAATGCTGTCTGGATGTGGGCAGTGCTCAACACCTGCTCATTTTGTTGCTTCTTTTAAGGCAAAACCACCAACTGGTGATGCAAAGAGAGGATTTCTTAAGCCTGACTGCTGCTATTTTACAGATGGAGAAAGACTTTATACACGATCAGTGAAGAGCCAAGCTTATTAATTCCTTCCCACCCACACAGGAGCAATTAGGTGCAGGGAAGTACTGCTCATATCTTATAGATGGGTTGTAGAGACAGGCGGGGGTGGGCTGTGCTCGGTGGTACGGTACCTGGGTGCCACTTTTAGCTACAATTGCAGGAATCCCTAATCTACCAGATTTCTCAAATACCCACGGCAAATGTCTGCCTAGGGTGGTTGGATAAGGATAGAAATAAGAACAAGAAGTTGGTTAGGGTGAGATAGGGAGGGTGGGAGGGAGAAGCAAGAGGGAGGAGATATGGGGAGATATGTATATGTATAGCTGATTCACTTTGTTATACAGCAGGAACTAACACACCATTGTAAAGCAATAAAGATGTTAAAAAAAAAAAAAGTTGGTTAAAGTGAAAAAGCAGAAGGGAGCGTCAAAGGTTGACAACTGCCCCTGTCAGATCCTAAAAAAAAAATGGTCACATTTTTAGATGTATAATCCAACCATTCTTGGACTCAGGCAGGATAGGAAAAGATTTTTATAAATCATCAGCCTTGATTTTTTTCAGACTATGCTTTGTGGAGGTCTGGGTTTCCACAAAGGAGCTTCAATGCCACCCACAGTAAAAGTGGAGATGTGGGTAGTTGCACTGAGCAGGTTGAGCTATACACCCTGTACAATCAGGGCTGTTTTGCTTTAAGACAGTTTATATTTTTATAAGATTCTGTTGGGAAGAAAACAAGAGTCCTGACTTCTTTTTTTTAAGTTTGAAAAACATTGATATAACCCAACTCTCTCATTCTACAGAATAGAAACTAAGGCTGAGACTACTTAAGGCACATAACTATATGTCAAGTAGCTAGTTAGTGGCAGAGGAAGGATTACAATCTGGTTCTCCGATGCACACTTGTTTTGTCACCCTACACCTTGTATGAGATGTTTTGACAACTTTATTTCATATATGAACAAAGAGACAGCACTTGTAATACTTAAATATGAGTTAGTCAGATAGAAAATATTTTACTAAAATTAGTAACATAAAGATCACTACACTAGGGAAAAGTAAGTTACAATATTGAGGATTCCAGTTATGATAACAGCAGAGTAAGAGACTTGAACTAACCTAATAACACTTATGAATTCATGAAAAAAATTTAAACCAACTATTTGAAGGCATAGGGAGTGAGCAGGAGCAGGCAGAAACTGGAGGGGATCGATTTTTTTTTTTTTTTTTTTTTTTTGCGGTACGTGGGCCTCTCACTGCCGTGGCCTCTCCCGTTGTGGAGCACAAGCTCCGGACGTGCAGGCTCAGTGGCCATGGCTCACGGGTCAAGCCTCTCCGCGGCATGTGGGATCTTCCCGAACCAGGGCACGAACCCGCGTCCCCTGCATCGGCAGGCGGACTCTCAACCACTGCGCCACCAGGGAAGCCCCGAGTATTTTTGAAGAAGGAAATTTCACTGGATGAGATCCATGGTTATACTACTTTTCTGCTGAAAGTATTCCTAAGTCTATGAGGCACAGGGCATCAAGGACTCAGGCAGAAATCACAAGCATTATTGACTCGAGGTGTCAGAGGACAGAATTCAAGGCAATCCAGAGAAGCTGGAAATGGAGAAGGAAACCCCAGAAAAGAGGAAACCACAGAGAGGGAGCCCCAAAATCTGCATATGAACTTAGCTCAAACACTTGGCTAAAACCTGAACTATGAAAGCATGGGGGAAGAGTCCAAGAAACCTAGAAAAAGTAACAGCTAGTGGGCTAAAAATTTGATTAGACATTTTGGTTTAAGCCTACCTCAGCAGGGACTGAGTTAGGAGATTGAATCTGGCCAAGGTAGAGGGGCTTGGAAGACACCCCAGGTTTTCCATTAAAACTTTAGAAGGGTCAACATTAGAAATAAGACTAAAACTGAAATAAGCCCAGCATAAAAAACTATAAAACCAATATAGTCAAAGGAATCAACTAGTAATTTCACTGTGGGCTAAAACAAAAAACAATATTCTTTATAGGAAGATGAAAGAATCTATTACCTTTACAACATTTCATCCATAATGTCCAGTGCACAGTCAAAAGTCACTAGACATACAAAGTAACAAGAAAAATGTGAATCATCAAGGAAAAAAAGCATTCAATTGAAACTAGCCCCACGATGACTCAGATGTTGGATGCAAAAGACAACATCTTTAAAGTACCTATTATAAATAAGTTCAAATAATCAAAGGAAAAGGTGATTGTAATGAATATAAATAAGGATAATTTCAGTAGAGAAATGAAAATAATATTTAAAAAACTAAATAAACTTAGAATTGAAAATAAAATCTTCGAAGTTAAAAAATTCAGCCAATTGGTTTTGTAGCAGATTGGAGATGGCCATGAACTTCGAAGGAGCTCAGTAAAAAGTAATCAATCTGAAGAACATAAAACCTTTGGAAAGAAAATAAACAAAACCTCAGTGAACAAGGATAACACATCAAGTTGTCTGAAATATGTGTAACTGGAGTCCAAGGAGGAAAGAACAAAACAAAAGGACTCTCCCCCATGCTTTCATCGTTCAGGTTTTAGCCAAGTGTTTGAGCTAAGTTCATGTGGAAGAAAAATATTTGAAAAACAATGGCTGAGAATCTCCCAAATTTGGTGAAAAATCAGCATACAGATTCAAACATTTTAGTAATCTAGTTCAAAAGTTCTACAACTAGGCACATCACCGTCAGCTAGCTGGAAATCAAAGATTAAACAAAATACCTGAAAGTAAGAAGAGAAGGAAAAATGCATTGCATACAGGAAAATAATAATACAAAGAAAACTGTCTTCTCTCAGAGACATTGGAAGCCAGAACACAATAGAATGACATGTTTAAGTACTGAAAGAAAAAAAAAAACCTGTCAACGCTGAATTCTATATCCAGAGAAATCATCCTTCAGAAAGGAATATAAAATAACCACAATTTTATATAAATGCAAAGAGAACTCATCAGACCTGCATTTCAAGAAATGTTAAAGGAAGTTCTTCAAATGAAAGGGAACTGGCAACAAACTGAATCTCAGATCTAAGGGAAGGAATGAAAAGCAATAATAGCAAAGGTAAATATGTGAGTAAATACAAAAAATATTTGATGTTTTCTTCTTTCACTTCTTCTGAAAGATAACTGAAGAAAGTATCTATATACTATTGCATGGGGGCAGGGGATGGATAAAGTGTGGAAAAGTAGAACATGAGATATCAATAACACAAAGGAGAGGGGAAGTAAGTGATTTATACTGTTGCAAAGTGGTGTTAATGCTGTGACATAAAGCAAAGAGTAAATCTGAAGTGGTACAATACTAACTCAAAGCGGACTATGATTAAACTAAGGATGTATATGTAATTCCTAGAACAGCCATGAAAAAAGAAAATCCAAATATGTATAGCTAAAAATTTAATAGAGGAATTTAAATTGAATAGTAAAATAATAGGTGATTAACACAAAAGTAAAGCAGTAAGAGCAACAGAAGATGAAAATCAGAGGCAACAAATATCAACAGAAAACAGCAAAATGACATACTTAAACCCAATAATTTCCATACATTAAATGCAAATGAAATATCACATTTGAAAGTAAAGATTGTCAAACTGAATAAACAAGCAAGACCCAATTATGTGATGACCATAAGAGACACACTTTAAATATAAATACACAGACAGGTTAAAAGTAAAAGGATTAAAAAGATAAGTTATGCAAACTGTAAGCACAAAGAAGCTGATGCAGTTGCATTAATACCAAAGTAGACTTCAAGACAAGAGTTTTACCAGAGATGAAAGATATTTTATAATGATAAAGTGATCAACTCATCAAGACATAAAAATTATAAGTGTGTATGAACCTATTAGCAGGGCTTCAAAATACGTGATGGAAAAACTAATGGAACTTAAAGGAGAAACAGACAAATTCAAAGTAAAGCTGAAGATTTTAACACCCTCTTCTCTGCAGTTAGTGGATAGAGCAACTAAGAAAAAAATCAGTAAGTATATATAGATTTATATTATAACTCAACATATAGTTCACTGTGATAATGTGGACTTGAAAAGAAAGAGCATTCTGCAGTTTTGGGGTACAGAGTTCTGTGAATGTCAAATAATACCAATATCTACATAACTCTTACAGAAAGTAGAGGAAGAGAGAACATTTCTCAACTCATTTTATGAGGCCAGCATAATCCTAATAAAAACACCTGACAATGACATCACAAAAATAGAAAATTTTACACCTATATCCCATATATCATAGTTACAAAAAATCCTTAGCAAAACATTAACAAATGAAATCCAGTAATGTATTAAAAGGATCATACATTATGGCCACATAAGGTTTATCCTAGAAATGCAAAGTTGGTTTAAAATACTAAAATCAATTGATATAATTCGTCAAATTAACACAATAAAAAAACCCAATCATCTCAACAGGCACACAAAAAGTAACAATATCCAACATCAATTTCTGATTAAAATAAAACAAAAAAATCTCAGCTTACTAGGGATATTCAACAATTTGAAAAGAGGGGGAACCTACTAAAACTCTATAACTAACATCAATGATGAGACTGCTTAATGAATTTAGTAAAGTCATTATATAAAAATCAATTACACTTCTATATTCTGATGACAAATGGAAATTTTTTAAAATTTTAATTCTGTTCTCAAAAGATGAAAATACATTAATACTTAAGAGTTAGTTTAACAAGAGGCATTCAAACCTACCACACTAAAAGCAGTATTTCTGAGAAAAAATAGAGAAGTCTCAGTATTGTTAAGATATTAATTTCCCCAAATTAGTCTATTGTTTTAATGCAATCTAAATCAATATCCAAGCAGGTATTTTGTAAAATTTGACAATCAGACTCCAAAATGTATAAGGAAATAAAGGACTTATAGTATTCAAAACAGGGACTTCCCTGGTGGTGCAGCGGTTGGGAATCTGACTGCCAATGCAGGGGACGTGGGTTCAAGCCCTGTTCTGGGAGGATCCCATGTGCTGTGGAGCAGCTAAGCCTGCACACCAAAACTGCTGGGCCTGCGCTCCGGAGCCTGCAAGCCACAACTACTGAAGCCCGTGCACCTGGAGCCCATGCTCTGCAACAAGAGAAGCCACCACAATGAGAAGCCTGCGCACCGTGGCGAGGAGTGGCCCCCACTCATTGCAACTAGAAGGAGCCCACGTGCAGCAATGAAGACCCAATGCAGCCAAAAATAAACAAACAAATAAATAAATAAATAAATAAATTTTTTAAAAAGAATATTCAAAATAATTTTTAAAAAGACAAAGCGGGAGTACCAACCTACCTGCTCGAAAGACTTATGATACAGGTACGCTAATCAGGACAATTTGCTATTGGCAAAAAGGTAAACTAATAAATCAGTAGAATAGAAGTGAGTCCAGAAATAGCACCACATAAATATGGTCCATTTTTTATACAAAAGTGGCAAAGCAATTCAAAATTGCTTCTGCAATTAAATTAAAATCTTTTAAAAAAGGAAATTAAAATCTTTGAAAAAAGGAAAATCTTTGAAAAAAGGAAATTAAAATCTTTTAAAAAAGGATGCTTGAGCAAAATTGATATTAATGTGGAACATCAACCCTTACCTTATGTGTGTGGGTGTAAAAATTAATCATAGATCAAATTGTAAAACTTTATAAAACTCCTGGGGAAAAAACATAGGAGAAATTTTTGCAACCTTAAGATATATAAGAGCATGAACCATAAAAGAAAAAAAGCTGCTGAATTAAACATCAAAATTTAAAACTTTTGCTCATTGAAGATACTAAGAAATGAAAAGGCAAGACATAGACTGAGGGCAAGTTTTTACACACATGTCAGATAAAAGACTTGTATCCAGGCACCAGGAACTCTGTTCTGAAGTGCCTGGTGCCAGGCCTCTGCACTCAGTACCCTTGAGCAAGTAACACTAGACTAAGCACAAAGGAAAAGAAAAAGGCCTCAGCAGGTGATGCGAAAGGCATGAGAACAGGCTGGAAGGAGAATGAGGCACCGAGAGGCCCAAGCTGAAAGAAATAAAGACTTCCAGTACATAACCCTGACAGTAAAGAGTGAAGGAAAAGGGAAGTCTGAGAACTGCAATGCGTTCCACTTGAACAAAGGGAAGTTGGGTTGTGATAATATAATTCTGGATTCCACAGAATGTTGTGGCTCAGAGAGGCAAGAGATAAAAGACAGAGAAACAATATAATGCCATGTGGCTGATAGGGTCTTGGTGCTCCGGCCAGGTGTCAGGCCTGTGCCTCTGAGGTGGGAGAGCCAAGTTCAAGACATTGGTCCACCAGAGACCTCCCAGCTCCATGTAATATCAAATGGCAAAAGCTCTCCCAGAGATCTCCATCTCAATGCTAAGAACCAGCTCCCCTCAAAAACCAGCAAGCTACAGTGCTGGACACCCTATGCCAAACAACTAGCAAGACAGGAACACAACGCCACCCATTAGCAGAAAGGCTGCCTAAAATCATAATAAGGTCACAGAACCCCAAAACACACCACCGGACATGGTCCTGCCCACCAGAAAGACAAGATCCAGCCTCAACCATCAGAACACAGGTACTAGTTCCCTCCACCAGGTAGCCTACACAACCCACTGGACCAACCTTAGCCACTGGGGGCAGACACCAAAAACAATGGGAACTACGAACCTGCAGCCTGCAAAAAGGAGACCCAATACACAGTAAGTTAAGCAAAATGAGACGACAGAGAAACACATAGCAGATGAAAGAGCAACGTAAAAACCCACCAGACCAAACAAATGAAGAGGAAATAGGTAGTCTACCTGAAAAAGAATTCAGAGTAATAATAGGAAAGATGATCCAAAATCTTAGAAATACAATGGAGAAAATAATAGAAACGTTTAACAAGGACCTAGAAGAACTAAAGAGCAAACAAACACTGATGAACAACACAATAAATGAAATAAAAAATTCTCTAGAAGGAATCAATAGCAGAATAACTGAGGCAGAAGAATGGATAAGTGACCTGGAAGATAAAATAGTGGAAATAACTACCGCAGAGCAGAAGAAAGAAAAAAGAATGAAAAGAATTGAGTACAGTCTTAGAGACCTCTGGGACAACATTAAATGCAACAACATTCAAATTATAGGGGTTCCAGAAGAAGAAGAGAAAAAGAAAGGGACTGAGAAAATATTTGAGGAGATTATAGTTGAAAACTTCCCTAATATGGGAAAGGAAATAGTCAATCAAGTCCAGGAAGTGCAGAGTCCCATACAAGATAAGTCCAAGGAGACACATGCCAGGACACATATTAATCAAACTATCAAAAATTAAATACAAAGAAAAAATATTAAAAGCAGTAAGGGAAAAACAACAAATAACATACAAGGGAATCCCCATAAGGTTAGGAGCAGATCTTTCAGCAGAAACTCTGCAAGCCAGAAGGGAGTGGCAAGACATATTTAAAGTGATGAAAGGGAAAAACCTACAACCAAGATTACCATACACAGCAAGGATCTCATTCAGATTCGATGGAGAAATTAAAACCTTTACAGACAAGCAAAAGCTAAGAGAACTCAGCACCACCAAACCAGCTTTACAACAAATGCTAAAGGAACTTCTCTAGGCAGGAAACACAAGAGAAGGAAAAGACCTATAATAACAAAACCAAAACAATTATGAAAATGGTAACAGGAACATACCTATCGATAATTACCTTATACATAAATGGATTAAATGCTCCAACCAAAAGACATAGACTGGCTGAATGGATACAAAAACAAGACCCATATATATGCTGGCTACAAGAGACCCACTTCAGATCTAGGGACACATACACATTGAAAGTGAGGGGAGGGAAAAAGATATTCCATGCAAATGGAAACCAAAAGAAAGCTGGAGTAGCAATTCTCATATCAGACAAAGTAGACTTTAAAATAAAGACTATTACAAGAGACAAAGAAGGACACTACATAATGATCAAGGGATCAATCCAAGAAAAAGATATAACAATTGTAAATATTTATACACCCAACATAGGAGCACCTCAATTCATAAGGCAAATGCTAACAGCCATAAAAGGGGAAATCAACAGTAACACAACCATAGTAGGGGACTTTAACACCCCACTTTCACCAATGGACAGATCACCCAAAATGAAAATAAATAAGGAAACACAAGCTTTAAATGATACATTAAACAAGATGGACTTAATTGATATTTATAGGACATTCTATCCAAAAGCAAAGGCATACACTTTCTTCTCAAGTGCTCATGGAACATCCTCCATATCTTGGCCTGGTAAATTTAAGAAAACCAAAGTCATACCACGTATCTTTTCCAACCACAATGCTCTGAGACTAGATATCAATTACAGGAAAAAATTTGTAAAAAATACAAACACATGGAGGCTAAATAATACACCACTTAATAACCAAGAGATCACTGAAGAAATCAAAGAGGAAATCAAAAAATACCTAGAAACAAATGACAATGAAAACATCACGACCCAAAACCTATGGGATGCAGCAAAAGCAGTTCTAAGAGGGAAGTTTATAGCAATACAATCCTACCTCAAGAAACAAGAAACATCTCAAATAAACAACCTAACCTTACACCTAAAGCAATTAGAGAAAGAAGAACCAAAAACTCCAAAGTTAGCAGAAGGAAAGAAATCATTAAGATCAAATCAGAAATAAATGAAAAAGAAATGAAGGAAAAAATAGTAAAGATAAATAAAACTAAAGCTGGTTCTTTGAGAAGATAAACAAAATTGATAAACCATTAGCCAGACTCATCAAGAAAAAAAGGGAGAAAACTCATATCAATAGAATTAGAAATCAAAACGGAGAAGTAACAATTGACACTGCAGAAATACAAAGGGTCATGAGAGATTACTACAAGCAACTATATGCCAATAAAATGGACAACCTGGAAGAAATGGACAAATTCTTAGAAAAGCACAACCTTCCAAGACTGAACCAGGAAGAAATAGAAAATATAAACAGACCAATCGCAAGCACTGAAATTGAGACTGTGATTAAAAATCTTCCAACAAACAAAAGCCCAGGACCAGATGGCTTCACAGGCGAATTCTATCAAACATTTAGAGAAGAGCTAACACCTATCTTTCTCAAACTCTTCCAAATTATAGCAGAGGGAGGAACACTCCCAGACTCATTCTACAAGGCCACCATCACCCTGATACCAAAAACAGACAAAGATGCCACAAAGAAAGAAAATTACAGGTCAATATCACTGATGAACATAGATGCAAAAATCCTCAACAAAATACTAGCAAGCAGAATCCAACAGCACATTAAAAGGATCATACATCATGATCAAGTGGGGTTTATCCCAGGAATGCAAGGATTCTACAATATGCACAAATCAATCAATGTGATAAACCATACTAACAAACTGAAGTTGAAAAACCATATGAGCATCTCAATAGATGCAGAAAAAGCTTTCAACAAAATTCGACACCCATTTATGATAAAAACCCTCCAGAAAGTAGGCACAGAGGGAACTTACCTCAACATAATAAAGGCCATATATGACAAACCCACAGCCAACATCCTTCTCAATGGTGTAAAACTGAAACCATTTCCTCTAAGATCAGGACAAGACAAGGTTGCCCACTCTCACCATTATTATTCAACATAGTTTTGAAGTTTTGGCCACAGCAATCAGAGAAGAAAAAGAAATAAAAGGAATCCAAATCAGAAAAGAAGAAGTAAAGGTGTCACTGTTTGCAGATGACATGATACTATACATAGAGAATCCTAAAGATGCTACCAGAAAACTACTAGAGCTAATGAATGAATGTGGTAAAGTAGCAGGATACAAAATTAATGCACAGAAATCTCTTGCATTCCTATACACTAACGATGAAAAATGTGAAAGAGAAATTAAGGAAACACTCCCATTTACCACTGCAACAGAAAGAATAAAATACCTAGGAATAAACCCACCTATGGAGACAAAAGACCTGTATGCAGAAAACAATAAGACACTGATGCAAGAAATTAAAGATGATACAAACAGATGGAGAGATACACCATGTTCTTGGATTGGAAGAATAAACATTGTGAAAATGACTATACTACCCAAAGCAATCTACAGATTGAATGCAATCCCTACCAAACTGCCAATGGCATTTTTCACAGAAGTAGAACAAAAAATTTCACAATTTGTGTGGAAACACAAAAGACCCCGAATAGACAAAGCAATCTTGAGAAAGAAAAACGGAGCTGGAGGAATCAGGCTCCTGGACTTCAGACTATACTACAAAGCTACAGTTATCAAGACAGTATGGTACTGGCATAAAAACAAAAATATAGATCAATGGAACAGGATAGAAAGCCCAGAAACCCATGCACATATGGTCACCTTATTTTTGATAAAGGAGGCAAGAATATACAATGGAGAAAAGACAACCTCTTGAATAAGTGGTGCTGGGAAAACTGGACAGCTACATGTAAAAGAATGAAATTAGAAAACTTCCTAACACCAAACACAAAATAAACTCAAAATGGATTAAAGACCTAAATGTTAGGCCAGACTCTATAAAACTCTTAGATGAAAACATAGGCAGAACACTCTATGACATAAATCACAGCAAGATACTTTTTGATCCACCTCCTAGAGAAATAGAAATAAAAGCAAAAATAAACAAATGGGACCTAATGAACTCAGAAGCTTTTGCACAGCAAAGGAAACCATAAACAAGACGAAAAGACAACCCTCAGAATGGGAGAAAATATTTGCAAATGAAGCAACTGACAAAGGATTCATCTCCAAAATTTACATGCAGCTCAGTATCAAAAAAAGAAACAACCCAATCCAAACATGGGCAGAAGACCTAAATAGACATTTCTCCAAGGAAGATATATAGATTGCCAACAAACACATGAAAGGATGCTCAACATCACTAATCATTATAGAAATGCAAATCAAAACTACCATGAGATATCACCTCACACCAGTGAGAATTGGACCATCAAAAAATCTACAAACAATAAATGCTGGAGAGGGTGTGGAGAAAACGGAGCCCTCTTGCACTGCTGGTGGGAATGTGAATTGATACAGCCACTATTGAGAACAGTATGGAGGTTCCTTAAAAAACTACAAATAGAACTACCATATGACCCAGCAATCCCACTACTGGGCATATACCCTGAGAAAACCATAATTCAAAAAGCGTCATTTACCACAATGTTCACTGCAGCACTATTTACAATAGCCAGGACATGGAAGCAACCTAAGAGTCCATTGACAGACGAATGGATAAAGAAGATGTGACATATATATACAATGGAACATTACTCAGCCATAAAGGAAATGAAATTGAGTTATTTGTAGTGAGGTGGATGGACCTAGAGTCTGTCATACAGAGTGAAGTAAGTCAGAAAGAGAAAAACAAATACTGTATGCTAATACATATATATGGAATCTAAAAAAAAAAAAGGTTCTGAAGAAGCTAGGGGCAGGTTAGGAGTAAAGACACAGATGTAGAAAATGGACTTGAGGACATGGGGAGGGGGAAGGGTAAGCTGGGACGAAGTGGGAGAGTGGCATGGACTTATATATAGTACCAAATGTAAAATAGATAGCTAGCGGGAAATAGGTGCATAGCACAGGGAGATCAGCTTGGTGCTTTGTGACTATCTAGAGGGGTGGGATAGGGATGGTGGGAGGGAGATGCAAGAGGGAGGAGATATGGGGATATATGTATAGCTGATTCACTTTGTTATAAAGCAGAAACCAACACACCATTGTAAAGCAATTATACTGCAATAAAGATGTTAAAAAAAAGACTTGTATCCAGAATACAGAAAGATCTTTTACAACTTGATAATAATATAAGTCAATACAAAGAACCCAATAAAAAATTTCAAGCACATGCTTCACAAACTAATATGTCCAAACAAATGGCTTATAAGCAAATGAAAAGATACTCAACATCAGTAATCATCAGAGGAATACAAATTAAAACCAAAATATTATACCAATAAAATTTTTCAAAACTGACTGCAAGGAAGCATCTGGAGCTCTTGTACACTTCTGGTAGGAATACAATGGTAAAACTGCTTTGCTGGTTTCTTAAAAATTTAAGCAGACATTTGATCATTTAACCCAGCCACTCCACTGCTAGATATTTTTCCCAAGAGGGGGAAAAAAAGACACATGTCCACCCAAAGACTTTTACACAAGTGTTCCTATAGGCTTATATTTTAATAGCCAGAATCTGAAACCAAGCCAAAAGTGTGGCAACAGGTAGATGGATAAACAAATAATGGTATATCAATACGCTGGAATACTAGTCAGCAGTCAAGAGGACTGAACTATTTATACCTCCAACAACATGGACGAATCTCAAAAGCATTAAGCTGAGTAGGGGGGAAAAGCAGTCAAAAAAGAGTACACATTATATAATTCCATTTATATAATATTCTAGAAAACTTAAAATAATATATTGCGACAGAAAATAGATCAGTGGTTGCCTGCAGGGGCGAGGGGAGGTTAGAGAGAAGGATGGATTACAAAGGTCGTGAGGAAACTTTTAGAATGATGTAGATGTTTGTTTTCTTGCTTGTGATGATGGTTTCACAAGTATAATATGTCAAAGTCGCCAAACTGTATACTGCATATGTGTGCGGTTTACTGTATGCCAGTGTACCACAATAACGCTTTTAAAAGGTGGATTGAAGTAAAGCTGGTTCCCATGACAGCCTTCTCTCTCTCCCTCACTGCAACGCACTGAAGTTCTGTCCTCCCCTTATTGATTCAAATATTCCCAGCCTTGAGCCATTTCTGTGCAGTTGAGAAGACTGAAAACCAAGGAAGTCTAGAACTCGTCCTCCTGCTCTAGCCAGAGAAAAGAAGTCTGAGGACCAGAGTGCCCACCAAACGGAGTGTCTCTCTGATCCCCACTGTGTGCACCTGGGAAGTTTCTCCTGGCTTTCTGATTTATATTCTGAGCTCCTAGATAAACCTTGAATGTCACCCACAATTTAGCTCTGGTCTGACACCTCTGTGCCTCTAGTTACTATACCCTATTCCCAAAAGCCACCAGCCACAAACTGAAGTTAAACCTAAACAGCCCTGAAGACAGACAGTACTGACACAGCCTGGACTCCCCTGCTGCCACACTCAGCCCACCATTTTTATCTCCCATGAGCCAAGTGTTTGCTAAATCAGCCCCAAATTTTCCTGGCTTCTCTGGACAGAAATCTGTATAGCTAATCACCTAAGTGAACAGTCCTGTAACAAGGGCTACTTTAGGCACTTTGAAGCTTATTTCTCTTCCCTACCAGGCCAAACTCATCCAGGATACGAAAAGAGGCATCATGAAAGCTTTGAGGGGTACAGTGATTAGGTCTGACCATGGAGATCACAAAAAGCCTTCACTACAGGTAGCATTCTGAGCAAGACCTGTATCTGTACTCATTGGGCCTTCATTTCTCACTATTTGGACTCTCTCAAATACAAATGTTTTCTGAACACTTGGCTTTGAAAATTACTCTAAGCTGCTTGATCACTCCAACAAGGCTCACCTGAACAAGAGCAGTACTAAACCATTTACTTACCTGACTATTTTAAGCTCTGCTAATTTGTATGCCTCCTACAAGGACATCTCCTTTTTTTTTTTAACAGCTTTATTGGAGTGTAATTGCTTTACAATGGTGTGTTAGTTTCTGCTTTATAACAAAGTGAATCAGCTATACATATACATATACCCCCATATCTCCTCCCTCTTGCGTCTCCCTCCCACCTTCCCTATCTCACCCCTCTAGGTGGTCACAAAGCACCGAGCTGATCTCCCAGTGCTATGCGGTTGCTTCCCACTAGCTATCTATTTTACATTTGGTAGTGTATATATGTCCATGCCACTCTCTCACTTCGTCCCAGCTTACCCTTCCCACTCCCTGTGTCTTCAAGTCCATTCTCTACAACTGCATCTTTATTCCTGTCCTGCCCCTAGGTTCTTCAGAAGCTTTTTTTTTTTTTTTTTAGATTCCATATATATGTGTTAGCATACAGTATTTGTTTTTCTCTTTCTGACTTACTTCACTCTGTATGACAGACTCTAGGTCCATCCAACTCACTACAACTAACTCAATTTCATTTCTTTTTATGGCTGACTAATATTCCATTGTACATATGTGCCACACCTTCATCTATTCATCTGTCAATGGACACTTAGGCTGCTTCCATGTCCTGGCTATTGTAAATAGAGCTGCAATGAACATTGTGGTACATGTCTCTTTTAGAATTATGGCTTTCTCAGGGTATATGTCCAGTAGTGGGATTGCTGGGTCGTATGGTAGTTCTATTTTTAGTTTTTTAAGGAATCTCCATACTGTTCTCAATAGTGGCTGTATCAATTTACATTCCCACCAACAGTGCAAGAGAGTTCCTTCAAGGGCATCTCTTGATAGGACTCAAGTGTTGTGTTGTTTTCCTACAACAGTGGCATTTACATACAAATTAATGACCAAGACTGTAATTTACTCTGCTGAGAATGAGGTGACCTGATAATTAAATTTCTGCACATGTACAGAAAACATAAAACCAGAATGCTTGTTCTTTCTTTCTTTTCTCCAACCTCCAATAGTTCTCTATCACCCCCAATGAATCCTTACAAGCAAATGTGAATCAACATTATAATTTACAAATGTTCTGATTAGGAAGACAAAAGAAAAAAAATCCCATTGCCATGGATACTAAAATGAAGGGACTGGCATATGTAACCAAGGCTAAGAAAGACAGTGAACAGATCTTGTGATTTGCAGGTGTTGTGAGTTTCTGGATTTTTAGTTGTTCAGTTCATTCCCTCATCTTCCAACTCCACGCTGCAAATCATCCTCAAGGCAATTTCCAAAGTTGTTTTATCTTGAGATAAAACTCAACTGTAGCCCAGTCAAGCTACACAGATAATTTCCATACAACAGTTTCAAGGTTTCTTCAGCACCAAATTCACAGCAAATATATCCAAATATATCATGACAACTGAAAAGAAACAGACTGAAAATATTCACTTAGCTAAGTAACAGCTTTTTCAGAAAAAAAATAATACAAGCATAAAATCCATATTCCAAAAAAAACTCACACAATTTGTACATCAGCTATTCAGTGGTGGTATGCATATATCAAAAAAGTAGCTCCCAATAATGTCCCTGAAAATCAGGTAATAAATAACTTTTCTCCATTTGCAGAAAAATTAATGGGAAATTTGCTAAATGTTCCATTTTTCCCATACAGTTTCTAGGCTTTGGATGCCTGTTATCACATATATGCTGCAAGCACAAACAGGCAATAACACAAATGAATATTAACAAAGAAATATAGGCATTGCTAATCATGCTTCTTTCCTCAGCCTGTTTTGTCATGGACATGCATACTCATGGCTGTGACTATTATATGGCTTATACAATGTAGCTATATTTTCCACTGGTAAAATGATCCCTGATTCATGATGAAAATAAATACATTAAAATTTCATGGGGTGCCACAAAAAACACCTCAATTTTAGGCATTGAACCAACTGAACAAGCCTGGCACCACTGAATAAGAATGTTGCCCTGGGTATAATAATGTCCCTTGTTCCATCCATATTCTTAACTGCCATGCAGTTTACCTTCTAATATTTTTCTTACTTACATTTTCTAAATGGGTTTATGCAGCTGTGACTTCTCTAACATCTTCAAAAAATGTGTAGTCTTAACTCATTCTTCTCTAGTCTGTCCCCTTAGTGTCTAACATACTATTAAAAATAAAACAAATGCTTCAATAATTAATATAAATTTAAAAGTAGTATAATAGTGTATTCATCAGAGTTCTCTAGAGTAACAGAACCAATAGGAGAAAAAAAAAAAATATATATATATATATATAATTGGCTCCCATGAGATTATGGAAGCTGAGAAGTCCAAATATCTCCAGTTGGCAAGCTTGAGACCCAGGAGAGCCAGTGTGTTGTTCCAGCCTAAGTGCAGGCCTGAGAACCAGGAGAGCCAATGGTGTAAGTTCCAGCCCAAGGGCAGGAGAAGATCAATGTTCCAGCTCAAGGAATCAAGCAGGCAGAATTCCCTCTTGCTCAGCTTTTTTGTTCCTTTCAGGCCTTCAGTTGATTGGGTGAGGCCCACCCACATTAGGGAGGGTAATCTGCTTTACTCTGTTGAACAACTCAAATGTCAACCTAATCCACAAACATCTGCCCAGACACACCCAGAATATCTGACCAACTTTATCTTGGCACCTCCGTGGCCCAGTCAAGTTGACACATAAAATTAACTATCACAAATACCATATAAAAGCCAAATGCAAAGGAGGATGAATACCAATAAGAAGCAAATCAAGGGCTTCCCTGGTGGCACAGTGGTTAAGAATCTGCCTGCCAATGCAGGGAACATGGGTTCGAGCCCTGATCCACGAAGATCCCACATGCCACGGAGCAGCTAAGCCTGTGCACCACAACTACTGAGCCTGTGCTCTAGAGCCCACGAGCCACAACTAGTGAGCCCATGAGCCACAACTACTAAAGCCCACGCACCTAGAGCCCATGCGCCACAACAAGAGAAGCCACCGCAACGAGAAGCCCGCACACTGCAACGAAGAGTAGCCCCCACTCGCTGCAACTGGCGAAAGCTCGCACGCAGCAACAAAGGCCTAATGCAGCCAAAAATAAATTAATTAATTAAATAATTTTTTTAAAAAAGAATCAAATCATATACAGGTTTTAATCCCAGCTCTGGCACTTCCCAAGTGAGTAACCTTGGGTCATCAATAAACTTCAGTTTATTCATCTTTAAAAATTAGACCAGCTTTTGGTTCCTGCTATACAGAAGCCTGAGGCCATATAGAACCCCTCCTACTACAAACTCACAGAAATGCTGATAAAATTAGAAAGACGCCTGGTATTAGCCCAGAGTGGTAGTTAACTTGTTTGCAGGTCCCATAGGCTAATATCTCAGATACGAATAGCCTTGGGTTCATACAAGGCTGGATTCAGTACCCTAGCATAAGACTACTACTCTTTCTTTGAAAAGGGGACTAGTAAAATTCCATCTAGTAGTTTGTACTTAGAGAAGTGGGAAGAAAGCTTGCTATTTGCTTGGGGCTGTGAATGGAAAAAAAATTATCCTGTGAGAAATAAAAACATCAAGTCTTCACAGAAATATAATATCAACACAGGGCAGACATCTGAAGGCAATAAATTAATAAGAAAAATGATCAAGCACCTATGAAATCCAGGAGACCTAACAGAAGTAAGTACAAAATTGTTCTATAGGAACACTTCTATAACCCAAGGTATACGGGATTATACCCATCACCATGTACAAAAACACCCCTTCTGAAGACGAGCTCACCCACAAACACACAGAAGATAATACACAAGAGGGATTAAACTAGCACAAGGTGGGATGCAAAACAATCTAAGGATACACAGTAATTTTAAGCACATGTGGAAAAGTTATAAAAATCAGCCATGTATCAGGTCACAAAGGAAGCTTCAAAAATACAGTTAGACCACATTTTAATTTCAGTACAGTTAGAAATAAAACAAGACTTTTAACAAATAATAAAAATGCTTTTGGAAACCAGAAACCACAGTTTTAAATAATTGATGGGTCAGAAAAAGAAACCCTAATTGGAATAATAAAATATTGATAACTGAAAAATAATGAACACATTACATATCTTACACTTGTAGGATATAGTTAAAGTGGTACTTAAAGAAAATTTATGGATTAATTTAGAGTATGTATTAGGAATCAAGAAAAAGATGAAAAAATTAATATGATAGATGGTCAATTCAAGATGTTATCAATCAACTGTTTAAACCAAAGCAAAATAAAAGGAAGAAATGGAAAAGATAAAAGCAAATATTAATAAAAACTATCAATATAAAGAAAATACTAAAAATAGAGAAGATAAAAACGATCTTTTAAAGATAAACCATTGAAAAGGTTGATTCATACAAATATAACTACAGAGTGGACATTTAAAAATCACAAGAGAAAAAAAGGTTTAAACAATTTTTTAAAAAGAGAAAATAGAAAACATATAGGCCAGTAACCAGTAAAAAAATAAAACGTAGAAAAATTTCAAAAGGGACATATCACATCCAGATGGTTTTATATGACTTTTTCTAACCTTCAAAGAACAGGTAACTTGCTCTTTTATATAAGCTGTTCTAGAAGGAAAAACTTCCCATATCAGTTTATGAACTCAAAGAAGGCAATTTATATAGTAGCTCAATCTCTGATGATCCTAGTTACAAACATCCTAAACAGCAGCAAACAAAATTTAAATGTATTAAAAGCAAATACATCAAAAATAAAAATTCACAGCGTACATGCAAAGATGTTTAAATACTAGGAAAGTATCTTAAGTGTAAATAACCACATTAATAGGTTACAGATGAAAAACATATAATCATCTCAATAGATGTATAAAATCATTAACTAAACTTCAGCACCCATTTATGATAAAATACTCTTAGAAAACTAGGAATAGAAGGAAACTTTCTCAACCTGAAAAAAGATAATCTACCATTCATCACACTTGAAGGTAAACTTTAACATTTCTTAGAGACTCTACAAGACTTGGAAAGCAAGAAATAAAATTCCAAAAGATCAAACTATGTTAAAAAAAAATCCAAGGTCAATTTTAAATTATTAAGAGTTCATTAAGGGGATTTCTGCCTCTGATCAAGGTGACAAAACAAATACTAAATCTGCTCCCACACATGAAACAACTAAAAACCTGGACATAGCACATGGCTCTGAAGATATTAAACATTAGGCAACAAAAAACAGCAATTCCTAAGAGATGAGAAACAAGCAAGTCAGTCCTATGATTGTCTGAGCTGACTACCTGGAGAAAGTTTTGAAGCCATTGTACAGGGAAGGGAAACCCAGGCAAGGTTGGTGGTCTCCCTGATTTGAGGTAATAAAGCTAGGAGGCCAGGGAGGCCAAGGCTGTGAGAGCTCACTAAACACTATTAAAGAGGAGAGCTAAAAACAGAGAGAACTCTATAAGTCTGCTGTATTTGAGTTTTCAGCTGAATACTGATAAGTGCATGCATGTGAGGAAACTACCTGCAGCCATGGAAAGAACCTCTGAAAATGACGAAGTAACAGTCCCTTGAACTCACACAGGGCCAAGAACATTGTCTGGTCCAGCTACCTAGAGTAGAAAACCTCATAATTGATGTGGCGTTGAGTAAACTACTATGAAGGGTTTTGCCTCAGTGGGGAAGAAAAATTAAACCTCGATAAAACATTATTTTGGTCCTACCTAAAAAGGCTTGAAACCAAGACCAGAAAGGATCAAACTGTTTCCAAATTATTTAACCACAACTCAGAGCAGAGCTCAAGAATATTTCTATATCCAACACGCAACAAGGTAAAATTCATGATGTATGACATCCAATCAAAAATTTCTAGGCATGCAGAGAAGCAGGAAAATACCATGCATAATGAGGGAAAACGTCCATCAATTGAAATGGAGTAAGAAATGACACAGATAACAGAGTTTGTAGACAAGAACATTAAAAATGTAAATATCACTATATCCTATATATTCAAGAAGCTTGAAGAAACACAGTAAGTAGAGAAAGAGTCAAAATTTTTAGAGCTGAAAACTACACTAAGATAAAACAATAACACTGATTGGGATTAATCACACAATTGGACAATGCAGAAGAAAAGAGTAGAGAGCTTGAAAACAGCAGTAGAAACCAATTCAAAATGAAACACAGAGAAATATAATCACTGTAAAAACACAAACAAAGCACCAGTGAGCAGTGGGACCATTTGAGGCAGCACAAAATACATGTAATTGAAGACCCTGACAGAGGGAGGGGAGCAGAAAAAATACGTGAAGAAATCATGGCCAAACTCTTCCATATTTGATGCAAGTTACAAACCCACCAATTCAAGAAGCTCAAAACATCCTAAGTCCAAGAAATATGATGAAACCACACCAAGGCACATCATAATCAAATTGCTGAAAACCAGTTAGAGACGGTCAGGAACAAAACAACAGAGTGAACCCTAATGTAAACTATGAACTAGTTAACAATAATGTATCAATATTGCTCATCAATTAGAACAAATATACCACACCAATCTAAGACGAATAACAGAAAAAAGAAGGCAGAGGGAGATTATATGTGAACTCTCCATACTTTTTGCCCAATTTTTCTGTAAACCTAAAACTTCTCTGGCAAAGTAGTCTACTAAATTTTTTTTAAGTAGAGGGAAAAAAGACACTATGAACAGAGGAATGTAGACAAGGATGGCAGGCGATTTCTCATTGTGAAATCTCACAGTGAAAAAATATTTTTAAAGTGTTGAAAGAAAAAAAAGCTGATATTATTCTATACCTAGAGAAAATATCTTTCAAAATCAAAAGCAAAATAGAGACTTTCAGAAAGAATTCATGACTGACAAAACAAAAAATGTTAAAAGTCCTTCAAACAGAAGAAAAATTGATACCAGATATAAATCTGCATCTACACAAAGAAATGAAGAACCCCTGAAATCACTATGTGGGTAAATACATAAAGACTTAGGTTCTTATTAATTTTTTTTTAAAATGTCCCAGGTTTTACATATATGTTGCAGTACACAGATGTTAATTTTGACCTTCCAGAATCTTTCTCT
Source organism: Leucopleurus acutus (assembly GCF_964270905.1). Taxonomy (NCBI): domain Eukaryota; kingdom Metazoa; phylum Chordata; class Mammalia; order Artiodactyla; family Delphinidae; genus Leucopleurus; species Leucopleurus acutus. The sequence continues at coordinate 39,027,329 of NC_139142.1, forward strand.
CTCTTTCGGTAATGACATCTGATTTTCTTTAAGGAAACCATGCCTCTTCAAATCTCAATCCATGAGGTTTGGGTGAAGCTGACTGACTCCACATTCCTTCATTTTAGGGTAGGCAAAAACCTCAGATATGGGCAACAACAGTCAGCCTCAGAACTTCGCTGGAAATATTGAAAAAGCACCTCTACGCCTGCAGCTGGGGCTGATAAGGTAGTAGGATATAAGCCTGTATCTGCTGTCACCTGGGGGACAGCCTGCCTGAGAAAGAAATCAACACAGAAAAAAGCGGAACCAAGAATTATGGATTCCTGATACTAAGACCCACTGCGAAGTGGAGCCAATCATTGCTGTCTCAAAGCACAACCCACTGGGCTTTTCACTTCTGTGAGCTAAAAAACTCTAGTGTGTGTGTGTACATGTACACACACACTTAAGCCCCTTTTGATTGAATTTCTGTCACTTGCACCCAGAAGGATACTGACTGGTGTAGTAAAGTGCAGAGAGTAGTATAGGTGAGAGTAAAAAGATCTCCATTCTAGATCTGTCTCTGTCAACACATTATTATAAAATCTTGGGCAAGAAACTTTATTTCGCTCTCTTCTCTAAATTCCTACAATAAATGCTGTCTGCATAATTCACTAAGAAAACAAGTATGTACTGCTTTGTGATGTCTTCTAGCTTGACTAGCTATTTAAATCTTTATTAACATTTTATTTCACTTATGTCTTATTTCCCCAACTGAATTATATCCTTGATTCCTCCCACACAGCTGGTGCATCCCCTGAACCCAAACACATACACAGCACAACTAATATGAGAAAGCTGAGCTCTTAGGGTCCTCTCAGTTTAAAACAAATTTATGATTCTATAAGAATACTGTGGCCCCAGATACCACGTCTGCTCTCTGATTCCACAGCATTTCATTCATATTGACGAAGCTGCCCCATGTCTTGTCCCTGAAATACCATTATTCCCTGGAAGCAGAGTCTGCCCTAGGCCTTTACAGTCCCAAGATGGAGCACAGTGCCCTTGCCACTGTCAGCATACTGAAAGCACTGGTTGAATTGAACTCAATTCTATCCAAATTTCCCTTTATGTTCAGAAATATTGTCCTTCACAGATGAAGAGGCGTAAAAGGCAAATAATTTAGAATCAAAAGACCCGAGTTTTAGCCTTGATTCTGCCCACCTGTTAGCTGTGTGACTTGCCATTTGTTAGTTGACTTTTCTGAGCCTTCAATTCTTCATATACATATGAAAATAATGATCCCTGCCTTCCTTTTTAAAGTTGTTGTGAGGGACAAAAGCAATCATTTGTAGGCAAAGGACTCTAGGCAACATTTACTAAACATTACAATGTACTCATTATATTATATATAATATCCCATTTAAAACTTATCCTCAGGGGTAGCTATCATATCCTCACGTGACAGGTGCAGTTACTGAGGCCCACAAAAATTAAGTAACATGTAGGCTCTGTCTGACTCCAAAGTCCATATTCCTTCCATCACACTATTCTACTTGGTAAACACAAATAACAGGTGTTTCATTCCCCAGGTGCCAGGGAACCGTGAAAGACAACAGGCTGGGCCTCAAATGACAAAGGACAGCAAGATCAAAGTGGGATCCAAAGAGTTTCTGCTCATCCACAGTAGCTGGTATTGCACACGTGCCACTACAACTTTTCCCTCCTATACCCAAAGCAGAGGATACTAACTGGTCATGGCGCTCTTTCCCGGTAAGGCTCAAAATCTGTAAATGCACTTAAAAAAGCAAAATCCACTGATCAGAACTGCCTACAGGATGGAGCTGATGGCCAAACTTGTGCCCAGTAAAGACTCTCCTTACATCTTGTTTAGAGACTGCAGAGCAGAGCTATAGCCAAGCCTGGAATCAGGAGAGGAAAAGGGAAGACAATGTTAGGAAATTCACGTAAAAGCCCATCTGCTTAATAAACAGCTTTGACCCTATGAGATGCCAGGTCCAAGGCCCGTAGTCAGGCACAATCGATGAGCAAAAATGGACCCAGCCTGGCAATTATAATCCCACCAACTCTCTCTGCGTTATACCAAAAGCCTGTGAAGGGCCAGGAAGCAGGCAGGAAAAGTGGGCTCATTTAAGAAAGCAGAAATAGCCTAGATGGGTCAAGTAACTTCAAAGACTGCCAAGTCTGCTGCTGGAATGCTGGACGCTAGATATGTTTCAGAATTCAGGTTCTCTTGGATTTTAAAAAGGAAAAAATGGTGCACATACCATAATTTATTTAACACCCCAGTGGGGTCTGGGGCAACACGTTGTAATAAGACATACTAATAATTAAAACATGCAAATGCTTATTCTAAGAGAGATAAGTAAAGGCTCTAAATAACCTCATCTCAGTTCAAGTCATCCCTGACCTTTTGAAAAAATTCCAGTTTTCAATGTCTTGGATTTTGGAATTCCTGATAAGGGTTTGTACCTTTGTATCAAGAATAACATTGCAAATATCAATTTAAAAGTTAATTTTATGTGTCTGATTTCTAGAAGAGACGTCCCAAACCATATGTTGGTGTTTAATCAAGGCATGCAAACCTTTTCCCCACAAGATTTATTAAGAAATATTTTTTAAGATGTAGGAATCTCGAATATTCTAAAAATTTTTGTTTGAAGGTATTAAAGAAGTCCATTTGCAGAATAAAACTTAATTCTAGGGGTTGGAGTAGCACAGAGTAGGTGAAGAAATTATAAAAATACAAGGTAAACACGAGAAAACTAAAAGGACCTTGTAAACAGGGCTCCTGCCATAATTAAGTTGAAGGGGCAAAAAGCCCACGTTCCTGAAAGTCACTTAATATGGGGAGCAGGCTTCTCAGGGCACCTGAGACTGCTCTTGCAGCTCAGAGGCAAAGGCGTCTAAATGCAATGACTTGTCCCTTGATGCTGCACTCAGAGGATGCTGCTTTTGAGTGCTACGTACTGATCCACTCATGAAATATGACACTGAGGATGTTCCTCCCCTGATCTTCCACAGCAAGGCAGCCTCATGTTTCCCTCTGTCCTCCCTGCTCATCTCTTGGCACCAGTGCTCCTTAGGGTTCTACCCTGAGCACTTTGCTCGGTCCATATGCTGCACCTGCTAAAATCTCAAACTACCCACAGCTTCAACTGCCAAGTCCAGAACGGCGACCAGCAAAGCAGCTCCTCCATCCTCTCCTGATCTCTTCACTCATGCATTCAACACCTGCCTCTAGCCTGGACCTCTCTACAGCTCCACCATGCCCATCCTGTGGCCATCTACTCCCAACCTACATGCTGCCACCTTTTTCCTTTACTCCCATCCTCATGTCTCTGTGCCCAGAATGACCTCTGCTCCCCTGAGTCCCATTCTCATACTTTTTTATTGAAGTACAGTTGATTTACAATGTTGTATTAGTTTCAGGTGTACAGCAAAGTGATTCAGTATATATATACATATATATATATGCATATATATGTATATATATGTATATATATACATATTTACATATATACATATATATACACATATATATAACTATATATATAGTTATAGTTATCTTTTTCATATTCTTTTCTCTTATAGGTTATTACAAAATATTGAGTAGAGTTCCCTGTCCTTGTTGGTTATCTATTTTATATATAGTAGTGTGTATATGTTAATCCCAAACTCCTAATTTTAACCTCGTTCTCCACCTTTTTCCATCTTCAGCTTTTTCAGGATCTGTTCCCGCCTCCCCCTCCCAAAACACAAACCTGAGCTGGGGTTCCTTCCCCTTATTCTTGCTCCCGCTTCTGTCGGTGCTTACCCCTGTGGGAGCACTTACCAAAACAATTTAAAACTCTCCGTTTACTTGTATGTGCCCCCTCTAGACAGGCAGCTCCTTGAAAGTGGGAGCACAGTCCCTCTGTCTGCAATCTCAGAGCCAAGCCAGAGAAGTGTCCGGCCCACAGCAGCTGCTCGATAAATATTTATTAAATGAAAGCAGTAATTAATTAGTCGTATCTAACTATAGTGGAAAGAGATGGACCCCTCAAAGCATCAAACACAGAAAAGCACCTATCACCATAATCAGGCACAGAGTGGGTGTTTAACACAAATGTGTTAAATGGATCAGTTAGATATTTCATTAGCATCTATACAACCCGTCATCTTGTATTTCTGATACACACAGATTAAATGGGCTTTTGTGGTCTGGACGTCAGCCCCAACTCTTAATAGGAAAAAGCCTTTCACGTTCCAAATAGCTTACGAAGAAACCCTTGGAAGAGAACCTGCTGGCAAACAGGGGCTGAGTGTACAACAGTGAAACACTGTTTATCAAATTTAGCTTCTGTTAGTCTACTTTAATTTCTTTTTGCTAAACCCGTAAGTGGACATCTACTTGTCTCTTTAATAAAATTACAAATATTTTCCCTCATTATTTTCTTCCTGTATTCTACCCTTCTTTTCTTTATTTTCATTTTTTTCTCTTAACTAAATGGATTCACTGTTTTAAGAGCTATTATAATACAATAAAGAGATGAACAGAATCATTGACCAAATAATTAGGACAATGTAAAAATCAAAGCAGTATATAGCATAAATAGAAACAATTCATATTTTTAAAATAAGATCCTAAACAATTGGGCTCTGTGCCCTTGGAACTACTTCATGTTGAGTTCTAGAACATACACTAAAAGTGATCATGATGCAAGTTGGATTTAAGGGGGCTACCGTTTCCAGCAACATGTTAAATAACCTGCATGTGAGAATCTGACCCTCACAGCACCCTAAGGGCAGCATTTGACTCTCCAGACTCAAAAATTACCCACCTAAAGCACCAGGAATACAGACAGGCATATGCAAACACTTAAGGTCCCTTCAGAGACACTGCATCTGTCATAGCCAAAAAAGCCAAAAGACAAACTAAGAAAACTGTGGTCTGCAGGTATAATGTTCAGTCAAGTCCAGCCTCAACAGTAAAGCTTTTGTCACTTTCTGGAAGATGACTATGTAGGACAGTTTTTGTTTCGGCGGGGAGGGTTTTGAGGGTTTTCTTAAACAGCTTTGTAGAGATATAATTCACATGACATAAAATTCACCGATTTTAAGGGTGTAATTCAATGGTTTACAGAGCTATACAGCCATCACCACAATTTTAGATCATCCCCCAATTTCTCCACATCCTCACTAACACTTGTTATTACCTGTCTTTTTTTTTTATTATAGCCATCCTAGTGGATGTGAGGTGCTATCTTATTATGGTTTTAATTTGCACTTCCCTGATGGCTAATGATGTTGAGCATCTTATCATGTGTTTATTGGCCATTTGTATATCTTCTTTGGAGAAATGTCTATTCAAGTCCTTTGCCCATTTTCTAATTGCCTTTTTATTATTGAGTTGGAAGAGTTCTTTATATATTCTAGATACAAGTCCCTTATTAGATACATTATTTGCAAGTACTGTTTCCTATTCTTTAGTTTGTCTCTTCACTTTGTTGGTGGTACCATTTGCAGCACAAAAGTCTTTTAATTTTTACAAAGGTCTAATTTATGTAGGTTTTTGTGGGGTTTTTAGTCACCTGTTAATAAGGCTTTGGCCAAACCAAGGTCATAAAGATGTACCCCTGGGTTTGTTTCCAAAAGTTTTATAGCTTTGGCTCTCACAGTTAACATCTAGGGCCCATTTTGAGTTAATCTTTGTGTATGCTGTAAGGAGGTTTTGTTTTTTAATTGGATATTAGCTATAATTCATAAATCAACATATCTCTACATCTTTCATTTTCCTGCAGGGTACTAACCTTTTCCTCTCCACCCTACTCATGCTCTCATACCCTCTCCCTTTCTTCATATTGGCTTGTGAACTTCTTCTTGTCAAATGATTCAGTTTATCTATGATTGTTAAGTTTCTTCCATAATATGTGTCCCTGTTTTGAAAATAAAAACTACTAGTTTCTATGCTTTATGCCTTGGGGTAGGAGAGGAGAGATATCCCTGGTTTGATAACCAGAGTTTATACTTAGTACATTGATTTGTCATAAGGCGCATCATTTTATTTCCACATTTGAGCTACAGGGGAAAACATTAAGCTTATTTCATTACTAACAAAATCTAAAGATACATTTTTATCCTTGATTTTAAATGTCTATAGCACTCACTTTCAATTGTCCTATGGTTTTTGAGATGTACTTCTGCCTTAATATTTTAAAATCAAATTAAAAATTTAGCTTCCTCTGTGTTTTTTCTGAGATATTATATTTTCCGAAATATTTACAGAGAAATATATTTTCCTTAAGTTTATTATGTTAACATCAGAGATACTTTAAATTTCACGAAATGTCTTTTAAAGGTTGCTGATATTGTAATTTATTATCTGATAACTAGCTGTACATTCAATAGTTTGTATATTTCTAAAACCACGGAATTAAAAATAAACCAAACCTGACAGCTACACTAAAAATAATTAGGGGTAAAAATTTCTTTCATACATTGTAATGACACTTTCATTAGGTAAATGGGCTGGAAAAAAATTCTGTTTACCAAAATACTCTATTCCCGAAAAAAAAACACTAACCACTCCTACTTTAACCCCTCCTCAATTTGTTTCTAAAAATTTTGTTACATTTACCTTGATGATTTTTTTACTAAGTTTAGAAGCTCCCCAATCTACCAATGTTATGTTTAATCAGATTTTTGAGACTTTTGTTCGCAAAACTAACCAGGCATTTAGAGCTAAAAGATCATTGTCATTATTCAGTATCATTACCCTATGTGGATCCATTTTTATAAACTCAAATAAATAATATATTTATAAACTCACATAAGAATGTGTTGTGTATTAGGTAAACAAAAGTATCCTAAGCTAATGGATACTACAAAATAACAGAATTGAAATTGTCACTATTTTGAGAAATTTTTAAGTAAATGATCCTTCCTTCTAAATGTCATAAAGTAACAGGCTTTTAGGCTGATATGCTATTTTAATTCTTATCGTACAGGGAAAGAAATTAAAACCCAGAAATATTAAGTGGGCCTACCATCTTTCTTTTATAACTTGACTTTCCTTCCACTTCCCATGCTTACCTTTTCTTCAACTTACTGGGTCATCTATCTCATCATTCCCGTTTTGTTCATCTAAGCCAGTGAATTACCTCCTAATCTCTCTAGCCACTGTCAAGGTAATTCACCTGCTATTCTGCACTCCATTAAATGCCCTTCCAATTTTATAGTCTGAAAACTGTGCTGCTGCATTTTTTAGGATTTTAGTATCTTCAGCTTCTTGCTTTTAGGGTTCAGAGTATGAAGTCCATCTTTCCTGGTCAGGCCCTTTCTCATGTCCCAAAAGCCTTTTCAGTACCAGATAAGCTAAAGCCTTCCTCTTTGGCCAAACTCTGACACAGACACCACCCACTCTTATCTTCAGTACAGGGCCTGGTTCCTTGGTGTCAAGGGTCACTGAGTTAGCGCCACCACTTGATCCAGATTTCCTAATTTACCCAGGGAGGTGAGTTAGATATCAAGCCACTGCATGAGTCATGATGCATGTTCCCCATCACCACCTATTCATGTGATTTAGAGCAAGCCCACCATATCTCCCAGGTCTCTCTTTCCTGGACTGTAACATAAGGGAACTCTTCTGATTTCTAAATTACTTTCAGCCCTAAAACACCATCATTTATCTCACTTCCAGGCTCACATTTGCCTTTCTTGTTTTCCCGATTAGTAGAACTGAAAAGATGTCCCACAGCTCAACTAGCTGCTCACGAAGATTAGTAACTATTTGCTTTTTAAATAAGGTTGAACTATTTTTTTCCACCTTTGAAATATACTGTGAACATCATCTCCATTTCTGAACAGCTTCATGGTGTTCTTCTAACTATAGTGTTTGTGCTAAATGGGAATAGACCTGCAAATTAATGCAGTTTAGCTCCCTAGAAACCCAGATTGTAAGTCTTCTCTGAACTCAACCAAACAGGAGTCAGTTTTGAGGATGTGGTTATATTTAATATCGACAGGTTTGTAGTTATTTGCACATTGTGACCTTTTATCTTTTAACATGCTGCATATATTTTCAAAGAAACTTTAAAGCCAACATTCAAAATATTAAACTAAGTAGATTTTAATAGTTCAAGAAAATCTATTCTGTGCAGCTTATGTGCTTTTCAGTATCTCACATAATCCTCACAACAATGCTATGAGACAGATACTACTATTTCTCCCCATTTTATAGATAAGGAAACTGAGGCATAGAGGATGTAAGTTAACATGCCCAAAGTCACCTAGGCCTTAATTGCAGAGAGTTTGCTTCCAAAGTACATGTTCTTCAACTTGAAATTAAACGATGCATTTGTTTATTAATAAACATCTCTGATGTTTATTAATAAACAATTGCAACAGATAAGTCAAGACCTTGATTTTCTTTCTTTGCAGCTTTTCATTTTATGAATACAAAAGGCCACTGCCTGGAAATCCATTTTATTTCATCTATGGTTGGCCTCAATCAATGATAACACACTCTTTTCACTAACTGAGAGAAAGGTTAAAACCACCTTTGAATCTGATTAACAAATAGCAAATGAAAACCTCTATAATCATGCTGCAAACTGATGAAAGCTACATTCCACTCCTGGCAAGGGAGTGAAACAGGTAGTTCAATTCTGTGTGAAAGAGAAAGTGAGAGCAACAAACAAAATTTACAGCACAAAACTCGATGGGATTTGGACTGGTGTGGGGACGGCCTCCACGGATCTTGTATTTTTCAACCAATTGAGGTAGATCAAGGCCACACTTGTCTCAGTACAAGTGGTCATTCAGACATTTCAAAATGATTTCTACACAAGGGATTCATCACTTTTTGGTTGAATTTTCAATATTCCATTCAGCAAGTTCTGTTTATAACACTTTTAAGACTAACTTTTCTCCCCCTAGCAGCACAATAAAAGTGGACAAAGGTACCATTCTACGGAAAAGGAACTGATGAAAAAAAGGAGTCAGAGAAAGACTTGCAAAAACGACTTTCGTCTAAAATTTGGCTTTGTATTGAATCTTTTCAATAATGGTCAGACTTCCCTACTATCCACACCTCCCTCACAGAGCTAAGCATCCCCTAGTTTTTCGGCACTATCTGTTGATGCCCCAGCCGAGGAAGAGGGTGGGGGGAACAGGTGGTGGAGGGTGGTCACCCACCAGCTGCTGTTAAAATCTGTCAACTGGCAAATGAAGCCTCCTGATTTGTGAGCAATTTCCAAAACAAACAACAAAAAAAATCAGAACTACCATCTGGGAAGTGGGAAGAAGACACCACTTGGCAAAAATGTTTCAGAAAACATAGGAAAACACAGAAACACACACAAATACCCCGATGTGTACACACACATACACGCACAGAAAGGCAAGGCCCTCAAACTGATAAAACCGGCAAACTCTCCCTACTACTGAGACTTTTTCTTTCCCAATTACCTAACATTAAAAGGGAGCTGGGAGACCTCCTCCAGAGAGTCAGCAGGTGACAGAAAAACTGGATTCTGTAGGTAGTCCCACTGCTGACTCACTACCTGACTTCAAGCAAACCACCTGTTATGAATTTAGGGCAGGGTTTATCAATTTGCAAAGCAGGTGTGAGCATTCTCACCTTCCACGAATCATGAAGTGCATTTAAATGAGGATTTCAAAGAACTATGCTATTCTGGGAATAGAATTCCCAAAAGGAAGTGTAACATTTCATTTTTAGAGTCCCACATGATCTCCATACCAGCAGCAAGAAGCTTCACACTCAAGATCAAAGTCCCGGTGGCCATCGCTTCTGGTCCACACAGGTGCAGCAGAAAAGCCTGCCGTCTGTTCCCAGTGTGAAGTGTGGCCGCAGCCAATCTGGGGGAAGGTGATGGATGCTCTTTATATCTCCTTTTGCCTCACATTCACCAAGATGTTTCTCCAAAAGGGCCACTTCATTCCTAATTGTGATGTTTAGGCTGGACCTTCGGGAACCACCCGGATGAAAGGTAATTGTGCAAAGCATCACACACTGCATTCAACACTGGCCCCTGAATGAATTTTTCTCTGGGGAATAGACAAAGCTACTTTTGCTTTAAAGAAAGAGCTCCCAGAATACTGAAATGTTCTATATTTGTTTTTTATTTTACTTAATAAATTCCACGAAGTTTCTCCTACTTCTTTTTCTTGATTACACTTCATGGTACTTGTCTATATTCTTAGTACTTTCAAGTTCGCATTTATAAGTTAATTTTCAAGTTCCCTTTTTATATTGTCTTCTAAGCCCATTCCAAAATTGTTGTGTACGTACTTTACTAAAATATATATCAATCCTGGTTATAATAATAAGACTTTAGCCTTTCAGATGTTTACACTTTGGTGACTTTTCCCATTCAACTATAAAACCTGTTCTCCTTAATCAGTCCTTTCATATAATTCGTGTGTGTGTGTGTGTGTGTGTGTGTGTGTGTGTGTGTGTGTGTGTGTGTGTATGTGCGGTACGCAGGCCTCTCACCGCTGTGGCCTCTCCCGTTGCGGAGCACAGCCTCCGGACGTGCAGGCTCAGCGGCCATGGCTCACGGGCCCAGCCGCTCCGCGGCATGTGGGATCTTCCCGGACTGGGGCACAAACCCACGTGCCCTGCATCGGCAGGCAGACTCTCAACCACTGCGCCACCAGGGAAGCCCTCGTATAATTCTTAATTCTATTTTGACAACTATAATTCACATGAAAATTCATATAAAATATTCTGCAACTTACCTAAAAGTTTAAGCAAACAGAGGGATGCTATGGGTTAATTATTTTTAAAGGCAGAATAACATTGTGGTCAAGAGCCAGACTGCCTGTGTTCAAATCCTGCTCTGCCACATACTAGTATGTCCTCTGTGCCTCAGTTTCCTCTTTTGTCAAATGGAGTCAATATGGTACTTATAGGCTTGTGCATAGAAAGCACTTAGAATTGTGCATATAAAGCAGTTAGAACTGCTTGGCACCCGGTTAGCTTTCAAGAAATGACACCAGTTATAATAACCATCACCACCGCTACCACTACACTTTTCCATATAACCCAGTAAGTGCACAACCCACTTATCTGAGGCTCAGATCAAACAGTTGCAAGAGAACCAACTGAAGGCAGCGGCCAAACATAAGTGACTATTGTGTGGTGACACAACCCAGTTGAGCAAATTCTGTCAGCCAAAGCCCAGCCAGGCCAGGAACAGCACAGTCATGGCCACTGAACACAGAGTTGCTCAGGTGGAACATCAAAACCTTCAGGGACACAGAGGATAAGGATAACAACTCTTTTGGGTGTATAAAACTCAGAGACTTCTCTTTCCTAAGGAATCGTATCCCACGTTTGACACAACCGCCAGCAGTCCAAAGCTCTGCAATAAAAATCAACAACTTGTCAGAGATGCACTGACTGCACAAAGTACAAAATTCCCTCTGAAATACGAAGGCTCTCCTCAAGCAGTTTGGGGAAGACAACAGAAGGAACAGAAGACTCCTATTAAACATGGCTGTTTTGAGACTTCTGAGTTGTGTTTTCAATCAGGTACCCAAGCCTGATTTAGTGGGAAGGTTAAGGAGAGTGAGACTCCTAACATAACATCAAACATGCAATGTCAGGACACTGAGGGAACCAAAGGATAGGGATCAGTGGAATGTCACCTCTGAGTATTACTGCCATGTACATAAGGCTGGATTGAAATACAAGAGCTGACAAACTCATACTTCAATCCAAAAAGCAGAATAACGTAATGACAGGAGGATGATATTAAACATTTTTAACAGCCCATGAGACATCGGCACCAACCAATCAGAACAGCCTCTGGATGCAAAAGCTCTTATATCCATTCCTGCCACACCCCTAGAGAAACCCAGGTCTAGGGCCACCAACCCATAAACAAGGTATCTCTCCAGTTCAGACCACAGCCCCCCTTTCCTGGGCTCTGCCTTTGAGGTGCTAGAGCCATTTCTCTTTCCTGGTCCCATATACCATTAAGTCTACATTCATTCTGGAAAGTACTGCTATCAGAGATGCAAAATGGCCAAGGCTGAACTGGGATATGAAACCAGATCCTGAATCTTATGGATAAAGTCACAGATGCCAGGGAAGGAAACAGAAAAAGTAAAACCCTCAACATGTTCTCAGGGAACTTCTCCCCATTTTCTCCACAGAGTTTTTGATAAAACAACTTACAGGTTAATTTCAGGAAAAGATGAGTTTAAGGCAAAGAGCATTAAGTAGACAGAGAAAGTTAGTTTTGAAAATGATAAAAGAGAAACTTCATGATGAAGACATCACTATCATGAACAATTCTGTGACGAACACAGCATCCAATTGTGTAAAAATATTTTAACATATACCTGAAGAAATATTTTTCAATCTCTGACAGATCAAGTAACCAAAAAGTAGTTGAAAATATGAATATAATTAATACATTACAAGCATTGCCCCCCCTTAAAAGTAGAGAAGACATCTTATTTTCATCTGTCAATAAAGCACTTATAATAGGTCATATACTCGGTCCTGAAGGAAAACCTAATAGATTATTAGAAGGAAAACATATTATTCATTTATTCAACAAGCTTCATCTGAGCACCTACTTACATCCAGGCTATGTACTGGTTCTAGTACTACAGTAGTAAACAAGACTGATAGGATGCATGCCTCCATAAAGCTTATAAGCTAGTGAAAGAAAAAAAAAAGAATAGGTTATCACAGTTTGAAATATACTTTATTATGGGAAAAACATAAGTCGGGGAGACTCCTCCTCTCGCACTATGTAAGATTAAAGAAGAGGAAGTTCTCTAATTAAACAAAAGGACAGGGACAAAGAGAAAATTTGGAAGTTTCTAACAAAACTAAACATACTATTACCATGTGATCCAGTAATCATCCTCCTTGGTATTTACCAAAAGTTTTTGCAAACTGAGGCTCACACAAAAACCTGCACTGATATTTCTAGCAGTTTTATTCATAATTGCAACAACTTGGAAGCAAACATATGTCCTTTGGTAAGTGAATGGATAAATAACTTGTGTTACATCCAGATAATGGAACATTATACAGCAGTAAAAATGAGCTATCAAGCCATGAAAAGACCTGGGGAAAACTTAAATGCACAGCATTAGCAAAAGAAGCCAATATGAAAAAGCTGCATGATGTATGATTCCAAGTTTATGGCAGTCTACAAAGGCAAAACGATGGGCAAAGTAAAATGCCCAGTGGTTGCCAGGGTTTATAGGGGGAGAAAGGGATGAACAGGCAGAGCACAGAGGATTTTTAGGGCAGTGAAACTATTCTATAAGCCACTATAACGACAGATACACGTGGTTATGTACAGGTTTGTCAAAACCCATGGACTGTATTAACACCAAAAGTGAACCCTAACGTAAACCACGACTTTGGGTGATAATAACGTGTCAGTGTAGGTTCATCAATTATAACAAATGTACCATTCTGGGCGGGGGGGCAGAGGAATGTTGATAGTGGAGCAGGCCATGCATGGCGGGGAGTGCAAGGGGTATAAGGGAACTCTGTACTCTGTGCTTAACTTTACTGTGAACTTAAAAGTGGCCTAAAAAATAAAGTCTAATAAATAACAAGCCACCTCATTTTATGTAAGTTTTACTCCAAGGATAATACATAAGCATCACTTTTCTTAAATCAAATAGTAGTAATGAATAATAATGAAAAATAGCAGTCCTTGGTCCCACCTCTCTATTCTTCTCCTCAGAGACAAATACTTTAAACTCTTTGAATTCATTCTTCTGGAATTTACTTCCAATTTTAAAAGTATATTTACACTGCTATTTTTGACTTATCAAGTTTAGACTGTCTACAGAATTACTGTCATAGTAGATGAAGATTTGGCTATTTTATACTACGACTCCCATCTTCTTCCTCTTTTGTCCAAATATTATATACAATAGTTTTTGTTAAATCTTAAGTTGGTGTTTATATTATTATGACCATAAAATTACTGTTCATATTTTAGCTACTTCAGTGATACTTATTAAAGGGCATCAGGAAATAATGGGAAAACATTCCACAATCATAAATGGAAAGGCATGTTATAAAGATATCATTTCTTCCTCTGATTTATCTACAGAATTAACACAATAAGATTTTTATTAGAATTTGATAAAATTTTTCCCATATGAACTTTCGAATCAAACAGGCAAGATTAACACATTTGAAAATTCATGCCAACATTTGGTTGAAAACAGGATAGTTGAAACGTGCTTTATGAGGTAGCAAAACAATACAATTAAAAATCTAAGGACAGAGCAATATTCTGATAAAGAATAACCATCCGACAAAACCATGTATAAAAGCTGAACAAAAATAAATTTAAAACAACTGTTTGAACAAATGTTGAATCTATTCAGGAACAACCAACATAGGCAGTGCTTAGGGTCTATGATGTTGAGAAATAGGAAGCACTGAAGGTGAACTACACACTCACCTCCGCTATCTCCCTGAGGGCAGTTTTCAAAATCCCAGGATGGGGAACTAGAAAAAATATCAGAGTTTAGAGCAGCCAGAAGCAGCTGAGGCTCTGAGGTAAAATGCCAGTGAGGAAGTAGCCTCAGAAAAATCTGAGTAAAAATTCCCCTCAAGTTGCTGGCCAATTCCTAAGCTGTACATGAACTTTAAAAAGCTAACAGCTCAGAGGCTAAAAACGTAAACATAGATTTTATCAATTTCATGTTTTGAGAGAGACAGAGGTTGGAGGTCAAATTCCATGAAGGTAGAAGAAACTTAATAAACACTCTTTCAGGGGAGACCTCAGAGGCACTACATGTTTGGAATAAGAGATATCTCAGGGAGTAAAGTTAAGAATAAAATAAGCCTGCCTCCAAAAGCCCAGAAACAAATCCTTAAAAGTATCCCAGTGATCCTGGTACTGCTACTCCAGCTGCCTGCCAGCAGAAAAATTAGGCTCTTTTGGAAGAAAACAAAATCATCCAGAGCCTCTACAATTTTTGATCCGTAATGTCTGGAATTCAGTTGATGAGCTCAATAGCAGATTAGACAAAGCAAAGTGGAAGAAGAGTGATCTGAAAATACCCATGTTGAAGCACATGGAGAAATAGATCACACATATGGAAAAAGAGCCCAAATAACTTATGAAATACACATGTGTGTGTGTAACTGAAATTTTAGAAGAAAAAGAAAGTGGCAGAAGCAGTATGTGAAGAAATAATGGCCAAAATCCTCCCAAATGGATGGAAGACATCAAACCACATATTCAAGAAGTCCTATGAAAATAAATAAAAAGCAAACTACCACTAAACACATCATGGTAAACTGCAAATAAATGAGACAAACTCATAAAAGCAGTCAGAGAAAAGCACATTAGCTTCAAAGGAGCAACAATTGAAGTCTAAATACTCAACAGAAAAAAAAAAGGATGAAACTTGAAGAGAATGGAATAATATATTTAAAATACTGAAATAAAAATAACTACCAATTTAGAATTTTATATCCAGTAAAAATTAACTTCAAAAATAAAGAAAAATACATTTCAAACATGTAAATACTGAGAAATTCATAAGCAGCAAACTGACACTACAAGAATACTAAATGGAATTCTTAAAACTAAAGGGAAATTATCCAATGTGGAATTATGGAAATGTACAAGGGATGAAAAACAAAGGAATGCATCAATGTAATTTGAACTCTTTAACAATAACTATAGTATGCTTCCCACAATAGATTACCTTCCACCCCTACAAAAAAAATTTGCAATACTACAACTTTTCTTGAACCCATTAGAGAGAGCTTATCTTTCAGGGCAACCAAGTAACTGACAAATCTAAGGAAAGACAGGAGCCTCCAAAAAGATACAAGATACTAAAGGCTGCTTACCTGAGACAGACACTGGACCCAAGTCAAGCCATTATGAATAATTTAGCTAAAACTTTTAATAAATTGCTGAAATCCAAGTATGAGCTAGAATGAACATAAAACCTCTAGGAGCTGCAGACACAGAAATTTATACCCACTCACAGACTCTCCTCAACCATCTTCGTTGGGTACTAATAAGAAAAACTGGAGTGAAAGACAAGAGAAAGCCTCCTTCTTGGTTCAGTCTTGCTGAAAGGAAACAGCAGCCACTGTGGAAAATGGTCCACACAGATTCTTCTCCCCTCCCTTTCCTAAGGCATAGGAGACATAACCCGCTAAAGACAGAAAATTCTGTTGGCTTTAGGGCACAGGTGAACACCTCTGCAGCTAGAGAAAAGGAATGGAAAAAAGTCTCTAATTCTACCAGCAGAGAGTGGCAGAAACACATCCTGGATCCAGATCATTCGCTGTCCTGTACCTCTGGCCAAGAGATAGGATTACCAAGAACGCCACAACCACAAGACTCAGGGACATACCCCTCCCCAGAGACCAATCTATATCAGATAACAAAGAACACCATCCCACTCTGCCCACCAGGCTAGCAAGTATCATAACGAGAAACAGCAATCTCCTGCTGGGGGTGTGTCAAGAATGTGGAGACAGACCTTCTGTGATGTGGAGGCCAAAGGGAACACTTAAACCTAAGGGTGGAGCAAACATTAAGAAAAAACTCTCTGGTAAACCTTCCCGTACCCTAAACACCAAGGTAACACTAGAAGAATTTGAAGTCTATGGTGCACAGAAGGTAACAATAACAATAACTAAACCTAAACCCAGCTCAAATCTTGGCTATTTTGACTCAACTCCTCATATTAAAGGTGTAGTAAAAGATAAGGTATGTGTATTTCCAATCATAAATGCTATTCACCTCAGTTCTCAATCTATATACCTTACACAAGATGTCTAGATTTCAGAAACAAATTATGAGACTCACAAAAAAGCAAGGAAAAACAAGACACCATTGAGACGAAGCAATCCAGAGAACCAGACTCAGATGTGACACAGATGCTAGAACTATGAGAGAGAAAAATTAAAACAATGAGAAATATGTTAAAGACTAACAGAAAAGGTAGATAACATGCACTATCAGAGGAAGCATTTCAGAGATGGAAACTGTTAAAAAAAGAAAAAAAAATCTAGATGGAAATGTTAGAAAAGAAAAGCACTGTAAGAGATGAAGAATTCCTTTAATGGAATCACATTAGACTTAACATAGTAAAGGGAAAGAAATTATAAACTTAAAAATAAGTCAACAGTAATTATCCCAACTGAAACACAAATATAAAAAAGAACAGAACATCCAAGAACTGTGGTCAATATCTAAAGGTATAACATATGAGATATTGGAATCCTACTAGGAGAAGAGAGAGAACAGAGGAAAAGAATGTTTAAAGAGATAACAGACAAGAATCCCCCCAAATTAATAAACATCCAACCATTGATTTAAGAAGATTAAAAAACACAAATCCAGATAAGTTAAACACACACACACACCATATTCAAACTGTTGAAAAACAATATTTAAAAAAAAAACCTTGAAGGAGTCAGGGGAAAGAAAGGACACATTACATGAGGGAACAGAGATAAGAATTATGGTAGATTCTTTATCATTTATTTGCAGCACACCTATACTACAAGACCTAGTTCTTCAGAGTGAAGAACCATAATACAGACAGAAACTTGAAACTACGTAACAAAATAAAGAGTGCTAGAAATGACGTAAATGAAGGTAAATTTTCAAATTATTTTCTTCTTATTTCTAAGTTTTCTGAAAGATAATTGTCTAAAGCAAAAATAATAGCAATATACTGGGAATTTAGAGCATAAGTTAAAGTATATGTACGACAACAAAGGATCGAGGTAAGAATTAGGAATATACTGTTGTAAGGTCCTCACGCTACCTAGGAAGTGGTAAAATATTTAAATTATACCTTAATAAAAAACAAAAATTAATTACAACTCCCTGGGGATTTAAGATATTTGTGTAAATAAAAGATATGACCACAGAAATACAAAAAGTATAGAGGTAGGTATATAAAATTAGAATGTTATAAAGTTTTTGCATTGCTCAGGAAGTATCTGATAAAAATACGAATTTAGAGTAGACTTTAAAAAGTCAATAATGAATATTATAATCTCTAGAGTAACCACCTAAAGAATAAAAGAATACATAAAAATTTAAGAAAAAAATCAAATAATACAAATATTTGATTAATCCAAAAGGCAAGAAAGAAAATAATGGAACAAAGAGCAGACAGGATGAGTATAGAAAATAAACAGTAAGATACCTTAAACCCAATTATGTAACTATATTAAATGTAAATTGATGGAATAACCCACTTAAAATATAAATACTGTTTACACTAGATAAAAGTAAAAAAAAAAAATCCAACTACAGTTGACCCTTGAACAACACAGGTTAGAACTGCATGGGTTCCCTTATATATGGATATTTTTCAAAAGTAAATACTATAGTGCTACACAATCCAAGGAAATCTTCTGGATGCGGAACTGCAGATATGGCTGAGTATAAAATATACACAGATACTAGACTACCCGGAGGGTTGGTGCCCCTAACACCCTGTTGTTCAAGGGTCAACTGTGTAACTATTTATGAGACCACTTTAAATTTGATACAACTAGAAAGGAGAAAGATCTAACATGCAAACAGTAACCAAAAGTAATATGGTACAGTTATATAATATCAGAATAAACTTTAAGGCAGGAAGTATTATTCAAAATAAGAAAGGATGCTTCATAATGATAAAATGGTCAGCTTAATAGGAAGACATAACACCCCTAAATAATATAACTTCAAGTTATATAAAGAAAAAAAGAACAGTTTGTCATATTTCAAGGTTTTAACACTCCTCTCTCCAAAACTGATGTAAAAAAAAAAGAAAAGAGGGGCTTCCCCGGTGGCGCAGTGGTTGAGAGTTCGCCTGCCGATGCAGGGGACACGGGTTCGTGCCCCGGTCCGGGAGGATCCCACATGCCGCGAAGCGGCTGGGCCAGTGAGCCATGGCCACTGAGGCTGCGCATCCGGAGCCTGTGCTCCGCAACGGGAGAGGCCACAGCAGTGAGAGGTCCACGTACCGCAAAAAAAAAAAAAAAAAGAAAGAAAAAAGAAATCAGATTACATAAAAATTTAATATGATTAGCCAAATTGCCATAATACAGAGAATGTATATAACACACACCTTCATGATATGCATTCTTTTCAAGTTTACATGGGATATTTATCAAAAATGATCTATATGCTGTGCCATAATGAAACCATCACGAATTTCAAAATCCAAAGAATTGAAATCATGGTATATTCTCTGACTACAGGGCAGTTAAACTAGAAATCAATCAAAGAAAGATAACCAGAAAAACACCTGGAAAAAAATTAGAAAATTTGTTGAGCTTACTTACAATGAAAATACATTAAACTTGTGGGTGGCAGCTAAAGCAGTGTTTTTAAGGAAACATAACTTTACATGTATACTTTAGAAAAAAGTTATGTATTAGAAAAGACCCAACAGAAGTAGAAAATCTGAAAAGTCCACCCTATATTAAATAAATTTAATCAATTATTTGATTTGTTTTCACCAAGAAAATGCCAATCCCAAATGGCTTCACTAGTGAAATCTGCCAACTTTAAAAGAAGAAAAAATATCAAACTTACATAGTAAGAGAGCAGAAAAAGAAGTGAACATTGTTCATACATTGTGATGGGGCAACCATAGCTTTGGTACTAAAACCTGAAAAGGACATTACAAGAAAAGACAATGACAGGCCAATACCATTCATGAACAAGATATAAGAAACCATAACCAAGATACTTGAAATTCAAATCCGTTGATATATAAGAAGAATAACATGTCATAACCAGGTGGGATTTACTCTGAAAATGCAAAGTTGATTTAACATTTGAAAATCAACCAATATAATCTACCCAGTAACAGAATAAAGAAGGGAAAAAATCTTGTGGTTACTCCAATAGATGCAGAATAAGTGTATAATAAAATGTATCTCCCCATTCTATTCCTAAACAAACTAGGAATAGAAAGAAATGTCCTTAATCTATGGTGATAGAAGTGAGAACAGTGGTTATCTTACAGAGCCGGCATGAGGGGGCGGTCTGAGGTTTCTAACTTGATGTGGGTGGTAATTACAAGAGCAGAAAGATAAACATTCTTCAAGCCGCACAGTTAAGACTCTGCACTTCATTGGATATAAGTAATACTTCAATAAAAGAGTAAATAAAAAGAAAAAAAAACCCTAAGTACTAGAACAAGAATTGACCAACAGCTAATTGACTAGAGAAGGCATCCTGGAAGCAGATAACAGAAAGCGATAAATGATAAATGAAGCTTTACAGCTTTACAAAAATCAATGGGGAAGGAAGAAATTGTTCAAAAAAAATGGCACTTTGAAAAATATGACCCATCAGGAAAACTCCAATTTAGAATTTCACCTTATACCATATCCAGAATGAGCTCCTAAGGGTTGAAAATGTTAATCGTAAAACCACCCCCTTCCCACCCCTTCTGTCCCCAAGGTAAAAACGCTAAAAGAAAATGTAGCTGAATGTTCAACTGATGGAAATTCGCATGGCTAATGTTCATGAAGAATTTACTACAGGCCAGGCACTACCATATACACTTTGCATATAGCACACACTAAACATTCACAATTAAGAGATAACATAGATGGGAAAACTGAGGCCCAGGGACTCCAAGTAACTTGCCCGAGGCTCACACAGGAAATAAATGGTTAGACCAGAGCTCAAATCCAGATTTCTCTTGCTCATTCCACAGCATCTTGCGGCTTCATACTGATATCTCAGAAAATGGGACTTTATATAAAATTGATCTGAGGTTTTATTCTTGTCTCCTGGAGTGATTCTGTACCAAAAACAACAACAACGGATCAATCACCTCCCCCAAAATGACCAATTGACACTAGATCAAAGTGTATTTGGAAAAATATTTGCAAAACATGACAAAAGCTTACTAGCTATACAAGAAGAGTTCTTAAGTAGGGATGGATTAGGAAGAAAATCCACAACAATGAATAAAACCACGAGAAGGGCACCTACACTGAATGTCAATACACACGTTTTTAAAAATCACAAATAGTTCACACTCCAACGAAGAATAAAATGTCGCCTCTCACGAGTGTGAACCCTCACAACTTTTCTTTTTCTCAAACCACCTGCACCCTCAGAACTCAGGACTCAAGTTTCCAACGAAGACCCACGCTGGTTGCGGGCGTGTGAATTTCCTTGCTGGCGGTCACCGCCAAGGGGCGCAAGCGGCGCGCACCAGCGCTAGGGAGCTCGGGTTCCCAGA
The DNA here is from genome assembly GCF_964270905.1 of Leucopleurus acutus. Classification (NCBI taxonomy): domain Eukaryota; kingdom Metazoa; phylum Chordata; class Mammalia; order Artiodactyla; family Delphinidae; genus Leucopleurus; species Leucopleurus acutus. The sequence goes on from NC_139142.1 coordinate 39,048,554, forward strand.
TCAGCGCACTGGCCGTGCTCACCGCTAAGCCTGTCAGGACCAAATTCCCAGCTCACTCAGTGATGTCCAGTTTGATCCTGCGAGGTTCCTGGTACCGAATGGGAATTTTAGCTAAGTTTCACTTGAACGAAGACGCAACCAGGGTGGACAGAGCCCACCGAAGGTGAGGGCCGGGTCCACAGTTTCTGCTGAGAATCAGGAATGCTGGTTGGTGAAAACAATTGTGGAGGGGGGAGTGAAAACTTGGAGGCTTTTTGGGAGATGAAGGGAAATCTTCATTAGCTCCTGCCCACCTCTTCCCTAGGAAAATATGGAAAATTCGGAATTGAACCCTCCAAATTCAATTCAACATTTCCTTGGCAAATTTATAGGTAAACTTAGTAACTTTCCAAAGATCCGTAAAAGAATAAAGTTTTTGTTGTTGTTGTTTGTTTATTTGTTTTAAGAGAGAGGTGCTAGGTTTGTAGCTACTCTTCTCAAAAAGAAATAAGGTGATAGGGATATAAAGAAAAAGATTATATAAACCTGTGGCAAACTTGAGTGAGATCATATGTTAATTTACTTTTACCTACCTACTATAGAGGGAGGAAAAAACTTCTTTAAAATGAAATTAATGACAGTCTTAAAGGTTTTAAAATCTCTAAAGTTCTTTACAACCCACTAAAATTAAGAATCACAAAATAAACTTTCAGAATTCAACATAACCCCAAGATTGTCAGGCCAATTTCTTCATGAACTGTTAAATATGATATATGAAATAATCCAGATAAAAATCAACTGCCTTTCCTAATCCAAGTGTATCTCTAACTAATAAGTTGGGGAGAGGGGGGCGGGAAGTGAAAGGATTTCTTTATTGAAAAAAGAATTCCCTTCACTAATTCCCACTGCGGCCCATTTCCGAGGTTTCAAACACTGCAATAATAGTCTCTGGTGGGATTGATCAGGTCACCATTCAGACTAGGGTGTTGGATCAGCGTTTTTAAAGGATGCAGAGGGCAGCTCATCTTTATCAGGGGTCCTGGGAAAGAAGGCTGGTGCCCCATCCACTAGGCACTCTCCTCCCAGAAGAGAACTGGAGAACTTTCCCACAACTTCAGCTCTACCCCAGCTACTGCCTGATCACACAGCAAAAACAATTCCCTGTGTTTGCAAAGGTATCACATGAAGAAACATCTGGAAGCCTGGAGCATCTCCTCCAAATCTAAGCCAATCTTCAATTTGCAAAAGACCATAAAGACCAAAAAAAAGAGTAGGCATATCTAAGAAAAAAATAATACATCTGTTACATGCTTAACATGTTTTGTGTAGGTTCTCACATTTAACTAGATATTGTTATCCACATGCTATAGATGAGGAAAGAGAGGCCTCTTTAGGTTATGTAATTTGCCCATGCTTACATAAGTAGCAGTGTTGACATATGAACCCAGGTGGCTCTAAAGACCAGTCTTCACACGCATGGTTCACATGATAATTCAGAACATGGAACTAATTCGTTCCACAAGGAAAAAAAGGCATAAAATATCTTCATTTGTGTACTTTCTTCATTTGTGTGTGCTCTCCAAGTTCTTTTAAAAAATAAGCACATTCTAATTCTGCTTCATCATCTGTTGAAATCTAAGCCTCGAAAGTCTTTTGTATTACTTCAGTGTTATTTCTTCTATTAAAGTTTTAGCCTTCTTCTTTCTAATATACTGTGAAAAGTGAAGAAAAGCTACAGTTCTTACATTTCAATAGCTTATCGTTCCTCTTATTACAAATCTAAAAGCATCTCATGGCAAATTCAGCCACTTAATTTGTGAATGCTGTCAGAATAAACTATTTGAAAACAGGATATACCAAATACAAAAAAAAAGTATTCATTAATTTATTCAACAAATATTTATTTCTTACCACCATAAGGCAAGCACTTCTAGATGCGGGGGATACACCCATGAAAGAAGTGGATGGAAATGTCTCCTGCCCTCACGGAGACAGATAAATAAGTAAAACAGGCCAAATAGTGAAAAGTTCTCTAGAGTAAAAAATGGCATAGAAATAGATGGGTACGGCTTAAATTTGTGTGATCGGGGAGGCCTCTGATAAGGGCCATTTGAGTATAGACGTGAGGGAGCAACCCTGGAGATGTCTGGAGGATGGGCATTCCAGGCAGAGGAAACAGTTCATGCAAAAGCCCCGAAGCAGCAGCACAGCTGGTGTTTTAGAAGAAGAGCTAAGGGGGCCAGAGTTGCTAAAGCGAACAGGGGGAAAAGAGTGGAATGAGGTCAGAGCAACGGCATGAAGCTAGATTACTAAAGACCTTAGAGCCACTGAAAGGGCTCTGGCTTTTACTCTAAATGCGATGGAAGCTACTGACAACAAAGGAATGACACGCTCTACCTTGAGTTTTAAAAGGAACACTGAGTGCTGTGTTGAAAACAGACCACATGAGAGGAAAAGTGGATACAGAGAAATCAGGGGGTAAATTCAATAACACAGAGGCAAGATGATGGTTGCTTAAAGCACGATGGTAGCAGTGATGGTAGGAAGAAACAGCCTAATTCTAGATATATTTTTATAGTAGAGCCAACAGGATTTGCTGATGGATTATATGCAGGGAAAAGAAGAGAGAGGTGTGAATGACGACTCCAAGATTTTTGGCTGAGAAACTGGAAGGATGAAATTGCTATTTAGAGCTAGGCAAGACTGTGGGAAGTGCAAGATTTTGAGCGGAGATCAGAAATTCTGACTTGGACAGATTAGACATGAGGTTTCCATTAAACATCCACGTAGAGTAGCAAGCAAGCACTTGGACACATCAAGAGTAGCCTGTAGACTCATTAGCATATGAATATTATCTAAAACCTTGAGATGTGATGAGATAAGGGAGAGAGGGCAAGTCCAACCCTGAATCCTGACATTTGGAGCTCAGGGAGATGCTGAAGATCAAATAAAGGAAAACCAAGAGAAACTGGCCAATCAAGTAGGAGGAAGCATTTATAGTCCGACACCAACAATTTGATCTTTCAAAAATTATTAATAAAACAAGTATTTGATAAATATTAGTTTTCCGCAAATTTCCTTCTTAAAAATCCCCACATGTCAAAAATTCCTGAATAACAAGGCAGGCCGAAAGAGTAAGCCACCAAGAAGTCTTCCGACGTGTCCCCTAGGGTCTTCGATTTTGCCTGACAGAGCTGTGTCAGATCCTGAGCAAAGTTTAAGGTTCCCACTACCTTAATTTATGAAATATTGATGATGAATCTAGCATATGCTAGTCACAGTGGTATAGAGAGTGGTGAAGGGATACAGGGATGATTAATATGTGGTACCTGTCCTAAGAAGTTGATAGTCTAGCAGGGAAGATCAAACACGTACATCAGAAATAATGATACAAAGTTAATGTAGATAAAATCATAACAGTTTCAAAAACATATTTGGGGGGCGCTTCCCTGGTGGTGCAGTGGTTAAGAATCTGCCTGCCAATGCAGGGGACACGGGTTCGAGCCCTGGTCCGGGAAGATCCCACATGCCACTGAGCAACTAAGCCCATGCACCACAACTACAGAGTCTGCGCTCTAGGGCCCGCAAGGCACAAATACTGAAGCCCGCTATGCCTAGAGACCGTGCTCCGCAACAAGAGAAGCCACCGCAATGAGAAGCCCGCGCACCGCAACGAAGACTAGTCCCCGTTCACCGCAACTAGAGAAAGCCCGCATGCAGCAACAAAGACCCAATACAATCAAAAAAAAAAAAACAAACAAACATATTTTGGGGTCAAATTCTTATAGTTTAACAAGCATTCCATTATAATCAATGCTGTAACTCTAAACCAAAAATACAATTGAAATATTTCAAAGACTCCGTTGATCACCAGCAAAATAAATATTCTGCACTAACACTGAATGGTAGTACCTCTCTAGTACCTAGAACATCTTGCCCATCTTAGCTAAGCATCTTCTGACAAGGAGACACCTCTTATGAGAATGACTTGGAGCTGTGCCACTGAGAACTGAAATATCAATGACTTCATTCCTAAAGCTGGAGTGCCAAAGAAGAGTTATTGCTCCCTTGATCTTTTGTCCCTGGTGCATACTCAGATGTTGCCAGAGCATATCAATTGGCTCTACACTGTAATGGCTTTACCCCTGCCAAGTCGTCTGAGACGGTCCCATCCACAGCTGCTCTGCATGGTGATGTCACAGTAGCCTCACCTGTGCACCTGGAGCTCCCTACATCAATTGCAGAGGCAGGACTCACATGTCTTGCCTTATATCTCAGAGAAAGAACAAACAACTACAAGTGAAGGCTGACAGTAACATTCACAGCTCATTTTCACTTGTAAGTCCTCATTAATGCTGGATGGAGAAGGTCGAAGCAAGTCTTAACACACTTTTTGCCTATGTCTTCCAACACAGTGTCAAAAGTGTTAAGAAACCTGGAGAGTGTCATTGACTAGATTCTTCCAACAGTCTGTAATCTACAGTTACTTGTAGGATATTTACAGGCTGTTCATTTTCTTGAAAGTAATGAGATATGATGGTGCCAGCTGAGATAAGGTTTATGTTCATTCATTAAGTCATTTTTTTCATTCATGTTACTGATGTTGTACTAAACCCTAGGACTGTAAAGATAAAAGCACAAGCCCCTGCCACCAATGAGCCTACAGACTTGGGTGGGTACAATTTTTTTAAAGTTATATACAATACAAAACCTATATTACTGAGAAATGTAATATGCTATTAGAACACAGAAGAGGAAGCAGCTAACTGCCAGAAGAAGGCCAGGGGCATGGGGGTGGGGGGAGGGAGGGGCAGTGTGGGGAATATGACAGGATATTATGAACTGTTATGAACTAAATTCTTGTGTCTCCCCGAAACTGCTATGGTGAAATCCCAACCCCTCAATGTGATGGTATTAGGTGGTAGGGCCTTTGGGAGGTGATTAGTTCATGGGGTAGAGAGCTCAGAATGGGATTCCTGCCTTTATAAAAGAGACCCCCAAAAGCTCTCTTCCCCTTTTCCACCATGTGAGGACAAAACAAGAAGACAGCTGTCTATGAACCAGGAAATGAGTTATGGAGATAGAGAATCTGCTGGTGCTGGAAACTTGGATTCCCCATTATCTAGAACTGTGAGAAATCAGTAATTATTTTTGTTTTTATTTAATAAACGATAATTTATGAGATTTATTACAAAACAATGTGTGTTTCTTTTTGGGTTTTTGGGGGTGTTTTTTTTTTAATTTTGGAATTTTATTTTACTTTTTTATACAGCAGGTTCTTATTAATCATCCATTTTATACACATCAGTGTGTACATGTCAATCCCGATCACCCAATTCATCACATCACCACCACCACCCACCATGGCTTTCCCGCCTTGGTGTCCATACGTTTGTTCTCTACATCTGTGTTTCAATTTCTGCCCTGCAAATCGGTTCATCTGTACAATTCTGCAAGTGTTCCACATATATGCGTTAATATACGATAATGGTTTTTCTCTTTCTGACTTACTTCACTCTGTATGACAGTCGCTAGATGCATCCACATCTCAACAAATGACCCAATTTCGTTCCTTTTTAAGGCTGAGTAATATTCCATTGTATATATGTACCACATCTTCTTTATCCATTCGTCTGTCAATGGGCATTTAGGTTGCTTCCATGACCTGGCTATTGTAAATAGTGCTGCAATGAACACTGGGGTGCATGCGTCTTTCTGAATTGTGGTTTTCTCTGGGTATATGTCCAGTAGTGGGATTGATAGATCATATCGTAATTCTATTTTTAGTTTTTTAAGGAACCTCCATACTGTTCTCCATAGTGGCTGTATCAATTTACATTCCTACCAGCAGTGCAGGAGGGTTCCCTTTTCTCCACACCCTCTTCAGCATTTGTTCTTTATAGATTTTCTGATGAAGCCCATTCTAACTGGTGTGAGGTGATACCTCATTGTAGTTTTGAGTTGCATTTCTCTAATAATTAGTGATGTTGAGCAGTTTTTCATGTGCTTCTTGGCCATCTGTATGTCTTCTTTGGAAAATGTCTATTTAGGTCTTCTGCGCATCTTTGGATTCGGTTGTTTGTTTTTTTAATATTGAGCTGCATGAGCCGTTTATATATTTTGGAGATTAATCCTTTGTCCATTGATTCCTTTGTAAATATTTTCTCCCATTCTGAAGGTTGTCTTTTCGTCTTGTTTATGGTTTCCTTTGCTGTGCAAAAGCTTTGAAGTTTCATTAGGTCCCATTTGTTTATTTTTGTTTTTAATTCCATTACTCTAGGAGGTCGATCAAAAAACATCTTGCTGTGAATTATGTCAAAGAGTGTTTTTCCTATGTTTTCCTCTAAGAGTTTTACAGTGTCCAGTAATTTAGGTCTCTAATCCAGTTTGAGTTTATTTTTGTGTATGATGTTAGGGAGTGTTCTAATTTCATTCTCTTACATGTAGCTGTCCAGTTTTCCCAGCACCACTTATTGAAGAGACTGCCTTTTCTCCATTGTATATCCTTGCCTCCTTTGTCATAGATCAGTTGACCATAGGTGCGTGGGTTTAGCTCTGGGCTTTCTATCTTGTTCCATTGATCTATATTTCTGTTTTTGTGTCAGTACCATACTGTCTTGATTACTGCAGCTTTGTAGTAGAGTCTGAAGACAGAGAGACTGATTCCTCCAGCTCCGTTTTTTTTTCCCTCAAGACTGTTTTGGCTATTCGGGGTCTTTTGTGTTTCCATACAAATTTTAAGACTTTTTGTTCTAGTTCCGTTAAAAAATGCCATCGGTAATTTGATAGGGATTGCATTGAATCTGTAGATTGCTTTGGGTAATAGAGTCATTTTCACAATGTTGATTCTTCCAATCCAAGAACGTGGTATATCTCTCCATCAGTTGGTATCATCTTTCATTTCTTTCATCAGTGTCTTATAGTTTTCTGCAGACAGGTCTTTTGTCTCCCCAGGTAGGTTTATTCCTAGGTATTTTATTCTTTTTGTTGCAGTGGTAAATGGGAGTGTTTCCTTAATTCCTCTTTCAGATTTTTCATCATTAGTGTATACGAATGCAGGAGATTTATGTGCATTAATTTTGTATCCTGCAACTTTACCAAATTCATTGATTAGCTCTAGTTTTCTGGTAGCATCTTTAGGATTCTCTATGTATAGTATCATGTCATCTGCAAACAGTGACAGTTTTACTTCTTCTTTTCCAATTTGTATTCCTTTTATTTCTTTTTCTTCTCTGATTGCCATGGCTAGGACTTCCAAAGTTATGTTGAATAATAGTGGTGAGAGTGGACATCCTTGTCTTGTTCCTGATCTTAGAGGAAATGCTTTCAGTTTTTCACCATTGAGAATGATGTTTTCTGTGGGTTTGTCATATAACAGCCTTTATCATGTTGAGGTAGGTTCCCTCTACGCCCAGTTTCTGGAGAGTTTTTATCAAGAATGGGTGTTCAATTTTGTCAAAAGCTTTTTCTGCATCTATTGAGATGATCATATGGTTTTTATTCTTCAATTTGTTAATATGGTGTATCTCATTGATTGATTTGCATATATTGAAGAATCCTTGCAGCCCTGGGATAAATCCCACTTGATCGTGGTGTATGATCCTTTTAATGTGTTGTTGGATTCTGTTTGCTAGTATTTTGTTGAGAATTTTTGCATCTATATTCATCAGTGATATTGGTCTGTAATTTTCTTTTTTTGTAGTATTTTTGTCTGGTTTGAGTATCAGGGTGATGGTGGCCTCATAGAATGAGTTTGCGAGTGTTCTTTCCTCTGCAATTTTTTGGAAAAGTTTGAGAAGAATGGGTGTTAGCTCTTCTCTAAATGTTGGATAGAATTCACCTGTGAAGCCATCTGGTCCTGGACTTTTGTTTGTTGGAAGATTTTTAATCACAGTTTCAAGTTCATTACTTGTGATTGGTCTGTTCATATTTTCTATTTCTTCCTGGTTCAGTCTTGGAACGTTATACCTTTCTAAGAATTTGTCCATTTCTTCCAGGTTGTCCATTTTATTCACATAGAGTTGCTGGTAGTAGTCTTTTAGGATGCTTTGTATTTCTGCAGTGTCTGTTGTAACTTCTCCTTTTTCATTTCTAATTTTATTGATTTGAGTCCTCTCCCTATTTTTCTTCGTAAGTCTTGCAATGGTTTATCAATTTAGTTTTTCTTCTCAAAGAACATGCTTTTAGTTTTATTGATCTTTGCTATTGTTTTCTTTGTTTATATCTCATTTATTTCTGCTCTGATCTTTATAATTTGTTTCCTTCTGCTAACTTTGGGTTTTGTTTGTTCTTATTTCTCTAGTTCCTTTAGGTGTAAGGTTAGATTGTTTATTTGAGATTTTTCTTGTTTCTTGTGGTAGGATTGTATAGCTATAAACTTCCCTCTTGGAACTGCTTTTGCTGCATCCCATAGGTTTTGGACTGTCGTGTTTTCATTGTCATTTGTCTCTAGGTATTTTTTGATTTCCTGTTTGATTTCTTCAGTGATCTCTTCGTTATTTAGTAACGTAGTGTTTAGCCTCCACGTATTTGTGTTTTTTACATTTTTTCCCCTGTAATTCATTTCTAATCTCATAGCATTGTGGTCAGCAAAGATGCTTGGTATGATTTCAATTTTCTTAAATTTACTGAGGCTTGACTTGTGACCCAAGATGTGATCTATCCTGGAGAAAGTTCCGTGCACTCTTGAGAAGAAAGTGTAATCTGCTGCTTTGGGATGGAATGTCCTATAAATATCAATTATATCTATCTGGTCTATTGTGTCATTTCAAGCTTCTGTTTCCTTATTTATTTTCATTTGGAAGATTTGTCCATTGGTGTATGTGAGGTGTTAAAGTGCCCCACTATTACTGTGTTACTGTCGATTTCCTCTTTTATAGCTGTTAGCAGTTGCCTTATGTATTGAGATGCTCCTATGTTGGGTACATATATATTTATAATTGTTATATCTTCTTCTTGGATTGATCCCTTGATCATTATGTAGTGTCCTTCCTTGTCTCTTGTAACAGTCTTTATTTTAAAGTCTATTTTATCTGGTATGAGTATTGCTACTCCAGCTTTCTTTTGATTTCCATTTTCATGGAATATCTTTTTCCAACCCCTCACTTTGTCTGTATGTGTCCCTAGGTCTGAAGTGGGTCTCTTGCAGACAGCATATATTTGGGTCTTGTTTTTGTATCCATTCAGCAAACCTGGGTCTTTTGGTTAGGGCATTTAATCCATTCACGTTTAAGGTAATTATCGATATGTATGTTCCTGTGACCATTTTCTTAATTGTTTCGGGTTTGGTTTTGTAGGTCCTTTTCTTCTCTTGTGTTTCCCACTTAGAGAAGTTCCTTTAACATTTGTTGTAGAGCTGCTTTGGTGGTGATGAATTCTATTAGCTTTTGCTTGTCTGTAAAGCTTTTGATTTCTCCATCAAATCTGAATGAGATCCTTGCCAGGTAGAGTAACCTTGGTTGTAGGTTCTTCCCTTTCATCACTTTAAGTATATCATGCCACTCCCTTCTGGCTTGTAGAGGTTCTGGTGAGAAATCAGCTGTTAACCTTATGGGAGTTCCCTTGTATGTTATTTGTTGTTTTTCTCTTGCTGCCTTCAATAATTTTTCTTTGTCTTTAATTTTTGCCAATTTGATTACTATGTGTCTCGGTGTGTTTCTCCTTGGGTTTGTCTTGTATGGGACTCGCTGCACTTCCTGGACGTGGGTGGCTATATCCTTTCCCATGTTAGAAACGTTTTCGACTATAATCTCTGCAAATATTTTCTCTGGTCCTTTCTCTCTCTCTTCTCCTTCTGGGACCCCTATAACACGAACGTTGTTGCATTTAATGTTGTCCCAGAGGTCTCTTAGGCTGTCTTCATTTCTTTTCATTCTTTTTTCTTTATTCTGTTCTGCGGCAGTGAATTCCACCATTCTGTCTTCCAGGTCACTTATCCGGTCCTCTGCCTCAGTTATTCTGCTATTGATTCCTTCTGGTGTAGTTTTCTTTTCAATTATTGTATTGTTCATCTCTGTTTGTTTGTTCTTTAATTCTTCGAGGGCTTTGTTAATCTTTTCTTGCATCTTCTCGATCTTTGCCTCTATTCTTCTTCCGAGGTCCTGGATCATCTCCACTATCATCATTCTGAATTCTTTTTCTGGAAGGTTGCCTATCTGCACTTCATTTAGTTGTTTTTCTGGGGTTTTATCTTGTTCCTTCCTCTGGTACATAGCCCTCTGCCTTTTCATCTTCTCTATCTTTCTGTGAATGTGGTCTTTATTCCACAGGCTGCAGGATTGTAGTTCTTCTTGCTTCTGCTGTCTGCCCTCTGGTGGATGAGGCTATCTAAGAGGCTTGTGCAGGTTTCCTGATGGGAGGGACTGGTGGTGGGTAGAGCTGACTTTTGCTCTGCTGGGCAGAGCTCAGTAAAACTTTAATCCACTTGACTGCTGATGGGTGGGGCTGGTTTCCCTCCCTGTTGGTTGTTTGGCCTGAGGCAACCCAACACTGGAGCCTACCTGGGCTCTATTGTGGGGCTAATGGCAGACTCTGGGAGGGCTCAGGCCAAGGAGTACTTCCCAGAACTTCTGCTGCTAGTGTCCTTGTCCCCACGGTGAGCCACAGCCACTCCCCGCCTCTGCAGGAGGCCCTCTAACACTAGCAGGTAGGTCTGCTTCAGTCTCCCCTGGGGTCACTGCTCCTTCCCCTGGGTCCTGATGTGCACACTACTTTGTGTGTGCCCTCCAAGGGTGGAGTCTCTGTTTTCCCCAGTCCTGTCGAAGTCCTGCAATCAAATCCCACTAGCCTTCAAAGTCTGATTCCATAGGAATTCCTCCTCCCGTTGCCGGACCCCCAGGTTGGGAAGCCTGACATGGGGCTCAGAACCTTCACTCCAGTGGGTGGACTTCTGTGCTATAAGTGTTCTCCAGTCTGTGAGTCACCCACCCACCAGTTATGGGATTTGATTTTACTGTGAGTGCTCCCCTCCTACCGTCTCATTGTGGCTTCTCCTTTGTCTTTGGATGTGGGGTATCTCTTCTTTGGCAAGTTCCAGTGTCTTCCTGTCAATGATTTTCCAGCAGCTAGTTGTGTTTCTGGTGTTCTCACAGGAGGGAGTGAGAGCACGTCCTTCTACTCTGCCATCTTGGTTCAGGCTCCTCGAAATCAGCAGAAGACGATATATATATATATATATATATACGTATATATATACGTATATATATATATATTCATATATATGTATATATATACGTATATATATATATGTATATATATATGAGTTAAGGTAGAGGGGACAGAGAGAAGTTGTACTGATACAAGAGAAATTGCAGAGACAGAATCAATATAATTTGGTACATACTGAATAAACAGAGGCAGGTTAGGATTGCTGTGAGGGATAAGGAACTGAGAAAGACTAATCTCTTACTTTGATGACTAGCTTTCCATAAATAAGAATAAAAGATGATTTTGTTTTTAAACATGTTGAATTTGAGATGTGTGATACCACCCAAGTGAAGGCAACTCGGATATATGAGCCCAGAGCTCAGGAGAGAGGTCCAAACTAGAGATGCAGATATTTAGCGGAAGTCACGGAAGAGTGTGTAAGAGGGAAACCAATGTTTAAGGAATTGGCAGAGGAAGGTGAATGAAAAACACGTGGCAAGGAGAAAACCAGGAACAAGTGGAGTCCAGAACCCAGGGGAGGAATGAGTTTCAAGGGAGGAATATTCAACACTGTCACTCTCAAATAAGTAAAATGGGCAAGGGGGAACTAGTCATATAATTCAGTGCATGTTCATTAGAGTAGAAGACTAGAGGTCAAACAATAGTGAGGAAAGAAGTAGGGCCTAGGGAAATGGAGACTGCAAATGCAGCCTATTTTCCCATTAATCCCTTAAACTAGACTTACGAAGGTTTAAATCCACCAGTCAGAAGCTGTAATGCCCAGTAATTTGTTGCCAGTAACTGCTGTTGAACTGGACTTCTTGTAGCAGAGGTACAGAGGTGTGGGATGGAAGTGGGAGCACTTGAATCCACTTTGGGACAGCGGCTACATGGAGAAGCACCTTGATGTGTTTTTTAAAAAATAAATCTATTTATATTATTTATTTATTTTTGGCTGCATTGGGTCTTTGTTGTTGCGCACGGGCTTTCTCTAGTTGTGGTGAGCAGGGGTTACTCTTCCTTGAGGTGCATGGGCTTCTCACTGCAGTGGCTTCTCTTGTTGCGAAGCATGGGCTCTAGGCACGTGGGCTTCAGTAGTTGTGGCTTGCGGGCTCTAGAGCGCAGGCTCAGTAGTTGTGGCGCACGGGCTTAGTTCCTCCGCGACATGTGGGATCTTCCCGGACCAGGGCTCGAACCCGTGTTCCCTGCACTGGCAGGAGGTTTCTTAACCACTGCGCCACCAGGGAAGCCCCCCACCCCTCGATGTTTTGAGTCAGACGCATGTGGTTTGGAGTCCCAGCTACTTTACCAGGTAGAGACATGGAAAGAGTTTCTGAACCTCCCCAGAACATTTGTCTTTTCTTTAAAAATAGGAATAATAATCCAGCCACCTACTCGTGGACACACCTCACAAAATTATGGTTATTAAATAATATAATTTAATTAAAATATTTAACACAAAGGTAAGGTTACACTTTGTTGATTGCCTATGGGTGTTATATTTATTATTACTGATATTAACAATCAAGAAGTTCTTCACCTGGAGTGTTCTACAAAATCAGTAAGGACTCTTGGCAAAGTCTCTTGGGCACTTGCAGTGAGATAGCACATGCCAGTGGTGAGTTTTCCTGTGAAGTCTGCATTCCCTTGATACTCTACCATCTGCAAACTGATTCAGGTCTATAGATTTAGCTTCTAACCAAAATCTTTTTATGAACAATTCCTGCATGAATCATTCGCAGAGCAGCCAAGAGAAAGGAGTAGTTGCCTTTTAAGACAGAAATAAAATTTTCTCATTTAAAAAAGTCTGTAAGAATAAATAACTCACATGAAGGTATTTAAGTAGCTTCTACCTTTTGTGCAATTTCTCTACTTTATTTAAATAGCCAGTCTAGGATCCCATGGTAGGCAGACTCTAAGGTGGTCATCCTTACCCCCATCCCTCCCGCCTAGTGTCCATACCTTTGTGTGACCTCCTCCCCTTCAGTGTGGGCGGGACTTGTGATGTTCTTCTAACTAGCAGAGTATGACAGAAGTGATGGAATGTCATGCCCATGATTTCATTATGTAATATAAGATTCCTTTTGCCAGTAGCCTCTCCTCGCTAGCTTGATGTAGTAAGCAACCACGTTGCCCATGTGACAAGGAACTGTGGGCAGCCTCTAGGGACTGCAGGCAGCCTCCAGGAGTGAAAGGCAGCCTCCAATCAACAGCCAGCATGAATCTGGGGCCCTTAGGCCTACTTCTGCAAGGAAATCCATTCTGCCCATGACCTGAGAAGGCTTGGAATGTCCACATGAGAAGGCAGCCCAGCTGATCCTTTCACTGCAGCTTTGTGAGACACTGAGCAGAGGACCCAGCTAACTCATTTCTGGATTCCTAACCCAAATAAACTGAATAATAAATACATATCATTTTAAGCCACTAAGTTTGTGGTAATTTGTTATACGGCAATAGATAACTAATTCAGACACCATTCAGTTAATTGTGCCGTTAAACCAATCTAAAAAGGGTGAGTTAGAGAGATTTTCTAATATCCAGGGGAGTAGCCATGATCTAAATCAAAATTATCAAATGAAATATTGCTTTTCCTGACTTGTAAGAGATGTGCGTTCATAAGCACTGAGAAGCAGGTGTTCGTGGCACCTGTGATGACAATATGCCACATGTGGTGACACAAGGGGTCCAGGTCCATCCTTGGAACAGGCTTCTGATCAGTGCACAATGTAAAGGCAGTGGGGACACCCATGAAAGGCACTGGCTCCTCCAACAGAGCTTTTGTTTCTTTGCCACCGGATTACCTATTCTTTCAACTTCTGGAACCCTGATTTTTTTCTGGTAAGCCACCTGTTCTCTATGCTCACACCACGTTTCTGGTAAAGGTCTCTCTCCACCAACCCGAGGAATGACATGTGACTTAGGCCTGGCCAATCAGTGCTCCACATTTCCCTGATCTCAGGGATTGCTAAGGTTTGCCACATAATTCAAGCAAAGCAGAGAGAATCAAGCCAATGAGTGCTAACCCCAGAATTGTTCTTTAAGTTGCCAGAAAGTGGCATTTCTTTCTCCACTAGATTATAACCTAAGAGGATATAAATCTGGAGCTTCTGACGACCATCTCACTACACATGGAGCCAGAGAATGGAACCAGCTCAGATGGATGCAGAAATAAGAGATTGAGGGAGAGAGAGAAACCAAATTCCAAAGACAACATTTGAACTCCTGGATATACCTTCTCATGGAACGAGATTTACCCGCCCCCCCATTTGTCAATTACTTGAGCTCAACCACTCTTCTCCTTCGCTTATAAGGAATTGAGAAACTCCCTATATAATCTGAGTTTAGTTCAATTGTATAAATAGCATGGTTTTTGGTACATAAACAATATTGCCTCAGTGCCATTTTACAGCTAAGAAGTCCAACCTTGCAAAGGGAAGTATCACGAGTAAAACTGATCTAGCACAGACTCAAATGAAAGTAACTGCTTGTCATTATAGGTCTAAATGCAGGAGAGCAATTTTCAAACTTTCCATACAAGCAGTGGCTGCTTTTTGTAGGATCAAAACAGGATAAAAACTAGGCAGTCCCAGAAAAACTCTTATTTTGGTTTTGAAATAGACTTTGATATCACAGCTTAAGAAGATAATGCTTGAAGTTCCAACTTCATACTGGTTTCTCTTCCCCCAGAGGAACTGATTTTTGAAATGATATAAAAGTTCTTGAAGTCCTTCTGTGTCATGAACAAGAAAGTCTCCTGTGATAATCCTGTACCTGGCATCCATAAGCAAAAGATTTATGAAACATCAGAAAAATCTCAAGAACAACAGAAACTCCAGAGTAATAACTGGACAGTATTACTGATGACCAGATGCTGATAAGCTTCAGCAAAGCCACATTTTACAATCATTCCACCAAACACAGTCCTCATCCTACCCCATGGCTTGTCCGTTTACTGTTCGCTCTACTAGGAATGCTCTTTCCTTCAGATCGCTGCATAACTGTTGTCTTCCCAGACAGGTTATTCTATAAAAAGTATAGGAGGAAGGACAACCCTATATAAAATAGCACTCATCCAATTAATTTTTATCCCCTTATCCTGTTTTATTTTTCTACATGGCATCTATAACCTATGTTATATTAATTTGTTTACCTGGTGAACATCAGAATGGGTAAGACTTAGATGTCCATTGTGCCAGTTACCTATCATCTCCAGAAAGTCCCAGTTCACCTGCAAATTGTAGCTCTTGCACAATTAACATAGACTATTTCAAAATCTACACAACTGCTTGAACAACACTTTAATTACTACACTGGTCAAGGTCCAGTCAGAAAACAAAACCCACAATAGGTATTTCAACAGAGGGAATTTAATATAGGGAACTGGCTCCACAGGTATTGGGTATTGGATAAATAGAAGGAGGAACAGAAATAGCCCGGAGACTGTAACTGCAGGAAGCCCCTACCACCCCTCTGGCTGGGAAAGCAAAGGGAAGAGGTCAAGGTTATTATAAACTAGGAGTTCAGAGGTGAGGTGCTATGGATATGCAGCTCAGACGTCTAAGGAGGGGAAACTGCCTGGTCAGTGCTGTCACCTCTGAGTGGAGTACAACAAGCCTGGATCTGGAATGCTCAAAGAAGCTGGAGACTAGAACCCACACTGCTGACAGCACTGTGAAGGGCAGTGCTGAGATGCCAACAACAGGAACAGGGAGCAAAGACAGGAAAAGTAAGCTCTTTCTCCTTACCTCCCATCTTCCGATATCCCTCTACTGCTCCTCTTGCATAGATCAGAGAATACCCCCAAGCAAAGGCAAACTGGAGTTTGCAAAATTCCAGCCCCAACATCCAAAGCAGTATATGGAAGAATGGATTTGAGCTGAGAGACAATAGTTTAAAAACCAGCACATAACCTAATGCATTTCTCCAATTTTATTTTCATAAGAAAAAAGCCAAACTTCAAATGAAACGGTACAATGCTTGACTTCTGACTGTATTATCACTAGCTCTTTCTTGTAAACCTTGTCAATTTTAATCCAGAGTACCATAGATGAACTTTGGGTGGTGCAGAAACCCATGAAATTTCATTGCTAAAAACGTTTGATATGTTATGTATGTATCTTCCTGCATAAGTAGGTTCATAACTTTCATTAAAGTTTCAAAGAAGCCTATAACACCCCTTAAAATTTGGTATCATTGTCCCATGTTCTCACTCATTATTTAAACTTCTTATGGAAAACACAGACAACTTGTAGATTCCTTTAATGCCTTAACACACACTGTTGGTTATAACTGTTCGTTATAGGGAAAAGGAACCAATTTGAACCATCACAAGAAAAAGTGGGGCTAGAGCAAGAGTATCAATTAGAGGGACCTCAACGAGGGAAGAAACTACCATGTTTACAAAAGGGGCTCAAAATAGGACTGTCTCTTTCATATATCCCATCTAAATACACTAGTATATGTGCTCAGAGATATACTTACATTGCAGAATTATGTTACGGTAGCGAAAATTGGGAAATAAATTAGATGCTCATATGAATGGATAAATTAGATCAACAGAAGAATCAATTAAATGGAATGTTAATTAATACAGTGGATTACTACATAGCAGTTAATATAAACCATATGGACATGTATCTGAACAATGTAAAAGTGTAACATTGAGTGGAAGCAAAAACAAGTTGCAGAATAAAATACGTTCAATATTATATCGTTTGTATAAAGCTTTAAAACATGCAAAATTATGTTGCACATAATTTACAAATACCTGCAGCAAAAGAATAAAAACGCAATAGGAATCATGATGCCCAAATTTAGGTTTGTTTTACTCCTGGTAGGGAGAGAAGGGGAAGAAACAAAGAGGGGTCCTCAGGGGACTCCAATGACCTCCATCCTGGATGGCTTCTTTAAAATAAATCTGAATTAAATATGGGAAAATGTTAAGACTTGGCAAAGTTAAGTGGTGGGTGTTTGCTGTATGATGCTATATTTTTCTATGTTTTTGAAATGTCTCATAAATTTAAAAACTAGGAAGTGTGAAGGGCACTAAAAGCTCCATTAGCAATGGCCTAGACCACCCCTTAGCATAATTATCAAGAGCTCAAAGAGAAGAGGAACTTATAATCACACCTCAGCAACTCTTTCCATTGCAAGGCTCCTTTTCAGAAACACTCTTCACAAGGGTGGACACTGGAAAAGAGTACCAGGGAGGGATAAAGGGGACTTACCAAACAAAGGAAAAGATAAGAGGGGAAGAAGAGAAGAGGATAAACACTCCATGTTATTTTAAAAGATAAGCAACACACCGAACAATACAGGTAAGAATCTCCCTCAGCAAGAAGAAACAGGCACATAAGTGAAAAAAGTTCTTATTAAGCTGTAGTTCCTACCTGGCTCTGGATTCTTCCCTGTTGAGCTAGATAATTGCAAAAAATAATACACCTGCCTCAATTACGGTGTGTGCCTCAGGGCAAGGAAGACCCCTGAGCTTTTACTATCAAGTAATTCCATTATTAAGGAAAAATTTCTGGTTCCTTGGGAATTGTGAACATGGAATTTAAGCTTATTTGTAGCATAATTTAACTCTAATCCATTCCTAAAATCCATTTCCTCTTTCCTTTTAAGAAGAGGAAAATAGAAAACAGGCTTTCTCATTTTAAACCTGTCCTTAAAAATGTCCTACTGTGTATTACAGTATCCAGAAAGTAATGCAAAAATTGAATTTCTATTTGACCATTTATACAAGTTACGTGTTCTAACTTCTGTCCATATCAAATTGTGTTACATGTCTGAAGTTTCCTTTTAAAATGACACAAAGTTGCAAAACAAGTAACAATGGCAATAACAACCTCCTTGCCTTAAATATCAAAGCTCTGAAAGCTGGACATCAGCTCCTGGCATGTTCATTAATACCCAGCTTTTCTAAAACACGCAGGTCAACATAGCAAGAAAATTAACTTCATAAAGCTTTTAGAAAACAAATTCTGAAGCTTTTGCAGCATACTCAAACTTTTTCATGGACAATTCTGGATAACCAATGACATGGTGGCAAATGCTATCAAATGAAGTACTAACAAATGAAGATAAGTTTAACTAGGGATGGGTTTACTTTCAAGAAATCACTTGGGCAATGAAAAAGCAAAGTTCCAGTATTGCAGTTAAAGGAAAGGCAGGATGCAGCATTTCACGTTCAGTAATACATCCTATAGAGAAGAAATGAAGCCTGTGTAGTTTATAAATCAACTGCATGCTCTTGCCTGATACCACTTACTCTCAATTGCCACAAGCAATCCCCAAAACATCGACAGAACAAAATACCTTCAACCCGTAAAAGCTTGAGACCAACCAGTAACTAAGAACTGGTTGGGACAGGCTTTTCCCATGTTACATTAGCCTTGTCGAATAATCTGATTGAAAAGTCAAATTATATCACCATGATTTCAAAGCCTGCTGTTCTGTTTTTTAAATACACTCCATCTAGTCAAAGAGTGTTTCTGAAGTTCTCCATGCCAATGTACTCGGAACACATTAATTCTATTAGCAGGCTATTTCAGGAAACAGTGAGCATATTTCTTGGAAACAAATATATGTGGTTGAAAAACAGCCTTAAAAAAGTATGAGGTGAAAAACTGAAAACAAAGATGATTTTAAAATGCAATAGAACTCCTTCCCATCACATATTAAAGGTGTCATAATTGCTTCTCGACTGAGAAGTTGCTGTTTGGGATTTGGGTCTT
Organism: Leucopleurus acutus; assembly: GCF_964270905.1. Classification (NCBI taxonomy): domain Eukaryota; kingdom Metazoa; phylum Chordata; class Mammalia; order Artiodactyla; family Delphinidae; genus Leucopleurus; species Leucopleurus acutus. The sequence continues at coordinate 39,067,414 of NC_139142.1, forward strand.
TAAACCAAAAAGCCTGTCTTGAGATGGCACTAGAAGGACTCTATCTGCCTCTTAATCATAGGCAACTGCTAAATGAAGTGTATCTATTTTCTCTGTTACATTACTATTGGCAACCAGGTCCCCAGTAACTGCCCAGAAGTGTTTCCATGGTTACAAAAAGCATTCAGCATCCCTCTTGTTTTGGGCCAATTTATCTTAAAATCTATTGTGGAGAAAAATATGGCACATTAAGGAGCATAAAATCAAGATACAACGTTATGAAAAGAATTCAAGGTTAAATGGGAAAAGCAGGCTTGACAAGGCTTTTTAAAAAGTGCATATAAATCACTGATTAAAATGCTGCCTTTTCTTAGCGTATCTCCAAATACATCTAATAGACTGCAAAGCAGCCCATGCACTGAGGCTGACGTGATCTCCAGTATAAAGGAAAAAATGAGCAAGTGAGGATAATTTAAGAGTGTTAACCAGCAGGTAACCCACCCCCCCAAAAAAAACAAGGGTTTTAATATTCTTGCAGCTGAGAGTCCAGTCCCATATTCTAGTTTCAGAGGGTCCTTAGGGCATTTAAATATTTTGACGAAAGAGAGGAATAAGAGCTTTTGTTCATTGTCTATAAGGCATCTGAAGTAAATCAGTGGACTCCATCTCCTCAGGGCGAGGGAGAAAGAGGGAAGTTCTCTAGAGACAACTCAGTAAAGCTCCTCCGTGTATAAAGTCATGAGTGATTTGGGCTAACGGGGCTGTCTCATTCCAGGTCTCTGCTGCATTCCCAACTCCCGCTGCCACCAAAGAGCCAGGGCATTAAAAACATTTTTGCATCTTCTGGAACATGTTAAACAAATGGTACAAGTATTTCAATCATCTGAAGGAGAGGTCCACGGCTTATGCTTGTGTAGATTTGTCCATTCCCCCCAATGCTTTGTACATGGTAGGCATTCAATAAATATTTGGTTAACTGAGGAAGGACATCATACGAGACATCTCTTTACAGAGGAATGTTTCTCCCCATACTACCTATACATACATGCCACCCTGTATCATTTCTCTATTCCTCTTATTTTCACTGCGAAATGGAGAGAAGTGGGTGGGATTTAAAGTCATAATGCTATTAAGGACTAATTTGAAGAATTTCACTTCCAAGGAAGACAGAACAGAAATACTTTTCCCTATTCTTCCCCCCAAGTACAACTCAAAACTCTAGACATTGTATATAAAACAAAGATGAGAAGACTGAAAGATGCCAAGAAGAAGGCAGACCAGCTAGTGACCATGAGACTCAAGGAACAACATGGAGGTGAGTTTTCTGGGTTCTTTTGCCTTATATATCTCAGACTTGAAGCTGAGGAAGCTGGCAACCCAGAAATGCCAATGAGCACAGACCAAAAATCTCAAGAGATGCCAGTTCTCTCTGTGCAAAGGGCCAGGAAATGGACAGACTACCCAAAGAGAAAAGTTTTAGACAGTAAGTGTCTAAATCCAGCCAAATAGCACCAGAAAAACTGTGTCCCCCACCCTCACTCATGCCAGCAAAGGCTAGAGAGACAGCCTAGACTTCCACACTCACCAAGCTTTAACGAGGGACCCCAATATCCCCACTAGGGGGTGCCAGAGAAGGCTGAGTAGGAATCCAGAACTTTCATCCTTGATGGCCAGTAATGAGCATCCTGTACCCCCGCAGTATCAGTGAAAGGCACATGGGGAGCCTGCACCCCACCTGAAGTAACAAGGCACCCCTGCCCCACTCTACTTGGGTGGTGTCAGAGGAAGTCTAGTGGAGACTCAGGACTTTCACCATCAGTGCGGCTACCTTCACCTCCATGTCAATGGAGACCACATGCAGAGATGGACCTGCCATCCAACCCAGCACTAGTGAGGAGCACTCCTTCAAGGGTTAAGGAGGCCAAGAGGGAAACCTGGACTTCTGCCTCCACCTAGCAATAATAAGGTGGTACCCCACTGCCCCGCCAGAGCCCTGTCAAAGACTCTCTTTAGTTGAGAGGCCTTTTAGGGGGAGTAATGTCAAAATAAGGACAACTATTTCTCTTTATGTGTTCGTATCGGCTTACACGCTGTTTCTTCTTACCAGCTACTACAATAGCTCCCTAACATATATCCTTTCCTCCAGCGTAGGCTGCAAACTGATGCCACAGTTATCCTTCTAAAATGGAGTTCTGTTGGTATCACACTTGATTAAGAGCTCTTTGAGATTCCCAGCTGCTTACGAGACAAAACCCAATCCTTAACACAAAAAACAAAGACCTTCCCAATTGCAGCCTATGCTACTAGCCCCATCCCTGAAAATGTCAGTCTTGTCCACGTGTCTGTGTTCATGCCATTCCTTCAAATGGTACGCCTTTCTCTCTCCACTCGCCTCTTAAATTATAATTCATTCTTAGGGTTTGTAGTCCTATATCATCTGCTCTGTGGAACCTTCTCTGATCACCACTGGCAAAACCACCTCAAAAGTTACCACATAGATAACTGTTCTAATTTTCCACAAACTTTTAAAAATGGGACTACTTACATGTAACTATCTCTTAGGCATTAGAAAATTCCTTAAGACCAATATTTTATTTGTACATTTATCTCCAAGCCCAAACATGCCACCCAAATTAATGAGAATGTCCAACTTAATTTTAGCGTTTAGTGTTAAGTGTGCAAAGCTCTATGTTCTAGCTTCCACTTAGGATGTAGAAAAACTGGAAATAATGCTCTCGCTCTTTAAATAAAAATTAAATCTGCATAATATGTCAAATTACACATTTTAAAACCCATCAAAGAGCTGAGATCATAAAGCAACCAACTAATCCAAAAGTTACAAAAAGAAAACTTCTTTCCATGGGAGAAAGGACAGAAGCGTTTGCTTGCCAGGGGCAGATGCTGGATTCATACAAGCTGGCAAGAAAAATTAAGCTAATATTTTCAAAGAACTTCTAAAGACTAAGTGCGTACTAGCACAAGAGTAGAGAACCCATGGGAGCCACAAACCCCAGAGAAATTGAAACCCACTTAGAAGCCTGGCCCCACAGAACTCACCTGGTACTCATAAGAAAGACAGAGCGGAGCGGGGCAGGGCAGGAGTGGAGAAAGGTTCTCTCATGGTACAGTCCTGGAGTAGGGGGAAGAGCAGCTGCTATAGACAAAATCAGAAGTCTCACCAGGATTCCTCTCTCATCTTTCCACTATGGAATAAAAGCCACAAGCCACTTGGGAAAGAGCAGCAAATCCCATCACCCTCAGACCACAGGTAGAGACACATTAAGGTGAGTGAAAAGAACAGAATAAAAACTACCACCGCTGGGGAAGAGGTAGAAAGAAGTCCTGGAGTCATACCAGTAGAAATCCCCTAACTCTGAGGGAGGGGCAAGATTACCAAGAAGGCCCTAACCCAAGACACAGGAACATATCACCTGCCTAAGACAGAGGCTGTTCCAGAACAGCAGAAAGCAGAAACTTCCAACACAACAACACCATATGAGCAAACACCAAGTAATGAATAACATCAGGCTCCTTCTGGGAAAGGGCCAACAGCCTGAAAACAGAGACCCTCTCTGAGGTACGGGCAACGAGAAGAGACTTGAAGCTGAAGATGGAGCAGATTTTGACAAAGCTCTGTAGCAAACAAGCCCCTACCCTAAACACAATGTAATAATAGAGGGTTTTGAAGGCTATACTACAAGGAGATAACAATAACAACAACAGAACCGAAATCCAGCTCATATTCTGACTAAATTGACTCAACCCCTTCACACTAAAGGCCCAGCACTAGAAAAGACTCACCTACTTCCAGGCAGACATACTATTTACTTCCCCTACATATGATGTTCAATTTTCAGTCTAAAATACAAGAAAAGCAAAAAAGCAGAAAGGAAAAATACACTGTCAAGACACAAAGCAATCAAGAAAGCCAAACTCAGATATGACTCAAGTGTTAGAACTATCACATAAGGAATTTTAAAATACTATGATTAATATGCTAAAAACATATTAATAGTGGAAGAAGGGAGAAACATGCATGAATTGATGAAGAATTTCAGCAGAGAAACTGAAATAAATTTTTAACCAAATTAAAATGCTAGAAATGAAAAACAAGGTAACAGAGATGAAGAATACTTTTGATGGCCTAATCACCAGACTTCACACAACCAAAGAAAATATTAGTCAACCTGAAGACTATGTCATTAGATACGACTACCCAAACTGAAATACAAAGAGAAAAAAATAAAGAATGAAGGGAAGAAAAAGAACATTCAAGAGCTGTGGGATGATATCAAATGGGCTAGTATTTGTATAATTGGAATACCAGAAGAAGGAGCAAGAGAAAATGGATTAGAAGAAATATTTGAAAAGATGATGGCACAGAATTTTCCAAAAGTAATGAAACTTACTAAATCACAGACACAAGAAGGACAGAGAACACCAATAAAAATGAATACCAGAACACACACATACACATATGCAGTACAAATATAAACGTACACACACACACACACACACACACACACACACCTAGATATATGCTGCTGAAAACCAAAGATAAAGACAAAATCTTTAAGGCATCCAGTGGGAAAAAAAGACACATTATATGCAGAGGAACAAAAGTAAGAATGACAACATGCTTCTCATAGGAAAACTATACAAACCACAAGACAGTGAAATGGAAACCTTAAAGTGCTAAAAGAAAAATAACTGTCAACTCAGAACTCTATACGTATCTAAAATATATTTCAACACTAAATAAGGAGTATTTTTCAGACAAACAATAACTAAGATAATTCATTAGCTGCATATATGCACAAGAAAAGTTAAAGAGTGCTTCAAATGACATAAATGATGTAAATATAGAATTCTTTTTTTCTTATTTTAATCACTCTAGGAGATAACCAACCAACTAAAGCAAATATCAAATATCAGCATATTGAGTATTTATTAAATATGTAACAACAGAAAAATAAAGGATGGGAAGGAAGAATTGGGAGTACACTGTTGTAACGTCATCTAACTATACCTGAAGCAGTACAATATTATTTCAAGATAGACTGCGATTAACTAAAGATATATGTTGTAAAATCTTAGGATGATCATTAAACTTTTTTTAAAAGAGATAAAAATAATGAGCCCATAGTGGAGATGAAATGGAATCACAAAAAGATTCAATTCAAAAGAATGCAGAAAAAAATAGGATAAAAGAAACAAAGAATAGATGAAACAAATAGGAAAAAATCTAACAAAATGACAGATTTTAATTCATTATCAATAATTACATTAAATACAAACAGTTTAAACATACCAATTAAAAGTAAAAGATTGTCAATTTGGATAAAAAAGCAGGACCCAATTATATGCCACGCACAAGAATCCCACTATAAAGATAAAGATAGATTTAAAGTTAAAGAGTAGAAAAGAACATGTCATGCCAACAGTAATCAAAAGAAAGCTGGAGTAGCCATATTAATATCAAAGTAGACTTTAGGTCAAGAAATACTACCAGGGATACAAAAAGGTACATTATATAATGACCAAGAGGTCAATTCATCAAGAAGACATATATTTCTAAAATGTGTATGTATTTAACAACAGAGCTTCAAACTACATGAAGCAAAAACTGAAAGAACAGAAAAGAGAAAAATAGCCAAATCCGCAAATAGAGTAACCAACAGAACAAAATAAGTAAACAAAATCAGTATAAAAATAAGTATACAGGAAAACAGCCTCAAACAACTTGAAGTAATTTATAGAACACTGTATCCAATAACAGCAAAATACGCAGTCTTTTTAAGTACACATGAAACATTCAACAAGTTAGAACATGTTCAGGATCATAAAACAAACTTTAATATTTTTAAACTAAAGTAATACAGAGTATGTCCTCAGACCACAACTGAATTAAACCAGAAATTGGTAACAGAAAGTTATCCAGAATATTCCCAACATTTGGAACCTAACCTATACACTTTTAAATAAACAATGCATCAAAAAGGAAGTCAAAGGGAAATTAGGAAATATTTTAATATAATGAAAATAAAAACAACATATTAATATTTTTGGATGTAGACAAAGCAGCATTTAGAAAAATGCATCCATTAAATGATTATATTAGAAAAAAGAACAAATTATACCCAAAGCAAGCAGAAGGAAGAAAATAATAAATAACAGAATTCAATAAAATTAGGAACAGAAAAACAATAGGGAAAAATTAATGAAACCAAAAACTAGTTCTTCGAAAAACATATAGACATATAGATAGTCCTCTACTCAGACAGACCCCACACCCCTGGAAAAAATGAAGATAAAAATTACCAATATCAGGAAACAATGGAGACTACTATATATCCTACAAACACTAAAAGGATAACAAGAAAATACTATGTCCATAAACTTAACAACATAGATGAAATGAAAAAAAACAATCCTTGAGAAACACAAACCGCCAAAAGTCACTCAAGAAAGACAGACATCTTGAATAATCCTATACACACTAAAGAAACTGAATTTTTATTTCAAAATCTTCCAACAACAACAAAATTCCAAACTCAGCTGACTTCAATGGAAAATTCTAGCCAACATTTAAGAAATAAATACTGATATAACACAAACTAGTCCAGACTATAAAAAAGGAGAAACATTACACAACTCATGTTATGCGTCCAGCATTACCCAGATACCAAAAGTAGACGAAGATATTGTGAGAAAAGAAAACTATAGACTAATATCCCTAATGTAAATTGATAAAAATTCCTCAACAAAATATTAGCAAGTCAAATCCAGCAATATATGAAAAGAATAGTACATCACGACCAAGCAGATTTTACCCAGGTATGCAAGACAGGTTCGACACTCAAAACTTAATCAGTATAATTCATTTCAACAGATTAAAAAAAAATCATATGATCAGCTCAACAGATGCAAAACTGCACTTGACAGAATTCAACATCCTTTTTGATTAAAAACTCTCAACAAATTGGAATAGAAAGAAATTTCTTCTATATAATAAAGAGCATCTACAGAAAGCTACATCTAACTACTAAGTAACAGTGAAAGACAAAGATTTTCCATTAAACCCAGGATCAAGGCAAATATACCCACTTTCACCATTCTTATTTAACATGATAATATAGTGTAATCAGTCCAGAAAAAGAAATAATAGACATGGGTATTGAAACGCAATAAATAAAACTGTCATTTGTGTGATTATATTATTATCTACGCAGAAAATCCCAAAATAGCTATAAAAAAGCAATTAGAGGTGGGGCTTCCCTGGTGGCGCAGTGGTTGAGAGTCCGCCTGCCAATGTAAGGGGACATGGGTTCAAGATCTAGTCCGGGAAGATCCCATGTGCTGTGGAGCAACTAAGCCTGTGCGCCACAACTACTGAGGCTGTATTCTAGAGCCCGCGAGCCACAACTACTGAAGCCCACGCCCTGAAACGGGAGAGGCCACCGCAATGAGAGGTCCGCGCACCACAACGAAGAGTAGCCCCCACTCACTGCAACTAGAGAAAGCCCACGCACAGCAACGAAGACCAAGTGCAGCCAAAAATAAATAAACACATAAATAAAATTTTTTTAAAAAAAGCAATTAGAACTCATCACTGAGTTTAGGGAGGTTGCAAAATACAAGATTATATACAAACATCAATGGCATTTCTATATACTAGCAAGTAGCAGTTGGACATTTAAAGTTATAGATATACTATTTACAATTAAATCCAAGAAAAGGGAAATACTTAGGTATAAATCTAACAAAATATGTATGAGACCTGTATGCTGGAAACTACAAAACAGGTGAAAAAAATTAAGAACTAAATAAATGAAGTGGTATACAATGTTCGTAGATTTAAAGACACATTATTTTTTTTTAACATCTTTATTGGAGTATAATTGCTTTACAATGGTGTGTTAGTTTCTGCTTTATAACAAAGTGAATCAGTTATACATAAACATATGTCCCCATATCTCTTCCCTCTTGCATAAAGACACACTATTATTAGCATGTCATTCTCTCCAAACTGATCTATGGATTCAACAAAATTCCAATAAAATTCTCAACAAATTTTTTTGTAAAAATCAGTAAGCCTAATCTAAAAACTATATGGAAACAACTAGAATGGTCAAAACAATTTTTAAAATATAAAATTGAGGGCCCACCTGATTTCAAGACCATAATGCTATAGTCATCAAGACAGTGTGTTATTAGAAAAAGAATACAAATGTAGATTAATGGGAAAATATAGAGTCCAGAAATAGACCCACACGTATATAGATAATAGATTTCTGACAAAGATATCAAAGCAAACAATGGAGAAAGTATAGTCATTTCAACAAATGGCATAGGAATTATTAGTCACCTACATGGTGGGGGGAGGGCTTAATCCACACCTTGCAGCATATAAAAAATACCTCAAAATAGATCATAGCTCTAAATGCAAAATCCATAACTTTAAAATTTCTAGAATAAAACACAGGAAAAAAAATCTTTCTGACCCTGGGTTATAGAAAGATTTCTTAGATATGATACCAAAAGCACAATTCATAAATGAAATACTTGATAAGGTGGATTTCATTTAATTAAGAATCTCTGTTCTTTGAGGGACATTGTTAAGAGAATGAAAATTCAAGCCACAAAACTGGGAGAAAATATTTTTAAAGTACATTCCTCATATTCAGAATATAAACATAGTTCCCAAATCTCAAAAATAAGAAAACAAACAATTCAATGAAAGTGGGCAAAAGATTTGAAGACCCTACAAAGAAGTCATACAGATTACAACTACATGAAAATATGCTCAGTGTTGCTAGTTATTAGGGACATGCAAATTAAAGCCAAACGGGATGTTAAAACCTATGAAGGGTCTACGATTTTATCCTACTTGCATCTAACAAGTTTGCCTGCTACTGTTTTATAGATGTTGGCAGAGATGCAAGACTTCTGGGTTAGAGACAAAGGACAATTTACTACTCACAGTACCTCCAAGTACCATGGGGGTAATGCAGAGGCTTGGCCCAGATAGATTCCGTGCGTGCAATGGGTTTATGTCGCCAGGGAACACCAAGCTTGGAAAACCTCTACCATTTGCAAGCAAATTTGCCTAAGCTTTGCCCTGAAGAGAGACATTAACTTTATTAGATTGGACAGCAAACAAATATCCCCTGTGCTCTGGAGGGACACACTATCTTCCAAGGCTGTCATACAAACACCCTTGAAAAGATAATCCAAAACAAAAGGCTGTTTGTGGCTCTGCCCTGCTCATAGGACATGCAAGACACCGATGGAGAATTATCTCCCAACGTGAGTTATCACCACACACCTATGAGAATGGCTAAAAAATAATAATAATAATACCACAAAGTGTTGGTGAGGATATGAGTGACTGGAACTCTCATACCTAACTTTTGAGAATGCAAAATTGTACTCTGGAAAACAGTGGATTTTTTTTTTATAAAGTTAAACATATACTTTCCATATGACCCAGCAATCCCACTCATAGGTATTCACCTAATTGAAAACATATTCACACGAAAACCTATTTTGCAAGTGTTTATAGTAGCTTTATTCATAATGCTAAAAACTGGAAACAACCCAAACATCCCTCAGCTGCTGAATGGATCAACAAACTGCGGCCTTCCTGCAATGGAATACTATTTAGCAATAATTAAAAAAAAAAAAGCAAACCAGTGGAATACATGACAACACAGATAAATCTCAAGGGTGTTACAATAAGGGCATTATGAAAATAGCCAGCCTCAAAATGCAGCCTCATATATAACTGATTCATTTTGTTGTGAAGCTGAAACTAACATACCATTGTAAAGCAATTATACTCCAATAAAGATGTTAAAAAAAAAAAAATGCAGCCTCAGACTGCATGATTCCATTTACATGACAGGCTGGAAAAGGCAAACAAGAGAAAGAGAAAACATACCAGCAATTTCCAGGAGCTGGAGGTAGGGAAAATGACTGGCCCCAGAGGGACTTGAGTGATAGAACTATTTCATACCTGGATGGTGGTGGTGGTTAGAAGACCACGTGTGTCTGTCAAAACTCACAGAACTGCGTACTACAGAAGGATGAATTTTACTGTATGTAAATTATAACTTTAAAAAGGGTGGGGGTCGGAGAGTTATATGTGTAAACTCTAGAATCAGACTACCTGAGCTCTGCCTCTTTCTAAATGTCAGTCTTGGGTAGAGTTCCAAATTCTAATCATCAATTTTCTCAACTGTGAAGTGAGAATAATAATAGTATTTACCTCGTAGAGCTGTTAGCTTTCCTTGTTGTTCCATCAGTAATTATTATCTGATGTCCTGTTATATACCTAACATTGTGTTTGATAGTAAGGATACAGAAATGAATCTGTGACACGGCTGCTGGCTTCCAGAAGGCTACAATCTAGTGAATCAACATTTCCCGAATGAACAAATGAACACAATTGTTTAACTGCCATTAGATTATGACAATGATTACAAAAATTAACAGAAGCCAGTGTTAAGCATCTATGGAGCCAAATTCATGCTAATAATTTTAAATATAGTTCAACTTTAGCAAGAATTTTCTAAAATAGGAATAGAAATTTCAAGTCAAATCTAAGAAATCCTAATAGTAGTCCAGACATTTCTAGGATTATCTCTATAGATAATTTTAAAAAGCTTGCAATTGCATTTATTTATAGTTTATCAGATTCAGAAAGAATATTAGGCTACCTTGGTTCACGAATTCATTCTAGCATTTAATACGTTAATTTGAGTAAGAGTATCAAGAAAGCATTATATATATGTGGAATCTAGAAAGACGGTACAGATAAACTGGTTTGCAAGGCAGAAATAGAGACACAGATGTAGAGAGCAGACATGTGGACACCAAGCGGGGGAAGGGGGAGTGGGATGAATTGGGAGATTGGGATTGACATATAAACAACAGCATATATAAAATGGATAACTAATGAGGACCTGCTGTATAGCACAGGGAACTCCACTTCACTATACATTAGAAACTAACACAACATTGTAAAACAACTATGCCCCAATAAAAAAAATTTTTTTTAAGAAAGCATTATAAAAAGAATATGAAATTATATTTCTTCATTTACTAAGACTGTATGTACCTGGATAAAACATTCCTCTAAAAAGATAAAGCTAAGAGGAATCACTGAAAATGGATGAAGACACTAAGAAAGTATTCCAGAAAAGTCTGCTCCCTCCAACGAGAAGAGAATTAATGCGTTCACCTTCTACATTAAAAGATCTGAAAACCTGCATAAGCTATGTGTGCCATTACAAACACACATCCTATATACACATCCAGCACCTTTCTCTGCCTATCATGTGTCTCTCTGTCTCTCAATAAAATGGAATGTCCTTACTTCAGGCTTAGAGTAACAGAAGCGTGAGAAATTTATGCCAGAACATACTACAGCTACTTTTATAGAGTTAATTACATTTTCACCATATTCATTATGCATTTATTGAAGGCCCATTATATGCTCAGTTCTGACAGGATGAAGCTCTATAGGCAGTTTGTTTTAAATGTGTCCTTTCCATTCAAGGCTAGAAGAAAAGCGAGCTATTCTTATTCCAAAGATTTCCTATCTACTGTCATCTCACATCACGTCTCAGTACAACACTGTGAGAAGAGTTCTTGGAGTGTTATCAACTCAAAATTTTGCAACAAGTATGGCTTTTTGCACAGGATTTCACACTGAATAATATAGTAACATCTAGAGATTCCTAACCTAGTTTAAAAAAGAGAGAATATTTTAAAAGATGTTTTAAACAGTATGACATATGCACTAGGGGCTTCTCAAACAGAACCCACAGACTCGCTTTTCACCATTTCACTTGCTCTGAACTATTGTTTTGGAATATGGAGCCCACCAATGTGGATCTTCCAAAGTTCTATATATTGAAAATATTCCTAAGGATTACAACTCTCATTAAGAAGCCAGTATGTGGAAAGGTATAAGAGACAAAAATAAAATTCAAATGATAACTAAAACAAATAAAAATAAAATGAGTAGAAATGTCCTTTGGACAAACCCATAGAAAATGATCACTGGCTAGCTTACCTTGCATTTTTCCATTAATGTTTTCTAAAATACCAGAGAGGTGGCTGTCAAAGCCCTGTTGAAGGCCACTCCTTTGCTTTTCAAGGTGATGTTCTTCCTCGGCAATAGAAGAAAGCACATGTGGTGGCTTTTGGTCATCAAGGGTCTGACTGGGCCACTGGGTCACTACGGAACAGGCGTCCTTTGCATGCTGGCTAAGTCTGGGGCTTGAACTTTGGGCAGAGTCCTGCAAATCACTGTTACAACAGGAGAAATGATCCACTTCAAGAAACAAGGAATTTATGTCCTCTTGACTCCAACTGCTTTGTTCTTCATCTTCAAAGTAAGTTTCCTGAATCTGAATATCATCTAAGTCCTGGTCTAGCTTGTCACTCAATTTAGAGTCTTGTTTGTTGAAGTTAACCAGCAAAGCAGATAACGTATCTCCTGCTTGCTGGAGAGCTTCATAAACCCGATATATCCAGGAAGAGAGAGGCTGGAAGAGGTTCTGAGCATCCTGAGACGCCATTATCAACAGTATGGCCAACTATCTGATGTCTACAAGTCCACCTGTTCCGTTCCTTCAATACTCTGGACTTAATGTGAACTACAGAACAAGCATGATGAGAAATTAAATTGGAGGTCTCTCAATGGCTGTGAATATTTCACTCTCAAAACTTCTCAGCTGAAACAGAGGAAAGAAATACTTACACCTGTTAAAGTTACAACCTCAGGCCCATCATCAGATTCCTACAATCAATGTCAAACACTATATGGGGACAAAAAGGGGTCATCATTGAAATCCTTAAGGCAGCTAAATAAAAACGACTGTAAAAGTCTAAAGGTATCAATAAATTGTTTCAATGCCTGTTCACCTCTGCAGACATGTGCAAAACTTCCATTAGCACTAATGGGCTCTATTCCTGTGGACTGAGAGAAGTCTATCCCCATAGACCGTACTTAACAGTGTAAAAAGGATAAATGAATCTTCATTAAGAGGCGGCCGGACATGACATTTCAAAATACAAGAAAGGTTGGATGCTTCATCTATGAATCTGCAGATCACAGAAAGCAGGCTAATAAGCATCTCTGCTTCATGACACGAAGATTCATCCTTTCAAAGGAAATGTGTGCCTGGAATTAAAAAGCTTTTAGCAAATCTTAGAGCAGGATTTTATATTTTTATGCAATTTCTAGAAATTACACCTATTCTTGGGAAACAACCAACCTCTGAAAGACTGAGGGTGGCAAGTAGGTTACACAGCTTATTGGAGACATGTCCAGAGCGTTTTGTTGCTTCTGTCTGTGTTCCAACTGCCCAAAGACAGCCCTCTACAACCTGTGAGACTCCTGGGAGACACCCCTTCCCACGAGATTCATAACCTGAAGGAGGCTCAGCTACAGGATGGCGACAGAGCAACAGGGCACAATGAACACTCCAGGGCTAAAGATCTATACTTTCACGGATATGCATGAATACACACAGATATACAAACATGTACACATATACCTGTGTATACATAACCATATGTTATGTGCATTATGTGTGTACACACTTATTGCCTTTACACTGCTCATCAACAGCTCAGGATGAAGGTTATACATGACAGCAGAGCCTAAATTCCTGCTTGCACTTAATCACCCCATCTCTTTTATAGTAATAGCTTCCTTCTGACCAAATCTATCAGGAATCCTGTAAATTTCAGCCATCTTGACCTCAGGCTGCTACATGTGACATGACTGCCTACATCCTCCTAAAAACTTCTCTTTAGATTCTGTGCGAGCCACACATTGATTCATTCAATAAACAAATATTGATTAAATGCCTATTAAGTGCTGGGCACAATGCCAGGTATAAGGTAACCCTGAGGTTTCTATCCCCATGGAGCCCACATTCCAGTTAAAGGGAAACAGCTCTCTGCACTTTCCTGACTCTGAATAATTCATGTGTCTGTCTTTCAGGCTCTTCCTGGTCTAAACACCAACTACATATATGCAATCACTCATTGTCCTACAGTTTCCCCTCTTCCCCCTTAATACTCATCACCTGGGAAAGTTGACCCATCCATAAGTCTCAATTAGCACTTTTTAAAAATTCTAAAATATACATCTCCAGCCCTTAATTCAATCCCTCTTTCCAGACTTGTGTCTGGTTATCTAAGCCAGTGGTTCTCAAACTCTGCTGTGTCAGAATCACCTGGCGAGCTAATAAAAAACACAGAGGCCCAGGCTAGTTGAAGGAAAAAGGCTCTGGACCTTTACATTTTTGTCAGGTTCCCCAGGTGATTCTGACAACCACCAACGTTTGAGAAATGCTGATCTAAGGAAATAGCTACACTGGGACAACTCACCAAAATCTCAACTTCAGCTCATCAAAACCTAGCACATCACTTTTGCTACAACAAATGTTCAACACTCTAGACTCACATTTTAGTGGTTGTGAATTTCTCCCTTCAACCCTCCCCCTTTCCATTCCTTCCATCCCAAGTTCTGCTAATTTGAGGTCTATGAAGACTCACTTCCATTACATTTTGTATAGTTATCATCTTTCCCCACACTCGAATTTCCTCAGAAATTACATACCTAATTGGTTTCAGTCTCTAATCTTCCCTGGCCTCAATCCATCCTCTAGGTTTGCTCACCAAACCTGATATTGCATCGGGTTTATTGCCTGTCTCCTCCCCTAGAATGGAAATTCCATGAAGGCAGGGATTGTCTGTTTTGTTCTCTAGTTTATCCCCAGTGCCTGCAAGTATGCTGAGCACATAGTAAATGCTCAATAAATGAATTAACAAATCCTATTTAAAATTGTGCAAAAACAGTGTCTAGCATATATTATGTACTCAAATGTGTTAAACTGATTAATAAAACCTACTCAGAACTGTGGAAAACATCTTAATGTTACCATACAAATCCCCTGCTTGGTTACACTCAAGAGTTCTTTCAATATTTGTTCCACCGCATTTCACCACCCACAGGGTTTTTTTGTTTGTTTGCTTTTCCTCCACAAATATTTTGCTTAAATTAATATGCTTTGGGGCAACCCAGACCTACAAAGTTCCCTGAAAAAACACTGTATCACTGTGCCTTAGGTACAAGAAACTTTTTAAGATAGAAATGACATATTTTCCTTAATAATCCAATCATCTTTTTTATTGTTCTTTTATACAGAGAAAACTTTTTTTCATATACAACCCAAAATATTTGAATCTATGCCAGCATTTTTTTTTTTTTTTTGGTGGTACGCAGGCCTCTCACTGCTGTGGCCTCTCCCGTTGAGGAGCACAGGCTCCGGACGCGCAGGCTCAGTGGCCATGGCTCACAGGCCCAGCCACTCCACAGCATGTGGGATCTTCCCGGACAGGGGCACGAACCCGTGTCCCCTGCATCGGCAGGCGGACTCTCAACCACTGCACCACCAGGGAAGCCCTACGCCAGCATTTTCTTTTCCAATCTTGGAACTAGTAACAACCCATGCTTTCGGTCTTGTGTCTCCATGTCTTCTGAAATCTCTGTCCATCAAATCCTCATGGCAATACTTTTTAAAATAAATCTTGTATAACTCCCCTAGTTTAAAAACAAACCAACTACAAAAAAAAAAAAAAAACCTACTGTGGCTTCCTATTTCTTCTACTGCAAAATTTGAGCAATAGCAAACGTTAATTCATATTTGTTCACACAGAATTTTTAAAAATTTAATTTGAATGCCTCCAATTCACTACAGTCCTCACCTCTTCCTGCTGTTTATACCCATTTGCTTCACTCATTTCTGTGTAGCCTGCCTGACCCCTGGAGGCATTTAGTTTTCCAGTTCTACCCTGTAGGATAAAGTTTACATTCTCTACCATGGCAAACAAGAGGAGAGATGCTCAAAAAAATTAACAACCAGCATTGTCTTACTGCCCTTACTGCTAGAGCGGGGGAGGTGGTCCCTAAAGGCCTCCAGCTGGGTGTCAACTCTTTAATTGCTGAAGTACTAGCTGTGAGGAGGTCTGGGAGGTGAAACAGGACAGTGGGAGGGGTCTCAGATCAATGGCTATTTATCAACCAGCTTGGAACTATTTCAACATTTGCACAACTCACAGGGCCCTACCTTTTGTCCTCACTGAATGTCCAGCTGTGTGTGAGCTGTTCCCACTAATACCACCCCACAGTGGGAACTCAGCCGTTCCCCACCACTCCTCACTCTGAAGTCCTATTTACCCATAACACTAACACACTAAGCATTTTCCAAAGTGACTGTGCTCTTTCCTGACCTCTGTTTGCTCTGCCCAAGGTGCCTTCTCTTCCTACCCTGCCTGGTAAAGACTTATTCTTTAAAATGAAACTATTATGTTAACTCTTTATCTATAATCAAAGGTGTGGCGTCAGAGTGCTTTGAATGTGCCTTTATAAGGTTTTACTTGTTGTGATAATTATTGGTCAATCTTTCTCTTCCAATGGACTCTGAGACCGTAAGTGCTGGGACTGTGTTTATACTTTATAGCTCCAGAACCCACACAGGGTAGGGACACTGTAAAAGTTTGCTGAGTGAATGAATGAAAATTACTAATGAAAACTTCTAATGCTGAGTAGCCCTCATTCCTTTGTTTTTCTTCATCTGTAAAGTAGATGACCTCTAACAGTTCCTTTCCACTTTAAAACCCAAGAATTTACCAGTGTGGGGCAAAACGCATTTTAATACTGAGGCTGGATGTAGTATTCAGCAGTAAGTCACCTTTTCAGGGACTGGTTCTTTATTTTTGCCAATAACCATTGTCAGATGATCTCAGAGTGATGGAAAGAGACCAAATCTCAGTCTATATATGAAAGGTTGTCCAGTTGTTATATTCCAAAATAGTAAGACAAAAGGGCACCTACAACTAGAATCTGAAAAATTACCAAGCTAGCAACTCTAGAGAACTTTCATTTTATAATAAAGCAGTCTGAAGCCAAAAGGGCTAAGAGCTGGCAGAGTAACCATGGAGATACCTTTGCTGCATAGGTAAATTTCAACTTAATTGGTGGAACATGACAAGTGTAATACCAGTTATATACCTGGTATCCTTGTTTTCTAAGTGGTAAGAAAGCCCCCAAAACTAAGTTGATTCTGGTGCTCTAATAAAATTTTTTTAATAAAAAATAAAATAAAACCACATGAGAAATAAAGAAGAAAAGATGGTCTAGGTCCCTGGATTAGAAGAGAAAATACATATACAGTCTGTGGTAGCTGAGAGGGCTCATTATTTGAATTAAAATAGTTGATGAATTTTCATTAGTATGAGAAGTATAAAACAAAACAACAAAAAACGTGTATATGTGTGTTTAACATACAAGCTCCTACCACAAACATGACCAGGGCCTCTCAAAATACTTAGAATAAACTAGCAATCTAATAAAGAATTAGTAACAACTGATAAATAAAGATGAAAGGAAAGCCACTGATAAATTCCTAGGGGCTATATTTCTTTAAATTTCGTTTTAATTAGAATTACATTTTAATTATAAAAGTTTTCAATTAAGGTCATTTCAAACACAGGAAATGACTAAACAGTAAACATTAAAGAGTTTTGCTTATGCATGGGGAAAAACTATCAAATTCCTGAGCCATATGTTTTCTCACATATTTTGATCATCCTGACCAAGGGTAATTGTGAACAGAGAAGAAGTGTACCATCCCCAGAATAATAGTGCCCATGGTCTTTTAAAGGCTGTTAGGTAGTCTTTCTGAACTCACTTCCTATCTGATGACAGATGCTTGGCTGGAAGAAGAGAGTGATGACCTAAGAAGGAAACCAGCTTCTAGGAGCTATGCCTTAAAAATCTATGTTATTTTGGTGAAATCTCAAGTGGAAGCCTGTAAGCATGTGTGGTTTTTAAAGGATTATCAGCTCCTGGAGAGAGTCAGATACATTCTGAGAGAAAAGAAAATCTCTCCAATGATATGGCCCCCAGGTAACCAAACCCCAAATCAACATCTTATACAAGTTCATCTACTGAAGTGTGTTAATGTTTAGCATTTTTCAAAGAAGAAATCACTTTGGAAAATCTACTCTTCTTATTCTCTACCAAGAACTGTAGGGCAATCATAAGTAAAAGTCAACAATACTGGGCTTATGTAAAGTGCCTTCTCGCAGCCATTATTTAACTTCCTTGTGTCATCTGTTAGATGTGGGTTATTTATTAGGGTTCCCTGGAGTAGTGATGGGGCTAATTAAGTCTATAATTTTTATGACGATTATCATGCCTTTAGGAGAAAGGCATTTTGCATTACCTAGCATGAACAAGAAGGCTTAGAAAGATGAATAATACATGGAGTCAAAATAAGAACTATAAAATGGGCTGCAAGCCATCTTTAACATGATTTCAAAGAGTCTACAGGTGTTTTCTGTTAAGAGCAAATTTGTTATGTGGGTAGGAAAATGTGCCATTGAGATGAAATATCTTTCGTAGCATTTGTCCAAAATGTGTTCTAAATGCTGGACTCTTAACAAATATAAAAATGGACTACTCAAGACTCTTGATGTTAGCAATATGGATATAATACAGCCATACTGTCAATGCTGAGGAATGGGCAATCCAACAGACCCTTCACCACTGGCCTTCAGAGGGATAATAAGCATAAAGCAAAATATGAAACTGCCCTCTAATTGAAATATACTTTGGTCAGTAGACACTGAGAAAAATGAGTCAGTGTGAAAAAAGCAATGGCTTTGGAATCACACAAAACAAGGCTTAGTGTTGGATCTTCCCTCAATTACGGCACAGCACGGGGCCAATCAGGTTACCTGGGTGCACCTAAATGTCTTGATCTGTAACATGGAGAACACTACCCCCTGCCTTGCAATTCACTATGGAAATTAGATTGCACAATGTTTCTAAAGCACTTGGAACAGAGCCCAGTACATAACAGGCGCTCAATATCATTTATTCATTACTAAACTCAAATTTGTGACATTTTAAAAGGTAAAAGTATATTAAACTTACAATCTTTTCCCTGATGTGGTAAGACCTCAGAAAAAAGATACTATAATTATAACTAACATTTGCCAAACACTTCTCAGTATGCAATGCTTTTTGACAACTTATATGAATTAAAAACTCTTTGTGAAGAATATTAGCCTTCCTATTTCGCAGTTGAAAAAACTGAGGCACAGAAAGAGTAAGTGACTTGCCCCAAGGGTCATACCTATAATAAAGAGTGGGGCTGCTATTCCAACTCTCCTTTGTTGAATTCCAAATTCTTGCTTTAACTGCTATTCCACATCTTCACAAAATGCCAACAAGACAGTGAAGACACTAGAAATAAAAAATGTGGCACCCCTAAGATCATAGAAGCACTATTTACAATAGCCAAGACATGGAAACAACCTAAATGTCCATAGAGACAACCTAAATGTCCATCGACAGATGAATGGATAAAGAAGATGTGGTACATATATAAAATGAATACTACTCAGCCATAAAAAAAAATGAAATAATGCCATTTGCAGCAACATGGATGGAGCTAGCGATTATCATACTAAGTGAAGTAAGTCAGAAGAGAAAGACAAATACCATACGATATCACTCATGTGTGGAATCTAAAATATGACACAAATGAACTTACCTATGAAACAGAAACAGACTCGCAGACATAGAGACACACTTGTGGTTGCCAAGGGGATGGAGGCTGGGGGAGGGAAGGATTGGAGTTTGGGGTTAGTAGATGCAAACTATTATATACAGAATGGATAAACAACAAGATCCTACTGTATAGCACAGGATATATTCAATATCTTGTAATAAACCATAATGGCAGCCACACAGCACAGGGAGATCAGCTCGGTGCTTTGTTTCCACCTAGAGGAGGGGGATAGGGAGTGTGGGAGGGAGATGCAAGAGGGAGGGGATATGGGGATATGTGTATATGTATAGCTGATTCACTTTGTTATACAGCAGAAACTAACACACCATTGTAAAGCAATTATACTCCAATAAAGATGTTAAAAAAATGAATAGTAAAAAGAATGTATGCATATGTATGACTGACTGAATCACTTTGCTATACACCAGAAACTAACACGACATTGTAAATCAACTATACTTCAATAAAATAAAATTTTTTAAATGTAACATATTTTCCTAATAAGTAGTCAATGTGGTGTTCAAATCCAGGTTTGCAGGACTCCAGGGTCTATTCTCATCCTGTTTCCACTCCACCTTGGCTACCTATTCCACTAATGAAACTCTTCTAAAAATAAAAACTTTTGCAACATTCCAAAATAAGTATGATAAAATAAAAAAAATTACACTTTTCCGAAGTAAGTATAAAAGTAAAGTAAAAAAATATTCTAAACTACTAAGTCAAGGAAGACTTATTTTAATCTTTTTTTCTTTTTTTTTATGGCTGTGTTGGGTCTTCGCTGCTGCGCATGGGCTTTCTCTAGTTGCAGCGAATGGGGGCTACTTTTCGTTGCGGTGCATGGACTTCTCATTGCAGTGACTTCCCCTGTTGGAGAGCACGGGCTCTAGGCACACAGGCTTCAGTAGTTGTGGCTAGCGGGCTCTAGAGCATAGGCTCAGTAGTTGTGGCACACACGCTTAGTTGCTCAGCAGCATGTGGAATCTTCCCCGACCAGGGCTCGAACCCGTGTTCTCTGCATTGGCAGGCAGATTCTTAACCACTGCGCCACCAGGAAGTCGCCAGAAGACATTTTAAAATCTATTTTTCAAACTCCATGCAACAGAAAGCTTTGTATATGAACATGATGATCTCAAAAAGACTTGAGTTGACCCAACAAGAATTTTTAATTGCTCAAGGTTTTTGCCACTGTAGCAATAACATCCTTTAAATATTCTCCAGGGGCTTCCCTGGTGGCGCAGTGGTTGGGAATCCGCCTGCCAATGCAGGGCACACGGGTTCAAGCCCTGGTCTGGGAAGATCCCACATGCCGCGGAGCAATTAAGCCCATGCGCCACAACTACTGAGCCTGTGCTCTAGAGCCCGCGAGCCACAACTATTGAGCTCAGGTGCTGCAACTACTGAAGCCCGCGCATCTAGAGCCTGTGCTCCGCAACAAAAGAAGCCACCGCAACGAGAAGCCCATGCACCACAACGAAGAGCAGCCCCCACTCCCCGCAACTAGAGAAAGCCTGCACGCAGCAACGAAGACCCAACACAGCCAAAAATAAATAAATAAAATAAATTTTTTAAAAAGAGAAATGCCTTTATAAAAAAAATAATAAATATTCTCCAAATTTCATAAGCCCATTGAGTATTCTGGAGTATCTATTATATCCAAGGCAGAGATGTAAATATGCTTCACAAATACTCAGTGGTTATATAAACACATAAGTTCTTCAGCATTTCCAGAGGGACTATTTAATGTGGCTTTAATAATACAATTTTCTTAATAGATTGTCACTGCTCTTGCCCAGAAACCCATTTTCAGACACATATATAATATTTTTATTGAGAATTTAAGAATGAATTATATTTGATTAATATTTACCTTTCTAAAGACCCAACCATAATGAGGAAGAATCTCATTTTGCATTATCCTAGCTAATGTGATCACAATTAACTCCCGACAGGAATGTACCTGCGTTCCAAAGCCACTGGCACAGATCAACTGGCCCCAAATAAAGGAGATTCTGAAATCTCAAATAACATACACAGTACAAAGGAATGTAATTAGAAGGTAACATAACGAAATTGAGGAAGGCAAAATGCAGGCACAACTAATAGGAATTACTCTCAGACTATGAGATTTATCAGATTGTTGATTTTTGTCCCAAGAGATAGAAACATCATTCGTATCTCTTGAAAACGCACTAGGCTCAAAGATAAGGGAAAATTGTGGAACTGAGGTAATTGCAGCCCTCTAGAGATAAATTAAGCAATACTGTAAATATCAGCAATCATTTAGCGTTTGTTAAATTTTTTCATTAATTATAGAAGCAATATCAGCTTTATGAAAATTTGTTTTAAAAAAGAGGGGAAGATAATGTATAAACCCTCCACCTTAACCCAACTCTCATTATTTTTGCATATTTTGTCTGTAATTTTTCTTTGTAATTTACATCGAATGGTAATCATATTACATAGGAACCTAACAGTTCTCTTTTCTCCTATTTTTCATCTAGACCTCATCACCAAGACCTACCCATTCTTTCATCTCTTGAATCTACCTGCCTTCTCCCACCTGCACAGGTAATACCCAAATCCAAGTCACCATTATTTCCCAGCTGAACCACTTCAACAGCCTCTTAAGTGACTCCTTGCATTCTCTCCTACCCCCCACAAAGCCCCCACAGGACTTAGAAGGCTATATGCATGGTTTGACCTCTTGTCTGTAACCACTCTCTATTTGCTATTTTTAAGCATCTCACCACCTCCTTTCAGCATCTGACTTCACCAGGCTCCTCCCACTGGCTGAGAAAGCTCTCCTCCCTCTAGGCTTCCCTCCCCTCTCCCCTAAAGCCCATTCATCTCCTTTCAGGACTTAGCTTACACTTTGCTTTTCAGAATGCTTTGCTTGACAACCAACCCCCATAATCCAGACTCAATTTTATGTCTGGATTCTCTTCTAGTACTTCTTCTTCCTTCTTCTTATTAATACATTGTAATTGTAGCCTATTAATAACTTAGGTAATTATTTCTTTAAACAGCTGCCTTCCTCATTAAACTAGAAGCTACACAAAATCAGGCAGTGTGTTCATTTTTTCTTTGCCCTGTTGTCAGCATCCAGTCAAGTGACTACCATAGAATAGGTAGTTTCGAATCAATAGTTTCGAATATCTAAATACACACACAAGACAGTATTATATCCTACTTCTTTCATTTAACATTTTAAGGCATTTTGCATCTTTTTACAGGGTTTGTGTTTACCATTTTTAATGATTTAACATTTTTAAAACTAAATTTTCCATTAAAACCTGAATACCTTTTCCCAAATTCAAACCTATGAAAGTACTTATTTTTATAACAATATGCAATCTTTTACACCTCAAGAAAAAATTATCCAGTATTCTCCAACAGAATGAGAATACAGTTAAATTATATTAATTCAGACATCATAAATTTGACATTTATAAAAGCTTTGACGGGAGCTAGGGTAAAGCTTACTTCTGTATTTTCTATTAAAGTAAAAGTTAAAAGTAAGCTGGCTAAACAAAATCACCATCATCGTCACCCTCATCATCAAAATATTTCAGGGGACTATTTACCTTACAGTTCGTCTTATTGTTTTCATTAAGGGGTTAGGAGAAGGGCCCAATGGTTTTCTTTTCTAATCACGTCCCAGGTAATCCTCATGCTGTTGGTCCAATGACACACATGGAACGGCAAGGTTTTATTGAGGTATGATTTACAGGTCATAAAATTCACCTTTTCTGAACATACCCATTCTAATCATAAACAGTTCAATACTTTTTAATAAATTTATCAAACTGTGCAACCATCATTATAACCCAGTGTCAGAACATTTTCATTACCCCAGTAAGATCTCTAATGACTATATACAGTTAATCCCCATTCCCACCTCCAGCCCCAGGCAACCACAAATCCACTTTCTGTCTTTATAATTTGCCTTTCCTGGGCATTCCATATAAATGGAATCATACAAGAAAGAAAAAGATTATGAGAGACAGTGGAAGTAACACTAAAATAGATATGAGACACCATCAGCCAGTTCCACTTCTGCAACTATCTATGATCTTGGGAAAGATGTTTAATTCCCTAGACTCCCATTTCCTCACATGCAAAATGATAGAATTGGACTTGGAAAGTTGTCAGTATTCCTTGCAGATAAAATTCTAAATCAGCATCTTGGGGAGCTCCCCTGTGCCACCCTCCTTTCGACTTCGTACTATTGATGTCATCCAACACACATGAAATTCATTTTGCTTCAAACATAACTATGACAGACATCACAAATTCAACCACATCAAGCATATATTATAGAAGGCACTCGAGAAGTATTCATTGAATTAAACTGAACTGAATTTGGTTGGCCTCCACTAATTAAGTTTGCTTAATCCTATAAAATCTAGGAATGGTTTTTATAAGTTTCAAACTATTTGCAAAATGTTGGATGAATAAGCTTTTTCCTGGAGACAACGTTCCTATCTTTTTCAGAATCTCAAAAGGGCCCCTTTATCCCCACTGTCATTTCTATAAATAGCACAGATTGGTGAGATTAGTCTGTCTCCGAAAGGTACCCTGCCACCAACAATTAGGAGGGTCGAAAGGAGGGTGGCAAAGGGGAGCTCCCCAGGATGCTGATTTAGAATGTTATCTGCAAGTTTTCATCTGGTTCCCACTATGTTTGTGATGAGGGAAATAGGAATCTTTCATCTAATGAGATTTTCATTTATAGCCAGAAAACCATTCCAGCACAAATTATTAATCCATTGCACATGTTTCTGCTAGGTCCTGGGACATGGCCTCACGTTCTTACTTATATTGGCCCCCTTCTGTCTATGAATGAACACATCAATACTCTTAAGTTGGAACTCTCAACCTAGATCAATGCTAACAAAGGTTCAATATTTTTCCTTATGTTTTCATTTGTTTACACAAGCTACAAACTAAGCAGGCAGTAATACTGTTCATTACTGAAACGACAACTGCTACACATTTTATCTCCTTCGTTAGTGGTTATCAAAACAAGGTCTCCTGGGGTCCTTGATAACTGGGCTCTTAGAATAGTAATGCTGATAACATGAGAATGTGAATACTTCTGTGTCTGGCAAACATTAATAATCAGATCCCCGGGGATCCCATCAAAAGCAGCAGCCTTAATGGCATCTTTGTGGCTGCAAACGTAAGTAGGTTAGGTGGGTGGTGCATGATGTCTCTCAGGTCTGCCCAGCCAAAGTGGCCCCAATCAAAGAACACTTGAAAACATTCCTTTTACATTTCCCTTACCACTGGCAGGGAATTTCACGTAAGAAATGGGAACACTGTTTTCTAAGCATAGTAATGGATTCAAACATTCTTAACTAATTCTACATACATATGTGACCTATTTTATAACATTATATATAGTTATACAGACTGTATCTATTTAGTTAAACCAAAATACTAGTTATATTTCTATTTTAAGCCAAAAATTCCTGTCTTTTCCTTTTTCCTTCTCTTTCTTTTTTAATCCTTCCAATTTCTCACTAAAAGATGTGAAAGTTTGCTTGCTGAGGAATAACAAATACCTCTGCGGTCTTCTGTTAGCACAGCTCAGTTCAACTAGGATTTACTACCATCACCCATAATGAATGGGATACTACTTTCTAGTAGCAAAATACTAACATTTCATTCCAAAAAGCATACTAGTATAAATATGAGTCCTGCAATAGAGCAGCTAATGGAAAGGAAAACCCTCCAACTGATATAGAAAATGATGTCTCACACTGGTGTCCCATCTCTAAAAAGTCCCAAACAAAATACACATTTGGGGTTAGTTTCAGATTTGGGGGTGGGGGGATTCTAAATGGAACTCTTGCCCTAAAATGTTTTAAAACTAATACCAGTTAGGTCTTTGACTATAAAGCCTACCCATGGGAAAAACAAAAATTTGAAAGGACTCTGACATCTTTCCAAAATAGAATGATGAGCTACGAAGTACATCTTTAATAAGCATTACTTGTTAAGGGGCAGAAGAGTGATGGAGAGATTTGGGAAGATCAAAGACCAACTTAACAACAACAACAACAAAAGAAGCTTTCTGCTTAAGAGTCCCAGTAAGACACTGAGAGCTTCATCACACTTTCCATAATGTGCCTTATAATGCCATGATTTGTATTTTGCTTCAAGATAATTTAAAAAGAAACATTCAAACAGTTAATGCCCTAACGGTAAGGTTTTCTCCATCACCCTCTCTCTCATCAAGTGGCCCACATTTTTATAGAATGACAACTATAAATTACCACTCTGTGGTCAATGCTCACTAGAGAAAAGCGAAAAAGAAAATCAGCTTTTAAGCAGATGGCAATTTCATTCTATAAAACGGACATTAATTTGTCCTAAGTATTAAGAACTGTTTTGAGAATCCAGAGTATAGAAACTAAGAAAATAAGATTCAAAATGTTTTTGGAATTCCTAAATTCACACATTTCAAATAGTACCTGTCACCTTATCATTAAACCTCAATCATAAAGCCTCAATAATATAAGCTTGCAATTATTATGAGAG
This sequence comes from Leucopleurus acutus, assembly GCF_964270905.1. Taxonomy (NCBI): domain Eukaryota; kingdom Metazoa; phylum Chordata; class Mammalia; order Artiodactyla; family Delphinidae; genus Leucopleurus; species Leucopleurus acutus. The sequence goes on from NC_139142.1 coordinate 39,093,606, forward strand.
ATTTTGTGAATAAGGTATTTGCTCCTGAGTTTTAGAGGAATACAGACATTTTAATGGAACTGTAGAACCACAGACATGCCCTTTCTTTTACCTTAATCTGACAGACTAAGAAAAATGAGATTTTTAAACCTGTTACTCCAGTAACTAGTTTAGAACTGATTACTCAAATAGCTAGTTAAGCACGTACTCCTAGACACCCATTTCAATGCAGAAACAGTGACCTGTGTTACTATTGTACACAAACAACAATCCTTTTCCTTGCTGCCCACTCATCAGCTGATTTTATTTTTAAGTTAAGGCATGTGTCTCTTTAAAGTATAATGAACCTTGTTGACAAGAGAAGCACAAAAACCCAGTATCCTCTGAGAAATCTAACTCATAGCACTATGTATCTCTGGAAGACATCACAGGGAGATCAACTGTTGTTACGATACCATTCTTTAGCATGTGCAGACCAACGTACGAGCTTTGAACTTCCAAGTAATTTCCTCATCCATAAGTGAAAATGACAAGTTCATCACCAATACATCAAAGTCCCTCAAAGCTACCCGTAAAGTTGATGAGATAGTTTCACTAGCTCCAGCAAAAGGACGTGTGATTAACACCTCCTTAGGTCATCCTGGGGACCCATGCTGAAGGAGTGAAGAAAGAATTTCAATCCACCAAGCAATCAACACTTAGTGGGTGCTCCTACATAGACTATTAAGGTTTACTGAGGTCTACCCAGAACTCAGTCATAAGATTCCATAATATGGTGATTCCAAACACAAAAGGCTCAGAGTTTCTGCCAAAAATTGACTCCACACTGTATATGTTATATATATATATATATATATATATATATATATATATATATATATATATATATATATTATATATACACACACACACATACATACACACACACACACAATACACACACACACACACCCATATGTTATAGTGTCATTGGGAAGGTGAAAAATCATTAAGGGAATTCTCTGCAGCAATTTGTACTGTAGAGAGAGCTTCGGATTTGTTTTTATTAATATCCTAGCATCACAGAAGAAGCTCAAATGCTACAAGAAGAATCTGTTTCTAAGGTAACTCACTAGGCACCCTCAAGTAAATAGCTCAGAAAATAAAGCTGCTCATATTCCGACTGTAAATGTGCCCAGATCCATCGAAGGACTTTTAGTATCTTCCCAACCTTCAATCTAATGTCTCCCATCTCCAGCAATCAGCTAGCTGTGTAACATGCTGGGTCGAACTCTTGAGCCGGGGAAGATAACCCATCATCTAAGTTGCAAGAAAACAAACAGTAAAGGACGGTAAACTTAAAGGGACAGATCCATTCCCTCTTGAGCAAGGAAATGGAGACAATAGGGTATAATTTAGAAACAAATTGTCCTTGTTAATAATTGTTGAAGCTGGGTGATGGGCACATGGGGTTCATTATACCATTGTCTCTCTGTTTTCCTGTAAGTTTGAAATTTTCCATAATAAAAAGGTGATTTTTTTTTTTTTAAATGAAGATCCTTCCCAGCCTCCCTACCATAATACACTGAAGGAAACAAGAATTCAAACAAAGATGTTAAGTAAGCTCCTGTGATGGTTAATTTTACGTGGCGACTTGGCTGGGCCACGGTGCCCAAACATGACTCTGGATAGCTCTGTGAGGGTGTTTTTTATGGATGAGCTTAACAATTAAAACATCGGACTTTGTGTAAAGCAGATTTCCTTCCATAATGTGGGTGGGCCAAATCCAATCAGTTGAAGACCTTAACAGAGAGTGACCTGCCCTGAGCCAAGAAGGAAACCTGCCAGTAGACGACCTTCAGACTTCAACTGAAACATTAGCTTTTTCCTGGGTCTCTAGCCTATCAGCCTACCCTGCAGATTTGGGACTTGCCAGCCTCCATAATATAATAAGCTAATTCCTAAAAGACATAAAAAAACAGAACCAGTACAATGCATTTGTGTGTATATCTCTCTCTACCCAGCAATGAGCAAGATGTGTTCAACCCTATCTAAGGTCAATCTCTCCATCCTGTCAGTTAGTCTTCATTTTAGGCCCTTATAGCATTTGTAACAATCTATACTTTTTTTGCCACTTTACTTTCAGTTTTGTTTGTTTTTCTGCCATATCCAAAAGTGGAATTTCCAGGACAGTAGGGACTACATCTCTCTTTTTCATCATTTTATTTCCAGGACTTAGCACACTGGGTAGCATAACATAGATTCCTAATAAATAATACTGAATGGATGAATGAATATTCTCAAACCAGTCATTTTCAACTGTGTTCTTTGGAATTTGTACCCATCAAACAGGGTTCAATCAGTCATACCTTGACAAGTTCGCTGAGAGTATTCTCAATTATTGGTGTCTTAATCAAGTCACCAAAACAAGTAACTAGACACCACAATGAGATATACCAAGGCTTTTCCTGATCTTCAAACTCCTACAGCTCCTTACAGCTTTTCATCTCATGTATTAGGTTGAACCATATGAAACTTCCAACCTACAGAAACAGTAATTTCAAAGAGTTCAACCTAATATAACACATACTTAGAGAAATACATAATGCAAATGAGCGCATTAAAATCAGAAGAGAAGATACTTTCAATTTAAACTGTTAACAAGTAGATTTCCCACTCTAGGTATCACCCTCCAGGTTGGGTCTTGTTTGCTTAAGCCTCCTTGGGGAAGGGTGACAAGAAGTAAAGAGGGGCTATTCCATTTATTCCACTATTTCAGGACAAAAAAAGTACAATGAGGGGGGATGGTGGGAGGGGCTGAAGATTTCAACTTTCTAAAGATAGTTAATTCATAACTCTAAAACAAATTATTTTACAATCCAAAAGTTTACAAATCGTATCAAAAGCAGTTCAGTGGCATATACAGGTTTTAATTATCCTATCAGAAAAAAAGGGGGGCTAGGGGAATAGCCTTTTTGTAATTCTAAAATATTTGATTCATTTAAAATTCATCTGAGCAGTCCAAGCACAAAACCACCACACAGACCTGCAGGTGAAGAAGACTAGACTCTAGGTTCAGAAAATACAACATTAAAGACAGCAACCAAAACCTCCCAGAAAAAATGAATTGTATTGCTTTTATATTATCCTTTGAGACACCTTTTTCAGCCTATATTTAATTCATCAATCATACTAAACATGAAGTATAAAGAAGGTGACACTGGTTATTTACAACTGTAGGATGGCTAAATGTCCTTCTCAATCTTAAGGAGCCAAAAAAAATAATAATAGTAATAATAATAATAAAAGCAACCATGTCTGCTATCCAGTACTGTATATATATATATATTTACATCTGTTTCAGATCCTGATTCACACCATTTTGTAAAATTTGTCATTGCTCTTTCTTATTTGGGCATAAGAGGAAAATGGAATATAGTCACAATCATTCAGAAAACCCTGGAAGTTACCAAGATGGGGCAGCCAAATTCTTCTGTTTTGGTCCAATTCACTAAAAATTTGTAAAACTCAGAATCTTGAATATAAATTAGAGATGGTTGTAATTTGACAACTTTGAATAATCTTATAAAGTAGACACTTTTCCTAAATAACTTTTCCTTATTTAAATCCCTGTGCAAAAGTAATCTGCTAATAGTGCCATGGTGTATATGGGGTGGTAGAGAGGGAAAGCATCATGAAGGAAAAAGCTTGCCTGCCGACCAAGGTAGAACTGAAATGAACCAGTCAGGGAGGGAAACAGGTGGGGAACCACTGGATGGATACTTTGTGGGCAGAAGCAAAGATGGATTGGGCCAGCGTTAACACTGTTCAAGCGCTAACCTCCCCTACCTGAAAGGGGAAGTTAGCGATGAACCCACCCCTTCCATCAGTGGCACTCCACCCTGGCCACACCTTTAAATCACCTGGTATTCTTTTAAAAACTGTACAGTTTGCCTTACCACTGTCACTCCCTATTCTGACATAATTCGTTGCGGTGGGATTGAGCACTGGTATTTTTTAAAAGCTTCCCAAGATTGAGATCCAGTGTAGTTCAACGGGGCTCACGTTTGGAAAACACTCTGACTGCTGATTACAGTCTATACCATAAATATCTGACAAGCTTTTGTTATCTCTCTTTGAAAGAATCATTCTAATCCCAGAGGGGGAGTGTGAAATATCACTCTTCAAGGAAAATGGAAAAAGAAGAATCTTGTATCCAATTCTTCATCAACTCTCCTAATTCGGAGTGACTGAACATCACTCCCAGGTGATGTTTCCACCTCCTCTCCCTCTATAATGGGCTGAATGGTGGTCCCCAAAAAGGTATGTCCATGTCCTAACCCCTGGAACCTGTGAATGGTGGAAGGGTATTTGCAGATGTGATTAAGGATCTTGAGAAGATCTTCCTGGATTATCAGGGTGAGACCTAAATCCAATGACAAGTGGCAGAGAGAGGACAGACACAGACAGGAGGGCAGCAATGGGAAGATGGAGGCAGAGACTGAAGTGATTCAGCCACAAGCCCAAGAATGCCAAGGATGGTGGGCAGCCACCTGAAGCTGGGAGAGCGTGTGGACCCGCTGACATCTTGATTTCAGACTTCTGGTCTCCAGAACTGTGTGGAAAATCTATTTATGTCCTTTTAAGACACGAAGGTTGTGGTAGTTTGTACGGCAGCCACAGGAAACCGAACCATCCCCCAAACCCTCCTTTCGCCTGATTTTCTCCCATCCCAGAAGTTCAAAAGCATGAAATAGTGACTTGAGTGGGGAAGATCAGGTGGGCAGAAAAGTAGTGCAATTAAGACCTTGGCCTCTGACATTAGGCAGTTTGGGGATACGAGTCCCAGCTTTGCCGCTTAATAGGTTGGAAAAAAAATTCCTCTCTCGAAGACTCAGTTGCCTCATCTATAACATGGAGATGATAATAGTACCTGCCTCCTCACTTGTGTAGTAGGAAGGTTGTACTTGAACACATTCTGACCTAAATGCAGAACTGAAATAAAAAGTATCTGACAGCAGCAGCGTCATGGCCCAAGCAGAAGGAACTGGGGCAGGTCAGAGCCCCAGCTGGACCAGAAGCTAAACATTCAGTTGTAGGTGAAGAGGTGGGAGTGGTCTTGAGGAGGAACCAGTCAGCTGGGCCTTTTATCCAACTGGTGGGGAGAAACTGTCACATGTGGACCGCCTCACTCCCGAGCTCCAGCTGACACAGCTGACTGCTGAGCCCTGGCTGAGCACCAGCTCTTCCTAAATGTACAAAAGCTGTCGCCATGCTGTCTCACTGTGCTCTTGTCTCTCTCTGTCAACACACCCCCTCCCATGCTCTGTGTTGAGAAACTAAACTTCAGCTTGCCCCCTCAAAGTCATTTGGTCACTTTCACTTGGGATAAGTAAGCAGTTTGGGGACTTTGCACTCCCACCCCACACTCCTGCTCATCAGAGAGCAATGGGCATAGCTGTAAGCATGCTTACCGTGGTGTGCCGTTCCTGCCTGCTGGCTCCCTGACCTCCAGAGGAGTCAGCCTCTGCCTCTACAGCCTTCCTTGGGAAGGGCCCAGACCTGCAGTACCTCTGGTGATTCCTCCAGGCAAGACAAGTACATAATTTGAAGACCCAGTGCAAAATGAAAATGGAAGGACCCTTGTTCAAAAACCATTAAGAATTTCAAGAAGGCAACAGCAGAGCACTAACCCAAGAGGCAGGCCTCGGGTGTCATGCTCCCCAACCTCTGTTACAGGCCCACCCTACCCCAAGGTGTGACAACGCCCTGGCAGGAGTGCTCCCTGGCAGCGCTCTTACTCCTCTGCTGTCTTCTCCCCACAGGGTCATGCAGAAACTTCTAAACCCTTGTGTGACATGAGCTGCTCACCTGAAGAGCTGCTCAGGGAGTCTTTTCCAGATCTCTCTCCTCCCATTCCCACTAGCGTGTCCTACCCCTGCAGCCACGGTAGGCCCACAAGAGACACGGATGAGGCAGTCTCCTGCCACCCTTTGGAAGGGGATGCACATGGTGCTCTGCTTTTCACCTCTTCCTCAGGCCACGTTGGACTCAGATCTTCTCACCACAACCACTGCGACCCCACCCCACATCTGCCACCCTTCTCAGGGTCCAGGCAACTTTCTAGCCCTCCAAATCTCTTTTCCTGTGGTCCTTCCAAGCCATGGGCTGCCCTTTCCAGTGGTGGAAAGCCTTTCTTCTTCCCCTCCCTGCCTGGGAGGAAACACCCTCCTGCTGTCACATCCTCCATCCTTTCTACCCTGTGCCTTTGAAAATGGAGCTCTTTGCTCCGACTTCTAAATGTTGCCTTTGATACATAAAGAAAGCTTTTGAGGGGGAAAAAAAAACAAAAAACAAAATTCTGCTCCCTCTTTCAAAGCTAAGCTTCTTTAAAAACTATGATTTCACCATGGGATTTTTATTCTTAATCAATTTTTTATCTCAACGCTGAACAATGGCTTCTTTGTGGCAAGTCATATCCACCCTTCCCCCAAAGCAATCACTACCAACAAACAACACAAGTACCTTGCATTAAGAAGTCAAATAATCCATGTAACGGACTTAGCAGCTGTATGGCCACAGTAAATCCTAAATAAATGATAGCCACTAATTATCATTATCTCATTATTATGACTGCCTATGTTATTAGGAAGAAACTGTTTCAGTTTCTTTCTCCCCTTACCTACATCCAGATAAAATGATATGTGTAAATTCTTTGAACTTTGAAAAAATAGCCGAAAAGGCAAGGTATTTTTGTGAGGTAAAGTATTTTGCACAGTGGGTTCAGAAAATAAATTGTCACGCCTGCCTCTCTGATATTACCACACAAAAGAAAAGAATTATTTTAGTCCTCAGAACCTCACATGTGTATTAGATTATAATGATTGGGTTGTTGATATTCAGCCATTTTTTGATCTATTCAAATGGCAATTTCATACGGCTCAGTCTCAGAGTAGGATGGTCTAGCTGCTTTTAATCATTTTCATTAGGCCTCTTTCATTAATAGCCTGAGACCCAGAGAAGAATTTGCTACGGTAACCCAAAGGATCAAACAGGATTGCACGACAGCAGTTCGGAGAAGAACCTAGTCCAGACTTATCAGTTTGCAAGTGAGGACTTAAGACCCAGAGAGGTGAGGTGAGCTTCCCCAAATATCACAGCCAATTAGTGGCAAAACTAAGCTCTGGTTGTCTTCACTGTGCTTCTTTTTTTTTTTTTATCTCGGTACGCGCGCCTGTCACTGTTGTGGCCTCTCCCGTTGCGGAGCACAGGCTCCGGACGCGCAGGCTCAGCGGCCATGGCTCACGGGCCCAGCCGCTCCGCGGCACGTGGGATCCTCCCAGACTGGGGCATGAACCCGTGTCCTCTGCACCAGCAGGCGGACTCTCAACCACTGCGCCGCCAAGGAAGCCCTTCACTGTGCTTCTTTCCACCACACCAGGCTGCCTTCCTCCCTTCTCTACATTTGTCAAAATATGTTAAGAACATCCCAACTTCACTAAGAAGTCAGGGCTCTGAGGATGATAATTAAGGCAAACATCAAAAGTTAGATAAAATCTGGGCTAGAAGCGCATTTTTCAAAGACTCTTGATCAATAATAATTAAACTTCTAAAGGAGAAATGTCAAAATGAAGGTGTTTGCTCCTTAGACGTTATAATTTGTAGATTCTCCTTATTAAACTATTTTTCAAGCTCCTTCATAGGATCCCACTCTAAGTTTGAGACATGGATTTCAGTGTTTCTTGAGCTAACAGCTCCTGCTCCATGTTTTATTGTTACTGTTTCAACATTATCTTCAAACCTCAACTTATTTGCAAGTATAATTCATAATTGTCTCTAAATTACTCAGATAACATGTCAAACAAGACAAAAAGAAAAATATCTTAAATAGCTCTCACCTTAGTTCTTTGTACCCATTATAGTTTGAAAAGGAGAAAACCACCAACTTTAATCTCCCAATTTAAGTAATGAATACAATGTGTTCATGTGTGAGGTCATTCCTAAAGCCACTATTGTGACTGGAATTTTGTTAATACTACACAGCTATGGTTAAAGTTCTATTAGGACTTTTAGCATAGGAACAATGCTGGTATCTTTACAAAATTAATTCATTTAATCTAGATCAACCCTGTAAGGGATGTATTGATAACCCCAATGTACAGATAAGGAAACACATTTAGAACGGTTCCATAATTTGCCTGGTCACACAACAAGTGACAGTCAGCTGCTGAAAGGAGAAAAGTAGAATCACTATGAACCCTACCTTCGTATCACCCCATGACCAAACAGAAGTCTATGCATCATGCTCACCTATGTCCCAGCTGAGACAGTAGTGGCTAAACCATTAGTAAGGCCCAGATTTCACATAACAAATTCCATTCTATTTTCAGAAGATGAGCCATATGTCCCAAGTGGAGTTCAAAAAATAAGGCCACTGCAACAGTTGCAATGCCAAATCAAGTGCAATTTACACCCCTCCCATTATTCTCTCCTATGGTGATTTAAAAATACATCACACAGTCTTTGATCTGTTCCCTTAAAAAGTGGAACCTAATCCCCCTTCCCTAGAACACAGGCTGTACTTAGTAAATGACTAGAATGTGGTGAAAAGTGACACTGTATGTAGATTAGGTCATTAAAAAAAACCCAAAAAACTGTGGCTTCCTCTTGCTCTCCTCTCTTAGATCATTCATTCTGGGGGAAGCCAGCTGCCATGTGATAAGTACATTCAGGCAGCTCTGTAGAGGGTTCACACAGGAACTAAAGCCTTCTGCCATCCTGGAAGTGAGTCAGTCAGCCCCAGTCAAGCCTTCAGATGACTGCAGCTGACATTGCAGCCTCATGAAAAACCCTGATCTGTAACCACCCAACTAAGCTAGTCCCATATTCATGAACTTTGGAAACTGTGAGATAATTAATATTTGGTGTGGGGTAATTTATTAAAGCAACAGATAATTAATACACATTTATTCCAAAATTGTGCCTTTCCTTATATCCAAGCAAAAAAGTTAAAAGATGGCTACATAAGGTGCCATATCAATAAGCCAAATATTCTCCTTGGTCCAGGCTGGCTCACCCAGAACATGCCCAGGAGGTGGGATGACTAAGGGGTGTTTTCCTCAAGGCCTTGCGCCTGCTCAGAAAAGTAATGTTAAGACTGTCCCTCCACCAGTTCCGTCATGCCCTACACATGGGGCATGGGAGAGGAGGGTAAGACTCAGACTGATTAAAAAAAAAAAAAAGCAAAGTTGTTACCTGTAAGATAAGAACTCTGTCTTTAAATGTCCAGCTTCTGTGTGATGATAATCATCACTCTGATAACATCCTGTATCACAAATTTCTACCCTTTAGCAACTGAAAATAGAATATGTCCTTTAAGAGCGCGAAGCCAATTATCTCTTTTAGTATGTTATTTTCCCCCATCAAATTGAAAGAAGTTAGTAACTGATGTAGCAGATTCAGTGAACTTACAGAGTAAAAACCTGCTGTTGGAAAAGTGACTGTTGCCATATAAGGTGGGCAGTGGCCCTGAGCACTAAAAATCTCAAAAACAGCTAACTGAAGTGAAATGTCAACACTGTTCCAGCATAATGAGACCAGAACACATCAAGGCTCTTGTCAATAAAAATCCAGTTTTTTCCTTCAAGCATTAGTCAGAGGGAAACTCAACACAGACATCTGAAAAGCTAAGAAGATGGGAAGTGGTGGTCAGCCTTTCCCCATCTGCTTTTTGGACCCTGAAGAGAGCATTACTTTCCTAAAGCTAATGTATTCTTCAGTAATGCCCATTCATCGTGTCCACCACAGCAGCTGCTAAACAGCTCATGTATGATTTCTTAATGGGCTCCATCCTGAAACAGTGACATTCTTTCCCTGACCCAAACCACAGCAAGATGCCAAGCTCAGGAGACTGTGAAGCATGACGCTTACCCAGCCCTTCATGGATCCCAGTCTTGTCTTTAGAGTGCTTTCTCTTCCCTTGTTGGTCCAGGCATGGAAGGCCTCCTGTGGTTTCGAAATACAGCTTCTTGTTGATGAAGAGGAAGAGGACAACCAGAAGAACAAGAAAGACCCCAACTGCAGACAAGAAGCTGATGGCTTCAGGAGGGACTGGCAAGAGAACACAAAGGAAAAAATATCATCAAGTGAACCAACTTTTCGTTCTAACGACTGATCAAAGTTATTTGGAATCTTTCCATTTATTAACTAGAGTGGCAGATACTCTACAAGTCCTGACCTGCTGGCATCCGCAAAACTGTGTACAGGGGAAAGGGAAAGGACTATTGCCAGGTACGTCCTGCCAGGCTGGTTCCTAGATGACAGACCTCCATACCTTTGCACACGTGGCTTCTTCGACCTGGAATATAACTTCTCTGGCCCCTATCCTCAGCCTAATATTCAACTTCAAGCATGCAAGCTAATAGAGAGATGTCAGTCAAATGCGTTGAGCTGGAAATGGTTAACCACTGTTATAAAAGCAAGTGTTTTAAAAATACAAAATGCCTAAAGCTTTGAAAATAATCACCTGAGACAAAGTTTCAGACATACATCTATCGATATGAGCAACTGGAGGAAAGTCATTTCCTGGATACAGTTTTGCAAATTCATCTAAGCAATACATGACGATGATGATTATCGGTGGTGACAAGAAAATTCCTAATTTGTGCTATCCGTATAATAAATTAAATTTTGACTGCTAATTTTTTGGAATTTTGGAAGATGAATTTTCATCTTCCTCTGCTCCCCCCTCATCAAAAAATTCCTGAGTTTTAAAGGACCCTGGTTAAGTGTTACCCAGTACGTTTTACAGAGTCCCAGCCATCGCGTTCAGCTATGAGGTACACATAACACACAGGCCAGAGCTCGTTCCGGGCTGAGGGAAGAGTCCTCCAAGGAAATGACATTTGAGTTAAGACAATATTCCATAAACAAATCAAAAAATCAAGTTCTGTAAAGGAATCAATCACAAAGCAAGTGTCAATAAGAGTTATTCAAGGCAGTTGGGTATATGCAAAAGCTTATGAAAATGAGTCTCCTAAGAGCACCTTTAATCCTTGGGCAGGTTTAATATGTGAATTAATAATATGAAGGGATAATATTCACCTCATTCTACCATCCAGATAAACAGAGAAAGGATGAATCAAACCAGTCCCAACCCTACGAAAAGATGAAGAAAATAAATGGCATTGCCTCACTGAATTAATCTGGTGGCAAGCCAGGGAAAGAAAAAACAAACAAACAAAAAAATAGCAGGCAAGATAACAGCTTTGTAATCTGCAAAATGATAATAAGCGCCTGCTTTTCAAAGTCAACATATATTGTGAAAAAAAAGTATGCACAGATTGATTATTCCCTCGGCCACCAGAGGCAGCACAGGTAGCAGTATTTACTGGTATGGACTCAACAGTCACACAGCCCGGGAGGAAATCACATTCTACCACTTATTATCTTTGTGGCCTTGGGCAAATTGTTTAACCTCTCTGTGTTTCAGTTTCCTAAGCAATAAAAGGATATAATAAATATAACTACATTAAAGACTAAATGAGCTAACACAGGGAAAATAAGCTGTGTGGTACCTAGCACATATAGCGTTCTCAAACAGGAATAACCATCTTCCTCAATATCACCATTATCATCTTTACAGAGCTTTTAAAATACCCCGGAGTAGTCAAACATGAGATGGACGTGCTGCTTTGTACACAGGCTGTGCTCCAGCACCCACTGCCTCCCTTTCATCAAAACAATTATCTCAGAGGGATGGGGAAGGGGTAAAGTAGGAGTTTGAGATTAGCAGATACAAACTACTACATATAAAATAGATAAACAACAAAGTCCTACTGTACAGCACAGAGAACTATATTCAATAGACTGCAATAAACCATAACGGAAGAGAATATGAAAAAGAATATGTGTATATATATATATAACTGGATCACTTTGCTGTACACCAGAAACTAACACAACATTGTAAATCAACTATACTTCAATTAAAAAAAAATTATCTCAGGAATTCCCTGGAGGTCCAGTGGTTAGGACTTCACCCTTCCACTGCAGCGGGCATGGGTTCGATCTCTGATCAGGGAACTAAGATCCCACAAGCTGTGCAGGGCGGCCAAAAAAAAATTATCTCTACCTCCCCCCACGATTCTTGTATTTTCAGCTACTTCCCTTAGTAGATACAACATCATGCTCACCTGCATGAAAAATGCACTAAGTATCTCCCATCCTTTAAAAGACCCTCCTCACCACCATATGTTCTCTTCATCCATAGCCTTCTCTTTCCCCCTTCACAACCAACCATCTTCAGAGTACCCTATACTTACCTCCACTTTCTTTCTATCTCCACAGCCTCTAGCTTTGAGATTCCTTTACAGATTCTCACTGATCTCCAGGTGCCCAGCCTTACCGCCTCAAATCCTTTCTCCACAAAGTAGCCAGAGCAATCCTTCTGAAATTAAGTCTGATTTGTTCAACTGCCCTCCTAAAGTCCTCTGCAGTGGGTTGAATTATGGCCCCCAAAAGAGATATCCACCCTGAATCTCAGAATGTGACCTTATTTAAAAGTCTTTGCAATGTAATTAGGGTAGGATCTTCAGATGAAATTTTCCAGGATTAGGGTGGGCCCTAAATTCAATGAAAAGGATCCCTAAAAGACACTGAAAGGGAGAAGACACAGAGAGAAGAAAACCATGTGAAGACGGGAGCACAGACTGGAGTTGTGAAGCCACCAACTGAGGAATGTCAAGGGTTGCCAGCAGCCACCAGGAGCCAGGAGAAGGCCCTGGAAGAGATTCTCCCTCAGAGAATCCAGAGGAACCAACCCTGCCAACACCTTGATTTTGGACTTCTGGTCTCCAAAACTGTGAGAGAATATATTTGTTGTCTTAAGCTGTCACGGGTGTGGTAATTTGTCATGGTAACCCTAGGAAACTAATTTACCCTCCAATGGCTTCCCATCACCCATAGGGCAAAACCTGAATTCCTTAACTTGGCTTACAAGGCCTTTTATGACCGAGCTGCTGATTCCAGTCTTTATCACTCATCACTCCCCAGCATCAAACTCCTCGTCACCAGTATATTCATCTATTTCTGGTTCCCCAAACACAGTTTACCTCCAGACCTTTGGAGAAGCTATTTCAAACCCATGGTACAACTGTCACCGTCTACTGTCTAACTCTGATACTATACTTGCTCTGAAAGCCTTTCTTGTTCTTCTTGACCAGAGTGGATGCTTCTACTATGTGTTCCCATCCACTGAGACCTCAAAAGCTTTTTCAAGAGTTTTCAAATGTTAAATTTTCAACTGCATATGAACATGGACTTTGCCTCAGTTACCCACTGTACTCTCAGCAGCTAGCATAGGATAGGCACTCAATACATAGTTGATGTTTGAATAAATGTTGGACTCTTCTATGCTACAACATGTTGATAAATGAAAACTTCTGGAAAGAAAATATATACCTCAAACGGGTCAGTAACACTAACAATACAGGATATGATTTATGTTAAGATCTGGGCTTAGGTAAAACAGGGTTCATCTGTCGTCCATAAGCAGAAACATTTGTACCTAATAATGCCATTCATTAAGGAAACTAAATCTTGATTTTTGAATAAGCTATATTTTTCCATTATAAAGCAACATGAGGCTTATTACATAAAATCTGCAAAATACAGAAAAAGATGAAGACAACCACTCAAGACTTTGGGTACTTTCTTCCAGTCATTTTGACTGTTGGGCAAATACTAAATTGTCTGTATTGATTTTACCTTCATTGACTTATAAAATATTTTTATTAAAAAAAAACTTCTATTATTTTTAGAGACTTAAAGAAAAAATAAATAATTCATGTAGTAAAATATTTTGAAAATACTGGAAAATGTTTTTTTAAAAAAAGATCATGTTGAATCTCACCACCTATCCCTGTTTTCTCTTACAATTTTTTTCTTAACTATTTTTACCATAATTGAGATACTATCTTACATGCTGATATTAATGCATTTAATATAAAAACATTCACAGATTCCAGATTGAAGACAATATAAAGAGATTCAATATAATCTCCAAAGAGACAAGAAAGAATGGGGGGAAGCCCTTGTGCTGTTCAAAATAACTCTACTTTCTGTAGATGAAAATATTTTTGTTAGTAATAATTCTTGTAGCAGTGACTAAACTATGGGTGGGTATAAAATTCCTAGGTAGGTACCAATATTTTTTTTTCCTCAAAATTGCCTAGACATCACTCCATTACCTTTTAATCTTTAATGTTTCATGAATGAGTGTGATGCTGCAGTTTACTTTTTGTTATTGTATGGGCAACAGAATTTTTTGGTCTAGAATTTCTCCTTTTAACACAAAAAAATTGACAGAATGTGCCATTTTTTGGGATCTTTTGTTGATTTTTTCCTGGAACCTAGTCTTTTCACCAACATATCCATGGATTTTTTTAAAGCTTGGAACAATTTTCTTCGATTATGTCTTCAGTAATTTCTTCTGTGCCAACTGTTCTTGTTTCTTTCTTAAACTGGGGTACTATTTCTTCAGTTACCAATTTTTAGGTTTTTTTCTTCTGCATTCTAGCAGATCTTCTTAAATATGGCCTACACTTCTCACTCAACTAAATAAGTGAAAGTGTGTTGTTAACTACTACACCCATTGTCACAACTGTAAATTGAATATCTGAGTCAGTGGCAGACAGTGGGGGAGATAATGTCTTTTGAGTTGGATGGTGGAGAACACTAGGAATAAGTACAAATGTAGCTAAAGCCGAGAGAAGACTTAGTTCAGCAAGTGTGGTTATTTCATCAGAGTTCATGTTCCTCTCAGAATGTATCAATTCTAATTTCATCTTTTTCTATGTATTTATGGGTACTTAGCTGGAAGTCTGAAGAGGTGCGTGAGAGGCTGCTAGCCAAATGCTACGTTAAACTATAGGTTAGCGTATGTACTTTCTACATGAGTAGAGTATCACAGAAATGACTTAGAAGTTGGCAGTGACCCCAGATTTGTAAGAATTGCTTAACCAGGGTTGCACACAAACTGTCCTCTTTAAAAATGGTTTAAAATTACAAACATGACCTAGCAATCCCACGTCTAAGTATATATCCAAGAGAACTGAAAATATACATTCACACAAAAACCTGTGCATGAATGTTCAGAACATTATTCATAATAGCCAAAAAGTAGAAATAGCCCAGATGTCCATCAACTGATAAATGGATAAACAGAATGCGGTATATCCATACAATGGAATATTACTCCACAGAAAGAAAAATGAAGTACTGATACATGCTATAATACGGATGAAACTTAAACACATCATGCTAAGTGAAAAAAGTCAGACACAAAAGGCCACATATTGAGTGATCCCACTTATATGAAATGTCCAATAGGCAAATCCACACAGACAGAAGGTATATTAATTGTTCCCAGAAGCTGGGGTGTGGGCTGCGGTCTGAGGAGTGACTGCAAATGGGTATGGGTGGTTTGTTTTTTTTCTGAGGTAATAAAATTATTCTGGAATGAGATGGTGATGATGCTTGTGCAATTCTCTGAATATACTAAAAACCAGTGACTTACACACTTTAAGAGGTGTGAATTTTATGGAATATAAATTTCATCTCAAAAAGATGCTTAAATTCTAAACAGCTTTCAGTAAAGACTGGAAAGAAATATGAGAAAAATTATAATAGTTTTCTTAGATTTGGTTTGGAAGTGATTTTCTTCATGTTTAAATATTCTGTAATTTTATTACTCAATATTTAGAATTAAAAATAAAGTTTAAATATTGTAGATTATGAGACTTGTCATCGGCACAGCTCTAGCATCTATGTGTAACACTGAACACAGCACGCCAACAGTACTATCAGTCAAAGCCAAAGAGGGTTTGATGCTGCTACATTTGAGTCTAAATAAAATTAGAGACTTTGGCAGGGAAGCTTAAAGTCATCTTGCATCCCATATATACAAATGCTATGGTGAAGAACAAGCATTACTTGTATCATCTGCCATAGATGACAAGGGCACATATGTCAAGAAACTTCACGGCCATCTGCAGAGTAACTCATCTAATTATTCCAGTAATTACTAAATTGGAAATCAGATGGCTGTGAAGCTCGGTCACATAGTTCATACTGAAGCTTTCAAACTTCTTCAAAGTTAAATATACCTCTCACGTTCCACTGGAGAGCCCCATCTGTTGGTTCGCAAGCAACGGCTCAAGAGCATGCAATGACATAAACAGAGAGGCCTCTGCATGTCACACAGTCATTAGATGTTTGTAATTTCATTCCACGGTTGTTGAAGAGGTTAAAAAAAAAAGCTAGCCAATTGTAGCCATCTGACTCATGAGTACTAGAAATAAGATAAGAGGGAGCCGAAACTATACTTACCAAAATGATGAGGGGAAATCAGAATTAACTAAGCAATGACAATAGAAATCATTAAAGAGTAAAGTTACAATTTCTCAGGAACTTTCTTGACACCACTCTGAGGATTGTGAGGAATCTCATTAAAAACATGAGGAAAGCCTGAAATAAATCTAAAACTCTACTCACCTATATACCTCTACCATCCTTGAGTAGCCATCAACCTGAGAGTCCTGTTTTCCATGACATAGTTTCAATTTCATTCGTCCCTTTAAAAAGCAGCATGACTTTGTAATTGTTTCTATGAGGTTCTCAAGTGTGGTCATGCAGCACAAGTCCTGACTTGAGCCTAAGTTTGTTCACCTTAAAATTCCAGGGTTGATCTAAGGCTCAAGCACAGTGGCTACATACAGCAGTACTGTATTACAAACCTCAAAGCTGCTAACAGACTAGATCTTAATTGTTCCCGCCACACAAAAACAAGTTATGTGACATGAATCATGTAACAAAAAATCAATTATGTGGACTTTCCTGGTGGCGCAGTGGTTAACAATCCACCTGCCAGTGCAGGGGACATGGGTTTGATCCCTGGTCTGGGAAGATCCCGCATGCCACGGAGCAACTAAGGCCGTGCGCCACAACTACTGAGCCTGCGCTCTAGAACCCAAAAGTCACAACTACTGAGCCCACATGCCACAACTACTGAAGCCCGCGCACCTAGAGCCCATGCTCTGCAAAAGAAACCACCGCAATGAGAAGCCCACGCACCACAATGAAGAGTAAGTAGCCCCTGCTCGCCGCAACTAGAGAAAAGCCTGCGTGCAGCAACGAAGACCCGACGCAGCCAAATATAAATAAATAAACAAATTTATTTTTTTTAAATCAATTATGTGACAAGACGAAGGTGTTAGCTAATGCTACGATGGTAAACACATTACAATATATAAATTATCAAATCAACACATTGTACACCTTAAATTAGCACAACATAATATGTCAATTGTATCTCAGTAAAAATACATTTTAAAAAAGAATTTAGGATTGCCTGGGCATGTCTACATCCTCCTCCAGGGATCCATCAACCTGAGGACGCAAGGAGCCTCCCAGGATGGTCAGAGCCGAGTTGACCTGAGTGCAGCATGGGCATCCACCACTCAGGTTGACCCAAGCCCAGACTCCTTTGGTCCCAGGGCAAGCAGGTGATGTAAAAGCTATAGCATTAGATATCAGCAGCTTTTGCAAAACAAGGAGATGTTTTCAAAGGCAAAGGTGTTACAATAAGAGTTGAGGCCCTTGACCTACAGTTTATGTTCAGACTTTCTTTGCAAAAAGAACAGAAGGTAAGAAATGAGAAACTTTTAAGAGTTGAACACCAATGTGCCAACTCCATATAGAGCATAGAGCTACTTCAGTGCACAAATTCAAAACAACTGTACAAAGAATTGGACTCATTTATACGATTAGCTGTGTTTTTACAACCAACTACAAAATTACATGTCATTTAAAAAATTAGTACAGAACAAATTAAACTGAGTACTTTAATTTCCCTTTTTTCCTACAGTGATGCTTCTGGAACCAAAACATAAATAAAAGAACAAAGCCTTAAACACTTAGCAGCATATTATTTTGCCAGTGTACTAAATTTAGGGCTAGTTAGGCATCATAACCTCAACAGCCAACACGGATAGTCAACCATTTCTCTAAATATCTCTAGGACTTCAAAATATAAAATATTATATATATATACATATATACATATACATATATATATATATATATATATATATATGAAAATGGGTAGTGCTACTTAAATTTTCTTCCTGGTAATAGCTAACAAGGGTATGTTAACTACATATTCAAATAAATTATTTGGAAGGAAAAAGCAGACCTTTCAAAAAATAGGAAAAAAAAATTGGCTTAATGAAACCTAAATGAGATTTTAACATGTTCCAAAATAAAACATAGCAACATATGGAGTCACTAGCAACCAATCATTCTGCAAACACTTGAGAACACAGCATTTCGGGGTATACATGGGATGCTATCTTTAATACAGTAATATATGTGTGTTGAAATATGTCCACCTTCTCCTGAGAATTAAGTAACCTGTCTGCTTTACGTGTTTAAAGTGTATATCACCCCTTAGCACGAACATGAACACACACATGCATGCGCACACACATTTCTAGAAGCCAAGAATTGTCAGCAAGCTTGCTCTCCTTTTCCTTAATACTCAGGTGGTGAGCTCAGAAGCAGCATTTAATGATGAAAATGCCTGAAACGCACCAGTAGGTCAATGGAGGGAATCTCTGAGTCTTTGTTCACTCGTCTGAGTTTCCTGAACACTTCAGCTCTTCTCCACCATCCCCAACCTCTCCATTTTCCTACATCTTCCCAGATGGGGAAGAGGATAGAAAAAGAAGCAAAAGGAATGATGTGGCGTTGATGGTTTATAAGGCAACAGTCAACATTTTTGGATTGTTGGAGTTTTAATGGCATGTTTATTATGTTGCTGAATTTAAATGAGCGATATATGGGCCTTGTACAATTTCTATGTCATTTGCCAAAAAATTAATCAGTTAGCATGAATATCATTCATTATAACTTGGACATCACTGAACTTAACTATATGATCAAATTATGAACATGTGCCCAACAAAAGCATGCCATGCAGAAACATCAGGGAGCATACATTTATAAGATTTTGGTGGAATGGTTGTTGAATCAATGTGGCAATTTACCTTTCAAGTAAAAAGAATATTTTTATAAATGAGAGAAACTGAGAGACAAGTCTACTTCAGACAGACAAAATGTCTCAGTAGAAAGATATCCAAATTTCTCCAACTCTCCAAAACAAATGCATTTGGAGAGCGTCTGGAGTGAAATATAATTTTGATTTGTTTATAACTTATTTATTTTTCAACCCGCAGAACTGCCCACACAGTGAGACTGAAATTTTCACAGAACTGTTTTTCACTAATCCAAAATCCTCAAAAAAAGTTTTTTCTTGCAGTCTAAAACAATTAAATATTTTTAAAAGATTATTATAAAGACTCTTCAAATTTACATTTTGACCCTAAAAAGCAGTATGTAGATCTTTGTGCTCAAGGACTAAGCAGCATATGGGACATCTAGAAACAGGAAGATTTAAGGGCCATTTAAAGCCCCAATTTCTCAGACAATATAAGTATTTTCTTGTGTTCAGAAAGTTATGCATCCACAGAGATACAAGTTCACCCTGTTACCAAGGATTTGTTGGGAACACTCAAAATCTACTGACATTTCAGCTAAGAGCATAATGTACAGATAGCCCTAACAGTAAAATCTATTATCTATCTTTGTGCCTCTTTCTAAAGTTCAGACCACAGGACAACCATTTAGGTAACAACAATTGAACAAAATTATCATTGTATTCAAATAAAATAGGCATCTTTTACTTATTCTAGTTCCTTAGTAGAAGTTAAGAAGCCGCCCTGGAATTAATTTCTGAATAAAATCCCCTTCCAAAAACAGATGGGATTCTAATCAATTCTCAGATTTCTCTACTAGAAGTATTTACTGGTTCTTTTTAATTTAAAAAAAAAAAAAACACCACCCTAAATTGTCTGTTTTACTGTCTGTGCTAATTTCATTTCATTATACCTTTGGAGTAAGCTGTTATTTTCCCACTGGTTCCCATGGCATTCTTCATTATCAGCTGCTAATTGTCTAGCATTCACATAGGACTGTGAACCAAGTAGGCTGCTGCGTTGGCTGAAGTTCTAGGGGAATCTGAACAGCAGTAGAATTATGCATTGTTATTATTGTGACACAATAGAAAGTTTCCACCCACTTACATGCCCACATCACTCTGCTGTACAGCATCCGTAACCAGAGGGGCTGTGCACTGGGGCTAGGGGGCCATCTGCACTAGGTATCCACTTGTTGATTAGCATCACACATTAAGGGAAGACTACACAGGGCCAAACTGTTGCAGCCATGACAGCCAGAGGTCTGGCTCCATATGGCAGGAGTGAATATTGATCTTAAAACACAGTTATGACAGGTCCGTCTAAGGTGTTTTTTTTTTTTAACTCCCAGCCTTTAGCACAAGTACCTGACTCGGCCCAATAACTCCCTCAAACTTCTCCCCATTTATCTGTCCAGAATCAAGGCCAATTTAGAGATTTAAACATTTTTGAAAGCCGCAAAGAGATTGGAGACTTTTAAGATGGTTTTGAGATGTACTGCTCCTTGAAATCATTCCTAACGGAGACTTGGATATCTGGAGCTAATGACATTTGACCTTATAAATTCAAAATGTGCCAAACAAAAGCTATTTAGAAGAGCCAAAACAACATGCAACATTTTACGCATTTAGGTCAAGAGGGAGTTGTGAAAGTCTCTTAATTAGCAAAGCAAACAAGAACCATTAGAGTGGGACTTTGAGGCACAGAACGTGGTGTTTTTATTCACATGCTTTGTGGGCAGCCTGTTGCAAAGTCTGGTGAAACAAAGCTCTGATTTCAGAGCATGCTATGTGATCACTTTTACAAGAAATCTGTGCTCTTGAGACACCTGTGCCTCCTTCAGGTGGATCATTTCAGGGTTCAGAGCTACTCTCACCAGATGAGCGTCACAGGGAACTAAATTTCCTTCCTGGGTTCAACAGGATCGTCTGAATGCTGTAAAACACGGCAGAGGTAGGATGATGGCTTCAAGCTGAGCCTCACTTACTGGTGCATCCTGGTGAGGCCACCACAGTCCTAATACTATTTCAGGGCTTTTATGTTTAAGAATATGATATTCAAAGTTTACTTAGAGATGCTCAGACTCTTGAGGACTAGTTCGCTCTAATTAAACCAGCCAGAAGCTGAAAGGCAGAGAGGCAGAGGAGATGCAAAAACAGCACTTGGCCTTGAGTTAGGAAGTTCAGGTCCAGCACTGTATTACTTAACTCTACAACCCAGGGTGATGTGAGGTCCTGAGGGCAGGGCTGTGTCTTGACTGCGTGACGTCTATTTGCTTTTACAACAATAATATATGTAATAAATCGGGACACCAACTTTTATATTGCAACGGTTATTCCTGGTCCAGGAACTAGAAACAATCTTGTATCCAGAGAACTACAACCAACCTCATACCTGGCGATGGCTCCATTTAAGATGAAATTACAGTTCCCAAGGTTGCCTGGTAAGCAATGAATAAAAGCAAGAAAAACTGGGTCTTCTTGAGGCCCGTTTCCACCCATCTACAGGGTACATGATTCAACAATCTTCTTTCAAACACTCTCTCGCTCAGATCCCAGAATAGCCAGTTAAAATCAGAACACCTGGGACTTCCCTGGTGGTGCAGTGGTTGGGAATCCACCTGTCAATGCAGGGGACACGGGTTCGAGCCCTGGTCTGGGAGGATCCCACATGCCACAGAGCAACTAAGGCCGTGGGCCACAGCTGCGGAGCCTGTGCTCTGGAGCCCGCGAGCCACGGCTGTTGAGCCCACGAGCCACAACTACTGAGGCCCATGCGCCTGGAGCCCATGCTCCACAACAAGAGAAGCTACTGCAATGAGAAGCCCGCGCACTGCAACGAACAGGGGCCCCCCACTCGCCGCAACTAGAGAAAGCCCGCGTGCAGCAATGAAGACCCAACACAGCCAAAAATAAATAAATAAATTCATTTTAAAAATAAGTAAATAAAAATAAAATGAAATCAGAACACCTAACCCTCTGGTCACAGCGAGAACCCATATCACACACCATTCTTCTTCAACTTTTCTTTCTATATGCCGAAAACATCGCCAGAATCTTATTTAGGGTTCTCTTCCTATACTCCAACCACTCTCTCAAAGCTCCTCTTCCCTGCTCACCTCTCAGAGTTTTTATATTCTTAAAGATTTTGTGTTTGTGTCCCATTCCCACTTTAAAAAGAATTCCTTCAGATTTTTTATGTATTCTCATGGCTTCAGCCATCACTGAGGGCTACCAAGTACATGTGTCTACAAGCCAAAACTCTCATCAGAAATGTGTCTCTACCAGGATGTCCTGCAGGCATTCCCAAGGTTATCAAGCCTAGGACTCAAACTCATTATCCTCTTCCAAAGTCCTCTGAAACCTCCAAAACTCTGCCATTCCATCCCTAGCGCAGTGCTTTAGTCAGACCCTTACCATTCTGAGACCAGTTGCTACACAAGCCTCGAAACTGATGTTGTCTTCCATCTCCTTTCCCTATTACTTCTATTTTAGATTTTTTTAAAAGTCTAGTTCAAGTTTTCAACTGTTTAATTTCTTTAAAATATGATCTGGGTCTCTGGTGGAGAGGAATTACCTGGGCTATGCTACTTTAATGAACTTAGAGGATAGCGAGGTTCAGATAGAGATCATTTCAGGAACATGGTTGAACGTTGACTATCCCTACACACACACTTATGTTGGATACTGCCAATTCCCCACGACTCCAAGCCATCCCACCCCCCCCCTAATTAGATTAGCCATATAACCACAGACCCAAAGTCATGCATAAAAGCTACTAGGATTCTCCACTGCCTAAAGATGAAAGCTCAAACTAGTACCGTAACATTTGAGACCCTTTCCAAACCAGCCCAAACCACCTTTCCACCCCTGATCACCAGGCATACCTCCCAGGTCCTCTGTGCTCAACTTTACTAGATACTTACTGTTTCCAAAACATGCCATGGACTTTCAAACCTCTGTGTATTTCCTCATAGGAATCCCTCTCGCTGGGGTGACCTTTTCCAACAGGCAAAGTCCTCCTCACCCTCTGAGAACCCATGGAAAGCCAAGCCCTGTACAAAGCTTATCCCCGTCCCACCAAGCAGCACATATGACCATGCCATTTGCACAGTGCTTGTATCTTCACACTTAACTTGGGACGTTGCATTACTGTTAGTTTAATCCAGCTGTAATCCCCACTAGACTGTAAATTTGCTGAAACCAGAGATGGTGTGTTCTTACTCATCATTAGAGTCCTGATGCCGTGCTCATAACAGATCCATAATGCATGTTAGTTTAATAAAATTAAAATCATAACCTCCAAGATGATATTTTATTTTAAATGAGTTTACTGATGGAGTTATTGCATTGTAACCATCACTGAATTAGAGTATGGAATGAAAGAAGTCTCAGGAAGGCTCCTTACAAAAACGAATCCCACGTATGATTTGCCCTTGTTGTCTTCAACAAGCATATGGTTCTGCTGCTCCTGCCTTACGGTTTAGGTCCATTAACGTTTCAGGGCCTTCAGTCAACTATCAAAAATGGGGACTGGGGGCTTCCCTGGTGGCGCAGTGGTTGAGAGTCCGCCTGCCGATGCAGGGGACACGGGTTCGTGCCCCGGTCCGGGAAGATACCACGTGCTGTGGAGTGGCTGGGCCCGTGAGCCATGGCCGCTGAGCCTGCGCGTCCGGAGCCTGTGCTCCGCAACAGGAGAGGCCACAACAGTGAGAGGCCCGCGTACCGCAAAAGAAAAAAAAAAAGTGTGGGCTGGGAAAACTATTATCCTAAAACTGTTAATTTAGAAGGAACCCTAGAGGACATTGATTCAACCCTCTTTACAAAAATAAAGACTGAAAGCCAAAGAGGCCAAGAGACCTACCCCAAATGCCCATCATTATGGTGGCAGAGCTGAGACCAGAGCCCAGGTTTCCCCATGCATTCTGACAACGCTGCTTTCACCACTCTCTGCTGCTTCTCCCTGAAATCCTCTCACAGAAGCACAGCATCTTTGGAATAGAGTTCTTCTCTTCACCAAGAACTTTCGGCATCTCACTAAATGAAGCAATCTAGTATATCCTATCCTGATTGAGAGCCATCAGCATCTACTTGAACACTTCTAGAGGCCGGGAGCTCACCACTCTGCCAAGCAACCCATTCCTTCCCGGTTCCTATCTTCTGGGTATACATTCTTCTTCACAGAGGATGTCAGTCTCAACCCTGCCAATAGCTGAAGACAACAATTACGACTCCCCAATTTCTTCTCTCACCTAAAGAACTGTAGCCTTCAACTATCCCCAACATACGGTTGTGACTCCACAATTTTACTGGTTGCCCTTCTCTGTCCCATAGAATATGACCTAGCCCTAAGCAGCTTTTGTCTTTGAAAAGAGAATAGAAATAAAGCCTTTGGAAAAAATGTCTTTCAATGCCTTTGTAATTTTTCACGCAAAATTGCCATTTCTATCAGCTCTATAGGATGTCCAAATAGTGATATGCAGGACC
Source organism: Leucopleurus acutus (assembly GCF_964270905.1). Lineage (NCBI taxonomy): Eukaryota > Metazoa > Chordata > Mammalia > Artiodactyla > Delphinidae > Leucopleurus > Leucopleurus acutus. The sequence goes on from NC_139142.1 coordinate 39,118,144, forward strand.
CACCAACAGAAAACATTACCGGAGAATGTTCTGTTTCTAAACCAGTTTACATTTGGTACAGACCTAAGGAGCTGAAACTACACGCATTATGCAAGTACCTAAGAAAAATTTTAGGGCCACAACGTGAGCAAATCAAACTAAAACTTTTCAGAATGAATTAAAACATCTCAAAACATTCTCTCCTATTTTTTCTCCTTTCAACTCCCATCCCAAGTTCTGAAAGCATTCATTATCAATTCAAAACCAAAAATATTCTGTACATATCTTTGATAAGATCACAACCATCTAAACTCCTGCAGAAATTGTTTCAGAATCCCACTGTGAGTAGAAAAACAGAAGAAATTTCTCTCTTGGCTTATCTAACATCTCTTCCAGTTAAACTTTCATTATTTAAACCTTGTGGAGTCCCATTTTGATAACATCACTGATATCTCCATTGAAGAGAAAAAAGACTGAATAGAGCCTGTTCTTCCACATGGAAAACCACTGAGATTATTCCTTCAATAATTCAAGTGTTTATTGAGCACCCACTCATGACTGGACTTGATTCCTAACTCTACGAAGTTTAATAAAGATTTTCAAGGAAGGCTTCATAGATGGAAAATTTATTCTACACAAAACAAGGCTTAAAGAAGGGGATTTAAGGGTCAGTTGTTGTAAAATAAGGAAATTGTTAAAGGAGGTTGATTGACTTAGCAAGAAAGACTCCAGCAATATTTTTTGAATTTTTTTAATTTTATTTTTTTATACAGCAGGTCCTTATTAGTCATCAATTTTTATACACATCAGTGTATACATGTCAATCCCAATCTCCCAATTCATCCCACCACCACCAGCACCACCCCCACTTTCCCCCCTTGGTGTTCAAATATTTGTTCTCTACATCTGTGTCTCTATTTCTGCCTTGCAAACAAGTTCACCTGTACCATTTTTCTAGATTCCACATATATGCGTTAATATATGATATTTTTCTCTGTCTGACTTACTTCACTCTGTATGACAGTCTCTAGGTCCATCCACGTCTCTACAGATGACCCAATTTCGTTCCTTTTTATGGCTGAGTAATATTCCATTGTATATACATACCGCATCTTTTTTTTTTAACATCTTTATTGGAGTATAATTGCTTTACAATGGTGTGTTCGTTTCTGCTTTATAACAAAGTGAATCAGCAATACATATACATATATCCCCATATCTCTTCCCTCTTGCGTTTCCCGCCCTCCCACCCCTCTAGGTGGTCACAGAGCACCGAGCTGATCTCCCTGTGCTACGCGGCTGCTTCCCACTAGCTATGGGTTTTACTTTTGGTAGTGTATATATGTCCATGCCACTCTCTCACTTTGTCCCAGCTTACCCATCCCCCTCCCCGTGTCCTCAAGTCCGTTCTCTAGTAGGTCTATGTCTTTATTCCCATTCTGCCCCTAGGTTCTTCATGACCATTTTCTTTTTTTTAGATTCCATATATATGTGTTAGCATACGGTATCTGTTCTTCTCTTTCTGACTTACTTCACTCTGTATGACAGACTCGAGGTCCATCCACCTCACTACAAATATCTCAATTTCGTTTCTTTTTATGGCTGAGTAATATTCCATTGTATATATGTGCCACATCTTCTTTACCCATTCATCTGTCGATGGGCACTTAGGTTGCTTCCATGTCCTGGCTATTGTAAATAGAGCTGCAATGAACATTTTGGTACATGACTCTTTTTGAATTATGGTTTTCTCAGGGTATATGCCCAGCAGTGGGATTGCTGGGTCATATGGTAGTTCTATTTTTAGTTTTTTAAGGACCTCCATACTGTTCTCCATAGTGGCTGTATCAATTCACATTCCCACCAACAGTGCAAGAGGGTTCCCTTTTCTCCACATCCTCTCCAGCATTTGTCCAACAACTTAATTTTAAAACATCCCATAATCCACGTCTGTAAGCAATGCCTTATCTTATTAATAGGTCTAAAATAAAAACAAGACCAATATCGGAAACTTGTAATTTATATAATATACCTTGTCAAACTGTAGGAAGGTAGTCTAGTCTGCCAATTTTATGAACGTCTTTAAATACTGATAAACAAATAAGCTTGACTGATAAGTAATATTTTTGTATATATGGCTGAAGAAGCCTTGCCTGGCAAAGGCAAAGAACCTCTTCTGCCTTTGGGTGAATTTCATCTGGCTCCAGCTATTTTCTGAAATGCTTGCTGACTTGTCTTTAGATACCATCTTTAAGATAAATCATTGTTGATTGTCCACAAACTGGAAATTAAGGGCCTGCCCCACAGTTCGTTGAGGCAGAAAGATGAGAACTTGCTGTTACTGTGGGGAAAGAGGCACATTTGCAGCCTGGGTGATGGGATCCATCCATCTAGGGAAAGTACAGTTTTAATCACTCTGGTATCCTGCCTCATCAGGGCTTTTTTGAGGCTAGTGTCCAAAAGACACTGTCAGTAGGGGTTCAGGCGACTGTGAGGAAAGCAGTTCTAGCCTGAAGTCCAGAGTGGAACAAGAATTTACAAGTGAGGACATGAGGACCTGGGGCCTCAGCCTGAGCCAGCTGATGGAAACAGAGAACACGAGAAATAAAAAGGATGCCCTCAGAGGCTGAGAAAAAGAGGTAAAAAAATAAAATCAGTGCCAACCCCGTAAGGAGGACAATAATGAAAACTATGTAGCTGTTAACTTAGTGCATCTCTTTATTCTACATATTCTGTTCATTTTCAAAGATGCCCTCCCAGCATGATAAAAATTATCATGCATATAAACAGATGACAGCAAAAAAAAAAATTGGTAAGAAACTAGCATTGCTGGAGAATTTAAAGAAAAAAAAAAAGGAGAAAGACTGCTAATCCTAAAATTGGGAATTGAAAATCCCCCAAAGATGACATCAGCCTAAATCATCCTAGAAAAGGATGACAGAAAGCTAGCTCAGGGAACTTTCTGTTTGGGGATGGCCCGTTTTACCACGGGGATAGAGAAGAGCGGGCCTGGGGCAGGGGGGCAGGGATATACTGCTCCTCTCCCTCTTCCTCCTCGGGTGCTGTTAGGGACTCAGTTGTGTCCCTCCACAAATTCATATGTTGAGTCCTAACCCCTGGTACCTCAGAATGTGACCGTATTTGGAGATTAGGTCTTTAAGGAGGTGATCAGTCTTTCGGGTGGGCCCTAATCAGATAGGACTGTTGCCTTTATAAGTGGAGAAAACACAGGCACGGGTGGGCACAAAGAAAAGACCACGTGAAGGCAAAGGGGGAATACAGCCAACCGGAAGCCAAGAAGAGAGGCCTCAGCATGAAATCAACCCTGCCGACACCTTGATCTTGGACATCAGCCTCCAGAACTATGAGAAAATACACTTCTGCTGTTTAAGCCACCCAGTTTGTGGTATTTGTTACGGCAGCCCAAACGGATTAATACAGGTGCCTTCCCTTGAACTAAAAGTGTACATCAGAGAATGATTAGCTGTCTCACTGAATAAGCATGTATGTTTCCTGCCCCTAAAAGAGACCAAAAATCACTTCCTTAGGGGGGATTATGTACCTCGTGAGGACAAAGGAGAAAACGATTAAGGTCCCTCTAGACTTCTGCAGCTAATTTTCCAAGCACCGCAACCCCTCAGTTCGTGTCCTTTTTGTACCCATTCTGAGTGACAACAAAGTCTCTGTAGATTCTCTGTTTCTATGCTCTCAGTCCCCTAAATTCATCCTCCTTAGCACTCCACCAAATTCATCTTCACCAAGTACTGTTTTACTCTCCCTCGGCTGGTGGTAATGGTTTCTCATTAGCTATAAGATACAGCCCAAATTCCTTTATTTGCCTCATAAGGCTATAAAGGGTCGAACCCCTAGCAATCTCCCCAAGGAGGGTAATAAAACCAACGTAGCAAGGTTGTCTGGGGGGACCTAAGCGCAGAACTGGCACATGCTAAGAGCGTGATGAATGCTAGTTTCTCCCCCACATTACACTGCATTGGAAAAGTGCTTGGCCTGTAAATTTAGGACCTTCTTCTGGATGAGTAACCTATGGACTCTAAATCAACACACTCAGAAAGATGTTTCTGATAATAATTGTGTTTAGTTTGTTTTTGATCTTTCTTTGCATTGTGGCAGGCACATAGGAGGTGCTTTCTAAATACAAATTCTTTTTTTTTTTTTTTGCGGTACGTGGGTCTCTCACCGCTGTGGCCTCTCCCGCCGCGGACCACAGGCTCCGGACGCACAGGCTCAGCGGCCATGGCTCACGGGCCCAGCCGCTCCGCGGCACGTGGGATCCTCCCAGATCGGGGCACGAACCTGCGTCCCCTGCATCAGCAGGCGGACTCTCCACCACTGCGCCACCAGGGAAGCCCCTACAAATTCTTTTGAATGACTTTTTAAAACCACTCAACAAGGACATAGGAAAATCGATGTCATCGGGATTTTTAGTATTACACTTTTCATGATCATCAGGGTTTTAATAAACTGAGCAAAGGGCACAAATACTCTGGTCCTTTGACCAGGGCTTGGAAATATTCTAGCTGAGAGAGTCTTAACTATATTGATTTAATGGAATTTGAGTTGTACAGGAACATTTTAATTATCAGAATCTTCTTTAGCAAAAGCCTTTGAGATCTGAGGTAAGTTTACATATTATTATATGAATCACCATTTGCTTTAAGAGCTCATCTACATCCCATCTGTTTGATTGGAAAAGGGAACTCGGAATGAATCCATCTAATTTTCAGTTTTCTTCCTTGGAGAGAATCGTGATTGAAAGTTAGAGGAGGGTTATGTGCTGCCTTTTTTTTTGACGGTTTCTAGAGGAAGTTTTAGGGTTTCCATAGTAATGCATAAGGAGTCACTATTTTCTGCTACAATTTCCCAGCAAAGAGAAGAGCACTGGTAACTATGGTTTAGTATAAATGAAAAAGTCGAGAGTAGATCATTCTAAATTTGTTCTGGCTGTTGGGGCATGGGTGGGACGGAGCACTGTACTATCAACTGAAGGTGCCTGACTCCCAGCTCCGCAAGGCAAATGATGCATTTACTGAACTTCCAGTAGCAATGTCAAAGATATCCTAGGCATTCTGACCAGGCGTGAGACAGGTAGGGGTCCCCACATGTTGCCCCTGAAATTCACAAGACAGTTTGCATTTAAGGAAACACTGACGTTGCTACACCTCCATCTTCTCCCTTTCCTTTCTCTTTCCCCATCATTTTTCTCTTTTCTTTTCCCCCACTCCTTTGGCCTTCCCCTCTGCTCTTTGCTCCACCCCCTCCCCTTCTCTGGTCCTGTCTGCTCTTACAGCTGTGTTCTCAGCTGTTCTGGAGGCAGAGGAGAGTGGTACAGGATGCTGGTTGAGGCACGCCCTCCCTCTGGGAGCGAGTCACATTCCTGGGCACTGTCATTGGCATCTTTTCATCACTGCTGGGGCTGTGATGTTCCCTTCTGCTGGGCCTGGCATGTTCCCTTCCTTGTAACAATTCAGCCTGTTTTCAGGTTTTAAAAAAATAGTATCCCTTTACCTCATGTCACAAGGTGTACCTGCGCATCCTTATTTTGTTAAATCTGAACAAACTGTTCTCATTGGTGGATTTAGAGGAACTAAAAAAGCCTCCCCAGCAGCTGTCCAGTGTAACCGAGGACTTGTCTTATAGACAACAAAGCCACAGAAAGGACTGTGCCAGGAACGCTGTTATCATGCACCTCAGTGGTGGTCAGGAAGGGACTTCCCAGTGGGTAGTGACGTCTCTGTGATTCCATTTGCAAGAGCTTCAAAGCTTACATTTGCTTTAAACTGATTTTACTTTGAAATGGTACTCCATCGTGATTTTCAAAGTTGGTTATTATTCATAATCTCTGGAGCAAGCACACTGTTAACAGCAACCATACCTAGCAATTTAAAATGTTAAAATGTTTTCAGAGCTAAGTGATTTAGCAAGCTCTAGAAAACTCAAGGTGATCGCTTGCTTTAGCAGAAGACTAACTTCCTTACCTTGCCCATCATGAAGGCAAGTCCCTTGAAAGTGAGATACCCTACATAAGAGCTTAAGATTTAACGTAGCTTTTAAATTTCATTTAACAGTTGTCAGCTCCTACCTACGTGTCACCTCTCTCTGCTCTTTTGGTTAAAATCACTGATGCATTTGCTAACAAAGTCTCTGACGACCTCGAGACCAGTCAAGGTAATTGTCTTGATACACACAGACTTCAGATGGGCAGGAAGCCCTCCCCGCTCCTTTCCGTGCAGTCCTGGGAGGATACTGAGACAGTTTCCAGGGAGAGCAGAATTGCTGACATTGTTGTTTCTATGGCAGACATGAGGGTCCATGTGAGGTACCAGATTCCCCAGATACGATCACTCCAGATATGATGTGTTTTTGGCATTTGTTGGGTCAGAGAACTGGAGGAAAGAAGAAGAATGGGAACTTCTCCCTGCTGTGGCAGCGTGAGGTCCCAGAGAGTGACATGATTGCTTAGAATGCATTCACTCATCCATGCATCCATCCAACATATATTGAAGGATAACCACTTGCAGAGGAAGTAGGGAGGGAAGTATGGCACACAAGTGTCCTGCCTTCAAGGAGCTGGTGGTCCAGGGAGGAATACCCGCTCTTTCACCTGGTGCCTCTTCTGAACTCCCCCTGCCCACACACATACACGCACACACAGTGTTTCAGAGAGGAAACTTTAAGGGAAGAGATCACACACATCTAGGCTATAAGTTTGAATTCTCAATTAATTGTCTAAGGACAAAGAAACTTATATGAAATGAGATGCTGAAATAGGGCAGAGACTCTCACAGGCTCTCTCTTCACATGTTTTCCCCTTTCCCCCCTTCCCTGGAGTTTAGGGAACGTTTCTGTTGCCAAACTCCATGACAGACATTGTATGAGACTGAGGGTGGGGCGGGGTACAGGAATATTAGACGTTTACCTTCAAGGTCTTCACAGTGCAGAAAAACTAGCTATAAAAAGCTGCCTAGGGGACTTCCCTGGCGGTCCAGTGGTTAAGACTCTGTGCTCCCAATGCAGGGGGCGCGGGTTCAATCCCTGGTCAAGGAACTAAGATCCCACATGCCGCGCAGCCAAAAAAAATAATAAATAAATAATTCTTTAAAAACCCTTTTTTAAATTTTTTTAAAAAAGAGTTTTTAAAAAAGCTGCCTAGTTTGCCGGGTATTAAGTGTTTAATACCAGGTAAGTGGTGTGGAAATGCTGTAGAGTTCACCTTCCAAGTGGGTTGGAAGGGAGTCATGTAAGAGGGAACTTGGCGTAGCATTTGACTAGGAGGCAGTCTTGGGGAGGGGACTGGATTACGGGACCAGAGGCCTAGAAATGGAGAAGGACCACTCTGTCTTGGGGCAATGAATCGAGGACGCTAATTCTGTCAATCCAGAAGGTTTCCCTTGGGGGCCCAGAGTGATATCAGCTCACTGATATAGATCAGGACACATAGGCTTAGAGAGGCGGAGTGACCTGCCTGTTGGTCACAAAGTCCTGGTCAGGCTGGAGAACCAGGCCTAGGCCATCACCAACAATGAGAGTTAGGGTTTTTCTGTAGCAGATGGCAGAATCCAACTCTGGCTAAAAAAGTAAACCCAGCATTTGATGAAAAGATATGCAGAGTTCACAGATTAGAGAGAAAAAAGGAACAAGTAAGACTAGAAGAGAACCCGAATGAGGGCAGTTTGGTCATCTGGATGGGGGGAATGAATGGGGGCACTATCAGCTCTGATTATTGCAGGGCGGTGAGTCTCGGCTGAAGGGACACGCAGACCCCCTGCCTGAAGGGGCGGGACTGCCTGATTGACAGTACCCCCCCAACTGCCCACCGTGGGGAGTGCTGGCTCCCCCAGGCAAAATTAGGAGGGAAGAAGAAATGGATGCTGGGTGAGCAAAAATGTTCTTTCTCTAAACAGTATCGAGTCCATTACAACAAAATTGCAGTAATTTCCTCAGGCTACAAAGTTTTAACCTCTTGGAGGTATATGAGAAGTCCATGCTGTTTTTTGCCCACGTCAATACAAACGAATTAAACAGAGCAGAGTCAGCTTCAAACCACTGAGTTTTAGATCTGAAAGGAACCTCAGAGGTCAACTAGAACAATTCTATCACTTTACAAGTAAGGAACCCAAGGACTTGTGCAAGGTTCTACAAGCTAGTTCCTGGCAGAACCAGGAGAACTGAGCCGGCCTCAGTCCCAGGCCAGGCTCTGTCCACTGTGCTGCATCACATGTCATCACAATAAAGTCTCCACACAGGAAAAGAATTTAGTCATCTCCTTGGCATTACATGTGATGCAGTTTAATGACTCCTGCAGCTCATTTTACCCACCAGTGTAGTCTCCAACCACACCTTGTCTTCATGAAGTTTCCTTTGCATGAGCATGCCTCAATTCTGGAGCTAACGTGGCAGCTTTAGGATGTCAACATTCACAAAGCACTCTATGTTTTCGGTCATTAGAGAGTTTTCCCCAGGCTGATTTACCAGTTAAAAAAAAGAAAGAAAACTTAGATGACTAACATTTAATAAACACTTGCTGATTCGCTGCATACTTTCTTTAAGCCATTTACATCCAGGTGCATGAGAATGTAATTCCAGAATTGTTAAAAAAAAAAATAGAAACTCAAAAATAATCTAAATGTCAAAGGGTTGAATCAAACCATACTATATCTATATGATTAAAAAGATTATACAATCATTAAAGTTACAGGCATGGAAATATCTCATGATACATAGTTGAATGAAAAATTTAGGCAACAAAATTCCATATTTCTACAGAAACAATAGCAATGCACTTATATGAATAGATACGCATGTATATATGTATACACACATAGATAAAAATATACATATACGTATGCATGTGCGTGTGTCTGCACATACATACACATATAAAATTTGTACCAAAATGTTGGTTGGGGGTATAGGGCAATGAAATACAGGTGATCTTTTTTCTCCTTAATTTATATTTTTATATCAAAATTTATTTTTTCCTTAAATAGAAAATAAATTTATTTGATAAATTATATTTTGTAGGATTGCTTCAGGCAGTCCTAGATGTGCCAGATAACCTAAGCCTCACTGTCCACAGAAGCCCACCCATACTGAAGAGGCACAAGGCCCCCGGGGTCTGAGGAACTATGTGGACGCTGCGCGCAACCCACTGCATTCGCTGGGGAAGGACAACACCCCCAGTGCACGCTCTCCTCAGAGCACAAGCAAGGAAGGGAATGGTGGGACCGCCCACTCTGAAAAGGCTAATTTTGTTTTTCCCAGCACCTCTTCTGTTTCAGAGTCCACAGATGGACCAGAACAGCTCTTGCACCGTTGGACTTTCAAGAGAAAATAACATAACTGCACTCTATATTCCTACGTGGAGGGATGGTGGTGGAGGGGTAGGAAAACAGGATGAAAAAGACAGGTGTGGCGGCTCCAACTGTCAGTGGTTTTCTTTTGTCATTTTAGAGACACGGAGTGATAGCTCTTGCTCCAGATTCAGGTACCTCCTCTCCAAAGCCAGAATCTTGGGGAAAGCAGACAATGAGAAAAGGGCTTTGCGGCTGTCCCCTCACCCTCCCCCAGCTCTCCTCTCTGACAGGCAGCACGGTGATTTAACTGTCAAACACTAGGCAGCACATCTTCTTTCATGAGGCTCCACAGTCCACTCCATAAACCGACAAAGGAATAGAACAAACAAACAAGTGTCTGAAAGCTATTGTGTTGCTATGGCAACTAGCCTGGCTTTTCCAAACTCCCAAGGGAAAAACTCTTCCACCAAAAAAAAAAGAGAATAACTAACAACCCTGACATTTTATTAATGCTTCTGTACGTGCCAGATCAATATTTCTAAAACAGCCCCAGCCAAGGCTAACTACCAACCATATCAAAGCTGACCTGGGCTAGAAAGGCTAGCACTAGGCTTTTTTGCTGGTGATGCTGAGGGAGCAGAAGTGTCAGGCTGGTCCACCCAGCAGACGTTTATGGGACTCACATCCCACAACCTAAGGAGGCTTCTACATTACATAACATGCAGCAGCTACTTACATGAGTCATGAGTAGCTCAACTTCATGAGTAAATAAGATCTGAAGTAAAGATGGGGGGAAGGCAGAGATCAGGGAGATAAGAGGGTCTGCGTGACCCCATACCAAGTTTCCTTTACAGATTCCTGAGATCAGAAGCCTATAAACACTGGAGGGGGGCTGTGATTCTGTGCTGGGTTTCTGGTATTTGGTGTGGTGGGAAGAGGAGGCCGACCCACAGACTTTTCTGAGTAGTAATAGTACCAATCCTTTTGGAGGGACGAAAGGAGTATGTCTCAGTTATAATGGAGCTGGGTGTGCTAGTTGTTGACCATGGTGCTGTCTGTGTTCAACTGGTGAAAGCGGTGCCCACTTCCAATGTAAAATTACCCTCTTGACACCTTTTGATGTCACGCTCTCTAGTCCTCCCATGTATTCAAAAGATGGCAAGAGCATGAAGGTCAGCTGCATGAAAGGAGACGCTGCTGGTGGGAGTGCAAATTGGCACAGTTTTCCTGGAGGGCACTTTTGTGATATATACCAAACACCATAAAAATTCCAGAGACTTCAACCCAGCTAGTACACTTAAAGAATTTATTCTAAGGAAGTACCCAGAGACATGCACAAAGATACTGCAAAGATATTCACTGCAGTGTTCTTTATAACAGAGAAAAATTGGGAACAATATAAAAGTTTAATCATGTGAGAAAGGAGTTCAAAATAAATTTTAGTACAGCCACCCAGAGGAATTCTGCACAGCCATTAAAAGGGCTATAGAAAGGGCTTCCCTGGTGGCGCAGTGGTTGAGAGTCCGCCTGCCGATGCAGGCGACACAGGTTCGTGCCCCGGTCCGGGAAGATCCCACATGCCGCGGAGCGGCTGGGCCCATGAGCCATGGCCGCTGAGCCTGCGCGTCCGGAGCCTGCGCGTCCGGAGCCTGTGCTCCGCAACGGGACAGGCCACAACAGTGAGAGGCCCGCGTACCGCTAAAAAAAAAACCAAAAAAAACCCACACAAATTTATTATCTTATAGTGCTGTAGGTTCAAAGTCCAAAATGGGTCTCAATGGACTAAGATGAATGTGTCAGCAGAGCTGCATTCCTTTCTGGAGGCTTTAGCAAAGAATCCATTCCTTTGCCTTTTCCTTTTTCTAGAAGTAGCTCAAATTTCTGGGTCCATAGCCTTTTCTTCCATTTTCAAAGTCAGCAACAGCTGGTGGAATCCTTCTCACATCACATCACTCTGACCTCCACTTCTGCTTCCTTCTTCCACTTGTACGGACTTTTGCGATTGTATGGGTCCCACCTGAATAATCCAGGATACTTTCCCTATTTTAAGGTCAGTTAATGAGCAACTTTAATCCATCTGCAACCTTGATTACCCTTTGTCAATGTAAGCTAACACATTTATGGCTTCTGGGGATTAGGATATGAACCTCTTTGGAGGCCATCATTCTGCCTACCAGAACCAGTTCGAAAATCATTACAGTGATGGAAAGGAGACTCTGAAGGATGGCAACAACCAGGGGAACAGGCTTGTTGAAGAAGGCAGCTCCATCAGACGTGAGGTTGAGACCTCTAGCATTTGGTGGCTGGACAGATGTGGGGAATGAGTTGGATGAGTTGGAGCCTCGGTGCCAGGTGGTACCACTCACAGAGACCAGGAAACACACGCAGGGGACCAGCTTGGGGAGAAAGAGAATGACATGGTATACAGGTAGAACTTGAGATGCCCATGGCACATCTGGGTGTACGTGTCCTGTAGCACTTGGCTATGTGAGCAGGTGATCTATAGGGACGTCTGGACTGGAGAAAAAGAAGCGTGAGACAGGCATAAAGCTCCTGGGGGAAGCAGAGGAGATGAGCACACCAAGCTGTCTTGAATCACATGGAAAGAACAGAAAAGGCTTTTTTTTTTTTTTTTTTTTTTTTTTTTACAGATATCCTCATTTTGTACTCCGCATCCACAGGTTGAGAAGGCCTAGGTAAGATGTGAGTACTACATGGAGTAGAAACGATTATTCTCAAGGTGGATTAACCAAGCTGGCCCCGTCCTCACTCAATTAAAGCCACAGGAAAAAGAGTGTTCTGTGTTTCCAGAAGTTCCAAAGTACTTCTCTAAGTTAACTGTACCCCACAACTGCCTTATATATAACTCAATCTGGTGAGCTGTGTCATATAGAGGCTACAGTGTACTTCCAATAGTCTTAACTACTTTTTCAGTTTTAAAAAAAGCAACTGAACAACATTTTAAAACATAGTTAAGCCATCAGAAGTTTGTTTGTCTGTTTTGAAAGCTTTTGCTTATCTGCTAGTGCCTGACTTACGTCCTCCCCTATGTGACAGAGGATGTCACAAGCCTGCATCTGACATTAATTAATTTATTTATTTTTGCTGTGTTGGGTCTTCGTTTCTGAGCGAGGGCTCTCTCTAGTTGTGGCAAGCGGGGTCCACTCTTCATCGCGGTGCGCGGGCCTCTCACTATCGCGGCCTCTCTTGTTGCGGAGCACAGGCTCCAGACGCGCAGGCTCAGTAGTTGTGGCTCACGGGCCTAGTTGCTCCGCAGCATGTGGGATCCTCCCAGACCAGGGCTCGAACCCGTGTCCCCTGCATTAGCAGGCAGATTCTCAACCACTGCGCCACCAGGGAAGCCCCATCATCAGAAGTTTTAAGTCCCTCTTAGAGCTAATTTGGGGAACTCCTTTGCTAGGGTACTTTTTAGAAGCACTCATGGAGACAAACAAGAAAACCCATTTGATCACCCAAAGTCACATTCAAGCTTCTCACAGCACGTATCCTCCAGAGACACAAATGCTCTAGCAATGAAATAGTAACACAAACCCAGGATGTTTTAGACGTGCCTTCAACTGTAAATTCAGGGACCAAAGGAAAAAGGAAAAAAGTATTATTGGTTGTATCAGTTTGGTTTTTGTCCAATTACTGCTGAAGCAAATATTCTCCCCTGAAGTGCTTTAAATTCAGAAAGAGGGATGAAGGTAGTAGTGAGATCCAGAAGGGTCTTAAAAGATAATCCAGTGAATGTAACCTCCTCTTCAACATGAGGCTGCTGTGTAACAAAGAGAGTTAGTGACATGCCCGAGGCCACGTTACCAACGGCAGCATCAATCCAGGATGCTGAACCCAACTCCCAGGCTACTATTCCTCACCAGACCCTTTCCAAATCTCTCTTCCTTACCTGCCCAGTACACATTCTCCCCTACATACAACGTACATCCTTTATCTGCCCCTGTCCGTCTGTGTGAAATTATACATGCCTAGAATTTTCTTTCTTCCTTTCATGCCTACCACCCAAACCTCCAGCGAGTCCAGCAGTGTTTTTCTCGTCTGCCAAACCTGAGAGGTTAGAGGGGAGGCTTGACGAGCAAACTTCACAGAATCTGCTCCATCAGTTCCTACAGAGATGCACGGAGCAGAACTGGAAAGACTACATAAATAATAATCAGAGGTGTCCTTCCAGAAGTCCCTGGACTACTGTTCCTTTGGGCCTCAGAATGGATGGAAAAGCAGAACTAAGCCAACGCTGAACAGGCAAAGGAGCAAACATTTGTTTAGTGTGAGGACTTCTCATTAGATGTTCAGTGATGTTCTCGCTTCACGGTACAGACTGAGTTCCCCACGCTCACAGGTTGTCACTAATGACCATGTACAGGAAGTGTCAGGCTTACATCTATTAAATCGCCTCTCTTTCTGCAAGAGCCAGTGCTTTGGGATGCACTTTTACCCTTATGTATGTATTTATCCTCATTATCATGTTCTGGATAACACGCTGTGTACCATGCTCTAGCCCCCAAAGGAAGCAATACTCAGTTCTTAACCCAGGTTATTTTAAAAAATAACCAGATGCCTCCAGTGTGCCTTTGAAGAGAGAAGTAGCCAATATCTACAGACATCAGCCAGTCTTGTAGCAAAGAAACAAGCTTTGTGAGTGAGAACAGATGTGACTGCCACCACCTGCTCCTGGCAATCCCCAGCAGACTGGTCTTCTCGCCTAGATGGAACGGAATCAGGGCTCCACAGATGTCAGACCATGCTGCCACGGGATTTCTGATGACTACAGATCCTCCTAGACATCCCCTCCTACCTAGGTATTTAGACAAACAGATGGGGAAGCTATACACAGTCTCACTCAGCTCAAAGCTCCGTGCCAAGGTCAAAACCAGTTTAAAAATGGACAAAAGCATAGGAGAGCAAACTTTGGTTATGTCCTTTCTTCCTGCCAATTGCTACTCAGAGAACAGCTTTCTAGCACCTGCCTCCCTTAGGGCCCTAAATGTCCGTTTCCTATCTCTGGTGATGGGAGGAAAAAACAAAGCAGCTCTGTCGAAGCTCTGGTCGACACGCCTCCCCCCGCTTTCCGGGCACCTGTACCACCTCCAACATCTGTCCACCTCCAACTTTCAACTCCCTCCATTTCCAGGCATGGTCAGATGAACTCATAAGACACAGATCCATTAGGGGTTTACAATCCCAGCACTAAAAGATGCTCTAATTAATTTCAAATAAAACAAAGTTGTCATAGGTTAAATATCAAATTTGCACCTACTGTAGTCCTTACACTATTTTCAAAAACTGTGCCCTTCCCTCAGAACACCAAAGTGAGCCCCAGAAATGTTCAAAAACAACGTACCTGGCTCTGTGGGACATTCACGACTGCAAAGCAAATTAAATCAGGGTATTTCCTCGAGAAAGTTGATTCAGTGATTTCTTTGTGTTTACCTAAATATTTCCTGAAAAAGCACCTCCACTTCCGCTTCTTCTCCGAATTCTAGATTAATTTTTCTCTAACTCCAAGTCATAATGACTTTTTACCCTCCTTAGAGTTAATCATAGGCTCTCCAGTAGATTGCAGTTCCCATCCAAAAGGGGTAAAGGAAAGCTAGTTGCTTACTTAAGTGTGAGACTCATCTAAGGAAGGTTTGCTGAACAGGAGGTAGAGAAACTGGTCTGACTCACCACAGTAGCTATTAGAAACTTCTGCCTTAATAAGTTAATTTTTTAGCAAATATATAACCACCTGTCAGTGGCATTATTAGTTATCTATGGGCAGAATTATCTTCCTGATAAATTTGCTACAAATTATTTTTCATTTGCTATCAAACTGTAAGCAATTATTGCCTTTGGGGAACAGATGTAATTTGCTGCCCTGACTAAACTCAGACTCTGGTCACAAATATTTTGGTTCATCATAAAAGTTCTTCGTTTCTCTTATTTGTACCTACAATGAAAAGCAAGTACAAGATCACAGCTGGGATTCTGATGGAGCAAACTGCCTTGTCTGCCATGAATATTGTAACCTGGAATAAAAATACAGTATTTCCCAAGCATTAATCACTTATTTCTTCACTGCATAGCACTATAGAGCTTCAGGCTGAGATGAAGCCACACTTCCTGGAATTTAAAATCGGGAGGGTCACAGAAGATCACAGGTAAAACTGTGAAGCCAGGGACAATAGCTAAGCCGTTACCCTTTGAAAACTAAAAATGTGAAGTTTCATGGCATGAAAGACCATTGCTGCTGAGTTGTAACAGATTTTAAAATACTCTTGTTTCATACAAGAGGAGTCACGTAGTTACAGCTGAGAAATTGTTATAGAATGTCTAGTCTACTTCCCCTAGGTATAAAAGAAAGAGAGCTGGTATTTTATTTTTGTGCATACTTATTTATAAAAAGCATAGGAACTCAGAGTTACAGAAGACCTTCATATCTCTGGAACTAAGAACTCCCTTTGAAACTGATGAAAGCTTTGAATCCACTCCCAGAAAAAAAACAAATGTACAAACAAAGTCTTGTAAATACATTCATAGAATGTAATGATGTTCCCTTAAAATCCCCCCCAAAAGTACCTTGAGATCCTCAAACTTCAGGTTAAGAATTTCTGCTTCAGAGGTGATATCTGGCCCATGCCTCAGTCCAATTCTCCCATCAAGCCAACACGAAAAACAACTCCGCTCTCACATTATAGCTCTTCAAAACAATAGAAAGTGTGCTCCTTCCAACTGACCCTGATTAGACATTATTTTTACACTCATTTTTTTCTCCCGGTCACACTCATCTTTTCCCAAAGCACAGAAGCAGAATGTTCTGGTAAATGGAATGGTATGTCTCAAACTAAATTGAGTTGCCCATCACTGTGGGAATGTACAGAGACTGAACCCTCACTTCTTAGGAGTGTCGCTGAGAAAATCCAAGAACCAGGAGGGAAACAGGAATAAACAGCCTCTGAAGTCCCCTCCCATATGAGACTCATAATTAAGTTGTACTCTGACGCCTGTGTGTCCATGTCCTTCACAGAGGTGGTACTAAGAACTAAATAAGGTGCTTCCCATGATACTCAACCAGGCCGAGCACATACTCTATTTTGGTTCTGTGCATTAATTTGGGCAGAATCAACCTCAACCTCATTTTACCTCCAAAATAAATTCCTTCTAGTAGCTAATGTCTCATTAATTTTTTGGAAGTTCCAACTTGACTCCTATTAAGTTCTAAGTAGATTAAAACCCCTGTGTCTTTTACACATGTGCTGCTATGTCACATCACTCACCATTGTTGGCAATTCATTTATTCAATTGGATCATTTAGACAATATATTTTTATTGATAGCCTTCCATGTACCAAGCACATCCTAGAGATACAGCCATGATGGAGGCAGAAAAAGTCCCTGTTCTCACAGAGTTTCCATGGAGCCTTATACAATCTGAACTATGATTCTGGTTGTAGAATGTCTAAGTTGTCCTCTGATTTTCCATTCTTGTGAACTATTCACAAGAACAGAGGAAAAATCACAAGTTCATGTGTAGGCCTCACAGAGCTTTCGGATAACTCTTCTGGGACTTCACCTTCAGAATGAGAAATTCTGACTCATTCACTTCAAGTGAAGAGAGAGAGATATAATAATTGCATCACAGGGCTTCCCTGGTGGCCCAGTGGTTAAGAATCCGCCTGCCCATGCAGGGGACACGGGTTCGAGCCCTAGTCCGGGAAGATCCCACATGCCGCGGAGCAATTAAGCCCATGTGCCACAACTACTGAGCCTGCGCTCTAGAGCCCACGAGCCACAACTACTGAGCCCACGCACTGCATCTACTGAAGCCCATGCGCTCTAGAGCCCGTGCTCTGCAGCAAGAGAAGGCACCGCAGTGAGAAGCCCACGCACCGCAACGAAGAGTAGCCCCCACTCGCTGCAACTAGAGAAAGCCGGCACACAGCAACGAAGACCCAACACAGCCAAAACTAATAAATAAAAAATATAAATAAATAAATTTATTTTTAAAAAATTGCATCACAGAACGTTAGAAGAAAATAAAGCAAAATCATGAAAGACAGCCACATTAAAGCCTAACCTTGAAATTTTCCTAAGAAGAGAATACATAATATATGTGCACAGGAAAACTGTAATTACACACCTTAAAAATCCTGGAGAAGAATCCCTTCTTTTTCATCTATTAGTTACAATGGGTCTACACAGTACTAAATGGTTTCTGAAGTAATTTCGGACAGTGTTTGTTTTCCACATTTTTAAATGCTGAGAATATAATTAGGTACTTAAATACAAATGCTAATACATCAGTTTGTGTCCACAGAGAACACTCTTTGCACAACACATGATTTGATACTAATCTATGCCAAGATTTTCTTCCACAATCACAAATTCGCCGAAACTGGCCACAGGAATTCCTCCCTCACTGCCAAAAAGCTTTCTTCTCAGGCTTAACACTTTCCAATCTAAACATGAAGACTCATCCCAGGTGTGAAAAGCTGAGAGAAGGAAAAAGGGGGAAGGAGGGGAAGGGAACAAGCAATTGAAGAACGTCTTAGGCCAGACACTATCCTAGGCTGCCAGGCCAGAGACTGCTAGCTGCCCCCAATATCTATTCTCTCCTTCTTCCTTAGAAGTAGAACCACCAATCATTAAGCAAGCAATTGGCCACCCCAGCAAAAAGATGGCATGTCTCAGCACCCTCAACAACCTGATGAGGCCACACGATGAAGGGCGGGCTGGCCAAGGAGATGCAGGTGCAAATGTTACAGGCAACTTTGAGATTGTATTGAGGATGGTGACGCAACAAGACAGAAGGAGACTGAATCCTTAACGATGCAGAAGCCAGGACAATGACCCCTAACTAAACTACCTGCGGACTTGGCTCAGGCGAAGGAGAAATAAACTTCTAACTTGTTTAAGGCACTGTAATGTGGGGGTTTCTTTCACTTGTAGCTGAATTTAGGAGACAGCAAACTTATTTAATCCATACATTACTTCTATTGGTTAGGTATCATCATCACCATTTTACACAATAAGAAACTGAAGGCTGTATCTGCTCGGCCCCTCATAAGCAAGAGAATCCCATACGTGAAAAAGAAAGCATGGGGGCGTGAGAAGCAAGCGGCACCTCTTGGTGCAAGACATAGACCAGGGCACTAACTGGATCGTCGCAGAAGGTTTTACATAGAATTTCGAGGCTTAATACCCAAACCAAGGTTTAATTAAAGTACGTGATTTTATACTAAAAAGGAGACATGCCCCAGCTCTGAAAAATGCATCACATACTAGTCGTTGACACACCAAATCGCTGCTCCTGCTACAGCAACTAACACCTTTACACTTAGGTTAAACTGCAACATAGTTTTCAAGTCTTGCTCTACAGTTTCACGCCACCCCCATGAGTCTCTCCGTGGCCCTAGCACAGTGACAGGTATAACTAAGGTCATCAAAAAAGCCATTCAAAGGAACTAATATGGGAGCGCCCCTGGTGGCGCAGTGGTTGAGAGTCCACCTGCCGATGCAGGGGACACGGGTTCGTGCCCCGGTCCGGGAAGATCCCACATGCTGCGGAGCGGCTGGGCCCGTGAGCCATGGCCGCTGAGCCTGCGCGTCCGGAGCCTGTGCTCCGCAACGGGAGAAGCCACAACAGTGAGAGGCCCGTGTACTGCAAAAAAAAAAAAAAAAAGTAGAAGTTCTTGTCCAACCATCCTTGTGGGGCATCTGTCTGTGTCTCTCACACAGGTCATTCAAGTTAATGGGGAAGAAAGAACAGGTGGCCCAAGTCTGAGGTTATAAATAATAGAAAATAAAAGATCTTCATCTCCAGCGGGGGGATAGATGAGGGGATGGAAGGGATGGGGTGGGGATGGGCGGGGCAGAGCAGGAACCCCCACCCCTGCTGGACCCTGGCCCTGCCCACTTTGAGGCCCTTTCCATTCCAGGTGCTTGGCAGGAATTCCCCAACTCCCCCAGAGGGAAAGGGGAATGGGGGGCTGGGACTGGTCTGAGCTGCTGGGGGAAGAGACATAAATCACTCCTCCCTCCACTCAGGGAGGTCTCAGGTCTCAGCCAGGACAATCTTCAGTTCCCTGGTTGGGGGGGGGGGGGTGTGGGAAGGGAGCTGTTGGGAGGGATGAGATTAAACTTGGCTAAGTCAGGAGACAGTCGGGGTCACTGAGAGGTGGGGAGGCAGTGGGGCGGGGCGCTGCTGGATCACAACTGAGCGAGGATGGAGGGAAGCAGAGCAGCTAGTATTTTATTGAAGCTAAGACCTGAAACCAGGCCTGTCTCTTCCAAAGTCCTTTCTCATAACCACTCTACTATTACCAACTCTTTCATCTCACTTCCAATAGGACATGTGCTTTGAGGTTGTCGCCCCACAGGTGAGATACTGTTATCTCTCCCCTGCTGAGTCCCCATGTAACTAATAACTTGCAGAGTAGCTGGTTTGAGTTAGACAATGTTAAGACAGAAGAGGCCAAGCAAAATGCTTCTTCTATGGCTCTGAGCCCCTTATTCTAATCAACAAAGCTGCCAGGGCTCAGAGAAGCAGCTCACAACCTAAGGTGACACTGCTCAATATGTAACACAGACAGCTAAGGAGAGAACTGAGAATGAATATACAAACAGAGCAGACATGAAATTAAGTATTGACACTGCTTACAGAGCAAAGGTTATGAATACAATCGACACAGAAGCTTCCTGGTAGCAAGTATGGAGCTAGGAAAATGGTCCCCCTCACTTCTTCTGATTAATTACAGATGGCTTCTCAGAGGAGAATTTCAGGTACTGTCAGAAAGAGGACGTTGCTAGTGACCTTTGCAATAAAGAGCGATGATGTTGGGCCTGATTAAAGGGCAAAGTGACACCTTGTGCAGAAGAAGATGCTAAGAGAGCCCACTGCTACCGGAACATGAGTCATGCAATAAGAATAAAGCGAAACAGGAGCATTTGTTTGGTCCAACAAGTTTTCAAATGCTTACTGTGTCTGGCTCTGTGATGGATGCTGAGGGAACAAAGATGAATAAGTTCATGTGTATTCTCCAGAGGGAGACAAAAAACACAGATTCAGCTATCACGTGTTAACTACCAAGCTGGAGGTGAGCACAGGGGGCTGAGGGAACCCAGAGAAGGTGCTCCTAAGTCAGCCTGGAGGTCTGAGGAGAGTTTACTGGAAACAAGCCTGAGACTGGTTAGCTGTCTAACCTAGCCATTGATAGCAGGAAGTCTGCAGACTGTAGAGGTTCAAATCCTAGCTCTATCAGTCCCTGCTCTGTAGATGAGGCAGATAACTTAGCTGGGGCTTCAATTTCTTCATCTGTAAAAAGGGAAATAAGAATAGTACTATTTTGTGAGGATGTTCTTCTAAGTTTTGGCACCTGCAGTAATCAGTCAATAAAAGTTCCTGGTTGTACTGCTAAATAGAACAATGAACATTCACTCAACAAATAAGTGAATTATTCAACAATTTGGGGGTGGTGGGGAATCAAGAGGAAGTCTGTCTTGAATGTCAAACGTCTACAATGCCTATGGGACACGCAAGTAAAGGTTTCTAGTTGGCAATTATATATGCAAGTCGAGGGACAAATCTGGCGCTGGAGGTATAAATTTGAGAATCATCCGGTACTTGAAGTCATGAGAATGGATGAGATCATCTAAGGAGAGAGAGAGGACAGAGATGAAGGTTATGAACAAGTTCAGAATAGCTCAAACTTTTAGAATTCAGGAGGGGAAGGGGAGCCAGCAAAGGAAAGTAGGGAGATAGGAGGAAAATCCGATGTATGGGAACCAAATGAATAAAGGGAGGGATCAGCATCAGCAAAGGCACAGGGGTATGAAACAGCAATGTTTGTATGCAAGGAGGAGGAGAAATTACTGTAAGTTTAGTACTATCTGAGCATAAACTGAGAGTCAAGGGGAAGATAAAAACTGAGATAAAAGTAAAGCCAGACCCTGTACGTCTTTGGATGATTAAGAGGCTCGAAGGAGTTTTAATCAGGACAGAGTTCTAGCCAGGCGTGCATACTAGAAGACTTATTCTCATAGCTATGTGGATGATGTCTCTGGGAGGCAGAATAATGCCCCCCAAAGATGTCTATGTCCTCATCCCTGGAACCTGTGAATATGTTAGGTTGTGTGGCAAAGGGGCATCAAGGTTGCAGGTGGAATTAAGGTTGCTAATCAGATGACCTTAAAACAGAGATTATCCTGGATTATCTAGATGGGTTTAATGTAATCACACGGGTCCTTAAAAGTAGAAGAGGGAATCAGAAGAGAGAACCACAGAAAGGGTAGCTTGAGAAGAACTCAACTGTCTGTTGTTGGCTTGACGATGGAGGAAGTGGACCATGAGCCAAGGAATGTGGGCTGCCTCTAAAGGCTGCAAAGGGCAAGGAAATTCTCCCCTAAAGCCTCCAGAAAGAAACTCAGTGAGATACATTTCAGACTTCTGAACCACAGTACTGAAGGATAATAAAAATCTGGGTACATTTAAGCCACCAAGTTTGTGGTAATTTTTTACAAAAGTGAGAAAAACTAATATAGTGTCCTTGAGAAGTAAAAAGATTGGAATCAGATCAGACAAGAAATAAAAGGAATCCAAATTGGAAAGGAAGAAGTAAAACAGTCACTGTTTGCAGGTGAGATGATACTGTACATAGAAAATCCTAGAGACACCACCAGAAAACTACTAGAGCTCATCAATGAATTCAGGATTCATTAAGTTGCAGGATACATTAACATATAGAAATGTGCTGCATTTCTATACACTAACAATGAACCATCAGAAAGGGAAATTAAGGAAACAATCCCATTTACCATTGCATCAAAAAGAATAAAATACCTAGGAACAAACCTACATAAGAAGGTGAAAGACCTGTACTCGGAAAACTATAAGACACTGATGAAAGAAATTAAAGATGACACAAACAGATGGGAAGATATACCATGTTCATGGATTGGAAGAATATAGTTAAAATGACCATATTACCCAAGGCAATCTACAGATTCAATGCAATCTCTAACAAAATACCAAAGGATTTTTTCACAGAACTAGAACAAATAATTTTAAAATTTGTATGGAAACACAAAAGACCCCAAATAGCCAAAACAATATTGAAAAAGAAGAACAGAGCTGGAGGAATCATGCTCCCTGACTTCAGACTATCCTACAAAGCTAGTCATCAAAACAGTATGGTAGTGGCACAAAAACAGACACATGGATAATGGAACAGAATAGAGAGCACAAAAATAAACCCACACACTTATGGTCAATTAGTCTATGACAAAGGAGGCAAGAATATACAATGGAGAAAAGACAGTCTCTTCAATAAGTGGTACTGGGAAAACTGGACAGCTACATCTGAAAGCATGAAATTAGAACATCTTCTAACACCATACACAAAAATAAACTCAAAATGGATTAATGACCTAATTGTAAGATTGGAAATCATAAAACTCCTAGAATAAAACAGAGGCCAAACACCTTTTGACATAAATCACAGCAATATTTTCTGGATCTGTATCCTAAAGCAAAAGAAATAAAAGCAAAAATGAACAAATGGGACCAATTAAACTTAAAAGCTTTTGCACACCAAAGGAAAACATCAACAAAGAAAACAGACAACCTGCTGAATGGGAGAAAATATTTCAAATGACGTGACTGATAAGGGGTTAATTGCCAAAATATATAAACAGCTCAAATAACTCAACATCAAACAACCCAATTAAAAAATGGGCAGAAGACATGAATAGATATTTTTGCAAAGAAGACATACAGATGGCCAACAGGCACATGAAAAGATGCTTAAAGTTGTTAATCATCAGAGAAATGCAAATTAAAACCACAATGAGATATCACCTCACACCTGTCAGAATGGCTATCATCAAAAAGAACACAAAGAACAAATGTTGGCGAGGATGTGGAGAAAAGGGAACCCTCATACATTGTTGGTGGGAATGTAAATTGGTGCAGCCACTGTGGAAAACAGCATGGAGCTTTCTCAGAAAACTGAAAATAGAACTACCATATGACCCAGCAATTCTGCTCCTGGGTATATATCTGAAATAAACAAAATCATTGTAAAGATATGAAAGCAACCTAAGTGTCCACCAACAGATGAATGGAAAAAGAAGATGTGGTATATATATACATAGTGGAATACTACTTATACATTAAAAAAAAGAATGAAATTTTGCCATTTGCAACAACATGGATGGACTTGGAGGGTATTATGCTAAGTGAAACAAGTCAGACAAAGACAAATACTGTATGATATCATTTACATATAGAATCTAAAAATTACAACAAACAAGTGAAAATAACAAAAAAGAAAGAGACTCACAGATATAGAGAACAAACTAGTGGTTACCAGTGGGGAAAGGGATGCAGGGAGGAGCAAGATAGGGGTAGGATATTAAGAGGTACAAACTACTACATATAAAATCAATAAGCTACAAGGATATATTGTACAGCACCGAGAACAGAGTCAATATTTTATAACTTTAAATGGATTATAACCTTTAAAAATTGTGAATCACTACATTGTACACCTGTAAATTATTTTTAAAAGACTGGAATGAGAAAAAACAACGAGGAGGCTGTTGCATTAGTGCAGAGGAGAGATGATGAAGGTCTGTCTTAGGAAAATGGAAACAGGGTAGGAAAGAAAGTGGTGCTTCTCTGAGCATCTACTGTTTACCTGTTCTTGTGATTATCGACATATTTCTATTAAATGGACAGGGAGGTCTCTTCATGCAACAAGGAAATGTGTATTTCAGCAAAGTTAAGATATATCCCCTTTGAAGAGAAACCTATGCAATAAGCTGAATTGGAAACTACTGCCAAGGGAAGGTTAAAATAGTGGTCACCCACTGTCATCTGAACCTTTAAGACTGCACACCAGGATCTATGCCTCCTTCCCAAATGTTGAGTTTGTTTTTTTATTATTTCTAAAAGTTAGGAAAATGTTTTTATAACTCTTGATCCTCTCCTTTACATTTCTCTGACACCTAGAAATGCCTTGCCTGCATGCTTGCAATACAAATAATTTTCTCTCTCAGGAGCTACCTTCTGCTTCTGTTTTTTTACACAAGAAATTCATATTCATAGTAGAAAAATTAGAACACAAACAAGCAAAATTTTTAAAAAGGTAAATCATTCTAATCCTACCCCCTGAGATAATCATTTTTTGCATTTTCAGAGGTATCTTTGAGAATGTTTTATTAATATTTATACATATTCATGTATTTGGGAGAAAAAAAAGGAACCATACTCTTCTAAAATGTCATGCTTTTCTTGCCAGGCAATATATTATGAATCTTTCCATGAATATAAACAAACATTTAAAATACAATTCTTAAAGGCTACTAGATATTTCAATATAAGAATATAGCATAATTTATGTACTCCATCTCCTTATCACTGGACACTTGGTTTGGTTTTTCCTTTACCTTGCATCTTCTGTGTTCCCCCCCACCCCCCGTCTTCATCCTCTTTTCATCCAGATGTTCTTGGACACCACCACCAGTTACCTTTAGGTTAGCCTTAGCTGCAGTATATGGTTCCTACTCCCATGATTGTTCCGGGTGGCTGCTGTATCTTCCCCATCTGACTGACTACTCAGATCTCCCAGACCTGTCTTACCAGCATGACACTGGCTAATACAGAGACAAAAGTGTGCTTAAGGCAGAACAACAAACTCTACCTTTGTCGATAATATTAATAGTGATTTATGATATATATATCAGTCAGAAAATCCCTCAGTGCCAAAAGTTTGTTTACTAAAACTAAAAAGTTCCCTACTTTATTACTGCTTATGATGTATAGTTCTATATTTGTTTATAATTAGGAAAGCCTTGCTATGTAGTAGTCCTGACTCTTCTTTGCAAGTGACAAAAAAGCCAACTCAAGTAGCTTTAAGCAAAAGAACAGGCTGTTACACATAAATTAAAATCCGACATGATCAGACAGTATCGGGAAGCAGCTCTTCCTGACCTCTTGGCTCTGCTGTCAGTTGTACGGGCTTCACTTCCAGGTTGGGAGGGGTTCCCCTTAAGGTGGCTGCAGCACTTCCAGGTTTCTATCATTATAGCTCCAAGTCCAGTAGAAGATTGCTTCCTTCCTCAACATCTCCAAAAAAAAAAAAAACCTCTTGGAACTGGCTCTGATTGGACCATTAGGGTCATGTTCTTGTCCCTGTGGCCCAGAGGATGGATACATTCATTGACTTAATTAGAGCTGGGCCACAGACCTCCCATACTACGTGCTAAGCATAGTCAAAGACATCAGGTACAATTACCAGAAGAGGGAAATGAATGCTGTGTAATTGATACGGTAGACATCCATGCAAGGATGGAACGCTCTAGGACAGTGACCTTCACTTTTAGGATCAGAAACCCCTCTGAGGATCTAATATAAGCTCTGCATGGAGGAAAATGAACAAAAGCACATACAAACACACAACATTTGGCATACAAGGCAGTTGTGGACTGGAAATGTATTTCCTTCACACAAGCAGCCTTACAAAGAGTTTCTCGCTCATTTTTCATGCAAAAATTAATGGGTATTTCCTGAACAACGATGGAAATAAATCCAAATTTCCCCTCCCCACAGAAAATCTACTCAAAGGTAAATTTCAACAAAAGCTTGAAGGTTTTTGACTTAAATACGAACTTGAAAGCATGAGATGGTTCTGAAATAGAATGCAAGTCATCTTTAATATTTAAGCAACTTTTCATTTTGACAGCAACTCGTCCTGAGGAAAATGACTCGTGAAGACACATAGCAGTCAAGAATCAAAGCCCCCATTTTTCACCTTGACAGACAGACAGGCTCGTATCAAGGAACACAAGAATGCTCCAAGATTTGGGTTGAATTCAAGTTGCACCATTTCCTTTGTCCTCAAATCCATGAGATCATCTTTGGCAAAGCCTGTATCATTGATGCACTGATGTCAGCAGGGAGAGGATTAATAATCCATGCTTTAATACAAAGGTCTTCCAAGTAGAAGCAACCTTCAAACAAATTCTGCAGTGTTTCCAGAGAGAGGCCTGCAGATTTCTGCCCACAGAAAGATCAAATGACAAGGTATAGTCACACTAGACTCCAGCACACAGGAGAAATTTTTCCAGCCATGGAATTAACATAGATAATTGCTTCCTTTATAGTGGCAGTCTCATCAAAACCATCATCTATCATAGCAAGTTAGGAAATAAAACATATGCCTAATTCATATATATAAATATATATATATATGTGTGTGTGTGTATGTATACACACATATTCGAAAAGGAAGCCAATAAAGAACTAGCTCCTCCCTGCCAAATGGTTCCAAGTGGGTTATTTATTTCTCTCAAAATAGTTCAAATGTGTGCCTATGGTTCAATCAGGTGCTTCAAAATTTTGATGTTTAGGGCTTCCCTGGTGGCGCAGTGGTTGAGAGTCCGCCTGCCGATGCGGGGGACGCGGCTTCGTGCCCCGGTCCGGGAGGATCCCACATGCCGCGGAGCGGCTGGGCCTGTGAGCCGTGGCCGCTGAGCCTGCGCGTCCGGAGCCTGTGCTCCGCAACGGGAGAGGCCACAACAGTGAGAGGCCCGCGTACCGCAAAAGAAAAAAAAAAAGTCTGTCTTACACATGTTCAGTCAGAGATGCCTACCGGACACCCAAGTGAAGATGTCACTTGGACAGATGAGTCTGGATTTCAAGTCAAGACTGAAAATAAAAATGGAGAGTCCTAAGAGTATACTAAAATAGCATGTAGGGACCGAACAGGATTTCTTCACACAGAAAGCATGATTCAGCAACAACATAACATATGCAGCTCTTGCTTCACCAAAACAGCAAGAATAGATGTGTTTCATCTGTGCTTCATCTGGCTACAGAGGCCATGATTTTCCTTCCAGTTGGAGTGTTGCCTGGCTAAGAAACTTTCCTTGGACCTAGGCTTCAGAAGTCCTGAGGCTCCTCCAGCCCTGAAGTGATAAATAAAAAATTACTACAGAGAGATTAATGCTCTCCCAGACTGAACAAATTATAACTCCCTGTATCATTTCAAAGATGTCAACAACTTTTAAAATTTCCATGAAGGACTCCCCAAATAAGAAAAACAGGTGAGGTTATCATGAAACATCCCAGTAATATCAACCATTTGCATGCTAAAGAGATGTGACCTAACTGACTTCTCTAAAACCTGCTTCAAAATATTAGATGTGCCAGTAAATCTGGAGCTTCTCCGATTCTCCTCTTCCTCGACACTGCAATAAAAAAGTCTGTAGCCAAGGCTGTTGTGTTGAGCAAAGCCAAGTTTTGGCCTCATCCCCTGAAGAAGAGCCATTTGCCTGGTGTATTTTCAACATGCACAGATATAAGGTCTTTCCTCTAGCTTTACTGTCTCCAAGTTTTCATTAGCCAAAAAGAAAAAAAAAAATGTCATGCCACAGAAAGAAGGATGATCTTATTTTCTTCTCTATCATTTTCAGTTGAAGCTAAACCCACAGTCCAGTGGGTTTAAGTCCAGTGTCCATAATCATAACAGAAGGGTATATTTTCTTTAATTTCTATCAACAGGAAATTATTTAATTTCAAAACACAGAAATGGCAATAATTGCGTATTACCTAACAGTATACATCAGCACTCCATGCCACCCTACTCTTAATGTATTATATAACTTTTTTTTTTTAAGGGCAATCTTAAAAGGTTTAAGAAGAATTTTTTTTTTTTTTTTTTTTTTTTGGCGGTACACGGGCCTCTCACTGTTGTGGCCTCTCCCGTTGCGGAGCACAGGCTCCGGACACGCAGGCTCAGCGGCCATGGCTCACGGGCCCAGCCGCTCCGCGGCATGTGGGATCTTCCCGGACCGGGGCACGAACCCGTATCCCCTGCATCGGCAGGCGGACTCTCAACTACTGCGCCACCAGGGAAGCCCAAGAAGAAATAATTTAAAAACAAATTGGGGGGCCATCCCACCAATCTCTTCAAGGCCGTAGACTTAGTCTTTGCAGTCTAAAGTGTAAAATAAGTCCTCATGCTTTCATGGTTACAAACCGTATTCCCAGAACCCATCATTCATTCATTCCCTCATCCTTTCAACAAATATTTGGTGAGCATATGCCATATGCTGAGCACTA
Organism: Leucopleurus acutus; assembly: GCF_964270905.1. Taxonomy (NCBI): domain Eukaryota; kingdom Metazoa; phylum Chordata; class Mammalia; order Artiodactyla; family Delphinidae; genus Leucopleurus; species Leucopleurus acutus. Next base: position 39,146,556 of record NC_139142.1, read on the forward strand.
AGGCTCTGGGGATACTGCAGTGAGCCAGGCAAAATCCCTACACTCATGAGATCACTGTCTAGTGGTAGAAACAGACAAACTAGTAAACAAATACTTATTATATTTTAAGATAGTGACAAGTACTAAGAAGAAAAATATAGTGAGGTAAGGAGATAGACTTGCGCTGTTTACAGGGTAGGGGTGGGGAGTGGGAGAGGATTTTGAAAGGATGTCACATTTGAGCCAAGATCTGGATGAAATGAGGCAGGACCAAGACTCCAGATTCCCCAGTAGAATTCATGACTCCCTACTTCACACTTCTACTGCACTTTATATCTCCAGTCATTTGACAAATATTTCTCGAGTGCCTATCACATCCCAGGCACTGTTCCCAGAGCTCTATTGTAGCCTTAGTTTATCCTATTTCTATCTGTCCCTCCCTACCAAGAAATTACAGTGGGGAGGACTAGGTCTCTGTAACTCCTTTAGTGCTTTGTATTTGGGACAATAGAGTATCTGACGGAGAGATGAAGAAATGGATAAACGGATGCGTAACCCAAAACTCAAGTACTTCTCAGATTCAACACTGTTCTTTTCCTTGCTGCTCCCCCAAGTCAATGTTCATCTTTCTTCAGAAGAAAGCCAAGGTTACACAGGCTCCTCCTAGAGAACTCAGCATAATAAATCAGGTTAGGCCTACTGGGAAATAAAGGATTCGAGTAAAAGGAAATCTTTGATTAAAAATGTAGTTCATTATTCAACACTCTTTGCTAGACAGCAAATATAAAGGCCATAAGCCTTGTCTTAATTCAATAATTAACAGAGGTCCCCAAACACAGGGTAATACAAGCTGACTCTTTTGAAATCATACCCAACAAGTGACTCACCAGTCAAAATTACACGCAACATCACACCTGTGTGTGATGCTGTCCGTATGACAACAGTATTCAGATGTCAAAAACAAAATGAGTTTAGTAATCCTATCCAATCCTCCAATTTTAAAGAAGCCTACACATTTCTCTTTTTTTATGCTTAATTCTATGTTTCTCAGTGCTTAGAGAAACCTGTTCAAATTAGAGGTAAGTCTGATAAATCCTCAGTTTCCCAGGATGTACCTAGAGAAGTAATACCAAATATTAACTGCTTGTTCAAAATTATAAAATACCATTAAAGCCTGAAGACATGCCACTCCCATCACTATACTGAAAATATACATGACATTAATAAATTTGCACTTGAATTTTTGCCAGCATCCCTCATAAGGTATGTACCAAATGTCTTCCCAACAATTTCCTGCCTCTACAATCATTTGGTAAATTGTAGCAATAATACACTTGTTTCCCCCTAACGGCACTTTTTGGGCAATGCAGATAATATTCCTCATGTAAACCCCTGTTTCTGTTGTTTTAAAGATCAAACAGCCTTTCACCTGAGAAGCACAGAATGGCTGGTTTCCCTGGCAACATAATTTGCTTCCAGTTCAATGGAATATCGAGTTCTTTTTCATGGGTTCACTGCACCAATCCTAGCTTAGAGAGGCCCACTTCCTTTGCAAAGCACTATTAAAAAAAAAGTCTGTTGCTAAGGTGTTTTGCTATGGTTAAATGAACCTCTTAAATATTGATTTTAATGCTTTCAATGTTCTAAGCTGCTCTGCTTTCCTCTTTTTCTTAAACACACAGGACACATATCCTCTGAGTCTCTTGTTTATTTGCTGTGGCTCTTTCATTTCAAGGCTGCAAATCCACTGGCATCTCCTTCTGTAGATGTTTCAAGTGAAAACAACAATCATTTGACTGAATGAGGATGGGCTTGGGAGAGTACCTGATTTTCCAACTCTGGTGTGAATAACCTAGAACTATAACAATGTGAATGCCCCTCTACACTGTCCAAACCTTGACTTCTAGACCTAAGGTACTTAAAGGTACATTTATGGGGCTTGAGTCTGGATTAAAGGTAATGGCCTTGAACCATTCTGGCAAATGTCTGGTTCTGAGAGCAGCTCTTCAAACCTGGTTAGGTTCTAGTGCGTGGCCAGTCCTTCAAAATCCAACCTCTGCATCCATTTCAGGGGCATCTAGTTACCCAGTTGGAATTCCTGTAAAATGTTTGTCCAACAGGACAAAGGAAATCTGTCTAAGGGAATACCTTACAAATTTTATTCGGAAAAGTTCAGATAGGTCAATTAAAGGTGCTGCCCGCATAGTTAGTAAATAGGCAAGAAACTAATCAATAACAAAATTCCAGTGAAACAGCATGTTGTTGCCAAAAGACAAGCAGCAGCTCAGGGTATGACAATGAAATACAGAAAACAAACACAGGAAAACAGCTTCTGAAAAGTGGTGGCAAGCTATCTAATACTCCACATGGGGGTTTACTACCTCATCTCACCAAAGCTAACTTCAAGTTTCAGACTATACTTAAAGACAGTGGACATTTTATAGAAAGTGTTAAGATAATACGGTATCATACTGGAAAAAAATAATATAGAATTGGAGTGCCTGTATTTATATGGATATACAGGATAACATGGAGAAATAGAAATAGATATCATAACGGAAATACAGTTGTCATATTTGGGGCAGAAATTTCCTGTTCTTTAAGATTGAACTTTAAATGAAAACAAACAGAACCTGAAGACTAATTGTATAAAAATCACTGTGTCAAAAAGAAACAAGGGCTTCCCTGGTGGCGCAGTGGTTGAGAGTCCGCCTGCCGATGCAGGGGACACGGGTTCGTGCCCCGGTCCGGGAAGATCCCACATGCCGCGGAGCAGCTGGGCCCATGAGCCATGGCCGCGGAGCCTGCGCGTCCCGAGCCTGTGCTCCGCAACAGGAGAGGCCACAACAGTGAGAGGCCCGCGTACTGCAAAAAAAAAAAAAAAAAAAAAGAAAAAAGAAACAAAACCAGTGTTCAGCATGGAGTGTGGAAATGGACAAGGCACATCAGAGAATGGTGCAGAGGCAGCTTCGAAGTAAAAGAGACCTAAGTATGGACAAGACCAAGGACATGGCTAAATCCTGCCTTAGCCATTCTTGATTAAAGGCTCCACAAATATTCAGCAAAAAAAAAAAAAAAAAAAAATTGATAGTTAACTCCAGACATTACATCTTTATGTTATACAGTTTGCTTTCATTTTTACAGTACAGTAGTATAGTGGTTGAATGGTGGTGCCCCAAAAGATATGTCCATATCCTAACCCCCAGGACCTGTGAATATGACCTTACTTAAAAAAAATTAAGAAAAGTCTTTGCAGATATAATTAAAGTGAGGATCTCAAAATAAGATCATCCTGGATTCTCCAGGTGAGCCCTAAATCTAATGACAAGTGTCCTCCCAAGGGACCCAGAGGAGAGACACAAGAAGAAAGGAAGGCCACGTAAAGACAGAGATTGAAGTCATACAGCCACAAGCCAAAGAAAACCGGGAGCCATCCGACGCTGGAAGGGGCTAGGAAAGATTCTCCCCTAGAACTTTGAGAGGGATCACAGCCCTGTCAACACCTCAGTTTTGGACTTCTGGCCTCCATAACTGTGAGAGAATAAATTGCTGTTGTCGTAAGCCACTAAGGCTGTGGTCACAGGAAACTAAACAATTAATCCATATACACTATGAAAAAATGCAGTATTCTCTCTTGCAGGACTTTAAAGTTAGCAATATGAAGTAATAATTGCATATAGTCCAGACTACCTTGAAAATTCCTTGTATTACTCTGAAAGTGCTCTCAAAAATATACAATATGGCTCATTTTGATTTCAGTGTTTGAAATGGATTGCTACGTCTTAGCTGAACACCAAGCTGGCTTGAATTTCAGGAACACTTACATTTAAAAACTCCTGTATCTCTAAGCACTAGATTTTCAATCAGGGAGAGAGGCTCACAGCCCAGAAGGCACTATGGAGCCCAGGCTACCAAGAGAGCATCACCCATCCCTGCTCAGTTTAGAGCAAATGTTCATTGAAATTCGGAAGCCAAACTGTCTGCCTATTAAAATTGTTCTCTTTCTGTATTTTATTCCAAATTGCAACTTATATTCGAACTCCAAGAAGTCTGATGCGCACTTGACTGGGCCCACTGTGATCTAACACAGTGTTTTTTAATCTTATAGCAGGGGTCCCCAACCCCCGGGCAGCGGACCGGTACTGTTAGGAACAGCAGGAGGTGAACGGCCAGCGAACCAGCAAAGCTTCATCTGCCGTTCCCCATCGCGCACATTACCGCCTGAACTGTCTCCACCCCGGTCCGTGGAAAGGTTGTCTTTCACGAAACGGGCCCCTGGTGCCAAAAAGGTTGGGGACCGCTCTCTTACAGGACCTAAAAATTACCTGAAGTGCTTTTATTTTTAAAAACCATAGGCCTCTTCCTCAGAAGACCCCAATGCAACAGGTCTGGGCCATGCTGAGAATCACATTTCTAACAAGTGGCAGGATCCGGCAAGTCACTGATTTAGCCCATGTCATATGCTTGACTCCCCTCGGCTTGGTTTTGTTGTCTTTAAACGTTTCACATTAAAGGATTTGATTTACGATTTCACTAAGCAGCTAAAGCTGGGACACCCAAATCAAATCTGCCATCGGTACGCTGGGGGAGAAACTGGGAAGGAAGGAAAGGCATGTAAGGAGTAGCCTTTCAAGACCAAAAGCTGGTCTTGTCCTACCGCGGTGTCCCACCACCTTTCTCACGTGGGGATTGTGAAACAAGGGAACCCACATTACGTGGTCAACAAGGTTTTAAAGTTGCAACGTATTTGAAAAAAGAGGCTACAAAATCAAAACTGTATGGTTACCCACACACCTCCACCTAAGACTAAAGGAGTCTCTCGTATTCTGTGTCCTTTGTATGTGGTCCTAAAAGCCCTAACAGGGCCTGAATCTCTTTGTAGGAACATAGTCCTATGCTCACATGATTCAAGTGGTATTTCTAAGAGTGAGAAAAGCGTTATGGAGAAAGGATATTATGTAGCTGGCCAACCTTCAAGACGGTACCCAATGACCTCTGCCTCCTGGTATCCAGGCCCTACTGCAGTCTCTCCCACATTGTACAGGGTCATCTGTGTGACCGACAGAATATGGGAAAAGGGACGGTATGTCACTTCTGAGGCCAGGTCCTAAAGGATACTGTGGCCTTGCTCTCTCTTTTGGAGAGCACACTGTGGGAGAGGGAGAAGCCAGGTCATGAGCAGCCCTAAGGAGAGGGGAGGAGCTGTGAGTGAGCCTTCGTGGAAGCGCATCTTCTAGCCCCCGACAAGCCCCTGCTGACTTTCTAACTGCAGCCTCAGGAGACAGCCCCAGCAAGCACCACACAGCTAAGTCACTCCTGGGTTCCCGACATCAGAAATAATGAAATGAAATATGAAATAATGTTTGTTCTTTTAAGCTGCCAACTTGTGGGGTAATTTGCTACATGCCAAAAGATAACTAATGCAGATGTCATTTATAAACAAATTGTCATTGGTAATAATCACTCATGAGAACATGATCTCTAGTTAATGTACAGCTCTCACGCAGGACACACAAACCAGAAAAAGCCAGCACTCAAGACTCTTCATAATAGTTTGACCTAAACATGAAGCAATTATTAACAAACACAGACCTTATAACATGTTTTACTGAAAATACTCAGTATTGTCAGCTATAACCAAGAATAAAATGGTCAGTACTTAAAAGCCATTCAAGTTCCCATGAGCCAAGTGGCCACTGAGGGAACTGAGCCACTGCGTTCAGCTCTCCTCACCCTTAACGCAGTTCCGTTAGTTTTAAGAGCAAAGGGGTAGTCGGGCCCACCTTTGCTTCAAACAGGCTTTTAGAGCAGAAATGCTATGTACTGATGCCTACGGCAACTTCTTGCACAGGGTGTAGATGATAGGCATTTAAAATACGAATTCACTTCTAAAACAATTTCTAACTTTTAGAATGTGAGCTCTATAAGACCAGGTGATGTGTGTCTCATTTATCACTGTGTCCTCAGAGGCTCACAGAGCTCCTGGTACATAATAGGTGGGGAGTATAAGTGATGGATGGATGGATGCATGGATGGATGGACGGACAGACAGATCAACAATATATCCTGAGCTACTTAGTGTAACTGCTTATTTGTATAAGTTTGAAATTTTGACATGGGAGCCAGTAGTGAGGGGAAACTAAAACAATTATGTTCTACTGCTTAAGACTAGAGGAGAGGATTTACAAATAGTCACTGCAGATTATGAAAATAAGAGAAGGAAAACATTATGCTTAAGAAAGTTGAAGAGTAGGAGAAAAAATCTTAGATGTTAACTCAGTGAAAAATCCCTTTTAACCAATATGCTACAAGCAGTACACAGTCTTCACAAGAAGGATTAGGTAAGAAAATTTATTTTGGGGCCCACTGCTTGCTGTTCTAGATCCTTTCTACCTTTACGCTTAGCCATAACCCCTTCCTCCTCTACCCTGAGGAATTAGCTGTCTAAAATTATCTCTCAAAACATATTTTTAATAAAACATTTTACCACTTTGTTAGGGTAGCACTAGATGAGTTAGGGTAGCACTAGATAAACTCCAATTCTCAGTGGCTTAACACAGTAGAATTTTTTTTTTTTTTTTTTTTTTCTGTACACGGGCCTCTCAGCGTTGCGGCCTCTCCCGTTTGCGGAGCAAAATACAGGTATGGGTAGAGGGGAGATGTTCCACATAGTTATTCAGGGGCCTAGACTGATGAAGACCCTGCTGTCATCAGCTCTTGACCTGCAAGGAGACCCGGGGCATGGACAATCAGCTAGCAGGTATAAGAAGAGGGCAAGTAAATAATTACACAGAGGGTTGTCACAGGCTAGCAGCTAACATCACTTCCATTCACATTCTGCTGGCCAGAACTCAGTCATATGGCCCCAGATAGATGCAAAAAGGGCTGGGAAATATAGTTCCTGCCTAGACGGCCACTTTCCAGCAACAACACTACACTTCAAAGTGAAAGCATGAATCTTCGCAAGATGGTTAACATCCATACTCACAAAACTCATTGACACAAATGTGTTAATACTTGATAACAAACTGAAAGCTTCCCAAAGAAGATTTGTTAGCGGAAATCAAGACGGACGATTTGGACGGGATCTCAGGCATATGAGAAGAGCACTGGGTTCCTCTCAATCTGTGATGGCCCTAGGGTATACATTGGTGCTGGTACCGCATAGCACGGGGAGATCAGCTCTGCGCTTTGTGACCGCCTGGAGGGGTGGGATAGGGAGGGTGGGAGGGAGGGAGACGCAAGAGGGAAGATATATGGGAACATATGTATATGTGTGGCTGATTCACTTTGTTGTAAAGCAGAAACTGACACACCGTTGTCAAGCAAGTATACTCCAATAAAGATGTAAAAATAAATAAATAAATAAATAAATTGGTGCTGGTAGATTGTTGGAAGGAACAAGGAAGAAATGTAAGGGAGAGGTTTTCAAAGTGGGTGATAAGTAAATGCATGACACTCTATTCTGACCCCAACTGTAACAGAAGCAATTAGATGGCCTTACAAACCTTAGGCTACCTAAGAAAAGCTGTTCATGATTATTCCTTCATCTTCTCTAAGTGAGTTTTAATGATCTCCCTCTTTCAATAATTGCTATGTTTCTAACCTCCCAGTGGTCCTGCAAATTCAAGTGAATTATGATTAGGAGCTACTAATTATAGTAATGAGATACAGGAAAGAAAAGACAAAGGGAAAAATTTATAAATATAATACATGTGACAAAAGTGGGCCAAGCTTCAGTCGACCGGCCTCCAGAGGCCCAGGGAGAAGAGGGCAGTATGTCAGTGAGCATTCCACCTGCTCACGCCCCGACACTCAAAGTCACACAGATTTCCTTTCCCTGGTAGCTTCTCTTTATCTCAGACCATTACACTGTGGCTCATGCTGTCCAGCTGGTCACACAGCAGATGGAAAGAGTATGTTTTAGTGACAGAGACATCCTCCAAACGTGCACCTCTGAAAAGAGGCAAGGCAGAGGGTTATATTCTTCATCCAGAGATAAAAAGTAGCTAGCTCTACGTACTAAACTTGCAAGACTCAAACCAGAAAAAGCCAGCACTCGAGACTCTTCATAATAGTTTGACCTAAACATGAAGCAATTATGAACACACACAGACCTTATAACATCATGGAAACTCAAAAACTGACTCTACGTTGTCTCCAGGGCACGGGGAACCCCAGATTTGCCTTTCCCATCATACTGAGCTGCTCCCAAGGGAGCCGTAGAAAGAAGCCACACCCTGCCCTTTGTGACTGGCTGTGGTGTGGGGCAGCTGGGCACACATCTAAGGAAAGGAGTCCACGGGGAAAGCAGGGAAGTGAAGGAAACAAGGCAAATGCTGCCCTCCTCAGAGCTGATAGTCCTAAATCAGGACCCAAACGTGGCATAACTGGGAGCATCTATGGTACAAAACTCCCCGGGAACCGCGGACAGAAGCCAGGGATGGGCGGTTCCGGTGGGACCAGACAACTATCAGTTGTTGCCAGCTAATGAACGGGGATTGAGCTAAACATCCAGTTTGGGCCACACACAGGAGCAAAATTGGGTTCCAGTCTCCTGTGATTGGGAGTTTTCAGGAATAGACTGAAAATCAGAGTCAATTTTTCTAAGGAGTTACTGGCAAAACGTTCCTCCTTGCCGGGCTGGCACCCTTGAAGGACATGAAGGAACCCACCAAGAGTTCAGGAGGTTGCTGATCTTCAGACAAACAAACAAACAAAAAAACAAATTCTAATGCCTTTAGCACCCCAGCAATGGTTACCTTTATACCAGCCTCCTACCCTCTGGCTAGCATCTGGCAAGAGTCAGCTTTACTTGCTAAAGCTTAAGAATTCATCGAAACAACTACAGCAAAGACCTGGCCAGGGCAAAGACCAGCAAAGTGTTTCTAAAATTATCTATCATTTATTTCCTATCATCTTAATCCACTCATTCAATAGTTTCCATCCAACTAGAAATGTATGAATATTTAGTAAATATTTACTTGTCACCTACTCTGAGTCAGGCATGTTCTGATCACTAAGGCTATATTAGTCACTGAACAGGCAGAGTCACTTCTCTCATAGGATTTATGAGATAGCAAGAAGAAATCCGAATCCACCTCTGCTTCATTCATAACCTAATGAAAATCCTTCACACAATTTACTACCTCATGAAGGGAGATAAACGTATACTGAACATTTTAGGAGGGCCCACTAGGGGACAGAGCGCGTGGCACAAAGACGAATAAGGTGTGATCCAGTCTAGTGGGGAAGACCACATATTCACAAAAGGTTACAGTATAGACAGGTGTTAAGGGTTTAATTGTGTCCCCACCTCCAAAAGACATGCTGGCATCCTAACCTCCAGTTCCTCAAAATGTGACTCTATTTGGAATTAGGGTTATTGCAAACGTAAATAGTTAAGATGTGGTCATACTGGAGTAGACTCGTCATTCAATACGACTGGTGTCCTTATAGGAAAACAGCCGTGTGAGGACACAGACAGGGAGAACGCCCTGTGACTGCAAAGGCAGAGATTGCAGTTATGCAACCACGTGAGGACACAGACAGGGAGAACGCCCTGTGACTGCAAAGGCAGAGATTGCAGTTATGCAACCACAAGCCAAGGAACGCCGAAAACGGCCAGCAAACCACCAGAAGCTGGGTTTCAGAGAGAAAGCGTGGCTCCGTGACACCTTATTTCAGACTTGTAGCCTCCAGCACCATGAGACGATAAATTTCTGTTGTCCTAAGCCATGCAGTGTGTGGTTCTTTGTTACGGCAGCCCTAGGAAACTAATCCACTGGTTAAGTGTTGTAACATAGCTAAGAACAGACTAGGACGGAAACAGAGGAGGAAGTAACTTGACTGTACCTGTGATGGGTGAGGAAGGCTTCCCACAGGAGATGCTATTTGCACAGTGCCTTGGAATAGAAATAGGACTTTGGCCAGACAGGTGGGAGAAGTCAAGACACCAAGGCCCTCTCCTAAGCCATACAGAGAGGATGCATGGAGGTAGAGGACTACGGGCAAGAGTGTAAATGGTAGACGATGCCACTGGAAAGTAAAGTTAGACCCAAATTATGTTGGCGCAGTAGGTAATAGGAGAACTTTAATTATAAGCAGATGAACAATAGGATCAAGTTTAATCTTTGGTAAGATATATTTGGCAACAGGGTGCTGAATATACTTGAGGAATGAGGACCAGGTAACACGTTACTCAAACAGATCATGAAGAAGTCAACTTAAGCAGGTGTGATATTGTGATATTATAAGAAACACATATTTGGTCTCTGTTCCAGTTCCTGGCACAGAGCTTCTAAAGCCCTTGGAAATTTCCTGAGCGCCTGGAATGAGAAGAATGTCTTTTGTTATTCATAATAAGCCCCTTTCAACCACGCCTGAGTTTATGCTAATGAGGGGACTCGGAGGATAGGGGCTGATATCAAGGCAGTGGGAATAAAGGGGGGAAAGCAGTATTATTAAGATGTAGAACAGATGTCTGATGGGTGTGGAGGGTGTAAGAGGCATGAAAAAATAAAAGCAAGACGAGTTAAGGGCACAGACTCTTCTGCTACAATGCAGTTAAAATTCTGTCTCAGCTATTTGATCTTGGACAAGTTCTTTAACTTCCCTTGCACTGTCCTTACCTGTAAAATGAAGACACTAGCAGCATAAGGTGATGGGAAGGATGTAATGGCTTTTTATACAGACAGTGCTTAGGAAAGGCCTAGCACATATTAAGTGCTTTGTCCACATGTGCCATAGCAGCAGCGACATGTACTGGGGAATTCTTGGGCCAGGAAAATGAGGATTATAAGAACATCTCCAAAATCAAAACATTTTATGAGAGCACAAATAAGGAAGAGATTAGCTCCTGGTGAAGAGAAGCTGATATTGGAGGAGACGGAGCAAAGACACCCAGGTCGGAAACAGAAAGTTAGATGGGGGTAAACTGAAGGTGCGGGAAGGTGGCAGGTTCCCAGGGAACTGCTCTCACAGGCACGTCCAGAGACAGAAGGAGAGCAAGATCACAAAAGCCTTTCAAGACCACGTCTCGGAACTTACGCCAAGGTCAGCAGAGTTTCGGGAAGCTGAGCCTTCCAACTAAGGTGCTCCAGGGGCTGCCTGGCACTCACTCCACCTTCCTTTTTTTAAAAAAAAAAATATTTATTTGGCTGCGCCGGGTCTCAGTTGCGGCACACAGGATCTTCGGTTCGGCATGCGGGCTCTTAATTGCAGCATGCGGGATCTAGCTCCCTGACCAGGGATTGAACTTGGGTCCCCAGCACTGGAAGCACAGAGTCTTAACCACGGGACCACCAGGAAAGTCCCCCGCTCCACCTTCTTATGGTAACCTTCCTCCTATTTCCTTGAGGAATTACCACTTCTCCACTGGATTACTCTTTGGGATTAAATCAAGAGGCTTTACCTTCCCCTGACCAGGAGGTGGGTACCAAGTCCAGGCCAGGCCAGAAAGACCCTGCCTCTCTGGGATCGAATTGGGAGGGGAGTGAAGAAAAGACGGAAGAAGGCTGGGGTTCACAGACTCCAGCGGTGGTGCTGTGGAGCAATTCCTGCCTCAGAGCTACCTGGTTCCTGCCCTTTCTGAGCTGCTGCTTCTATCCTGTGAGCTGTCTACATTGTTTCTGTTAACTCCCTTTTGACTTGAATTAACCAGAGCCAGTGTCTATGGCTAACCATCAAAGATCCCTAACACCCTAATGCAACTTCAACAAATGGGCCCTCCTGATCATTTGCTTTCAGAGTAGAGGTATCAACAAGAAAATAGCAGAAAGTTGGAGGATGCCGCCCACTGCCCGGCAACCAAAAATCACCACCTGTGTCTGCCAAAGGTAGGATGTTGGAACCGGCTTTCTCCTTTCCCTTAGAGAAACCTGAGCCTGTTGTCTATCCTGTATTCAATAGACTGTGTGATATGTGACATCAGAGGTTATAATATGACCTAGATTTCCTACCTACATCAATCAGTTCATTAATCTCTTTTTCAGTTTTGTGGACACCAAGAAAGGGGTGCTGTTTCCAAAAACAAGTTCCCCCTTCTGAATACAGTTCCACCCTAGGAGACCCACTGATTGATTTCCCTCATCAGCACCTCACTGATGTTAAGAATAAAGGAATCTTCTCAGATCAGATCAGCCCAACTCTTTGCTCTGAGCTCAATTGTTCCCCAGGGCTTTGTTCAGTGAGGATTAGGTTTCTAACCAACAGGCCCTCCTGTTGGAGGCCTAAGGCAGAGACCATTCTAAAATCACATCTATTTCCACCAGAATCAGTGTTCTGATTCTTTCAAGTTCTCTTTCTATGGGCATGGTTGCAATATTCTTGTTACTACATCTGAGATCTGACATTCTTTCCCTTACTGATGCTTTGTACCTTTCAAATTTATTCACTCAACCAGTTCATACTGAGTCCTTTCCATGTGTTAGAACCAAATGTAGGCAGATTGTTCCATCCCTGGAGGGAAGTGAATGTTATTCATTTTGTATCCCATGCCTAGCTGAGCACCTGGCACACGAAAAAAGGCCCAGAAACGTTTACTTGTCAAAGGAGAAGTTTGCTTCACTAACAGCTTTGCGCAAAGTAGATTTCAGTGTCCTATCATAGGATCCCATCTGACCCTCAGCTAGGGGATGTGGAGAGGGTGGGACTCCAGAGTCATTACTGCCTGACCCAAATCCTAGTTCCTTCCCTTCTGACTATGTGACCTCAGGCTAACAAATGCACTCTTGAAAGCACTCTTGATTTTGTGAGGCATGTATTACTAATCCCATTCTACAAAAGCAACTTGGTTGCTTTTGTAGAATGGGATTAATAATACATGCCTCACAAAATCATTAAAAGCATTAAAGGAAAAAATGCATGAAAATCATTTCATAGATTACCTGGCACATCGTATTTAATAAATACATCTGGTACAAATTTTATAATCGCCAATTCTGGTGTGTAAGAAATATAACTTTATTTCCTATAACTCATTTTAATTTCTGATTTGGGGCCCCTATTCTACCCTATATGAAAAATAAAACTCAGTTAAATCGAAAATGTTCTCTTGGTCCCTCTCCTCTCTGAAGTTATCCCTTAGTTCCAGCCAGCGCCAGCTTAGTGGTTGTGAGAATGGGGGCTTATAGCCCCCTTCTCAGGATAGAACTCATCTCACCCAGTCCTCGACACAGGCAATGAGCAGTGCTATCTAGAATAGCTCTCTGGAGCTAGTGATCCACTGAGATGTTGGCACACCATGGGCAGAGACTACCCATGTCCTGTCTTACCGAAGCACATCCCCCTGTGCTGTCTGCAAGACCCTTTCAGGTCTCTGGCATACACTCTCACTTGGTGTCTGTACCATAGGAACTTTCGGATGCCCTGCAGTACTGCTGAGCATCTGCAGAGATCTCCAAGGCCTTCTCCAGCCTAGGCACAACTAGCAACTGGTTCTACTGTACAATAGTACCTACCATGAGGACAACCAGAATTCCTCCATGAGATCAGCCACCTCCCTGAATCTCCCCTATGATGTCAGGCAAGAATTAACTCAGTTTGAGGTGGGGAGCGAGAAGAACTGGGCACAAACACAGAGTGGTAAGGGGCAGACGGGAGAGAGGAAGAGAGGTGGGAGGGAGGGAGGGAGGGGGAGACGGGAGGGAAGGGAGAGGGGAAAGAAGGAGGAAGAGAGGGGAGGGGAGGAGGGGGAAGGGAGAGGAGAGACAGGAAAGGAAGAGAAAAGACAGGGGACAGGGGGAGAGAGCACAGAGAGGAGATACAGAGAGAAAGGCAGGAGAGGAAAACAGGTCTTCCTTGCTTCTTCCCTACCGCCCCTCTCTCTCTTTTCCTGGTCAAAAGGTCTTTTTCTACTCAAGGCGAAACACTGGGAAGGGATGAGAGAGGGAGAATGTCAGGGAGAAACTCAATTAGGATGGTTCTGACTCATCACACTGACTTCCTCAATCCTTGTTTCACGCTTCTATTTTACATTTAGAAGCTAAGAATTGCTACATTTTCTGCAATTTACTTCTGACAGTTTCTCTGGGGTAAATGGTGGCTGGGAATGTTTAGGGCAAGGAAGAAAAAAAGCAGCTTAATCCAATCATTAACCTGTGACATCATTAAACCGAATGCACCATAAAAATGGGACTTGAGTGTAGATGTTGAAACCCTCTCCGATTTGAGTATCTCCTGGAAGAGCCCCCAGGGCAGCAGGGGCAGCCCCATGAGAGGTCGAGTCCCATGACTGTTAAGAAAGCCTGCCAGGCTCAAGGAGGAGAGAAGACCCCAGAGCTCCAGGGCACAGGGGATTCAGGATGCGAAGCCTAGCTCTGGCCCAGTCTCTTATCCAAGTGTGCCCATGGGTTCCAAATGGCTTTTATTTTCCCATTCTCTTCCAGACCGCTCGCACCTGCCTCCCTTATCTTGTCAATACTGACATATCTTTAGTAGCTTCTTGACTTGGGGAGCCAATCAGCCGATTGACTCTTGTGCTGTGTGCTAGCTCCCTCAATCACATATTCCAGGACTGTTGTCTGCTCTTTATTTTTCATCTACAGATGGCTTCATAAAAGCCATTCGTCTTATTCTGAGAAAAGTCCAAGTGGTAGCTGGATATTCGTTTAAGATGCAAATCAGGTTATGCAGGTGGCATAAAATAACAGCAGGCTTTAAGAATCACGGATGAGGGGTGGAACTGACACAAACACCGTGATGAAAGCACAACTTCTCCCGCCTGCTCTCCTTAAGATCAACGCCTTCGCGGTGGGACTGATTGCTCTTACATGTAGACCGTATAAATAAGATTCTAAACAGAATGCTCTCCCTGAATTTCTCTTCATGTTCATCCACATCTTAGTCCAGAGGCCAGCAAACTCTTCCCCGTAAAGGGTCAAATACTAAGTATTTTTGGCTTTGCAGGCAATCCGGTCTCTGTTGGAACTACGCAATTCTGCAAATGGAGTGTGACAATACGTACTTGAATGAGCATGGCTCTGTGCCAATAAAACTTTATTTAAAGACCCTGAAATTTGAATTTCTGGAATGCTCACAAATCATGAAATATTATTTTTCTCTTGATTTTTTTTTTCTAACTATTTGAAACTGTAAAAATTATCCTTATGCTCTCCAGTCATACAAAGCAGGCAGGGGACTGGGTCTGGCCCGCAGGGTGTACTTTGTTACCCTCTGACTTAGATCATCATAATCTAATAGGATAAATCTCAATTCTAACAAACAATTCTGGTCCCAAGTAATACAGGAAACTTTACTAATCCATATCTTTTTGAGTATATGATACAGGAGGAGGGGGCTAGAGTTGATATATTTCTTTAGAAATAATGCAGAATTATAAGATTCCCATAAACTTCATAAAACAAACTACTTTCAAAGTCTATACTGGAAATTCATTCTTATTTATTCTTTGAAAGTGTGACAGTGTCCTTTATTGGCCTATGTTGAACAGGCCTGTATTCAGTCAAAGAAATTGTATTTCTTTGTGTTTAGTCTATAGTCCAGAAGTTTCATTTGTCCATTCTAGCCTTACCACTACCACCTATTTTCAGTTTGAATTAGTGAGTTGTCCATATCCAGGAATTTTGTTCCAGAACAACTGTTAAGGCACATGTTGCTCATGGTTGACAATGTACTTGACCCCTCACTGGACACCTCCGTGCTATGATTTCAGAGGCATTGCTCAAGAACCTATACTCCTCCCAACAGCCTTTCCACCAACATAACATTTTTCAAAAAAGGACTTCCCTACTCCACACTCAGATTTCCTCCATGAATGGTGAGTTTCGACTTGAGGAATTGGGAGGGACAAAAAGAATAAAATTTGAAGGGTGCTATATTTGTACTGGGGGAAGCAGGGGGTAGGAATACAGAGATAAAGCAAGAAATTACAGAACATCCCTTAAGTTTGGGGAGCCCAGGACAAGGAGGCTTGTGCCTCATTTCCTGAAGTATAGCCCAGGGAGCCTATTGGCTTTGCAGGAAGTCCTCTTGTCCAGTTTGGTCTCCAAAAATGCTGGGGCAAGAATTCTGAGCTCAGCCTCACAAAGCAGGTGGCCAGACGACATCTCAAAATTTCTCACTGGTGTCTGTCAATCCCACCCCCACCAGGCCCAAAAATGGCTCAGAAGAGGCCAGCCCAGACCTCAGAGATGAGGGAAGACAGAGACCAAAGAACAAAATACAGCAAAGACAAGGTGGCCCCATGCAGATGGAGGATAATTATGGACCACATGGCCCTGCCCCCACTGATGGTTAGCTCACCCTCTGAGGAAAAGAAAACCGGTGGGAAGGGGAGTTTTCCAAATAACTATTTACCTAAAATCCAGAAGAGAGTAAATTTACCTTAAATTGACAAGATTAGAAATTTTCTGCAATTAGGAGAAATACCGGCTCAAAAATCTAAATTAAAAGTAGAAATAATACAGCAGTAGGTAACGGTAGTAGTACAGTGGTAATAATAACAGTGATAACAGTAATATACAGTAGTAGCAGTTATAGTCATGGTAACAGCAGTAGTAACATAGTGGTAGCAGCAGTAATAACAGGAGTAGGCAGTGGTGGTGGTACTAACAGTGGCTAACATTTGAGTGCTTTCTATTTGCCAGGACTTGTTTTAAGTATTTTACATAAAAGTGCTCATTTAATCCTTACAACAATCCTACGAGATAGGTATTTATCCCCATTTTACAGATGAAAAAAACGGAGACACAAGAAAAAGATAAAAACTTGAACAAAGAAAGACTCGATGAATATTTGTTCAGTGGATAAATGGGTTCATTTAGGAACTCTATTATAAACAGGAAGTGGTTCCCACACAAAATCAGAAGGATGTGCGTATCCCAAAATCACTGGCAAAGCTCTGGATTTGGGGAAAGGAAAAAGTTAGGGGAGGAACCTTTAAA
This sequence comes from Leucopleurus acutus, assembly GCF_964270905.1. NCBI lineage: Eukaryota > Metazoa > Chordata > Mammalia > Artiodactyla > Delphinidae > Leucopleurus > Leucopleurus acutus. The sequence goes on from NC_139142.1 coordinate 39,163,439, forward strand.
AAAAAAATCAATCAGTAAGAGAACACAGATAATGACAGGTAACCAATACAGGCTAACTTGTTATCAACTCACCTTTTCTCTCATAATTTCCTCTATCCCTTCACACCAGTTCCCAACGGATTCCTTTATTCTTCCTCTGAAATAATGTTATTAGTGGTATCAACTTCCAAAATGAAGTTTCTAGAGCGAGTTTTTCCTGCTATACTGCAAGCAGTGGGCAAGGCTGAGGAGGGAAGGAGCTGGCAGGAAGAACATATCTTTAAGCCCAGATGGGCCAATGATTGAAAGATTACTGGAGCCCACAGCTACTCGTGATCCAGACACTGCCCCCCCCCCTCAGCCATGGCCTCATCTCTTTAGTGATTTAATACCCTGTCATGTGATTGCTTTCTCTCCATGCAAAAGTCCTTAGTGATATATTTATACTTTAAACTTAAAGTGATTTTAAGTATTTTAAAAATGGTGGTTTCCTACTCAGCCACAGGGAAGGTTTGCAGTCCCAATTAGGAAACGAACTGAAGGGATTCTTGGGCGTGTGTGCAACCTGGCCTCCTTTCCGAGAGCAGACAACACGGACCCTGGCTGATCATGCCACCTAGCGGCACACGCGTTCTCCCGCGAGCCTCCTTCGATCTGAAATGAGGGTGCCCAGCCATCAGTTAAATTATCCCATCTCACAGCCTATGAATTTCAATAAATCTACCATCTGTTCACCTTCTGTGTGGGAGTTCAATCATCTTCTTGGCAGGGGGATTATTCTACAGCAATTACCTAGGTCTTTATCACCTCTCATTGAGCTGCAGCAGCATCTCTGTAAATCCGACAGCTTTTCAACCACTGTTTTGTAGACAGGACAGTCTCTAGGGTTAGAGCACAGAAGAATATCTTAACTGGGAGGGGGACCCACAACGTAATGAAGTGAGCAGGTTTTCCTTTGAGCCGTGGAGCAGGACCACAGAGCCTTCCTTGCAGGCTCCTTGAAGGGTCAGGACTAGAAGAAGGGAGAAGCCACACTGGAGAGAGGAGCCTCACGCTGAGAGGTGCTGTCAGGAGATGCGGGGGCCACCTCCAACTCTGCCATCAGCCCACTGCGCGACTGCACGCGGTCAAGGCTACCCTCTGGGCCTCAGTTTCCTCTTCTGTAACATGAGGAGGAATGGGTGACCCCTGAAGTGTCCTGTAGCTCTGAAACTGTAAGATCCTTGTGAGTGGAGAATGGGAGCGTGCCGAGCAGCCCCCTCCTGCAGGCACCACCCACTTGCTGAGCTCCACTGAGCTGCAAAGTAAAAGCATAGCTAGAGAAAGAAAACGTCGCGACTACCAAGGTGATCTGAATACCTTTTTTTTTTAATTTAGATATAACTGACATACAGCTTCCTATGAGTATCAGGGGAATGCTTTTTAAATTTGGATTATTATTAATGGTATTTTCTTGCACAAAATAGGCATATCTCATTTCACTGTGCTTCACTTTACTGCACTTCGCAGATGCTGCAGTTTTTACAGATTGAAGGTTTGTGGAAACTCTGTGTCAGGCAAGACCGTCAGCATGGTTTTTCCAAAAGCATTTGTTCACTTCGTGTCTCTGTGTCACACTGTGGTGATTCTCGCCATATTTCAAACTTTTTCATTAGTATTATATTTGTTATGGTGATTGGTGATCAGTGATCTTTGATGTTAACTATTGTAAAAAGATTATGACTCACTGAAGGCTCAAATAACGATTAGCCTTTTTAGCAATAAAGTAATTTTTAATTAAGGTATGTACAGTGTGTTTTTAGATATAATGCTGTTGTACGCTTAACAGATGACAGCAGAGTGTAAGCAAACTTTTATATGCACTGGGAAATGAAAAACTTCTCGTGGTTCGCCTTATCACAATATTGGCTTTATTGCGGTGGTCTAGAACCGAGTCCGCAATATCTCCGAGGTATGCCTGTATATGAAAGGGGAAACAAAGGCTTAGGGAGGCTAATTTGTTCAAGATTACCCCTAGAAAATGAGAAGCTGGGATTTAACTCATGCCGTTTGGTTCCAAAGTGCAAGTCTTAAGTACAGTGCAATATTGGAAGGCTTCGTGGAAAAGCAGAATTTTAGGACAAGGTGTAGGTCCAAAGAAAGGACGGAAGCGTTTCAGAGGAGAGCGTATATCTCATAAATGTCCAGCATTACCTTCATACCGGTTCAGTTCTGATGACTTGCCATCTAATCACATATCCAAACAAGCTGACTGTAGCCCTAAGGTCCCCAAACCCTGTTCATTTCATAAGAACACTAAATTCCTAGCACCCTTTCAGTTAGAGTGAGAACAAGGGATTGGGTTCTGGCCAGTGCGACGTGGGCAGAAATCCTGTATGCTATCTGAGAGTGGCCATAAAACCCTGTGTGTTTCACACTCCTTCCCTCCCATTCAGGCAGCTGGAAGTGAAGGACTCCAATACAGCAGCACCACAGGATGAGAAAGCCTCCATCCCTGCATCGTCGCTTTGAGGGAAGCCTTATGAAGGTTGCCCCACCTGCACTGGGCTGTGATAAAGTGAAAAACAAATCTTTATTTTGTATCCTATTGATATTTGGGGGTCACTTGTTACAGCTTTCTAAATTTTGATTATTATTAATGATAGTTTCTTGTAGAAAAGTAGTCAGCAGACCACTAGTCGGTAGACTGGCCAATAGTAATGGCACCTTATCTCCTGCCTGCCCAGGATCCAATACCGTTTCTTCTTTCTTCTGAATCCAGTCCCAATTCCCCTCCTCTAGTACCTATATTTTTCCGGAACTTCAGTCCACAGGGTTCAGAAAGGGACACCAGCACCTCTCCCCAGCTCTAAGGCCTGGCAGCATATTCCAGTCCCCACACCAGCCAAATAAGAGGCAATCTTGGGACTGTTTGTGAAATTTACTGTGAAAGAGAAACTTTTTCTATCCGGAAGGCTAAGCTGGACAATATAAGCCTGGAGGTGCTGGGAGGTCCCTGTAGAAGACAGCTTGCCCTAGAACAACGTTAGCATGCGGGGCAACACACTATGAGAGGGGCAGAGAGTAAGGAGAAAGGGGAGGAGAGAGGGGAGGAGGCAAAGGGGGGGGGGACAAAGGGGAACAGAGCGGGGAGAAGAAAGGAAGGGGTGTGAGGTGTGAAGGACCGGGGTGTGGGGAGTAAGAGCAGAGAGAGGGCTTGGGAGGGTACAGAGTGGGGATCAGACAGAGAAACGGGCTGCAACACGGAAACAGAAATTGGCGGGCAGAGGGGGGAGGGGAGCGGGGGGACGGTGGAGAAGGGAGAAAGGGAGAGGGAGAAAGAGGAGAGGATTAATGATTGGGGGATGGGAGCTAAGGAGGAGCAGAAATGCAGAAGGAAAGAGAAAGGGGGAGAGGGAGAGAGGAATGGAAGGAGAGAAGGAAGAGAGATCCTTACTGGGGTCCAGGCTGGGCCCTGGGTCCAGCCATACCTAGTCAGCCTCACCCCTGGACTTTTCTGTTTATAAGTCAAATTTTCTTTTGCATTTTATCCATTTTAATTGGGGTCCTGCCACATTCTAGAGGGATTATTTTTTATAGTCTCCAGAACAACCTTAAAAATAGATGACACATGGACACATCATTATGTAAGACAATCGACAAAAACTATCCTCTACCAAAATAAGAATTTTCAATATTCAAAGTATCTCTATCGATTTATCCTTTTAGTCTTTCCCAGATGAGTTCTTCAGTCCTCTCCTAGCCTCACATTCTATTACATTATCTGATTGGATTCTTTTCTCTCTCTCTCCCTTCTTGTTCCCTATTCTAATAAGTTGTTCTGCGTTTGCCGCCTTTTCCTGATGCAACTTGCATTGTTTCCATCTTTTACATAATCATTTAGAATTCTGTAAGGGTCCCGGGTGTCAGCCCCTTCGGTCCCTTCAGTCCCATGTCTACTCTCAGCACTGCGATGGTTGCTACTAAGGCCCATGAACTTGATCCCACAGGCTGCCGGCTCTAGCTGCTGCAGCTCAAATCACCCAACGTGAGTCAACAATGAGCGAAGATTCATTATTCTGAATGTCCCTAACGTCACAATCTCAAGAGCAGAAATTTGAAATGCTCAAATTCACCAGGGCAAAAAAAAAAAAAAAAATGGTTAAAATGTGCTTGCCACAAAGAACAAATGCAAGAGAGACAGACACAGAGACAGAGAAAAAGATTCTGTGTGTCCACAGGGGCACAAAGCCTAGAAGGAAAGGGTAGAAGATAAATTCCAAGGGTCTAGTTCGCAAATGCTCATCAGGGAATAAAACACTCTGGCATTCTCTAGAGACTGAAAAAGAAAGATATGATGTGTGGAATTTGAAAAGGCGAAAGAAGGAAAGCACGTTAGCCAAAGCCAAGGGAGCCATTTTACAAACTAGGGGCAAACATCACCTCCTCTCTCAGTGACAGCACCTGAAGGAGAGTGGCCAGCAGCGAGCCCTGCACACCAGGGACTTACTTATTTTCCCAGCATATTTCATAATCATTCAAGAAAGTTCAAGCAAAACGATATATGTGACATTTGGGCACGGGTCTTTTCCAAAGAGAAAAATCAACCCAGCCAAGCTAATTGTCCTCATGCATCAGCCACCCTGCCCCACCCCCACCCCCCACCGCCAGGCTTCCACCATTCACGCACAGAACTGCAGCCAGGAGACTGTTCAGTACAATCCCAGAGGATACTCTTAGGACTAGTTTATTAACATACGCAATTCCTGTCAACAGTGGCCCCAGTTTTTCATGTATCAATGAATTTCAAGACTCCGTAAAATTCTGGATCCAGATAAAAGGACACTGTAGACAAAGAGCTCAGTTTTTTTCTAAAAAGAAATGGAAATTGTATTTCCTACAATTAAGTTTTCTTGGTTTGTTTTTGGGTTTGCAGGGTGGGGAAGAAGTTATCATGATGAAAACACTATTTTTTTTTTTTTTTTTTTTGCGGTACGCGGGCCTCTCACTGCTGTGGCCTCTCCCGTTGCGGAGCACAGGCTCCGGACGCGCAGGCTCAGCGGCCATGGCTCACGGGCCCAGCCGCTCCGCGGCATGTGGGATCTTCCCAGGGCACGAACCTGCGTCCCCTGCATCGGCAGGCGGATTCTCAACCACTGCGCCACCAGGGAAGCCCTGAAAACACTCTTGATTCAATTTAAAACCACCCAACTCCTTCCTTCATCTGGACCTCCATGCTCAGGAGCTCGAGGGACAAAGGGAGCCCCTCCACTTTAGCCAGGGCAGTGAACCTGAATCCTCATCCTTCTTACTAACCCGTGAAATGAGATGAGCAACTTGAAAGGAAACCCAAAGCACCTTCTCTCTCATTCCCCGGGGCCTGCTCGGCATCCACAGCTCCAAGACCTGCCCTCACCTCCCCCCTTTTTATCCAGGGCAGCAACCCAACCTAAACTGCCCACAGCCGCGGCCCCCCGACCCCAACTACCCTCCACACTTCCACCAAAGGTACCCACCCAGTCTTATAACAACTGAAACTAAAGGTGGGAGGAGGAGAGGGAAGCTTGCCCGTGTTCCTCCTAATCCAAGGTAGAGCAATATCCCACCTCTTCCCCACCTTTCTCCACTTGTCAAAGGTACAGTCATTCCCCAACGGCTATCCTGAGTTATATGACCCTGGGGGCTGAAAACCCATTTCTCTGCAGGGACTACCAGAACCTCTCCCTGGATCTCCTAGTGTGACTATGATTCTATGCCTTGTACCAACACCAGCAAAAACTCAAATGTGAAAGTAGATTATAAGATGTGGCATTATAGAGAGAGCTATCAGCTTTATCCCCATCGTTGTAGCTTTTTAGGAAAAAATAGGTAGAAATAAGATCTGTCTTTCTAATAAGACAACATAAAACATGGATTCCATTTTTTTATTTCCAAATATCTTTTTTTTGTTGTTTTGTTTTGTTTTGTTGCGGTACACGGGCCTCTCACTGTTGTGGCCTCTCCCGTTGCGGAGCACAGGCTCTGGACGCGCAGGCTCAGCGGCCATGGCTCACGGGCCCAGCCGCTCCGCGGCATGTGGGATCTTTCCAGACCAGGGCATGAACCCGTGTCCCCTGCATCGGCAGGCGGACTCTCAACCACTGCGCCACCAGGGAAGCCCTATTTCCAAATATCTTTCTTCGCCAAGCCTCAAATGACCATTTATAAAGATTAACCTGGCTATATGTGCAAGGATTCATCCATCCACAGATGTGAATGCCAGGTTGAATCTACCTTCAGTGATCCCTGAAAGACCAGAAAAGAACATTTGGCCACTTCCTTGCAACCTCAATCGTAACAGTGACATTAGTAGTGGTCATCACTATTTGCCACACATGTTACATAAATAAATTTAATTATCACAAAAATGCTCTGTGGGAGGGAGTCTTATCTTCCCCCATTTTATAGATAAAGAAACTGAGGCAGAGATTAAGTTACTCACTGAAAGTCACACAACCAGCTGAGTCAAGATTTGAATTCAGATCTCTGGTTCAAGAGCCCAAGATCTAAAGCATTCTACTCCACTACCTCCCTGTGCCCATTTAAAATAAGGTATTTTGTTATACAATATTAGACAGATAACTCATTGCTAGCGATACTGCCTGAAACAACAGGACCTAAGAAGAAAAGAAAGCTGGGTGTGACGCAACCAAAGAAATCGGTAGATATTATTTTGCTCAAATCTTTCATGGGAGAAATCATTCCATTATGTTTATGGCCTTATGTCAAAAGAGGACAGTTTGACTTTATTTCCTGGAGTCCTCTGGTTTTTAGTGGGTCCCATGTGAGAAATCTACTGGAGACTTTTCAATGTTGCACAAAGCTGCCAATCACATTTATTGACTTTCTGCCCTACCAGCAGTGGGAAGAGTGACATCATCCCTCAATCCACGTAACAGATCTTGACAATGAACGAGCAAATCTTTTTGCACTCCAGAAAAGCAAGTATTTTCTGGGGAAAAAAAGAACCAACTTCTTAGGCATAATGAACCCACATATTAATGTCATTCTGCTACTCTTGCTAATTCTGGAAACAGGAAAGTAGTCACGCCATGTCGCTCTCAAATTTTAAAACCACGCACATCGTCAAACACAAATGACTTTTCAACTTTGTCCTTTGACTGGTTGTGCTTTTCTGCAAGCAACTACTTAGACACCAACTGATGGAGAAGAGAAGCTGTTTAATACCACTTAAAACTTATGTTTTGGTTTTTGTTGCAGGTATCTAGTTATCATCGAAGCAACAGAGCCCTTTAGTAATTACAAAATGCACTTCATTAACTAGTTGAAAATCTATGTCTAACTAAGTAAGGAAAGCAATAATAAATTGACTTTGGATTGCTAAGAATCCTTAATATTAATGTAGGGCGGTGGTAAAGGTCTCTTTTAATGTTTTTACAAGACTGCTGTTGACAAATGAATCGCCAGGTAGTGCCTCAACCCCAGATAAGTAGTTTTGCTTATACATTTCCTTCTAATGAGGAATGAAATCTGCCCTCTGTTACTGAAAAAAGGCCTATAGAACTCAATTCTAAGAAAAGGTAGGTGCAGAGATAGAGAAGCACCTGATGGGTCAGTAGTTGTAGAAGACAAAAAAGCTGTACAAAAATTCAGAGGGTACTTTCAAGATTTGGAAAAATACTGATACTGAAATTAAATACAAATGATTTGATAAGTGCAGTCTTGCACGGTTTTGCTTACCCCATGTAAATTCTATTTCTGTATCTCAGAGCACAGAATATGACACAATGTCTGCTATGGGAAGATGATTTAACTAGACTTGTATTTTTAAAAGGACCACTTTGTCTGCCATGTAGAGAACCAACTGGAGGGGTGCAATACCAGAGCTCAGAACAGTTTAGAACAGAAACAGTTCAGAAGCTCTTGCAGTAATTCAACATGGTAGCATCCGGGAGGATGAAGATGGAAATAAAGGGAAGTAGACAGATTTGGAAAAGGTACTTAGGCAGGGGTATGGTCAGGTATTAGAGATGGGTTGGATGTGGAGACGAGAAGAGGAACTAGTTAAGGTTTCTGATTCAATGGGTGGTAGTGATGTGTACTGAAAGAGGGAACACTAGTTGAGTGAAGAGTTTGTGATATGATAAACATATTTTGGACCTGTTGAATTTGAGGTACCTGCAAGACATCCAAGTAGACATGAGACAAAAGTGATTGGATATGCACAGTAATCTCTAAGGCCCAGGCAACAATCTACTATGTATCAGACACTGGACTAGATGCCGGGGATGGAGCAGTGAAAAAGTTAGACATCACCCCTGCCCTGTGGAACTTGGAGTCTTGGTGGAGAGAAGGGCTGTAAACAAGCAATGACTTAAGTGAATAAATGGAAGAGCCATGAAAGGAAGTATTTCAAGATAGGCAAGGGTCAGTCACATCGAATGATGCTGAGAGACGGAAAAGGACACTGACAGAGCTCTCTATTGGATTTGGTAACATGAAGGTCACAGTAATCTCGACAAGAGCTATTCCAGTAGAATTCCAAAGACAGAAGCCAGAATCAAGTGAGTTGAAAAGAAAACTGCAAAGTAAGGAAACAGAGACAGTGACTATAGAATTTTGTTCAAAAAGTTTCTCTGAGAAAGGGAGTAGCAAAATGGAGTAGTGACTAGAAAGGGACATTGGTTAAGGAAGAGTTATTTAAGATGGATGATTGTAAAGCCATGCGTGTATGTTAGGGAACAGTCCGGCAGAAAAGGAGAAAGTAATACACTGCGTGAGCCAAGTCAAGAAAACCAGAAAACATATTGAAAGCACAAGAGTTATTCTTTGGGGAGGTTGTGATAGAAGGGCGCACTGGTGGGCGTGGGGGGGACTTCCAAGGTACAAATAATGTTCTGTTTCCTGATTTAGGTACTAGTTAAATAAGTGTGTATATTTTGTGAAAATGTTTCAAGAGGCAAGCTTATGTGTGCTCCTTCCTGTGTGTATACTGTATATCAGTAAAACGTTTTTATAAATGGAAGTATTGGAAAGGAGAAAACAAAAACCATAGTTTTTTTGCAAGTGATATAATTGTCTGTATAGAAAACCCTGACAAATTTATAAACTATTATAAATAAAAAGTAATTTTAGCAAAGCAGCTGCATATGAGAACATACAAGTCAACTGTACCACAACAAAAAAATAAAGAAATAATTTTTTAAATACAACATTTACAATAGAAACAAAAACTATAAAATACCTAGCAAGAAATTGACAAGATATACATTCAACCTGGATACAGAAAATTGTGACATTTTACTGAAAGATATTCAAGAAAAAACAGAGCACTACGTTTGTTGATGAATAGGAAGATTTGATTTTGTAATGATGTCAGTTCTCCCCCAAACTGATCTAGACACTCGATGAAGCTCCAGTCAAAACCCCAACAGGATTTTGTGGAACTTTATAAACTGATTCTAAAATGCAGATGAAATAGTAAAGGACCAAAAAGAGCCAATACACTTCCAGCAAAGAAAGGAAGGGAGGACTTGCCCCACCATGTGTTGGGACTTATTATAAAGCTAGGTAACTACCTGTAAAGTAACGAGGACAGTGTGAGAGCAGCATAGAGCTGATCTGAACAGCTCATCCCACGTATGGAACTCTGTTATATAACTAAGGGGCCCATATAATTTATCATCCAAACCGGAACACTATACGGGGAACTACTGATTCATAATTATGTCAGGCCAACAAACATAAACCATTACTGAACTGGACAAGTGAGGGTGCAGACTCAGTACACCTATGACACAGCTGGAAGAGAGCAAGTAGAAACAGCCTTTCATGGGAACAAAGACACTTCATGTGCAGATACAAGTGGGAAATGCGGAATGGATCAAGATATGAGGGTTGTTAGATTTGACGATGGGCATTTGGCCTGCCTTTTACTTTTATTTCCTCAATAAATTCTGAGGCAAGGTCATCAGTTGAAGGTAAATGGGAAAGGAGCCTCAGAGTTGGGAGTGAGAGAAGACTGTCTAAGTGTTCCAGGGAGTAGAACGAATATACAGTACTCGTAGGTGGAGTAGGATTGCCAAGCAGTGTCAAGGGTTAATTTTAGATTTATGTCACATGTTTATAAATAAAAGAGCACAACAGTGCATTTTCCTCCTGCAACGTGTAGCTGCTTAACTAACGAAAATGACAAATGGTGTAATCTAAACTAGGTAAAAGAAAAAAAAAAAAGAATATAAAAAGGGGGATGGTAGACAATGTAAATGCAGTCAGGCAATGGATTAGAAGTCTGCCGGGTGATAGGACTAAAGAAGGTGAGCTGGGAGGATGGAATGGGTGTCAGAGAGCAGGTTCCTTAAAACCAAGATGTTTTAAGTGATACTGCCATTTCTTGGTGATAATAATGGTCAAGGAGCCACGGGAATGGCGGATCTGGAAACACTATTACTTGAGTCACAAAATCATGGATCATAAAATGTTAGTTCTGAGGTCCAGAGTGGTGAAGTGACCTGCCAAACGCGGTAAGGGAGGACACATACTGAACTCTCATTATTGGCCATGAGCCCAAGGGCAAAGGTATGACAAGCGTCATACATTCATCAAAGGGAATCTTTACTTCTCGGCAGTTGCAATCTCTCTGCCACTCATTTTATTAACTTGGAGGTCAAGTAGGAGAGGCAAGAAAAGGCACACTTTTATTTTTCTTTTTACATCATTATGGGAGCCAACTAGGAAAATTATTAATAATAAAGTTGCTGAGTATTTGCTGTGTGTGAACACTGGCAGCTGTTCTGGTGGTGGTCTGAGGTGGGGCGTGACCGACCTCCTCCTTACAGGCCTTCCTTATCAGTCCTACAGGCCTACTGGGAAAAATGGACTCACACAAAGAAACCGAAGTAATAGCAGGAGACGGTAGGGGAAAGGGGGGGCCCAAGTCTGCAGGGATGGTCTGCGGGTTGCGAGCCAGCACTCTCATCACCCTAAGTAAGCATTATAAAGTAAGTGTGCTTGCTAGATACACTCTGCAGATCCTAGACTGCAGTCCAAGCCCCTCCCATTCAGCAGCTCTGCATCTCCCACGGCAGGCTGGCTCAAATCTCTCTAACGTCTTCTTGGGATCTTCCTAGCCCACATCATCAGAAGAGGGAGAGCTTCAGTTCATTTTTGGATTCTGCACTAATATGAAGGGAGTCAGTGGGGCAGGGGGCCAAAACAAAAACGAATCAAAAATGCAAATGACTTCAAAACCCAGGTTTCACTGTGAATCTGGTTGAAATGTTTTCCTTTTCTTCTTCCTCAAATCCGCAATCCTTAGGCTTTGGTAAGCCAGTGTAAGAGATGCAAGTCTGCCTCCAGTGTGACCGTGAAGCACTGAGATTGATTTCATGGCCAGGTGCCCCTGAGAATCAGACCCATTATGCTTTAGTCACATGCCTGCATTCGGCAATCATGCACATTAGAGCTGCCCACGGAGCTTCGTTTCCTGCACGTGATAGCTCTCTTTAAGATGAGATTTCTGGATACACTCTGGTGTTTCCACAGATGGCCATTTACATAACTGAGCAAAAAAGAGCCAAGTAATGAGTGCCTTCGGCTTGTGGCTCTAGAAGAAACGGTCAACACTTCTTTCATTATTGTACTGAGGATATTTTAAAGGTTATATAATCACCTTCATTTTCAGTGTAACAATAATCACTGACTCCCTTCTTTTGAAGACAAAAAGAGGAAAATGGGAACTACATCTCGTTCCCTTTTAAAAGTATTTGCTGCTACAACAATAATGCTCTTTTTTTTTTTTTTTTTTTTTTTGCGGTACGCGGGCCCCTCACTGTTGCGGCCTCTCCCGTTGCGGAGCACAGGCTCCGGACGCGCAGGCTCAGCGGACATGGCTCACGGGCCCAGCCGCTCCGCAGCATGTGGGATCCTCCCGGACCGGGGCACGAACCCGTGTCCGCTGCAGCGGCAGGCGGACTCTCAACCACTGCGCCACCAGGGAAGCCCAACAATAATGCTCTTAATTAAGCTATTCAATTTTCCTTGAACCCCTAGAGAAGGATGCATAGAATTAAGAGGTGTTCACACCCTCCAGGGCCTTTCTCAGGCCTGATGTATTTATGATGTGTGCCTATGGGCCTAGAAGGTTCTGCACTTACCACTCTTCCAGGTCAGAAACACCTGGGGATCAGGGCTCTTCTAAATAGTTTCCTATAGCCTAGTCACCTTCTAGATACTTCCACTATGTTTCTACCCAACTACAAGCCTCAATTCTCCTTCTGAGTGCTCCTTTGAGAGTAACTCTTCCCACTTAAACTATGAAGACCGAGGCATTCATCCTTGAACAAATCATGTGAACATGAGTCCACAGAGCTTCCTGGGGAAGACACAGGGCAAGTAAGAAAATCTGAGGAAGCCCAGGAACTCCATGGCCAGGCCTTTCTGTCCCAGGCCTGGTTCTGGGCATCCAACGCTCTTCAGCAGGGGCTGAGCAAGGAGAAACGGGACTGAGTTTTCAGTTGTAAATAGCTGGGAAACTTTTATACCGGCCCGGGCCGTATCAAAGACTCAATGAATCAGAATTTGGGGGAGTAAGTCTCAGGAACATACATTTTGTAAAGCTCCAAAAGAGATTCATGTACACAGGTAAGGTTGCCAATCTTTGCCCTGCCTTCTCAGTACCAGAAAGTGGGGTCCTGCCTCCCTCCTGGACTTCAGACCTAAACGTGGGAGTGTCTGTGTGACAACCTTCCCTCCTTGAGGTGCAGGGGACGATGCCAACAAGATATCAAACATCACATGCCGTTCAGATGAAGGACAGCTCTACACCCCACTCACATGGGGTCCCATTTGCTTTCTGGTTGCGAAAAATACCCAAAGCCTAGCTCCTGAAGAAAATCTATTGTTTTTAACCCCAGTTAATACACGTTTGATTGGCACAGTTTTGAGACAATGCATTAGGAATGGGAGTTTGCTGAATGGAAGAAAGCCAGGGGAGTCTAATGACCTGCCACCCTGCAAAGCCAAGATGAAAAGAAGGCTCACTTCAGCTCTGTTTGAATAGGAGACAGGTGAGCTCTGAAAGTAAATTACCTGGTTCCTCCAGCTGTAGCAAAGGCACAAGATATTTCTGTTCCTAAGCAACAGACAGAAGCCTTTATTTCCCATCATTGCTCAGGCTGGAAAAATTCCATTCCCTGTTTCCCTTACATCACACCCCCCACTTCCTCCTTACCTGCAGAACAGAAGCTTGAAATGGTGCCCTGCCCCTTCCCTGATGCTATCTCGTACACAGGCAAAATTCTCAGAAAGACCCAGCCCTGTTCCTTTTGGGTATGAGGAAAGGAACACAATCTAGAACGCCATCTGTCATCCTGAAATAGCCAACAGTGGCACTATTTTTACCCAGCAATTATCAAACAAATGGAGTCATTTGAAAGAGTCACAGCTGTTCCCCTGTGTTATCTCAGTACAAATATGACACAGTGCATGCTGATTTTGCTTCTGCTTTGTGCCTCATGCACACCAAGCAAGTGGTAATTTCTCAACCTCCCAGCAGAACACAAGTCAAAGTGTGTACTCCAAAACTGAGTCATCCGGGCAAATTAAAAATCCCTCGTTATCTTGATTATGTGGGTCAGGGTTTCACTAAATGTGATTCTCATTTAGAAAATGAATGCAATGAACTCCCTATTTCTGAGCGAGTGCTAGGAAGTTTTTTAATCTCACAGAAACGTCAAGTTTTCTCCTGGTTAAATGCGACCTAAAAGAATATACTTTTGAAATGTGTGTCAGCCCTTTTAACAAAAAAGCAAAATCCTGCAAAATCAATTCTATTTCCCTATGATCAACCATCATCATAAAGTCAAAAAGGTGTCCTACTGAAATAACTATCTCTAGTAAACTGAACACACACACTCGTTCACACACGCATGTGTGCACACACGCACTCACACACCCAGGCAACTCTATCCAAAGTTTGTCGTGCTTTTTGTCCACCTGCATCCCAACCCTCTGCCTATCGATGGAGAATTCCCAGCCTAAGGAGCAGTGCTCACCTCCCACAATAACAGTGCACACGCCAAAGACTTGCTTTCCCAGCTTCCTTGCAACTGGGACAAAGACACATGACGTGGGCACCACCACGCAGACGAACCCACCCAAGAGTACAGAGCTCACTCAGAGCTGCCTCTGGGCACAGAGGTGCTACAAGGAACATAGGGTCACTGCAGTAGCAGGGCTGGTGTGGGCATGCAGTGTTCGGTACCAATGGCATCGGAGTACAAGTTGCATCCTCCAATGCTGTGCAGTAAAGAGGAGAGTCCACCAGACCAGCCCTGAGGGCTGACTCAGATTCCGTCCCTGACTCCCCAGCCCACCCAGAGACTCTGTGAATCAGGCAACAGCCTTTCAAACAATTCATTTGCTGCTTAAATCAACCAGCACTGTTTAATTGCTACAACCAAGAACCTTAAGTCAAAAAGTATTTTTTCAATGGTTTTAACCATGTGAATACCAATAACATGCTTGGAGTTGTTATTCTTCAAAATTGTCCAGCTCTTCCCCAATTCCTGAGTCTCTTACTTTATGTACACCTAATTCACAGACATTTCTCTAACTCCTGAGAATCCCCTGATTCCTCACTTTCAGCTAGGAATGTAACCGAAAGTAGGAAGACATAAGTCATAGGAAGAAGATACACTTTAATGCATAAAGTGATGATGCATTGGCAGACCTCATCATTTTTGAGCAGTGCCTCTTAAACTTGACTGTGCTTATGAACCTCTTGGGGACTGTGTTAAAATGCAGACACAGGGGCTTCCCTGGTGGCGCAGTGGTTGAGAGTCTGCCTGCCGATGCAGGGGACACGGGTTCGTGCCCCGGTCCGGGAAGATCCCACATGCTGCGGAGCGGCTGGGCCCGTGAGCCATGGCCGCTGAGCCTGTGCGTCCGGAGCCTGTGCTCCGCAACGGGAGAGTCCACAACAGTGAGAGGCCCGCGTACCGCAAAAAAAAAAAAAAAAATGCAAACACATTCAGTAGGCCTGAGATTCCACAGCCCTCCCAAGCTCCCAGTGAAGCCCATCCACACCTGCACTGGGTAGAGCAAGGCTGTCAGAGATCCGGGCACTCTTCCTAAGTCCCCAAAATGAAACTGTCCCAGGCCCCCCAAAAAATTCAATGTGTTCTCTCTTCATTTTCTAGAGCTCATCTCCTTTACCTCTTTTTAATTTTATATTTAGAATAATTAGACTTAAAGCGGCAATACACTCCATCATTTGGCACACAACTCACACCAAATGAAAACTTCCCACGTGCAAAGTGTTGGAATATATGAAACACATTAGATCTTCCCTCACTGGTTCTCAAAATGTTAAATTCTGTAACACTAGCCTATTTCATACAAAAGCCACTGAGTTTTCTGTTTGGATCCTCCAGATTAAATGGTATTAGGGACCTCTACTGTTTTATAGTTTCCAAGATTCTCACTTGGGTGGCCTTTAATTTTTTTCAAATGTAAATCAAAAGTATAAACGCTTATCTTTGAAGCATAGTAACCCTGTAGTAACAGAGGTGTAGGGACACAAAGAAGAAATATTCTCTGTACCTCACCCTGATGTAAAAATATATTTTGTATGGATTGTCTCACTTTCCCTCATGCACTTGATGGAGTTTTAAACAGCACTGCCTTTAAAAGGGGAAGGCCTGTTTTTTTCAATATCCACAAAATTGTCTTGCAAAGTGTTGTGCATTTAGACTTCATATCCACCGTCCTCTATAGAGCTCAGGTACCACTTCAGCAGCTTTCACCCCGAAAATTGGTCGTCATATTTCTCTCATCATAAATCAATATCATTTCTGAAGGCAGGCTGTATTCTACTTACTTGTAACACTGATAACTCCCCATTAAACATGTCCAAAATTTCACAATACATAAGAAAATTAAGAGGGGGCCACAACCTTTTTTCACACATTGAGAAACAATGTAGTCAGCCAATAATTTCCTAGAAAACCCCAGGGTAGCTAGGAACATCATCTTTTAACTCTCCTAATATGAAATTCTATCTTTTTTATATTATGATGGACAGCTGGGATTAAGGCTCAAAAATGGAAAAAAAAGGAAAAATTAGGGACATTTTATCACTTCTATTATGAATATTAATCCTTCCTGTGTTACAAGGGGATTCTCTGCTCCCTTTGCCCTCTTTGTAGAAGGCAGGTGTGGCAACCTTGGACCTGGCTGCAGACCTAGAAGCAGCCTCACCTCCCTGTGCACTCAGCTCCAGCCCAGCTCATCTGTAATCCTACCACTAGCCCCACGTGCCCACAATCCTAGTAACGGGTCTACTGACTGGACCCACTGCAGATGTGGAAGTGGCCCCATGACCCAGCTCTTACCTCACTCAACCATGGTCTCAGAAGCAGTCCTGGACACCTGGGCACCCAGCAGGAGCCATACTTGCCTGTGCCCCAGGGTGCTGGCCCATCAAGCCCAGGCCTGATGGTGGACCCCAAGCCAGCCTCTTGACTGAGATTCAGCCCCACTCAGCTGTGGTCCCAGAGGCAGCTCCCTCAGCCTGGGGACCCAGCAGGATATAGCTACCTGCTGAAACCAATCTGTAAAAACTGGAAGAGGTGACTGCTCCTTCAAATGCACAGATACCAATGCAGCGCCACAAGGATCATGAAAAATCAGGCAAACATGATAGCACTAAAGGAAATTAATAAAGCTCTAGTAATTGCCCCTAAAGAAATTGAGATCCATAAACTGCTTGATAAAGAATTCAAAATAATCATCTTAAAGCTCAATGAACTACAACAGAACACAGATAACTAAATGAAATCAGGAAAACAATATATGAATAAATGAGAAGTTCAACAAAGTAAAAGAAACTATAGAAGTTTAGAAGACAAACTGAAGGACATCCTGTGTTCATGGATTGGAAGAATTAATATTGTTTAAATGTCCATCTTTCCCAAAGCAATCTACAGATTCAATGCAATCTCTATAAAAATATCAATGGCATTTTTTACAGAAATAGTAAAAACAATCCTAAAACTCATTTGGACCATGAAGAGCCAAAACAGTCTTGAGTAAGAAGAACAAAGCTGGAGATATCACACGCTCTGATTTCAAAATATATTATAAAGCTACAGTAATCAAAACAGTATGGTACTGGCATAAAAACAAACACATAGACCAATAGAACAGAACAGAGAGTCAGAAATGAACCCATGCTGTCAACTGATCTTCAACAAGGGTGCCAAGAATACACAATGGGGAAAAGACAGTCTCTTCAATAAATGGTACTGGGAAAACTGGATATCCACAAGCAAAAATAAATTGGACCCTTATTTCACACCATATACAAAAAAATCAAATCAAAATGATTAAAGACTTAAACATAAAGCTTGAAACAATAAAACTCTTAGGAGAAAATATAGGGAAGAAGCTTCCAGACATTGGACTGGGCAAAGATTTCTTGGATATGGCACCAAAAGCATAAGCAACAAACTAAAACACTTTTGCACAGCAAAGGAAGCAATTAACAAAATGAGAAGGCAACCTAAGGAAAAGGAGAAAATACTGTAAACCACATATCAGATTAATATCCAAATATATAAGGAACTCATAAAGCTCAATAGCAAAAAGCAAATAACCTGATTAAACATAGGCTAAGGTCCTAACTAGACATTATTCCAAATAAGACATACAAATGGCCCAAAGGTATATGAAAAGGTGCCCAACACCACTAATCATCAGGAGAATACAAACCACCTCACACCTGCTAGGATGGCTAGTATCATTAAAAAAGACAAGTATTGGTGAGGATGTGGAGAAAAGGGAACCCTTGTACACTGTTGGTGGAATGTAAACTGGTGCAGCCACTATTGAACACAATATGGAGGTTCCTCAAAAAATTAAAATTACAATTATCATTTTATCTACCAATCCCACTTCTGGGTATATATCCAAAGGAATTGAACTCTAAGAGATATCTGCATTCCCATGTTCACTGCAGCATTATTTACAATAAACAAGATACGGCAATAGACAAGATATGATGGAACAATGTCCATCAATGGATGAACGGATAAAGAAAATGTGGCATATACATATATACAAGTGATTATTATTCAGACTTAAAAAAAGAAAGAAATCCTGCCGTTTGCAACAACATAGATGGACCTGGAGAACATTATGCTAAGTGAATAAGCCAGTCACAAAAAGACAGATACTACACGATCTCACATGTGGAATCTAAAATAGTCAAACACAGAGAATGGATGGTGGTTGCCAAGGGCTGGGGGAGAGGGAAATGGTGAGATGTTGGTCACAGGGTACAAAGTTTTAGTTACACAAAATAAATAAGTTCTGGAGATTTACTGCGCAACATAGGGCATATGATTAATAATACTGTACTGTATACTTACAATTTTGCTAAGAGGGTAAAACTTATGTTAAGTGTTCTTACCACATAAGGAAAAATATCTACAGCTTTTTGTATGCAAAAAAAGAAAGAAGAGAAACAAATAACCCAGAATGCCCTCATATCAATTAAAGAAATTGAATTTGTAGTTTTTAAAAAAAAAAAAAACCTCTAGGACTGGATGGCTTCTCTAGGAAATTGTACTAAACATTAAAAGAAGGAAGAATATCAGTTTTGCACAAACACTTCAAGAAAATGGAAGATAAAGAAACATCTCCCAACCTATTTTATGAGGCCAGAAGTATCTTGATAAAAAGACTGGGCAAAAACATTAAGAAAACTTAGACCAGTATTTTTCATGAAGAACACAGACATAAAATTTCTCAAATTTTTACCCAAAGAAATCCAACAATACATTAAAAAAGGATAATACATAAGTCCAAGTGGTCTTTATCCCAGGAATGCAAGAATGGGTCAACAGTCAAAATCAATGCAATTCAACATACTAACAGACTAAGGAAGAAAAATCATATGATCTTCTCAATAGATGCAGAAAAAGCAGTTGACAAACTTCCACATCCATTCTTTTTTTTTTTTAACATCTTTATTGGAGTATAATTGCTTTACAATGGTGTGTTAGTTTCTGCTGTATAACAAAGTGAATCAGCTATACATATACATACATCTCCATATCTCCTCCCTCTTGCGTCTCCCTCCCACGCTCCCTATCCCACCCCTCTAGGTGGACACAAAGCACGGAGCCGATCTCCCTTCCACATCCATTCTTGATCAAAGTGCTCAGCAAACTAAGAATAGAAGGCAACTGCCTCAACCTGACAAAGGGCAACTACAAAAAAATCTACAGGTAACACCAGACTTAATGATAAAAGACTAGATGTTTCCCCCTAAGACTGGGAGTAATGCCTTTCTCTTCAACAGTATCATCTTTAGTTACATTGTTGCCTAAGTATTCCACATTTTTTATGCCAGTGTACATAGTATTGTTTCTTAATTGTAAATAGCACTGTGTTTTAAGTTAATTGCTAGAATATAGAAAGAGATTGTGGAGTGGTTTTTTTTTTTGTATATTTTACCTTGCAACCTGTGAAACTGTTAGCCTCACTTAATAGTTCTAGTAACTTTAATGTAGATTACAACTGACAGCTCAGGGCATATAGATCTCCTAGGTATTGAGTACAGGGGCAACCCTCAAATGAAGATGAACTAGCAAAATTCTCACCAACCACATGAGGAAATGAATCACCATGAGAATAAAAACTGCAAATAAAGAGAGTTTTACTTCTTCCTTTTCAATCTGTATGTCTTGTCTTTTTCTCCCCATACTGCAATATACAATATAACAAGAAAATCCAGGAGAACTTATTCATAGAAATTGACACACTGATTCTAAAATTTATATGGAAATACAAATGACTTCAATTACCCCAAACCCAAAGCGTTAAAAAAAAAAAAAAGGAACAAAGTGGAAGGACTTATACTACCTGACACAACACTTATTTTTCTTTTTTGTATAATACATAATATACAGCATACTGTATATAATATACAATAAGTATCTGGTGTAAAGACAGACATATAGACCAATGAAAGAGAACAGACACTCCAGAAATAATCCCACACATATGTGGTCAATTAATTTCCAATAAAAGTGTCAAAGCAATTCAATGGGGAAAGGATAATCTTTTTCAACAAGTGGTGCTAAAACAATTAGATGTGCAAAAAAAAAAAACTGAACCTTGAACCTTTGTTAACAACATGAACAAAAATATTAAATGGATCATTAGACCTAAATGTAATATCTAAAACTATAAAACTTCTAGGAAAAAAAAACATTAGAAAAATTACTTGCGGCTTTGGTTTAGGCAAAGATTTCTTAAATAGAATACAGTAAGCACAAAGCGTAAAATTTGTTTAAAGGAAAATTAGATTTTATCAAAATTTAAAACTTTCTCTTCAAAATACACCGTTAGGAAAATGAAAAGGCAAGCGACAGACTACAAGAAAATATTTGTAAAACATGTCTAACAACGAACTTGTGTTGATTCCATTTACCTGAAATTTTAGAAAAGGCAAAACTATAGAGATGGAAAACAAATCACAATTGCCAGGGTCTCCAGAGGGGCACAAGCAAAATCTGGGGGTGAGGAAAATGTTCTATATTACGAATGTGATGGCGGTTACAAAATTGTGTACAGTTTTCAAAACTTACAGAGTGGTGCACCTAAAACTGGTGAGCTTTATTTCACGTAAATTGTATGTCAATAAAGCTATAAGAATATAGCAATAACGTATAATCGAATATCATTAAACAGAAAGTAAAAAGCACTGTGATTCAGCCATCCAGACACCTCCATGGTTAAGACTTCTGTGCACTAAAATGTTTATATTTTTACCATAAAAATGATCATTGTACATTTTGCAACTTAACTTTGCCAACTGTTTTGTAACCCACCTTTTTTTTTTTTCACTCAACATATCCTGTGTCCACAAAGAAACAGGACAACCACATGACTTCCAGCGGCTTCAAAATTATCCATTGTATTCATGCAAAATAACTCATTTGGTTTCTTTCCCAGTGTTTATTATTGTGAGCAGTGTTGTCAAGAATCCTACTCTGATCACCATCTCCCTTATTTCTAGTTCACTCCTTCTAGAACTCCCAATCTCACCATCTGATTCTTCCACGACTGGGATTCCCTCAATCCCACTACCTTCTCAGAATCTCTCACCCTCCTCAAGATTTGCTGCCGGGCTTCCCTGGTGGCGCAGTGGTTGAGAGTCCGCCTGCCGATGCAGGGGACACGGGTTCGCGCCCCGGTCCGGGAGGATCCCACGTGCCGCGGAGCGGCTGGGCTCATGGCCGCTGAGCCTGCGCGTCCGGAGCCTGTGCTCCGCAACGGGAGAGGCCACAACAGTGAGAGGACCGCGTACCGCAAAAAAAAAAAAAAAAAAAAAAAAAGATTTGCTGCCTTCTTTCCCCAGCTCCCAACACCATGGTCGGTCACCACACATCTCACTGGACACTCCCTACACTCACTGCATCTTCCCACTGCATCAGACCCACTTAGCAAAACTGCCCTCCATAAAACCCAACTCTGCCCCACAGATGAACGAGGCAGGAGGAAACCAGTGGGCGAGCGGAGTGGCCTCACACTGTACTCTGGGCCCCTCAGTGCTGTGCAGCCATCAGGCTGTATCCCTGGTCCCTTCTCTCCCAGCCCAGTGCCTCTCAAACTACCTGTTGTGAAGGATCAGATGTTCTTATTTCCAATCCATCATAGACCAACATTCTTGTAAAATATGATAAAAGCGTTACAGCAATGCCAACTGCTATAGATGTTTCTAAATGCTGACTCTCACTTTCTGTGCTGGTGTCTTCACAGGTGCACCCGTGCCCTGCAATCCCAGATGACCCTCCCACACCTTCCGCTCTCCTCAAACCACCAGCACGCCCACCCCTTCTTCTCTCTCAGTGATGACCTTGTTTCCTCCTTCTCAGGGAGGGAATGAAGACGATCAGAAGGGGTCAGGCTTCCCATACACTCTCTCTCTCCCTTTACTACAGATGAACTGTTTACAGATGAGCGATCCACGTTCCCATTTGAGGCCAAATCCTCCATTTATGCACTGGGCCGCACCCTTCTCATCCACTCAAGAACACTCTTCTTTCTCTCACATCCAAGATTCTTCCCTTTCCACTGGATCACTCCCATCCGTCTAAACGCTGTTGTTTCTCCCATCTTAAAAAAAAAATTAGCCTCCCTTTATCCCACTTCCCTGCTGCCTCTGGATTCCACTTTCCTTGGGTGCTGTTACACTTCCTCCAGTCTCTCTTCCCCTCTCCTCAACCTACACCCATCAGGCTTGCCCCACCGCTCCATTCAACTGCTTTCTCAAGGTCAAAGACACCCCCAGGTAAAATCCAACAGTCAACTGTCAGTCTTTGAAGCAAACACGTGTAATGGTCCACATCTCGTTCCCTGGGCCCACCTGTGATCTCAGCCGCAGCTGTAGTAGAAAGTCCCATGCTCACTCCTTCCTCATCAAGCACCCACCTCACCTCTCTGCTTTTCTGCCTCAAGGCCTTCTCCCACAGCAGCCTGCAAAGCGCAGAGGCAGAGGGGAGTCAACACTCCCAGGAAAACCCTCAACCAATGGGGGACTGGATAAATGTCCCAGCTTCCCATCACTTGCACAGACAAGTCTGGGGGCCACTCTGGCTCCTTCTCAGATGCCTCAGTGGAGCTGACCTTATAATCTAGAGCAGCAACCTCGATCACACACCCTTTGATGGCTTCTTCCACAATCTCACCTCTCATTCCTGTTCCTTGGATCACCTCCAAATAAATACCTGTACCAAAGACCCTGTTCACAGACCCCGCTTTTAAAGGAACTGACACTGAGGCAAACCTTATCTAACTTACCAACCACACCTGACACGGTTGATCATTCTCTCTCCCTTGAACAGGTTCTCACTTGGCTTCTGGGACATGAGCTCTCCCGTTTTTCCTCCCCCCTCGCCGCCTGCTCCCTGTAAGACTCTGCCAGTTCCCCTCCCTGACCCCTGAGTCCTTCGCCACTTCTCTTCCATGCCTATGCTTACTCCTTGGGGGGTGTGAGCCAGTCTCACGGTTTTAAATATCACCCAAATGCTGAAGACTCTCAAATTTATATATTGAGACCAGATCCTTCCCTTGAACTCCAAACTCAGGCTACCTACTCAATATCTTTCCTAGGATGTTTAAAAGACATCTCAGACTTGATGTTCCCAACACTAGACTCCTGATGCCCACTCCAGTGCCAACCCTCACCTGCCCAAACCTATTCCTTCCACTGCCTTCTCTCAAAGTTCATGGCAACTCCTTCCTTCCGGTGCTCAGACCAAAATCCTTCCAATGACCCTTGATATCTCTCTCTCTTACGCCATGCAATTAGTGAATTCTGTCAGTTCTATTCTCCGAAGAGTACATATGTCATACTGGAGATGAATGAGTGTGTGTGTATGTCTCTCCAAACTGACTACTTCTCACCGCTTCCACTGCTACTCTCCTGAATCAAGCTACCATCATTTGTGGCCAACATTCTGCCTAACTGGGGTCACCCTTTACCCACCTTCCATCAATTCTCAAAAAAGCAGCCAGAGTAAAACTGTTAAAATATATGTTAGATCACATTGCGTGTATCATCAAGATCCTTCGCAGCTTCAAATCCCACACACAGTAAAATGCAGTCTTCACACCAGGTCTCAGGACTACCCCACCTGACCCTGCAGCACCTCCCTCACCTCATGTCCTCCCGGCCCCCTTCTCTCACCCCGTTCCAGGTACACTGGCCTCCTTGCCATTCTCGCCTACACCAGGCACATTCCTGGCTCTTCCTTTTCAAATCCTTTGAACACTTTAGGAATAACATTTGAGTGGGAAGATATAAAATTCATGATTTGAGTTATGAGTCGTTTTTTTGCCAGCTGTGTCCTTTTTAGACTTATTCAAACCACTCACATTTATTGCAAAAGGACTGGATCCCCTTTCATGGGATCTGCTGGATTCTGTTCCAAACACACTAAGAAGCATAAAAACCTTGCCTGGATATTATAATTGATAAATAAATAAATAACAACATAATTATCACTCTACTCTCATGGTAAACTATTTTGCAGAATAGTTTTGAATTTCTTAATAATCATCCTACTATATACATCTGTAGTTCCATCCAAAATTATAGTTTAGTTAATCTACCAATGGGCATAAGATAGGCTTGTTCCTTTAACTATACTTAGGAAACGAACTTGGATTCAGATAGCGCTGAACAGAATCTGACAGTACACACATTCCCTCTCCCTGCGTCACCTCTGAGCTTCAAGGACTTCACTTGTGATCTGTAATTAATGAAGTATAAAAAGAGAAAAGGTTTCTGGACACCAAGCTATCAATAAATTTAACCAGGTCCTTTCAGAAGGAGAATATTTATTCAGTCAAGCACTCACAGTTCATCTAACCCAGCCTCCTCTGTTTCCTATAAAAGCAAGTGTGATGAGAGAAGAATCCAAGAAAAAGTCTTTAACTTAAGAAGATGCTAGAATTTTCACTACTATGAGACAAACAGAAGTAAGATCCCAAAGTCCTTTCTGTACACAAGGGAGGTGTGAGCAGGGAGGTGTTTGCTGCATATGCCATGGCTGTGCAAGTGGGAAAAAAAGAAAAAGCAACAGTTTTGATGAACTTTAGGTAAATTCCGAAATAACTCTTTTGTTCTCTATGCTTGAGTTTCCTAATATGCAAAATGTAGGCTTTCCATTGTGGATTGAAACCTGACCCTGAATAACTATCCCAACAGAGATAGCCTGTAATGTAAAGTGCCCAGTACCCCGAGGGTCCAAAATGATTTCAATTCTTCTGCCTTTAAAACTGTGTTTGTTTGGGACTAGTGAAGAACAATGAAAAGTCAAACTGTACACTTTAAGTGCTCAGTAAGTCAACAGGCAATAAAACTCTGTGTTTACGGTGTCAACATGACTCAAAAAAAAAAAAATTCTAGTTAACTTTCTTTCAAGTAAAAATAGATGTCTTGCATTTTTACATAATCCTTCAGAGCAACTGTCATTTTCTCAACAGCCAGTTCAGCCCCTTAACCCTGCCAGAGAGCCAAAAAGAAAACATAATGGCCTTGAGAGTAATGAAAAGAACATTCAGTTTCACTAATTATCACCAACACATACCAGGGTGAACAGAAGAAGGAGAGGCACATCTCATTCCAACCAAAGCAATCAACTTTTGTCAAATGCATCTGATGTAGGGAACACCAAAGGGATAAACAGACAAGAATCCCTTTCTTCAAAATGTTTACAATCTAGTTACTGGGTAGATACAATAAAATCAGAAAAAAAAAGTTTTTCTTTTTAAAGCTAATCAGTTAAAATTAAAGAATTTCGGACTTCCCTGGTGGCGCAGTGGTTAAGTATCTGCCTGCCAATGCAGGGGACACGGGTTCGAGCCCCGGTCCGGGAAGATCCCACATGCCACGAAGCAACTAAGCCCGTGCGCCACAACTACTGAGCCTGCGCTCTAGAGCCCGCGAGCCACCAAATACTGAGCCCATGTGCCTAGAGCCCGTGCTCCGAAACAAGAGAAGCCACCGCTTTGAGAAGCCTGCTCACCGTAACAAAGGGTAGCCCCCGCTCACCACAACTAGAGAAAGCCCGCGCGCAGCAACGAAGACCCAATGCAGCCAAAAATAAATAAATTAATTTTTTTTAATTAAAGAATTTCAAATTAATAAGACTCAGATATTCCAAAAGACTTTTAAATAAAAACTGCTAATCTGGGAATGCCCCACTGCTTCTAATTACATGTTATGGAATCCAAAGGCAATGACACAAGATGAAGTCATTCCTTTTTCCTAAAACCAAACAGGGTTAGCTGGGGAGCTGCCACGCATTCGCTGTGACAGGAAACAAAAGCCTGGGACGTACCTATAAGTGTGTCCCGACACAATGACTACTAAGAGTGGATGCTCTGAGATTTTTTTTTAACCTGAATTACAGGTGGGTCCCTCCAAAAGGATCCCAGATAGTTCTGGGAGGCCACATCACCATCTCGAGATAAGCCTAGGGGACCTTGGGTTACTTCCTACACTGGCTATCATTTAGCCCAGGGAGATCCCAGGCGATTTCTATCCCATTTCAGTGGATTCTCAAGCCAGTTTGGTCCCTAGTCCCCAAAACTGGTTCCTAACGACAGACAACCACTGGCCTAACCTAATCCCACTGCCTCCCTCCCGCCTGGGTGACAGCCCATTAATTATCCCTTGTCTGTCACATCGTCAATCTCTCCCCCTCCATTGGCTTCCCACCCTCCGCCAAGCCTCTCGGTACACTCAAGTCTCCTCTCAAATCCTCTAATGGAATTCTAAGCTGCCCTCTCATCTCCTTACCTTCTCCTACAAACTCCTCAACAGAACAGCCCATATTCACTAGCCCTACCTCTTCACCTCCCTTTACACCGTAATTCCTCCAATCCAGCTGCTTCATTCAGCTGCCTTCAACCCACGTGGCTAAACCAGCTCGCAAGTCACCAGCCACCTTGTCATGGCCATCTGAAGACTGTGCTCGCTCCTTATCACGTTGGATCTCTTGGCTTTATGACATGAGAAGTGTCCTCCTTTGCCTCTGTGACCACACTCTCCCTGGGCTTTGCTCCTAACTCCGGCTCCCCTTTCCTGCTCTCACTTGGGATGCTCTAGTTATCCACCCTCATCAACATCGGTACCCCTCCAGCTTCGGCCGTCCCGCTTTTTCTTACTCCGCTCACTCTCCCTGAGCGATCTATTCACTGTACGGCTTCTCTTAAGCCTATTCACCGATGTCTCCCAAATCTAAAACCACCAACTCTCTTTCGAGCTCTAGACTCCTATTTCCAATAGCCTGTCTTGCTTCTCTATCCAGAAGTCCCACATGCATCTTTTTTTTATTTATTTTATATTGAAGTATAGTTGAGTAACAATATTGTATTAGTTTCAGGTGTACAGCAAAGTGATTCAGCTATACATATACATGTTATCTATTCTCTTTCAAATTCTTTTCCCAGTTAGGTTACTATAGAATACTGCTTTGACTACCGTAATTTTGCAGCAAATTATAATATAAAATCAGGAAGTGTGAATGCTCCAGGTTTGTTCTTCCTTTTCAAGATTGTTTTGGCTATCTGGGGTCCCTTGAGATTCCACATGAATTTTAGGGTAGGTTTTTTTGTTGTTGTTGTTTTGCGGTACTCGGGTCTCTCACTCTTGTGGCCTCTCCCTTTGCAGGGCACAGGCTCTGGACACGCAGGCTCCGCGGCCATGGCTCATGGGCCCAGCCGCTCCGCGGCATGTGGGATCTTCCCGGACCGGGGCACAAACCTGTGTCCCCTGCATCGGCAGGCGGACCCTCAACCACGGCACCACCAGGGAAGCCCTAGGGTAGGTCTTTTTACTTATGCAAAAAAAAGTCATTGAGATTTTTTTAAATCTGTAGTATTGACATCTTAACAATATTAAGGCTTCTAATCCATGAACCTCTCCATGAATATCTTCTTTAATATTTTTCAGCAATGTATTGTAGTTTTCATTGTATAAGTCTTTCACCTCTTTAATTCTTAGGTATTTTATTCTTTTGATTCTATTGTAATAAAATTGTTTTCTTAATTTCCCTTTTGGATTGTTCATTGTTAGTTTACAGAAACGCAACTGATTTCTGTGTTGTTGCCTTTGTATCCTGCTACTTTGCTGAAAATGTTTATACATCAATTTTTTTGTGGAATCTTTAGGGGGTCTCTCGACATATAAGATTATATAATCTGTGAACAGAGAGAACTTTACTTCTAAACTTTTAAAATTTCCAAAACTGTGACCTAGATTTTTTTTCTTTTTTTTTTTTTTTTAATTATTTGTCTTTTTTATTTTTGGCTGCATTGGGTCTTCGTTGTTGCGTGCGGGCTTTCTCTAGTTGCGGCGAGCAGGGCTTGGGCTGCTCATTGCAGTGGCTTCTCTTTTTGCAGAGCACAGGGTCTAGGCGCGCGGGCTTCGGTAGTCGTGGCACGCGGGCTCAGTAGTTGTGGCTTGCAGGCTCTACAGTGCAGTCTCAGTAGTTGTGGCGCACGGGCTTAGTTGCTTCACCATATGTGGGATCTTCCCAGACCAGGGACCCAACCCACGTTCCCTGCATTGGCAGGTGGATTCTTAACCACTGCTCCACCAGGGAAGTCCCCTAGATTTTTTTCAATTCTCATGTACTCCATTTTATTGCAGAAGTCCCACATGCATCTTAAATGTGTCCCCAAACAACTCATCGTCTTGGCCTCCAAATGTGCTTTTTCTCATACCTTCTGTTTTAAACAGTGGGCGTTTCATTGAACCAGCTGCCTAATCTTAAAAATTCTATAATCTTTTATCTCTCCTTTACCCTCTATATCTTAGATCTCTAAGCCATGGATTCTACCTCCAAATTGTCTCTTACATCTGTATGTTCTGCACACACTGCCTGAGCTCAGCCCCTGAACACCTCCTGCTTGGCTTCATCCAACAATTGCTAACTCATCTCTCCCTCTCCCCCGCCCCCCCCACCCCCGCCTTCCTCTCTCTCCCTTGTCTACATTTCACAGGGCTCCCTCCCAGGTTAATTACAGTTTCTCTGAACAGGAGAGAAGAAGGTAGAAGTATAGTTAGCCCTGAGGCACTGGCTCGTTTCCCTAAGTAAGCCCATAGGAATCTAATGCAACAGCCAGTGGACTGTGACTTGCTGGCCTAAAAGGTAAATTAAATCTTTCCTAATACAGTAAATGAGGTGCTCTGGGATGCGGCTCCAATCCAGCTCACCTGTACTCACTCCCCCAAATAATTCCCACACGCGCATCCCTCCATCACCCCTGCACCCCCGGTGCTCCAGACCTGTGCTCTTGCAGCCCCGCCGTCTTGGAGGTGTTGTGCCTCACTTCTTTCCCACCATGCAGATGCTTTCTCATATTTCCAGGCCCAGCTCAAAGGTCACCTCCTGTCGATAACTCTTCCTGCCCCATCAAGTGGAGTCATCATCATCATTAGCTTCCAGCACCTCCACACAACTCTGAATGTGCCCCTCTCCTAGCACTTAGTACCCATTTCCACTATGTAATAACCATGGGGTCACCTCCATATTGAGAGAACCCAGTAAGTTCTTGGCCTACACTAGAAATTCAATCAACAAACACTTTTCAGCGGTGAGTGCTGACTCAAGTGGAACACAGCCAAACACAGGATGATTTACTGAGGTAAATTCATTTTTCATTTGTGCTTTCTTCCGGCTGCTATTGCTGTCAGCATTTTTCCTTTCCCTCCCAAGAAGACAGACAACTGTAGGTTTGGAGTTCTGGTCTCCCTGGCCAGAGTCACCGGAGAATGTCATGGTTTTTCTTTTTTTTTTTTTTTTTTTTTTTTGCGGTACTTAGGCCTCTCACTGTTGTGGCCTCTCCCATTGTGGAGCACAGGCTCCGGATGCACAGGCTCAGCGGCCATGGCTCACGGGCCCAGCCGCTCCACGACACGTGGGATCTTCCCCGATCGGGACACGAACCCGTGTCCCCTGCATTGGCAGGCGGACTCTCAACCACTGCGCCACCAGGGAAGCCCTATCATGGTTTTTTATACTGCAGGGTCGTAAATAGAAGTTGCAAGGTATCCTAGAAAGTTCCCATCCAGTGGTTTGTGGAAGGAAGCCAATGCCAAAGGGTATAGGACATGGATATTCCTCAAGACCAGGAAAGGAATGAGTCTGAGGGATTGTACTCTGTCAGTAACCGAGACCCTATTTCTACTGTGCTTGGATAGGTGGGTGAGTGGGGAAGCTACCCCAGAAAGCCTACAGTGGATGGACACTATGCACTGTCTCCCAGAGTGGTCAGTGGTGCGAAAGCTGGGAGGGTCAGCTGACTCGGCCTAACTGCTGTTCCAGTCTTCAGCTGCAGCATGTCAAGCTGTGCAACTATCTTTATGGAGCCAACTGTGGACAGCAGACTGGGCCCCACCCAAAATTTGTGGCCCTGCTAGTCTGGGATTCTTATATGCTCCTTTGGAGTGGGCAAAGTTACTTCAGTAATGATTGAGATTGAATTTTCCCTCCAATGGGCCACTGATTCAATGTAATTTAAAGAAATAAAGCAATGTGACCTAAAGTAATATTGCGATCTTAAATTAATACCTACTACACATTAAAATACCCAGGAAAATCACAGGATCCCTCAGAGCATCCTTGCAACAGCTTTGGGACAGAACACTGGCCCATTCTTACTTTGAACCCACATTATCTAATGTGCCAAGATGCTATTACACAGAAATGAAATTGCTTGCACATATACATCTGTTTAAAACTATTAAAAAGTCTTCTTTTGGTACGTGCTATGACATATCTCTTCAAATCATATCGGTTTGCAAAGCCAAGGGCAGAAACAATCCAGGATGGGATGACCAATTCCAGTTTTGCAAGATACTAGGATCTAGGAAGGAGGCTGACATCTAGGGAAGTGCAGTTCTCGAAAATGGCCACAAGATGGCAGAGTAGCCCTGTACACCAGAAGCCTATTGTCAGCATTTCACAGTGCTGGAACCTAGGGTCTGTTAGACGATCCAGGAAACAATTAACATAGGACAGTTGGAAAGCCTGTTCCTAGGGGAATTTTCTGCTTAGGTATTTATCCTCATATTATTAATATCCCCGTTTTATAGAGGCAGGCCCTCTCCGACCCTTTGTGAGGCCTGAGCGCGTTCAGATATTAAGCCCCCAGCACAAGGACCAGCCTCCCACGCCAGTGGAGGATCAATACCTGTGA
Organism: Leucopleurus acutus; assembly: GCF_964270905.1. Classification (NCBI taxonomy): domain Eukaryota; kingdom Metazoa; phylum Chordata; class Mammalia; order Artiodactyla; family Delphinidae; genus Leucopleurus; species Leucopleurus acutus. The sequence continues at coordinate 39,194,183 of NC_139142.1, forward strand.
CCAAGGTATTGATCACTAGCACAAAGTTACCACCGAGCAGAGGGCTCATTTGAAGCCCCCTTAATCTCAAGGCCCTGATCAAACCTCCCAAGAGGAAGAAAGGAAAGATAAGCTCAATGGAAAACATTTCAGCAAAGGCAGGCTCAGTTGCCTCGTGATGGGACCTTAGCCTTTTGATGACATGAGCCCATGGTCTTCAAACCACTTCCCTCACTCCCATCAGTGTGGGTCAGTGCATCTTCTGCAGGGGACATGGGAAAATCCAGACGGCAACTGGAAAACTGCTCTGAACTCATGAGAGAATATAAACACCTAACTGGATATTAATTTGAGGCAACAAGAAAATTTATTCAAAGAAATTTAGAAGATCCTAAAGAAAGAAAGAAGGACAGACATAAATAAATGGAGATGTGTGTTACCTGTGACTGAGCAGCTAACAAGCTGGTTTCCCCAGCACCCTCACATAATTCTGTAAGCTGCCCTACACTCTAGAGTTAAATCCCTTATCTTACAAAAAGTAGGTCTCACTAAGCTGTAGCATATGATAAGCTGAGACAGGTAGGACACATGTCTCACTAAGCTGGGGCGTATGATAAGTGAGCCAGGTAGAGAATATTTTTGTTAGGTTATCTACCATCTGCAATTTATTTTTGTAGAAGTTTTGTTAGATTTTGTTATCAATGCACTGCTGGTGAGAGTGCAAATTGGTGCAATCTCCCCAAAGGGAAATTTGGCAACATCAAAATATCAAATGAATATATCCCTTGTAAGCTCCTTCACCTCAGAGACCTTTGTCTGTTTTGCTCACTGATATATCCCAAGCTACTAGCACAGTGTCTGGCACAGAGTAGGCGCTGAATAAATGTTTGTTGAATGAAAAAAAAAAATGAGTATACTCTGTGAGTCAGCAGTTCCACATCTAGAAGTAAATAATAAGACAGTATAAAAAAATCCAACTATATTCATGGCAGTATTTTTCTAATCTTTCACTTCTCCATGAAAAGCTGATTGACAGAATAAATCATAAAATAATCACCATCCATGAGACATTCACAATATACTTAGTGAAAAGGCACGTTAGTACAGTACACATTACTGTATTATGTTTTCTGCTACTCAAAGTGCCAGTCTATTCACTGATTTTTAGGATCCATAAATATAAATCAACACACTGCCTCCTTCATTGAACATCTTTTGTCATAGCAAATAATACAATAATTTCTCTTCCTCTCAGTATCTTCATAGGCTTCATGCAGATAAAAATCAGGATTTATAAAATGTCTGTTTCTTCAAGGCCTTAATGAAACTAGAACAAGTTCTTTGAAAACAGAAACATAGTACCAGACACATGTCCAGTTTTGTAGGGATGCTAGGCTACGTGTTAATACAGGAAACACCACACACCTCTTTCAAGTAATGGGTAACTGAAATACAGCAATGTGCTTAATAAATAATTCCAAAAGAGAAAACAAAGCAGAGCGCCAAGTAGTATTTATATACCAGTATAACTGGATATAGGGATGGTGATGATCTACATCAAATGTGAATTCAGGCCATGTGGTATATACAGAGCTGATACGGACGTGCCCTTCCCACCACAGACACATGGGAGCTCCAGATTAAATATAACAAATGAACTAAATCTAATTACATGCATGAGCTCCAAAAGACAAATATACCCCAGATTTCAAGATCAAAGAAAAGCAAAACCAAAGCCTCAGAAATCCACTGGGGTTTTAGTCTCAGATTTAGGGGTGATGGGCCTACACGAGGATGAATAACAGGCACTAAAGCTCCACCCAGAACTCCCTGTCAAAACGAAGCCCAGACCACCATGAAGAACGCTTGCAAGCAAAATTTAAGACTATTCAGAGCCTGCTCACCAGCCCAAGAAAGAGCAAAGACATTGCTGAGTGTCCCAGACCTTGAGTTAAAAAAAAAAAAAACCACCTGTATAAAATGGAAATTCTAAGCTCACACAAGATGAGGGGGGTCTAAGTTTTTTTCTCCATGCATAGTTTAAGAATGCAAATGAATAGTTAATATATAAAGTGATCCAAGACCACTAAAATCCCTAGGGATCCAGCAAACACAACATTAAAATCTTTACCCTTAGCAACTCTTCCACAGCTCAGGGCTTACAGAAAACTCTAACAATAAACGACCAAACTTAAATATCACAGACCACATAAGGAAACAAATCACCATAAGAGTGAGTAGCAGACCCCAAAATTGACACACCAAGAAGTAAAAACAATAGACTAGAAAAGAATCGTGTTTTTAAATAATTTAGAAACCATAATGAAGAAATAAGATACTATAGGAAAAGAACAGATTTTTTTAAGTAATCAAACAATTTTTTAAATAAAATCTTATCACTGGTATGAAAAAATGATCAGTAGGTTAAATAGCAGACTAGATCTAAGTTAAAAGAGAACTGCTGAAGTGGAAAACAAATCTGAAGAAATTATGAGATGGGGGAAGGGAGGAAAGAAAAGAGAAAGCATGAGTATCACTGAACGAGTGGTTAATAGATATGAAACACAGAAAGAGAAGCTGCAACATATGTCAGTCTAATAATGTTTAAGAAGGAAAGAACTGGGGGCAGGGGAAGTAGGGGGAGAGGTAATGCTCAAAGAGATAATGACTAAGAATTTTCCAGAACTAGGGAGCTGAGAATTAATATTGAAAATGTCTTGAACAAGATAAATAAAAATGAATCACACACAAAAAAAATACTTCAGGGCTTCCCTGGTGGCACAGTGGTTGAGAGTCCGCCTGCCGATGCAGGGGACACGGGTTCGTGCCCCAGTCCGGGAAGGTCCCACATGCCATGGATCGGCTAGGCCCGTGAGCCATGGCGGCTGAGCCTGCGCGTCCGGAGCCTGTGCTCTGCAATGGGAGAGGCCACAACAGTGAGAGGCCCACGTACCGCAAAAAATTAAAAAAAAAAATACTTCAGTATAAATCTAACAAAATATTACAAGATCTGTATGAGGAAAACTATAAAACTCTGATAAAGGAAATCAAAGAAGAACTAAATAAATGGAGAGATACACTATGTTCATGGATAGGAAGACTCAATATTTTCAAGATGTCAGGTCTTCCCAAATTGATCTATACATGCAAAGCAATCCCACTAAAAATCCCAGCAAGTTATATCGTGGATATCAACAAACTGATTCTAAAGTTTGTACGCTGAGGCAAAAGACCCAAAATAGCCAACACAATATTGAAGGAGAAGAGCAAAGTTGGAAGACTGAAGTTACCTGAATACAAGATTAACTAACAGTTACAGTAATCAAGACAGTGTAGTATTGGAGAAACAATAAACAGATTAATGGAACAAAATAGCCCAGAAATAGAATTCCATAAATATAGTCAACTGATCTTTGACAAAGGCTCAAAGGCAATACAATGGAGCAAAAACAGTCTCTTCAACAAATGGTACGGAACAACTGGACATCACTTGCAAAAAAATTAATCTAGACCCAGACCTTACACTCTCCACAAGAATTAATTCAAAATGGATTAAAGACGTAAATGTAAAACACAAAAGTATCAAGCTCCTAGAAGATAACACAGGAGAAAACCTAAATGACCTTGGGTATGGTGATGCCTTTTTAGATACAACACAAAAGGCAGGATCCATGAAGAATTGATAAACTGGACTTCATTAAAATTAATAACTTCTGCTCTGTGAAAGACAATGTCAAGAGAATTAGAAGACAAGCCACAGACTAGGAGAAAATATTTGCAAAAGATACAGCTGATAAAGGACAGTTATCCAAAACGTTCAAAGAACTATATGACTCAACAATAAGGAAACCAACCACTCAGTTAAAAAGATGGCTCAAGACCTTAACAAACACCTCACCAAAAAATATATTCAGATGTCAAATAAGCATATTAAAAGATGCTCCACATCTCATCAGGAGTGTGAATTAAAACAATGAGATACCACTACACTCCTAGTATCTAATGGCCAAGCAGAAAGGCTCTGGGTTCAATGAACCAGTCATCTCTGGTGGTAAGGATGAAGTTCTGTACTGAAAACAGGGTCTTTGGGAAGAGCCCCAAAATGAAGGGAAAGACCACTGGACATCTTCACCTCCCAAACTCACAAGATGATAAAAGCTGGGCCTACATGCTTGCATGCACAGAGTAAGAGACAGAAAACACTGTTCAAGGGTCACTGAAACATGAAAACATTGTTCATGTTATAAAAGTAGTTTTGACCTTGATGACCCTCTAAAAGTCTTAGAGACCTTGACCACCCTGGGTTCTCAGGTCCACACTGTGAGAACTGTGTAAAGGATGGGATCCAGGAAAGAGGAGGCTCACAGTGAAGAAACAGACTGAATTTAGCAAACATTTGAATAGTTACTCTATGCAGGTCACCATGCTTATTCAATAGAATGACAAAGTTGAGGAAATACACCTAAAAGTAGATCTTTTCCTCAAGGGGCATATAGAATAGACAGAGGTTAAAATAGAAAAATATAACCGAAGAGGTATAGGTAAAATGAATGACGGATTCTGTTTGGGAGAGTTGATAAAGACGTCAAAGACAAAACAGCATGTGACTTGGACCACCATGGGGGAGAGGCACCTTTTTAAGAAATTAATTTCAGACTCTCCCTTTCTATTCATTTTATAAACAGTGATTTTATCAGATAAAAACAGAAATGCTTGTCTCAGGGAGCTAACTCAGTTTCTAAAGACTAAGATAGTCTTATCTCGATTACAAGGAGCTAATGACTCTGGTTACAGCTCTTTTACTATAGAATAGCTTTCAGGTGATAAGTAGTAATCAAAAATGAAATTGCTCCGAGTTTCAAGAAAGGGACATGAAATCAAAATCAATACTTTCCATTAGGCAAACCTTTTCCAAATAGTTTTATTTTCTAAGCTCTAACTAAGGGTCAATAATTTTAAAGGAAGAATTCAAACGGTAGTTTGTCATTGCACAGAACAATACTATCAGGCAGTAAGGAAATGTCTAGTTTCCAGGTATCTGTCACCCTCTTACTAAGTCCAAAAAAAAATGATTTGAAATGGATAAAACCACTTGTAAGAGTATACAGTACAAGCATATAGAGCCTTAAAATTTAAATAGTCTCCTATCCCCATGTGATGCCTCACATGCTAGCAAGCCTTCATAAAATCCATTTGCCCCTGAGAGAGAAGAGCTTCCCTTTGACACAATTCTCACCCCCCTCATTGTTCTTACTGTGCTGTTCACCAACTCTCAGCTCAAATTTCACAGCTTCGTCCTGACGTCCTTTACTTTTTAACTTCTCCAAAAAGAATGTGAGTGTTTTCATCTTTATAATTGTGTAACAGCTTTCATAAAATGAATCCACAAGGCATGCAGTCTTCTGCTTATTCAAGCTCCCTGCAGCAGCATCTCATTCAGACGGGACTTTCCCAGTGACAGTTTAAAGGCCAAACATTACCTTCCCTGCCCCCCTTCCACTACCATCCTTCCTACAGCACATCAGCTCTCTGGCAGGAGGGAGGAGGCCAATTTCTT